>NW_018744304.1:3820383-5223508 GCF_001683475.1 Chenopodium quinoa | reverse complement strand
ATTTGTTATCCAAATGAAAGATGCCTAATCTCTCCATTTCTCTACCTTCTTTTCCCTCCATTTGCTTCAATCCAAACACACCGTAAATGAATCTCATTCAAAATCCTATAAGGTCGCTATCATGTATTTCAAGGACCATGTGCTTTTAAACTTGTACATAATGTGGGCGGTGGTCTTTTGTATTATTAGCCATTGTAAAAAAGTGGTTCAGCAGTCAGAGTTGGATACCTGAAAAATACTTATATAACTTGTTATTATAAAAGTATAAAAACCTTTAACCTTTAAGCAGTGTGATCTCACTCATATCTGCACTGATGTTCTTACAATGCTCAATATCTCTCCTGGCAGTGTTGGATCACAGTATTACAGCACCTTCAGGTGGTATTGAAGCCCATAAAAGTTTATTGGTTGATAAAAAAGACATCATAATGAGCAAGTCTAAGAGTCATCAGGATAGCAGAAGACATGATATGAGATTGGATAGACTATCACAGCATGATAAGGTAATATAAGTTGAATATATCTGCTACTGCAGGTGTCTTTTCAAACCTAAAGTTAGCACCTGTTTCTATTCATTTAGTGACAATGTGTTTTATAGCTAGAATTGGCTAATGATCAATGTTGTCAAAATGTACAGGGACGGTAGGCTCATTGAAATCAATGTACCTGATTTAATAATTATTGTTTTTTCTAAATTTACTAAACATACAAGGTACAACGAGCTGTCTTCATCATTGAGGTTTTATGGAAGAATCAACTCTGTTGATGTAAAATGTCCAAGTGGAACAAATTTCAAAAGTAGTAGTATTTAAACTGAGATTATCATCAAAGGTTATATTTATTAAATTGGAATGTCAATTTCCAGGAATTTGTTTCAGAAAGTTATCATTTTTATTCCGATTGACTAGTTATGGACTCAAAGGCTTTGAGATAGTAAAGACCTTATCCCCTTAAATAATAAATTATGTCTTTATACCATATATTTCTTTGTCAGATGCAGCGTGCAGGCACTATGAGATATTTATTTATTTATTTATTTTTTCTGGTAATGAGCTGATGGGTATAATGTTGATTTATTTGCTACTTTTAAAAGAGTCCTGCTTTCTTAAGTTTACATTCATTGTACCTTAAAGAAGTCAAAACTCATTGTAAATTTTCCTCTGCTAGTAGCTTTCAGACGTACAGATTGCATGGAGTTGCTGTATCATTGATGATGTTTATTGTTCTTGTTAATCTCAGGAAAAGCTTATTGCAAACTTAGTCAAAATACAGAATGATGGAACTGTGGAGGTGGATTTATCTAGAAATTCGTCTGTAACTTCTGAGCTTTTGGAGCTTCATTCTGTTGAAAGTGCTTCTCTTCCTGCTGATGAAATTGTTCCTAATCACAATAAATCTGTACCAAGATTGCAAATTGCCTTTCTTGTTGTTGGGACAAGAGGAGATGTTCAACCTTTTCTAGCTATGGCAAAGAGACTTCAGGCAGGCTCACAAGCTTTAATCAAATTTGTCTCTTTTTTGTTAGATGCTCTTTTAACTGATTGTTGATGATCATGCTTTTAGCTTACAAAATGTACCAACAATGAACTTTCGTACATCTGAAAGGGAATTTTGTTGTGTGTGTGTGTGGGTTGGAAGTAATGTTTGGAGTGACCTTTAACTAGTTAACTTGTTTGCACCTCAAACTAACTTCCGCCCTTCTGGTGAAAATTAAGTTTCTGTGTGCGATCAACGAGGGATGGGGGACTAGTCAGAACTTTGTGAGACTGACTGCTTCATACTGCTAAAATTTTATTTGGCTAGGAGTTGGGGGAGTGTTTGGAGTGTTGCATGAATATCCAACATTACATACTTATGTGACATGATTATTTTGGATTACCTGTGTGAGTAATTGAGTTTTTTCATCCTAGAACCCTTCACTGACAATGAGATGTGAGAAATATACCTTTTTCTTCTCTTGATTTGCACTTATTCATGCTGCTTTAAAGCTTGCAGAATTACGCCTTTGCTGAAATTGCTCACTTTGATCATATTTTGGATTACCTGTGTGAGTAATTGAGTTTTTTTATCCTAGAACCCTTCACTGACAATGAGATGTGAGAAATATACCTTTTTCTTCTCTTGATTTGCACTTATTCATGCTGCTTTAAAGCTTGCAGAATTACGCCTTTGCTGAAATTGCTCACTTTGATCATAGTTGGCTATATTACTAACTATATCGGTATTGTGTTTTGTCAAGAGAGACTAAGTGTGCTGTTACTAAATTTTGTCGCATATCTTCGTGCATTGTTTTCCTTGTTAATGTGGGTCTTTCTTGTAAGTCTTTTGCAAATTTACGGGGCTAAAAGTTCATCTATTCTACGTGCAGGAATTTGGTCATCGTGTTCGATTGGCTACGCATGCCAACTTTAGAGATTTTGTCAAATCTGCTGGTGTTGAATTCTATCCCTTAGGTGGTGATCCTCGAGTTCTGGCAGGATGTAAGTTGTCTCAGATCTTTTATTCTTCTTTTTTTTTTTTTTTTTTTTTTTTTTTTTTTTCTGCTTCATTAGCTTTATCATCTACCCCCTTATAGCTTTATCTGCTGATTACTGTTTTACAGTTGGCCTCCGTGAGTTATTTTGTGAGCTGAGCATCGACTAGGAATAGCTATCCTAAAGAATTAAAGATTGACCTTGATTTTGTTTGTATTGATTGCAAAAGACCAAAAGTCAATAGCTCTATTAATATTTGTTTTATACATCCATTATAGCTTACTGATCCATATGACCATGGTACCAGATTATAAATGTGAGCCATGGCTAAAGTCAGATTGATTATAACAGAGACTAGCTTGTCTAAAGCTCAATATATATATATTTTTTTTTCAATCCAAATAGTTCACTTTTCATGTTCTTGCCTCATTATAATTGTGGTTTGTAAGCAATGTGGTGTTTTGCATATCAGCGAGTTTCAAATGGTCTCTGGGTTTTTACCTGTGATTGGAGAATTAATGCATGCTAGACATCCTCTATTGTTTGACACTATTGTCAACACTGATAATCTTGAATGTTTTCAAAACTACACTAATTTCCATTTGATATTGTTGTTAGTTTTTTACAAAAATTACAATGGTTTATTTTTTTGCTCTGTGATCTGTGACTGTGTCAAACATTCGTGGAATGGGAAGTATCATGACTTTGAGGTATTACTAGACTTCCACTATTTGCAGGTACTGAGTATAGACAATAGTGACTTTTGACTAAAGAAGAAATTGTAGCCTTAGTGTCACGGTCCGAGTGATTCAACACCAGATCGTGCGGCGCGCTCTCGTCTTTTGGCGACAAGGGCGCAAGCCTAAAGCAAGGAGGTTCGTGAGCACACAACAACACGGACCTACGGTGTCTCAAGAGGGCGCACGAGAACAACGAGTGCGGAGTCGGGGCTTGTGACGGCCGATACTTCGAAGCGGGCACAAGCGGAACCGACGAAAATGAGGACGTCTCTAGGGTCTCTTGGTTTGGTGGGGGATGCTTTAAAACAAGGCAAGCACAATATCTATAAAGGCTTAAACAACACACAAGTCTTAAAGCAATAACAACGGGGTAGAGAGCTTTGATTGAATAACCATTCGCTCCCTAAAGAGCTTTATATTGCATTAGTAGAGAATTACAAGTGAACGTTGAAATGACAGTAACACAATAATTCTCCCTAGGGTCTAGAAAAATAAAAAGAAAGACTAAAGAGACATTACATAAGGAAAATATAAGGAAAATAAAGAAGAATACATAACAAAGAGGTTGGATTCTAACATCCTCCCCCACTTAAGTCGTCGACGTCCTCGTCGACTTACAAAATCTACACTAAGATCTTAGCAGCTTCAGTCTTCTGTTGTAGGGGTGGCTCTTGTCCTGGTTCTGATGTTGGCGTGGTAGCTGACGTTGCGGTTGCTGTCGTCGGGATCTGGATGGTAGGGTTTTAGACGACTAACGTGGAAGACGGGGTGAATCCTCATCCACGCAGGCGGTTCTACCTTGTATGCGTTCTTCCCAATCCGTTTAGTGATGCGGATGGGGCCTTCATATTTCCGAATGAGGCGACGATCTCTCCCCAATAGCAAAATCAACTGGCCTTCTGTTTTGATCAGCCCATTTCTTCATCCGGCGCGATGCTCGCTCTAGGTAGGCTTTTGCAATGTCGGTGTTTTGCTTCCACTCTCTTGTAAAATCTCGAGCCTGAGCACTCCTACCGCCCTCCCAGTCAGCCACTGTGTGCGGGAGGAGAGGTTGTTGACCCATGACCAACTCAAAGGGGCTTTTGTTGGAAGAAGAACTCCTTTGAGCGTTGAAGCAAAGTTGTGCGACGTCCAAGAGTCTCACCCAATCTTTCTGGTTGGCGCTCACAAAGTGACGTAAGTATTCCTCGAGAACCCCATTGAATCTCTCTGTCTGCCCATCCCATCAGATGACGACATGTTGAGGTCAGACCCCATCATTTGGAATAGCTCAGACCAGAATATGCTCGTGAATCTGGTATCCCTGTCGCTTACTATGCTCTTTGGCAATCCCCAGTACTTCACAATATGCTTAAAGAAGAGAGATGTCGTTTCTTCTGCTCCGCAAGCCTTCTGCAAGGGTACAAACGTTGCGTATTTTGAGAACCTTTCTATCACCACCATGATAGAAGAGAACTGGCCAACCTTCGGAGGCCACTAATGAAGTCCATCGACACACTCTCCCACGGTCGAGTTGGTACAGGAAGAGGTTCAAGGAGGCCCCCGGGCTTCTGTCTGTCAACCTTGTCTTGCTGGCACACAAGGCAGGTTTTGGTGTAGCTCATCACATCTTCCTTCATTCCTGGCCAGTAGTACCCCATCGCGAGTAGACTGAGGGTTCTCTGCCAACCTGGATGTCCCGCCCACAGCGTATCATGGCATTCCTTCAACAACATATCCTCAATCCCCCTGCTTTGGGATGAACAGCTTTGTACCTTTGGTGAAGATGAGGCCATCTTCCAACCAAAAGCGTCTAGTCTTCCCTTCTTCAATCATCCTTGTTATGGTTTTTGTCATCGGATCATGTGGGAGATAAGCACAAACTTGATCTCTAACGGATGTGGCAATGCTGCTTGCCGTCATTGGCGCTAACTTGTACATCGCAGCAAGATCGGCCCGCCTACTCAGGGCATCGGCAACTCTATTGCTGGATCCCGTTCTATAGGTGAAACTCCACGTCGAACTCAGCTAAGTCCTCCTGCCACCGAGCTTGTTTTTCCTGTCAGCTTGGGTTGGGTGAGAAAGTGACTCGCCGCGGTGTTGTCTGTGCGGACGGTAAACTTTGACCCCAACAAGTAGTGCCTCCATCCTCTTAGGCAGTGCACAATGGCTAGTAGCTCCTTTTCTTGTGCCGCATACCTTCTCTCCGCATTATTCAGCTTCCTACTTTCGGAATGCAATAGGATGTCCTTCTTGGAGGAGCACTCCTCCTAAAGCAAAATCCGAAGCATCCGTCTCGACCACGAATGGTTTGGTTATGTCTGGAAGGGCAAGGACCGGCTCCTTCACCATTGCTTCTTTCAACTTCTGGAAAGCTTCCTTCTGGGCCCTGACCATTCCCAACGACAATCTTTCCTCAATAGGTCGGTGAGGGGACTTGCGATCTCTGGAGTATCCCTTAATGAATCTCCTATAATAGTTCGCCAGTCCTAGAAAGGATCGCAGCTCAGAGGGGTTCTTGGGATCCCGCCAATCGCGAACAGCACATATCTTCTTTGGGTCCATCCTCAATCGACCCTTCCCCACAAAGTGTCCAAGAAATCCGACTTCTTCCTGCGCAAAGGCACACTTTTCTTATTTCACAAAAAGGTGATGTTCTCTCAGCTTCTCGAAGACCAATCTTAGGTGCTCGAGGTGCTCCTCCAAAGTCTTGCTGTAGACAACGATGTCATCGAGGTACACGACCACAAACTTGTCTAAGTACTCTCGAAATACTTGGTTTCATCAGAGTATAGAACGTAGCAGGTGCATTCGTCAAGCCAAAGGGCATGACTAGCCATTCGTATGCCCCGTATCTCGTCACACAAGCAGTTTTTGGTTCATCTCCTTCGGCGATACGAACTTGGTGATAGCCAGACTTCAAGTCTAGCTTTGTAAAGTACACTGCATCCCCTAACTGATCGAACAAATCCGCCACAAAGGGATAGGGTAGTGATTGCGCACCGTAACCTTATTTAATGCTCGGTAGTCGATACACAATCGAAGACTTCCATCTTGTTTTTTCTGAAAAAGCACAGGAGCCCCATAAGGAGCCTTTGATGGCGGATGAAGCCTGCCTCAAGCAAGTCCTCCAATTGTTTCCGGAGTTCAGCCAATTCTGGGGGGCCATGCGATAAGGGCTTCGTGCTGGGGGTTTTCGCCCCTGGAACCAGCTCAATCTCATGGTCCACTGTCCTTCTAGGTGGGAGAAACTTTTGATAGGTTTTTCGGGAGGAGATCCTGGAACTCTGATAGTAGCTCGGCAACTGCAGGCGGAAAGTCTCCACTTGCTTCATCTTCCTTCGTGGAAAGTGTTGCTAGGAACGTGGGCTCGTTCCTCTTCACCCCTTCTCCAATTGCATTGCTGAAAGGAGGGGCCCTTTCGGCCCTTTTCCCGAATCGCAGGTTCGGAGGAGACATGGTTGCTGCCCGGGCACCAGAATAGATCTAAGATGCGACATCGGGACTGCCTTACTAAAGTGTAAGAAGTCCATGCCGAAGCACCAAGCTGAAGTCGTCCATTGGCGCAACGGTAAAGTCCACCTGTCCGCTCCAATCTCCCAGCTTCATTGTTACTTTCTTGGCAACGCCGTGGATCGGTTTGGCAACTGAATTCACCGCTTTCATACTGCCTCCTTCTGGTAGGAGCTTCAACCCAAGTCTTTTTGCCTCCTTTTCTGAAATGAAGTTGTGGGTAGCACCGGTATCCACCATGGCACGAGTTTCCTTTCCGTTTACCAACGCATTCACATACATCAATCCAGAGTTTTTGGGTTGGCCCTCAGAGCCTTCTCTTCCCATAGCGCACATCATGCGAATGGCCCCCAGTCTGGAATGTTTCCCCTTCACTAGGTACTACCTCATCGGCTTCTTCACCCTCGGGGTTTTCTAAGGACATGGAGGACAGTTTCTTTTGGAGATTGTCAATTTCTCCCTTGTGTCGACATTCAAACCACTTGTGCGGTCCTCTGCAAAGGATACACGTCAATGGCCTGGCTGTCGAAGATGAACTAGGGGTGCTTCCTCTACTAGAGAAGGAAGAAGCTTCACTTTTCCGAGAGTCTTCTCCCCCACTCCTTATTGTATCTATTGTTCGAGTTGTTGGAGCTCACTTGCGAGCCATGTCCGGAGTTCCTAGGAGGGTTCGGTGTCGGCCCGCTATTCCCTTTCTTCAAACCTTGTCCTTTCTCTGAGGAGTAGTCCATTCAACCTTTCGGCTGCAGCGATGGCTCCCGATAAAGTATCAATCTTTTTGGCGCCAAATTTCTCTTTGGGCCCATTCCTTAAGACCACGCACAAAGTTGAATAGGCGATCTTCCTCGGACATATTGTGGATCTCCAACATGCACGCTGAAAAACTCTTTGACATACTCCCGGATGGAACCCTTATGCTGCAAAGCAGCGAGCTTGGTGCGAGCAACAAACTCGGTATTCTCGGGATAAAATTGGGCCATCAGCTCTTTCTTCAGATCCTCCCAAGTATCCACTGACGTTCCTCTTAGCTTGGATGTCGGTGTACTTGGTGCGCCACCAAAGCTTTGCATTCATCCACCAAATACATAGTGGCGGTATCAACTTTTAACTCATTCTCCAACTGACAGACCCGAAAGTATTGCTCCATGTCGAAAATGAAATTATCGACTTCTTTTGAATCTCTCGTGCCATTGAAGGTCCGGGGCTTGGGAGGTTTTATCTTGGCACCTCCACTTCCCCCGAGCCCTCTCTGGGCACGCATTAAGATTGCACATTTATCATGTGCTTCATCAGCGACGCCTTGCACGAAGTTAAGTTGCTCCGTTAACCCATCCACAGTAGCGGCAAGCCTCTCTATTTGGTCGGCTTGTTTTATTACAATATCCTCGAGTTTGGGCAGCCTTTTCTTCAAGCATAGCCCACTGTTCGGACTTGCCTTCAAGCCAAGCAAGTCTTTCCTCGAATGTGTATTCATGCATCTCTTCTTCTTCTGCCATCTCTACGGCAAACTTGGCTCTGATACCAAACTGTCACGGTCCGAGTGATTCAACACCAGATCGTGCGGCGCGCTCTCGTCTTTTGGCGACAAGGGCGCAAGCCTAAAGCAAGGAGGTTCGTGAGCACACAGCAACACGGACCTACGGTGTCTCAAGAGGGCGCACGAGAACAACGAGTGCGGAGTCGGGGCTTGTGACGGCCGATACTTCGAAGCGGGCACAAGCGGAACCGACGAAAATGAGGACGTCTCTAGGGTCTCTTGGTTTGATGGGGGATGCTTTAAAACAAGGCAAGCACAATATCTATAAAGGCTTAAACAACACACAAGTCTTAAAGCAATAACAACGGGGTAGAGAGCTTTGATTGAATAACCATTCGCTCCCTAAAGAGCTTTATATTGCATTAGTAGAGAATTACAAGTGAACGTTGAAATGACAGTAACACAATAATTCTCCCTAGGGTCTAGAAAAATAAAAAGAAAGACTAAAGAGACATTACATAAGGAAAATATAAGGAAAATAAAGAAGAATACATAACAAAGAGGTTGGATTCTAACACTTAGCCTATGTCTGCATTCTGCATGGCCTTTCAACAATTACCAAATCATACAATTTTTCCAATTTCTTATGAATAATGTTTTTTAATAAAATTGAATACTATACTTTGATTTTGTGGTCTATATACAATTATACAAATTGTTTCTACATCAACGTTGCATGACTCTACACATAACTATTTGTTTAGGGTTCGTTTGGTATCACTGTGGTTTTCTGTTTTTGTTTTTTTAAAATCATATGATATATATCATATAATGAATCAAAAATTAGTCAAACTTATTAAAATCATGATAATTTTGAAAACTGACAACAGAAAAGTGAAAAACACCTTTTTCTTGTTTTCTGTTTTTGGTTTTTAGTTTTCAAAAAACCGGAAACTAAAAACAAAAAACAATGCCAAACAAGCCCTTAGAAAATAGTTAGAAATTTTGTTTGCATTGCATAGATGCTGTAGCTCGTCATTTATTATCACGCCCATTTGTTACATGGTAGCTTGTTTTTTGTTGCATCTAAATCTTTTAGACCACTGAGATAGCTTTTTTCCATTGCTTTCCGGGAATCAGATATGGCAAGAAATAAGGGGCTTATTCCCTCTGCCCCAGGAGAAATTTCAATTCAACGGAAGCAATTGAAGGCTATTATAGAATCACTTCTTCCTGCATGTACAGAACCAGATACAGAGACTAGCATGCCTTTTAGAGCTCAAGCAATCATTGCTAATCCTCCTGCTTATGGTAAGCTCATGAGTCATGACAGGCTTGAAAAATGAGTGTTGACGCATCATATATGAATGTGACGTTCCCAATTATCAAGTTATTGCTGGAGTTTGATAATAGCTTTCTATCGTAAATGTCTCAAATCCTTCTGTGATATTTTATTATTTCAGGGTTGTGGTTGGATGCAGGGATATATACCTTTATAGCTTCTTTATAGTGGTTGCAAGACTTGCAACTGATACCAACATTGTTTTAAAATTTTGGAACCACATAACATGGTCTTGAACTTTGCTTAGATATTTGTGCTCCTCCGTTCTATATTTTCTATCCAATTGACGTTTTTTTTTTAATTTTTAATTTTTTATTGTCGTCACTTTAAAGTATTTAGTGCAATCTTAGTTGTCACTTATAAGGATGAAATATCAATAAAATACTACTCCCTCCGTCCCCTTTTGATAGTCCCTTATGGACACATTTTAGTCCCAAAATGTTCACCCCATTTGTTTTTTCCAACAACCATTAAATTAAATTTTTACCAAAATTCCCTCCAATTTGCAACAATATTTGTGCAAGTTTAAACTTTCCCATGTAAATTTTGTTTTCCCATGTACTTTTATTACTTTCTCCCTCTTTTTTTTTTTTTGCATACCCAATGTTAATTTACTTTTTCAATGTACTTTAACTATTCTTATGTGTGTTTATTAATTCCCGTGAAAAATGCCCATAAGGGACTATCAATAGGGGACCGAGGGAGTACTAGTTTACTAGCCAGTGGTAACTAGTGAACCTTTGTAATAAAACTTTATTCTTAACATGCATAACATAAAAGATAGATGATATATTATATAGGAAAATACATCAACTGATTAACTGCTCAACTGCTTTGAGCAACATAGTCTATAATTGAATGTGAGCAAAAGTGTACCTGGAAGAGTTGGTTGTATACATATCTTGAAGCTGTCTATGCATTGTGAGCATTTGTCAATTTGTCATAACGGGGTTCATTTGTTGTCTGATAGGCACTTTTGATCATTTTCTTTATTTCTCTTATAAGGTAGTCTAATAATAAGTTGATATATATTGCAGGGCATGTGCATGCTGCAGAAGCTCTTGGTGTACCTCTACACATATTCTTCACAATGCCATGGACGTAAGTTTTCACACTTCACCTGTATTATCTTATTAAATTGGATGTACATTGTCTCTGCGCCACAAGTGGGTTTCTTGGAGTAGTTAATGGGGGAGGGGGGCAGGGGGAGGCCAAGATAGACCCAAAACCATGAATTTGGAACTTATATTTTTGTAAAGTGTCGATGCATGCTGTCTGTATTTTAGCATCTGCTTGAAGATGTAATACTGTAAAAAAGGGAGAAGAAAATTTTAAAATCCACCAAAAGTTTGCTCTATACTTAGTCCGAGCAATCTATAGCTAATCTGAAAGATCATATAAAAACTGAATACATTAAGATCATATATCGGATCTACCTTGTCCTTTAAGCCCAAGCCAAATTTGAAAAATTTCTGGTTCCATGTGTCAAAACAGCTTTGAAATAGGTAATTCAGGACACTTGGTAAGGCAGATATTTCTAGCAGCTATTAATGTGGGTAATTTAGCAAAATCAGCTGGGTTTGAAAAAATGGGCAATGCTTTCTTTACAGGCTTCTTGTTGCACATTTTGGAAATGAGCACAAGAATCTTCTTGGGCACATCCTTATATTTGAACTCCAGATCAATTTTTTGATGTAGCATATTGAGGCATGTGTTAAAAGGGATTTAGGGATTTTACTAATATCGACATGCATATGCAGTTCACTACTTCAGGCAGTCTGTCAATACTTCTTTGTGAACATGTTTACTTTTACCTGAAAAATGAAATATCTTCATATCATTACTAATCACTACCTCTGTCCCTAGATAAAAGTTCCATTTCAACCAAAAACCTTGTCCCTAAATAAAGGTCCCATTTCACATTTATCTATTTTGTTTTTATTCATATATAACCTACCAAGCCCCCCCATCTTATTTATAGTTACTTTTATTCAACCAAACTCCACTATCTTATTTTATATATTCAGCGTTAATTAATTGAACCCCACATTTCTTTTAGCTTTCTAAAACTTTTGCAAAAGAGAAAGAAGACTATTAATTGTGGAAGGAGGGAGTAGCAATTTTTCATGTGCTCCTGAAAAAATTGTAATATGTTTATAATTTCTCCTTACACTTCTTTATAATAGGCAGGCCAACGTATGAGTTCCCACATCCACTGGCTCGTGTACCACAAAGCTATGGTAACTGGGTATGTTACTGTAATTGGTATATTTCCTGGCCCTCTCTTACCCCAACTCGTTTTCTCTAACATTTTTTTTTTGTTTGCACCTCCTGAACAGTTGTCATACATAATTGTTGACTTGCTGATATGGTGGGGCATAAGGAGCTATATCAATGACTTCAGGAAAAGGAAGCTGAAACTTCCTCCTATTGCATACTTTAGCATGTACCATGGATCTATATCTCATTTGCCTACAGGATACATGTGGAGTCCTCATGTTGTTCCAAAACCAAAAGGTAACTGTATTGATTTAATAACCATGTCATATTCAAGCCATTGGTGCAATGACAAGATATCTGCTTAATGTTGTTTATTGTTTTCTCTGTTGGTTGGACTTCTTACTTTTAGATCTCTAATGTACTTATGTTTTACAGATTGGGGTCCCTTGGTTGATGTTGTTGGTTATTGTTTCTTAAATCTTGGTTCTAAGTATCAACCAAAGGGAGCATTTGTTGAGTGGATAAAGAAAGGGCAGAGACCCATCTATATTGGATTTGGGAGTATGGTAAGACCACCTTAATCCTTCTATGAACACTAACAGTTATGTAAAACTTGCCACTTTTCAAAATGCCGTTATATAATGCCGCAATAAAAATCACATCCTTCATGACACGTCTGTAATGGTGAATATTAACAGTTGAACACTAATGGTGCATACAAAAAAGGCGTATGGAGTAATAATAAAGTTTGGAGCATTTAAAGTTCAAGTTATTCATTAGCCAAATATACAATCCTGTTGTATTTTCCCCTTTTTTCAATATTACTTGCATCACTTTGATTGGACATGTTGCCAATTCAAAACGTTGACTATTAAGATCTATAATTATCAATTGCAGTAATAAAGTTATGAAACGAATAATATTTTGAATATATACATTAAATGAACCCAACACCATCTACATATTAGTATTTGTTTTCATATCTCTCATTAGCATAAAAAGATGTTCTAGGTGGTGTATGTGAATAGTGCAAAAAGTCAAAATGATGTGAGTAATCTGGACAAAGGGAGTATTGTAGGTTGGTTTGTATTGTGTTAAAAGAATACTTCTTAAAATTTTAAAAAGCAAAAATAAGGCTAAAATCCATTAATGTGTTCATTTAAAAAATATAAAAAAAAATCACATTGTGGAGGCTGCAATCTGTTCCATTCATTCGTTACAAAAGCCACTTTTGCAGCTTCATCTGTGATTTTTTTTCCCTTGGTTGTTGATGTTCCTCTCTGTCATGTGAAAGCTGGACCCTCTAGGTTTTATCATTTATATTCGTACTTTACTTTCTTTATTGATTGAAAACTTCCAGCCTTCTACAGCTGCTGTACTCTGTTGGATTTGGATAGCCAAAATCCCACCAAATTTAAGGATTTTAAAAAATAAAAGAAGCTCCCTACTTAATTTAAGTAAGAACAAGAAGCACTATGGATTGCTTGATAATATATTACTCCGTAGTTTTACATCTTACCCTAAACCACTTTGTCTTTAGGAGTTCTTGCTGTGTTCTTACTCATTATTTTATCATGTATAGCCTCTTGAAGATCCCAGCAAAACGACCAGTATCATATTGGAAGCATTAAAAGATACTGGACAACGTGGAATACTCGATCGTGGCTGGGGAGACCTTGGTATTTGTAAGTGTTCATTTCCTGGCCACCTTTCCTTGTCAATTGATCATTTCTGTCTGCAGTTATCATAACTGTCTTTCCATTATTTTGCGGCTTTGTAATATAAATGAAAAACTCGTTAAAATTATGACTACTTTATTATCTTTTTGTAACCTGAATGTCTACCCATAGGTTGAATGGGGTTGGAGGCGCATAGATTTAGAACTGACTATTAGACTTGCTAGTGGATTAGATAAATATGTAACCAGAAAGTCTTCCCATAGATTATGCCCAAGAGAGAATAGTTGAAAGTGTCATCTTGGCTGCTACCCTTTCTGGCTCTCTTCACCACAATATGATTTCTATTGTCAATCAGCCCTGCCCCTGCCTATTGTCAGTGTTCACCACTTGCTTCTATTATTTTCTGCTGCTGCTCCTTTGCTTTCTTTGTCTTCTTCTGCTTCTCTGTTGGCACTGCTGCCTTTCCTCTAGAAGTCGGTGCTTGTGGATTTCTTATAAGACTTGTTCTAGCTGTATCTCAAGTAGTCTAACAGATCCAGGCTTCATGAACATACAACTCTGGTGTTAATGTTCAAATAAGAGAGTGATTATAACTCTGGTGTTAATGTTCAGATAAGAGATCGATTCCATTAACCTTATAGATTAAGGAAAGCTTACAATTTTCAAATTCCACAATAATGGGGGAGGAAACACAAAATTAGAACATCTGCTGTGGCTCTGTAAGCCAGTAAAATGCACAATACTTCACTAATAAAGTACTAAGTGATACAACAAATGGTCCCAAGCAATGCAACAACATTTACAAAGACTCAGAGCAAGAATATAATTGAATTAAGGAAAGAAGTGGTGAAGCACATTGAATATATTGGACTTGCATTAAGCTAACCACTTCATGGTTATCCAACATCCCTTTATTCCCCAGAACATGCTCGAAAATGATGTTTTTTTTTGTAATAACTCCATTTCTTGATTTCTTCTATAGCTTTCTGCAAGTTTTTTCCTTATCTACTAAAGGCTTTTTATAGTCTTGCTATATAATGCTAGCCCTAAACCTTTCTAGTGCAACATGAGTGAGAGTTCATATTTTTTGGCTTGGTTCTCATCCATCAGCACTTAGCACTCAAAAGTCAAGACTTCATGGCACAATTGGCATAAAAAAATAAATTGATAACGGTTCTTTCCCTGTCCAGGACACATAAGAAAACTAAATAAGAAAGATAATTAACCTCCAAGCCTTAATTTTATATCTGCTCTATTATTCATCTAAATGATAGTCTGTGTCATGCAGTTTCAGAAATTCCGGATCATATCTTCCTTCTCGAGAACTGCCCTCATGATTGGCTTTTTCCTCAATGTTCTGCCGTGGTGAGTTAGACTATCTCATGCTAGTTGCTTGTATCATGTCTGGATTTGTATTTTGGGAAAAAAGATTGAAATCTAGCTTCATGGATATAATATGAAGCTTCTTGTCCCAATTTGAATTAAGGTTTACCAACTTGGATTGTGACCTTCAATGGTTGTGGTTGAAAATAGCTGTTCACTGTTCAGTTTATGTTACATCATATGCAATATTATTTTATATGGATATAATAAATAGTGTGCCTTATGCTCTCAGTGAATTAACGCTAATTCAATTGTTTTCCACAAATAAACAGGTTCATCATGGTGGTGCTGGAACGACAGCCACTGGACTAAGAGCTGGTGTAAGTTTTTCAGCTTGTTCGTTGCTCATTTCTGGAACATGTGAATATCTTATGTTATCCATGCCTAAAATTCACTTGCTTCATGCACCCTTGGGAAAAGCTGAACTTGCCTGCGTTCTAAATCCTTCGTTTTCCATCTTTCAGTGACATTAAAGACTATTGAATCATATATTCAGCCCACTCTTATCGGGCTTGTTATCTAATTGCTTAAGTAATACTTGTAATATTCTGGATTTAATAATCAGCAATGTATAGCTTCTGCTGTTTGCCTTTTGGCAGTCAGAATTTGATGCTGAAGACGTATATTTTCATATGCTACAACCCCGATGTAGTTGAGAAAGTAATTTGACTGCCTATGTTATTTTTGCAGTGCCCAACAACTGTAGTACCATTTTTTGGCGATCAGTTCTTTTGGGGTGATAGAATTCATCAGAAAGGTCTGGGACCTGAACCAATTCCTATTGCTCAGCTCAGCATCGACGCTCTGTCAAGTGCTATACGATTTATGCTCCAACCTGAGGTACTTTCCATTTTTAACTATATGCGTCAGTTGCTGTTTTTCCCACTTACCTGATCTATACATTTCCGATTGCAATTTTGTATTTGAACGTAGAATAGATACATGCCATGTATTTTTAACTATATTCGTCAGTTGCTGTTTTTCCCACTTACCTGATCTATACATTTCTGATTGCAATTTTGTATTTGAACGTAGAATAGATACAAGCCATGTTCAAGCAAGCTCTCTTGTATTGAATGGCATATGTTATTTGAGGTGGAGATGTCTTTGATTTAAAGGCTCTCTGTGGACCTGACATCATGAGCCTTCTAGGATAATATATACTGCGATTGACATTATGTGAACTGTTCTGCTTGGAGAGTACTTATGGAGAAATTAAACACTGGGGAAGAAATATGACATTAGGATACATAAATATGAATTGATATGTAATTCTGTCTTGCATTAAGCTACTACACACTGAAGTTGGGCTGAAGTTTTTCTTTCTACTGCTGGAAAAAAGAAACATAATAGAATTGCTGGATTATACACAATTACTGGGGGTTAATATTCTGGTTTCTCGCCTAAAGTTGGTGATACAAATTAGCTTCACACTGTAATGTTTCAGGTCAAAACACGGGTGATGGAGCTTGCTAAGCTGATAGAGAATGAAGATGGTGTTGCTGCTGCAGTTGATGCATTTCATCGGCATTTACCTCATGAAATGCCTGTACCTCCAGCAGCAGCAGAACCAGCAGAAGATGAATATTTGAACCCAATTCAGTGGTTGTTTTTGCAGATCGGAAACTTTTGTTGCCGTGTTTGTTCATAGGTTTTCTGCTGGTGCTAGAGGTTTTGTACAGTTACATAGATTTTCATCCTGCTCATGTGCAATTTATTCGCGTCTTGATTTAATTTACGGAATGGCTTAGCTTGAGAAGAAAACTAGTTGCTGAAACTTTTTTTTTTTTGGGTGGCGGGGGTTGATTATGTATACATATTGTTTTTGGTGCTTGACCTCTCTTTCACCAGGGAAATAAATGATTCATGTAATCAAATTCTGTTTCATATAAATTTTGATTTCTATTTTAGCATAAATTAAAGGTTGTTTGAAGACCAATTGACCTGAGTTTTAAGCACTAATCACAAGGCAAATTATCCTAATAATCTATAGCACTTTAAACATAGAGTTTATATTCTACAACATAGAAATTGCATTGCAATACAATTCGTAGTATTAAGGTGTAAGCATTGCAATATAATAGAAAGTTAAACATTTTTTCAAAGCAAGGCAAATTTTTTCAATCCAAATTGTATTAAGACACGTGAATAAATGTCATGTTTTATCAAAAGCATACATCACGCAATAATCTTGTTCATTTACACACAAGTTAACATAGTATTTCATACTAATTTACAAAATTCTATAATTAAAAAAAGTTGCACTCCTATTTACCACCAAGGAGCATGAAAAAATTGTTCACTCAGTCTTAATCTTAAATGTCACTTTTTTTTTTTTTTTTTGACAGAATTAAATGTCACCTTTTTACTAAACCATAACAGGTCACTTCTTTATGCATATATTTCACATGCAAGTCTAACGTGTTATATATAATGGTTCTTGCGACAAGAAACTTCATATTACTTAAATAATTATCACCTAAGAACTGAGGTCAAAATCAAAGTCATGTTCTTGATGTGTATACTTCACACACGTCTAATGTGTTATCTACGTTGGTTCTCGAGACACGACACTCCATATTACTATTAATAATTATCACCCCAAAACCGTTGTAAAAACTTAGTCATGTTCAGGATGTATAACACGATACTCAGTTCACTTTCAAATAATTTGAAATCATAAGTCAATTCATTCCAATTTCTAAATTATATTAAGGCTTGTGAATAGATATTTTTTTTAGACTCGTGAATAAATAGAAAACGCATCCTTAATTTCAATTGTAATAAATTTTTAAAGGAAAGGTGTGTGTAAATCATGGTAATCCTTTGTGCATTTGCATGCGTCTTAGTTGACATGTGTATTGTGTAGTGATCCTGGTAATACAATATTTCAAACTATTTTATAAATCACTGTAAGCCAAAAGTGATTTTATTCCAAAACATTATTTAGGTGTGTGGACAAATCTTTTGTTCAATCAACAAGGGAAATAAGAAAAAGGAAAGGATAAAAAAAAAAGCAAGGGCAAAACCATCACTATAATGTAGTATTGAAACGGTAGCACATCACTATATGTCATTTTTTTCCTAAACATGGTTGGTCACGTTCCTTATGCGTATGCTTCCAAAGCTTCACAATAAAGATGGCTCTAGGCCGTGCCAAAACACGTGCTTTGGGGTTAGTTAGGCTTGGCCCATGAGTTTCGTACCGTGTCGGGCCAAAGTTTTGAAAAGGTTGGCTCGTGCACGACCCAAGCTCATGTGCCATTGTGTTGGGCCGTGCCGAGCTTGCGTGCCTAAGAAAAATTGCATTGATTTTAGCATGCTTTGACATGCCATCCCGATCGTGCAGTGCCTTATCGTGCTTCTCCCACATAAAGGCAGCCCACGATCCACATGCATAGTATCATGTCGTGCTTTTTTCGTGCCCGAGCCGTGCCGTGCTTTTTTCGTGCTGCGTTCTTCGGGCCGGCCCGTCCCAGTGCCATCTTTACTTCACATAAACGTTTTGTATGGTTATACTTCACACAAAAGTCTAACATGTTTTGAGCGATGGTTTTGTGACACACTCCATATTACTTTAGTAATCATAACATGAGAACCAAGGTGAAAAAGTAAGGGCCTGATCTCATGAACTCAAATGAATATTTTATAAGAAAAGGAAATTAGGAGCTGAACTGAACTGAACTTATTAGAGTTGAGCTGAAGTGAACTGAACAGAACAAAACAGAACTGAAAACTGAAAATAATTGTATGAGAACAGGCCCTAAGTCACATTCTTTATGCATGTATATCATAAACTTCCTCTGATTCTTTATAAATGTATCAATTCCAAATAAGGAAGTTTCAAATTAGATGCATCATTTTCCTTTTTAGGTTATAAGCTCTCTCTAGCTCTCTCATATCACATGAGTCCTCTTTTTTCTACTACGATTTCTCTTAGCTAAAAAAACTGAGGATTTTTTTTTTCCGCATATGATGCATCTTACAAAAAACAAAAAAACCAACTAACAAAGAAAGTACAAGTCTAATGTATTTTATTTGATGATTCTCGTGACACAATACTCTGTATTTCTTTAATAATTAGGAAAAATACACTTTAATAATTCCAACTATGGGCGATTTATAAACAATAATCCCAACTATCGTTTATTCTACAATAATCCCAACTATTAAGTCAGTTTTCCTCCAGCAGTCCCAAAAACCGGTTACCTGCTGAAAAGGTAAACTTTTTTTTTTGTTTTTTAAATGCCACATGTCAACACATGATTGGCTTAACAAAAACAAAAATCAGCCCAACCACCCCTCCTCCCTTCAGCCACCACAGCTAACCCTTCATTCCCAAATCCGACCACCAGGACACCGTCCCCTTCCCCAGCCCCATCCCCTCCTCCCTATCCTCATCGAAAAACCATCCTCCTTCCCCGGCCACAAGCCTGCAACCGTCTATCCTCGCCGCAAGCCCGCAACCACCAACCCAAATCTGCACCAACACCACCGTTGGATTATCTCTCCTCCGCCGCAACCACCAACCCAGATCACCCTTGTTAAATTCGTCGGTTTCGGTGGTGAGAGAAGGGAGGAGGGGCAGTTATAGCAGCGGATTCAAGTAGGGGGCAGGTTTCGAGGGTTGTTGTAGCTTAGGTTGGTGGTTTTCGGGGTTGGCGTGAGCTAGGTTGGTGGTTTCGGAGGTCGGGGGTGGGTTAGATGGGTGCTGCTGGTGTGATTTGGGTGGTTTGGCCGGTTTTGGGGGTACGGCTGGGGGTCGTGGGTGAGGCTGGGGGTTTCGGTGGTGCGGCTGGGGGTTTCGTTGGTGCGGCTGGGGGTCGTGGGAGTCGTTTCCGGCAGGAGGTGGAGGTTAGGGCTGGAGGTGGTGGTTGGGCGGCAGGAGGTGTAGGTGGTGGTTAGGGTTGGCTGCCAGATTTATTTTTTTGGTTTTTTTTTTGTATTTTTTTTTAATTTTTTTTAGAACCACTCACACACTGACACGTGTCAAACAACCTACAATAATAGGTTGTTGACTGGTTTGGGACTGCTGGAGGAAAACAGACCTAATAGTTGAGATTATTGTAGAATAAACGATAGTTGGGATTATTGTAGGTAAATCGCCCATAGTTGGGATTATTAAAGTGTATTTTTCCTAATAATTATCACTTTAGAACATAGGTCAAAGATTAAATCGTCTCTTTAGAACAGAGGTCAAAGATTAAGTCGCGTTCTTGATGTATATATTGTATTTCACACACAAGTCTAACGTGTTATGTGCAATAATTCTCGTGATACGATACTCCTATTATCTCCCGAGAACTAAGGTCAAAACGAAGTCAGGTTCATGATGTATATTTCACACACAACTCTCATGTGTTTTGTGCAATGGTTCTCGTGACACAATACTCCATTTTACTCTAATAGCTATTGTTTGGGGTAAAAATACCCTAAACACGTGGCCCAATGGCCTAGTGACACGTGGCATCCAGCCGTTGGTCAGCAGGGCTCCAATCCTCTGCTGACACGTGTCCTCTAAACCCTAAAAGGGAAACCATCCCTTCCCCACTATAAATAGTGGAAGGACCCTCATTAATGGGAGGCTGGAACATTTGTTGTTCACATTGAATACTCCTCAAAAAGAAAAACACTTACCCCAAGCAATATTAATTGCAGAATTCTCCCATTACGCGAGAAGTAACTTCTACATTACGTGCATTCTACCTCCCGTATCTTTACTAACTTGATCGTCGGAGGCGGAGCTCCTACCCCTAGGAGTCTTCGTGATTTTGCAGGCACAGGCGTCGAAGGGCATTCTTGGAATTGTAACTCTCCCGCAGGACACATAAAAAAACCCCGAAACATTTGGCGCCGTCTGTGGGGAGAGTACTTCTAAGATGACTTCTGATACTGTGTCACCGAATCAGGGCAAACGGCCTGTGGTCGAGCCTGAGGTCCAGACGGACCATGAAAGTGGAGACGAAATTGAAACATATGTGGCCCCGGATGGGTCTTTCAGAACGAAGCACCCTCGTGCTAAAGATAGAAGAGAACGGGAAATCAGCCAAGCTGCTCCCAGCAACCCAGCCGGGCAACCGGCTGGAATTGCCCAAACGGTGGAGGGCTCAGCCCCCGTTACAAGAAACGAACTCATGTCTTTCATGAATAGTTTCAAGGGTGAGATCAAGAGCCTCATCCGGTCAGCTACTCCAAAGAAGGGTCAGCCGGCCAAGAAGCCTTCTGGAAAGAAGGCGGTCAAAGAACGAGTTCCTACCCCTCATCCCAAGCCAAAGGAGGGGGAGGGCTTAAGGTTTGATCCAAGCAGACTCCGTTTTCCTCAAGGGGAGCTGCGAAAGGCCATCCGACACGTACAGCCGGATGGCTCCAAGAAAACATTCTCAGACGCCCGCACATTTCTCCAAGAGAAGCGAGGTCAGGTGTCTGCGTCGGCGTCAACGTCGACCTTCCCGGACAGTTTCCATGACGTCTCACACAGGCGTACGGGAACAAACCTTGGGAGCCAGACGAGCGAAGCTTCTGCCCGGTCTGGACCCAAAGTGATCCAGCCTGGCCTATTCGGCACACCGAATGGGTTGGGTGGATCCCCTTTTATGTCACCGGGTCTTTTCGGTGGGCAAGCGCAGCAGCCGTTCCAACCCACGGACTGGCAGCTGCGCCTGCTAAATTTGGGGGAACAGCCAACGGCGTTCTCACCAGAGATAACCCAGGCGGCACAGCCGCCTAAGATCAAGAATGTTTTGGTGGGGGCCTATGACGGCACCACCAACCCAGAAGACCATCTAATGGCCTACTCTAACCTCATGTACCTCCAGGGGTTAGATGATGTCGTCTGGTGTCGATGCTTCCCGGCTACCCTCAAGGGCATAGCCCAGCGGTGGTTTGGTAACCTACCAGCCGGTTGCATCAACAGCTTTCGAACTTTGGCGTACTTGTTTACGTCAAGTTTCTCAATGAATATTCCTGCCAAAAAGACTAGCCTCGACCTAGGGGCAATACAGCAGGGCGACCGGGAGGGCCTCCGGTCATACGTCAGACGGTTCAATCTGATGAGAATTCAGATTCCAGGACTATCAGACGAAGTGGCCTATACAGACTTCTTTCGAGGTCTGAAGGATGGGTCGACCTTTAAGTTTGACCTCGTCTGGAAGAGGGTTGCTACCCTCCAAGAGGCGTTAATTGAAGCTGAAGCCTATATACAGGCGACGGAGCTTTGTGCTGTCAAGCAGCCGTCAGATTATAAAAAGTCTGACAAAAAAGAGAGCCGGCAACAGCATCAACCGGCAAGAAAGGAAGAAAAGAGAAAAGGGGTCTGGGCAGCTGTCCGATCAGGACAGCCGGCCCAGAAGATCAGGCGGAAGTCAGAATCGTATGCTCCCAAATACGAGTTCGCAAAAGATTGCTCCACCATCCTCCTGGAAATCAAAGACCGGATGTCTCTCGACAAACCGGCTGAAATGAAAAGCCCCGTGAATAAACGGGACAAGAGCAAGTATTGCCAATAACACGAGGATGTCGGCCACGACACCGATGGCTGCTATAGCCTCAGGCGGCTATTGGACCGTCTGGCAGATGAGAGGGCCCTAAAATCCTACCTACCCAAGGCTAAGGGTAATAACCAGGCCAAGAAAGGGCAGGCGGCAAAAACCGGCCCAGCAAACTCCGAGACGGATGAAGAGACCATCTTCACAATAGCAGGCGGTTTTGCCGGAGGGGGTCCTACCATCCGGGGCACCAAAGACAACATCAGGAAGCTGGTCAACTCAGTGGATGAGGGCCAGGCGTCGAAAGACATCTTTCCTGAGGTCCTTATTTCTGAAAAGGACCGGGGCAAGGTCAGGCGGCCTCATGATGACCCCATCGTCATCGAATGCAAGGTTGCCAACCAGAAGGTTGGCCGAATCCTAATAGACACCGGGAGCTCGTCTGACCTAATCAGTTATCAGTGCTTGACCAAGCTCAAGTACACATCCGGTAACATGCACCAGGCTCCTCACCCACTAGTCGGTTTTGGGGGTGGAGTAGTGCATCCGGTCGGAAGCATAGATCTTCCGATCCGGCTGGGTGAAAAGGGGCAAGGACGCCACATGATAGTCAAGTTTTTAGTTGTGGAGGAGTTGTCCGCCTACAACATGATATTTGGCCGTCCTACCTTCAACGCATCTAAGGCTGTCATCATCCCGTCCCTCATGTTGGTCAAATTTCAAAAGGATGATGGTACAGTCGGTGCCCTAAGCGGGGACCAGAAGACGGCAAGAGAGTGCTATCTCTCTAACGTCAAGACAACTATGGGTGCAGCCGGCCAGGGCGAGCCCATAGATATTGATAACTGCGACCCAGCAGTCCCGGCTCCAAGCGCATCCGGTATGAAAAGAAAGGCGGACCAACTGGCACCCGTCAAAAAGGAGAAATAGCAATCACTAGCCGGGGAAAGGTCAGATGACCAACCACCTCAGCCGGCTGGTGACTGCCTTGATGTCATCCTAGATGACAGCCGTCCTGAAAGAACAGTCAAGGTCGGGACGGTAGCCTTCGAACGGTTGGGAGAAGGCTTGCTCCAGCTGCTGAAGGAATTCAAAGACATCTCTGCCTTTAAAGTGGAAGAGATGCCAGGCGTCAGCCCGGATCTTGCTGTCCACAAGCTAGCCGTAGATCCCAAAAAGCAGCCGGTTAGGCAGAAAAAGAGGGATCATGGTGGAGAAAGATCTCAAGCGGCAGCGGCTGAGGTCAAAAAGTTGTTGGATGCTGGGTTCATTAGGCAATGCTACTACCCGGATTGGGTGGCAAATGTCGTTCTAGTAAAGAAGCCGAACGGTACTTGGCGGATGTGTGTGGATTACACAGATCTGAACAAAGCATGCCCAAAAGATAGCTACCCGCTTCCAAAGATTGACAGCCTAGTCGACTCAACAGCCGGCCATGCGTTAATGAGCTTTATGGATGCTTATTCCGGCTTCCATCAAATACCTCTCTGGAAGAAAGATCAGGAGAAGACGGCTTTTGTCACTGATCAGGGGTTATTCTGCTATACGGTAATGCCGTTTGGGTTGAAGAATGCACCGGCTACATTCCAGCGCATGATAAACACCGTTTTTATCAACCAGATTGGCAGGAATGTAGAGGCGTATATCGATGACATGATAGTCAAATCCAAGCTACAGACGGATCACCTAGCAGACCTGCAAGAAACCTTCACCACACTCAGGCGGCACCTGGTCATGCTTAACCCAAAGAAATGCGTATTTGGTGTTGAGTCTGGGAAGTTTCTCGGATTCTTGATTGACCAAAGAGGCATCGAAGCTAATCCGGAAAAAATACAGGCGGTAATTGACATGAAGTCTCCCCGCACTGTAAAAGAGGTCCAGAAGTTGACCGGTTGTCTGGCGGCATTGGGGAGGTTCCTCAGCCGGTCAGGTGACAAGTGCCTCTATTTCTTCCAGGCAATCAGGAAGAGGTCAAGGTTTGAATGGGGTGAAGAAGCAGAGGCGGCATTCCAGAGGCTTAAGCAGCACTTGCATTCTTTGCCAAGGCTAGTGAGCCCCCTACCCCGGGAGGTTCTGTACATGTACCTAGCCGTCTCTGATCACGCCCTTAGTGCCGTTCTCCTCGCTGAGAGAGACGGCATTCAGCTGCCGGTGTACTTCATCAGCCATGTCCTTTAAAAATGCTGAGCTCCGGTACCCCATGATCGAAAAATTTGGGTTGGCCTTATTCGTAGCAGTCAAGCGGTTGAAGCCTTATTTTTTGGCACATCCGGTTGTGGTATACACAGATCAGCCGCTCAAGCGTACGATGACTGCTATAGAGTCATCCGGTAGAATGATCAAGTGGGCTGTTGAAATACAAGGCCTTGAGATAACTTTTGAACCCAGGCGGGCAGTGAAAGGTCAGGCGTTTGCCGACTTTATTGTCGAGATGACTAGGCCGGTGCACCCAGAAAACCCTGATCAGGTCTGGAAGTTATTTGTAGACGACAGCTCTACGGTGAACAGCTGTGGTGCAGGTGTTATCTGTCATTCCCCGGAAGGGGATAAGTTTGAATATGCACTACGGTTTAAGTTCCAAGCCTCCAACAATGAGGCAGAGTATGAAGCCCTGCTAGCCGGATTGCGCATGTGTAAGGCAGCCGGTGCAAGAAAGGTCGACGCCTGATCAGATTCACAGCTGATCGTTAGCCAATACCTTGGTGACTACGAAGCCACCCATCCGACTATGATCAAATATTTGCAGGCGGTCAAAGAGGAGGCTGGGTCCTTCGATGAATTTCATCTGCGACAGGTGCCCCGGTCTGAAAACAATCAGGCAGATGCCCTCTCAAAGTTGGCATCATCAGCCTCCGGTGATGCTCCTAGGACGGTCTTTTGGGAAGTCATTGAAAAACGAAGTATTCAGAATTATCCCATTGGAGTCTTGGACAGAACTGCTACCTGGATGGATCCCATCCGGTCCTTTTTGACGGATGGTACCTTGCCGGATGACCCTTCAGAAGCATCAGCGCTCAAGAAGCGTGCTTCAAGTTTTGTTGTTCATCAAGGGGAACTCCTCCGGAAGGGATACCTGCAGCCGTTTTTGAAATGTGTAACCCCGGATAGGGGGAGAGAAGTGTTGGAAGATCTGCACGCGGGGTTTTGTGCCTCGCATATTGGCGGCAGGTCCCTGGCCAGAAGAACCAGACGGCAAGGGTACTTCTGGCCCACTCTTGAAGCGGATGCCATGGATCTAGTAAAGAGATGCGACAAGTGCCAAAAATTCGCTAAGTTGATACATCAACCGGCAACAGAACTCACGGCAATCCATAGTCCGGTTCCGTTTGCTAAATGGGGCATGGACATTTTGGGACCTTATACGCCTGCATCAGGCGGCCGCCGCTACATTCTTGTAGCAGTAGACTACTTCACCAAATGGGTTGAGGCAGAGGCGGTAAAAGAGATTAAAACGAAAGACGTGATTTCTTTCATCTGGAGAAACGTCATCACCCGGTTCGGGGTTCCAATGTCCATGGTTTTCGACAACGGACCGCAGTTCAAAACGTCTGTCCTGAAGACCTGGTTGGGAGACCAAGGAATTTCCCATTGTTTTGCATCCGTTGGCCGTCCTCAGGCAAACGGTCAAGTTGAGGCTTTTAACAAGTTGATCTCAGACGGGATAAAGAAGAAAGTAGAAAGAGCCGGTGGACTATGGGCAGAGGAATTACCTCATGTCCTTTGGGCTATCCGGACAACCGAAAAGGGGGCAACCGGTGAGACCCCATTTCTCATGACATACGGCACTGAAGCAGTTCTTCCCATTGAACATTATGAGCCTACTCTACGCATTATGTTATATGATGAGGAGGCTAACTGGGAAGCCATGCGGTTGGCATTAGACGCTCTTCCAGAGCGAAGGGGAATGCTGCCTTGCGTCATGAGATCTACCGTCTGCGTATGACTAGAGCCTACAACAAACGGGTTCGTAAAAGACCTTTGAAAGAAGGAGATTTTGTGCTTCGCAAAATGGAGGCAACCGGTAGGGCCAATGAACAAGGCAAATTAACCCCAAATTGGGAGGGACCCTACCGGATCTTTGAAGAAGTACGAGACGGCACTTACCGCCTGGAAACTCCAGACGGAAGAAAGTTTCCTAGAACTTGGAATGTAGATAACCTCAAAAAATACTACTTCTAAGTATTGTACATCTTTTGAAAATTTTCAAATGATTAATGAGAATTACATTCAATTTTGTATACAGCCGCCATGTCTTGTGCCTACCAGAAGCGGCACCAGTAACTAATTTTTTCATCCGGTGACACCCATACGGGTGAATTCATCGAAGAGAACATCTCCCATTTGGGTGGTAAATTGTTCTAAGCGATCACACAGGCGGACAAATCCGCCTGACGATCCTTCGCACCAAAAAAGGGCAGGCTAGCAACCCCAAACTTGCAGCCGGCTCACTTTTTGGAAGGACAGCCGGTACTCAATACCGCCGCCTGACTCTGTAAGAGCAGGCCTAAACATTTAGTCTAGGCCATAATTCATTCAGGGGTATGCTTGCAAAAGCCCAACCGGTGAATGGACATCCTAATCTGGCGTGATTAGTTTGCGAAGTCCCGACCGGTAATTCAGTATAAACCGACTGGCTCCTGAATCTAATGTTGGCACTTAGTGCATATTCGAGCTATATCATATGGATAGTCGCCTGGCTTGCAAAGACCCAGACCGCTATCCAGGGGCAATTACCCAGACGCCATCCGGTTTGGTTTTGGGTCGAAATTTCTTCGCCTAGTTTGCGAAGACCCAGACGGCAGTGTTACCGGTGGGGTCTTCTTGGCAACCCTTGCAAATTTCTTCGCCTAGTTTGCGAAGACCCAGACGGAAGTGTTACCGGTGGGGTCTTCTTGGCAACCCTTGCAAATTTCTTCGCCTAGTTTGCGAAGACCCAGACGGCAGTGTTACCGGTGGGGTCTTCTTGGCAACCCTTGCAAATTTCTTCGCCTAGTTTGCGAAGACACAGACGGCAGTGTTACCGGTGGGGTCTTCTTGGCAACCCTTGCAAATTTCTTCGCCTAGTTTGCGAAGACCCAGACGACGGTGTTACCGGTGGGGTCTTCTTGGCAACCTTTGCAAATTTCTTTGCTGTTTGCGCAGACCCAAGCGGTAGTGTTACCGGCGGGGTTCTTTTGGTTATCCTCGCAGAAATATGTATAAAAAATAACAAGAATTCTAATATTGAAGTGCAGAAACATAAAAAGCATTCAAAAGCCGGCTCAGCCGGTGAAAATGTTTATATTCAAAATAAAAATTATTACAGCTTAGCCCATCTCATCCGGCGCTATTACAAGATAATGCTAGGCACGGAGGCCGGGAAGTAGTTGCTACTCCAGGCGAACAGTGAGCCGGTCCTATTTCGGTTGGTTCTGGGTTGGATCAGGGTGAGCGGCTGCGTCGGCTTCAGGAACGACTTCTTCCTCTTCAGCAGCCTCCGCCTGCCGTCGCGCAATCTCCTCCCTAACCCAAGCGTCATAGGGTCCGGGCCCCGGCTCATTCGCCTCCTCGGCCAGAATGGCAAGATCAGAATATTTGAAGGCGAGTTCCCAGACGGTGAAGTCCGCCTCCGGGTGGATGAGGGAAAACGCCCGTTGCATCCGGTTTGCACAGTCATGCTCATTCTCTTCAATGAGCCTCTCCTGCTCCGACTCCAAGGTGGCCTTGAAGTTCTCATTGGCAGCAGCCGCCTCTTTGCGCAGGCGCTCATTCTCTTTGGCAAGGCGGCCATTTTCAGTCTCCGCCTTGCTCAGCCGTTGGAGGGGCTCTGTCTGTTCCTCCAACTTTTTATAAGCATCATCCAGGGACGTCTGCAGTTGGTCAACTTGGTTTTTCAGCTGATCAATCTGCTGTTGGAGGGCTTTGGTCTTCTCCGCCTGTTCCATGCGTATAGATTTAGATTCTAAGCCATGCATGTACAAAGAGTAGTCAGCAACATTATGGGCGTCATCAACAGCCCGTTTGCTTCTCCTTACCTCCTCAGACTTGCGGGTATAAGCTCGTTTGAGCCCCTCTACGCGCAGCATAGCCTGCAAAAATACAGCCGGTTAATATTGCATATTTAAAAATGCACGTCAAGAAAATTACCGCATGGTTGTTGGAGCATACGTCAGCCAGGTCGACCAGCACCCGGTCGGCATTAAAGGAGTTGATCCCAGGGATCGCCTCCTTCTCGTCCCTGGGGACGGCTTTCAGCATGGCCCGGGCATATTGTGCCCCGTCCGGCCAGCGGGGAGAATTATCTGCACCAGAAACAGACGGTGAGAAACTCGCATATGCTCTGCCTATAGATTGCCGGCTGATTGGAGAATCCCCCGGCTGCGATCGAGACTGTGAATAAGACTTGACCCGCATGGGCAGATCAAGCAGTGTAAGGTCGAAGTTACCTTGGCGACCCGAACGACCTTCAGAGGGACCGGTTGCGGTCCTCAATGGGATGGCAGAAAGCACATCCGCAGATCCAGGCCCGTCTGGGACCCTTATTGATTTGCCGCCGGTAGTTTGCCGGTCGGCTGTCTTCTGCACCTTGGATGCAGACTCTTGTTGGGTCGGCGGAGGCCTGACCTGTTTTTGAAGGGACCGGGGCATCTGCTTCCCGTCCTATAAACGAGAAAAATATAAGTTATGGGATAAAAGGATTGAAATAAACGAGAAGGATCAGACGGTTATACCTTCTTCGCCGCCTAGGCAGCAAGTTTTTTCTCGAGATTGGCTTTCCGGATGTCGGCAGCCGACCTAGCCGGTGTCTTCTCAGTGGGCAGCATTTTCTTGGCTTCTTCTGCAGAGGAAGGCACACGGTTAGAATAATAAATAAGCAAGGAAATAAAAGCATCCGGTTCGAAAGAAACCGACTGAGTTCCGAATACATACGTTTTTTAAACATGCTGCTTAGGCCACAAGCGGACAAGAAGCATTCGTCCCTAAAAAATTCATGTTTGGGCACCCAGTTTCTAGGTACCCTTACTATCTCTCCGGATGAGAGGGTGTCAGGAACTAACTCAAAAAACCCGGAGTCAAGGATGGTCTCTCTATCATCCTCCGGGACAGGGGGCAGGCAGCACTTGGTCCCCAAGAGTTCTGGTTTCCGGTTGTAGATCCGGAATTCTCTGTTCTCTACCGTAGTTGGGGCCTTAACCAAGTAGAACCGGTGCTTCCAGTCCGACCATTTGGATGGCTTGTCCAAGGTCATAAGGTATTTGGGCTGGGTGGTCAAGGTATACCAGGCTCTCCAGCCGCCTGGGCTCCTACTCAAGTAATGCATGTGGGCAAACGCCTCCCAGCCGGGGTTGAGGCCCTGCATCTCGCAGGCGGCGATATACCCTAAAATATTTACCCATGAGTTGGGGGTTAATTGCCAGAGACCTAGGCCATACCCCCTAAGTATGGCTTTTATTGTGTCGTGGAGAGGGAAGCGCACTCCGGCCACGAAGGCCGCCTCGTAGCACCCGAACCAAGCGTTCGCTTTCGGTTGTCCATCCTCCCACCATATTGTTCCCAGAGCAGCCGGGACTTTTATTGTATAGTCACCACCCAGCGGCCGCCGTTTGATAAAATCTGGCAGCGCAGCCCGCATGAGCTTGCGGTCCTTGGAGGAGACGGCGATCATGAGAGGATCGTTCCTATTATCCCAAGAAGGCCTCTCCGCCTCCTCGCTATCCTCAGATTCGGTTAAGTAGCTGCTACTGCTACTTTGAACGTGACCGGCATCAGAGCCGGCTGGGGAGTTGGAGACCTCCTTATCAGAGCCTACCTGGTCTCTGGTCTCCTGGAGGGGAGCACTCTCTTCGTTTAAAATGCTATCACCCGGGGTGCTAGGAGCGCCCCCGGGTGAGCCTCTCTGCTCTACCTCTCCATGCTCTACTTCACCGCCTGAAGCTGGGACCTCAGGCGGCTGCTCATCTGAGCTCCCACTTCTGTAGTTGGGATCTCTGGCAGTACACCGGATTCTGGCCATTGTGTCCTGCACAGACACAGAGTCGGTCGATATGGGTGTTGAAAAAGGGTTGTCCCAAAGAACAGAGGCGGCAGACCCAGTTCTAGACTCAGCCGTACTAATAAACCGGCTGAGTTCACAGCTAGGTTCCGGGTATGGGTATAAGGGGTCCATCTACTTATGGGACCAATGAACAAAAATGCGAGTAAAAGACTCAAACGGAAATACATGAAAAAGCTAGAAAGAATAGAGACGGTACCTAGTAGAAAATCTGGAAATTCTCTGGGATGCTTACGAAGACGCAGGCGGTTCAAAATCCGGCTGGGTTTCTCTGATTACCCTCTCGAAAACCTTTGGCTAGCTTGCAACGACCCAGACGGTCTGTAGACCGGTTGCTCTCAACGAATCTCAACTCCGAATGCTCTCAACTCTCAAATTGCCGGCTGCTCTCAAATCTTCAGAAATTTGGCAAAGTTTGTAAATGAGAGCTCGAGGGACATCTTCTCCTATTTATAGAATTTGTCCCAGAAGGTGAAAAGTCGTGACTCTTCGCCTTCTGCTTTTCCATCCTTCAAAAGGAATCTGAAGAGTTGAAAAAAAAAAAAAAAAAAAAAAAAAAAAACTTTCACCGGCGCCACGTGGCACCCTGCCACGTCAGCACCAGTGAGGGGCAAATATTTGGGGTAAAAATACCCTAAACACGTGGCCCAATGGCCTAGTGACACGTGGCATCCAGCCGTTGGTCAGCAGGGCTCCAATCCTCTGCTGACACGTGTCCTCTAAACCCTAAAAGGGGAACCATCCCTTCCCCACTATAAATAGTGGAAGGACCCTCATTAATGGGGGTTGGAACATTTGTGGTTCACATTGAATACTCCTCAAAAAGAAAAACACTTACCCCGAGCAATATTAATTGCAGAATTCTCCCATTACGCGAGAAGTAACTTCTACATTACGTGCATTCTACCTCCCATATCTTTACTAACTTGATCGTCGGAGGCGGAGCTCCTACCCCCAGGAGTCTTCGTGATTTTGCAGGCACAGGCGTCGAAGGGCATTCTTGGAATTGTAACTCTCCCGCAGGACACATCAAAAAACCCCGAAACAATATGTATAGTCCGTCTCTAAACAAAGTTTCAGACATGCACCATACAAATGTATGCAACCTTGTACGGTATCATTAACTATAATATGGAGGAATTTATAATTGAATTTCCAAAATTTAAAAAGTGATCTATTTAACATTGTTATACACCAGGTCCTTATACGTCGTCACCTCTATTTATAAGTCATTATTATGACTATATAAAATTTGTCATTATTAGTATGCTATATGATATACAAGTACTCCGTATAACATTTTAATAATAATAATAATGAACGAATGAATGAAAACATTATTGGAAACAGGATATACACAGGGTGTTAAGAAGGTACGGCAGCAACATCCTGTTTTTTAATGGCATCAGAGACCCATGGAGTGGTGGAGGGTACGTCCCTTTTTTCGCTCTATCATTACTCATTACTCATTACTCATACACTTCATCTTATTCTTGACATTCTGAAATATCTAGCTTTATTAGTTCCATCTTCAGTTAACCTTATTAATAAAATTAATTTGTTTTTAAATCGAGTGTTGCCTCGGACTCAATATATTTTCAGTTGTTAAAATTTAATTTTTAAGAGAATAGTGAATCTTGAATAAAAAATTACAGGGAGCCAAGTATAAAACTTCAACCTCTAATTAATAACATAACCTGGATTATTTGTAGCACAACCTTTTATATTCATTTTTAAGATAATAAATTCTTTATGCTTACAAGTCTCCATAAAAATCCTCAGCCACAACAACAAATATTATAAACTCGAGTTCAAAAGATTATATTTATCATAATTTATTTTAACTTATCTTATCTAAATGTAATCGCATTTAAGCCTTTAAGGCCTATTCAATTTAGCTTAATTTTAGTTCAGCTTCAATTAGTTCAGCTCTTAATTTACTTCTCTCATAAAATATTCAGTTCAGTTCAGCTCCAATCAATTCGGTTCAACTCAGCTCAACTTAACTCAGTAAATGTGAACAAACCCTTAGTGAGCAAGTATGTATAGACGAGTGAGAGACTGAGAGTGTGTCACATGACACCTATATGGGCTATATCTATTTAGAAATATATTTTAAATACATTGGTAATTTTGGTATAGATTGGTAAGTACTACGTTTAATAAAATACAACTTTTCTCCTAATTGTAAATTTAATTTAATTTTGGACTCCAGAAATATGAAGAGAGAGGTCTCATAAACCAATTTCTAATACTTATTCCTTTTTATTTTATTTGTAACACACTTTCATGACAAGTACATTATGAAAAATATTACTTCGTAGGTATTGTAAATGGACAAATTAATCAATACTCCGTATAATTTATACACATGATATCTAACCCTTCTCTATTCCTGATGCTAAAATTATTTTGATAAAGTTGCTTGTTTACCTATGTTACTCTTATCAACTCCTAAATATAAACGTTTTAAAGTTGTGTTGCATTTCAAAGAAACAAAGAAAGAATTAACACTATTCTATCATAATATGAGTCGGGCTTACCAGAATACCAGGTCTAGCTGTCTAACGTATTTACGTATCAATACACATTAATAAAAATTTGAATCTTAAATGTCTATTTTACTCTTCATCTAATGAAGAGAATTATTACTACTCTTGATTCAATGGTTGAAATTGGAGCAACCTTAAAACATACCTTTTAATAACCAACACTCAACTCCACCAATACTAAAATTTACTTCTCTGCTCCAAACATAATAATCCCATTTCTAACGTCTCTCTGTGTCATTGCAGAGTTTTGAAGAGTATCTCAAACAGTTTGGTAGCCATTATTGCAAAAGAAGGTTGGTAACTTCATCTTAATTACCATTAAACCATTTTAATATGTTTTTAAATTTAAATTTGATGTAAATTTGTTGACTTTTAGCTCTTTAAAATGGAAATTGTATAAAGTGAAGGGACGTGACCAATTCAGATCACTTATGTTTTATAATCCGTGCGTAATATTAAATATAAACAAGAAAATTAAAAGGACTTTGGTTATACATAGTACTAAAAAGGGTTATGAATTGGCCTTGTTTTTCTTTTAAAAAAAAATTAAGATGTGAATGTGACAAAAGGACTACATATTATAATAAATTAATAATTGAATGTTATTGTGCAATACTCCATCCGTCCCTAATTTTTTGCTCCATTGCTATTATTTGGGTCAAACTTTTAAAACGTTGACCATCAATTGTCATTGATCTATAAGAACTAATATAATCATGTGTGATCTTGATGTGTTCGTCTGTATATTTTTTATATCAAGTTTCATTTTTACGTGAATGAAAATGGAGATATATTCGTTTTAAAACACGGCTTGAAGACCGTGAAAAGTTAAATGGGGCAATAATAAGAACTAATATAGTCATTCTTCATGTGCATTTTACAAATATCAATTTTTCAATACAAATATCAATTTTTCAATACAAATATCAATAATAGTTTAATACTTAATTGCATATATAAATATATTAAATTATTATGATTAACTTGTGCATTAGCACTTAGCAGTACCATGAAACACATAGCAAGCAAGTACAACTCCTAATGTTACGCATAAATGTATAATATGTATTCCGTGATAAATAATAAAAATCAAAAGTATTACCGTAATTATTAATAACACTAATCGACATGTGATTTTGTTACAAAATTTTAGCACGGCCGTTCACCTTATTTTCACTTAGTTAAATTAAGATATGATAAAAATTATCTAAATTCAAATTACAACTAAATAAGGGTCTGTTCTCATACGTTGAAATTCAGTTCAGTTCAGCTCATGTGTAATGATATTGCTAATGATATAAAGCCAAATTTCATTCTTTTAAGCTCTTATTACAACGACGATAATAATAATAATAATAATAATAATAATAATAATAATAATAATAATAATAATAATAATAATAATAATAATGGATGCGTTGTTGCTGGCATTGTTGCTGGCATTGTTGGTCTTGGACGAGCCTTTGAGGATGCGTTGTGTTTGTTTAATGGAACAGTGGAGTATGACATTTTGAGTAATCCTAGTGAGGTCGCTGCCCCTAAACTCATGAAGAAATTGGCAGATATGTATTTCACAAAGATTACCGCTTCTGCAGAATCTGCTTATTCTTTAACTCCTCGACAATCAGCATTATGGAAATCACAGCAGGGTGATCACACCTCAGCTTGGCTTCGAGCGGTTTTTATTTCGGGGTTGGGTCAGACGATGAACGCTAAGACTTATCGATGTGTGTTGTCCTATCGGTTGGGTGTTCCATTGTTCTCTGTCTCGACGTCGTGCTCTGCTTGTTCGAGGGTTTTTGCTGGAGATATTTTCGGTGATCACGCGGTGTCTTGTGCTGGTATTGTGGGTATTAAACATCGGCATAATGTTGTTCGGGATACCCTTGTTGATGTTTGTTATCGTTCTGGGATTTCAGTGAGAAAGGAGGTTGACATTGGGTTGGCTGGAGGGAACGACGAGGCCCTCAGACCTACGGATGTGTTACTTTATTCATGGGATCGTGGTCGCGATGTCTGTGTTGATTTGACAGGGTCTTCTCCTTTGACACAGTCAGGGCTATCTGACTTTATTCCTGGGTGGGTTGTGGCTGATGCTGCTCATCGGAAGCGGGTTAAGTATGAAGCTCGATGTCAGACGATTGGATATGGTTTCATTCCCTTCTCCTTTTCTTCGCTTGGGGAATTAGAGAAGGAGGTTGTTGCGTTACTAAAGCGGATTCAAAGGTTCTCGACGACGCAAGCATTGGGGCTCGTGCTGCAGCTCATATCTTCACTAGGATAGGATTTGCTATAGCTAGAGGAGTGGGGGCCCAGATTGTATCTCGGCTTCCCACTAATTTATTGTAGGTTGTATGACTTTTGTTTTTGAGATATAATAGTAATAATAATAATAATAATAATGATGATGATGATAATTAAATAATAAAAATAATAATAATAATGATAATTAAATAATAATAATAATAATAATCTATAAATAATAATAATATAATAATAATAATAATAATAATAATCAATAAATAATAATAATAATAATAATAATAATAATCAATAAATAATAATAATAATAATAGTATATTTTTCTTAAATATTTTAATATGTATATTTGTATATACACATATGTATAATAATAAATAATCAAAGATCACTAATCCGTAGTTAAAAATCACTAATTAATAAGTTCAGTTCAGTTCAGTTCAATTTAGCTAATTTCAGTCAATGAGAACAGGCCCTAAGTTCAGTTAAATTTCAATAAGTTCTCATAAGGTGAATTGAAACACCCTATGAGTACATAACATGCATCACTTTATAAGTTACACTTATGGTTAAGATTCGAGGCTAGCGATACATGCTAATTATATTGTAATCATTTAATTAATTATTTTGTATTCTTATAATAAAATTAGGTGCCCATCACGTGGACTTGAGATTCTCGACGAAGGAAGATCCAAATTGGTTGAAAGAAGTAAGGAAAACGGAGATTGGCTACATCAATAAGTGGCTTTCTCAATATTACTATGATTTTAATCATATCCATTTAATCCATAATTGATTAAGTATAAAAACACACTATGTATAAGTAGTACTCGTATTTTTTATTTTTCTCATTACTTAAGGCTTATTTCATGTGCTCTTTTCTTTGATCTTTAATGCTTCAAGATTTATGCCCAAAAATTCAAAAAGAAAAATAAACAACAACAGATTATTATGTAAACACTTATGTTATGCCATGTAAAATTGTATATTCATGGAATTAACAATAATGCAAGATAGGGAAATTAATTAAAGATATGTACTTTCTAGCTTATTTTCTTCTAGGTTTAAAAAGAGGTACTCCGTAATAGCTAATTGTTACAAATGTACATATATATTATATCACGACATCTTATTAGCTTTTCAAGCTAATCAATAAATATCCACATATATTTAATGTCTATTTGTATTCTTCTTGTTGTCGCTTTTCTTGTTACTCTATTAAATATTGTATAATTAGAAAAACAAAATGATGGGAAAAGGAGATATTTTGTTTACATAAAAATATCAATACTCGATTGTCAAAATCAAATGAAAATACATTTCAACAAGAATGCAATGTTAGATCAATGTCAAAATTCCATAGAAAAAAGACAATAGAAGCATGGAAGATATGAAGATAAGGATAGCGTAATGAATTCGTATTTTGTTGGCGCTTAGGAGGTATGTCTTATTACTTGTAAACATTGTCAAATTGGCAATAACTTTGGAGAATTTATTTATATACGTATTATGAGTATTAATCATTATAATTATATTTATATATATTAAAGTCTAATTTTTATTTTTCAAAGTTAGGCAAAGAATATGACAAGTGATCGAGGTCGGTCCACTAGTCCCTTTTAAGCTAAGTTTGCCCATTATTTCTCAAATGGGCTTCATATAATTGAATCACGCTTTTTGACTTTAAAAATTCTAATTTCGCACCATTTTGTGCAACCAAGATTCTATTACTCTGTTTGGTTTCCAAGTGTGAGAAATTGAGAATTTCAGATAGTTTGCTTTAATTTGTATGATGGTACACATTTTTAAGTATCAAATACTAGTATGATAAGGTCTTGGTATCATAAGACGGTAAAAGTTGTGCACTTTCCTTTTTCAAATTATTCAATTTACTCGTAAAGTTGTCACCCATGGCATTTCAATCACCATATATCGATCATAAGAATTGTTTTAAAAAATACTTCATAGATAGTATTATGTGCACCAACGGTTGTTTTACTTTGACTTCTTTTTATCAAAGTTTGTAGATTTGGACATTTCAAGGTGAAGAACATCGATTTATAACTTGAAAAAAAGTTTTTCTTTGAATTATTCTTGTTGTCATAGCCTATATATTATGTAGTTTTCACTTATATTTTCATGTTCTATCGCAATCTACCTTTTCAATATTCACTCAAGCTCGATCAACATAATGCTCAAAACACGTAGAGAAGGATCAAGGATATATATATTTGAATATTTCGTTTGAGAGAATGTTACTTTAATTCATGTATTTGAGTTATCCATGTCCCTATGAAGTATCAAATTTTGAAGTTGAGATTTATTCTTAGCATATAACCTCCTGGACAAGTACGCTTATACTCCAATTTCGTAATAATTTTTGTTGAATGATCTAATTATATATTCATCTCATTTATTAAGTGTCACTCTTATTAATTTATTCAATTAATTTAGTCGGCATCCATTTGTATGTGATCTAATTTAATGTCAAATAATCTAGGAGAAACAAGAAGTTTGTTTGTTAAATCTGCAATTGAATTATTGTTTCATTACCAAATAAACACAGCAATTTTTATTAGAAGGATCTCCATGTTTTTGCTAATTTTGGAAAATTAACACATAATTTTAACAGTGTATAAAAGGTACATTAACACATGACAAGTCGGTCCAATAATTGTTAAATTACTAAAATAACAATCACATGTGAAATTTGGAGATTAACCCAATTTAATTAAGGCATTTCATAATCCATATTTTATATTAGTAAGCAAATTAGGGATAATATGAAGGGTATATTAGGAAATTTGGTCAGAGTTTAGTATGAAAAAGGCAAGTTTACCAGAAATATTGTTGTGGGCGAATTTTGGGAAGGTTGACTGGGCCCCAATTGATCCACAGGATTTATTCTTCATGGACCCCAATAGCCCAACTCATCAATAGAGTACGCCTGCATATAATGGTCCTAAATCCTAATCGATGGAAAGCAAATTAAAGAAATTCTCCCTCCCATTAAATATAAAATTTAAATAAATATACAAAGTCTTCCATATATATATATATATATATATATATATATTCGATAATTGATATATTTTATATACATATATATATATATATTCGATAATTGACATATTTTGACTAGTTTGAAGTTTTATGCAATTTAGTAGACTTTTATTGTATGATAATTGGTAGTGTGACATTGTTTTTACTCGGTAGTCGGTACTATTGAGTAGTGTGGCAATCTAGCTAATGAAATTATATTTTGGTATCTTAGGTTGGCTTCATTTCAATTTAGCTTGATATTATGGTTATTGTATCACTTTCTCTCATTTGAATTGATCTAAATTTAATTAAATTTACTTATTAGAGCTTATTTTAGCTGAAAATTAAACTTGAGTATCCTTTATTAAGCCATACCAAAACTTATCTTAAGTATCCTTATACTTTAAGAAGTAAAGGTGGATTTGTGGAATCTATTTTCTAAATCCTAGAGTCTTTTGGTTGTGATTGACATGTTAGAAAGGAGGTATGCTAGAGGTAATTAGCATGCACACGTTGTAACATGTAACTATGATTATATTGGATTTTTTATCCTAATTTAGCCAAATAAGGGCATGTTCACATTTACCTAATTTCAATTTAGTTCAGCTCCAATCAGTTAAGTTCAGTTCAGCTCCTAATTTTTCTCTCTTATAAAATATTCATTTCAGCTCAGTTCAGTTCAATTCAGCTCTAATCAGTTCAGCTCAGCTCATTTTAGTAAATGTGAACAGGCCGAAGAGGAAAAACAAAAACTTTCACATATCATGGTAAAAGGTTGAATTTTTGTTGCTACATTTTTACATAGATAGTATACATAAATTAATACTACCTCTGTTACAGATAACCTATAACAGAGATAGTAATATGGTTTTTTCCTCTATACTTTATGTCAAATCGTTGCACATAACCTGTAACGGAGATATAATATGTCTTTTTTTTTTTTTTTTGAATTAGGATAATATGCTACAAGTACATTATTATGAAATAAATTAATATGAGTTTGGCAGCTTATATAGAGCACGATGTAATGGCCTAACGGATTGCATGTTTAGCGGCTTAGAAACTTGTTAGCTGCTAGTAGTGATCGCTAGCTATAGCTAATAGGCCACCAATATAATTAATTACCAGATCATGAGATTAGCAACATAAAATTCGACTAAAAGGTGGTCCAATATTCGTACTTTTATAATAATGTTATCGTTTGGTGAAGTTACACATTTCTAGGGGTGAGCATGGGATGGGTACTCATACCGTTAGTACTAATGATTCGGCTAATTAATAACCAGTATCACTAAAACTGATATTCATAAATCAAACCAATAAGTTCAGGTAACCGAACTTGAGGTACTCGGATTTTCGGATACACAATAAGGGCATGCTCTCATTGACTGAACTCAGCTGAATTGAACTGAACTGAGCTGAACTGAACTGAACTGAAATGAATATTTTATAAGATAAAGAAATTAGGAGCTGAACTGAACTGAACTGAACTGAACGGAGCTGAACTGAACTGAATTTCAACGTAAGAGAACAGGCCCTAAGATATCCAATACTGATAATTAAACTAAATATCGTAGTTATTATAATATCATTTAACACTAATTAACAATAATCTCCATGATCTTGACCTAATTATTAATAATATTACTAATCATTGATATTTGGAAAATTTGCAAATTGCAGCTATTTAAAAAAAATGCAAATTACAACCCAAAAGTTGTTATAAATTGTAAATTGCAACCTAATTCAATTTTTTCATCGATTTGTTTGTCGAAAAATGTTCGATTAAGATTTTAGCAGTCATTTGCAATTTTTTTCGATATGAAAATCGATGAAAAAGTTGAATTGAGTTGCAATTTATAATTTATAAGAACGTTTTGCTACAATTTGGATTTTTTTTTTATTGACTGCAATTTACAAAATACAACTTTAAATGGATGCAATTGGCAAATTTTCCTTGATATTATAAAGTGGTTATAAACTAAAGTAAGAGTTTAAAGTTTGGAAAGATAGATTTAAGTAGGAAAAAAAACTAAAAATTGCTTAGCGGATCAGATCGGGTAACCGTTAATTTTAAAATGATACCTAATAACCATACCCAAAAACAAATTATCGGAACGGGTACACGAAGCGTTATGGTTATCGGATCGGGTATCCTAATTTTTGGAACGGTTACGGATCGGGATTTTCAGGTAGTTTTGCTCAGCCCTAACACATTCACATCATTAAACGAATATGATACTACTTTGTTCTAGTAAAATTGCCCCATATTCTAATTTTGATTGTACTAATAATTAAGTATATGTTGTATTTTAAGTATGATATAATTTTTTGTGCTTAATTTTTAAAGACTCATGTTACATTTATTTATTTAATTTTTTGTAAAAAAAAGATCAAATTTACTTTCAATAATAATTGAACCATCTCTTAAAAAAAATAAAAATTGAGAATTGCAAAGTATGAGACAATCTTAATAGGATGAATGGGTACGATACTACAGGCTTACATATAGGTGGCTTGTATAAGTATGTGATTTAAGTTTTAATAACATTTGAAAGTGCAATAGATTTTGGTGTTTAGAAAGCCACAAGGGTGGGGGTGAGAATCGATCCCAAAATATCTTGGTATCGGGAGGGAAGCTCTAACCACTTGAGCTACCCCTCACTCTCTGAAAGTGCAATAGATACTATGAAAGTATGAAACTATGAAAGTGTCAAATTGAATTGAATTAGCTAGAGTAACATGCGTTGTAAGAACTAGTATGTACCTTCCAAGTTACCTATTTAATATAATTCCTTTCCATTAGAAGAATATAGTTTGATCTACATACCTAATATTTTGTAAGTTTAGTTTCATCCGTTACAGTAGTTGTAGAACTTTGACTAGCTAGTTTGCATGGTATACGAATATACGATCGACTACTTTAACAATTATATACTTTGTAATGATACACTATTCGAAAATCAACAAAGTGTTTGCTCACTTAGGCCCTATTCTTTTGAGCTTTTGGGCAGAGCAGAACAGAACAGATTTCAGCAGAGCAGAGCAGGACTAAGCTTCCACACATTGCGGAGCAGAGCAGGACAGAGCAGATTTCAACAGAGCAGAATAGGGCAGGACATAGCAGAACAGAGTAGCTCTAAAGATTAGGGCCTTAATCTAAGTTTTGAATCCAATCAAGAGAGCATTTTTTAAGGTAGGGATTCACTTTAACTAATTGTGTTTACAAAAACTTTAACCCTAAATATTTGAGTGAAATCACATCTTCTTACAAACTTTTTTCATATATTATTACACCCAGATAAAGAATAATTTGAATGATTAAAGCTGTACTTTTAATTTCAGAGAATTTTGAGATCGTATCTCATCAGCTACCCTTATGACTCCGTAAAGATCAAAAATATATTTGGCCGGTGAGTCGGGCACAATAATTGGAAAAACAAAGATAAAAGAGGAAAGATAAAATCATAAAATAGAGGAGCAAAGTTAGCGAAATGTGTCACTATTTGCGGGTAAAGAAAAAAAAGAGTAAGCAAGTGAAACACGATACGGCGTGACTAACGAGAAAGATTTTAGAAAGGTGCCGCTTGTGCAAACTCCAATTACAAAATGCAAATATATTTCAGGAAATTCAGTGAACCTTAGCTTTGCATTGTCACCCTTTCTTTCAATCATACACTATACTACTCTTTCATCACCTTCTTCTTTTACTTATATATTTTTATTAATTTTCTCTCTCTTCTCTATCTGTCTGTCTAGTACTGCTATCTTTCTTTCAGAACCTGTTTTTTTTTTTCTTTTTCTTTTTTTTTTTTTCTTTTTGGAAAATAAATTAAAAAAATCTTTATTTTACTTTTCTGCCTGCGGCACAAAGAACTATATTGAACAAGTTTAACAAATACCCACCTCAATTTTAATGTTTTTGATTTGATTACCCATCAACTTCTAAACATAATCCTCCATTTACTTAAAATTTTTATTACTATATGTCAATTTTTACTTTTTTATTTTTTATTTTTTTATTTTATACGGTAAGATACGAGGGTCTCTCACCCTATCACATGAGAGGATGGATCGAACCCAATCCACTTGGGAGGTGTGAAGGTCCTCTTTTACTTTTGATTGAATTTGATGACTATAATCATTTCAATGTGTTTGAGTCAACTTTGAATATGTTAAAAAATACCTTAAGTGAAACCTTATTCTTTACTTTATATGATTATGTAATTTTTTGTTCTATATGACAAATGAATTCTTAATTACGGAGTGTAAAGAAATGATTGATTCATATCTTTTTTTTTTTGGTGTTCCAGCCGGTTCACCCTTTGGGCTAATCCGGATTCGGGATCAGTTTTGGGTGGTTAGGTTTCATTCCCCTCCCGATTATTGTTGCGGGCATATCATGTTAAATTCATTAAAATTAATGCAAAATAGTTACAAAATGAAGATGTATATTACTAATATTATGAAATGAAGAGAATAATATTTTAAAACTATTATGAAATGAAGAGAATAATATTTTAAAACTATTATAATTGATTGAGTGATTTATATGGAAATTTTTTTGTGCTATTACAAGAATTTAACTTTTCATTTAAGAAAACTCTATGTACTATTCTAAGATTTTAGCTTTTATCGTTAAATCTCGAAAGATAATATATCTGACACCAAATTGAACTAACATGAAACAGAGGGAGTAATTTACGACTGTAATGCTTGACATGCCACATCATCTTCTTAAGCTATAACAATTCAAGCTATTTGTTGCTCCAATGGTTAAGCTAGTTGTAAATTAATTTATTTTAAATTAATAATATTTTTTATCAAATAAATATTTTCCAAGCTAATTAGCTCTACAAAGCTAATTTGCTTTCCAAAACTAATCAACAAGATGTGCAACAATGGTGTAACTATTAGTTTAAGATTTTTAATATTTGCAGGCTATTCCATTTTTCCCAACCATTGGAGTTGCTATAAGATTATAACTTTATAATTAGATGCCGTATCAAAACACATTTTGAGATTGGTAGGGTGCATTGTTTTTGGTCCACCGCTTAACAATATTTATCAGATCAGGTCTTCTCTTTGATTGGACCCCTTTCATTGCACTGCATCTACAATTCAGATATAATGCCTAAAATCATTTTAATTTTAGGGTGTTTTGGAATTTCCCAATGTTTTTATACCTCCAATCATATAATACGATCATTCTTGGGAACTTTTACCTGTTATTAATAATTAATCTGGTCATGATATGATTATTTAATCTTTCTTGTCTCATCTTTTTAATTGCTTTGAATGTTGATTGTTGAATAATTATTTTATAATTATAATAATGGGTTTTTTTAAATGGAATCTGTGGACTAAAATGGTGATCCGTTTCATGATTTTTGGTCATACAAATACCAGGTGTGGCCTTTTTAACTTGGGAAATGAGCAAAATCCAGATATGAATCTAATGATCAGAGCAAAAAAAGACCCACTTTTCTTTTATTACTGTATTCATATACTTTATTAGAAGAAATATAAAATAAATATCCAATAATCAACTAAATTAAACTGGACCGACTCAAACTAATTTAAATGTCGATTTAGACATTAAAAGTTATATGATTATTTATTAATCATAATACTCTGTATTAAATAATGATTATGGATAGATAAACTAATTGACGAAAAATCTGAACATGACCTTAGTTTGAAATTGAGCAAAATTGAATCAAATCTTTACCTAACAATTCATTGCACCTAACTTATTAAAATTGTGTTAGATCTAAACAAATCATTCATCATAAGTAGAACTAAATCGCGCTTTTTAAGGAATAAACAGTGATAAGATTCATTATCGACATTTTATTTACACTATAAATATTAATACTCCAAGCCTATCCATGTTCTAAGTTAGACCTTCAATAGGTGCATTTTATCTTCTAGTGTATTGTATGAAGACCAATTTAATTATTTATATTACTCGTATGTACTGATTTTTATTTGTTGCAGTGTACATGCATAACTAGATTAACTACTCTTGAACCAAGCTTGATTTGGATATAAGAAGCAACTACATGTTTATATTAACAGTATACAATGATCATACTCAATAATTTGAGTAAAATCATCACTCTAAGTATTTAATTTTTTGTTGATAGAAAAAAAAAATCATAAATATCTAGAAACTAGTTTACTTGAACTTTAATCAATTCCTTTGAAAAAATTTGAAAGTCATTATAGAATTCCGAAACTACCCAATACGTAAAAACAATCACAAAGTAAATCGAATTGAAAAAAAAAAAAAAAAAAAAAAAAAAAAACCTACTTGAAATAAACTAAAATAACCTAATCCAAGTTGTTTGATAATGCAAAGCATTACAAACACATACTCCCCTATATTTAATGTAATTATTATTTTAATTAAATAAAAGTTGTTTAATTTCTGGCAGGCTAGTAATAGAGTCATACATACATACATACATACAATTGGTCCCCTACAATCTACCACATGTATGTATTTGAATTGGTCAATAAATAACAAGAAATCACCAATTTTTCTTCACTGAATTTTACACATCCAAATTATATTACCCCCTGTCAGATTGTTCATCTAACCTGATTAAGTATTTATTTAATACTCAAGCAATTCTGATCCTAGTCCCACCCTCCCAAAAACATCCTTGCAGAAGATCAGATTTTAGAAATTTTCAGCTCTTACCCTGTTATGAAGCATGCTCTTATATACATATGTGGCTCCTCGCAATAAGTATTCTCTCCTAAATTAGTTGTTACGTTGATACATATATCGCATGACAATTTAGCTATTAATGAGCTTTGAATCTATGCAATGTGATATGATATACCAAGTTGTTACAAGAGGGCGGAATAATAATGGCCTCATGAAGTCGCAAATTAAATAATTAAACTCAAATTGTGATAATTGCTAATTAGATTCTTTATTTTACCATAATCAAACATATTTTAGGCACCAATGTGAGATTATAGGGCTAGGGCGCCTTTACAAATCTCCAAATTACACTATGTGCTTATTGAACAATAAAGTTAGTGTAAAGGTCTCTTTAAAACAACAAAGTAACTAAGTTGTATTCTATGTGAAAATAAAACTAAACTTAAAGACTGAAAACACGTACTACCTCCGTTACAGATTATGTGCAACGATTTGACATAAAGTAGAGAGAGAAAATGTCTAATCGTTGCACATAACCTGTAACGGAGGTAGTATTTCGTATTTAGATATGATTTTATTATGTGCTTGTAGACGTGATTTGTGGTTCAAATTAATAAGACCGCTGTTGTCATAATCCATCAATCATCAACTCAACTAACAAGATATTTAACTCATTTAATTTACATAATCTATAGAAAGTTATCATAGAAACTAGTGCAAATGGAGGATCTATCTAGAAGGATACTAAAATAGATGACATAATCAAATACTCTTCCGTACATTTTGTGCCTTAGCTTATGTGAGTTATGACATTAAGCATCCAACATTGAACAACCTACAATTATATATACTACTTGCATGTTATTTTTCATTTTTTTTTTATCAACCTGATATTTATTTAGATAAATATTACTAGTCCACCTTTTTGCATGGAAAAACGGGTATCTGAATCTACCTGGATAAAAGAAAAAAAAAAAATTAAAAATTAAAAAATTTGAGGTGGGCTTTTGTCTCCAATTCAAACTTCATAGCAAACAACATGATCATATCATACTCATAATAAAATACATTATGTAATAAAATAGTAAAAAATATCTAGAATTTTTTTATTAAATTTTATTTCTAAGTTATATTTATAAAAGAATATGCCCTTGAGACATAAATAACCCAGATGAGGCAGGGGATAAGACTTCCAAGTGATTAAAAAAGGGCCAACAAAGTGGAAAAAAATATATATATATATATATATAAAACTATATATAATTATATGAAGTATAAATTATAATACAAGTATATAGTTTTATTTATTTATAGGGTTGAAATTCAAACACGACAGATTGAAGTTTGGACCCCCCCCAAAAAAAAACCCTCAGTTGGACAAATCTTATCTCATCTCTTTCTCTATATTACATTTGCTTATGGGAAAGGGGGAAAGAGGTGGGAGTGATTCCATAACGTGTGGGATAAAAATTAAATTATAATTCAATACTACCCATTTTTTGTTTAATTCATTTTTCATCTACAAATGGACAAACAACAATAATGCTACTACCTCTTAGCTATGAGAAATTAATTCTATTTTCTAATATTTTTGGTAGACCTTTAAGTTAAGTTTCTACGAATAATTATTGTGATCCCACCTCTCTTCAAATATCAATATGAAAGAAATTATATGCTTGTTGATAATACAATTTCATGTCAATTATAATATCCTAGGAACAAGTAAATAGTAATTTGAATAATGATATTGTGCATATGCTAAATTTATTAAATTTTTTAAAAGCTAAGTGATTACGGTAGGTCATCATGTCCTTTACATATTATAGACTTTTGTTAAACTGAAATAAATAACATTTACAACTATTTTTCAAATCCAAATTAAAATTTATTTTTTCTAATTGAAACTTAGAGCATGTTCGGCAAAATATAGCTGTGAAGGTAGCTGTAGCTGTGGAAGTAGCTGTGAGCTGTGTATGTAGCTGTTAGCTGTGAAGATAAATCATTTACATATGAGTGTTCGGTAAAGTAGCGGTTGACTAGCTGTTACATATAAAAATCAACATTTTATTTTTAAAACTATAGATTAAATTTTCAACAGCTACCTCAAAAGCTACCTCCAATTTCAAAAGCTAATCTTTCTAACTTTTCATAAAAGCTACCTCCACCACTAAAAGCTATCTTAACCACTACTTTGCCAAACACCCACATTTTTTGTCAAGTAGTGATTTGACTTGGTCAAACCACTAAAAGCTACTCAAAAGGTAGCGCCGAACACGCCCTTAGTTATACTGATTTACTAGACTTGGTCAAACCACTAAAAGCTACTCAAAAGGTAGCGCCGAACACGCCCTTAGTTATACTGATTTACTAGACTATTGCATGCATTTGCAATTTACATAAAATTATTGAGTTTATTTTAATTATAACTATTTGAATAAAAGTTAATTAAATTGAAAACCTTTTATTATAGGTAAAGATAAATAGGTTTGATTGTTTATAAATTTCCTCGCAAGCTTATGGAGTGATGGTTAATTCCTCCATATCTTCCGAAATGGTTGGGGGTTCGATCCCCATCTCTTCCATTCCTATGATAGGGTGGGACCCCCCCCCCCTCTCTCGTATCTTACTGATTAAAGAGTTGCAATTACTCAAACATTGTAACAAAGCAATTGAAGTTCTTAGGCTCTTGGCTCATTATTAGTTGCAAATTTGGGAAGGCTCATAAATTTGAATATCGCTTATATAGGTAGGGGATGAAAATAACTATATTCAGCATGAAAGAGCCATGGTAATAATTGTTTCCTGAAGTGGTCATTTGACCTCATGTTGCCAAATAAGTCCAATATTGACGAGAAAGTTGCATTTTTTTTTCCTAATTACACTTAAATATGACTCAAATGTAAAAAAATAGATAGGGTTTGATTAAAAGAACTTACATATGACAAATTTAGTGGCCTAATCCGCATATAATTACAATGTCATATACTGATATTAAGTTCACATGGAACCTACATATAGAAACATATACAGAATATCATCACATTTATTACTACCTACCATTTGGATTATGAATGTAATGAATTCTCTACAATTTTGCTTATTTTGCATGGATATTGTGGAATAATGAAATTGTCCCTTTATCTTAATTTAGCTCATTTTTTGGTAGGAAATTTCTATTAGGGAAAACTAACCTGAAATATCACAAGAATAATCAAATAATGTTGAGCAAACAAAATGCAATTATTTTTGTCATGTGTGAATTCTCCTTCACCTTAATTATTACATGCAACATGAGTTATATACTTATATTTTCCAAAAAAGGCTATTAGCATTAAAAAAAGTCTTAAAAATTGTATAAAATTAGAAATTCATGACAAAACACGCATAGATCAGTGTAATTAGTGTGTTTTTGTAATGATTTTCTAAATTTTAACAATTTTCAAGAGTCTTTTTAATGTTTATATGTAGGCCTAAAATTATGTATAACATTTTCCTTAAAAAAATAAATAAATGAAAAGAAAAAAAAACTTTTAGGATTTAATAATAGGTTTATCTAACTACATGGAAATATCAAACGGTTGGATGACGTCAAGTTAAAATATTAATTAATGTAACAATGCGAAACGAATGGACAAGATACATTGATATACCAATCACATAAATAAATAATGATCTTAAAAATAATGACCTTAGCTTAGCTTAAGAAGGTGAGGATCTTTTTGAAGTAACATGGGTTGCTTCCTAGATAGGATAAAGCAAATTTAATTTTATGAACAATCTTTTTAATTTCTTTTAATATGATATATACTAGAGGAGCATACATGTTTAGCCGTTTATAGCAACCATTTAATTGCTTTGATGTGCATTTAGTATCGTTTTAAATCAACCTAACTAGTTGATATTCATGTTATTATGGGGAATGTGCACTTGATCTTGAAAAATCCATTTTATAAGTTGTTTAAGATAATGCAATGCCATTCTCACTTTTTTTGATTATATGATTAAATTTTGTGGCTATTATGTTCAAAAGATAACGTAGCATAAACGAGAGAAGAGAAAACATGGAAATAACATGAGCATGAGTCTCACCATGAGTCCATGATAATTTAGGGTCTGTTCTCTTACGTTGAAATTCAGTTTAATTTAGTTCAGTTCAACTCCTAATTTTCTTCTCTTATAAAATATTCAGTTCAGTTCAGCTCAGCTCAATTCAGTTCAGTCAATGAGAACAGGCCCTTAGTTGTAGCTAGAGCTGTCAATTCGGGTAAATGGGTCGGGTTTGAGTCGGGTTAGTGCGGGTCGGGTCAGTATGGGTTAATGTCGGGACCTATGCGGGTCGGGTTCGGGTTGGGTCATGCTTGAGTCAGGTCACGTCGGGTCATACATCTTATCGGGTTTGGGTCGGATTTAGGTCGGGTCAAAAAAAGGTCGGGTTACATTCGGGTCGGGTGAAAAACAGGTCGGGTTACATTCGGGTTTTTACGGGTTTAAACGAGTTAGGGTCCTGTTCGGGTTCGAGTCGGGTTCGGTTCAAGTCAATTATTTGCGGGTTATAATCAGGTCGGGTCATTATCGGGTTCGTGTCGGGTTTGGTTCAAGTCAATTGTTTGCGGGTTATAATCAGGTCGGATCATTATCGGGTTCGAGTCGGGTTTGGTTCAAGTCAATAATTTGCGGGTTATAATCACGTCGGGTCATTTTCTAGATCGGGTCATTCTCGGGTTCGAGTTGGGTTCGGTTTAAGTCAATAAATTTTTTAAATTTTTTTTTAAAGCTCCAAATCAAATTGCATAATTTAATTAAAGGGAAATTCTCAATGGTAGTCTCCTACTATTGCTTATTCTCTATGGTAGCCAATTTTTTTTTGGATTCTCAATGATAGCACTCTACTTTTTAAAAGTTGCAACTGTAACCTTATTACCTCTAAACCGTTAAAGATCCGTTAACTTTAACTATTATCAAACATTTTATCTCTCTTTACCCTTAACTATTTTCTCTCTCCTCCCCTTCATTCCATGGAAGCCATCTCCAACCCCAAACCCTCCACCACAACACCCTCCACAGTCCACATACACCCACCCCTTCTATGTCCTACTTCCACCGCAATGCCACCCCTTCAAGTCAACTAAACCAGCCCAAAACAACAACATCAATACTTACACATAAACAACCACCAAACAACCACCATGTACAACTACAACAGCCTACAATAACCACCATTTGCCACCTCTCTTGACTCCAATCCACAATAACGGCCACACAAATTGCGGCTTTCACACCAACACCACTATCATAGCCCCAACGCCGCACCTCAACTGCTTAAAATTCAACAAAAATGGAGGTCGATAAATCCTCAATTTCTTTCAATCACAATCATAAAAGTTAACCCCAATTAAAACCCTAGAATTTGATGAAAATCATCTTCATTTTTTCTCGCACAGATTCAACGTTGGATTCAAATCAAGTTCCTGTGTAATTCTCTCTCCAATCCCCTATTTCGGCCACATTGACGCATATAATTCAAATTTAACGGCGACAACAATTGAGATGAAGAAGAAGATGAAATTCAAGCATGCAAAGAGGGGATAGGGGAAAGAGGATGGCCTGGTGGGGTGTCGAACAACAGGGAGAAACACCGGTGGATTATTGGTGGAACCGTGGAGGGGGAATGAGAAAGTGGTTGGGAGGGAGGGAGGGGGAGGGTGGCTGGGCAATGAAGGGGAAGGGGTGGGTATTATTATTTATTTACTTTTTATAAAAAAAAATTAACTTTAGTTTAAATTAAGTTAGATTCTTAAAATAAAAAATAAAAAAATAGATTTAACAGAAATTTAACGGAAAAATATCATTAAGGTTACGGTTGCAACTTTTAAAAAATAGAGTGCTACCATTGAGAATAAGCAATAGTAAGAAGTTACCATTGAGAATTTCCCTTAATTAAAACATTTAAAAAAATATTAAAATAAACAAGTGAATACTAAAATTTGAAAAAAAGGGTCAATAAAAGGATTATAAGTAGTTATATGGAAGTTTATTTTGAAGATAATTTTAGAAAAAAAAAAATCATATGGCTGATTTAATTAGACAAAATCACTATCATCGATTCACCTCACTCACCTCATATAGCCTCAAATACGTTTAAATTCGGGTTAGTAATAGGTCGAGTTTAAATTCGGATTAGTAATAGGTCGAGTTTAAATTCGGGTTAGTAATAGGTCGAGTTTAAATTCGGGTCGGGGCAATAACAAGTCAGGTTGAATTTGGGTCGGATCAATAACAAGTCGGGTTTGTAACAGGTCGGGTTTAAATTCGAGTCGGGTTTGGAACGGGTCGGGTTAGTAACAGGTCGGGTTGAATTCGGGTTTTGACGGGTTAAATCGGGTTTGGGTCATTCTCGGGTTCGAGTCGGGTTCGGTTCAGGTCAATAATTTACGGGTCACATTCGGGTCGGGTCTCAAATACTCGGGTCAACTCAGGTCTAGGGTTGGTTTCAGATCGGGTTCGGGTCACCATTTTTTTCGGGTTCAAACGGGTTAGGGTTAGGGTCGGGTTAGGGTCGGTATTTCGGGTCGGGTCAGCTTTTGACAGCTCTAGTTGTAGCTTGATCAAAATTTAAGATTTGAAGCTCTAAAACTGAGAAAGTAATATCAAAGGTTACTCACATAGTATATATGATGAATAAGCCTCGATAGAAAACCAATCAAACACTCGCTACTGGTGATTTGATTAGGGTTTTAACTCCTTAGATAACTACTTTCTCCGTCCATCTTGTAGATGGTGAAAAGTCAAATATTCAAATGGGGCATAAAATTAAGGACAGAGGGTGTAGCTCCTAATCTAAGTAATCAATCAATAATCATGATAACCTCTTAAATTTAAATCAAGATTTAAATGTTTACTCCTAACACATGAATAAAATTCAAAATGAATCATTCCTCCGTTTTTTTTAGTTGACACCATTTGACTTTTACACCATTCACAAACTATACTTTGACTAGCTTTTGTGATTTATAGCTACAACGAAACATAGTCAATTGAGATCGTGTTTGAATTGTCTAAATGTATATTTTATTAATACCCACTTTTTATAATTTTACAATGTCAAAAAGAGATATTATCGTTAAAATTGTGCGTTGACAAGCATGATAAAAAAAACTAAAAAAAAACAGAGGTAGTATACTGTTAATTATATCGACTCTCGAACTTCTTACTTAGGGCATATATGTTTACTTCATCTTATAATCTAAACATCTTAAAACTTTTACTTCAGATAATATCAGAAAAAAAAAATCATATTATTCTTTATTATATATGTGCAATTTTTTTTTATCATTTAATATCTTTAATTTCGTAATGAAAAAATGATATAATTGAAAATACACATTCATATAAATCTAATAAGACTCTGTGTGGTATATGTTTTAATTTTGTTATGGATTAGCGTGGATATAAGATTAAAGTTTAGTCAAATCCATCAGATTAGATCCAAAAAATTTTAGATCAAATCAAATTTTTTTTAAAAAATAAAGTCTTGGGTTAGAAAAATAAAAGGAAAAATAAGGTGAACTAAATACAGACTAAGGCTGAACCATTTTTCATTAATACTTCCCCACTCGATCCTATTTGTTCTTCCAATTTTGGCTGTGCAAGTTTGTCAAAAATGCATAATTTTGACCATAACTATCTTTAGCTCTATATTAATTTAAAAAATAATATAACATCTTATTATTAATAAAAATAATTATTGAGACAAATAATACTCAACATGACTATGTGTAATACATATCTCTATTATATAAGTAAAGGGCAGAGATTGTAATGTCCACTATAAAAGATTACAACACCCCTCTTCACTTGAAATTGAAATAAAGATAATTTTTGTAAAAAAAAAAAAAAAAAAAAAAAAAAAAAAAAATGAACTAAGAAAAAAAAAAAAATCAATCACCAAAGAATTACATAAATTAAATATCAATTAATTGAATTAGGTCCGAAATAAATAAGTAGTACATTATTTATTTTGTCTATGAAATCGATCAATTAAAACATAATTATGTAATTTTCATCGAATTTATACAGTTAAAATTATTATCTTTCATAAATTATTAATTTAAATTATGATTGTATATTAGTAAATTTGATATTGATCCGAATTAGTAATGATGTTCATATGTCGACACGAACTACTGTCAATCAAACTCATACAATCTACATTGTTAGTTAGGGTACCAAGCTCAACTGTCTAACTTTATCATTACATATTTACATAAGTTATCCACACAATCATAATTAAAGATAAATAAATAAAGAAAAGGAAGATTTGAGATGATTATTCAAAAACCTCAAATCTCCTATTTATTTATAATATATAATCTGATCTAAAATGATACATTTAAAATTATGTAACATATCAGAGTAATATTTTGTATCACCGAGGATTCTCCACAAATCGCAAATCATCTCATCCGATTGCATGTTTATATAACAAATTAATCATATCTTATGTTATAACTCTTATCTGTACAGATCTGACTCTAACCAACTTCTTCATTTTAGATCACTCCAACCTTCTTCGCAACCCTACTAAAGATCCTATAACATCACCAATTTTTATTTATTTATTTATTTATTTTATTTATTTATTTATTTTTTTAAAAAAAACACTAATACTAGTGTGTAAATAAAAATTAGTCAGATCTGGTCAATTCTTCTTAATAAAAAAATTACCCCCTCCGCTTTTTTTAAGTGTTTTTATTAGAGTTTAGACACGCACAGATGCAAAACATTGGCCAATAATATCTTTAATTACTAAAAATAATATAGAATACGGAGTATACCAATTGAATATTGATAATCTATTCATTGAAATAATTTCTACATTTACTGATAAGAGTATAATTTACAAGCGTTGATTAGATAAATAGCGTAAAAAGTCTCAATAAAACACTTTATAAAAAAAAGAAAGGGAGGATACTTATACTTGAGATGATTACACCAAAACCTTAAATTGTTTCTCTTTCTTACTCATTCTCTCTCTCTCTCTTGAATTAACATTTATTTTCACCCATTTCCTTTCAAAATCAAAATCAAACACAAAATCACCCTTTGATCTCTCTCACTTTCTCTCTCCTCACCCCTTGATATATTCTCCCCTTCTCATCCCACAAAAAAACACACATTCATTTTCAACTCCTAAACACATTCATTTTCACTCTCTCTCTCTCTCTCAAATCCCAAATCCCAAATGAGCCATTTCTCCTTAAACCTCCCTTCATCCGATACACTCTGGTACACCCCAACTACAATGGACCACCACCACCACCAAAAACCCCTCCCCTTCTTCTACCACTCCTCCCTTTCACTCTCATCAAAACTCGACGATGTCGATTCCGATAACAACAGCACCTCCACCGCCACCGCCGCCATTGACCGATCCGAAACAACCTCCTCCTCCCCTTCCTCCGCCGACCAAGAATACATGTTCGAAAAACCCTTAACCCCTTCCGACGTCGGTAAATTAAACCGTCTCGTCATCCCGAAACAGCACGCTGAAAAATACTTCCCCCTCGCCAACGCCACCGCCGTCGCAGATTCTTCCGGAGATAAAACCACCGGCGCCGTCGCAGGCGGCGGCGGTGTCCTACTAGGGTTCGAAGATGAGTCTGGAAAGTGCTGGAAGTTTCGGTACTCTTACTGGAATAGTAGTCAAAGCTATGTGTTGACTAAAGGTTGGAGTCGTTACGTTAAAGAGAAGAAACTTGACGCCGGTGACGTCGTTTTGTTTCAGCGTCATCGCTTTGAATCCGACCGCTTTTTTATCGGTTGGCGACGGCGCGGTTCCGCCCCGTCGCCTCATCACCATCATCCGGCACAAACTAATAATCCAATTCGTTACAACAACCATCAGAGTAACTATAGCGTTGCGCCGTCGCACGGTTATAATAATGGTGCGACTCATCAACACCAAATTGCCTCATTTCCGTCTTACCGTCCTGACTCTCTTCATGCAGGTAAACAAACTATTCCTCTACTTTTTTCGTTATTAACAAAATAAACACCCCAAATATTTAAAAATAAAAAAAAAAAAAAACTCAATTTTTAATGAAAATAAAATTGAAAAAGAAAAATATCGTCTCGTAATCGTAAACTCATCATCAAGTTGGATGTTTCGACTTCTTTTGTTTCTTTGTTCCCTTATTTTTGTTTCATGTGTTTCTTTTTATTTTTATTTAAAAATAAAATAAAATCATGATTTCTTCCCTTTTATGTTTATTTCCCGAAAAATCCGTTTATATCCAAATATTTTCTGAATTAAATAAAATAATACTATGAAGTAAATGAGAAGAAGATGTACGGTTACGTTCATTGGAGTGCGTGACTGACACCATCCAATTACTTAGGAGGAATGTGGTTCATTCCACGATTTTTAAACGATTTATTCCTGAGTTTTGTTTAAACTATTTGTTCATTTGGGATCATATCAAAAACTTGGTAGGGAGTAAATGAGGAAGAGTAAACCACTTTGCTGTTGTTGTACTGTCAAAGAGTACAAATTCTTGACATTTTTCTGACTTGTTATGTTGAAAGTCAGGCAAATATAATCTGATCTGATAAATTAGTCATATGTATTTTTATTTGTTAAAAATATCTGAAAAAGTTGTTTTTGACTAAACTCAATCACTGAAATCAGCCTAACTAATTCGTTTGACAAGTATAATAATCTAGATAATAATCACTCTAATAATACTCTTAATCTTAATCATAATTATATGATACTATGAGACTTGTATAGTTAGATGGTGACGTATAATTATTAAAGTACTACGCACCTACATAATTATATCAGGGAAAAAAAGGACTAATTAATCAGGCACGTGGGATAACATTAATTAATGAAATAAATTCAGTTACACGATTTTAATAACAATTATAATAATATGATTTTGTTTAAGTTTCAAAAAGTTAGTTAAAGCCATTAATTAAATATAATTATAGTATAAATAATGATGATGATTTTGTAGGGACAGAAGTTAGGCAAAAGGGAAGAAAATCAGGCGGTGGTAATTCAAAAAGGGTGAGATTATTTGGGGTTAATTTAGAATGCCAAATTGATGATGATTTAGAAGAAGATGAAGAGCCTCAAACTTCTGATGGCTCATCTTTATCTAGCCAAGGTCAAGCTCAACTTCATCCAGGTTCCGGTTTCGGTTCAGGTTATGGCGCGACGGGCCCTACCACCTACAATTACTTTGACTACATGGGTTATCAACCTAATCAACATTACCCTTCTCACATGGTACGTTGCTTTCTAATTTAATTAATTAATCTGTTATTTTAAATAATGTTGATTAACCTGGAATCTTCCCACCCAAATCCCTATTTATATGCTTCCACTAATGAGACAAAATCCAGATGGTATTACTATAATGTAGAATCTAATACTGCTAATACTAATACTGTGCATTAGGGGATGTATTTATTGACTTTATTCGTAGACTAATGTTGTATTGCTGTCTTCATTATCTCTGCAACTGTCTGCGTAATCTCTTGAATATCGCGAAATCATTAAATATTATACAATCACTTTTCAGACTCTAGTCAAGTATAGTTTTAATAATATATCCTTTCCGGACTCAGAAATAAATATTCCGTGTCAATACAATATTCTCATAATTCAAGTCGACAGATAATAAGAATAAGAAAATTGCTACTCTTACTAGTTATTTAATCATGAGCTGTTAGGTGTACGTACGTAGCCAAATCTAATCCCACATGCTGGGCGGGCAAGGGTGTTTGTGCGTATCCTCTTACGATATATACGTGTATGTACCTCGTGTTAACGGAAGATTAAGGAGATTTAATTAATAAGTATTCGAGGTGGTTATGATTTGATTAAACAAATGGTTAAGATACTATTTGATTAGAGTAGAAGAATAGTATAGTAGTGTGAGTTTAAGGGGTCCCAAATTGAAAAGGATGGACTTACATGCAAAGATTTTTGCAAATAACAAAGGTAGAACGTGAATACGTGATTGAAGATTAGGACTAGTATGATTAGCACGAGGATTTGTCATTGTCTTGCTTTGCGGACCAAATAGATGTATTTTCTAGAAAATAAATATAAATAGAATAATATTAGAGGTAGGAAAAGAAAAAGGGAAAGGAAGGAGGGGTCAAGGACGGTGAGCTATCACATTGAACGAGGAGAATTTTGCCACAAATGTTTTCAAGGGTTTTCAACTTTGAATACAACTACTAGTACTAATCTTACTATTACTATACAAGCTCAAAATTAAGTACTCCTTCTATTCCTTAAAAAAAATTTCTTATTATTAAATTTTCGTATAATCTGTGTGTTTATTTTGACCGTATTACTTCTATTGACACAAATAGTATTGAGTATTAAATATAAGTTTTTAAAATATCAACTTTTTATATATTTTTTTGCCGGAATAAGGAGATTTGTATGGGATGGACCAAAGGAGTAAATGGAATTTAATTTTACAATTTGTTTTTTGTATGAAAGGGGGTATATAATGAGTCATTGGTTGGACTTGAAAGTGTCAATTATATCTGCCGTGTATGAGTTTCCTACATTAAGGAAGAATCGAGGGGTGTCATTTTCAAAGGGTGAGATGGGGGAATGGTCAGGGTTGTGGGGCTTTGCCTCTCATTTTACAGGGTCCATCCTCAGATTACAGGATTAAGATTGGATGGGAGTGAGTGTAGTGTGTTTTTGGGATAGGAAATTAATGTTTTCCATTTCTTGGCTTTTTTTTTTTTGCATTTTCCTACCCTCTTTTATTTTTTTGTTGGGTATCTAATAGTGTACTATTATTCCGTTAAGAGGTGGGTTGGATCTTTCGGGATACTTTTAAGATTTTTAGGACAATTAGTGTAAATTGAACGCTTAATCTTTATCCTTAAAAACATAAGAGTTGTATTTAAAGAGGGATCTAATAATAAACTTCTCATCTTTATCTGACCTTGACCCTCGCCAAGTACTCATACTTCATGGTATTAGAACACGATTAGAATTTTGACAGATTAACGAGGCATAGTAAAAAGACATGTAACCATGAATTATATAGGATTCTTGTAGGGTTGCATTCGCATGACATCTCAGGTGATATTTTATTTTCTTGCATCCAAGTTGTTAGTAGTTATAGATGATGGGCCAAATTTCCCTTGATAGAGGGAAAACAAAACAAATTAAAAACATTTGTTTTGTTGTAAGGGAGGTGAGGGGGATTAGTTTTGTAAGCATGTGAAATTCCAAGTAAAATGGGAGGTACGATAGTGTTGACATTATAAATTCACGCGTACCAATGGCGGGGTTACATAATCATGTGCCTCTTTTGTACAGCTTAGCCATGGACCACAAACCATATACATAGATGGCCCCTAGTTTATGTAGTGGGGTTGGTTTATTAAACAATTAATGGTAATATTATTTCATTTAATACGACGTCCTAATACTGCCTCCGTTTCTTAATACACATTATATGCAACAAGTTGACTTTATATGCAGCAAGTTGACTTTATTAATACGCTCATTAAAAGTCAACTTGTTGCGTGTATTAAGAAACGGAGGAAGTATTTGAAATTATTATCATTATTATTGTTTTCAACTTTTGTGTGTATAGCATCTTGGTCCCAGGTGGTCCACTAACTACATTTGTGTAGGTTATACATGTTCCATACCTCATCTGTAATTATCTATGGGTTTGTTTTCGTTGATACGTCACTTTAACACCTTAATATAACACCAAATTGCCCCAACATCTTTCTCTCTAGCTTATTATTTGAATTTTCCACTCCTTTGCCAAATAAATTTCTTACTTTAACTTCGAAACTTTGATAACCTTTGTGAAAACCATGTTGTTTGTCATGATAAAACCTAGTCCTTTTCTGACTATAGTTCTCCATGGATATTAGGTTTGAAGGTTTAACTTCATCGTACCCCGGTGTACCAGTCTTGTCTAACGAAATGATATGATCATAATATCGATTCAGACCCTTCGGCTTATTAATAGAAAGTGGCCTAATATTTTGAAATGGACAACCTAAATGATAGTTGAAATTTCGAATTGCACCAAGATGAGATACCTATAATTTCTTTGTGGACCTATGAGAATTGTTTGGCACATGCGTGACTTGTTTAAATATATATAGAGTTGAAAATTAGGAGTGGTGAATATTCATACATGCATACAAGTGGGGGTATATATTTTATTTAACACTTTGAAATGATATTTGATTGGATTTGCCATAACTTTTGGAATGGACAAAATGTTATGCTTCACTCTGTTTTTCCCTGTTTATGCTTTATTAAAATTTCTACAAATATACTATATGATGTGAAATTTTTTAATTGCTATATGTATTTATTTTTTACTATTTTTTGGCACTAATAATAATAATTGCACCATGTGGGCTGTAACAGGACATGAATTTCCCTCAAGATGTCAACCAAATGAGTAATAATCGGCTAAGATAAGATCACAAGATGTGACGTGCCCTCTATCCAACCCCCCAACTTGCTAGAGGTCAAACTTACTACACCAACATTACATTAAACCCAAAAAGATTGGGGGGATAATTTATTTTTTGGTGTAAAGAGAGCCGTAGAGTCTTACAAGGCACTGATGTAAACAAAATTTAATCCCGGGATTTTGAAAAGCACCCCAAAACCGAGGAAGGGTGATGACATGTTTAATTACTGTATGATGAAACTAAATGAGGGGGTAGAAAATCCCATAATTTCAGGCATTATTCTCTCATACAGTATTATATTTATATTCTACCAAAAATCAATTAAAAATGATGTACAACTGGTAGTAGTGCTCATGATTTAAGTCTGAAAAAGAGAGTCCCAAAGGCAAAGGAATGGAGGAGAAATAGACAGCACAGGTGAGGTGAAGAGGTATGGCAACCCAAATGTGGGCCCTACATTTGTGTTTTTTGGGTATTTGGGCTGTTATAAGTACAATTTGCCCATTTCCCACACGTGGCATTTTGGGTCAATACCTTCCAAAGAATCTATTTGGCTGATGACAGAAAAGTCAGATATTTACATATTCTATGCTCTCCAAATTATTATTATTATTATTATTATTATTATTATTATTATTATTAAGGAGATGAAAAAAAAAATGGAGAGAATATTTCAGGCCCAAAAAAAATTGTTACAAGGCCCTTTATTTAGTTTCTAACCTGATCTAGTTAGTGAGAAGTCTTGAGAACTGAGAAGAGATGTAATCTTGTAGATTCACTTTGTTCTTGTTTTTATAATAACATTGTTTTTATTAATTTTTGTTGATTTAATTCAATTTTTTAAAGTTATTTATAAGATTTAAGAATCCTAAACCAATGGTTTTTGCAGGAGAAGTAACTTATGTATTTATGTTGATGATTGTCTAATGTTTGATTAGATCGGGATTATTTACGTTATTTAAATTGTTACTATCTTTAATGAATCGGATTTTAATGGGATATGTATTGAGGTATATCTAAACTTGAAATAACATGATTAGACCTTTTAATAAAAGTTTGGTTGTCTGATCCTATTTGATGATCATATTATTATGTTTTACATAATTTTTAATATGGTTTGAATTATCAAAGTTAAAACTAAAACGTGATTAATGGTATTATAAACTTCAATTTCTTAACACAAATTTTTGTATGTGGCTGGCCACACGGTGTGGCCAGCCACAATTTTTATTATTATTATTTTTTTAAATATCACAACTCTTCTCTCTCCTCTTTTCTTATCTTCTTCTCCAAGCTAAACTACACATCACTAACAACCATATTTCTACTCCACCCATTTTCTCTCCTCTTTTCTTAGCTTCATCTACAAACCAAACCACACATTTCCAACAACCATATCTCTATTCCACCCATTTTCTCTCTCCTCTTTGCCAAATTGCTGCAATTAAAGCCCAAAATTGTAGAAATTGGGTGTCAAATTGCTGTGAAAAATTGTGATTAATTATCCTTAAAATCATCAACAATATTTGAAGTACTGAATTCGATGAGAACCAAAGAAATGTGAGCTCGTTTTCTTCGTGGAATCTTAAAACGAATATTCTACGTCAAATTGTAGGGTGTTACTAGTTTGGTCAGAGGTACTTGTAGGGTGTTACTGGTTTGGCCAGGGGTTACATGTAAGGTGTTACTGGTTTGGTCAGGGGTTACTTGTAGGGTGTTACTGGTTTTGGTCAGTGGTAACTTGTAAAGTGTTACTGGTTTTGGTCAAGGGTAACTTGTAGGGTGTTATTGGTTTGGTTAGGGGTTACTTGTAGGGTGTTACTAGTTTTTCTTAAGGGTTACTTGTAGGGTGTTACTGATTTGGTTAGGGGTTACTTGTAGGGTGTTACTAGTTTTGCTCAAGGGTTACTTGTAGGGTGTTACTGTTTTGGTGTGGGGCTTACAAGCAACCCTTGAATAAGTGACAAGTTACCCTTGAATAAGTAATTCATACAAGTAATCTTTGAAATAACTCATATAAGTAACTCATACAAGTAACCCTTGAATAAGTAACTCATACAAGTAACCCCTGAAAAAAATAATACAGGTAACCCTTGAAAAAAAAATACAAGTAACTCTTGAAAAAAAAAATTACAAGTAACCTCTGAATAAGTAATCCATACAAGTAACCCCTGGAAAAAAAAATACAAGTAACCCCTGAAAAAAATACAAGTAACCCCTGGAAAAAAAAAATACAAGTAACCCCTGAATAAATAATCCATACAAGTAACCCCTAAAAAAAAAATACAAGTAACCCCCGAATAATACAAGTAACCTCTGAATAAGTAATCTATACAAGTAACCCCTGAAAAAAAAAATACAAGTAACCCCTGAAAAAAAATACAAGTAACCTCTGAAAAAAAAATACAAGTAACCCTGACAAAATCATTAACCCCGTTATACGAGTGAACAATAATCCCGTTATACGCGCGCAATTCGTTATTTTTACTGATTTGGCAGCAGGCCACACGGTGTGACCTGTAGGGGTGAAAGTTCGGTATTCGGTTTGGATTACACCCCAAACCGAATCCAAACCGAATTATTTCGGTTTCGGATTTTTGAAACCGAATCCAAACCGAATTTGGATTCAATCCAATCCAATCCAAACCGAAATAATTCGGTTTTGAGAATTAAATCCAATCCAAACCGAATTTTTATGGGCTGCTGTATTGGGCCTTAAAATCTGGGCTTTTTATTGGGCATATAATTTTGGGCCTTTTAAGGCCTAAATTTTGTACCTGTTCCTGAACAAAATTAAAGCATAAATTTTAACATACAACTTTCACAAGTCACAACCATATGCCATACTGCCATAGTAACTAAATTGTCCAGCCATACTGCCATAGTAATTAAATACACTTACACATTGTCCACATTGAGACATAAGAACTTAACAAGTCTTAAAACTATCAAAACAGTCCACACGATGAATTGATAATAAAACAGACAAACAGTCCACAAATGAACTAGTTCAACCAACAGGGCAGCTTCATTCTTAGGCTCTTGGCAGAAACTTCAAGTCTTCAATCAATAGGGCAGCTTCATTCTTGGCAGCTAACTCTCAATCAAGCTCAACCAAGTCCGGGTTTTGACCACCAATTGTCATATTCCTCAAGTCTAATAACATTAAAAAAAAATAAACAAGTTACATAATATATATGAAATAATGAAAAAAAATAACATGATAATTGTTGTTTTATGTTACCTTCTTCAAGATCTTCAACTTCTTGTAAACACTCTTCTATATTAGGAAAGGGAGAAGAACGTAGCCAATTTTGAGCACAAACAAGTCCTTCAACGACCCTTGGAGTTAAGGAGCTCCTAAATGGGTCTAGAACCCTACCACCAGTGCTGAATGCACTCTCAGAGGCTACTGTTGAGATAGAGACAGCAAGTATATCACGGGTCATTCTTCCAATTGTTGGAAACCTAGCACTATTAAACTTCCACCACCCCAAAATATCAAAATTTTCACATTCCTCCTCCGTTTCCTCTTCTAAATATTTGTCTAACTCAATTTTTGCTTCTCCATCTTTCTCACACTTATGTTTCTTATACTTACTCTTCAATACCTGAAGCTTCTTTTGTTTGGGAGAAAATTGGGAACTGTCCATACTTGAGGACACTTCCTCCCTAATCACATCACCAGAAGAACCACGATACTCCTCATACAATGCATTCAAAGACTCTTTCAAATTATTCACCAAAACAAATGCATGATTAGAATCATAAATTTCAATTAACATCCACTCAACATAATCTAACTTATAACGAGGATCAAGCACAACAACAATAAAAATCAGCATGTTCATTTTCTCCGGATCACCCCAATATTTGTCATATTTCTCCTTCATTTTAGTAGCCATAAGACACATCTCCACATCATCATTTGTCATCAAATCTTTCAAAAGGACAGCAACACTCACCAATTCATGGAAAAATAAATTGGAAGTCACATGCAAAGACCCAGAGACACGCAACGTAAGATCATAAAAGACTTGTAAAAATTCAGAAAACCTTCTGACTGTTTCCCAATCCTCAGAAGTAGGGCAGCCCTTCCCCTCCCTCTCATTTAACTCAATCACATAATGAGGGTCCTCCTCAGAGTACCTCTCAAAAGCATACTCAAACACCAAAGCAGCATCCAACATTAAAAAGGTGGAATTCCACCTAGTAGGCACATCAAGGCACAACAACTTTTTAGAGTTGATTTTTTCTTCCACAACACATTTTTTAAACCTTACCAACCTAGAAGGGGATTGTTTGATGAATCTTACAGCTTGTCTCACACGAGTAATAGACTCATTAACAATTTTCAAGCCATCAGACACAACCAAATTCACAATATGAGCAACACAACGCATATGAAGGAACCGACCCTTAAGAACCCCAGCTTTCCAACCATTTATTTTCCTTCTCATATATCCTATTGCGGTATCATTTGAGCTAGCATTATCAACAGTTATGCAAAATACTTTCTCAAGTTCCCAATCAAGCAAACATTTCTCAATTTCTTTCCCAATTTCCTCCCCCTTATGACTTGATATAGGACAAAAATTCAGAATACGTTTTTGCAAATTCCAGTCATTATCAACAAAGTGAACAGTCAAGCACATGTAATTAATTTGTTGAATAGATGTCCATGTATCGGTTGTTAATGAAACCCTTGAGTTACACTTTTTTAATACCAATTTCAGCTTTCTTTTTTGAGTTAAAAAAGTTTCATAACAATCTTTAGCCACAGTAATTCTGGAAGGGACATGAAATCTAGGCTCCATTACATTACAAAATTGTTTAAAGCCTACTCCCTCAACAAACTTAAAAGGCAATTCATCAACTATAACCATCTCAGATAAAGCTTTTCTAATTACAGTTGGATCATATTTCACATAAGACAATCCACTAGTACAACCACTTTCAATTTTATTGCTTTTGAAAGACAACAAACTTTGTTTTGATTCTTTAGGAGTATTATAGGGGTACTTACGGCATCTATTTATATGAGCCCACAATGGACTAGTGCCATTTCTCTTTGTACCACACTTGTATCTCATACCACAGTACTTGCAACGTGCTTCCATTCCAGTGTGTGTTTCTTCCTTGATAAAGTGCTCCCAAACCTCGGAACGATCCTTCATTCTCTTCCTCTTGGGTTTGGATTTTTCATTGTCAGATTCATGCTCCTCAATAGGGACATTCCCTTCAACATTATCCATATTTGTGGACATTCTGATAATCTGATTTAAAACAGAAAAAAGAACTCACTCAATAACCAACAATTTTTATGCAAATCTATGAAAAACAATCAATCTATCAAAAAGAAAACATGCAATTCGAGCATAATACTATAATAGAACAACATATATTCTGAACTCTGAAGGAATATCAGCAATTCGAGCATAATACAATTCGAGCATAATAACTATTCAAAGAAAACAATCTATCACCAATTCGAAAATAACAAAGAAAACATGCAATTCGAGCAGGAAAAGAGAAGTGCAAGTGAAATCTGAAATTCAAAATAACAAAGAAAACATGCAATTCGAGCAGGAAAAGAGAAGTGAAATATGAAATATTGAAATTAAAGCATACCGGAACACTCGAACAGGTGGTCAGCGGCGGCAGGCGTTGGAACACTCGAACGGAACACAGGTGGTAAGTAGGAAAGCAGGAAAGCAGGAAGTAGTGAGGTGGTGGATTGGTGGTGGTGGACGAACGGAGTGAGGTGGTGAGAGGGAGAGATGAGGGAAAATCTAGGGTTTTAGTGAGGGAAAGAGATCAGAAACGAAAGAGAAGTGAAATATGAAATATTGAAATTAAAGCATACCGGAACACTCGAACAGGTGGTCAGTGGCGGCCGGCGTTGGAACACTCGAACGGAACACAGGTGGTAAGTAGGAAAGCAGGAAAGCAGGAAAGCAGGAAGTAGTGAGGTGGTGGATTGGTGGTGGTGGACGAACGGAGTGAGGTGGTGAGAGGGAGAGATGAGGGAAAATCTAGGGTTTTAGTGAGGGAAAGAGATTAGAAACGGCTGAAACTCTGAAAGGGAAAAGGGAAAAGAGGGAAATTATTTAGGGTTTGGGTATATATATGTAGGAAAATGGGCTGAGATAATTGGGCTTATAAATTTCGGTTCGGTGTTCGGTTTTCGGTTTTTAAAATCCCAAAACCGAATCCAAACCGATATAATTCGGTTTTCATTTTCTCAAACCGATCCAAACCGAAAACCGAACAAAACCGAACCGAATTGCTTATTCGGTTCGGTTTGGTTCGGTTTTCGGTTTTTATCCAAACTACTTTCACCCCTAGTGACCTGTTGCACCAAAAAAGCTCTGATTTCCTAATCTGTGGGGCATTGTACTTTTCAAACAAATACTTCTAAATCCAAAAGCTATCTTTTACAGATAATTGGCGAGTTCTTCTATCCTATCAATCATTTGGTTATGTTGCGTAAACAAGAAAAGTTAGAAACTTACCTTAAAAGCCATTCTATCACTTAGAAACTTATCTTAAACTCTGATTCAATTCTTATGCATGTCATTTTAACCACCCAAAAAGTACTAAATTATTGTGTATTGATTTTTTTTTGTTTTTATTTTTATTTTTAACTCTTGTGTATTGAGTTATGATTATCAATATATTTTTGAAATAGACGATGATAAAAAAAGAAATTAATTCATTGTATCATTAATGACCTTGACCATTAATAAAATTATTGCCGTATATTATAATTTACTTGAATGTGTCAGGTGACAATTGCTATTACTGAGATCCCAAAATATCAATCACGTATATATACGAGTCATAAACCGTAAATGTCGTACTAGAGACCTTCCAACTCCCACCATTCCGAAAACCAACTAATAATTGATAAGTAGTATCCCCTTCAAAACCCTCCACCTCCCTTCTTTTTGTCAATGGCTAAAAATGTACATGCAATGATGTGAATGGAGTAAGAGGAAACAAAAACCAAGTTGGTAGTGATAACAAAAATGGTAGTTCTAGTAGTTTAAGATAACCATTCAAGTCCTACGAATAACAAAGTTAAACTTGAAAAACCACAAGTATTGTCATTTTCATGTAATATATAATCTTGTCATAAAAATGAGACGTCAATTCCTTGTAAAAACATTAAATCACATACAACCTGAGCTGTGTTGAGTTAGTGTCTTGGTTGGTAATGTTCAACAACCAAAGTGCCATGTGATTACGAGGGCCCATTTTGATTAAGGATGCCATTTACAGTGGTGAATTAAAAGCATTATTTTGACCTTGAGTTGGCAAAATTAATACAAATTACATGGTATAAATACTATGATGCCAATTAAGGGCCAGTTCATTTCAGCGTAATTTCAATTCAGCTCCAATCAGTTTAGTTTAGTTTAGTTCAGCTTCAACTAGTTCAGTTTAGTTCACCTCCTAATTTCCCTCTCTCATAAAATATTCATTTCAACTCAGTTCAGCTCCAATCAATTCAGTTCAGCTCAGTTCAGTAAATGTGAACAAACTCCAAGGGTTTGTTCACATTTAATGAACTGAGCTAAACTGATTGGAGTTGAACTAAACTGAACTGATTGGAGATGAACTGAATAAAGATGAAAGGAAAAATATTGTGTAGAACGGACTCACGTGAGTCCGGTCATACAAATAGGAAAAAAAAATCTTATTTGCCAGAAATTAGATTAAAATGGTCAGATATTAAGTTATAAATATCAGAAATTAGATTAAAAGTGTCAAGAATTAGATAATAACGATAAGATATTAGATTATAAGTGTCATATTATTACATAACTAATATACTAGTTCAATACAGAATCATATTGAAGAAACAGACATTGTAAGGAGAGTAATATGAATAACTGAATGACGTTATTCTCACCTCAAAATACTTTCAAATAGGCTCCCTTTAACTTTAAAAAATAGTCAGAAGAATTACGATTAATGCATCAACATTACCCATCTCGGAAGATTGATCTAGCATACAAGATTATCAAAATTGAGCAATAATCTACAAAACTTCTAGTTTCTGCAATACCATAATGAATCACAAATAGATTGCAAATTTAGAATAAGTAAAATACAAGCTGCAGCAGAAACACCAAGGTCACCCACTTTTGGATACTGCAATGCTATTTCTGCTGCAAAACTGTTACTGTACTTTGAACTGCTTCAAAACTGCATAGCCTTTGCACATCCTCCAGTCAACTAAACAGCAAGTTATAAGACGTGAGACCTGCTCATACATCTAAATCGCATCACCAAAGGCTTTTAAAAAACAGTCCAGATATTAAGTTTCAATTGTCAGAAATTAAGTTATAATAACAGATATTAGATTATAATTATCAGAAATTATATTATAATTATCAGATATTAGATTAAAAGTATCAGGAATTAGATTATTATAGTCAGAAATTAGATTATAGTTATCAAATATTAGACAATATTCACAAAAAGAGAGCTCAGAGTAAAGAAAAACTAAGAAAAATGGTAGAGGGAATTATTTCTGACTTAGCTACAAAAGCCTTGGAAGTTTTGGGTAAAGCAGCCTTTAAAGAGGCTGCATCTTGGTGGGGTGCACGAGCCAATAAGAGGCTGCATATTGGTGGGGTGCACGAGCCGATTTGAAAAAGCTGCAGAACACCATCAGGATGATCCAAGCTCGAGTTCGCGATGCTGAGAGGCACCAAGAAGCGGATGACAGTGATGTCATCAAGGAGTGGCTTCAAAGGCTGAAGATAGTGCTTTACCAAGTTGATGACCTGTTTAATCTTGTCCTCACTGTCGACTGCCAGAAACAACTAATTGAAATTAACAAACAACGTCGGGGAATGGGTGGGGGAGGGTCGTCGGCGCCGGGGGATGGGAGAGGGAGGGTGGTCGTCGGGCGCCGACAAGTGGCTAGGTAGTGGCAATGGCAGTGGGTGGGAGGGTGGTCGTCGGGCGCCGCCAAGTGGCTAGGTAGTGGCAATGGCAGTGGATGGGAGATGGGTGTACATTATAAACTGGACTCACGTGAAACGGTCTCACACAAAACCTTCTATGAAAGGAAAAATATTGTATGAGATAGTGAAATTAGGAGCTGAACTGAACTAAAGTGGACTGAAATGAAATGAAATATATACTCATTGCTTAATCAATTACTTCATATTTTGAATTATACTCCATAATCTGAATGTGTTAATAATTAAATATGATTTTTTTTTTAAAATTAGTGACAACCTAGAACCTAGAAGATATTGTTACATTTAACTTGAAACGGAGTGTAATTACATATTTACGTGAAACTAAAAATGTTGTTCATACAAGTTGGAGCCGTTGGTGGGGTGCTTAAAATAAAATTGATGCCCTTTAATTTTGCTTTCTTCTACCTAAGCCAAAGGCCTCATAAATTATGTGCAATGTCCCAAGCACTAATGCATAAATAGGGTAATTTACAATATGACTCATTGATTATTGTCTTCACCATTTCTTAGGGTCTGTTCTCATTGACTGACCTGAACTGAACTTATTAGAGCCAAGCTGAACTGAACTGAGCTGAACTAAACTGAATATTTTATAAGAGAAGGAAATTAGGAGCTGAACTGAATTGTACTTATTAGAGGTGAACTGAATTGTACTTATTAGAGCTGAACTGAACTGAAAATAATTGTATCAGAACAGGGCCTTAGTACTTTATATGGTTTCAGACAAATAGATTTCTTCTTATTGCTTGATTAGTTTTCTGGTGTCCTTTCACGTTACTCAATTTCAACCTAGACGCAAACAACATGGACTTTTTTGTCCTTTAATTTTGTCTACACTTCACAAACGTGTATTTTGTTTAATTTAGTAGTACATTTTATCCTAATATCTTGATTATTTGTACACTTTATAATTTGATTGGATATAATTAATAATGTAAGTACTGTATTGGATAAGATAGGGGGAAAAAAATTTAGCCTTAAATGTGTATGGATTGAATAATGCAACATGTCTAATGCTTAAATATTTCGTCAATAAAAATTAAATACTACCTCCGATTTTTATTATTTGCAACTTTGGGGTATTATTTGTGAGATATAAAATATTCCAAAGTTGTAAATAATAAAAATCGAAGGTAGTATATTTCCTAATTAGTACGATGCATAACAAAAATGTACATCAGTCATGGTTATTAATGTTTGATTTATGTTAAATAAGTTCAATTTTAAATTCGTCAAAAAACTTGTCGAAAAAAAATAATAAAAAAATCCTTAAATGTAACATGCTAAGTGACTTCCTATTTTTTTTTTTTGGACGAAGCTAAGGGACACTTCAAAAGGGGAACAAACAATTACTTAAGCCCTCTTTTTTGGACCTATGTTTATAGTTTAGTTTAGACAATTAAAATTTAATCAGATATTTCAATTCAAAAGAGCATGGACGCATGGTCTTAGTTTCTCATGTTATGTTTTTGTGCAAATAGCATAATAAATAATTGTTCTTCAAATTATTATAGGATGTTTTTATCATGATCTATTGGCTATAACTTGGTATTCAAATTTAAAGCTTTTTCAAATTAACCTATATTTAGTTATTTACTATTAAAAAATTCATAGTATCTAAAGTGAGACAGCTGATAACATTAGTACTATGAAATAAATGTTTTGACAAAGCAATTCAAAATGAATTTTTTGTTTATAAAGTGCTAATTGGACTTTTGAATGAATCAAAGTTTTTGTTTATCCTTGTTTTAGACATCTGCCATACAATTCCCAGTGCTTCATCAAGAAAGTCAAATTTCACTTTTTATGTTTGTTGACTCCATATTATATACTCCTCAATCAAAAGAAGTTTGTCTAATTTGACTATTAGTTGTCAAACTTAACTTGCAAACTATGACCAAAATCCTAAATATACACCCCATTCCACACTATACTTCAATCATCAAATGATTCTTTTGTTAAAAATACCATTATTCGAACTAATGATCTAATGTGTTAAAGGCGTAAATAAAAACCAATGTCGTATAAGACTTAGGGCCTGTTCTCATACGTTTATTTTTAGTTCAGTTCAATTCAACTCATAATTCTCTTATAAAATATTCATTTCATTTCAGTTCAGTTCAGTTCAGCTCAGCTCAGTTCAGCCGAGAACAGACGGATGGAGTAACAATTTAATAGACCAGGGTAAACGAAATGTAGAAAATCAACATGGGATGGGTAGTACTTGTAACAAACAGGATCTGAGTCACTGTTGAAGGGGAATCTGAAGATAATATACTTTTATTTAAAAGAAAAAGACTGAATTTCTTGTGATTTTGAAAAGACTTTGGAGAAATTCTGATCACAAGTAAAGCAGCTGCGGTTCTGCACTAGCACTTCTAAAACACCCACTTAAACTGCCACTACTGTACTACTACTACAACAAAATCTCCTCACAATATTACCCCAAAAAAAAAAAAAAATCTATTTTACCTGAATTCTGGTACAGTTAACTGTTTGTTCAAGTAACTTAGAAATGTGCAGGAATTTTTTGTACAAGTTTAGACAAAAATGAACAGTTATTTTTATACTATGATGACCAAACAAAGATTGATAGTCAGAAAAGTAAAAATATGCAGTTAGCTGAAATACATGAAAAACTCTCAGTATCTTTAAGGAAGTGTATCATTTGTTATCATAGTACACCTGTTTTGCCCCCTTCCACAAACAAAGTTAAAAAAAAGGGGTAAAAAGAGGAAAGTACTCTGTATTTTACTGTGAGTTAGACTGAGAGTTTTGAGGTAAAATACAAAGTTTTGCCATCAATTTTGTGCAGTTACTAGGATACTTTAGCAGTACAATGTTGATCATCTGATCAAGTAACTAGGTAAGTAAATATGTGCAGTACTTTTTTTAGGGGTATACTAGCATTCTCCTGATTTAGTTTTACACTGACTTATGAACACACTCTCACTCTTAGTTCTTTTTTTTCACCCCTCTCCTGAGATTACTTTATCTTGGATTATTATATGGATATGGAGAACAGTAATTATTTTGTACTCCCGTTCGAATGTAATCGTTGTAGTTCAATAACAGCGTAATTGAACTAATAATGTGACTATGAAATTCAGACATAAGCATACCATTCACCGTTTTAACTAAGTTTTAAGTACGCCTGAAATTATATTTTGGCTCATTTGCTTATATGACGAGCTCTAACTGCACAATGGAGCAGAAAATCGTTTTAAGGATCATTGAAAGTTAGGCATGCCCGAGTGTATAGTATACTCATTCATACTGAGCTTATCTGATTTTCTTGAAAGGGTGAAAATGGGTGAAGTAGAATAAGGTTGAAAAAAGATGGGTGATTGTCTATTTAGGGAAGCTAAAGTTTAATGGGTTGGAAGAATAAATAAAGGGCCTAGAGAGTAATAGGATAAAGTAAGTGCACTTTACCCTATTCTCCATTAAATTCATTGGATAGATCACTTATAAGTTCAAGACTCTAGACTATTATTGTACACCATTGTATTAAAAAAGCTTCCTTTTTTCAATTTGGAGAAGTAGAGAGCCGTAAAGGACATTAATGTACACCCTACGCGGTATTTGATTCCAAGTCTTAAATAATACGGAGTATTTACTTAAAAAGTTGAGTAGTCATGTTCCGCTTAATCGATTTAAGACACTGTTTGTATCAGCAATTTGAACAAGATATCCTCTCCACAAGGCCACCATCTGATCTTCTCAATCCTCACAGTAATGTTACTACTCAAGTAGACCATTAACTAAGATGATGGGGTCAAGGGTCTTCTCACTGAACAATGTTTTTCTAAAAATTTGATTGATTTCATAAGGGAATAATAAGTCTAATATATAGCATTCCCTTTTTAGAACTCAATGAATTTTAAACCATCAATTTGATGTTTTAAATTTAGCTGACTTGACTAGTTAGCATGACAAGACAAATGGGAGGATGAGGAATTATTTTGTTTAATTTTGAAATGTGATGAAGATCAATATTTATGAAAAATAAAGGACTTGTCAAGTCAACTAATTTCAAACCATCCAGATGATAACTACCTCCATTATTTAAATATCACACTATTTATTACAGAGTATGTCTATCATAAACCAAGATATAAGAGAAAAAGTGGAAAATTAGTCCATTTTATAACTTTTGTGGTAGAAAAGAATTTTTTTTAGAGACATAAATGTTGTCATATGGAGAGTCATCTACATTAAAAATTTGCTAGAATTGTTTTGGATGGAATGGACATCTACATTAATGAACTCACACCAATACCATTTATGTAGGACAATTTTTTTTCAAGGAAATTAAAAAAGAAATAATCAATTTTGCCTTTATTCATAGTGAGGGTTTGAGATTTGTTTTTTTTGGTAGGTAAGATCAACCTAGCTTCGGTTAGCCCTTGGGACTTGGGAGTGAGGGAAAACAATAAGTACCTGATACTCCCCTTATAGATTTTGGTCTCAAGATCCCACAATTTTATGGTTGTCACCAGGGGCGGAGTCAGGAGGGCTGGTGGAGGCCCGGCCTCCCGTGGCCCAACTGGTGATATATGTAAATATAGTCTGACCCCACTATAATAACTAATAAATAGATAATATTTGTCCTACATATCATGTTGTTAGTAATAGCTCAATTGGTTGGTTGGATCTTTGCTTGCTCAGAAGAGGTCTCAAGTACAGTTCCCCACTTTGAGCGTTTATTCATTTTTTTTTGGGTTAACTTTATCGTTTCTTGACCCCCATAGATTTTTATTCCTGGCTTCGCCCTTGGTTGTGATTCTTTTGAGATATAAACCATTCCACCAGAGGCTTGCTTGGTGAAATTTTGTAAGCATATATAGGACTATAGGAGGAAGATTAATGACACTGATACATTTGGTAATAGTGAGGATTAGAGAATAGTAAAAAGTTGTCAAGTCTTAAATCATCAATTACTATATACATAAGTACAATATTTAAGTAAATCAGTAAGTATTAATGGTTGTAAAATTGTCTTTACATATTTATTTTTTTAAACAAAACATTTTACTACTTACTGTAATAAAAATTGTAGACTTTTAATTATCATTATTACCTTTATTTTTTCTTTTTCATTTTTACTAATCATTATTACTTCATACTCCGTATTGTTTTTTCGAAAAAAAAAATAGCTACCCAAAGCAATGCCTTCGTAATCTACTAGTATAGCAGATATTTATATGGTAAACCCATCAATGTCTGTTACATCTAGTATGTGGTATGCCCTTTTTTTTTTTGGCAAATGCAAAGCCCAATACTATCAAAATTTAATGTACCTGATGACCAAAAGGGCCCAATACTCATATAGCTCAACCGATTGAAGGCCCAATAACTAATACAGCCCAACCTAAAAAATAACTTCAAATATCATTTCCTTCCTCAAGTATCATCTTAGTATCTATATTCAACTAGTAAAATCATCAAAGCATGCTACCTCAGGTTCCACAATCTACATGTCTACTCTTTTCTGCCTTAGAAAACTTAATAATAATAATAATTAGAAGTCTAAAACTATGTTCCGACAGCTGATTCTGGCGATACAAAATTGTAAACATGATACCTCGAGTTGTTTCCAGTCTTCGTATATAGAGCAGTTCCATTACATCAGTAGTCATTGTTCTCACTCACTATTTCTGTACAATAACCCAGATCCATAGATCAGTTAGTATTTGATGCAAAGCAGTAAGTCACTTATCACAACAGGCATGTTATCTACACAAGACAATCATAAAACTAGCTAACTGTAGAATTTAGATTTTTTAAAAAACTTCCCCAATTCCTAATTAAAATAAGCCCTACTTCTCGTATGCACAGTTTTTTAAGAGGTTTTGTAGTAGGGTAGTGTTGATTTAGTTTAAAAAAAAAAGAAGCATTGGCAACAGTTAATTATTAATAGGAAAACTAAGATAAAATAATGGGCTTAAAAAGGGTTTTGTAAAGTTACGACAGACGCAAGATAAATAAGTGAAATCAAGCAAAAAAAAAAAAAAAAAAAAAAAAGAAAGGAACCCATATTTTACATGGTTAGCTAATGATGAAGATGAGAGTTTTATTGACCTCGAGGATATTACAGATTACAAAATAATGGGAATGGTTACTATTAAACATAGGGTGTTTATATAGCACCGAGGAAACTGAAACAAAATAAGCTGAAAATTAGTCCCAAACAGAATACCATAGCCTAAATAACAAATACCATCTGATTCAAGGAACATGTTCATCAAATGTGAAAGAAGTTTCCAAATGATGAATCCTTCTAAATTAGAAATGGGGCTTTTATTAGGAAAACTTTGTAGAGAGAGCTGAGGATTTTAATTGGTGCGAGTTACTAGAATCAAATCTAGTGAAAAAAATTTCATGTAAAAAATACAATGTATGTTGCGTTACTAATTTGAAGAGAGAAGCCAAGTGATGGTTACTTTAATTAAAACAAGCAAGAATAAAAAATGAAAACTCTTTTTTTTATTCATATAGAAATTTACAGCTAAGACAAAAAAATTAGTATATTGAGCTTTCGTTGGAATTCACAGCAAAGTCATATGTAGTCTTTTAAATAACGAGGGCACTGAACAATTTATATAATGGGTACATGTTTGCTAAAAGTATTAAGCCTCATAATTTTATTTCTAAAGGGTTCAAATCAGAAAATGATAAGGCTATGAAGTTGGGCTGCTGGGTGTGAGCCTCCATTCAACCCTGGCAATTCAAAAAATGCAACTTTAATAAAGAAAGACGATGATTTTTAACAAGTATTGCTTTTCAAGAAGGTCAAATTTGTTGTCCAAAAAAAAAGGTCAAATTAACAACTAGCAGTACTGATGCTTGAGATATATATACTTTGTAAGTTTGTATAAGTGATAAGAGTCTAAACTATATAATGCTGTACAAGAAAACATCAAAATTGGAGAACGGCACCAGAACTCACATTCATTGCGGTTAAAACGGCTTTTTTGAATCATCTTCGGGATTTTGAGATTCATACTTTTCTTTCTTGTCCACAACTTGTTGGATACCCTCCTGGTACCCAGCGATGAAACTCTTCATAGCATCCTTGTAGGCAGAAGCTCTGGTCATGTACAACCGTTGCAGAGCAGGTCTTAAAGTCTCCATCCCTCCTCTAGCAGCAACCGCTATTTCCACCAAATTCCAAGATCAAGACAACGCAATCCAGAAGCAAAGCACATCAGAACTGAACTAAAAGATAGGGTATATACTGGTTTATTTGAAAAAACTTGTATACTATATAATTAGCTCTCATGCTAGTATATAGCAAACAAAAAAAAAAGACTAATATTGCTTCCAAGTTATTACAAGCATAGCATGCTTCCTATCATTTGGATTCTATCTTCTTCCTTCAGATGAAAAGTCAGTTAGAATCTTACCATATTTTGTTTAGAAATTAGTACAAATGGATAAGATTAAACTATACATTTGCTAACAATTTTAAATAAAAGTGACATTATTCCAAACATTATCAAATACTTCGACTCTAGCAAACAATATGTACTCTTGTGTTGATAGAATGGTTTGCTTCAGTTATTAACACTTTGCAATAAAGAGAATGCAACAATGAGGTAGTACTCTAAATTAGAGTCACATTTTACAAATGGAAATGAATAAACAAAGCATTTGTCAGCTTCTGTAATTAGTTGAGCACTTCCAAAGTTTCAAGGCAGTTTTATAAAGATAGATGTTACTTGCTCAAGTATTATGTATAAATTTCCAGTCAAAGACAGTTGACAACCTACTTAGTAAGTGCTAAACTATATGAACGACAGCCATAAAGCCCAAAACATATATTCATTGTATTGCAGCAATTCTTCCTATCATGAAAAATTATGCTTAAACAAAGACCATACCAAATAGAAACTACTCATCAATCATTTTTAAATCATTAAGTGCTATGCACAGTGAAGCAAAATTGCAGAAAAAACTATTTTATACCATAGAGCATGTAATGGCAGATCTAGGATCATTACTACTATTATATCCAAATGATCTATTTTTAGACAAGGTTTATTACCAAGATCCTCTAGTGTTGTTGGTTCTTTCTCCTTATTTTCATTTGATCCATTTTTATCTGCACTTTCTTCCTTCTTGTAATCATTTGGGCGGAGTTCAGGACCAATGTCTCGTACCCAGCTTGCTGCATAAAGACGGGAGGCCTCCTTCAGGACCTGGAGAATTTACAAGAAAGATCAAGGGTAGGATGAATAGGATAAACTTGTCTTTAAGACAGAGTTACTCTACCATTTCTCAGGAGCTATTAAAAGATTCATAAAAATTGAAGATAAAGAGGAAGCTACTTAGCTACTAATGAGAGAGAGGACACAGGATTACATAGGTGTATTTGAATTTCTGGAATAAGCAATAAGGAACTCAAATCCCCAACCCCACATTCCCAACCATACAAAATCATGAAAGTAGGAGATCAAATATATCCACTGTACATGGTCTATCCAGCATTGATTTGATATTAATTACAACTGCATCGCAAATTCAGAAGTTAATAGATTTAAGAATTCTGATTTGGGATGGAGGAAAGTGAAAATGGTGACAGTTCGAGTACTTTTAAAATACTATTTGCAAAACATTTCATGAAAAGCTATGAAGCAGCTAAAAGTTGCCAGCTCAGAATTTTGAACCACCTAGTGAGTTGCATAATACTACGTAATATATAGCACTTGATTGAGAGAATAACCAAACGTACTACGTAGTAGTATTTTGTAATTTTTAATCTTAGATCTTGCAGATGTCCATATGATATAGTGTCAAACTTAGAAGATGTTCAGACATCTAACGCTAAATCATGGAGAATTTCTAGGAAAATTTTATCATACAAATCAGTACAAAACTGAGCAGATCAACAATCTCTAGCAGTCATAGAGCATGTAATGGCAGATCTAGGATCATTACTACTATTATATCCAAATGATCTATTTTTAGACAAGGTTTATTACCAAGATCCTCTAGTGTTGTTGGTTCTTTCTCCTTATTTTCATTTGATCCATTTTTATCTGCACTTTCTTCCTTCTTGTAATCATTTGGGCGGAGTTCAGGACCAATGTCTCGTACCCAGCTTGCTGCATAAAGACGGGAGGCCTCCTTCAGGACCTGGAGAATTTACAAGAAAGATCAAGGGTAGGATGAATAGGATAAACTTGTCTTTAAGACAGAGTTACTCTACCATTTCTCAGGAGCTATTAAAAGATTCATAAAAATTGAAGATAAAGAGGAAGCTACTTAGCTACTAATGAGAGAGAGGACACAGGATTACATAGGTGTATTTGAATTTCTGGAATAAGCAATAAGGAACTCAAATCCCCAACCCCACATTCCCAACCATACAAAATCATGAAAGTAGGAGATCAAATATATCCACTGTACATGGTCTATCCAGCATTGATTTGATATTAATTACAACTGCATCGCAAATTCAGAAGTTAATAGATTTAAGAATTCTGATTTGGGATGGAGGAAAGTGAAAATGGTGACAGTTCGAGTACTTTTAAAATACTATTTGCAAAACATTTCATGAAAAGCTATGAAGCAGCTAAAAGTTGCCAGCTCAGAATTTTGAACCACCTAGTGAGTTGCATAATACTACGTAATATATAGCACTTGATTGAGAGAATAACCAAACGTACTACGTAGTAGTATTTTGTAATTTTTAATCTTAGATCTTGCAGATGTCCATATGATATAGTGTCAAACTTAGAAGATGTTCAGACATCTAACGCTAAATCATGGAGAATTTCTAGGAAAATTTTATCATACAAATCAGTACAAAACTGAGCAGATCAACAATCTCTAGCAGTCATAGAGCATGTAATGGCAGATCTAGGATCATTACTACTATTATATCCAAATGATCTATTTTTAGACAAGGTTTATTACCAAGATCCTCTAGTGTTGTTGGTTCTTTCTCCTTATTTTCATTTGATCCATTTTTATCTGCACTTTCTTCCTTCTTGTAATCATTTGGGCGGAGTTCAGGACCAATGTCTCGTACCCAGCTTGCTGCATAAAGACGGGAGGCCTCCTTCAGGACCTGGAGAATTTACAAGAAAGATCAAGGGTAGGATGAATAGGATAAACTTGTCTTTAAGACAGAGTTACTCTACCATTTCTCAGGAGCTATTAAAAGATTCATAAAAATTGAAGATAAAGAGGAAGCTACTTAGCTACTAATGAGAGAGAGGACACAGGATTACATAGGTGTATTTGAATTTCTGGAATAAGCAATAAGGAACTCAAATCCCCAACCCCACATTCCCAACCATACAAAATCATGAAAGTAGGAGATCAAATATATCCACTGTACATGGTCTATCCAGCATTGATTTGATATTAATTACAACTGCATCGCAAATTCAGAAGTTAATAGATTTAAGAATTCTGATTTGGGATGGAGGAAAGTGAAAATGGTGACAGTTCGAGTACTTTTAAAATACTATTTGCAAAACATTTCATGAAAAGCTATGAAGCAGCTAAAAGTTGCCAGCTCAGAATTTTGAACCACCTAGTGAGTTGCATAATACTACGTAATATATAGCACTTGATTGAGAGAATAACCAAACGTACTACGTAGTAGTATTTTGTAATTTTTAATCTTAGATCTTGCAGATGTCCATATGATATAGTGTCAAACTTAGAAGATGTTCAGACATCTAACGCTAAATCATGGAGAATTTCTAGGAAAATTTTATCATACAAATCAGTACAAAACTGAGCAGATCAACAATCTCTAGCAGTCATAGAGCATGTAATGGCAGATCTAGGATCATTACTACTATTATATCCAAATGATCTATTTTTAGACAAGGTTTATTACCAAGATCCTCTAGTGTTGTTGGTTCTTTCTCCTTATTTTCATTTGATCCATTTTTATCTGCACTTTCTTCCTTCTTGTAATCATTTGGGCGGAGTTCAGGACCAATGTCTCGTACCCAGCTTGCTGCATAAAGACGGGAGGCCTCCTTCAGGACCTGGAGAATTTACAAGAAAGATCAAGGGTAGGATGAATAGGATAAACTTGTCTTTAAGACAGAGTTACTCTACCATTTCTCAGGAGCTATTAAAAGATTCATAAAAATTGAAGATAAAGAGGAAGCTACTTAGCTACTAATGAGAGAGAGGACACAGGATTACATAGGTGTATTTGAATTTCTGGAATAAGCAATAAGGAACTCAAATCCCCAACCCCACATTCCCAACCATACAAAATCATGAAAGTAGGAGATCAAATATATCCACTGTACATGGTCTATCCAGCATTGATTTGATATTAATTACAACTGCATCGCAAATTCAGAAGTTAATAGATTTAAGAATTCTGATTTGGGATGGAGGAAAGTGAAAATGGTGACAGTTCGAGTACTTTTAAAATACTATTTGCAAAACATTTCATGAAAAGCTATGAAGCAGCTAAAAGTTGCCAGCTCAGAATTTTGAACCACCTAGTGAGTTGCATAATACTACGTAATATATAGCACTTGATTGAGAGAATAACCAAACGTACTACGTAGTAGTATTTTGTAATTTTTAATCTTAGATCTTGCAGATGTCCATATGATATAGTGTCAAACTTAGAAGATGTTCAGACATCTAACGCTAAATCATGGAGAATTTCTAGGAAAATTTTATCATACAAATCAGTACAAAACTGAGCAGATCAACAATCTCTAGCAGTCATAGAGCATGTAATGGCAGATCTAGGATCATTACTACTATTATATCCAAATGATCTATTTTTAGACAAGGTTTATTACCAAGATCCTCTAGTGTTGTTGGTTCTTTCTCCTTATTTTCATTTGATCCATTTTTATCTGCACTTTCTTCCTTCTTGTAATCATTTGGGCGGAGTTCAGGACCAATGTCTCGTACCCAGCTTGCTGCATAAAGACGGGAGGCCTCCTTCAGGACCTGGAGAATTTACAAGAAAGATCAAGGGTAGGATGAATAGGATAAACTTGTCTTTAAGACAGAGTTACTCTACCATTTCTCAGGAGCTATTAAAAGATTCATAAAAATTGAAGATAAAGAGGAAGCTACTTAGCTACTAATGAGAGAGAGGACACAGGATTACATAGGTGTATTTGAATTTCTGGAATAAGCAATAAGGAACTCAAATCCCCAACCCCACATTCCCAACCATACAAAATCATGAAAGTAGGAGATCAAATATATCCACTGTACATGGTCTATCCAGCATTGATTTGATATTAATTACAACTGCATCGCAAATTCAGAAGTTAATAGATTTAAGAATTCTGATTTGGGATGGAGGAAAGTGAAAATGGTGACAGTTCGAGTACTTTTAAAATACTATTTGCAAAACATTTCATGAAAAGCTATGAAGCAGCTAAAAGTTGCCAGCTCAGAATTTTGAACCACCTAGTGAGTTGCATAATACTACGTAATATATAGCACTTGATTGAGAGAATAACCAAACGTACTACGTAGTAGTATTTTGTAATTTTTAATCTTAGATCTTGCAGATGTCCATATGATATAGTGTCAAACTTAGAAGATGTTCAGACATCTAACGCTAAATCATGGAGAATTTCTAGGAAAATTTTATCATACAAATCAGTACAAAACTGAGCAGATCAACAATCTCTAGCAGTCATAGAGCATGTAATGGCAGATCTAGGATCATTACTACTATTATATCCAAATGATCTATTTTTAGACAAGGTTTATTACCAAGATCCTCTAGTGTTGTTGGTTCTTTCTCCTTATTTTCATTTGATCCATTTTTATCTGCACTTTCTTCCTTCTTGTAATCATTTGGGCGGAGTTCAGGACCAATGTCTCGTACCCAGCTTGCTGCATAAAGACGGGAGGCCTCCTTCAGGACCTGGAGAATTTACAAGAAAGATCAAGGGTAGGATGAATAGGATAAACTTGTCTTTAAGACAGAGTTACTCTACCATTTCTCAGGAGCTATTAAAAGATTCATAAAAATTGAAGATAAAGAGGAAGCTACTTAGCTACTAATGAGAGAGAGGACACAGGATTACATAGGTGTATTTGAATTTCTGGAATAAGCAATAAGGAACTCAAATCCCCAACCCCACATTCCCAACCATACAAAATCATGAAAGTAGGAGATCAAATATATCCACTGTACATGGTCTATCCAGCATTGATTTGATATTAATTACAACTGCATCGCAAATTCAGAAGTTAATAGATTTAAGAATTCTGATTTGGGATGGAGGAAAGTGAAAATGGTGACAGTTCGAGTACTTTTAAAATACTATTTGCAAAACATTTCATGAAAAGCTATGAAGCAGCTAAAAGTTGCCAGCTCAGAATTTTGAACCACCTAGTGAGTTGCATAATACTACGTAATATATAGCACTTGATTGAGAGAATAACCAAACGTACTACGTAGTAGTATTTTGTAATTTTTAATCTTAGATCTTGCAGATGTCCATATGATATAGTGTCAAACTTAGAAGATGTTCAGACATCTAACGCTAAATCATGGAGAATTTCTAGGAAAATTTTATCATACAAATCAGTACAAAACTGAGCAGATCAACAATCTCTAGCAGTCATAGAGCATGTAATGGCAGATCTAGGATCATTACTACTATTATATCCAAATGATCTATTTTTAGACAAGGTTTATTACCAAGATCCTCTAGTGTTGTTGGTTCTTTCTCCTTATTTTCATTTGATCCATTTTTATCTGCACTTTCTTCCTTCTTGTAATCATTTGGGCGGAGTTCAGGACCAATGTCTCGTACCCAGCTTGCTGCATAAAGACGGGAGGCCTCCTTCAGGACCTGGAGAATTTACAAGAAAGATCAAGGGTAGGATGAATAGGATAAACTTGTCTTTAAGACAGAGTTACTCTACCATTTCTCAGGAGCTATTAAAAGATTCATAAAAATTGAAGATAAAGAGGAAGCTACTTAGCTACTAATGAGAGAGAGGACACAGGATTACATAGGTGTATTTGAATTTCTGGAATAAGCAATAAGGAACTCAAATCCCCAACCCCACATTCCCAACCATACAAAATCATGAAAGTAGGAGATCAAATATATCCACTGTACATGGTCTATCCAGCATTGATTTGATATTAATTACAACTGCATCGCAAATTCAGAAGTTAATAGATTTAAGAATTCTGATTTGGGATGGAGGAAAGTGAAAATGGTGACAGTTCGAGTACTTTTAAAATACTATTTGCAAAACATTTCATGAAAAGCTATGAAGCAGCTAAAAGTTGCCAGCTCAGAATTTTGAACCACCTAGTGAGTTGCATAATACTACGTAATATATAGCACTTGATTGAGAGAATAACCAAACGTACTACGTAGTAGTATTTTGTAATTTTTAATCTTAGATCTTGCAGATGTCCATATGATATAGTGTCAAACTTAGAAGATGTTCAGACATCTAACGCTAAATCATGGAGAATTTCTAGGAAAATTTTATCATACAAATCAGTACAAAACTGAGCAGATCAACAATCTCTAGCAGTCATAGAGCATGTAATGGCAGATCTAGGATCATTACTACTATTATATCCAAATGATCTATTTTTAGACAAGGTTTATTACCAAGATCCTCTAGTGTTGTTGGTTCTTTCTCCTTATTTTCATTTGATCCATTTTTATCTGCACTTTCTTCCTTCTTGTAATCATTTGGGCGGAGTTCAGGACCAATGTCTCGTACCCAGCTTGCTGCATAAAGACGGGAGGCCTCCTTCAGGACCTGGAGAATTTACAAGAAAGATCAAGGGTAGGATGAATAGGATAAACTTGTCTTTAAGACAGAGTTACTCTACCATTTCTCAGGAGCTATTAAAAGATTCATAAAAATTGAAGATAAAGAGGAAGCTACTTAGCTACTAATGAGAGAGAGGACACAGGATTACATAGGTGTATTTGAATTTCTGGAATAAGCAATAAGGAACTCAAATCCCCAACCCCACATTCCCAACCATACAAAATCATGAAAGTAGGAGATCAAATATATCCACTGTACATGGTCTATCCAGCATTGATTTGATATTAATTACAACTGCATCGCAAATTCAGAAGTTAATAGATTTAAGAATTCTGATTTGGGATGGAGGAAAGTGAAAATGGTGACAGTTCGAGTACTTTTAAAATACTATTTGCAAAACATTTCATGAAAAGCTATGAAGCAGCTAAAAGTTGCCAGCTCAGAATTTTGAACCACCTAGTGAGTTGCATAATACTACGTAATATATAGCACTTGATTGAGAGAATAACCAAACGTACTACGTAGTAGTATTTTGTAATTTTTAATCTTAGATCTTGCAGATGTCCATATGATATAGTGTCAAACTTAGAAGATGTTCAGACATCTAACGCTAAATCATGGAGAATTTCTAGGAAAATTTTATCATACAAATCAGTACAAAACTGAGCAGATCAACAATCTCTAGCAGTCATAGAGCATGTAATGGCAGATCTAGGATCATTACTACTATTATATCCAAATGATCTATTTTTAGACAAGGTTTATTACCAAGATCCTCTAGTGTTGTTGGTTCTTTCTCCTTATTTTCATTTGATCCATTTTTATCTGCACTTTCTTCCTTCTTGTAATCATTTGGGCGGAGTTCAGGACCAATGTCTCGTACCCAGCTTGCTGCATAAAGACGGGAGGCCTCCTTCAGGACCTGGAGAATTTACAAGAAAGATCAAGGGTAGGATGAATAGGATAAACTTGTCTTTAAGACAGAGTTACTCTACCATTTCTCAGGAGCTATTAAAAGATTCATAAAAATTGAAGATAAAGAGGAAGCTACTTAGCTACTAATGAGAGAGAGGACACAGGATTACATAGGTGTATTTGAATTTCTGGAATAAGCAATAAGGAACTCAAATCCCCAACCCCACATTCCCAACCATACAAAATCATGAAAGTAGGAGATCAAATATATCCACTGTACATGGTCTATCCAGCATTGATTTGATATTAATTACAACTGCATCGCAAATTCAGAAGTTAATAGATTTAAGAATTCTGATTTGGGATGGAGGAAAGTGAAAATGGTGACAGTTCGAGTACTTTTAAAATACTATTTGCAAAACATTTCATGAAAAGCTATGAAGCAGCTAAAAGTTGCCAGCTCAGAATTTTGAACCACCTAGTGAGTTGCATAATACTACGTAATATATAGCACTTGATTGAGAGAATAACCAAACGTACTACGTAGTAGTATTTTGTAATTTTTAATCTTAGATCTTGCAGATGTCCATATGATATAGTGTCAAACTTAGAAGATGTTCAGACATCTAACGCTAAATCATGGAGAATTTCTAGGAAAATTTTATCATACAAATCAGTACAAAACTGAGCAGATCAACAATCTCTAGCAGTCATAGAGCATGTAATGGCAGATCTAGGATCATTACTACTATTATATCCAAATGATCTATTTTTAGACAAGGTTTATTACCAAGATCCTCTAGTGTTGTTGGTTCTTTCTCCTTATTTTCATTTGATCCATTTTTATCTGCACTTTCTTCCTTCTTGTAATCATTTGGGCGGAGTTCAGGACCAATGTCTCGTACCCAGCTTGCTGCATAAAGACGGGAGGCCTCCTTCAGGACCTGGAGAATTTACAAGAAAGATCAAGGGTAGGATGAATAGGATAAACTTGTCTTTAAGACAGAGTTACTCTACCATTTCTCAGGAGCTATTAAAAGATTCATAAAAATTGAAGATAAAGAGGAAGCTACTTAGCTACTAATGAGAGAGAGGACACAGGATTACATAGGTGTATTTGAATTTCTGGAATAAGCAATAAGGAACTCAAATCCCCAACCCCACATTCCCAACCATACAAAAATCATGAAAGTAGGAGATCAAATATATCCACTGTACATGGTCTATCCAGCATTGATTTGATATTAATTACAACTGCATCGCAAATTCAGAAGTTAATAGATTTAAGAATTCTGATTTGGGATGGAGGAAAGTGAAAATGGTGACAGTTCGAGTACTTTTAAAATACTATTTGCAAAAACATTTCATGAAAAGCTATGAAGCAGCTAAAAGTTGCCAGCTCAGAATTTTGAACCACCTAGTGAGTTGCATAATACTACGTAATATATAGCACTTGATTGAGAGAATAACCAAACGTACTACGTAGTAGTATTTTGTAATTTTTAATCTTAGATCTTGCAGATGTCCATATGATATAGTGTCAAACTTAGAAGATGTTCAGACATCTAACGCTAAATCATGGAGAATTTCTAGGAAAATTTTATCATACAAATCAGTACAAAACTGAGCAGATCAACAATCTCTAGCAGTCATAGAGCATGTAATGGCAGATCTAGGATCATTACTACTATTATATCCAAATGATCTATTTTTAGACAAGGTTTATTACCAAGATCCTCTAGTGTTGTTGGTTCTTTCTCCTTATTTTCATTTGATCCATTTTTTATCTGCACTTTCTTCCTTCTTGTAATCATTTGGGCGGAGTTCAGGACCAATGTCTCGTACCCAGCTTGCTGCATAAAGACGGGAGGCCTCCTTCAGGACCTGGAGAAATTTACAAGAAAGATCAAGGGTAGGATGAATAGGATAAACTTGTCTTTAAGACAGAGTTACTCTACCATTTCTCAGGAAGCTATTAAAAGATTCATAAAAATTGAAGATAAAGAGGAAGCTACTTAGCTACTAATGAGAGAGAGGACACAGGATTACATAGGTGTATTTGAATTTCTGGAATAAGCAATAAGGAACTCAAATCCCCAACCCCACATTCCCAACCATACAAAATCATGAAAGTAGGAGATCAAATATATCCACTGTACATGGTCTATCCAGCATTGATTTGATATTAATTACAACTGCATCGCAAATTCAGAAGTTAATAGATTTAAGAATTCTGATTTGGGATGGAGGAAAGTGAAAATGGTGACAGTTCGAGTACTTTTAAAATACTATTTGCAAAACATTTCATGAAAAAGCTATGAAGCAGCTAAAAGTTGCCAGCTCAGAATTTTGAACCACCTAGTGAGTTGCATAATACTACGTAATATATAGCACTTGATTGAGAGAATAACCAAACGTACTACGTAGTAGTATTTTGTAATTTTTAATCTTAGATCTTGCAGATGTCCATATGATATAGTGTCAAACTTAGAAGATGTTCAGACATCTAACGCTAAATCATGGAGAATTTCTAGGAAAATTTTATCATACAAATCAGTACAAAACTGAGCAGATCAACAATCTCTAGCAGTCATAGAGCATGTAATGGCAGATCTAGGATCATTACTACTATTATATCCAAATGATCTATTTTTAGACAAGGTTTATTACCAAGATCCTCTAGTGTTGTTGGTTCTTTCTCCTTATTTTCATTTGATCCATTTTTATCTGCACTTTCTTCCTTCTTGTAATCATTTGGGCGGAGTTCAGGACCAATGTCTCGTACCCAGCTTGCTGCATAAAGACGGGAGGCCTCCTTCAGGACCTGGAGAATTTACAAGAAGATCAAGGGTAGGATGAATAGGATAAACTTGTCTTTAAGACAGAGTTACTCTACCATTTCTCAGGAGCTATTAAAAGATTCATAAAAATTGAAGATAAAGAGGAAGCTACTTAGCTACTAATGAGAGAGAGGACACAGGATTACATAGGTGTATTTGAATTTCTGGAATAAGCAATAAGGAACTCAAATCCCCAACCCCACATTCCCAACCATACAAAATCATGAAAGTAGGAGATCAAATATATCCACTGTACATGGTCTATCCAGCATTGATTTGATATTAATTACAACTGCATCGCAAATTCAGAAGTTAATAGATTTAAGAATTCTGATTTGGGATGGAGGAAAGTGAAAATGGTGACAGTTCGAGTACTTTTAAAATACTATTTGCAAAACATTTCATGAAAAGCTATGAAGCAGCTAAAAGTTGCCAGCTCAGAATTTTGAACCACCTAGTGAGTTGCATAATACTACGTAATATATAGCACTTGATTGAGAGAATAACCAAACGTACTACGTAGTAGTATTTTGTAATTTTTAATCTTAGATCTTGCAGATGTCCATATGATATAGTGTCAAACTTAGAAGATGTTCAGACATCTAACGCTAAATCATGGAGAATTTCTAGGAAAATTTTATCATACAAATCAGTACAAAACTGAGCAGATCAACAATCTCTAGCAGTCATAGAGCATGTAATGGCAGATCTAGGATCATTACTACTATTATATCCAAATGATCTATTTTTAGACAAGGTTTATTACCAAGATCCTCTAGTGTTGTTGGTTCTTTCTCCTTATTTTCATTTGATCCATTTTTATCTGCACTTTCTTCCTTCTTGTAATCATTTGGGCGGAGTTCAGGACCAATGTCTCGTACCCAGCTTGCTGCATAAAGACGGGAGGCCTCCTTCAGGACCTGGAGAATTTACAAGAAAGATCAAGGGTAGGATGAATAGGATAAACTTGTCTTTAAGACAGAGTTACTCTACCATTTCTCAGGAGCTATTAAAAGATTCATAAAAATTGAAGATAAAGAGGAAGCTACTTAGCTACTAATGAGAGAGAGGACACAGGATTACATAGGTGTATTTGAATTTCTGGAATAAGCAATAAGGAACTCAAATCCCCAACCCCACATTCCCAACCATACAAAATCATGAAAGTAGGAGATCAAATATATCCACTGTACATGGTCTATCCAGCATTGATTTGATATTAATTACAACTGCATCGCAAATTCAGAAGTTAATAGATTTAAGAATTCTGATTTGGGATGGAGGAAAGTGAAAATGGTGACAGTTCGAGTACTTTTAAAATACTATTTGCAAAACATTTCATGAAAAGCTATGAAGCAGCTAAAAGTTGCCAGCTCAGAATTTTGAACCACCTAGTGAGTTGCATAATACTACGTAATATATAGCACTTGATTGAGAGAATAACCAAACGTACTACGTAGTAGTATTTTGTAATTTTTAATCTTAGATCTTGCAGATGTCCATATGATATAGTGTCAAACTTAGAAGATGTTCAGACATCTAACGCTAAATCATGGAGAATTTCTAGGAAAATTTTATCATACAAATCAGTACAAAACTGAGCAGATCAACAATCTCTAGCAGTCATAGAGCATGTAATGGCAGATCTAGGATCATTACTACTATTATATCCAAATGATCTATTTTTAGACAAGGTTTATTACCAAGATCCTCTAGTGTTGTTGGTTCTTTCTCCTTATTTTCATTTGATCCATTTTTATCTGCACTTTCTTCCTTCTTGTAATCATTTGGGCGGAGTTCAGGACCAATGTCTCGTACCCAGCTTGCTGCATAAAGACGGGAGGCCTCCTTCAGGACCTGGAGAATTTACAAGAAAGATCAAGGGTAGGATGAATAGGATAAACTTGTCTTTAAGACAGAGTTACTCTACCATTTCTCAGGAGCTATTAAAAGATTCATAAAAATTGAAGATAAAGAGGAAGCTACTTAGCTACTAATGAGAGAGAGGACACAGGATTACATAGGTGTATTTGAATTTCTGGAATAAGCAATAAGGAACTCAAATCCCCAACCCCACATTCCCAACCATACAAAATCATGAAAGTAGGAGATCAAATATATCCACTGTACATGGTCTATCCAGCATTGATTTGATATTAATTACAACTGCATCGCAAATTCAGAAGTTAATAGATTTAAGAATTCTGATTTGGGATGGAGGAAAGTGAAAATGGTGACAGTTCGAGTACTTTTAAAATACTATTTGCAAAACATTTCATGAAAAGCTATGAAGCAGCTAAAAGTTGCCAGCTCAGAATTTTGAACCACCTAGTGAGTTGCATAATACTACGTAATATATAGCACTTGATTGAGAGAATAACCAAACGTACTACGTAGTAGTATTTTGTAATTTTTAATCTTAGATCTTGCAGATGTCCATATGATATAGTGTCAAACTTAGAAGATGTTCAGACATCTAACGCTAAATCATGGAGAATTTCTAGGAAAATTTTATCATACAAATCAGTACAAAACTGAGCAGATCAACAATCTCTAGCAGTCATAGAGCATGTAATGGCAGATCTAGGATCATTACTACTATTATATCCAAATGATCTATTTTTAGACAAGGTTTATTACCAAGATCCTCTAGTGTTGTTGGTTCTTTCTCCTTATTTTCATTTGATCCATTTTTATCTGCACTTTCTTCCTTCTTGTAATCATTTGGGCGGAGTTCAGGACCAATGTCTCGTACCCAGCTTGCTGCATAAAGACGGGAGGCCTCCTTCAGGACCTGGAGAATTTACAAGAAAGATCAAGGGTAGGATGAATAGGATAAACTTGTCTTTAAGACAGAGTTACTCTACCATTTCTCAGGAGCTATTAAAAGATTCATAAAAATTGAAGATAAAGAGGAAGCTACTTAGCTACTAATGAGAGAGAGGACACAGGATTACATAGGTGTATTTGAATTTCTGGAATAAGCAATAAGGAACTCAAATCCCCAACCCCACATTCCCAACCATACAAAATCATGAAAGTAGGAGATCAAATATATCCACTGTACATGGTCTATCCAGCATTGATTTGATATTAATTACAACTGCATCGCAAATTCAGAAGTTAATAGATTTAAGAATTCTGATTTGGGATGGAGGAAAGTGAAAATGGTGACAGTTCGAGTACTTTTAAAATACTATTTGCAAAACATTTCATGAAAAGCTATGAAGCAGCTAAAAGTTGCCAGCTCAGAATTTTGAACCACCTAGTGAGTTGCATAATACTACGTAATATATAGCACTTGATTGAGAGAATAACCAAACGTACTACGTAGTAGTATTTTGTAATTTTTAATCTTAGATCTTGCAGATGTCCATATGATATAGTGTCAAACTTAGAAGATGTTCAGACATCTAACGCTAAATCATGGAGAATTTCTAGGAAAATTTTATCATACAAATCAGTACAAAACTGAGCAGATCAACAATCTCTAGCAGTCATAGAGCATGTAATGGCAGATCTAGGATCATTACTACTATTATATCCAAATGATCTATTTTTAGACAAGGTTTATTACCAAGATCCTCTAGTGTTGTTGGTTCTTTCTCCTTATTTTTCATTTGATCCATTTTTATCTGCACTTTCTTCCTTCTTGTAATCATTTGGGCGGAGTTCAGGACCAATGTCTCGTACCCAGCTTGCTGCATAAAGACGGGAGGCCTCCTTCAGGACCTGGAGAATTTACAAGAAAGATCAAGGGTAGGATGAATAGGATAAACTTGTCTTTAAGACAGAGTTACTCTACCATTTCTCAGGAGCTATTAAAAGATTCATAAAAATTGAAGATAAAGAGGAAGCTACTTAGCTACTAATGAGAGAGAGGACACAGGATTACATAGGTGTATTTGAATTTCTGGAATAAGCAATAAGGAACTCAAATCCCCAACCCCACATTCCCAACCATACAAAATCATGAAAGTAGGAGATCAAATATATCCACTGTACATGGTCTATCCAGCATTGATTTGATATTAATTACAACTGCATCGCAAATTCAGAAGTTAATAGATTTAAGAATTCTGATTTGGGATGGAGGAAAGTGAAAATGGTGACAGTTCGAGTACTTTTAAAATACTATTTGCAAAACATTTCATGAAAAGCTATGAAGCAGCTAAAAGTTGCCAGCTCAGAATTTTGAACCACCTAGTGAGTTGCATAATACTACGTAATATATAGCACTTGATTGAGAGAATAACCAAACGTACTACGTAGTAGTATTTTGTAATTTTTAATCTTAGATCTTGCAGATGTCCATATGATATAGTGTCAAACTTAGAAGATGTTCAGACATCTAACGCTAAATCATGGAGAATTTCTAGGAAAATTTTATCATACAAATCAGTACAAAACTGAGCAGATCAACAATCTCTAGCAGTCATAGAGCATGTAATGGCAGATCTAGGATCATTACTACTATTATATCCAAATGATCTATTTTTAGACAAGGTTTATTACCAAGATCCTCTAGTGTTGTTGGTTCTTTCTCCTTATTTTCATTTGATCCATTTTTATCTGCACTTTCTTCCTTCTTGTAATCATTTGGGCGGAGTTCAGGACCAATGTCTCGTACCCAGCTTGCTGCATAAAGACGGGAGGCCTCCTTCAGGACCTGGAGAATTTACAAGAAAGATCAAGGGTAGGATGAATAGGATAAACTTGTCTTTAAGACAGAGTTACTCTACCATTTCTCAGGAGCTATTAAAAGATTCATAAAAATTGAAGATAAAGAGGAAGCTACTTAGCTACTAATGAGAGAGAGGACACAGGATTACATAGGTGTATTTGAATTTCTGGAATAAGCAATAAGGAACTCAAATCCCCAACCCCACATTCCCAACCATACAAAATCATGAAAGTAGGAGATCAAATATATCCACTGTACATGGTCTATCCAGCATTGATTTGATATTAATTACAACTGCATCGCAAATTCAGAAGTTAATAGATTTAAGAATTCTGATTTGGGATGGAGGAAAGTGAAAATGGTGACAGTTCGAGTACTTTTAAAATACTATTTGCAAAACATTTCATGAAAAAGCTATGAAGCAGCTAAAAGTTGCCAGCTCAGAATTTTGAACCACCTAGTGAGTTGCATAATACTACGTAATATATAGCACTTGATTGAGAGAATAACCAAACGTACTACGTAGTAGTATTTTGTAATTTTTAATCTTAGATCTTGCAGATGTCCATATGATATAGTGTCAAACTTAGAAGATGTTCAGACATCTAACGCTAAATCATGGAGAATTTCTAGGAAAATTTTATCATACAAATCAGTACAAAACTGAGCAGATCAACAATCTCTAGCAGTCATAGAGCATGTAATGGCAGATCTAGGATCATTACTACTATTATATCCAAATGATCTATTTTTAGACAAGGTTTATTACCAAGATCCTCTAGTGTTGTTGGTTCTTTCTCCTTATTTTCATTTGATCCATTTTTATCTGCACTTTCTTCCTTCTTGTAATCATTTGGGCGGAGTTCAGGACCAATGTCTCGTACCCAGCTTGCTGCATAAAGACGGGAGGCCTCCTTCAGGACCTGGAGAATTTACAAGAAAGATCAAGGGTAGGATGAATAGGATAAACTTGTCTTTAAGACAGAGTTACTCTACCATTTCTCAGGAGCTATTAAAAGATTCATAAAAATTGAAGATAAAGAGGAAGCTACTTAGCTACTAATGAGAGAGAGGACACAGGATTACATAGGTGTATTTGAATTTCTGGAATAAGCAATAAGGAACTCAAATCCCCAACCCCACATTCCCAACCATACAAAATCATGAAAGTAGGAGATCAAATATATCCACTGTACATGGTCTATCCAGCATTGATTTGATATTAATTACAACTGCATCGCAAATTCAGAAGTTAATAGATTTAAGAATTCTGATTTGGGATGGAGGAAAGTGAAAATGGTGACAGTTCGAGTACTTTTAAAATACTATTTGCAAAACATTTCATGAAAAGCTATGAAGCAGCTAAAAGTTGCCAGCTCAGAATTTTGAACCACCTAGTGAGTTGCATAATACTACGTAATATATAGCACTTGATTGAGAGAATAACCAAACGTACTACGTAGTAGTATTTTGTAATTTTTAATCTTAGATCTTGCAGATGTCCATATGATATAGTGTCAAACTTAGAAGATGTTCAGACATCTAACGCTAAATCATGGAGAATTTCTAGGAAAATTTTTATCATACAAATCAGTACAAAACTGAGCAGATCAACAATCTCTAGCAGTCATAGAGCATGTAATGGCAGATCTAGGATCATTACTACTATTATATCCAAATGATCTATTTTTAGACAAGGTTTATTACCAAGATCCTCTAGTGTTGTTGGTTCTTTCTCCTTATTTTCATTTGATCCATTTTTATCTGCACTTTCTTCCTTCTTGTAATCATTTGGGCGGAGTTCAGGACCAATGTCTCGTACCCAGCTTGCTGCATAAAGACGGGAGGCCTCCTTCAGGACCTGGAGAATTTACAAGAAAGATCAAGGGTAGGATGAATAGGATAAACTTGTCTTTAAGACAGAGTTACTCTACCATTTCTCAGGAGCTATTAAAAAGATTCATAAAAATTGAAGATAAAGAGGAAGCTACTTAGCTACTAATGAGAGAGAGGACACAGGATTACATAGGTGTATTTGAATTTCTGGAATAAGCAATAAGGAACTCAAATCCCCAACCCCACATTCCCAACCATACAAAATCATGAAAGTAGGAGATCAAATATATCCACTGTACATGGTCTATCCAGCATTGATTTGATATTAATTACAACTGCATCGCAAATTCAGAAGTTAATAGATTTAAGAATTCTGATTTGGGATGGAGGAAAGTGAAAATGGTGACAGTTCGAGTACTTTTAAAATACTATTTGCAAAACATTTCATGAAAAGCTATGAAGCAGCTAAAAGTTGCCAGCTCAGAATTTTGAACCACCTAGTGAGTTGCATAATACTACGTAATATATAGCACTTGATTGAGAGAATAACCAAACGTACTACGTAGTAGTATTTTGTAATTTTTAATCTTAGATCTTGCAGATGTCCATATGATATAGTGTCAAACTTAGAAGATGTTCAGACATCTAACGCTAAATCATGGAGAATTTCTAGGAAAATTTTATCATACAAATCAGTACAAAACTGAGCAGATCAACAATCTCTAGCAGTCATAGAGCATGTAATGGCAGATCTAGGATCATTACTACTATTATATCCAAATGATCTATTTTTAGACAAGGTTTATTACCAAGATCCTCTAGTGTTGTTGGTTCTTTCTCCTTATTTTCATTTGATCCATTTTTATCTGCACTTTCTTCCTTCTTGTAATCATTTGGGCGGAGTTCAGGACCAATGTCTCGTACCCAGCTTGCTGCATAAAGACGGGAGGCCTCCTTCAGGACCTGGAGAATTTACAAGAAAGATCAAGGGTAGGATGAATAGGATAAACTTGTCTTTAAGACAGAGTTACTCTACCATTTCTCAGGAGCTATTAAAAGATTCATAAAAATTGAAGATAAAGAGGAAGCTACTTAGCTACTAATGAGAGAGAGGACACAGGATTACATAGGTGTATTTGAATTTCTGGAATAAGCAATAAGGAACTCAAATCCCCAACCCCACATTCCCAACCATACAAAATCATGAAAGTAGGAGATCAAATATATCCACTGTACATGGTCTATCCAGCATTGATTTGATATTAATTACAACTGCATCGCAAATTCAGAAGTTAATAGATTTAAGAATTCTGATTTGGGATGGAGGAAAGTGAAAATGGTGACAGTTCGAGTACTTTTAAAATACTATTTGCAAAACATTTCATGAAAAGCTATGAAGCAGCTAAAAGTTGCCAGCTCAGAATTTTGAACCACCTAGTGAGTTGCATAATACTACGTAATATATAGCACTTGATTGAGAGAATAACCAAACGTACTACGTAGTAGTATTTTGTAATTTTTAATCTTAGATCTTGCAGATGTCCATATGATATAGTGTCAAACTTAGAAGATGTTCAGACATCTAACGCTAAATCATGGAGAATTTCTAGGAAAATTTTATCATACAAATCAGTACAAAACTGAGCAGATCAACAATCTCTAGCAGTCATAGAGCATGTAATGGCAGATCTAGGATCATTACTACTATTATATCCAAATGATCTATTTTTAGACAAGGTTTATTACCAAGATCCTCTAGTGTTGTTGGTTCTTTCTCCTTATTTTCATTTGATCCATTTTTATCTGCACTTTCTTCCTTCTTGTAATCATTTGGGCGGAGTTCAGGACCAATGTCTCGTACCCAGCTTGCTGCATAAAGACGGGAGGCCTCCTTCAGGACCTGGAGAATTTACAAGAAAGATCAAGGGTAGGATGAATAGGATAAACTTGTCTTTAAGACAGAGTTACTCTACCATTTCTCAGGAGCTATTAAAAGATTCATAAAAATTGAAGATAAAGAGGAAGCTACTTAGCTACTAATGAGAGAGAGGACACAGGATTACATAGGTGTATTTGAATTTCTGGAATAAGCAATAAGGAACTCAAATCCCCAACCCCACATTCCCAACCATACAAAATCATGAAAGTAGGAGATCAAATATATCCACTGTACATGGTCTATCCAGCATTGATTTGATATTAATTACAACTGCATCGCAAATTCAGAAGTTAATAGATTTAAGAATTCTGATTTGGGATGGAGGAAAGTGAAAATGGTGACAGTTCGAGTACTTTTAAAATACTATTTGCAAAACATTTCATGAAAAGCTATGAAGCAGCTAAAAGTTGCCAGCTCAGAATTTTGAACCACCTAGTGAGTTGCATAATACTACGTAATATATAGCACTTGATTGAGAGAATAACCAAACGTACTACGTAGTAGTATTTTGTAATTTTTAATCTTAGATCTTGCAGATGTCCATATGATATAGTGTCAAACTTAGAAGATGTTCAGACATCTAACGCTAAATCATGGAGAATTTCTAGGAAAATTTTATCATACAAATCAGTACAAAACTGAGCAGATCAACAATCTCTAGCAGTCATAGAGCATGTAATGGCAGATCTAGGATCATTACTACTATTATATCCAAATGATCTATTTTTAGACAAGGTTTATTACCAAGATCCTCTAGTGTTGTTGGTTCTTTCTCCTTATTTTCATTTGATCCATTTTTATCTGCACTTTCTTCCTTCTTGTAATCATTTGGGCGGAGTTCAGGACCAATGTCTCGTACCCAGCTTGCTGCATAAAGACGGGAGGCCTCCTTCAGGACCTGGAGAATTTACAAGAAAGATCAAGGGTAGGATGAATAGGATAAACTTGTCTTTAAGACAGAGTTACTCTACCATTTCTCAGGAGCTATTAAAAGATTCATAAAAATTGAAGATAAAGAGGAAGCTACTTAGCTACTAATGAGAGAGAGGACACAGGATTACATAGGTGTATTTGAATTTCTGGAATAAGCAATAAGGAACTCAAATCCCCAACCCCACATTCCCAACCATACAAAATCATGAAAGTAGGAGATCAAATATATCCACTGTACATGGTCTATCCAGCATTGATTTGATATTAATTACAACTGCATCGCAAATTCAGAAGTTAATAGATTTAAGAATTCTGATTTGGGATGGAGGAAAGTGAAAATGGTGACAGTTCGAGTACTTTTAAAATACTATTTGCAAAACATTTCATGAAAAGCTATGAAGCAGCTAAAAGTTGCCAGCTCAGAATTTTGAACCACCTAGTGAGTTGCATAATACTACGTAATATATAGCACTTGATTGAGAGAATAACCAAACGTACTACGTAGTAGTATTTTGTAATTTTTAATCTTAGATCTTGCAGATGTCCATATGATATAGTGTCAAACTTAGAAGATGTTCAGACATCTAACGCTAAATCATGGAGAATTTCTAGGAAAATTTTATCATACAAATCAGTACAAAACTGAGCAGATCAACAATCTCTAGCAGTCATAGAGCATGTAATGGCAGATCTAGGATCATTACTACTATTATATCCAAATGATCTATTTTTAGACAAGGTTTATTACCAAGATCCTCTAGTGTTGTTGGTTCTTTCTCCTTATTTTCATTTGATCCATTTTTATCTGCACTTTCTTCCTTCTTGTAATCATTTGGGCGGAGTTCAGGACCAATGTCTCGTACCCAGCTTGCTGCATAAAGACGGGAGGCCTCCTTCAGGACCTGGAGAATTTACAAGAAAGATCAAGGGTAGGATGAATAGGATAAACTTGTCTTTAAGACAGAGTTACTCTACCATTTCTCAGGAGCTATTAAAAGATTCATAAAAATTGAAGATAAAGAGGAAGCTACTTAGCTACTAATGAGAGAGAGGACACAGGATTACATAGGTGTATTTGAATTTCTGGAATAAGCAATAAGGAACTCAAATCCCCAACCCCACATTCCCAACCATACAAAATCATGAAAGTAGGAGATCAAATATATCCACTGTACATGGTCTATCCAGCATTGATTTGATATTAATTACAACTGCATCGCAAATTCAGAAGTTAATAGATTTAAGAATTCTGATTTGGGATGGAGGAAAGTGAAAATGGTGACAGTTCGAGTACTTTTAAAATACTATTTGCAAAACATTTCATGAAAAGCTATGAAGCAGCTAAAAGTTGCCAGCTCAGAATTTTGAACCACCTAGTGAGTTGCATAATACTACGTAATATATAGCACTTGATTGAGAGAATAACCAAACGTACTACGTAGTAGTATTTTGTAATTTTTAATCTTAGATCTTGCAGATGTCCATATGATATAGTGTCAAACTTAGAAGATGTTCAGACATCTAACGCTAAATCATGGAGAATTTCTAGGAAAATTTTATCATACAAATCAGTACAAAACTGAGCAGATCAACAATCTCTAGCAGTCATAGAGCATGTAATGGCAGATCTAGGATCATTACTACTATTATATCCAAATGATCTATTTTTAGACAAGGTTTATTACCAAGATCCTCTAGTGTTGTTGGTTCTTTCTCCTTATTTTCATTTGATCCATTTTTATCTGCACTTTCTTCCTTCTTGTAATCATTTGGGCGGAGTTCAGGACCAATGTCTCGTACCCAGCTTGCTGCATAAAGACGGGAGGCCTCCTTCAGGACCTGGAGAATTTACAAGAAAGATCAAGGGTAGGATGAATAGGATAAACTTGTCTTTAAGACAGAGTTACTCTACCATTTCTCAGGAGCTATTAAAAGATTCATAAAAATTGAAGATAAAGAGGAAGCTACTTAGCTACTAATGAGAGAGAGGACACAGGATTACATAGGTGTATTTGAATTTCTGGAATAAGCAATAAGGAACTCAAATCCCCAACCCCACATTCCCAACCATACAAAATCATGAAAGTAGGAGATCAAATATATCCACTGTACATGGTCTATCCAGCATTGATTTGATATTAATTACAACTGCATCGCAAATTCAGAAGTTAATAGATTTAAGAATTCTGATTTGGGATGGAGGAAAGTGAAAATGGTGACAGTTCGAGTACTTTTAAAATACTATTTGCAAAACATTTCATGAAAAGCTATGAAGCAGCTAAAAGTTGCCAGCTCAGAATTTTGAACCACCTAGTGAGTTGCATAATACTACGTAATATATAGCACTTGATTGAGAGAATAACCAAACGTACTACGTAGTAGTATTTTGTAATTTTTAATCTTAGATCTTGCAGATGTCCATATGATATAGTGTCAAACTTAGAAGATGTTCAGACATCTAACGCTAAATCATGGAGAATTTCTAGGAAAATTTTATCATACAAATCAGTACAAAACTGAGCAGATCAACAATCTCTAGCAGTCATAGAGCATGTAATGGCAGATCTAGGATCATTACTACTATTATATCCAAATGATCTATTTTTAGACAAGGTTTATTACCAAGATCCTCTAGTGTTGTTGGTTCTTTCTCCTTATTTTCATTTGATCCATTTTTATCTGCACTTTCTTCCTTCTTGTAATCATTTGGGCGGAGTTCAGGACCAATGTCTCGTACCCAGCTTGCTGCATAAAGACGGGAGGCCTCCTTCAGGACCTGGAGAATTTACAAGAAAGATCAAGGGTAGGATGAATAGGATAAACTTGTCTTTAAGACAGAGTTACTCTACCATTTCTCAGGAGCTATTAAAAGATTCATAAAAATTGAAGATAAAGAGGAAGCTACTTAGCTACTAATGAGAGAGAGGACACAGGATTACATAGGTGTATTTGAATTTCTGGAATAAGCAATAAGGAACTCAAATCCCCAACCCCACATTCCCAACCATACAAAATCATGAAAGTAGGAGATCAAATATATCCACTGTACATGGTCTATCCAGCATTGATTTGATATTAATTACAACTGCATCGCAAATTCAGAAGTTAATAGATTTAAGAATTCTGATTTGGGATGGAGGAAAGTGAAAATGGTGACAGTTCGAGTACTTTTAAAATACTATTTGCAAAACATTTCATGAAAAGCTATGAAGCAGCTAAAAGTTGCCAGCTCAGAATTTTGAACCACCTAGTGAGTTGCATAATACTACGTAATATATAGCACTTGATTGAGAGAATAACCAAACGTACTACGTAGTAGTATTTTGTAATTTTTAATCTTAGATCTTGCAGATGTCCATATGATATAGTGTCAAACTTAGAAGATGTTCAGACATCTAACGCTAAATCATGGAGAATTTCTAGGAAAATTTTATCATACAAATCAGTACAAAACTGAGCAGATCAACAATCTCTAGCAGTCAAACTAATTATAAGTGTTTATCTACAAAAGAGGGCGGAGACATATATAGGGGAGAGAGGGTTTAAAGTTGAACTACGCATGGTGACAATATGTCAATATCAAACAGATCAGAGAAATAAAAAAGCAAGGTAAAACGGAGTTGAATAACGATTTTCAGAAAGAAAACTGGAAGTTGAAACTCACAGATTGTGTGAGAATACACACATTCTCTGTGAATTTAGCAGTGGCTAAAGAAACAATTAGATAAGTGACACCATAATGAAAGTAGGATCTATATGAAGCAACAGAAATCTTACATAATATGATTCCTTCCAAGTCAATTTACGCCGCTTTTTAATGTGAGGCGGATCAGGTAATGAGGAAGGAAATGCTATTTCTTTCAAATCATAACGAACATAATCTTTAATTTTCCTGCACACGACCTTGAACTTCATATTCAAATTTGAAGAATATTAACACATTGACCTGAAAAGAATAGAAAGTTACCATATGAGTTCTTCAAAAAACAAAAAGACACATAATTTCTTCAAAAACTCAACATTCAACTTTTTATCTACCACACCATTAGGTACAGTTCTCATGAATTTGCAAGTTTTTGTTAAGCTGAAGTGGAGCACAATATGTAATTACACTCTACAGTAATGCTAATGAAAACAGTAGTATAACTTGAGTATCAAAGAGCTTCCCAAGATATTCAAGCACTTTCTTACATCAATCACTGAGTCATTAACCATAACATGGAATTAACTTCATTTTAAATCAACTCGATGTAACATGTAATTGGTTTTTTTTAAGATATAAAGATTAATCCATGTAATTGGCTACTTTTAAAATAGCTAGTGAAATTTTGTAGCCATAATACTAATACAACTTATTCTTAATGTACTCAATCTTGACCATTCATGATATTAGCTATTGACCAAATTCAATTACTATATAATCTTTTGCTTGTTTGTTTTTCCAATTGCAACGCAGTTAACTATATATTTGTATCTTCTAAAAATTATCTACCCTACCTACCATCAAACCAAAAAGGCCACAGAATGAAAGCAGCACAAAAATATATAGATACTGTGACAAGCATTTCAACAAACAGGTGGTGGGCATTTCATAATCTTGATAATATAGACAACAATTAAGCATGCAATCGTTCACAGAAAACATACAAACCACAATATGATTACTGGATTTTACTCTAACTAAGTGAGATCAAATCATTCAAGCCCCATTTAGATTACTAACAGAATAATCACTGAAATTAAAACTGGAAAGTAAGAAATAGCCAAAATAAAATAAAATGGGGTTAACCTTGTAAAATTCCTCTTTGAATTATCAAATTGAGTCGCAAAAAGATGAATTCTGGGAGAAATGATGTTCATCACTCACGCTCAACCATGATTATGGATAAATGGTAATTAAGACCGACCCAATTAGAGATGACAATTCTAAATGGATATCCGCAAACCCGATCCACCCGATATAAATAAATGGATGAAAATCCGCGTTAAACGGATGAAGGGTGGGTGACGGATCGGGTCGGGTCGGATTCGGGTGGAGCTCCGTTACATTCATCACCCAATCCGTCATCCGTTTATCACCCGATCCGTCATCCACCCGAACATATATAATATAATTTTTTTATTTATTTTAAACTCAAACGAGTTCTATACTACAGACTACGTTTACATTTTTTCAAATTATTTCTAAAATGTCGTTTTTAAAATATTTAAAAGGCCCTCCTAATTTCACAAACCCTAACTGAAGACTGTATCTAAAGCCCTGTTTGGTTTGATGTAAAAGGTTTTCATGAAAAATGAATTTTTCATTTTTTCCCATTTTCCTTTGTTTGGTTTGTTAAGGAGTGGAAAACAATTTTTCAAGGGTGGAAAATTCCATCCTTAATAATGGAAAACATTTTCCTTCCAAAAACAAGGGAAGCCACATTTTCATCTTTCCTCCTTACCTTTTTTTTTTTTTACTTCTCTCTCATTTATCCTTACATTTCCACTTTTATTTTTTATTTTTCTTGGACTTTTCTTGTATGCAATCAAATAAAGGAAAACTAATTTGAAATTGTGTTTTTCCTTGAAAATATATTTTCCTTGAAAACTAATTTTCCATTGAAAATGTTTTACATTAAACCAAACGGGGCCTAAGTCTAAAACTCTCAACGCCACCCCTCTCTCCTCTCTCTCTCCTAACATAAACTCCATTGAAATTAAACTCACTCTCCCTCAGTCCCTCACTCTCTTTCCTCACTGAAATTGTACGCCTCATCATTCCTCACTGAATTTGCACGCCTCACGGCCTCAGACAGTCAGACCTCACCGGCGAGAGTTTGCGAAACTCCGATCTTCACTTGTAGGCTGTAGCGGCGACACTTCTCATCTCCCCCTTTAATTTATTTTGTTCATGATTTTGTATTCTAATTGTTGCCGTAATTCATGATTATGAATTGTATATATTGCTAATTGCTATAGTTTGTGATTATTGCTATAGCTTGTTAAATAAAACGCAAGTTTGTAATTTGGTTTTGTGATTATTTTGAAATTTTAGAAGCTAATTAATGGTTTAATAGTCATGTTTAAAATTAGCTAATTTTTTTTATATAAAATAATGGGTAAATACTTTGAATAGGGATAATGATCATCACCCGCTAAGCATCCGATCCACCCGTTTCACCCGCGGATGACGGATGGATCGGATGCGGGTAATGAGTTTTGCGGGTGACGGGTGGATCGGGTGGAGCGGGTGGGGTGAGCGGGTGGATGCGGGTGAAGCTCCATCCGACCCGAATCCAATCCGTTGCCACTCCTAGACCCAATAATCTGACTTATTTATACTCTTGTTGCAACTCTTGCAAGAATTAGTTAATGGCGATCTTAAAAAAAAAAAATTGATTACGAAGGATAAACAAAGAGGGGTTCACTTAATAATTTTGCATAGTCGAGGGTTTAAGATTTGTAAAAATTGTCGGAAATAATCCAATCATTGGCTCATCCGCCCAAAATAATCTTACCTTTCGATTACTTTTGATTAATCCTGCCTTTATACCCTATCGGCTCCCAATGGTCCCAACCGGTCAACTGACTGGTTATTATAAGTTACTTGACACGTGTTGGCATGTGATTAGTCAAATAAGTTATATTTTTTAAAAAAATTGATTATTGAAAAAAACCCCACCAGCCCATGCCACCTCCTCGCCGCCCGTTCCCGTCGGCCAAGGTACGGACTCCCCTGCCCAAACTCCCTCCCCCAACGCCAACACCCTCCTTCATCCTCCACCAAACCACTAACCCCCTCCCACCGTCACGATTTCGGCCCCTTCTCCATTAAATCACCCATCAACCCACGAACATCCGTTAAAACCATCCCAAACCCTCGAAAACCCCAGCTCCGCCCCGATCCCGGCTCCCTCCCCTTCCCCTGTTCCGATTTCGGTAGATAACCCTTTCCCCCGTCCCGATTTCGGCCTCCATCCTTTTCCTCGGCTCGAGTTCGACCTTCCTCACATTCCTCCGCCACGATTTCGGCCTCCCTCACTCACCCCTGCTTCGCTTTCGGTCGCCCATACCACCCATAATAACGACGACAACGACATGAGCTTCGATCTGATAGTTGGGGCTGGTGGACGATAATGACACGGTGGATGGGACCTGTGTAGGAGGTGGCGGCTGCCTGCCATTTCTTTTATTTTTTTTAAAAATTTATTTTTTGATTTTTAATTACAGACAAATTGTATGGTGAGTTGATGACATGTGTACTTTAAAAAAAAAAAAAAAAAACCTTTTTTAAGGTAACCGGTCACTTAGGACCATTGGGAGCGGTTTGAGTAAAAATATCGGATTATTAAAAAATAATCTAAAGGGGATTATTTTGGGCGGATGAGCCAAAGGTCGAATTATTCCTGATAATTTTTTCTTTATATTTTGTGAATAACAATTTAAGTGAAGCATGAGTAGCAATCTATCATGAGTAAGAAGTTTAAGAACACTTACGAAAGCGAACTCTATAATGTCGTTATTAACTTGTTACAATAGCTCAAGTGGTTAGAGCTTCTCTTCCGATTTTTGGAGATTCAAGATCGATTCCCACCCCGCCTCTGTGCTCTTTAAACACCAAAAATACCAAAAAAAAAAAATTGTTCTTGTCCTTGTGTTTTGGAGCTTGGACAACTATTCTAGACACACAATCTTGTGCGCACCCGATAATTCAAATCGTTGATATACATTAGACACAATTTTGCATGTATTATCGTTTTTTTTGACAAATATAAACATTTGAATTTCTACGTACGATATTGATGTACATTACACACAATATTTCACGATCATTGTCAAGAAACATTTTAACACTAAGGAATTTAGTTCATGAAACACCTTAAAACAAGGAATACAGTAATTGGTAAAGACCAATTTACTCTGCTACTTTTTGTTGGAAAGAAGATTAAAGAGTTGGTAATGAAATACAGGTACAAACTTAGCATGGGGCAAGTTTAGCCAAACACCACACTTGCAAATAAAATAAGTTAATGCACAAATAAATATATTATTTGCGATCACTTGAATTAAAATCATATTAACTTAAATCAAATTAATTATCTTATTAAGCATGATTTCAAGTACAAATTCCCTTTAAACCTGCAAAAAAAGGGCGTGATCAAGCATGCAATAGCAATAAATCGTGAATAATTAAGCACATATAAGAGTAAAATGACATATTAACAAATTATATATAAATTCTTTGTAAATTAACAAATACGTAAAATCAGTACCGTTTATGAGATTTCGGAGGCCCTCGGGCGAACTAATATGTTGGGACCCAAAATTTAATTTTTAGATTTTGTAATATAGGAAACCATTCTTTTTATTATATGGTATAGACAATATTTGATTATAACTTCTGTAATATAATTTAACAAAAAAATCAAATTGCATAAAATGTAAAATTAATAAATAATATATTATACGATAGCATATAACATTAGTAAAAAAAAAAAAAAAAAAAACTGAAATACTACTCCATATAGAACTTTTAAAAATTATGTATAAAATATAATAACAATGACTCTATGTAGATCCAAATGTCTCATCTACCAAAACTTAAACAATACTATGATCAATTGTTTCTAACAAATGAAATTGATCACTAAGTTAATCGTAATCTATTACATCATTTTTACTATATTATGAAAAAAATTTGAATGCAACTATATTACATTAAAACTGAAAAATGAAAAATGATTATGGTTCATTAAGGATGATTATTCAGTTATTTTATATTAGGAATATAATTACATATTGATCGAACTATGGATTAAGATTTCTTCCAAATGGATAAAAGTTCAAATACTTCGTAGCTAGATAATATGCTGTACCCATTTTTATTTTTTATTTTTTTAATAGATGTATCTAATTTCAATGGGCTATTTTGTAGATTAGGATTTTAATTACAGTAAATAATGGAGGGAAATCTAATGGAGGGATATCATGAACTTCATATTTTTTTTAAGATATTGGTAAAAAAAAAATTATTAACAAAAATCTTATTTTAAGATATGATTCCCTCCCATTAAGGAGGTAAAAATTATCCGACGTAACAAACCACACTAAGCCACACGAAATAATGGTAAGCAATTGCTTCCACATTTTCCAATAATCATTCTACAAAGATGAAAGAGGCCTAATGTACTAACAGAATCAGGGCCTTCTGTCCGTGGGTCCTGGGCGGCCGCCCCGGCTGCCCTGGGTCAAATATGGGCCTGCGTAAAACTATACTCCCTCCGTGTTTTAATAAGTGTTACATTTATCAAATCCGGGTCGTGTTTTAATAAGTGTTACACTTCTTTTTTGAAAAAAAAAATTACATTAAAATATTATATCTATCTCCTCTCATGGTTCCCACCCAAACCCATTAGTACTTTTTTTTTAATATATCTTTCTTCTCACATTCATTATTTTTCAATAAACTACTAACATCACTGTCTTTATTTTACAATTTTTTAATATTCTAACTACCCACTTACCTCTTATTTTATTTAAGTCAATTAAATTGCCTAAAACTATGTGCCGGTCAAACAGTAACACTTAAAAAAAATACGGAGGAAATATATATATTGACACAACAATCATCATAATAAAATCCTCAAAGTATGATATTAGAAAGATAATGATACTAAACGGATTAATAACAAAGCCTACTGTGCCACTAAATAAATATCAAACCCTGCAAGTTGTCGTAAATTATACAAGTAAGTCATCCTTTGTTACCGCTAATTTATCCTCAGAAATATGTATACCTACAATTTCAATTGTCATTTACAATGGATGTCCCACAAGATCCTTCCGCTATCTATAAATCATTAGCAATGTCATAATCAGAAACGACACTGATAACTTTGTAATTGGATACAGCTCCATCCACCATGAATGTATGGTCCACCCCATACGGAAACGAACAACAATAAACTTTCCCAAATTCTTCGGATTTTGAAAATGAATTTATTTAACTAAAAGCCATGTCTCCCAATAATTCGTCATAACCAAAACCAATCCCACTTCCTTTTTTCTGCTCAATAGACCTAGAAATCACGACATGCCCACATGTCAAAATCAATAAGTAAAGCCCGGATTTTACAGATTGTTCCAGAACCAAGTTGATGGTTTGCCGAAGAAGGTACATCAATCTTAACGCATGCAGGTTCTAATTTCTCAAAAACTTTTTTACGCTGGTTTAGTTCCGCAATGGGAAAAGAACGACTGAGTTTTTTATGAGAAGAAAGTTTAGTTTTTTTTTTTTGTTTTTTTTGTGGGTGGGGAGAACGATTGATTTGTTGTGTGTGAAAAGAACGACCTGATATGCGACCAAATAATCCGGGGGACTAGTGTTGTTGTCAAATTGTGACCCAAAACTCGTTTTGAATCAAGACCGTTTTTGACAGGTTCTTGATCAGTATCTTAAATAGGATTTTTGTTAATAATTTGTTTTTTTTTCAATATCTTAAAAAAGATATGAAGTTTATGATATCCCTCTATTAGATTTCCCTCCATTATTTACTGTAATTAAAATCCCAATCTACAAAACAACCCATTGAAATTAGATACATTTATTAAAAAAAAAAAAAAGAAAAGAAAAAATGGGTACAACATACTATCTAGCTACGAAGTATTTGAACTTTTATCCAATTAGAAGAAATCTTAATTCATATTTCGATCAATATGTAATTATATTCATATTATATAAAAAGTATTCCCTGTGATCTAGGCTCAAACAAAAAAAAAAATATTCATATTATAAAATAACTAAATAATCATCCTTTTAATGAACCATAATTATTTTCCATTTTTCAGTTTTTATGTAATATAATTGCATCCAAATTTTTTTCATAATATAGTAAAAATGATGTAATAGATTATGAGCAACTTAGTGATCAATTTCATTTGTTGGAGAGAATTAATCATAATATTGTTTTAGTTTTGGTAGATGAGACATTTGGATCTACATAGAGTCATTGTTATTATCTTTTATACATAATTTTTAAAAGTTCTAAGAAAATTTGTCAAAAATAACCTTTTAAAGTGTCCACTTTATTTAAAACAACCTTTTAAATTTTTTTTTTTTTTTGCAATTTTAGACCACATTATAATTATTTTTTTTATCAAAGACAACCAAATGTTACTTTCCGGCGTTGACTCTATTTTTTCCCGATGTTGGCCACGAGTGTGCGAGTCACGCGACCTCCTATATTGCTTAATACACCCCTTTTCCCTCCAATTAAAACCCCTGCTTCTCTTTTATCCCTCTTTTAGTACGAGTGAATTGGAGAGAAAATTGGTGTATTAAGCAATATACGAGTTCATGTGCGTTACAGACTTGTGGTCAACATCGGGGAAAATAGAGTAAACGCCGGAAAGTAGCATTTGGTTGTCTTTGATAAATTTTTTTTATAATGTGGTCTGAAATTGTAAAAAAAAATTTAAAAGGTTGTTTTAAATAAATTGAACACTTTAAAAAGTTGTTTCTGACAAAATTTCCAAAGTTCTATATTAAGTATGGAATAGTATTTCAGTATTTTTTTACTAATATTATATGCTATCGTATAATATATCATTTATTAATTTTACATTGCATGCAATTTGATTTTTTGTTAAATTATTTCACAGAAGCTATAATCAAATATTGTCCTTACCATATAATAGAAAGAATGATTTCCTATATTACAAAATCTAAAAATTAAATTTGGCCCCAACATATTAGTTCGCCCAAGGGCCTCCGAATGAAATTTCAGAAACGGCCCTGATTGCAGCAAGTTCCTTTCAAGTTTCTCATTTTTTTTTGCTCTAAGATCAATTTATTGGAAAATAAGAAATCCAAGTCAAGTGTAGGGCATATATAATTATTTTAACCGTTGTGCAATGGATGATTTTGGATATTGGAAAAATTAGTATATGTACGGATTGTATCATATTAACTGAAAAATCTAAAAGATAATTACAACACAAAAAATTTAAAAAGAAAATGTATCTTTTACTCCCTTAGGGAGTACTAGTGTTATGTATTGATTATTCGTCAAAAAAAAAAAAACCCTCCTTGAGTATTGTGTATCACAAATTTTTATACTAGTTCTATTTAAAAAAAAAAGAAAAAATAATTTCTTATTAATACCCTTTGTTTTTTTTTGTTTTTTGTTTTTTTTTTGACGATCTATCTTGTTAATTGGATCCAAATTTTCAATTAATTAGATCCAAATTTTGCTTAATCTCAAAACGCGTGCATGCAACTATGCAAGACCATTTCGATTCAATTAACTCATTCTTTATTTCCTAACTTACGAATTAATCAACCAATGATAGAGATAGTGCGGGCACAACCAACGTGCATTTTATAAAAATAGATATTGGTTCATCTTTATTATTGAGTGCATATAAAGATAAAAATGCATTGGATCAAATTATTACGAAGTATTAAATACATAAATCATTAAACTATTCATCGCTTAATTTCTGCCCGATAATCCACGGCATTACTTATCAAAAATTATTACTAGTAGTTTTAATGAAATTAATCAGCTGTTTTTTTCTTTTCTTTTTTTTTTATTATAATTTTTGATACAGATAATATGAATTTAACCAGCTAAATATTAAACAATTCATCTTTCTCCCAAAATATTATTTTTTTCGTTAATAACCAAACCGACGTGAGCTCTCCAAAAAAACAGTTAGAATATTTTGCTCCTTTTGATATGGATCTCCAAACTCAAACACAGAGAATCATAAGCCTATATACACCTACCAATTCTATCACCATAAAAAAACATGCCTATATTTTGTCATTTTTCATTTTAATTGCCATAATAATTTTTGCAATATCAAATATCATAAACCCTTATGATCTCCAATACCTTCGTTACTATTCTCCTTTTCAACAAAAACTACAAACTTGTGACTATTCCAATGGAGAATGGGTGTGGGATGAGAACTACCCTTTTCATAGCTACGACGAGAGTTGCCGGTTTCTCGATCCCGGGTTCCGGTGTCATCAGAATGGACGTGCTAATACAAGCTTCCGTCATTGGCGATGGCAACCTCATGGGTGTGATCTTCCTAGGTACGTACTCTTTATTTTTTATTATCAAATGATTTTTTCTCCTATTTTGTTATTAGTTCTAATTTGATATGTGCCGGATTGTCCTTGTGGCTCATTCGAACAAATAAAAAATCTTTCACGACGGAAGTTTATCCTTTATGTTCTCTACTGCGTTTACGACTATCACATTGTTCTGGTAAAGGTTAATTAGAATATCTATACAATGTCAAGTTACCTCTAATCCACTAATAAATGATGTTTTTTTGACAAAAAACATGCTATGTCATTCAATGTATGAAGCATATGTATGCTAAGGTGCCTAAAATTTATGTGTCTCAGATTCAATGCAAGTGATTTTCTAGAGAGAAGCAGGAATGGAAGGATAATATTCGCCGGAGATTCGATAGGTAGAAACCAATGGGAGTCACTATTATGCATGCTATCAACCGGAGTTTCAAACAAATCATTAATATATGAAGCAAATGGAGTTCCTATAACCAAGCACAAAGGCTATTTCTCAATGATATTTCAAGACTTCAACTTGAGTGTTGAGTATTACCGTGTCCCCTTCCTTGTACGACTAAGCCGTCCACCACCTAACTCGCCAGGACAAGTACATGGAGCTATTAAGGTTGACAAGCTCCACTGGTGGTCGGAGAAATGGCCAGGAGCAGATGTTTTCGTCTTCAATAATGGTCACTGGTGGAATGAGGCGAAAACTATTGGGTCGTATGTACTGATATATTTGTTTTTCACTATAATTGCAGTCACTAACATTCTTTTTCATAACTAATCTGTTTTAATAAAACAAAAAAAAAAAAAAAACAAAAACAAACTGGCAAACAAGATCATGTTACCTATTCTTCATTTTCAGGGGCATTTACTTTCAGGAAGGAGGGGTTGTAAATATGACAATGGATTACACGGAAGCTTTTCGAAGGTCGATGAGGACACTAAAGTCATGGGCAGAAGAGAAGTTAAATTCACAAAGAAGCCACATTTTTTTCCGAAGCTATGCTCCAGTTCATTACAGGCACTGCACTTAATTCTTTATTGTTACTGTAACACTTTTGACAACACTATCATGAATAAATATTAATGAAGCTATGTTTCTGAATTTACAAGAATGTGTGTCTCAGGAATGGAACATGGGATACAGGAGGTACTTGTAGAGATAGCCTGGCACCTGAGACGAGCAAAAAGAATCTGCAGGCAGATCCGCCATTCAACCAATATGTTCTAGATGTGGTCAAAGAAATGGAAGGCAATGAGATGATGGTCAATTTTTTGAATATTACATATCTGTCTGAGTTTAGAATGGATGGCCACCCATCGATCCATCGCGAGCCACTTTCTGAACAGCACTTCATAGAAGACTGTAGCCATTGGTGTCTTCCCGGGGTTCCAGACATATGGAATGAACTTCTTTACTCGCAGCTGCTGGCAAAAGATTTTAGAACCAAGAGAAACTAAGGTCAATCATATGTAGTTGCCTTTTGTATCAACAGTCAGAAGGATTAATTGATTTAATTCAGCTTCACGTTGAATCCTCAACATTATTGTCCTCCAGCTTTGAATCCTCAGCACTGGTCTGCTTCACTTTATCAAGCTGCCTTAGTAGATCCAGCCGTTCTGACCCATATGGTGACGGTATCTGCAAGATATATGTAGTTTAGTGGACACCGATAATTAAGGTTTTTTGCAACACAAAATTCAAATTTGGGAGTACAGATCCAGAAAACACACCAAGGCTGGAACATATCTTTGGATGGCTGCCAACATTGCTGCATGTCCAACTGCAGTGACCTGTCAATTATGGGAAGTAAAAGACATGATTACTATTTGTCTTTTATACTATATAGACCAAAATTTTGATCCCAAGTCATTGTAATCTGTCAAACGAAGCATGAGAAACATGCATAACATTGGGCTAAGAAACTCACAGGAAGAAGCATGAGAACTCCAATTGGAACCACTGACGCCATGTCAGTACAGGTTCTACGAAGATACTTCTTCTCCTTTTCAGTTAGTTCATCGCCTATTATTGCTCTTCTAAGGAGCCCCGCAGCAGCAGCAACATCAATAGCTAGAAGTTGAGTGCCTTGCCAAACATCCTACCGAAAAGTAATAATTATAATTAACATAATACTTTTTTTTTGAAGTACCACAGTTGCTGAGTAGAATTCAGCAGATCATTAATTGGAACAAAAACAATTGGACAATATGTTGTCCACATATAGTTCATGTTTGACTTTTGGAATTAAGCCTTGTAAAATTAGCCATACTTGGAACAACTCCGTAATATATATTGGTATAACTTAAAATAGAAATTATTACATATATTTCAGAAAGTAGTTAAGTCTGTAAATTGAAAACACTTACAATCAGACCTAGGTAAGGTAAAAAAATACATATTGAAGACCATAAAAAGTTTAATATGGCTGTTATTTGTGGATGGAATACTATTTTATCGCAGAGCAATAAAGAAGCCAATCAAAGACAAGACCAATATGGAAGCCAATCAAGGACAAGACCAATTAAACTTTTCATGGTCTTCAATATGTATTCTTGAAGGAAAAGGGTTGCCTGAACACCTAAATGACACATTCATTTCCTTGATTCCGAAAACTGAAAATCCGGAACTAGCATCCCAATTCCGACCCATTGGGTTATGTAATGTGGCATACAAAAGTAATCACAAAAGTGATTGTGAATCGGTTGAAACTTGTCCTCCCTCTGTCCCTCATCTAATATCAAATACGCCAAGTTTTGTTCTGGGGCATCAAATTACAGACAACATTGTAATTGTCCAAGAAGTCATCCATACCATGAGAAGAAAACAAGGAGAGAAAGGATACATGGCAATTGAAATCGATTTTGAAAAAGCCTATGATAGCTTGAGATGGTCTTTCATCCGAGATACGATGGTTTAAATGAATCTACCTATTTTTATGGCAGAATTAATTATGGAGTGTATCCCTTTGGCTTCACTCCAAGTGCTATTGAACAGAGACCCATCCCAAAGTTTCAAAACCTTTAAGAGGGGTGAGACAAGGGGATCCACTTTCACCTTATTTGTTTGTTATGTGCATGGAAAGGTTCTATCAAACGATTGAAGAAGCAATCATTCTAAAGAAGTGGAAGCCCATCGAAGCTAGTAGGGATGGACCATTGCTTTCTAATCTTTTCTTTGCGGATGATATCATATTATGTGCGGAGGCATGTGTCTATCAACCCGAAGCAATTCATGATTGTCTTCGTAGATTTTGTGATGCCTTGGGTCAAAAAGTGAGCTTAGCCAAGTCACGAGTTTATTTTTCGAAGAATGTGGATTTGGCAGCCAATTGGCATTAGCTCGGCTTTACAAATGGAACCCACCAAAGACCTTGGGATGTACTTGGGGATGCCAACAACAAGCAGGGTCACAAAGGAAACGTTTCAACATCTTTGTGAAAATATAGATAGGAGATTGTCGAGATAGAAGTCAAAGTATTTATCTCTTGGTGGGAGAATAACTCTTGCTACTTCTACTCTATCGACGATGGCGATGTATTCAATGTAGATGGCCAAGATACCCAAGTCCATTTGCGAGTCCATTGATAAAAAAACCTGCCAATTTGTTTGGGGTGGCAATGATGAACAAAGAAGCATTTGCTAGCTTGGGAAACTCTACAAAGGCCTAGAGATCAAGGTGGAATTGGGATTTATTCGGCTATGCAAGCGAATGCTGCCTTTCTCACAAAGCTAGGGTGGCGAGTCCTATCCGCCTTTGGGCTAGAGTGCTTCGAGCTAAGTATTGTAAAGGCCGTTACGATGTAGAGATGTTCAAACCAAAGGCTGGAATGTCCAACGTTTGGAGTGGTATAGCTGAAAATGCCAAGTTTATAGAAGGAGTTCAAACAACAATAAGGGATGGCATGAACACCTTATTTTGGGAGCATAGATGGTGCACTGACGAACCCCTAAGAGACCTTGTCACACGAGAAGAGATTGTAAAGGTTATGGTCCAAGTGATATGGGAAGAAGATATTGGCTAGAGATGGAACATCTTCAGCCTGTACCTTAATGAGATTTCTCTCAAGAAAATCCAAAACCACGAGGTAAGAAAAGATTCAAGTTTGGGTGATTTGGTGTTTTGGAAAGATGGAAATAAAGGGAAATTCACCATTCGATCAGCCACTTTGTATCATGATGATGAGTGCCGGGATATAGTTTGGAAAGCTCCGGTCTAACAACGAACAAATCCGAGCATTTTTATGGTTGGCATGCCATGATAGGGTGCTTGGGAATTTAAATAGGTTCAAGAGGAAGCTCACAGACGATCCAAAGTGCTACATATGTGTCGCACTGAATATTCTCCAAGACTTGCCCAACCGCAAGATTAGTTTGGAGGAAGACCCTCACCCCTTCGATAAGCCTACAATTTTATCAAGGCAACATAGGAATGGATTGTACAAAATATGAAAAATCCGGACCAAGATGAGGAAGAACGTTGGGTCACTTATTTTGGGATTGCCATTTGGTGGATTTGGAGGTGGAGAAATTGTTTCACCTTTAACAGGCGGGATGAATTTCCCATCGATTTTGTAGCTTTCTTACAAGTTTGATATGAAGAGGCCAAAAGAGCGCTAAGAGGGGTGCTAGGTGAAGAGCAGGGGGCTGGTATTAGGAAGAAACATATATTTGTGGCTTGGCAAGCTCCTGATTATGGCTTGTATACGCTAAATTGTGATGGTGCTGTGAAAGGTTGCCAGGTCCAGCGGGAGGAGGTGCTATTATTCGAGATTATAATGGCAATTTGTTGCAGCATTTCATTCGAATTTTGGCTACAGCACCGCATTCAGAGCTGAAGTACTGGCCTTGACTAGAGGATTGGAGTTAGCTCGTAATCTGCAGATTGATAAGCTAGAAGTCCAGATGGACAATATTGCGTGTGTTCAGGCCTTAAGCAAGAAGGAAGTACCAAGGGGAGAAAACATCCACGACATCACCTACTGTCAGAAGCTGCTCAATGATCCAAGCTGGTCAACTAAGGTAGCACATGTGTTTAAAGAAGAAAATAGAGCGGCGGATTGTTTGGCCAACCGCAAAGTTGTTCATGAATCATGACTCTCCTTTAGAGTATATTTATAATGTTCCAGTTGAGCTTAGTCGTATTTTAGAGGAGGATTCTAGGGGTGTGGCTATACCACATTTAGTCCATCCGTAGGTATTTGTTTGGTTTTATTTTGCTTTTTCTTTCTTTCAGTTTGTACCTCCTTTGAAAAAAAAAAAAAAAAGAAAAGAAAAAAAGACAAGACCAATATGGAAGGCAATCAAAGACAGCCATATAACTAATTAAATATGCTTCCCCTATTTAGAAAGGAAAATTTGTAAATAATAATCCTAACTTTGTTCCATTTTCTTTTAATAATCCCAACTTTGGGGGTTGTTTTCTTTCTTCGATCTCAAACCAATCAATAAAAGTCAATGACCTATTATATAGGTAACTTGACACGTGTCAAGTCCGGATTGGTCCAAATTTAAAAAAAAAAAAGTAAAAAACAAAAAAAAAAACACCACCACATCCACCTACACTCCTCCCTTTCCCCCACAGGCCCACCTTAATCCCACCAGTGCCCAGTCCTCCGGCGGCCACTGCATCCCTTGCCGGTGTCGCCGGCGATTTCCCCCCTCCCCGAAACTCCCTCCTATTCTCCCACGCAACACCAAGCAAACCCCTCCACTCCCAAAAACTCCAATCTGCCCCTCCACTCCCGAAACCTTAGTGGCTAGAGTTTTCGATGGTGGGGGTCTGGGGAAGGGTGTATGGGGGTTTTTGAAAGTGAGGAAGGTGGTTTTTATGCGTTTTGAGTGTTTCAAGGGAGATTTGGTGGTGGTGGTGGTGGGGGGGGGGGGGGGAAGGGCGGAAACGAGGGAAGAAAGGCACCGGTGAGTGGGTGAATCGACTCACCAGCACGGAGGGAAAGGGGAAATTGGCGCGGAGAGAGGAACCAGCGTAGGGAAGGGGGAATGGCGGCAGCCGGCCAGCATCAAGATTCTGGTGGCGTATTGGTGGCGTCAAGGTTCTGGTTGGGCGTGAAGTTTGGGTGGGTTTTTTTTTTTTTTTTTTTGTTTTTTTTTTTTTGTTTTGTTCTTTTTTGTTTTTGAATTTTTTTAATCCAATAAAATTGCGCCACGTGGCAGTTAAAAGGAAAAAAAAAAACCATTCAACAGGTAACCGGTCAATGGGATTGAAGAAAGTTAATACCCTCATAAGTTGGGATTATTCTAGAATAATCCAAAGTTGGGATTATTAAATGAAAATGGAGCAAAGTTGAGATTATTATTTACAAATTTTCCTTTTGGAAAAGGCTGTAGACACACAATTTTAAATGCAAAATTTTTTCTTAGCAGAGGGAATAATGGAAAGTAAAAATTTTGCCCCAACTACTGAAAAGAACAGTAGTCTTGTTGATTTATCAAAAGAAAGCTCAATGATCAGTACTACCAGCTATCATTCTCAGTTACACACAGAACTTAAAGTGGCCAACCATGTATTAAACCATATCGTGAAAATAATTTGCATCAACTTAAGTCAGAGAAAGTAAAAGTTTCAATTACATCTTACCACCTAATGCAATTTCTATGGGCAGAACAGATCTATAAATATAAATTCCAAAAAAGAACAATGGAATATAACAAGTCAGTGTTATATTAATCACTTAGCCCTGTTCACTTCACCTTATTTTTGCTGAACTGAAATTATTTTTACTCAATTGAAAGTATTTTTGTTAGACTTAAATTATTTTTACTGAAATGAAATTATTTTTGTTGAAATGAAATTATTTTTACAGACTCTTTGTTATATTTCTTCTTTATAGTTAATGATTTTTACTGAACTGAAATTATTTTTTACTAAACTTAACTTATTTTTACTGAACTAAATTTTTTTCTTTTACCGAATTGAATTATTTTTTTAAGGTGAAGAGAACAGGGCCTTAGTCTTCATTTCTCTTAACACCATCAACTTTAATGCAGGATCACTGTTCTATTCACAATGACAAAACATACATTAATAGGGTAAGTGTGCATACCGTGCTCGTCTCTTTCAGCTTTTCAAATGACTTTCCAATTAAGCTCTCATCCTTTTGCACTTGTATTAATTCAGTACCTCTTATTGCAATGGGATACTCAGTTTCCTGAATAGAGATAATTGAAACAAAGCTTCATTATTTTTTGATGTAATTCTTACTTATGGAAAAGCACTAAGAAGAATATAAAATAACTGCTTTAGCAAGTAAATTTTGTTTACAAAGAGTCAAAGACAAATGTGATTGCTGTAGCACATTTAAACTTCAAGGTGCTATTCCTTCTCCCTCTGGCTTTATATTTCTATACCTACCCCAAAAACTAGAAAGTATGTTAAAGCCAAGTTTATTTAGCACGTAAATACAACTTCTTAAAAACTATATAATGGAAAACTATATGTATGCTGAATATGCTAGAGCTTGGAAGGGTAACAAAAGCTAGATTTATCCTCTCTATTCTAAAAGGTTTTGTGACAGGTATTTGGGTAGACTGATGGATAGAATGGGTTTTTGGATTTTTGCCTTTTTCTTCTCTTGTTTGGCCAAAGAATGAACTCCTCGGTATATTCCTGACAAAACATACTAGAAACCGCTCCAAAGATCACAAATAGTAAACTTAAAAAAAAGCATTCTTAAAAAATATGGATCTGAGATATCACAGGGCATTGAAGCAACAGTATTACTGGAAAAAGACATGAAGTCTGTTTATAGCTTTAAACACCAATCACGAGAGACATGGATCTGAGATATTATTTTGTAAACCCACCCCCCTTCTTTTCCCAACCACACACAAAAATAAGGGAAAATAATAGTACCTCTTCACTTTCAGAGTCTGTAGTGCTGCTTTGAACTCGTTTTTCTAGCTCCATGAGTTCACTCCTCAAGATTTCAAAACGATAAATTTCATTAGAATCTGACTTTCCAGTGTCTGCACTTGACAAGCTGGATAAACCCAAGGATCTGTTACCCTGCATTTTCTAAGGTAAATAAGAATCAAGACAACAAAGATAACATCCTGAGGCTCAGATAAAGAAGAATACAGAAAGATACAAATTACTTCATGGACACTTTGGGTTTTTTTAGATAAAAAAAAAAAAAAAAGAAATTTCATAAAAGAAAAAAGAATACAATCAGCAGACATGTCCACACGATTGACAATTAATGACTAACCAATAAATCAAATCCTATCGAGAAAACCCTTCTTAAGACCCACTCCTTCATAACTCAAGTCACGAGCCACCTTACCGAGGTGCTAAGATGACAACGCCTAGAAGGCCTGAGGCACGCTATGTGCTCTTCTCAATAGCAACAGAGTTTTCCCTGTCTTCCTAATTACGATTGATAACCAAAATCGAGAATGTAATGATGGACCCTAGTTTAGCACTTTACTCAATTTTTACATCTGATCATTAGCTAGATAGACAGAGCCCAATTTTCTCAAAAAAAAAAAAAAAAGATAGACCCCAAAGCTAGAAGATATGGCCACAACCTACAATTTCAGTCTTTTTGATAAAAATAATTTAACAGCCCAGATCATGACTTGTTTCTAATGTTTCAAATGTTCATGTAGATATTGACTTAAATTAATAGCATACAATACTGGGACGTATTCATAATTAGTAAAACACAGTTCTACAGATAAACAAATTATCTCTCAGTATTTAATTCCTCACAAAGAAACATAGCTTGGTATACAGAAGAATGAAGAAATAGCATAAGAAATTCCAGATGAAAAATTATGTAAAGATGATGCATACAGTAGTATCAGCAGTCTTGGAAGATTCAAGGCCAGGCTTCTTCACCGAAGGTGGGAACAGGAAGTTCCATAAACTGTTCCATAAACCAAGAAGATTACTGAAAGCTCCAAAACTGTAGTTTTGCAGATTAGTCTCACATCATATATGTTGGAGAAATTTGATGACAGCAATAAGTATCATAATGAAACATTTGGCAACAGGAAGCTTTCCCAACTGTTTATATGCATACCTGTTGTTCTTGTCCAGCACAAGAGCACCATCTTTTCCTTTCATAGATCTGCTTCCATCGCCAGTGGAAGTTGATTTAACATCATCGTTTTCCTGATTGATGAGCATGGCATTTTAGTGTAAAGAAAGAGAAATATTGAATTATTCAAAAAGGCCCAAAATGTTCCCAATCCCTCATAGAGTTCAATACTGGGTTACTATTTTGTTTCGATTCAATAACCCCCCCCCCCCTTTGGTAGGATGCTCCCTCTGTTACCTTTTAATGTTTCCATTTGGAATGTCTTGGTCATAGAGACAAAACATAGACCATGCATTCTAATCAATATACAAGAAAAAATATTATCATGTGGGATCTTGTTAGATTCACCATAGTGTGTAATTTCAAATAATCGACTTTCATAATCAATACTCATATGTAACTAAAGATATTGATAGTTAAAGATGTGCACTGGAAATTGTGAAAATATTGGAACCATCATAATGGAGCAGAGGGAATACACAACAAAGAGTATATAAGTTGAGGCATCGAAACACCAAAGGATACAATATTGCTCATTTGACTTTGTAATCAATCCATGTAACTTAAAGTAGTCGTCTGCTTCAATGGACTCAAATTAATTGTATAAAAATAAAATAAGAGATGAACTCATGAGACTAGGGGCAGAGACTCTAAAGTGGAGATCGAGCAATAAGCATGCATATCTACCCTTTCTTAGAAGTCAAATACAAGGAACCAACCTGCATAATAATGAGTAACATTTATGTCCATCAAATTCTTAACTCAGGTATAAGTAGGGTCCTTCCACCCTATATTTATCATTTAAAAGCTCAACACATTTGACTTCTCATAATAATATTATTCAAAATCACCTCAATACTTGGCGTTTTTTAGCTTAGTTTTGCACTTTTTTGTGTGCGTTTTGTTGGGTGGGTGGGTTGTGTTTTGTCTTTTAATTTCCGGTTCAAGGCCTTAGAGTAATGTGGGATGGCTCCTATATTGAGTGAAATGAAGACAAGGTGCAAAAGCTTAAAGAAATGGAGTTTCCAAAGAAAGATTTGAAAAGCCTGGGGAAGGTAGCAGCACCTCGAAAAAACATTGGAGCTTAAAAATTTAAAATTAACAAAAGGTCTGTACTAGGCACGACTGGCTGTGCAACATTCTGCAAGGTCATGTAGACCTCCCATATACTTTTTTCAAGTTTTTGGACCATGTATACCCAAGGGTTGTTCTGAACAACTGTTGCATGTCCAACTGTGCAGCTTTTAGCAATTAGCACTGTCATGCAGTAGTTCCAGAGCCCTTCCCCAGCAAGCGATATTGTCGGGCAAAATGCGAAAGGTTGTTCTGGCCCTCTAGACTACAGATCAGCAAGCAATTACAGGTTGCATGACCGGTCGTGCAATCCTTGCATGGTCCTGCAACCTGGATTTTTTTCCTGACAGTGTTGTTTTACTCTGAGTTTTCTTATTTCAGCTTCAGGGTTTAAGAAGTCATTGTTGCACTTCATTTTTTTTGTTTTTTCAATTTTTCTTATTTGAGCTTCAGGGTTTAAGAAGTCATTGTTACACTTCAATTCAATTACAGCTTCAGAATTTTTTCCTGACAGTGTTGTTTTACTCCGAGTCTTTAATTTTTTTTTTAATTATTTTAGCCCTCTAGACTACACAGATCAGCAAGCAATTACAAGCTTTTTTGATCTGGTTATTATTTTTAATTTTACTTGGTAAGTGGTAACTTGTTTTTAGATTTTATTTTTAGTTTAATTATGTTCTTATTAGTTGTAAGGAGTTTGATATGGGTTTGTAAATTTATCATTTTCATCTATTCATTTCTTACTTCAGGTTTGTAGATTTTCATATTTTGAACTTAAAACTTCATATTTTTGGTTAAAGTAATCGTGTTAAACCTTCCATGATTAATATGTTTAAGGCCATCAAGCTTGATTTTATTCAATTATTAGCAGAAATTGATAACATGCATCATGAGTAGTCTTGTTAGCTAGGGGGCTTGGTTAAAAACTAGATCAATGCTCTATTTGACCTAATGTTGAAGGTCTAAGGTAGAATAAGATTGATGATTGATTCATTGCAGGTTGGAAAACTGTTTGCATATACTGTGGCCACATGAATGGCTGCTTTGTTGCCTCTCTACCTATCTCTTGAGCCTATTTCAAGTGAGACTATCTGAATCTTGACTAGGAGAGAGATCCCGTTAGTAGGTGCTTATTAATCTTGAGAGTAGTTAGGAAACAAAATCAAGATAAAAATCCTACTCGCTTTGGATAATATGTTATTGCTTGAATTTGCATGCTTGATAGAGGTAAAAACCTAAGTCCCAATTTAATTTCATCCCCTTAATTTCCTTAATCCCTGTTGTTACTCATTTGTGTGCTGTTAAAGTCTAATTTCTAGCTCCCTAGTGCCTTCTTATTGCTGAGATCTAAATCAACAAACTTGTTTTAATTGTTATATTGGTAGTTTAGTAATCTAATAGCTAATCACCAATCATTCTCTTAGAACTAGCTTATTTTTGAGCTTGTGAAACTTCAGTTCTTGATTTGACTGACTTATCCCGTTCCCTGAGTAGGTGACCCTTATATACTTCTATACCAAGTACAGAGGTCTAGATGTAGGGGTTAGTTATGATATAATTTCCACTTAATCACATGAGAAGACAATTATACTATTCAGTAAGAATATGGCAGAAAAATTCTGTGACCCATTAAAGGAATCTTAGATTGATGTCCATTGTTACATAGATCATTTCAAGACAAAATGAAAGGAAGGAGATAAGGATATAAGAAAGATAATAAAAGATACCTCCTGGAGAGAAGCCGCCTTAGCTCTAAAAGATGCCTCAAGAAATTCCGCTTCTTTCTTAAGTTTCCTAATTTTTTCAAGATCAGAGCAAGCGGCTTTTAGGTGTTCTTTTCCGGAACCAGAACTGGATACATGCATCTCTTGGATCAATGTTTCCAATCTGACTAAAGCCTCTTCAACATTTTCCAGTGCCTGACACAAACCCCCAATATCAGCCATCCGAAGAAAGCAACTAAATTTTCTTATCGACGAAAATGAAATAATAATACTTCATCCCATATTAATTGCAAGATGAAGGGAGGCCAAAACTTCAGGAACTCACGTGATGAGAAGAGAAATTAAATAGGACTCATTTGACCAGGAGAGATTGATCAAGACATAGCCCACAATATTAAATCGGGTTGGCTTAAATGGAGAGGGGCCATGGGAGTATTATGTGACCGAAGCATTCCCCTACAATTGAAAGGGAAATTCTACAGGATTGCCATAAGACCAGTGTTGCTCTATGGTGACTTCTAAGTAGGAGCACATTAAAAAGATGGAGGTTACGAAAATGCGCATGTTAAGATGGATGTGCAAGAACACGGTAAGAGACAATTAGAAATGAGGTTATTCGCAAGAAAGTGGGTGTGGCAGGCATTGCAGACAAACTAAGGGAAAGCCGCCTACGTTGGTTCAAACATGTAAGACGGAGACCCAAGGGTGCACCGGTACGAGGAGTGGAGGAGTGGGACCATGGAGGGGTTAAACGAGGGAGAGGGAGACCGAAAAATGTCATGGTTGGAAGGAATTATGAAGAACATGGATTAACATGAGCACGAGGCATTTGATCGTAAGGGATGGAGGAGGAACATTTTTGTGGATGACTATACGGAATAATAATTTTTGGGTTCATGTAGCCAACCCCACTTATGGGATTAAGGGTTTGATTGATTGATGAGGAGAGAGAAAGAGAGAGTCAGTTACCAAACAAATTACTGTTGTGAATTTGTGATATAGGTTCAAACTTTTATAAAAGAGAAGTGTTGCCATTATTATGGAGCTGAGTATGTAATTGAAAAGACAACCTTTCCATGAAGAGAGACAGAAATTTCCAGTGGCCTTTGTAATCATAGTTTCTTTATGCAAAATATATACACACAAAAAAAAGAAAAACAAAAATGAATACCTGGTCAAAAGAATAGGGGTCCTCCCTAGAATTAAAGCTAGAATTAGCTTCAACTCTCTCAACAGATCTCTTAATCTTACTCCTGGATAATTCATCCCTGAGTCAAAGTATGAAGCAAATTAATTTAATAAGTAATTTCAGGGGCGCAGGGGATCATACTGGAAATTTGAACCATTCAAGTTACATCAACACATTGACCACACATCAACAAATCACCCTAGTAGATGCAAGTCTGCGCTTTGTAATTTTGGTGAATTTTAGACCAGTTTTGGCTTGACAAAAGCGCAAGCTCTTTAAATCTTGATTGGTATCTTTGATATGGACATCCTAAATGCACATTTAATATCAAGCCACAGGGACAACTCTTGCACGCTTACTTTTATTACTCTACAGAAACAGTAAGACCTAAATGATGTTTCAGCATAGGAAACCCACAATGGAATTAGAAAATTCCAGGCCATGCAAAGGTACTCTAGATTTATATCAGTTCATTTTAACTTCCCATGAACCCTTGCAACCTTTTTGTATATTCAAGAAAAAAGAGAGAACTTACTTTAGCAGCCCAAATTCCTCCATGGAACTCCCAAGCTTGTGAAGTCTGTTAGAAAACTGATATGTCAACACTAGCGAGCAGAAATGAAGAAGTATAGCAATACAGCAGGAAGGCCTCCAAAAAAAGGCCAAACAATGCTTACCCTTTTGAAAGAAACCATGCTGCTTTCACATTGGAAGGGTTCTCAACCCACTTACTGTGTTTAATAAACACTCGGATCCAACGTGAGCAAACATCTAGTGCTTGTGGTACAGCCTCTGGATTTGGAGGCAATTCAGACTTGTTATTATGCCCAAGTGAGCCTTTGATGGTGTTACTGTAACCAGGATAGAAAGGAAGCCAATCCAACTCTTCACAGACTACCTGTCAAATCATTACCTACATAAATACAACTTTTACTCACTAGATATATATATATTTTATAAGATCACAACGTTCTTACCTCAACAAAAAGTTCATAAGAGCTTATTGAAGAGAACTGTGGATAATACAGCACACAACCCCCAACAAGGTATCTACATATGTGAGCAAGAAATTAATAGATACTAAGTACAGAGGAAAAGTTAACCACAAAAAGAAACCGGTAGAGATTCATGCAACACACTACGTATTTTAAAAGAACTACCTGATGAAGCCCTCAATTGGTACAGGAATTTTATCAAAACCATTTGCTGCCAGGAAAGATTTTGTACTTCTACCTAGGGCAACAAAAAATCCAAAAATTGCTAGGTCCTTCTCCAATACCTGCAATGTTGCAACAATGAAAATAAATAAACCAATCAACAAATCTAAACTACTTCAGCAAAAATATTTGATAAAATCTCAATATCTATCAAGTCCTCTTTGAATTAGTTAAAATTGCTTATGAATCCACTTCTTTTCATTTATACTCTTAAATATCATATAGAAACCTTTGCACCATCTTTCCCAATAAATAACATTTCCACCAACTTCGTCACAAATAGCTCTTTCCTTTTTTATATTATTAGTTTGTCTCCATCAAGTATGAGAATTGGAAAAGATGCTTATTTATGCCAAAGACTTGAGCAGTGTTACACTTGAGTGCACTGGAATTTCAAAATAAATAACAAACCGTATACTCTAAGAGTACTAAAAAATTAAAGCATACAAGTTTCTGCTTAAATCTAACATAAAGTTATATGGTTTTCATTTCTGTTTAAAAGACACAATATTCCTATGTTAAATTTCACTTTTCACTACGTCTACAGGTTGTTAACTTAAATCTCCACAAGTGAGTGACTGTTTCCTCCTCAATAACCAGCCTAAGTTCTCTGCACTTACACTTACATTCAACCATGCATGTACAATTGACAATTCCAATCACAATCCCTCATCTAGTGCTGCCTAGTCTCCCTATAACAGAGAGCTTTACATATCATCTGCCTCTGGAAGCCTACCCTTACAAAACTAATGTCTCAATCCTTATGTTCCATGCCCCATGATATATGAATGTAACCACGGACATTGATACATCAGCACAACCAAGTACAATGACGATTATACATTAAAATGAAGATCACACTAGACTGAATGATAATTCCACTTTCGAGAGGTGGATGCTCTCCAAGTATGAGCCTTCGAGAGGCTCACTCTCTCCCAATAACAAGCCTCACAATATTCAACATTTCCTTATTCTTCCTAATGAGGCCTTTTTATAGAAAATCCCCCCTAAAAAACCTCTAGCTTATTTCCCAAGTTACTACTAAAAGATTATGACTAACATGCCCCTCCCTAAATATCGATTCCTTGCATTATGATACGAGTCAAGTCTGCGTTTGGGGTAGCTCAATTTGACTCGCCAACATTTTAAGTCAAGCTTAAGCTAAGTCATTTTGCAGATACAACCATGTGACTTAACATGACATTAAGTGAAATGTAACACCCATCTGATACTGCTTTCATGACAATGTGACTGTTCATCATAATTGCAGCTACAACTGTGAATTATTTTTTATAAAAATTTAATTTTGTTTGAACCAAGTAAAATAATCTATTAAATTTGCAAAAATAGCTGGAATAATGGTGCTTCAATTAGATTCATGGATCCCTGTACTAAATCACTTGCTCATGAGCCATTGTCAGCAACCCTGGCCAGAACCATTTTCTCAACGAATATTGCAGCAAAGTACACCCAAGATTTCTATTTATTTTAGTCATTAAGAGCCCATTGTGAAAATTTGCCTCACTTATTACATTTGTGATTCATGTAATCATCAGGACTTTTCTATTAGCTGTTTGGTACAGTATTAATCATTAATTTGTTTTAGACAATAATTAATTAAATAGTTATTTATCAATCAAAGATCAAACAAATAGAGTGCAGATGCAATGCTCATATTTTATTAATTCATAAACATTGCTTTGAACACGACATATTATTGCTATTTTCTGTGTGCAAACTACTCCCTTGCTAGGAACTGACATCATTAGAGCTCTAACAATGGTAGAAATTAGGGGATAAAAATGATAATGATATTGATAACATGAGAATTACACTAGTTTGGATGATAATTCCACTTTCGAGAGGTGGATTCTCTCCCAAGTATGAGCTTTCGAGAGGCTCACTCTCTCCCAATAACAATCCTCACAATATTCCACATTTCCTTATTCCTCCTAATGAGGCTTATTTGTAGAAAATTTCTCCTAACAAACCTCTAACTTATTCCCCAAGTCACTAATAATAGACTATGACTAACATGCCCTCTTCTTAATAGTGATTCCTTGCATCCCTTCACTCATACTTTTTGCTTCTTACAAAAAAAAAAAATTAAATCTGCAAAGGGTCTTCAGAAGCAAAATAAAGAAGGGAAAGTAGCAAGCAGCAAAACATTTACCCTCACAAATCCCATCTTAACAAGGTCTTTGTTGCAAGTGTTTTGAGAGTAAAAAGATAAACATATAAAATGAACACAAACAAATAGCTTTCCTGTTATCTTTGATGTCCTTCAGTGTACTAGATGCAAAATGCAAAAACCAAGCAAACAGAGAATTCAACATTCTCTACTCCTATTTCTGCACTGTGTTTACTTCTTTACCACACTCCATGCCCTTTTTTTTCCATCCCATAAGGAAATATACGAAAGGAAAATATAAAACTATTCCTCCACAGGATTGAAAGGAAGATATAAACCGTTCGACCAGATGTGCAGCAATTAAATATATTTTAAGTGAGGTCAAAACTCAAAGATAATTACGAGTCTGATTAGTTCTCACCTCAATGCTTTCGGATGTGGTGAGTCTTGACCACAGTTTGTCTCTACTTATAGCTCTTTGTAACTTCTTCTGCACAAGATCCACCCAAAACACCATTTCATCTGTTTCGCAATCATCTGTTACTCCACAGAATGCGGCTCGAGGTCCAAAATGCACCAAGAATTCTTTAGGCAGACCAATTTCCTTTACTGCATGGTAAGCTTCATGTATAGAAATGGTACCAACTAGCACATCCATCAAACTACCAGTTATATCAGGGATCATGGAGTAGAACGGTGAGCAAGAAATCTTGGCTGGTCCAAGCTTTAATATTGCAGCAGTACATACCAAAGCCAGCACAAGGAGTGATATATCACTGGCATTACCTGATCCTGGTGTCGTTCTATCGCCAGACCTGAAATAAAAGAGAACTTATTTTATTTAGGGTTTTGATTAGAACACAAAAGTAGTTATAGACAAATAAATTAGCACCCAAAATATTACAAATACATACAAGGTAACAGCTCTAAAGCGTGGGTCCCTCTCAAAATGATCGACAAAAGTTGCTACCACAACAGGAATTTTTTTGAGACCAAAACCATTCAAAAAGTACAGACTGCTTGCCAGATAACTTCTCCCTGATTGCACTCTCCAAAGGAGCTGAAAGACGTAACAAACTGCATCACCAGAAAGCAAACAGTTAAGTGCAGCAATAAAATAAGAACAAAGTGTTTTACTTGAACACTGGTATAGGGATGGGAATCCCTTTCCCCCCACCCCTCTTTCTCCCAACCAAAAAAAAAAAAAAAAAAAAAAAAAAAGCACAGTAGGATTCTTAAAATATGAAGTTATTCCGTATGAATGATGCAATTATGACAGCAAACAGCTATAAAGGCTTGTACAGGAGTTTAGACGTTTTCTGTTATAGATGTCAGTGACCAGAACATTGAGGTAAATCCAACTAGAAATAATTAGAAATTGGTGGCTGTTTAGTACCTCACGGGGTAATGAAACCAGCTTTACAAGAAACCTGTTCCAAATCAATGGTTTATTGAACATTTAACAACGAAACTAGGAGAGTGAATAGCAAATTCAATAATGGAGATCTTCAAGAAAGATTTCTTCAACAAACTAAGGCAGTAGCTCTTTAGGCTTAATTTTATTTGGCTCTGTGATATAGCTCCACTTTCAAAATGGATGCTGGCCAGTCACAACATCAGAAATCTTTGAGGGTTCACCGGTTCACCCAATTTTGATTAAGTTAAACATTCAAAGACATAAAACCAAAAAATTAGTGGTGAGAGCCAATCCCCCGGGTCACCAGGTGAGTGATAAGATCATGAGAATGGTGACTATTGTTCCCTATGGTAATATTGATGCTAAAATAAGATCATTCAGTTTTACATGATTGTAACAGATACAGATCTGTTGCAATGGAAGTCTGATCAGAAAAAAATGAATTGAGGCTGACCTCATCTTCTTGAGCCTTTTTCTCTTTGATCCCCTCTGATCCTGGTGACCTAGATCACCCGATTTAGATTCTACCTGTCTTTGACCCACAGTTTCACTACAGTAGTCACTTTGACCTTAGATTCACTACTGTAGTCACATTGACCACAGAGCTATCTGAATTCCTCTCCCAGAAGAGAGGAGGGGCTAAGTTCTCCCTAGGTGAGATCATATTGAACAGACTTCTATTCCTTTTTATCAAACATGATTTTTCAATTAGAAATATGATAGGCCTTCAATTAGCTAGGAACAAGCACATATTGCAAGTGCCAAGCAAGATTGTCATTTTGACATCGAGTGTACATTGTACAAAGTACCTTTTACACTCCATAAAAAGGTTCAGGCAATTTTCATCAGTTGACACAGTGTCCAAACTCCAAAGTATATATTAAAAAAATAAATAAATAAAAAAGGAAATGAACCAAAAAAAAAAAAAAATCAATAAAATGAACAAGATATCTCATAAAGGATGTTGCTACATACGGAGTCCTTGGAAATTACCACACATTAAGATGGTTCAAGGCAGGATGGCGTTTCAGACACATGACATATAATTCTAAAACAAATGTCAATGCCATATCATTTTGAGTATTGCGGCAGTATCCAAAACTAAATTCAACTAAGGCCTAGTTCTCTTAACCTTATCAAATAATAATAATAATCAATAAAAATAATATCAATTCAGTAAAAATAAGTTAAGTTCAGTTAAAATAAGTTCAATAAAAGTAATTTTTCAACAGAGAAAATAATTTAAATTTGGCAAAAATAATTTCACTTCAGCCAAAAAAAGATGAAGAGAGCAAGGTCTTAGTTAGATGAAAGTGATAACTTATGAAAGTGTCTAATAAGAATGGTGCTGCAAGCCCTTGGATATTCATCTGACAAGTATTTTCTCCTCTTCATTGATAAAAAATCAAGTTGAGATACAATAAAATCATACGGGAGTAGATCAATCTTTGACAATTTACAAATTTGAATTTTACCCTTTTTGCATAATGTACCAAGAATAACTTACCAAAAAAAAAAATGTACCAAGAATAAACAAAATACAAGACAGCAATTATAACTAGAGGATTTGAAGATGGGGAAAAATGCAAAACTAAAATAGGTAACCGTTCTCCTCTGATAGGAGAATAAAAATAAAGTCAATAACAAGTTTTACTTGTGCACATTGGTGATACTCAGAAAAGTTAAACCACATAGAGCCCAAATAGGGCAGGAAAGACTATTGTTGCAATAATTGCATATTTACTTTTAAAGGATTTGCTGAAAACAAATGGGAACATACAACTTCGACCATCAAACATTTTATGCCAAAAGACATCTACCTTCTCTGAACAGCAGCATTTATTTCCCTGTCCCTCCCATCCCTGCGTGATGAGATCTCATTAGCAGCTTGCAGCAAAGCATATACAGAAGCCTGGGGAAATTACGGAGAAAATTAAATGATTGATTATATTCTACGCGACCTTGAAAGTTTTGGGAACACTTAAGTAAAAGATGTGTAATCAATAAAATTAATAAGACTAAATATAGTTAATTCTAAACTATATTGCTTAAAGTTCACATGTACTTCAGAAACCTTTATTGCTACTTTACTAGGCATTCTAGCAAAAGTCACATGATTCAGCGGCAATAGATATACAGATTCAGCAACATTTTTATTTTTTTTTAAACTTTGTTGTGGAAAAGCCAGTGCATAAGAGAGAGCATAGAAGCAAGAAAGGACTTAGGGACAACATTGGATCAGAAAAAAGTGTTACCTCTGGTTCGTATTATATGCAACTTTGGATTTTTTTATGTCTCACAAATAATACACCAAAGTTGCATATAATACAAACCGGAGGTAGTAATTGATTTGGCAAGTTATAGCCTAAAATAATAAAACAGAACATGAGTTCAACAGCAAGTTCCATATCCCAGCCGTATCATCTAAACAAGTATGGTCAGTTACTTTCTCATAAGAAATGTAGCTGAAACAATTGGTGAAGAAATTATAACACTGTCATCACTCTCACAATTTACTTGAGTATATTCATAACAAGAAGTTTATCTTGTTATGTTCCTTTCTCTGTATATTCATAACAAGAAGGTTATCTTGTTATGTACTTATGTTCCTTTCTATTTCATGAATGGTTCCTTCTAAAGATTCTTGTTAGCCGACCCCAAATAATTTGGGACTAAGGCTTTGGTATTGTTGTATATTCACAACAAAAATAGTGAAATAAGCATCCTTATGCCTATCTTGGAGCGTAAACAAGAGTATATCACTTCAGCAACAACAATGATCATAGCAAGGGCAAAGTCAATTAAACATGATATAAGACTCAAAACCAATGTGTGTAATGTGTTCTAATCTATCACCTTAAAAGATGTTAAGAATGCAGAAGAAATTAGCATCTAAACAAGATTTCATTATAACCTGATATGATAGTGTCTTTGCCCAAGCATTTTTGTCAACACCAAGCCAGGCTGCTGAAAACCAGGACATTTTTGACAGTGAGCTTTGCTCCTTGATTGATAGCTCAAAAAATCTTGCTGCATCGTATAAAGATTGGACAAGCCCATCTTTGTAGTCCTCATTCTTTAGGGCTTGATCTAGACTAATTCTCATTGCCTCAACATCTTTACTTGTGCTAGCTTTAGGGCTCCCATTAACTGTCACACCATCATCAGCAGATGCGAATAGAAAGATGTTCCGAGCCTTTTTTGGTTTATGAGAAAATAAACTATGGTTTCGAACCTTTAAATACCTACAACTATGACTACTATTTCTATTTTCAAACTCTGTACATTGCAAAAAAGTCTTCCTAAAACCAGCCCATTCAGATATTGTGTGATCTGTGTCTACCACTCTGTACAAACATTGAACTTTACTTGATTTGTTTGCAGCCCATTGAGCTGAAGTGCTGCAATTGTAAGAGGAACAAAAAAGCATGAGTTTCCAACCTAAATTTGAAAAGAAACAAAGAACTTTTTTGGTTGATCTTTAAATAGAATGACAACTTGAAAAAAGGCAACAGTTAGCCAACAGGTCCAATATGTTTATATAGGAGATTAACACCTACTAATATAAATTATCATTCATAACCAGTTCCACATCTGGGTATGCGTTATTAATTTACAGAACATAGAAATAACACTGAAAGAAAATGAGAAAGATTCAACTGTATCCAATAGTATCAATAAGATTGCAAAATGAACATGGTAACAACAACCAAGAATCCCTCCTGCAGTTGTAAGATCTGGAAAGAATTAGTTTGTACAAGAAATTATTATACCGAAAGAAATGATGAAGAACCCCACTAAATTACCATATATAGAAACAAATAATTTCATAACAAGGTACCTCATATTGCAAAAGGAGATAATAGCTCGTCTACAATACATATAATAACAATTATCAAGGGCAATACACTAAACTGGTCGTCAAAGATTGCAAACTATCATTAGTATTTACCGTACACAAACATGCTATCTAGGAAAAAGGGTTTGTCATATTCATCTACGGGGCCTTGGCTATCTAACTAAATAAAGACAGAGGAAATGCAGTAGCGGAAATAGACATTTATCCTCCACTCCCCATGGTATAAAATCCAGGATACAGTAACAATGCAAAACCGCATTCACAACCAACGCAGACGGGTTGCAGTTATTCTGGCCTCTATCTCAGTCAAAATAAGCTCAAAACCTTTTGCAAAGAAGTTACAGTGAAAATCATGTCACTCACACCAACCTATCAACAAAATTCAAAAAGAAAAACCTCTCTTATAATCATAACCAATTAGTCACCTCACCTAACTCCCACTCTTAAGGGAGTCACGTGCAGGAAATTTCCAAGAAAGAACAGTTTCCTTTCTTGATTGAAACAATGGATATATATGAGAAAAATGTTAAGGAAAAAAAATCCTCCACAGTCAACAATCCTTTAGAGTTCTGATTACGTCATCTACAATCACCAATAATTTGTTCATGAGTGGCACTTAAATTATCAGGTAGGTATATGTATCCCATTATTCCTACCAATGAGTCAAAGTTTCCTTTATATTTCCATTAGTTCACTCTTAGACAAAAGACTTGTTTATGACTCATGAGGTCATGACATGATACTTTTTTCGTCATATACTTGAATATCCCCCCTCTCTCTTCTTCATGTTTTTCCATTGGCAAAATTCAGTAGATTCATGAAGAACACATGCAAAGTTAAGCATTATTTATTTCAAGGGTGACACGACACATTACTCTCGGTTCAAGTGGACCAAGATTCTAAATAAATATTTGGAAGAAAGAGATGCTCTTACTCAAGGAACCACTAAAGTTGCTACCAAATGTTAATGATCTTTGACAGTAGAAATTCGGTAGGTTTTCAATAATGAGAAACAGTTAAAAGGGCCATACTTAAATCACAAACGAATGTATATGGAATGACATACTAATTAATAATCATCATCATTTCAAATACTATATAATAGAGCTCCCACATAAAGTGACCTGCCTACACAATACTAATAAGCACTAGATCACAAAGGAAATCAAAACGACACAACTTGCAAAATCCAAAAGAATGTTATACAGTTAGGCACTAATGAAGATCGTTTTTTGTTTCCTAGAAATACTTTTCCATATATCATTTCATGAGAAATTATGAATGGCTTTGGCCTATAGGTTTGGATGCAGTTTTGCTGTTTTGAGAAACAAAAACAGTACTATACTGTTTCAGGATTGGACAAATTATATTTTCTAGAGTTTTAGCCCCTTGTATTTCTTATTAGAAATTGTTTATTACTTTTGCTCTCATTGTATCATTTGTGAAATTGAGATAAAATTGTTTTACCTAAAAGCCTCTTTCTCATCAACTCTCCTAAAAATCTTTGCTCCGATCACCTCTCTCTCTCTCTCTCTCTCTCTCTCTCTCTCTCTCCCCCCTCCCTCCCTCTCTCTCTCCAACTTGTTATGTGAACTTATGCAAATCATACAAGAAACTTGTTATGTGAATTTATGCAAATCATACAAGAGCAAAGGTAAGAAGCAGTGTTAATCCTTTTTCCACTCTAGTCCAATCCCTATTGTAAGAAGTTTTCACATAACTGCGTCGAAAAATAAACTCAACCCAATATATTAATAACTCATTCAAACCTGCTCCCGGCTTCCCAATGTCATCACCCTGCAACATTGCCCAAATCCTGCACAATTCCTATATCACTATCCTCTACAGGCACTCAGAGAACCACCACATTACACAGAGCATCAGATATGAAATTGTACAATTGAGTGAGACATAAGGGAGTCATTTCACAATCTATGTTCCATTGTTTGTGCTTCCCTAATATCCAAAACCCTTGAATCCAAGTTTGCTCCTTTTGCAATCCAAACCTCTTATCTTGTGAATATTAGTTCACCTTATGCTAGTTTTGTGAATATTGTTTGCTTCTTTACTCTCTTTCTCACGTACTTATGGTTGGAAAGAAGAAGAAGGAGACCTTCATCCTTGACCACAACCTCATCAAGAAGAACAAAGGTGAAAGATACATCACCTTTGAGCAACAAATAACCAGTTTGCAAACCGGCTTTGGTCAAATCAACTCCGACTCATCGTCCAAAAGTCTTATGAGGACATAACGGAGACCTTCACCACAATGAAGACTTATTCGAAAGTCTTCATACAGAGTTAGTTGACTTCCGAAAATGAGGTTCAAGCTCCCAAGGTGGCCCTCCATGAGTTTGTTTTCTTTCTCCCCCTCTTATACGCTTTTATTGTTTTTAACATTGGAGACAATGATTATGATAGCATAGGGGGAGTCATGCCCTTAATCTAAATCTATTATCTTGTAAATACTAGTTCTCTTGCTAGTTTTGTAAATATTATTTGTTTCTTTTACTCCTCTTTCTCTAATGAAAAAAAAAATGAAGTTTATGTTCCACAACCAAAAGTCATTAAGGCCCATTTTGTTTTGGTCGAAAACATTTTCATGGAAAATTATTTTCCTTCATCTTTTCATTTTCCTTCATTTGTTTTGATAAGAGATGGAAAACAAATTTTCTAAAGGTGGAAAATTGCACTTTAGCAAAGGAAAACCATTTTCCTTTGAAAAATAAGGTATGCCACATTTTCCTCTTCACTCATTACTTCTCCTTATACTCTCCTCCCATCCTTCCTTTCCTTTTACTTCATTTTTCCTCTAATCAGACAAATAAAGGAAAACTTTCTTTCAAATCATGTTTTCCATTGAAAATTATTTTCCTTGAAAAGTGATTTTCCCTAACAATTGTTTTCCTTCAAAACAAACGGAGCCTAAATGGAAAAACCAGTTATCAAAAAGTTGATATAATTTCTCAGCTTCTACCCCTCCCCCCCACCCCCCACCCCCCGCGAGCAAAAGTGTGTTTGCCTACCAGCCTGTGCATGGTACTACTTGCAAAATCCAAGGTTACCTTATCTTTTAAAAATTATATTATGCACCCATTACTAAGTACACCCACCATCGCATGGACTGTACACATCTTTGCACACGTGAGTACGTGACTATGTGAGTGCAAACATTATCATATAAACATGTTATATCAGTATCTTCACCTGTACTTTGACTCTAAGTAAGTGGTCATTATTATAATTGCCAATTATAAACAAACAACTAGGAAAAGCCAACCCCTAATTCATTTGTTTTCGTCTATCACAATCAAGCCTCAAAGTCTTGATTCCGACCAAAGCCATAACAAGCACAACATACATTTTTCTATCCAGTAAAGTAACGAACTAAAAGACTAACTAGTACTATCAATGCATCCTCATTCATGTCACCAAATAATGATCAAAAAGAATATATGATCTAACTATCTAAGTAGCTAAACAATATAAGTATCTGATATAACTAAACAATGATCCAGAAATGCTTTAACATTCTCTGATCTTTCAATCACCTATTCACCTCTTCTCATTGAAACGCGCATTTCCAAGGCACGAATCCATAATATAAGCTCGAGAAATCCGACAACAACTTATTGATTATCCTATTTTTTTTTCAGAAATCCGACTTACTGTTTTTTTTTTTTTCCAGAAATCCGACAACAGCTTAAACCAGCTAAACACGAAGATAAAAATTAAAATGAAAGACAAGTTTTCAAATTCTCTTTCAAATTCAAACAAAATCTTACAACAGCACTGAATTCGAAATTATTAACTCCACAATTCTACATAACAAATTGCGAAACACAACCACAAAATGGAAACATCGAATTATCCCAAAATCATCACCATTTTTACCAAAATTCATAAAAATTAAACCAAAATTCAACATCATTAATCCCCAAAAATAATGGAATTCTCAAAAATTAAAGGAAAAGCTAATCAAAACAAAAGATTAATCAAGTAAATAACAAAGAGACTAACCTTGGGAGAAGTAGAGACATGGAGTGAGTGAGTAAGCGCGCAAAGTGACAGCAGTGAAGAAGAAGATGAGGTTGTAATACAATAAATGGCGTGTTCGAGAAGATGAAGATGAAGCCTAAAAATCAGGAAATTTGGCTGAGTGGCGAGGCAATTGACATGTCTTCATTTTTGTAAAGCAGTAAATTTGATGAGTTTTGTCAAGTTTAAGCCATTTTTTTTCATTTTTTGGGTAGATGTAAGATTGCTTTATTTGGGCTCTTAGAATAAGGAACTTTTTTTCTTATCTATACTTCTTTTTATGCTTTATGCCCCTTGGAATATTGTGTGTTAAGCCAATGGATTGGGCCTTGGAAATGTGGAGGTCACATTTGTACCCTTTTTTTTTGTCTGTGTATGGAATTGTGGGAACGTTTTTCCAATTTGAGCTCTAAACGTAAACTATTGACAAAAATGGTAGCGTGGAAAAACTATTTACCAAACTAAGCTTCCAGGGTAAATCGCTGTCTCGGACAGCGTTTTACCCCTGGTTTTTTTTTAAAAAAAATTCAACTGGTAAACGCTGTCCCAGACAGCGTTTTACCTTCTGTATTTTTTTAAATTCAGTAGGGCATAAAACGCTGTCTCGGACAGCGTTTTACCCATTGAATTTTTTTTTAAAAAAAACCCAACTACAACTATTTTATATGTTCAACATAAAGCGCTGTCTCAGACAGCGCTTTATGCTTGAACATAAAACGCTGTCTCAGACAGCGCTTTATGCCTTGAACATAAAGCGCTGTCTCAGACAGCGCTTTTCTGCTGGAAACAGCAACCAGCATCCAGGCAGAAAACAAGCTTCAGCAAACAGCTTGCATGCTGCAGTCCTCCAACAGCCACCACAACAGCCAGCTCCACAGCCCTACCGTCCATCGTATCTGTTCACATGCAATTTAACAAATCCCAACAGAGTTAACGTAGTAGCAATTAACCAAAATGTTAACGATCAAATGTTCCAAATGTTATTAAATCAAAATGTTCCAAATGTTATTAAATCAAAATTTTCTATTACAAAATAATTCCTCCATCTACGATTACAACGAATTTCAGTTAACAGTCATGGGTCCTCTGAGGGTCTCGATGGACACGTTGCCCGGTTATGGCCCTGAACGTGACAACGACTACATTTGCTCGCGGGCCGGTTAGTCTCATCCATTTCATTACGTATGCGCTTTGACCTTGGTCGCCCTATTCCACGCAACATGCTCCCGTCGGGAATGATTCTGGGACCGTTATAGGGCGTCCAGGTTGTCTCGCAAGGGATTGGCCAGAATTGCAGCGCGTATGTGCTCGTGTATGCCTCCGATTGCAGCACCGGGTCAACCCACGGCCGCTCTGATAGTGAGTACGTTGCACATACGGCTAGAACGTGAGAACATGGGAGGTGAAATATCGTAGGTTTGTTGCAGGTACACGTTCTTAACTGAAAGTTAACAGTATGTTTATGGCCTCCTTTACTACCAAGTCGGTCTCCCCTTTCTGTTGTAACTTGGTAAATATGCAATCGACGGTTATACGCATCCACTCTGTGATATCTGGCTTTTGCGGTGTTCTTCTCTAGAATGGCAGTGACCTTGGGGGGTATGCAAGTCCCTGTTCAAATCTTGCCTCAGAAGACTCCCTTCTCAAAGTGAAATATTTGTTAACTCTATGAAAAGTTAACTCGACTAGGGACATGATCGGTAGAAACCGTGCTCCCTTCAACACGTTGTTGAATGTCTCAGAGAAGTTAGTAGTGCAAATCCCGTATCTACGTCCAGCGTCGTGAAAGAGGGACCACATGGTGAACGGAATTTGAACAATGTACTCCATTGCCTTGTTACACGCCTCACTAATGAAACACAGATCGCCGTGTAGTTTTCTTTCCTGCCTTTGGTACGCCGTAGCCTTGAACATATCTCTCATGTCGTTTCGTCGCACGTGAGTCTTCAAGTTAGAAGCTATGTGGCGAACACAAAATCTGTGATAGGCTCGCGGCTCGGTAAATCCAACGTTCGGATCAGTCATTGCTGCAATGATCCCAGGATGTCGGTCAGATATAACACAAAGGCCATCTCGTTGAGTGACATGAACCCGAATGCAACCCAGGAACCAAGACCAGCTGGAGGTGTTTTCCCCCTCAACCAACGCAAATGCTAGAGGAAATACTTGGAAGTTTGCATCAACACTTGTAGCAACCAACAGTGTTCCTTTGTACTTCCCGTACAAGTGCGTCCCATCGATACAGATAACTGACATACAATGTTTAAAACCGTCGATACAAGGGCCAAACGCCCAAAACACTCTTTCAAACACTTCCATGTTGCTGTAGTAAACACCGTCAACCAACGCTTTGTACTTCCACACAACACACGTTCCCGGGTTTGACTGTTGGAGGGCTTGCATGAAGTGCGGAAGTCTGCCGTAAGAACTCTCCCAATCACCGTAAATATCAGCTATTGCTTTCCCCTTTGCATACCATGCCCTCCGGTACGGGACATCGAAATGAAATTGCTTGGAGATGAGTTCTTGTATGAATTCAACTTTCAAAGACGGATCTTTCCGAACAAAAGACTTCACAAAATCTGATATTAACGACGAATCCAAATGCGGGTGATCAGTGGACAATACTTCCGTGACACAGTTCTCCCGGTGCGGGCCTTTGTATGTGACTAGGGCGAAGCCACGCGAGTGCTTACTAGATTTGGTACCCCGTAGCATCCAACCACATTTTTTCTTGCACCGCAAATGAAGCACACTCTCATTCGATGTAATTGTGGTGTAGAACTGATTCCTCTGTATGGAATACATCTTCACCATTTCTTGGAGCACTTTCTTACTTTCGAACCACATCCCCTTCTCAAATTCCCCCCCCGGAACAAACGACGTATGACTACCCGATTCGGCCCAATCCTGATCAAATTCGTAGTTCTCGTTCACCTGACTGAACCAAGGAATAGTTGTAGTTCTAACCAGGGGCTCGCCCACTTCCATCTGAGCAGGTTCTACATCCATGTTCTGAAGTCCATCTTCCTCCTCTCCGCTATCGGCCTCATCATTTGTGTACACATCATACACAGAAAGTTCGTTATTCACAATATCTTCAAGATGATTCGGCGCATGCTGAGAACTAAATGGCATGTCAAATTGATCGTCGTGCAGCATTCGACTGAAAGATCCCATCCCATATTCAGTTGATGGAATGTCGTGTGACGGCACTTGAAAGGGCTCTGTGTTGTACCCAGAAATACGTGTAGATTGTTGTTCTGGCCGAGTACCTTGTTGGGTACATATAGGCACCGTTTCCACATATATTTCAGTGGGAACACCCTTCATTGCAACAACGTTCCTTAGAGCTGTCACATGCTTATTCGTAGAAACCGGTAACACTTGAACCCCATTGCCGGTCTCAAACCTCATTTTAATGTGTACGTCAACGGTCATCGGGTCTGAACCAATACTACTATGAACCTCATTCATCAAATCATTCATAGTCATGTTCGGTTCTAGTGTTAGTGGTTCCATATTTCCCCCACTATACTCGACCCGGGGTCCATCAAACAGAATTTCTCCTCCCCACCGGCATAACAAAACTACATTTTGTGACGCCATATTCTACATAACCAAAACACATTTTAGGATTATCGAAATCTAGAGCGAGGTAAATTATCAACACTGAAATAAGACTCTTCTCACCTATAACAACTTCACTTTCAACAACTTCACCAATTTCAACAATTTCATGAACAATTTGAATTATTTCAACAATTTCAACCTAAACTATTTCAATAATTTCAACAATTTCATCTCTTCTCACCAATTTCAACCATTAACAACTTCAACATCAATAACAATGTACCACATCACCATCAATAATTATCAACAATGTACCACATTTTCATTAATAATTAGCAACAATTACATGCAATTGACATGAATTAACAACAAGTAAGAGCAATTACATACAATTCACAATAATTAACCACAATAACTATGCAATTACACTAAATTCAGTTTAGGGCTAACCACGAAATTGAGTGAGTGAGTGTGAGAGGGAGGAGGGCAGCAGCAAGGTGGCGGCAGCAGCGGTGGCGCAAGGGTGGGCGGCGGCGGCAATGCGGGTGTTTGAGTACGGTCGTGGTTTAGTGTGAGAGGGAGGAGGGAAAGCGTTGAGGTTGAGGTTGAGTTCTTGCGCATTCTGCTGAAGTGAACATGCTGATATATGGCCATGAAACGCTGTCCCGGACAGCGTTTCATTTAAAAAAAAATACAGGGCATAAAACGCTGTCTCGGACAGTGTTGTAGTTGGGTTTTTTTTTAAAAAAAATTCAATGGGTAAAACGCTGTCCGAGACAGCGTTTTATGCCCTACTGAATTTAAAAAAATACAGAAGGTAAAACGCTGTCTGGGACAGCGTTTACCAGTTGAATTTTTTTTTAAAAAAAAAAACCAGGGGTAAAACGCTGTCCGAGACAGCGATTTACCCTGGAAGCTTAGTTTGGTAAATAGTTTTTCCACGCTACCATTTTTGTCAATAGTTTACGTTTAGAGCTCAAATTGGAAAAACGTTCGAATTGTGGATCCGCAAATGCATCATGGTGCATCTAGAATGCCTAAAAATTTGAACATTTAGTAAAAATCTGAACAATTGTAAATTTTGAATTTATAGTAAAAACATCTAAACATCGCAAATTTTGAACATTTAGTTAAATAATCTGAACAATCGCAATGCATCACGCCTATACTTTTGAACATTTAGTAAAAAAATCTGAACAATCACAATGCATCACGCCTATACTTTTGAACATTTAGTAAAAAAATCTGAACATTGCAAATTGTGAACATTTAGTAAAAAAATCTGAACATTCGCAATGCACCACGTCAATACTTTTGAACATTAAGTAAAAAAAAAAGTATGAACAATAACAAATTTTGAAAGAAGTTTGTCTAACTTGTAATAATTCAATAGTTTTGCAATATAAACTGAACATTTACCATATACAAAATGAACATTTTATTATGAAATATGAACATAAAAATTGCATGTTTATGTTCTGTTTTTGTGACGTGTACATATTTTTGTTACTAAACGTTCATTTTTTTTTGTAAAATGTTCAATATTTTTAACTAAATGTTCAAAAGTATAGACGTGGTGTACCATGGTGCACATAATACTAATTGATAGAGGATTTTTTTTCTTAACAGTTTATACTCTCTTCGTTTTATTTTATCTTACCGTTTGAATTTTGTGTGGTTTTTCATGTACAACTTTAAGCATCAATAATTAATATCTCTTGATTATCCAAACAAAACAAAAAAAATTAATATCTCTAGTTTCGTATTAGTAAAATTTAGGCAACATCACTACGAGCCTTTTCTTCAAATCTAATAGGTTAAGGACCTAAACGCACGATCTAGGTTGTTTCCCTCTTGCCTTATGAAATTTTATAAGTTTGAACACATGATTAATAAATAGGAAGATAATAAAAGAACATAGGGAGTATCACGCTTTGTGTAATCAAGGTTGAGATCTCTATATGCTCATAATTGAGTTAGGAGAACCGAGGCACTTACTTAAAACCCAAAGACACAAAAGGCCCAAGCTATATTACCTTTGAAGTCAATAATGATGTGTTATTATATAATTTATGTTGTTATAGTTCATTCGGTGTATGTGGCTTGGTGGTTGATATTATCATATAGGTAGTACATTTTCCTTAGGAGATCGTGGGATATCTAATTATCTATGATATAATCACATTGATCTATTTCATTTGTTGGAGAGAATTGATCAAGTACATAGTTTCCATCCACTACCAAACACAATTATATAGTTCATAGTTTCATACCAACCTTCACGAATTGTCCTAGTATGTGCAATACATGCAAATTAATGCTTGCTCATTATGATCACAATATCTCATTGGTTGCTTATTAACATTAGCTTAAGTCTCCTTGTTAGTTGCTAATAATCTTCTTGCTCCCAACTTGCACAAGATGATAAGAGGAAAGAGAGGAGAGGATCATAGATATAAAACTATTGATAAATCACCAAAGCTCAAACTAAACATTTTATCTAGCTCTTTTTCCCACCACTACTTCCACTTATTCTAGTTTCAAGACTAGGTAGAAGACCTTTGAAAATCCTCCATTGCTTCTCATCATTCATATGGTTAATTTAATTGCACTCATCAAGATTGAAATTGAAACAATAATAATAATCAAGAACGAGTTTACTATGTCTTCAACTAACTATGTTTATCCAATTTACTACCTCGCTGGTTCGTATTATTTTATGCAACTTTGGTGTAATATTTGCGAAATATAAAAAATTTCAAAGTTGCAAATAATATGAATCGGATGTATTGTAAAAAGTAGGGTAAACAATTAGACCATCAATTTTTATAATTGTATTTAAATTATATACTCCATATGAATCATCATTATTCACAAAATATGTCAAAATGCATTTCTTAGCTCTATCAAAAATTTTAGTCGTCATTCTGCACGCAAAACAAACAAACTTTAGAGCATAAATCTCAATATTTAAATTGATTTAGAGATTGTATTATTTAAAATAAACAAAATAATAACATAATCTTTAGAATGTGTTATAAAATTAGCGAAAAATACCCTAATCTCTCACAAAATTCATTAAATTCTACTATGTAACCATCAGGCTTTAAAGAATCTAATAAGAGCTTAAAATCCTATGGATTTGGTTTGTTTAAAAGTAAGCATTAGTATTTCATGAAAGCTGGATTATTTGACTTGATTTGTTCTGTTGACTTGGCTATCATAGTATGCATTGCTAAATGCTAACCACATAATATCACCGTCCCACTATATAAATTTTTGAATGATATCAATTAGGGCTGGGCTAAACTATCCGAAAAACCGAAAACCCGATCCGTAACCGTTCCGAAAATTCGGGTACCCGATCCAATAATCATAACGGTTCGGGTACCCGTTCCGATGATTTGTTATCGGGTATGGTTATTGGGTATCATTTTAAAATTAACGATTATCCGATCCGTTCCGATAAGCATTTTTTTGCCTTTTTTCCCTACTTAAATCTATTTTTTTTAAATCTAAACTCTTACTTTACTATATAACTATTTTATATATCAATGATTTATAATATTATTAATAATTTGGTCAAAATTATATGCTATTGTTGTTAATTAGTGGTAAATTATATTATAATAACTACATAATTAAGTTTAATTATCATTATTAGATATCTTATTGGGTACCCGATAACTGATCCGAAAATCCGGGTACTCGAAGTCCGGATACCCGAACTTATCGGTTCGGGATATGGATATCACTTTTAGGGATTTTGGGTATCGGGTACCCGAACCGTTAGTACTTATGGTACGGGTACCCGTCCCATGCTCACCCCTAATATCAATAATCATCAATAATCAATCATATAACTAATATATAAAGCTAAACTTTTAGCCAGGCGACGAGGCAGCGAACTTGGCGTTCCAACTTTTCGCCAAGTGTCGTGCCACGTAGGATAGAGTTTTATAGAATTCAATTTGTAGGATAAAAAAGTTAGTTTAGAATTTTATTTTAATCAAATTTGGATAGAATTTTGGGATAAAATTGTTAATTTAGAGTTTTATTTTTTATAAAGTACCAATATTTTTATCATAGAATTTTATTTTTTAATAAAGTACACATTGAATTATATCTTTTTTGAAAGTACACATTGAATTATATCTTTATTGAAAAAATAATTAGATTATAACTCTCATAAATTATCATATAAATTTATTTTTTGTATCATAATATTTTTCTGGAACGAAGGAATAATTTCAAAATATATCACATCCATTGTTTATAATATATTCTAATCAATTAAAATAATATACTTCACAGTCTAATAAAATTTTATTATTGTGTGTAGACCTGTATATCAGGTCGGGTTACCAGTCATTTTAGGCAGGGTCATTATTTTAGGTTACGGGTCAAGAAAATTTTTTCACCAATATTATCATTATTAGTCATTACATGTCTACAAGTTTAAATCGCAAAAAAACACACCAATTGCTAACTAATTTTGTATCAATAATATGTTTTAAAATTTGACATATAGATTAAAAATATATCTTAAAATTCAACAAACAATCCGGGCATCGCACGGGCACAAAACTAGCGCTAAACTTTTAGCCAGGTCACGAGGCAATGACACCTAGCATTCTAACTTTTCGCCAAGTGTCAATGTCAAGTGTCGCGCCACGTTGGATAGATTTAAATACATTTCATAAGATAAAAAATTAGTTTATAATTCTATTATGAATCAAAGTTGGATAGAATTTTAGGATAAAATTGTTAATTTAGAGTTTTATTTTCAATAAAATAAAATTTGAGTGTCGCGCCACGTTGTATAGATTTAAATTGACTGCATAAACAACCCGGGCATCGCACGGGGCACAAAACTAGTAATCAATAATAATAATATATACTAAAAGACACATCAGCAATGACACGTGTCATCGCCTGGTGAGTCCTAAAAAATATATTACGTATATTTTTATTTATTTCTTTGGATCTTCTTTTAAATAAAGTTTAAATGAGGAAAAAAATATCAAAAACGTAAGTAACTTTAATTGTAAAAAATTAATTATAATCTAAATTTTTAATTATAGAAAGAATAAATAAACAAAAAAAATTTAGGAAAAAAAAATATCATATAAATTATCAACATAAGATTTTTATTACTTATTTTTGTCAAGAAACTTATCTTGATAATCAATATCTATGTAAAAATATCAATAAATAAATGTATAACTTATTGATTGATAACTATTAATTATTATATAATGTATATATAGTACCAAAATATAATTTCAAATACATTGATATTTGAATTAGAGTTGATAGTAGGAGAAAAGTTGAATAAGAAATAAGATGTTATTGGAATAATGATTTGAACAATATTATTTTAGGTTGGATGATTTTGATGAAATAATAGGGTGATCTTACTTGTGTGCAAAAAGAAAATTTATTCATAGGGTTAATACATAGCTTTAAAAATTTTCATTTAGTTAATAAGAAAAATAACACTATTACATTACCAGATATATAAAAATACAAAAAATAATCATATGCTCAACTGTTTAACTTTAAAAATACATATTTAGCTAATCGATTTTTTCATGAATATGTTTCATTTTAATAAATATTTCGATAATTTAGTTCATACTTTTTGTTGACAATAATACTGAAATTAACCGTGCATGGCACGAGACCTAATCTAGTACAATACTAGGTTAATACCCTTGAGACGCGCTATTTTAAACAATAATTACAAATTTTTGTAAACTAGAATACTAGATATCTTGTACTTGTATTTCGTATGTTATATATACATAGACACATATTACTCATAATGGAAATTATAAAAGGGCAATATTTAAAATAGATGGAGGTAAATAGAAAAAAAAAAAAAAAAAAAAAAAAAAAACATGCTCCCTCCATCATATATTTATTTTCTCACTTTAACCGATTTTGTCTCATAAAAAGATTTCAAGTGAGAAGATAAAGTATATACAATGTACTAATAAAAAAAAAATTCAAATGAAAGTATTTAGAAAAGTGTTACAGTAAACGTTCATAAAAAGGCATGTGGATAATAATAAGGAAAAATGGAAACTAATAATCACACCTTAGCTTTGCTCCATCTTCCATAAACAATCCAACTTTTTAAAATTCCAGATTTAATTCTACCTTTTACCCTAATCTTTTTCTAACAATCCCTTTTACCTGTAACCAGCTAATCAATCAATTTTTTTAATTGAATTGATCTCCTCCCACCTCACTTCCATGGCACCATAGCACCACCGAACTACCAACCCACCAAACTAAACCACGCCACCACCCCCTCACCTTCACTCCAACTCGAAACTATCACCCAAAATCTCCACCATAGACCTGACGCCTACAAACCTCCATCAACGAACCAAAGCCCCCAACCCCACCTAAACCAAACACCACCCTCACCTAAACCTCCCTCACCCAATGCTCCACCACAGACCTGACATCACCCGACCTCCATCAGCAAAATCAAACCCCCTAATCCCGCTTGAAATGAACATCACCCTCACCTGAACTAGCACCACATACCTAACACCACCCAATCCCATCAACGAAACACAACCCCCACCTGAAACCGCGATAACTTTGACGAATGATACTAGTGGTGCTTCGTTTAGAAAGTTGAAGATAAAACTCTTTAAATCATCGGACATTTTGGGAGAACAATCTTCAAATTCTAGTGTTTTAATTGTTAAAGCGTCAGAAGTTGAATTAAACTCAGAAAGTTCACGTTGATTTTGGTGTTACTAATATTAGGAGTTAAGTACAAATATGGGGTCTAAGTTTTAAAGTTTTTCACCTTTTGGACCTATGTTTTTTTTTTCACCGTTTGGGACCTCATATGCAAATTCCGGTCAAAATTTAATTGACTTGGGTTAAAAACTTAGTCCCTTAGTTAAAAAAAACATAGTCCCCTAAAAATTTGGTAAAAAAAACTTAGTCCCCTATAGATAATTAGATACTCATAGATGACATTAATTTTACTTTTTTTTTTTTAATAATTTAACACCCTCTCTTCTCTTAGTGTTGCTCAAGCGTTCCTTTTTTAGTGTGATGAAATGTAGTTATAATCATGACGGAATCATGCATACAATTTAAACAAATTACGTATATCATGCCATTTTACACTAATATTATTTTGCTATTCAATTTATATATATTCACAAACTATGCCGCACCCAGAGTTTCATACAGCGAGATCCGATATTACAGGAGCTAAAGCATCCACCAACAACGACTCCGATGACGATGACGAAGATGAAGATGAAGCTCAAAACCCCCTTAAAAAATTACAGGTGCGATTTGTGGTTGCTAAACGCGTTGTGGACGGTGGTTGGAGAACTTGGAGGTGGTGCTGCAATGGTTGGGTGATTTTGGGGAGGTGAAGGTCGTAGGGGTTGCTGGGAATAGTGAAGATGACTGCCCAAATGCTGAAGGAGAAATTGCATAAAGTTTTAATTTTTTTTTTTAAATCTTTTTTAAAGAAATTGCAATAAGGTTAAGGAATCAACATCATTAGAAGATCACCATTGATTTTTTATAAAAATTTTTATAAATTTTTTTATTAACGATTCACCCGTATTTTTTGGTTTGACAGTATTTATGTTGTATTTTTTTTTTTAAAAAAGGAAGGGATTATGTTTTTTTTCCCTAAAATGAGTGTTAAGGGACTAAGTTTTTCTCAGGTGAGTTTAATGTGAGTTAACTTGCCGGATTCTTAACTCTAGGTCCCAAAAGGTGAAAAAAAAAACTCAGGTCCCAAAAGGTGAAAAACTTAAAAACTTAGACCCTAACTTTGTACTTAACTCCTAATATTAGTAATTGTGATGATTTTTCAGCAAAATTGAGATAAATAATGTTTGAGAAAGTGAGCTAAATATTGAAAATTGGAGATGGGAGAGAATGATTGGGGTTGGGATGGGTTGCCGGGGAAAGTAGAGGTTGGGATAGGTTGTCGGGGAAAGCAGAAGCGGAGATGGGGAAGAGCCGGGAAGGCAGTGGCGGTGGCGAGGTTTCTTTTTATTATTATTATTAAAAATTATAATAAACTTATTAAAATCCGACACGTGGCAAACAACCTAAGAAATAGGTTAACAAAATAGCCCAAACGATCAGGGAGTTAATGGAAGATCGCTATTAAAGGTGGGATTGTTTTTGAAATTTCAAAAGGTGGGATTGTTTATGGAAAATGGGGCAAATTTGGGATTATTAGTTTTCATTTTTTCTAATAATAATGTCGATCATCAGCTTGTGTTTTTGTAATTATTTTTTAACCTAACATTTAAGAAGGAAATAGAAGAAAAAAAAGAAGTTGGGACAAAATCTCTTGTTTGAGTAAAGGATTGGGGGAAGGAAAGATAGGGATCCATTTTCCCTCTCTCTTTAATAAGCAAATTTGGAGGGAAAATGGAGCTCACCACCCCCTCCCTTTCTTTTTTCCCTTCCTCCTCTTTCTCTCCTTACTTATTTTTCTATCCAAACAAAGCGTATAGTTGGTTTATTTGAATTATTTTCACAAATATTTGGTTTTTGGATTGAGTTTTTGTAGAAAGGAAGAAGATTGGTTAATATATACGAGGACGGTGATGTTTTTTTTTAAGGAAAATAACAAATGGGTCTCACTCACCGGAATTAGTTGCTGGAAAATGAAATAGGTCAGGTAGTGCTATATACAAACTTTTTAACTTTGGAGTTTTAAGATAAAAAAAATTTAGCGAGAAGTTGTTTACAAATTGACCTGTTAAACGAGTAGTTTATGACAATTTTTTTCCCAATAAAATGTCATCCTAATATCAATGTGAGACATGGTGTTTGTTTGATTTAATCAAGGAAGTAGTAATTTATTTCTTAAATTAAAAAGTCGTTCTCTCCTTTATCCTCCTTCTTCTCTCCAAAATCTTAGCCTCCATTATTGTTGAATTTTAAAGGGGCTTCCATCGGTTTTAACCGATGGAAAGCCCTAATCCTAGTTTTTTTAAAAGCTTTTTTAGGTTTTATAATAATGCTTCCTCCTTTTGGGAGGAACTTTTCTCCCTCGAAAGAAAGGGTTTCCGACCTCTTTCGAAAGACAAGGGTTATTCAATCTCCTTCGAAAGACAAGGTTTATCTCCTCTTTTCGGAGGAGAAATTTCTTAGTTTTGAATCCATGATATTAGATCTAATGGATTGTCGTGAAATTATTTCGTTGGTGAATAAGTTATCAAGTTTTCGAATGCAGATAGATGAATCAGAAGAAAAAGATCCTCACGGCTACAAAGGATCGTTAGATTGTCTCTTCAACAAGACTGTATTTTCCAGCGACATAAGCGGGAGATGTTCCACAGTGCAAGATCTACTCGACGATCGTAGTTTTTATGAAGGAAACTTATATTTGATTCAATATCTTATGTATTTGTTAACGTCGAATCTATATTGTAGATGTATGACTTTTAATTAATGAAATATTTTTGCTATTATTAAAATAAAAAAAAAATCTACGTGAGACAACATCCCATGCCACAATCCGATTAAGTTTTCTTGCATACTCAAAAATGCACTTCAGCACCGTCATCACCAAATTAACAAATGACAACTAACATCACATCTTAGCACCGTCATCACCATGCTAAGTCCTTTTCAGACAGATTAAAAATCACGTCACATTGCTTGGTATTTCTATAATCATGCACAATACTACATACTAACTATTGACTAACATACTTATAATATCTTATCTATGTTGAAAATTAAGTAACTAATTGTTTAATTAGAGCGTAATTTTGTACCAAGTTGTTTCTAGCTACTAGCTAGCTAGTGTATGATCCACTGGTTAACTCCCTTTTTCAACATAAATGACTTAATTGTTTACCTAAAAGGCTAAAACTTAAAATATAACTATAATATAACACTAGTATATAATTGGCTAATTGCTATAAATTAGGTTTAATTACGTTAATGCAAAGCTAAGGGTCGGCTAAGGCCGTTACCATTTATGTCATCTTTAATTTATTTTAAGCTTAATCAAGCTTTTTACAAACAAACAATAGCAAATGGCTTGGAAAAAGTGTACATAAACAAATATGATTGTCCAATGTTCTTCAATGTCTTGACTCCTTGAGGATGTATTTGGTCCAAGGCAATACGTACTAGGGGCCAATATATGGTTGTTCATTATATACTTAATTGAATAAGGAGTAATTATTTTATGTTATCTCGTACTCGTGGAACTCTTAATCTATTTAAATCATTAAACGTAAGTGTACGTATAGGAAAAAAATGTGGAGCTAAACTATTGTGCTTGAAATTCTAATTAAACTATCATTGTAGTTTTGATTAGGTTTAAATTCAATGTATTATATTATGTGTAGGGGTGTGCAACTTTGGACCTGGACCGTAAACCCGACCGGAATTGGACCGGACCGACTTGGACCGGGGGATTTTGGCCCGGTCCTTAAAAATAGCAGATTTCGGGTTTTCGGTTCGACCTGGGTAAAACCCGGAATTTTCCGGTCCGGACCGAACACCCTGTTTATATGCTTTACAAAGCCCCCGTTCCTTACAAAAAGGTGATTTCGGGTTCCGATCTAGTCCGGTTTTGGACCAGTGTACAGCCCTATTTATGTGTCTATGTAGGCTCCTTGCTCAGCTCCCTAATAACAAACATTGAACGTGTTTACTAACTTAACATGTTAAGATTTGTTAACACTAATTAGCAAAAGTAAGTAAAAGTGTAAAATTGTATATCCTCAAATTAAACATAAAATTGAAATCCTTTATACTCCATATTATGTAAATGACAAATTAATTCAATTACATAATTACATACGGAGTAATTATTATGTAATTGTAGTTTTGTCATTTAATAGTCTTTTCATAGTTTTCCCTTCAAATGGAAGATCTGTGGAAATTGAGGAAATATATTAATATAAATCACTCTTAATAATTGCAAAAGTTTTTCATTATTGATTATCAACTGAAAACTAAAGTATAACAATTCAATTATTTTTTATTGATTAAAACATACACAAATAAGTTAAGTTTTATCTTCTCTCATTAGACAGCTACCTAAAATGATACTACTCCATTACTCCATACCATTTACTTTTAACTTTCAATAGTTGTTTAAAAAAAAAAAATTACATTTAACTACCTTTTAATTTTTTTAATTTTTTACTTTTTTATTTTTTGGCAAAAAACCACCTTTTAACAAAATTATAGTTAAAAACCACCATTTTAAAAAAATTTGTTGCAACTTACCACCAACTACCGAAAAGTGGATGTTTGATCAACTATTCTGGCGTTGACCTAGTCATGTGCGTGGCACATAAACCCCCCTCCCTTTTCTTTTTATTCTTTTTCTCTTATTATTTCCCCTTTCTCCTCTTGTGATTCCTCTTTCTTTCTCTTCTTTGTTCCTCCTCCATGGTAGATTATTGCTGCTACATCTTAATAGTTCAAGATGATTTTTTGCAAAAAAAAAAAAAACAAGATTTAAAAGTGGTTATATGCCAAATTTCCTTTAAAAAACTATTATAAATAACTTTTACGATTTCATCCAACTCGTACTATTCTACTATTATGTATTTCATAGTTTTTTTATTTGACGGATGTATTTCATTGTTTTACTTTTTTACAACTCCATAATATATATATCTCCACATTAATCAAATCTAAAAAAAAGGAAATTGATATATATAGCCCTAAGGACTACATATACGCATTAAATTTACACTTGAAAATCATAAAAAGTTAAGAAATTATAAAAGTATAAACACTAACGACACTGATTTATGCGTATTTTTGCCATGAATTCCTAAATTTATACAATTTCTAAAAGTGTATTTAATATTCTATATAACCTTTAGAACTACATATAACATTAAAAAAAAAAAAAAAAAAAAAAAAAAAAAAAAAAAAAAAAACCATGAAAATGTAATCCTTTATTACGCACGGATTATATATTTTCTTTATACTTGTGCCTATAATTTAACTTAATGATGATTGGATTGAGTATCCAAGTCAACATAAAGCTCCTTTATTTATTTGTTTTGGAATTTCTCTAAGCTAATCAACACTTTAATAAGCAAGCAAATCTCACATGGTTTAATGTGCACCTATAAAATTTTTTAGAAATACGGCTCGTATTAAAGAAATTAAACTCTATAAACTGAGTGCACTAACGTAGCACGACCAAGAGAAGGAAGACAATTAGACAACTTTTAAAAATTGGTAAGATTTGACGGTATGAATGTCTATTTAAAATTACATGTTCTTTTTGAAGTTGATAATAGTCATATTATAGAGAAAGTACTATTCAAAATTAAAATGTTTGTAAGAGTATTGTATGAGTTCGGATTTATGATGAGACGGATATAAGTTTATTTTAAACATTTTGATTTATAAAATTTAAATATAAGTTTTTGGATGTTGTATATAAGTTTTTAAATTTATATAAGTTATTAATACTGAGCATTTATATCAATTTTTAGAATTATATGTAATGGATGGGTGAAATGGACTCACCCAATGTTATAGACATTGATAGTGTTATTAGAACCAATTGTGTAACCAAATATATACGTAAAAGTAATCCGTTGCACACAATGTATCTTAAAAATGTATGCTATAATAACCGAAGGGGGATTTTTTTCTTGAATCTTCATAATTAATCAGTTATTCTTATTAATAATAGAAAAAAATTCTAACATGAAATAGACATTCATAACAATGTGTCAAATAGAATAATCACTTGTAACTAAAAAAAACACCCTCTAATAATGAAATATATATCTGACATATTTGTTCTCAAAAATATATATATATATATATATATATATATATATATATCTGACATATTTACTTCGTCTATAAATGCAATTTAAAATTAACATTTCACTCAATTATTGATACAAACGCCCATAAAACTCGTATAAGTATAGGTTAAAGAGAAGTTTGTAAATCATGCTAATTTTTAAATGGAACAATCTTTGTGAAATCGAGAGAATACTATTGTAAACATATACAGTATATGTGATATATCCTAGTAAGTGACCATGTTCTTCCTTAAATTAAAAGTTGACTTTGTGAAATGATAGGATTATTCATGGTTTGGATTTAATAATCCAGGCCTTACTCGAGTAACATATGCGCAAATGGAGCTCGTGCACCACGAGGTTTATCGTTCTGTCCATTATCTTTATTACGACAACATTATATGAAGTATATTAGTATTAAGATTAGAACAAAATATCTTTGGCATATCATATCATATTACGTTATACAAATATACAAAAAAGATAATGAGACAACATGTGGAACCGTGGAAGATTCAGAGAAAGGTCTGAAGAATCTAAAGAAAAAAAATCAAATTTAATGCTCCTATTTGTTATTTTAATGTTTTATAGCTTTCCAATCATGTTTCTTGGCTGAGTTTTGTAAACAATTAGAGATTTTGAAAGAGATTATTGGTGACTGCACCATAATTTGCCGTTACGACACAAAATTTTCGATTTAATAATCATACGGAGTACTTTATATGTAAGAAAAATATGATAAATAACTAAATAATTTAAATATTTTTATACTTTTTTGGTGTTTAGAGAGCCACAAGGACGGGGATGAGAAATGATCCCAGAATCTCCTGCAATCAGAAGGGAAGTTTTAACCACTTGAGTTCTTCCTCACTCTCAATATTTTCATACTTTAATTGTTTTAACACACTCATTAGATGCGCCAGTTATATTAAAACTTTCATTTTCGTTTTAAGGGGAATGATAATCTCATATTCATCAAATCTTAAAAATTGCCTCCACGTACTAATGCTCAATAAAAAACATAAAAGACCAAAATGGTGTAATTGTATTTTTTTTTTTTTTTTTTGGGAAAAAAAATGGTATTTTTCCCCAAAATTGGTTATGATTTATTTAGGCCGCTAATTGGAAAAAAAAAAAAATACTTCGTACTTCATAGTATGAATGGTCAACAAATAATTGTGATACATCAAGCAAGATTGCAAAATGCCAAAATGGCTTGGTAAAACCCACAAGATTGTGGGATCAAAGTCCGCTAGATGATTTTAGAGTTTTTTTTTATTTTTATATGGAGTACACAAAGTGCGTAGATTACTACTTTAATTTGATTATATTACTCTGTATAATCAAATAATGCATAGTTTTAAGACTTATAATTTGAGCTCGCAAATGAGAAATCGATCAAGTAGTAGAATATACGCAATCTTCATTTATCTTCAAAGCTACAATCTCGAAAACATTTTCTCTATCAAAATAGTTCAAAAATAAATTACATAAATTATTGATTTTTAAACAATATGTTATCACCTACCTAAGTACCTAACCTACATAATTTATTTTGATTTATACAAATTTACTGGATTTATATGAACCTAGTGTAACTATGATTCAATATGTGTAACTCTAGCTTATTGTCAGTTATTTAAGCTTACTAAAATATATTGTACCATACATTTTTTCATTCTATCACGTCCTTTCACATGAGAGCCCTTTGGCCTTGAAATGTGGATGCAACATTAGCCATCCACATACTTTGTGCAAATTATTACACTTGTAAGTGTTGGGTGGATGAGATTTGAACCTATAAACTTTGTGTCATGCTGGCGCCGATACCATATTAAAGGACCAAATCAACCAAAAGATTAAACTAATTATTAAAGCCCAAAAATATGTTTTATACTTTATTAGTAAAAAGTGTTGCAACTAATAAAAAGCAAAGGAAGTATAAATTTAAATTTTTTTTTCAATTGATATATATTACGTATAATGAAGTATTATAATTTTACTTCTTGGGAGTTTAATTTGCTAATTGATACTCCGTATTGCCTTTATATCGAAATTAATACCAAGGTATGAAGGTAATATGGATTGTGGATAGAAAATCAATACATAATTTCTTGTATTTAATTTGGTTTCAGAATGAATATACCTTTAATTTTGGCACCTAAAGAAATGAAATCCACCTCTCTAATGGATAGGCTTCTAAATCCTACCAAGAATTGAACATCTCACGAGTGTAAAGTATAAGTTTAAAATTATTTCATCAAATAAAAACATTTTTTTGTGTGTGTTTTTAAAAAGGTAAGAAGAAATAACATTAGGAAACCATCTTCACGAGGGAAATCCCTATTGTGTCAATTTGAAGTATGGAAGCTAGATTAGAGCTAGTACAGGCCCGTCGCTGACCCAGGGCAGCCGGGGCACCCGCCCAGGGCCTACGGATAGAAAGGGACTCATTTCCAGCTTTAAGTCTAAGAGTATAGTTTATTTAGTTTAGAGATGCTTTTGTCAACATCACTATCTCTATAGCTTGGTGGTAAGGAATGGTTTGTGAGTACTTGTTGTACTCCTAAGTCAGCGGTTTGACTACCCATAGAGCTCCAATTCTCTCTTTTTTTCCTTTTTGTTTTTTTAAATAAATTTACTATATGTGTAGTATATATATAAACCACTATAGCCTAAATTCTTCTTATTAATCTTATTATGATAAAAATATGTGTTGTTATGTTCCTAAAAAAAATAATTTATATATGGATTTAGATTAAGTATTTTTTTCAAAAATTGATAAAATGATTAAACAAGCAACGAGTGAGCTACTGAGCTATACTCTATCTTTCCTTCAAAAAAAAATGTTCTATCTTTCCTTCAAAAAAAAAAAGCTTCGAGTGAGCTAACATGCTATATTTTTCTTGGTTAAGCTGTTTTTTTACACTTTCCATCCTGTCACGCATCATATTTCTTTTGTTAGTGAACAATGATTAATTTTATTCGTAAGAGAGAATCAATCGTTATGTTTCATATTTTTTTTACAAATCATATAGTTGTAGTAGTATATAAAAGTATTTTTTTTTTACATTGATTTTAATTTATTATAAGTGTTTTTTTTAAGAATGATAATTTGTTCATATTAAATACATATATAGAAAAAAAATACCTCTTCTATATTAACCAAAAAAATTCTAAATATAATAGGGCCCCGATTTATTCTTTTTCCCATGGGCCCTCGAAATCTCAGAAACGGCCCTGAGCTAGTACAATCATTAATTAACATGAAATCTGCTACTAAATGATCTACATTTGCTATCTAATCTACTGCTCGGGTCGCCTCTCTATATACGTGTCTGATGCTCCATTTGTCGAACTTTTTCAATAAAATGCGAGAGTCTTCAATGATGTTTCGGATTTTCCAAGGGGTGGACTACTTGCCTGTGATTGCATTGACTATGAGTAAGTTGTCACCTTTGATTTCAATAGTTGTTCGTGGCACCCTTATGAAGTACTAGTATTTGCCTTTGTGAAGAGAAGTTGTCTCTGCGTCGAATGCCTTTGTATTCCCGAGGTTGTAGGTTGCTGCTAAAAATAGGGCACCTTTTATAGTCCCTAACGATGACGTTTGATGTTGCTGAATTGTTTTGGATCGACCCATCAAAATTTAGTTTGTAAAAATTTGGAGGGGGTACCCACACGACTAGAATATATAGAGGATGGATGATGATGATGATGTTGCCTCTGTTGGTAAGGGAGAGAAGAAGGGGGGATCTCATCGTTATAGGAGATCCTGAAGAGTAATAGATATCGATAAGGCTTCTTTATTCCTAATCATTGAACATAAATAGCGCTTTGTGGTCCATTATAATGAGATCAAAATTATCACTACTTTGGAAGATAATAGCATTTCGTTCTTTCCAAATGCTCCAAAGTAAGAAATTTTCATTGGGTGGACAAATATTTTTTGAGATAACGTAGGGCATTAATTAGGTCATGTGCAGGAAGGGAGCAGTTGAACCAAGCGGAAGTAAGAGGATGAAGCCAAAAGGAGGAAGATTTGTCAATTTAAAAACAAATTAAATGGTTATACAAGGGGTATGTGTTATTTAGAATAATTTTTTTTGTCTAAACAGAGTGTGATGAATACTCATTTGAACCTATGCCATATGTCCATACCTTATATTATGAGTATTAATATTTCACAAATCTATAATATTATTAAAACTCAAAGGGATATATAGCATGATATCACCATATCATGTTAGCATTCCTTTAGTGCATTTGGCGCCACGTGGACAATGATATGTCAAGACCTATTCATCTATAATTAACGCTAAAAATCAATGCAATAATGCAAATGTATGATAGAGTTATAATTTGAACTAAAATTTAAGAATGACATTTACCATCACACGCCTCTTAATACTTATTGTGCTTAATAGAATCTATTAAACTACATGTTGTAGCTTTCTAATTTCTCCGCGACGCTCTTTATTTCGCAACTTTGTATTAATTACAGTACTACATATATTATATCAATTAAAAAGCAACAATAACTTCATTTTTAATTTCTACTTTATTTCACTACGTAATCGTTAATGTACCTCAAATATTCCCACCATAAATTTCTCAGTTTCCTTCCTCTAATAATCAAATTGACGAGTTTTTTTTTTTTTTGGTAAAATTGGTATAAACCACCTTTTTTGAAAAAAACCACCTTTTATGTTTTTTTTTTTTTTTTTTTATATATATATATATCTACTAAACCACCTTTTAAATACCTAAATTTTTTTATTGCCCCACCCCTATTTCAAATCTAACATATTGTATCTCTACCATCCACTTCCAAATCATGAACCATAGCAAAACCTTCCCTTCCATCTCAACCATCACTTCAATAAATTTAAGGTTTGAGAATAAACAAATACTACAATTTAATTTTTGTAGCAAAATTAGGTTTGGTTTTTTAATTTAGAGTTTTACTCAATTTAGTCATGCATTTATATAGAGGGAATGGTCAAATGTTTTTTGGGGTGAAAAAATACATGATTTAGGAGCAAAAGTTGTGGGCACCTTTGACGTCTCAGTTAAATTTTTTGTCAAAATTTAAAATAGAGGTGGTGCAATCAAGAATTTTGGTACTTAAAAGGTGGTTTAGTAAATAAAAAAGGTGGTTTTTTCAAAAAAGTTGGTTTATACCAATTTTGCCTTTAAAAAAAAGAAATAATCAAAATAGAAGAAATGACGACCTACGACATCCTACGGACCAAAAACTATTTAAAGTACTTCTTTCTTCCCTAAATTACATTCCTATTTCTCTCTATTATGTGAGGAATAAATAATAGAAACATGAATTGTAATTTAGAGACGGAGCGAGTATTAAACTAGAACAGTAAAACCCCTACCTAAGCATGTAGGGGCACAAAGATATATTGACACGGTATATTATTCCATATATCAGTAAAAATTTAAAAAAAAATTACAGAATACTTGATACAAATTAAAGGAATATTTTGAGATTTGTTCAATAAAATCTTGAGCATTTAACAGAGATCGACCTTCCAAATCCACAAAATCATTTACAAATCACCACTAGGATTTGAGTATGTCATGATTCCTCATTGGACTCCAAATGTTCTGAAAATATCCAACATGATAAATACATTTAATACGGAGTGCACGCATACTACATTACTACGGTACATTATATTACATTTTTTTATCCTGTCAAAAAAAAAAAAACAAAAAAAACCTACATTTATGCTGTACTACTTGCTTGTATAGTTGCATTATCACATGAGTAAAATATTTGCTCATATCTAAACCTACATTATTTAATCATTATGTATTTTCATCAGTGGCGGAGCTAGGGTGGGTTCAAGTGGGTTCATTGAACCCACTGATTTTTTGAAAAAAATTAAAAACTTTTTTTTAAAAAAAAAAAAAAAAATCAAAATAGGTTTAAATAGAATATTTGTGTATTATATGACAGCAAGTAAAGTTGTAGCCCAGTGGTTATTTTTACCTCCCATCACACAAGAGTTTGTGGGTTCAAAACCCATAACTCACACTTTTTTTTAATTTTGTTTCCTGAGCTTTTCCTGCTTCCAGCTTTCCTCTTCCTCATCCCCCAAATTGCAAAACCCTAACTTCTTCCTCCTTCTCTTAATCTCTTCCCGTTCTTCCTCCTTCAGTCCTTCTCTTCCCGGCGCAACACGGCAGCAGTCAGCAGAACGCCAGAACACGGTGGCAGCGGCAGCGCACCAGCCACTCACCCAGCAGGCCAGCAGACCCACCGTCGTCCGTCACAGCACTGACAGCCTCACAGCCGTGTATCGGTGTATGTAGGTAAGTGAATTTGGGGATTTTTTTTTTGCAAATGTAATTTACTTCTCAATTTGGGGATTTTTTTTTGCTAAATCATTGAATACTTGAAATTCATATGCTAAATAGCTAATATACATTACGAATTGCCAATTTTTTGTAAATTGCTGAAGTTTGGTTATAATTATCTAATTTACTTCTCAAGTTCTCAAGTCATAAGATTTATAAGGATGATCGCGTGAAGGCTATTACTGTCATGTCTACATTTGAATCATTTGAATTTGTATTTATGATACATTTGATGTCCGAAATATTTGGGATTACTGATAAATTGTGTCAAGCTCTGCAAAAGGGGGACCAAGATATTGTTAATGCCATGACATATGTTAAATTGACTAAGGAGGGATTACAACAAATGAGGGACCATGGGTGGGAAGACTTTTTACATCTTGTGGTTTGTTTTTGTGTTAAACATGATGTAGAAGTTCCTACTATGGATGATATGTATGTTCCTCGTGGAAGGTCAAGACGCTTCTTTGCCAAAGTTTCAAATCTTCATCGATTTCGGGTAGAAATATTTATAAGTGTCATTGATTTACAACTCCAAGAGCTCAATAGTAGATTTGATGAAGAAAATATGGAGTTACTTATTTGTGTGTCATGCTTAAACCCGATCAATTCATTTGCGGCATTTGATATGCAAAAGTTGTTGAGACTTGCTGAGTTATATCCCAAAGAGTTTCCAACTAATGATATGACGATGACTGCACTTCGTCATGACCTTCAATTTTATATTAATGATGTGCGCCAAGATGCAAAGTTTGGAGACTTGAAGGGTATTCATGAGCTTTCTATGATGCTTGTTGAAACAAATAAGCATACTACTTACAACTTAGTTTACTTGCTTATAAGACTAGCATTGATCCTTCCGGTTGCAACTGCAAGCGTGGAACGAGTGTTTTCCTCAATGACATACGTAAAAAATAAGTTGCGAAATAGTATGGGTGATCAACTATTGAATGATAATTTAGTCACTTTTCTTGAAAGAGATTTATTTTCAAGAGTTAGTGATGATGATGTATTGGAACGCTTCCAAAGTATGAAGACTCGAAGAATGCTTCTGTAGTTTTTTTTTTTTTTTTTCATTTTTCTATGTGTAATCTATTTGTAATCTATAGTTTGAACTTATTTATGTACTGAATATTTAATTATTGTATTTTTATTCCTTTGTTAATTATGATTTCAAATTTTGGAAGTTTCGAACCCACACTTCGAAAATCCTGGTGACGCAACTGATTTTCATTAACATTTTAATTACACCGATACACCGAGTAATTCAACTTAATATCCCACATTAGTCAAACAATGTGATATCATCTCATAAAATAATAAAATAATCACATATTATATTTTCTTATCCCATCTAATTAAAATAATTAAGCAAATAAACAAACTTTCACTCCTTAAATACTTCACCTATATAAACCTCTCAACTCACAAATATTTCCATTCAACCCATTTTCTCTCATCGTACACAAACTCACACTTAGAACACCATGTCTCCACCACCCCTCGCCGCCGCCACCGTCTCCGCCACAAGCAATGTAGATACACTAACTAAACCTTCTTCTCCATTCTCTCTCCTCCCGGCGGACGTCATCCGGTCCCACATACTCCCTAGCTTAGACGGGTGTACCTTAGCTGCGGTAGGATGCGCTACACCGGAACTCCGCTCTCTTTCCTACGATGAAGAACTTTGGTCTCACATTTGTCATTCCACGTGGCCGTCTACTACTACTCCACGTCTACGCCACCTCATCTCCTCGTTTCCAGGTGGCGGTTCTAGAAGCTTCTTCTCCCTCTCATTCCCGCTTTTTCCCTCCACTCTCTCTCCTAATCCTCACCCTCCATTATCATCGTGTAAGCTCCCTGAGCAGTTAATCTCAGCCGTTGATGTTTTTTACCGTGGAAATTGCATTCTTTCTAAGGTTCAGGAGACGGAAACCGTGACCGGGTGGTTCCGGTGCTCGCCCTTAAGAGTTGACCTGGTGGGACCTAAGGAGTCTGTTCCTACGCCTATAAGAAGGCCGAGTCATGATGACACGTGTCAAGATCTATATGCTGACCTGGAGCTGAGTTGGATCGTGGTGGACCCCACGTCAAAAAGGGCGGTTAATTTGTCGAGTTTACGCCCCGTGTCGGTGGAGCGGCACTGGCTGAGCGGGGAGGTGCACGTAAGGTACGCCACCGTGGTAGGAGGTCAAGTGATGTGTAGTGTGGAGGTCACGTGCGTGGGAGGTGGTCCTGGTGGCCTCGTGTTACACGTGACTGAGGCTTGTCTAAAAATGGAAGGGATTGATGGGGCCCATTTGAATGGGAAGGATAGTTTGGTAATTTTGCAAAGGGTGTTGGAGGGTAAAAGAGGGGATTTGTATGGTAAAGGAGGTATGAAGGGGAGAGTAGATGAAGGTAGGAAGAGATACTTGGAGTTTTTGGAAAGAAAGAGACAAAGGAGGGAGAACATGATAAGAAGAGAAGGTAGATTAGATAGCATGTGTGTAGGAATTAGTGTGTGTTTATTTGTTAGTTTTCTTTACATGGTTTTTTTTTAATTAGTCTTAGCCTCGATCAGATTAGCTCATTAAACACGAATTTTAATTGCATTCCGTCTACATCACTTTACTCGTCCTGTTGTGGTTTCATATGTTAGCTACAATGTAAAAAAGATATCATAAAAGTTAAAGTTCATCCCATAGTACCATAAAGACGCTGAAAATCAGCCAAATTGCTAATTTATTTTGTTTTGTACATGTTTTGTCACCCTTATTTTTAAGGTCTATTTGGAGACCTTGGGTCTATATAAGGACATACTATGAAAAATGAGTATATACATACAAATGAAAAAAATAAACTAGTTAATGACGTTTTTAGCAAATTTGAGGAATTGTATTAGGGTGCTCAAATTTGTTTTATTCCTCCCTTCGGAATATATTTTCTTTAAATGCTTGTACTACGATCTTATAAAGTAGGAATAGGGTAAAATAACAATATTGAAATATAGGTACATTTTGATAGATTAGTTGTCTAATCATAATTTATGGAAACATGTAATTGTCTACAAATTATGGAACAAACCAATCACAAAGTTACCAAGGCGCAAAGCTTCAAAAGACAAGGTCAATCCGTCATTCATCAATCACATTATATAGAAGTATCCAAAATATTTTGTTAATTTTGCTAACATGATTCAATTATTCAGTGAGATAAATATTTTCTTCGTCCCTAAATTTTTGCTCTATTTGATTTTTGTGGTCTCCAAGATGCATCCCATTATGATTTTATTTTTATTTTTATACGCGTAAAAATTATAAAAATAGATATTAATAAAATATACAATGACACAAATCAACAAGATCCCACATGACTATATTATTTCTTAATTCTTATAGATTAAGAGTATTTTACAGTCAAAGATTATATGGTACAAAATTTTAGGGACATAAAGTACAAGGTAGCAATTTTTAATTTTATGACGAATCATTTTAACCAGATTGGCATGCTATTCCAAAACCAACTACGTAAACCAAATACTTGGTATATGATTAGATGATTTAGATCATTGGAGTGCATCAGAAAATTCTAAAAAATTGCCGCAAATCAAAGAGGTAGTTATCAGTATATTTCAGATTTGCACCTTCCCAATTAAAAAAATACCAGTACAATTTACACCGTATTCAAACATTGTTTATTTGTCTTCTTTTTTTTTAAAAATATTTTTTTAGGGGTAAGGGGTGGGCCTCACCTTAATTTCCTATCACAGGAAATATCAAGGGGGTATTACCCACAGGGGAGGGGGGATATGAGCCTCGAACCCGGGTCATTACCTCGGGAATTGAAGCTTAGCTCCACTGAGCTATAGGCTTCTTGTTTGCACTTTAAGGCACCACATATAATCGCAATATTTCCAAAAAGATAGGGCACGCCCTTTAAGGTGTTACAATCAAATTATGATCGTGAAGCCAGCTCGTTCTACACTTGTATTTCTGCTCCAATAATATGCATAAATAATACTTCGTCTATTTTTTTTTATTATTGCACCACTTGCCTTTTTAGCAAGTTTCACAAATATTGCATTATTTTCTCTTTAAAAAATTATTTGTGTTCACACTACAAATACCAAACATACTATTGCTTTTTCATACTTACTTTTTAATTTATCAATATGTCACATGGATAATTTGTATTTTTACCTTTCTTTCTTACTTTTTTTCCACTACCAAAGTATTTGTACCCAACCCCTATGGTGCAATAATAAAAAATGGAGAAACTCTCCCCTTAAATGTACTTGGTGAGATTCAACCCCTGATCTCACGATTGCATGTCAAAAAACTAGCCAATTCTCTAGCCTGATATATCACATATATTTTACTCCATACATTGGTAGTTATGGAATTGCAATTTGTCTTTCATACTCGTGTTGGATTTTCGATATTCAAATAAGCGTATAAAATCCTTGCAAGAAAATGTAAAGATAGACGGAAAAGAATAAGACTTGCGACATGAGCTCAATCATAGGCTTCAAATACAAGCATTAAGAATCAAGTCATTATAAATGTATACAAAGCGTCTTCTTAAACAAAAAATTGTTCCGTTTATGCCTCGTTATCCTTGTCCAATTTTAGGGCAGCATCCCCGTATCTAAAATTTCAACATTCACCTGCTAGATAATTGAATAATACACACATCCAAGAACCCAACACTCATACCTACGGCATACAGGTAACAAGTAACTTTTTTTAAGGTTAAAATTTTGCATGAGAAAATTTTAAGTATTACTAGTTATAAGTTATCAGTGATTCTTTCAACAAAAAATCCATGCAAAGTGTACTGCCCCATATCAGGGGCAGGGGCAGGGGCAGGTTGTAAGTTATAATTTGGTCATGCAGTTTGCAAGGTATGCCTTTAAAATGTTTTAAATTTCCTTGGAATCAAAAGTAGGTGTAAGTCATTTCAGATGAATGACAAAGGCATGAAACAACATATAACAAGGAGAAAAACACAGCCATCTAACCCAGCTCTTTTCAAAGAAAACGTCGATGGAGCCCCCAGCAGATAGGTAGCTAAACAGCTACATAACTGTGCAATACATGTGTATATTGTGTTAAATGGCGTATTATGCTTCTAATCAGTTGCTTCACAATTTTATATCATGCAAGCTTTGATTGCCTTTTCTTGCTACCATTGGCTAGTTCAGCAGGAATAATATCATTGAAAACAGGAAATAACTTTGACTATAACTAATCAATCAGCAGAGAAACTGTATATACAACTCTCTTACCTGGACTTAAAGATATGGAAGCTTGATCAGCTTCAGCTTATTCATCTATTAATCTATACTGACAGCTGACACAATAACTACAGGCGCTTTGAAAGATGAAATTTTATCAATCTCTCAACTTAGCCGCATTGCAGCTTTTTTATGTGAAGTGCTGGCTGCTAGTCGACATTAACAAACTTCCATTGACATGAAGCAGTTGAGCCTTTCAATGATCAAAGAATAGTATACTGGATAGAGATAAAGGAATAAACAAGCCCAGGACCTAACAGCCCTGAAATTACTAGAATATCCCACCACTATAGTATACGGGTTGGTAGCTTTGTCAAAGGTACATTATGGTGTAGGTACCCAGCATCAGCATGTTAGCCAAATTGATGGGCTCATGTTATCATTACTTGATGTATTTATGCCAACAGATTCAGCATCAAGAAGCAGGTGGTCCTCGTACTATGGGCATTTCCCTATGAAACCCAGCCTCTTGCTTTGCATAATCAACAAATATAACGCGCCCATGTACTTGCTGCAAGTTTTCAACAGTTCTTATTTCCACTGCAGTCGTAAATAATGAAACACAGAGCAGCATAAAATACAGTACAGTAGTACACACATACTTTTCCATTCATCTCTGTCAAGGCTTTATCAGCTTCATCTTCTGATGCATAAGTTACAAATCCGAAACCCTTAGATCTGTCTGAGACACGATCATGTACAATTTTTGCTGTCAAAAAGAGACCACATTAGCATCACTAAACAGAAAATGAGCATAACACACCTTTTTTTGTGGGGTGGGGGGGTGGGGGGTTGTGGGTGGTGTTTATGAGTAAGACATCAGGAAGGAAGTGCAATCTGACTAGTATCTTGAGGAGGAAGACAGGTAAGTTTATTAGGATAAGAATATTATAAAAATTGAGAATAGTAGGGAGATAGAACATATGATATAAATTGATGAGATTAATCTACTTGTTTAATTTTGGATAGTGCAGTAGTGCCTAGACCTGGCAATCCTGACCCAGACCCGTTGACCCGACCCATGACCCGAAATTGACCCAAAAACATTGACCCGAAAATGACCCAAACCCAAAATTGACCCGACCCGAAAATGGAGTTGACCCGATCCTACAAGAAATGCCCCTAAATAAAATTACCTTATAATTGAACAAAAAATGTCTTGTGCCAAAAATAACTCAATTTGTTCATTTTCAACCGTAGCTAAGCTCATAAACTAAAATATACTCTATAAAATTATTGATTTGAGCTTGATCCACAAATGAAACAACCCAAACATGACCCGACCAGAATTGACCTGACCCGAATATAACTCGAATATACTTGACCCAAAATTGACCCGACCCGAACATACCCGACCCGAAAATTGACCCGATCAGGACTCGACCCGATACCTGACCCGAAGTTGACTCGAAACCCAAATCGACCCGACCCAGACCCGACCCGATGACCCATTTGCCAGGTCTAGTAGTGCCCGCCCATACTATGATATAATTTGGTGTTTTATTTGCGTCAACAATACAAATTTACAATCATCTATCAAACATTCCCAAATTCATTTCTTTCTCCCCAATTCTAAATTTCTGATTTTTATTCTATAACTGTCTTTCATTTTTTTTTTCTTTTTTTTTTTTTTTGTGGGGGGAGGGGAGGGGGCTTCAAACTCAGTTACCTTGTATCACTTGTCCATACTGAGAGAATGCTTCTGCCAGTGTCTTCTCTGTAGTATAAAATGAAAGTCCTGGAACAGAAATCAGAAGTAGGCATCTAGTCAGCCAAGAAAAGAGAAATATACAAGTACGCACAATTTAAGCAGGCAATTCCCATACTTGATTGGCAAAAGGTTATCAACAAAGTGGTCATAAAGTTGTCACAAAACGCCCTTCTCTAGAACATCAATATGAAGCATACCTTTGAAAAAAGCCTAGAGTTCTTACTTCCCTCAAAAATGTTTGTCTTTTCTTCCTTTTAGAATGATTGGACTTTCAACTTGTTTTTGACTCTTACCCCTCTGATCTTTTCCCTAAGAACTGAAGAGTGTCAAAAGTAGTTCATATTGTCCAATTTCTTAGCTCAACTGTTCCTTTACAGTTTCATCTTCTCTGTACTATCGAAAGCCATCAGCTAGTATTTCAAAAGCCCGTACACTATTTGATCAGTCTTGTTTATGCATACTGAAACCAATAGTGTTGAATGTGAGAAGTCAAGTTGTCTATGATATTAGAGTCAAAAGGCTAGGCATGGTTTGATACATTACTCTCTTGGGTAGAAGTAATGCAATGTTCATTCATTCCAGATTTCAGAACATGCCAAACTCACTAATCAAGTATGCTAGAACTCATTTTGTTGGTTTAATCAATATATAGACCAAGTCTGAACAGAATTTAAAACTCGTTTGATAAATAAGCTTGAAGACAAACATAGGGATACTTGTTCATGTATCTTCATGAACAACTTATTTAGTTATTCATGGACACTCTTTTATTAGTGTTCATGAACAACAAGCTCATTTTTTGGTTTAGGAAGATTTCTTAACTAGTTCAGTTATTGACTTATAATGTTATCTTTCTGGGAAAATCATTTTGCAAGTGATTTTCAGCTTTATGATTCAATAAGTTCTAACTATTAAATCTTTTCATCGAGCTTACATTTCTTTTTCTGAGCTCAGCTTGATTGATAAACAAGACAAGCACAAACACAACAATTCCTAACAAAACTGAAATGAATTTTTAAGATTGACTATAAGCTCGAGCATAGACTTGAGTTTAACTAAGTTAAGCTTAGAGTTTGAGTTGCTCCTTCACACCCCAAGGTATATATGGATTACACTTAAACTGAATTTGGGTGATTGGAGTATCTGAATAATCTGATGTTATTTGCATGATTCAAATATTGTGCTTTGGATAAAGGCAGAAAGATCAAGCTTGTGTGGTAAAACACCAGAAGATCAAGGTGACAAAATGTGAAACCACAGACGTATTATTATGATGTACAAAGGGGCGGAGTTTGTTGTTACCAAGACGAACATTAAAATTATTGCTCTTTCAACACCATAAATTGAGAAAAGCTTGTTACGAAAGGTCCATGGTTGTCAAAATATAACACCAAAGGATTGTCAATATAGTCCTAATCCTATATTATGCAGTGTGTACTGTGTGGTTTTGTTACTTTTGTATCTCTTCCGTAACAGTTAGTAATGCGTTTTCAATCTATATTTGGTCAATGATCTTGTCGAGAAATGTACTACAGGGTAATAATCTTTTACTTTAGAAGATTAGAACAAAGATATTAGTTAGTAATGATTTTTCAATCTATATTTGGTCATTGATCTTGTCGAGAAATGAATTACAGGGTAATAATCTTTTACTTTAGAAGATTAGAACAACTACACTCATTGAAGAAATAATCGCAGGTGATGGTTTTTAAGAAATTCGTTTGAAATACCACGAATATCTATGATTATTTATACAATTGTCAAGAACAAGCACCTCATCAGGATACACTTCATAATTCAAATAACTCGAATAATACTCGATATTAGATTAAAATGTGACCAATTAAAGTGAGACGGAATGCATAGAATACTGTATCATTCAACACTAAAGACCTAATCGAATTTCGCTTAAAAAATCACCAATTCACTCAACACCTTGCACATATCCTGAATTTAATAAAATAAAATCAGTTATACAATATGATTTCACTCAAGTTAAGCTTCAACACCAACACATTCCTAAACAAATTTCCTCAAAATTGCATCATTTTGTTCATACGATCAAAATTAAATAAATTGATGCTTTTAAAGAAGACAGTATCAAAATACGAAAAAAAATGCAAAGGAAAGACGATTGAATCAATAGAAGAGAAAGAGGAGAGAGTGAGATACCTCCGACGAAGAGTCTGGAAGCGATGCCTCTGCGAGAGAGGAGAGAATAAGGCAAGGAATTAGGGTTTCCGACGGAGTTGCTGGTCATTCTTCTGATTAGCGCCACCGCCATTTTCACATTTCTCTTATTCACCGGTCACCATTAGAGGTGTCAATTCGAATAATCGGATGGAGTTTGGGTCGGTATGTTCGGGTCGGATATGTTCGGATTAAAATTATCCTTTTAACTCGGATCGGGTTAGATCGGGTCAAATTCGGGTCAGGTCAAATTCAGGTCATGGTCTATCGAGTTCAGGTCGGATATGGGTCGGGTCAACTCTAGATCGGTTCACTTCTGGTTTGGATAAATTTGGATGGGGTTTAAAACGGGTTTAACTGGATAACTCTGGGTCGGAAGAATTTGGGTCGGGTTGATTTCGGTTCGGATGACTTCGGTTCGGTCAAGTTCGGTTTGATTAAGATAAGGTTGATCCATTGATTCATTAAATGGTCAGTTTCAATTCAATTCTTTTTTGTGTTTGGCTGGATTTTGGTCGAGCTGACCAAATTCATATCCAAATAAGGTTATTTTTAATCTAGAGATATTATTGAGTTTTTACCTTATTATTGGTTGAATATGATTATAAATTACGAAGCACGAAGTTTTAGTTTTCTCATTTGATCAAGTTATGTATAATTTTTATCTTAAAGGAAAATTGAGATTGAATAATTATCGATAACTTATCATACCTATATAAGTGAGACCAAGCTAGTAATATATTGACGACTTATAGTTACATATGGTGATATATACAAAAAAAGAATATCAATTTTTTAAGGTCATTACAAGGTTACAACTCTTCATCACTTATACAATCTTACGAGGTTATGAGTTCTGTACTATTAATTTAGTTTATTACTAATTCATTTTGTATAATGATAGGCTTATCGCGTACCTAACAAAAATAACCTAACTATTCCTTCTAACTGTGTAGTAGGCAAGTAAGGATCGAATCCAAGAGACTATGGTTCATTCAATTAATCAGACTCAATTAATCACTAAGCACGTGACCAATCAATAATGGATGATAATAATCAACTAATTTATTAAATAACACAATTAACTAGAGGAAATATTAATCAATAAACTAAAGCATCCAAGATCAAGCATCACCACGATTATGATTGATAAACTAATAAATCTACCCCCAATATATAAATCAATTGACAAGAAGAAAAGCAATCCCTAATAATAATACCAAAGGTCTCTTCCGAGTTATCAATGGCTTCCCAAATTAACTATCAAGCCTACTTCCGTGGAATCAAGCGAATAAGGGACATTAAACACCATGCCTAGATTCCTAATTATTCAATCATCTACTTCCGTGATGATCTTCAAACCCTTAATTGAAATAACCTAATCCCGTTAATACCCAACTTCCGTTGCAATAAGAACAAAGGGATGATAACAATACTAATTATCCCTAATCTAGTATTGGCATAAACACAATCAATTAAGCATGTCAATTGGGATTATTATTGGGGAATTTAAAGATCTACTTTATACATCAATCATAATCGGGCTTAGCAAGATCCCGGATTAAGGAAACTACTCACAAATCATAATTAAATCAAAAACAAGATCTAATAGAGAACACATAATTAAAGAACTATAAAATAAATAAAAGAGATGGAAAGTAAGAAATACCAAATACTTCAATTGATGATCTTGAATTCTTGAGGAACAATTAATAAAACTAGGATTAAAGATTGAAATTGCTTAAGAAAATAAAACTAGGGTTCTTGAGAGTTTTCTAGGGCTTAAGGAGAAAACTAATGAAAAACTAACTGTCTAAAAGTTAATTACAAAAGGGTATTTATACCCCCAAAAGATAATATTTCGGAAAAATAAGAAAATACGCGTTCTTGAGCTTTGCCCGGTCTGACCGGGCGGACCTCGCCCGATCGGGCGGAGGAAGGCTGCGTAAAATACGACAGTTTTCCTTCTTTGCCCGGTCTGACCGGGCGAACCTCGCCCGGTCGGGCGCGCGTAACACGTTTCGAAAATTGCATCTCATAACTTGATTTCTTCATCGCCCGGTCTGACCGGGCGAAGCCTGCCCGATCGGGCGCGCGTTGCACCGTTCAGAATTGGGCTTCTTCCTGTGAACTCCTCATTGCCCGGTCTGCCCGGGCAAGCCATGCCCGTCGGGCATTCCACATAAATTGCAGTTCTTGGCTATCAACTCTTCGAATCTACTAAAAACACGTCCAATTGCTAGAAACGCTTCATATTCCTGAAAAGCTTACTAAAACAATCGAATACACTAAAGAAGAGATTGTTAGCAAGAAATAGCTCCGTAGAGCTCAAAACCATGTAAAATCATGCAATCAAACCGGGGAAAACCATTGTATAAAACACGTATATCATATAAGATATTTGTTAGAGTTGTTAGAATTACTTTATTACTAATTCAATTTTTATATTAAAAGCTTGACATTATACATATTGATAGTTAATTGTTACCATGTACATTCTTTTTATTTGAGCATAAATTATTGCATATGTATGTAGTGTGTATATAACTGTACGATGTATAACGCCTATAATTCTAGGATAATGCACAGTTGTAGAGGAAGTAGTAATGAAGGAATGTTATGTATTTGTAAATACATAACAATGATTAAAATATTCTAAAAACACATGGTAAAGAGAGAAAAAAGGAGAGAGATAAGAAGAGAGAGCTCTTTATGTGGACCCCACCTACTTTTGGTCAGATTGTCTCACGTGATGGGTTTGTAGTAAACTTAAGACTCCGGACTATTTCTTTGTAGTAAAAAATTTAACTTATTAATAATTAGTAATTATATAGTATAAGAACTTGAATAAAAAGGTCAATAATCAATTATGGTCGGGTTAAATTCGGATCAGGTAAAAATCAAATCGAGTTAAAATTGGGTCGGGTTAATATCAGTTCGGGTCAAAACAGATCGGATCTAATCGGTTATTTGTTAGGTCAATTTCGGATCGGGTTGAGCTCGGGTCGGGTCAAATCAGTTCGGTTTGAGTTCAGGTCGGGTCAAATCAGATTCGGGTTGAGTTCAAGTCGGATCAAATCGGTGTCGGGTTAAGTTCAGATCGGGTCAAGTTCGGATTCTGGTTGAGTTCAGTTCGGTTACAGATCGGGTTTGGGTCTTGAATTTCTCGGATCAAATCGGATCGGTTATAGTTCGAAACGGATAATTTTTTTCGGGTCGGTTCGGGTTTGACACCTCTAGTCACCATTGTGTTTTTAGGAATGAATTTATGTGAACTTATTTTGTGGGCAACGCTTAGCCCAGCAAGGTGCTGGACTAGCACACAAATTTAATGAATATTAAATATTTTTGGTGGGCCCCTAATTCCTTATCTTATATTGGTGTGTATTTTGTACGTATGAACTTGTATGTCCCAAGTGTATACATACTTAGCGCGCTTTTTAAGACCGTTATAATAAGTTAGTCCGTTATTTTGCAAATGGGGTTGATTTAATTCATCCAGAGACATAGATGAGAATCTAGGGTTCTTCATCTCATCTTCATTTGTTGAATCCTCATCTTCTTCAGCCCCCATTTTCATCTTCATTTCCCAAAATTTCAGATTCTCGTTGAATCCTCATCTTCTTCAGCCCCCATTACTCATTTGTTGTCTGAATAATAAAGGGTTTTCGGGGTTAAAGATGAGGGGATAAATGGGATAATTAGGGTAAAAGCGCGTCAATTGTGAGCGGATTTAACAATGCAGACATCAATGGAGCTGATTGAAAGTGATTGTTGCTATAACTTAGTTGGCAGGAATTAGGTATGTTAACTGACTCTGTTCTTGGGATTAACTTGATTATTGGATTGGTGCATTTTTGGAATTGGAGTTTGGTCTGGAACATATATTTGTTAATCTAGCATGTATATATTAGGGTTAAAGTGCGTCCATTGTGAACGGATTTTGGTAATAATGACATTTACAATTGCTATTTTTGATCTGGATCATATATTTGTTAATCTAGCATGTTTCACAAATGACAATATTAATTATCACAAATGACAAAACTTTTTGTGACTGTGGACAATGTTGTTTATTGCTAAAATTATTGGTTAGCTAAAATTATAGGTTAGGTAATTAATTGTACATACAAATTCCATTAAAGTTTGAAATAAAACAATATTATTTATGACAGTAGACAATATTCTTTAGCTAAAATTATTGATGCTTAGCTAAAATTATAGGTTAGGTAGTTGGCATTAATTGTACAATATAATACATTGAAATCTCATGAAAGTTTGAAATAAGAGTAGGAATGCTTTAAAAACATACTAGCTTTTTATGATGACATGTGATAGAGTACTTGTTATAGATTAATTGTTAAAGATTGATTGTTTGTCACACATGTTGTTAACTTATGGAAAAATAATTTAGTGAAGGTTGAGGCAGTGATGTTAAGTTCAGAGGTTGTAGAAAATGTTTGTGTATCATTGTCTTATAGTGATGAAGGTGGTGCAATGGATTTGATAAACTTTGAGAAAGGGGCTGGTGTTGATATTGGTGAATTATGTCCATATGAAGGTGGAGTGGGGATGGATAGTGATGGAGTTGGTGGAGGTAATATGGTGAATCTGAACATAATTAAAATAGACCCACCTGAAGTGGGAATGATATTTGATTCATGGGAAGAAGCTGATATGTACTATAATGCATTTGGCAAGCAGGAAGGGTTTGGTGTGGTTCTTGGCTAAAGTGCATAAAAAAACTCTAAAAGATGGTCGCAAGGTTAAAAGGGTTGTTACATGGAAATGTGAGTGTGCAGGTTTTCCAGACACCCGAAGGAGGGTTGGTGGGAAAATATAATCTAAGGAGTTGGAAGGGGAGCCGGTTGCAACAAAGAAGTCGAAAAAAATGTGGTTGCGAAGTCGAGATTTATGTTGGTTTAAAGGATCATGGTAAGTGGGAGATAGTAAGAGTGGAGTTGAAGCATAAACCCCATCAAGTATCACCTTCAAAATCAATGCTAGTGACAAAATATAGGTTGAAGGAGTTGGAAAATATGTAGTATGTGAGGCGTAAACTGCATTTTGGAGACAATGTGGGGCTCCCCGCTGCTAATATGCACAAGTGGTTGGCTAGTGAGAGGAATGGGGTTGAGAATATGCCCTTTACTAAGAAGGCACTATAAGAAATTCGACTTTGGGCAACGACTAAACTCGAAGCCCAAAACCAATATCTCGTCGCCCAAAGTCTTGGGCGACGAATTTGGTCTAGACATGGGTCTGAAGCCCAAAGGTCGAAGCCCATTACATATTGGGCGACAAATTTGTATTTCGTTGCACAAAGGTTATTTTGTGCAACGATCAAGTTAGTTGCCTATGTGCTGTTCATTTCGTCGCCCATAATATTTTGGGCGACGAACAAGTTCGTTGCCCTATCTTTAATACGTTGGGCGACAAAGTATTTTTCGTTGCCCATAATGTTTTGGGCAACGAACTTATTCGACGCCCATCTTTGCCCCAATACGTGTTATGTCGTTGCCCATAGTACTTTGTGCAACGAAGTTACTCGTTGTCCATATTTATTGGTATCATAATTTTTTATTTTTATTTTATTTTTTATATTTTTTTTACTACGGGTACAACCTATTGAAAAACAAACTAATCTGAAAATATATTCAAATACCAAACATTTTGAATATTGACTATATGAAATAAATTTAATTTATAAATAACATACTAAGAAAATGTGTAAATTATAAGATAATCCCACTTTTTCAACAAGGTACATGATCCTTTAAAAATTAAATAACATAACACTAATTACAGACTTAATTACATCGACCCCTTCTCAACGCTGCTCATATATATCACCTTCAATAGTTGCGATCATCCATCTTTCATTGCTAGCCCATGTTATTCCTATGTAAGTGAAACATAAGTTAGTAACATCAAAATAATTATTGAGAGCATCCGAAATTTTAGAATATAAATCATGCTCAAAATCTCAAATGAAACTTTAATTTGAAGAACACTTTTGTTCTTTAGATTATTGACAGATAGTAAATTTATTCAAGTTTCCTGTCAAACAGCAACTTCAGACTGCATAGTTTGGCTCATAAAAATGACCTCAGTATTGATTAGGGGATTTTTATCCACCAATCACCGTCTGACAAGTGGACCAACCAGGTTCCGCCACGTGTCCTTCACGTAGGCCAATAGGAGCCTGCCACGTGTCAATCACAGATACGTCCTCTACGGACCAATTGAGACACGCCACGTGTCCACCCATGCCAAATGGGAAAACCGACCAACAAGGCCCAATCCTGTCTAGAGGCCCGGTCAGCCCTAGGTTTACCCTAAACCTAGAGAGTGGCACGCTTCTCAAGACTATAAATACTTAACTAATCCTCATTAAAGGGATCAAGCAATTAATCTCACCTGAAGAACAGAGAAGAACAGAAACATTACGGAACACTAATAACCGGCTAATCTCGCTAACAAAGCAGATTACCAACATTAAACACTCTCACCTAGAGAGATCTTATTACTTTAATTTCCGTATTAATTACTCCTTAATCAGGTACTAACTTGATCGTTGGAGGCGGAGCTCTCAGGAGTCTCCGTTATTTTGCAGGTACAGGCGTCCGGTTCCAGTCTCGGAATTGTAACTCTCCCGCAGGACATCAGAAAACCCCGAAACATTTGGCGCCGTCTGTGGGGATAGTACTTCAGAGATGGCATCCAAGTCTGTACCGACTCCTGAAGAGAGGCGTCCCCTAAACGACCCTCAAGTTCAGTCGGACCATGACACCGAAAGTGAATTTGAAGTTGAAACTCATACAGCTCCAGACGGGACCCTAAGGGCCCGACGTACCCGTCATACCGAAAGGAGGGAACGGGAGCATCTTCAAACAGGAAGCGAGCCAGCAGGCGCACCGCCTGCTCGGCAACAGCCGACTGATGGGTCTGCTCCCATCACAAGGAACGAACTCATGACCTTCATGAGGGACTTCAAGGGAGAGATTCAAGAGTTGATCAACAAGAAGCCGCCTGCTTCAGTCAAGGAGCAGTCGGCCAAGAAACCTTCCACTTCACTAAAGAGGAAGCCAGTTCAAGGGCGAGAGGCGACTCCTCATCCTAAATCTAGGAAGCGGGAGCCACCTACCCTTGATTTCACAAAATTCCGTTATCCTACAGGAAATAGGAAACCGGTTCATCATATTCAGCCGGACGGGTCAAAGCAAACGTTCACAGATGCTCGGCTACTGCTAGAGCAGAAGAAGAATGACCGATTGTCAGAGTCGGCTTCTACTTCAGACTTTCAAGACAGTTTGCGAAATGCCTCGATGAGGCATACTCAGTCGTACCATGAGAGTCAGTCAGGCGACACCTCCCGTCAGTCCGGCTTTCATAGTGCCCAGGCGGTACCAAACTTACCATTTGTGCCGCAACAACAGTATTTTATGCAGCCACCTCCATTTGGTGGACCTGCAGCAAAAAACGTCCAACCTATGGACTGGCAGCTACGGTTGCTTAGACTTGGTGAACAGCCGTCGGCCTTCTCCAAGGAAATTACTGAAGCCGCTCAGCCGGCCAAAGTAAAAAATGTACTAGTAGGCGCCTATGACGACACTACTAACCCAGAAGACCATCTGATGGCATTCACCAACCTGATGTACCTTCAAGGGTTGGATGATCCCACTTGGTGCAAGTGTTTCCCAGCGACTCTCAAGGGAATCGCACAGCAATGGTTCGGCAACCTGCCGACTGGTTGTGTAAACAGCTTCAGGACGCTTGCTTACTTATTTGCCTCCAACTTCGCCATGAACATCCCTGCGAAGAAAACGACCCTTGATTTGGGAACAATTCAGCAGGGCGAGAAGGAGGGGCTTCGTTCTTACATCAGGCGGTTCAACCTGATGAGAATACAGATTCAAGGGTTACCGGATGAGGTAGCTTATACTGACTTTTTTAGAGGTCTCAAAGACGGGTCTACCTTCAAATTTGATTTGGTTCGAAAAAGGGTGGCGACTCTTCAAGAGGCCTTGATTGAAGCAGAAGCCTATATACAGGCGACTGATCTGTGTACGATAAAACAGTCGGACGGGAAAAGGTTCGACAAAAGAGAAGGACGACAGAAACATTCGTCTAACAAAGATGAGAAAAGAAAAGAGGTCTGGGCGGCTGATTCCTCTAAACAGCCGGCCCAGAAAAAGAAAAAAGAATTCAAACCATACTCCCCAAAGTATGTGTTTAACAAGGATAACCAGTTTATCCTAAAAGAAATAAAGGGACGGATCTCAATTGAAAAGCCGGTCCCCATGAAGGGTTCTGCAAACAACCGGAACCAAGATAAAATCTGTGCTTATCATGATGACGTTGGTCATCACACCAATGATTGCATCAGTCTCATGCGGTACCTAGACCGCCTGGCTGAGCAAGGTGATCTTGACACTTATGTCAAGAAATCTACGGGGAACACTTCCTCAAAAATGCAGTCAGCCAAAAAGAATCAACAGGCCGACAGCTCCGATACAGATGATGCAGTCGTCTACACCATTGCAGGCGGCTTCTCAGGAGGCGGCCCCACTATTAGGGGCAACAAAGATAATATAAGGCGGTTAGATGTAAATTCCGTTCACCAAGAACGGCCGTCCAAATATACATTTCCTGAGATTGTCATCACTGAAGAGGATCTAGGAGGGGTAAGGGGGCCGCATGACGACCCTCTCGTTATTGAATGTAAAGTGGCCAACTAGAGAGTTGGCCGAATCCTCATAGATACCGGGAGCTCCTCAGATCTCATCAGCAGCAAATGTCTGTCGAAACTGAAATATCAGACGGACTGCATACATCCGGCCTCCCACCCTTTAATAGGGTTTGGAGGAGGAGTCGTCCACCCACTGGGACGAGTAGATTTGCCCATTCGCCTTGGCGAAAAAGGGGAAGGACGACACATGGTAGTCCGATTCCTAGTAGTAGAGGAACTCTCGGCCTACAACATGATTCTGGGTCGACCAACCCTGAATAAATCCAAGGCTGTTATAATCCCGTCTCTTATGTTGCTCAAGTTTGAGAGGGATAATGGAACAGTCGGCTCCCTAAGGGGAGATCAGAGGATGGCCCGAGAGTTCTATCTCTCGGATGTCAAGCCCACTGTTACGGCCACTGGGTCAAGTGGAGAAAAAACAGACCTTGACAATGTCAAGGAGAGTGCGCCTGTTCAAGAAGCAGGCGGCAAAAAGAGAAAGGCGTCCCAGACAGAGTCCGCAAGAAAAGCAAGAAAATAGCAATCATTGGCAGAGGAGCGGCCGGATGAGTTCCGCCCTCAGCCGGCTGGTGAGCATGCGGACCTGATCTTAGACGACTCACGTCCTGACCGAACAGTCAAAGTTGGGACGACTGCTCTGAGAAACCTTGGTGACGACTTTCACAACTTATTGAAAGAATACAAGGACATCTTTGCATTTGAAGTCCATGAAATGTCAGACATTAGTCCTGATCTGGCGGTACATAAACTCGCTGTGGATCCGAAAAAGAAGCCGGTACGGCAAAAGAAGCGGAACCATGGCGAAGAAAGAAGTCAGGCGGCAGCCGCCGAAGTTAAAAAATTACTTGATGCAGGGTTCATTCGGCAATGTTACTTCCCAGACTGGGTTGCAAATGTGGTGCTTATTAAAAAGCCGAATGACACCTGGCGAATGTGTGTAGACTACACAGACTTAAACAAGGCGTGCCCCAAAGACAGTTACCCTCTGCCTAAAATTGATAACCTGGTCGACTCAACAGCCGGTCATGCCTTGATGAGTTTCATGGACGCCTATTCTGGTTTCCATCAAATTCCCTTATGGAAGAAAGATCAGGAGAAGACGACCTTCGTCACTGATCAGGGGTTATACTGTTACACGGTCATGCCGTTTGGTCTCAAGAATGCCCCAGCTACCTTCCAACGAATGATAAACACTGTGTTCTTTGATCAGATTGGGAGAAACGTCGAGGCATATATTGATGATATGATTGTCAAGACTAAACTTCAGAAAGATCATCTGACGGACCTCCGAGAAACTTTCGCCACACTCAGGCGGCACCATGTCATGCTCAATCCCAAGAAATGTGTATTTGGAGTTGAGTCTGGGAAATTTCTCGGATTCCTTATCAATCAGAGAGGAATAGAAGCGAACCCTGAGAAGGTGGAGGCGGTCATCGACATGCAGTCGCCTCGTACCATCCGAGAGGTTCAGAAGTTAACAGGTTGTCTGGCGGCCTTGGGAAGATTTCTAAGCCGATCAGGCGACAAATGCCTATACTTTTTCCAGGCAATTAAGAAAAAGGCAAGGTTTGAATGGGGGCCGGATGCTGAGGCCGCCTTCCAGAAATTAAAAGTTCACTTGCATTCCTTGCCGAGGCTGGTCAGCCCTTTGCCCAAAGAGGATCTCTACATGTACCTGGCCGTCTCTGATCATGCGTTAAGCGCTGTTCTCCTTGCTGAAAGGGACGGCTGTCAGCACCCGGTCTACTTTGTCAGTCACGTACTGAAAAATGCCGAGTTGAGGTATCCCCTAGTGGAGAAATTTGGTCTTGCACTCTTCATGGCTGTTAAAAAATTGAAGCCCTACTTTTTGGCACATGCAGTCGTCGTGTATACAGACCAACCAATCAAGCGGCCCCTTACCATCATGGAGTCGTCAGGACGAATGATCAAATGGGCCATAGAAGTACAGAGCCTCGAAGTTACTTTCGAGCTTAGAAAAGCAGTGAAGGGGCAAGCCTTTGCTGACTTTATTGTAGAGATGACTCGTCCTCCTGACTCTCAAGTTCCAGACCAAGTATGGAAGGTATATGTGGACGGAAGCTCTACTTCAAATGGTTGTGGAGCAGGCGTCGTATGTCAATCTCCAGAGGGCGACAGGTTCGAGTATGCTCTACGCTTCAGTTTTCAGGCTTCAAACAATGAGGCAGAATATGAAGCTTTACTAGCCGGGATCCGCATGTGCAAGGCGGCAGGGGCAAGAAAAATAGACGCCTGTTCTGATTCACAATTGATAGTGAGTCAGTACAATGGCGAATACGAAGCAACCCATCCGGCCATGATCAAGTATTTACAGGCGGTCCGACAAGCAGTCGGCTCCCTTGAGGATTTCCATCTGATCCAAGTGCCGAGATCAGAAAACAACCAGGCGGATGCACTGTCAAAATTAGCATCATCCGCCTCCTCCGATACTCCTCGAACTGTTTTTTGGGAAGTAATGGAGAAGAGAAGCATCGAGGAAAACCCTATTGGAATCCTAGACAGAAGCTCAACCTGGATGGATTCAATCAGGGCATATCTGACAAACGGTACAATGCCGGATGATCCTCAACAGGCGGCAGCACTGAAAAAACGAGCCACCTGTTTTGAAATGATTAAGGGAGAACTTCACAAGAGGGGGTACCTTCAACCCTTCTTAAAGTGTGTTACTCCTGAAAAGGGACGAGAAATACTAGATGATCTTCACTCTGGTTACTGTGCTTCTCATATAGGTGGTAGGATGCTTGCTCAAAGGGCAAGGCGGCAGGGCTACTTTTGGCCTACTTTGGAAGCAGATGCAATGGAGATGGTGAAAAAATGTGAAAAGTGCCAAAGGTTTGGCAAATTAATTCACCGTCCGGCTACTGACCTCACTACCATTCACAGCCCACTACCGTTTGCTAAGTGGGGCATGGACATTCTGGGTCCATATACGCCTGCTACAGGCGGCAGGAGGTACATACTTGTTGCCGTTGACTACTTCACTAAATGGGTAGAGGCGGAAGCTGTAAAGGGAATCAAGATGAAAGATGTAATTTCATTCATTTGGAAAAATGTCATCACTCGGTTCGGGGTTCCCATGTCTATGGTTTTTGATAATGGTCCCCAATTTGAGACGCCTGTTCTCAAAAGCTGGTTGGGAGACCAAGGAATTGCAAATTACTTTGCATCTGTCGGCCGTCCACAAGCAAACGGCCAGGTAAAAGCCTTTAATAAAATCATCTCAGACGGTCTAAAAAAAAAGATTGAACGAGCAGGCGGCCTATGGGCGGATGAACTACCACATGTTCTCTGGGCCATTAGGACGACTAAAAAAGGGGCGACTGGAGAAACTCCATTCCTCCTAACTTATGGTGCGGAAGCTGTTCTTCCAATAGAACACTACGAGCCGACTCTTCGAGTAATGCTATATGACGAAGAGGCAAACTGGGAAGCCATGCGCCTGGCATTGGACTCACTTCCTGAAAAGAGGGGCAATGCTGTTTTGCGCCATGAGATCTATCGCCTGAGAATGACTAGATCATACAACAAAAAAGTACACAGGCGTCCACTCAAAGTGGGGGACTTTGTACTTAGAAAAATGGAAGCAGTTGGTAGGGCTAATGAGTCTGGCAAACTAACTCCCAACTGGGAAGGACCCTACCGAATCTATGAGGAAGTCAGGGACGGTACCTTCCGTCTGGAAACACCAGACGGACAACCGTTGCCTCGAACTTGGAATGTAGATAATCTTAAAAAATATTTCTTCTGAATGATGTAAAGTAAAGAGCTACTTAATAAAAGTTTGCACTTACTATTCAATTTTGTATTACGAGGGGCATGCCGTCTGTACCTTTACAGTCGGCTACTCTCCATTGAGTTTTTCACTCTATCTTCAGAGGGGCATGCCGTCTGTACCTTTACAGTCGGCTACTCTCCATTGAGTATTTTACTCACAATACTTAGCTAAAAAGATTAGGGCCTGGCCGACCCTGTGCCTAACAGGCGGCTACCCTTCTTTTACTTAGCACCTACGTTCACCAAGAACTTACCAAGGCCACCGGCCGAATGATCAGACCAGGCGCCAAGCCAACTGATCAAATCTACAAAACTAATACGACCTGTCCCAACATCATAGCAGGCGTCCGACGGCATCCCTCCGGATGAAATTCGTCGCAGAGAGCAGCTCCCTTTTGGGTGGAACATTGTTCTATAAACTAATTACACGGCACCTATACGACTGTCCCCAAGGGCAACCACGTTGCCGTTTTTGAGACAAGGATAACTCTATCACTAGCCAAACCAGTGGTAGCAGTTGACATCTGAGTCAGATGACCGCCTGTATTACTTGGGATAAATACAGGGGGTACCTATTGAGTTAATAGCCAACAAACATTGGCGAATCAAGGGGTCTAGCCGGCCTACGCCGCCTGGTACCTCTACTTCTCAAACAAAAGTGACGGCGACTGAGTAACTCCAACGTTAACTCATAGTCACTCCTTCAAATTTGGTATGGAACCTAAAAGGTTTGAGTCGTCCGCCTGTTTTTAACAAACAAGGGCACTCAAACCCCTATTCCTAATAGGTAACCTATTGAGTTAATAGCCAACAAACGTTGGCAAATCAAGAGGATCAGCCGGCCTCCGCCGCCTGGTACCTCTACTATTCAATCTAGAGTGTGACGAAGACTAAGTAACTCCTATGTTAAGTTAATAATCACTCAAACTTAGTATGGAGCCTAAAAGGTATGAGTCGTCCGCCTGTTTTTAACAAACAGGGACTCTCAACCACTACTCTTGCTAGGTTAACAATTTATGAGTTAAAAGCCAACATTGGCAATAAAGGGAAACAACCGGTACCCGCCGCTTGTTATCCTACTTACTTAATTCCTTGGCGACTAGGTAATATTCTATTTACTTGGTCAGACCACTTTCCTACTTGGTTAAAATTACAAAAAGACAGGCACGCCTGCCTAAAAAGGATCCAAACAAAATAGTTCGAATACCGATTGAATAAATGGCCGACTGATCGTCTATCCTGGAAACAGACAACCAGTCGTCCAGGGGCATAGGCGGCGTACTAACTATCCGTACCTGTCTGCAACGTTCGGCCATGTACAACAGTCGGTCTAGTAAACAATGGGATATTAGATATGGAATACTTGGACAAATTTGAAGCAAAACAAAAATTCATTAAAAATAAGCCGGTCATTAAAGACCAGCAAAATATTCAAAGCCCCGGCCCCCTGGCCGGGTAAATACAAAGCAAACGGCACGCAGGCCGTGGAAAGAATACATTAAGCTTAAGAAGGGGGCAGTTCAGTATTAGCAGCTGCCGCCTGGTCAGCACTCTTCTTGCTGGACTCGGCTTCAGCTGCATCCTCTTTTGATGCCTTACCCCCAAGTGGCACAAGCGCCACAACCGGCTCTTCCTCCTCCTCCAACGCATCTCCCAACGCCTCTTCTTCAGCAGCCGCCAGGATCTCTTGATTATATGTTTCCGAACACTGGCGGTACGTTCTTTCCCAAGAGGCAAAGTCGGCATTGGGGAATAGGCGGCCCCAGGTCATGCGCTGGATTTGAGCGGAGTCTTCCATCATCTCCCAGACGAGCTCTTTCTTCTCTTGCTCGGCCTTTTCCGAGAGCTCTTGGGTAAGACTCTTCTCTTGGCTCACCAGGCGTTCTTTTACGTTGGCCAAGGATTTCTCCATGGCTTCGTAAGAGTGCATTTTTTGGCGAAGAGGTTTCAGCTCGGCCTTAAGATTTGTGATGGTCGCGCCCAGCTTGTCATTCTTCTTCTAGGCCGCCTCTAACTGAGCCCGAACAGCGGCGGTAGCCTGCGCCTGATAATAAAGAATATCAATGGTCAGTACTTCATTTTGGGCAATTTGAAACATTGCCTTATCACAGTTAGAGGCGGCCATAGCTTTTGCAGCCTTTACCTCTTTGTTTTTCCGATCAAGCGGCTTGCGAAGGCTGTTAACTCGGAGCAGGGCCTAAGTACAAAAAAACAGGCGTCAGTTTCCAAACAAAAAAGATAACAGGCGTCCTGGAACTCAAATACTCAAAAATATGCCAAGTATACCTCAGCAAGGACCCCTGCAATCCCATCAAGGTCAAGGGTGCCGGCACCCCTGACCGCCTCCCTTTCAGATGGAGGAACTACTTTGATCATGGACTTGGCTACCTCAACCAAGTCAAGCCCCTGAGGGCCGGCTGCATCAAGCGTAAAAAAGCAAGTTAGACCTAGTCAAGAAGGAAGCAAGTGTAAAAGTTTTTACAAGTAATTGTCCATACTTCTAGGCGGCCCCGCCGGGGTTTTAGAAGAAGTGGCCGGCTGCTTCTCAGCCGCCACTGTTTTCCTGGAAGACCCAGGAGAGCTTGCAACAGTCGTCCTCCGGGCCTTGGGGTCCGGCTGTTGCGAGGAAGAAGCTCTTGGAGTGCCCGACTGAAAATAAAAAGAGTTAGTATATGCATAAGACAACTCCTAAAAGAAGAAGAGTTTTCGAAGCCTACCAAGGGTGCCCCCTTGTTGGGGGAGTCGGTACAAGATTGTTGCATGAGAGAGGCCCGCAACATGGCCGCCGCAGTCTTGGATGCTGTTATTTTACTCATGGCGTCAGCTGCAAAAAATAAACAGCAAAGTTAGTAAAATCCCAAGTAAACAAAGCGTGAAAAAACAGAGTATTTGACAGGCCGGCTACCTCTAGAGCACCGACTGCTGAGGCCACAGGCGGCCAAAAAGTACTCGTCATAGAGCCACTTGAAGCTCGGGACGCAGTTTAGGGGTACTTGCTCTCGTACCCCTGAAGTAGAGTTCACCCTAGTCTCTACTTTGAAGAGTCCTTTGTCTAGGATCTCTTTTTTAGCCTTTGGGGGAACAGGTGGCATGCTGCGGCCGCCTGCGAGAAGAGGCGGATCCCTATTCCACTTGTTAAAGCGTTGGTTCAGCTCCGTGTCTGAACCCTCGATGATTAGGAAGGTGTTCCGCCAATCCTTCCATTTGTTCGCCTTACCTCTCGTCATGAGGTAACCCCTATGGCTAGTTAATTGATACCAGCCGGTACCTCCCGACTTAGGGGTCCGGCTGAGATAGTTCATGTGGGCGAAAGCCTCAAAGCTTGGCTCCACCCCGTACATTTCGCACCCGGCCACATAGCCGAGTACGTTTACCCAAGAGTTGGGGGCTAACTGCCATAACCCCAAATCATACCCATCTAAAATCCGCTGAACAGCTGGATGTAATGGGAAGCGCAGTCCAGCTTTGATGGCCGCCACATAGCAGCCAAAGCAGCCGTCATCATAGCTGGTACCAGCCGGCCAGACGACAGTGTCTTCTGGATCCGGCACGAACAGTAAAAATTCCGGGCCCATTATGTGGTTAGCTATAAAGCTCTCCACTTTGGCTTGCATGGTTGCGATCCGGCCCCGGGGTACCGTGCAGTAGTAAGGGGTGTTTTCCTCTCTGAAAGAGGTGGACGGCTCCGCCCAATTGTCCCCCTTCTCAACTGCATGAGAAAGCCTCGCCTCTTGTAGGCGGCTGTTTCTTTCTTCTGAGCCTAGAGAACTGTGGCCAGAAGAGCTGGACTCGGACTCGTCCTCTGACGTGTCCGAAGAGGACGACTCCTCCCCTCTCCTAGAGGGGCCCGCCTCCTCTCCCTTAGAAGGAGCAGGAGGAAAATTAGACATATCAACGGTCAAATGGGAAGGGACCACCTTGACCCCTCTCTCAGAACTGTCGGCTTGGCAGCCGTCTCGTTTCACTTCTACATCTGGCGCCTGGTCAGATGTTTCACTAATGAGCACCCTTTGGGAGGAGCCGTCCGAGTTTGAGATCATAGCAGTCTTTTTTGTTCTGGCCATCACGTTCTGCATAGACACAGATACAGTCGGACTTTGTATAAAGGGCAAAGATGGGTCCAGAAAAGGGCAGGCGGCACTCCTAGTCCTAGATTCAGCCGTCCCCGGTGACCGGCTGATCACTAACTTAGGTCGTGTCGTGTGCTTCCGTGGTGCCATTTCAAAAAATAAAAAGAAAATTAAGAGTAAGAGAACTGAGTTACCTGAACGAGTGACGGTTGATGAGGTTCTGGAAATCCGGTGCAGTCGGCTTGTCAGAACAGGCGGTAGGCAGAAAAGGTCTGAAATGTCAGAGCAGGTTCAGGGGTCCGAATGTTCTCGCAAAGTTCTCAAATGTGAAAATGACCGAAGTCAGCACTTCCTTATATAGGCAAAGTGAGAAGGCGAAGGGTCGCTTCCAAATTCAAAATTTGGGCGGGAAAATCTCTCGGCCATTCATAAGGTGACACCTGTAGCAGGCCGTCGCCTGTCACCGTGCGACACCTGTCACAGGCGACACGTGACCAGTCACGTGCCACCTGTGAGGGGCAAATGATTAGGGGATTTTTATCCACCAATCACCGTCTGACAAGTGGACCAACCAGGTTCCGCCACGTGTCCTTCACGTAGGCCAATAGGAGCCTGCCACGTGTCAATCACAGATACGTCCTTTACGGACCAATTGAGACACGCCACGTGTCCACCCATGCCAAATGGGAAAACCGGCCAACAAGGCCCAATCCTATCTAGAGGCCCGGTCAGCCCTAGGTTTACCCTAAACCTAGAGAGTGGCACGCTTCTCAAGACTATAAATACTTAACTAATCCTCATTAAAGGGATCAAGCAATTAATCTCACCTGAAGAACAGAGAAGAACAGAAACATTACCGAACACTAATAACCGGCTAATCTCGCTAACAAAGCAGATTACCAACATTAAACACTCTCACCTAGAGAGATCTTATTACTTTAATTTCCGTATTAATTACTCCTTAATCAGGTACTAACTTGACCGTTGGAGGCGGAGCTCTCAGGAGTCTCCGTTATTTTGCAGGTACAGGCGTCCGGTTCCAGTCTCGGAATTGTAACTCTCCTGCAGGACATCAGAAAACCCCGAAACAAGTATTAAGAATAATTTTCTTCTATATTACCAATGGTAATTTACCATCCATGCATACTAACGACGTTTTTTGCCCATCACTCTCAAAACTAAATTAGCTCCCTTTATTCCTCCATTAAGCTCGCAAATGCATTGAAATTATGACAGGAGTTTGTTAAATATGTACATCATATGCATTCACAATCTTAGCACTCAGCGTGTGGACCTCTTAAAAAATGTTTAAGGGTTCTTGGTTTTCACATATCACTAGATAAATCCTATAGTAATAACTAGCATTTTTTCAAATCGAACTCTATATAATCACATTTTGGAATGTTTGATTAACGAATACACCATTTATGCATATAAGGAGAACTCTATATAATCTTTAAGGTACTGCAGAAGTGGTTGTGGCTCTAGTCTTATGTTCTAAGCCTTATCTGATGAGGACGATGGTTACAGGAGAAGGCGCGGAAGGCACAATCTGCACAGAAGAGATGGCAGGGAGATGCAAGAAGAAAGAAGAACCTGTCAAGATTCTCGTTTTGATATATCAGAGGGGAGCACTGATGGTCAGGGATATGTAGCTGCCATAAAGAGAAGCTAAAAAAAGAGGGCAAGAGAGAGATTGTTTATAGACCAAGACAACAAAAGTATAAAAGTTGATGCTACTTCTTCCAAAGGCGTGGCTGCAGAGGGAGGAGTAAGTGACAGATACCATAAACACAAGAATATAAGCTAAAGTAGGCAGAACGGAGTTGCAGAGTCAGCTTGTGAATGTCGCCACAATAAAGTTGACAAATCTGATGTGGGAAAGAGTCCTTATGGAGAAAAGAATCATGATGAATTTAATAGGTATAAAGATAAATATGTCACTGCAAAGAAAAATGAAGCAGCCTCCATAAAAGGATAAGACACGTGCTAAAAAGGATGTAAGAAAAAGCTCAAAACTACATAAACAATCAGGCTCTACAGAGACAGAGAGTGATGGGGATGATGATAGACACCATAGACATAGCAGACAGAGAGTCATCACCTGAAAGAGCCCACAAAAGGTCTGATGAAGAACGTATGTTACAGGTTTATAGAAGTGAATTCTATTTGACTGCATACTCCATCCAAATATTCAGTATGCTTGCTTCATAAACTTTATAAAAAGCTACTAGACACTACCAAGAACCATGACAACAACAACATGCAGCAACATATTGTTTTTATTATAACTAAAAATATATATCTCAAATAGAAGATGAGAAAGTGTCATACCTAAGTTGTTCAAACATTTTCATCATATCGTCTCTGAGCTTCTTTTCACGTTTTTGAGCTTCTATGTTGATTCTAGATACAATCGCTTTAAGCTCATCATTTGATGCTATAAGCTCTTCATTTGAGGATTTGAGGTTTTAAGCTCTTCATTAGATTCCTTCAGAGATTTAATTTGAGATACAAGAGCACCTTCACGTGTTGCGACATCCTCTTTTAATTGTTGAATCTCAACTGATAATGCCACTCTAACTTCATCAGTTTCTCCTTCAACTCTTCTTTTCTTTGGTGGATGAGCTCCAGGACCAAGTCCCTTAACATATCCAGACTCTGGTTTGAAAACCTCCATGTATGATGCTTTGACACTTAGTGTATCTTCACCATGCTCCTCCACTTCTTTTTTCATGAAGGTTTCTAAGTGCTTCATAGTCTTTTTCAGCATTAGGTTCAAATCCCCTATCTTTATGCCTAGCATATTAATTCACGCACAACAAGAAACAACTCAATTCAATCTATTATATAATTAAAAAAAACTTATATAAAAAGATACTAAAAAAAACTACCAAGGGAACATTAAGTACTTTTTAGTTTTCTCAAATAAGGTGATGTACAGAGTATCCTGCTGAGTTTCAAGAGGATTATCAGATGATCCTTCATGGTCTTGACTACATTGATTTGTTGCACATTCATTTGCATTGTTGATAAGAAATGACAAATTATACAATGAAATGTGATAAGTGCTCAAATAATAGTAACAATCCAAAATCTAGCAGAACTGATCTACCATGAAATAATTCATTTTCCATTAAGCCTAAGTTAGTTTATAAAAATTTTCTAAGATTTTACAAAAGCAGACATGCACCACTTTAAACAAATTATTATATAAATCAATGCAAAAATATAGAAGTCGTACCAATTCATGAAAAATTCTTGCGGTAGACTTTGCACCATTTGTAGGAGTTTCAGTTTGCTTAAGCTTATTTTCCGTGTTAACTTTACTAATACGCTACAAGCCACAAGAAAATAAGAAAAGCACTCATTTTTAATAAGGAAATATAACCTCAATTAACGATTAAGTAAAAAAAATTAAATAGAATTTTACCTTTTGCTTCTCATCATTCCAATACTCACAAACTAGCCATGTCCATTGGTTAGCGTCAATAGTATCATGTCTACTGTTTATAGCATTTATAACTGACTTGTTTCTAAAGTATTGCTCTTTAATCCTAAATCTCCAATGTTTGTACAACATGGAGCGCTGAAAGCTCAACGCTTCAGTAACATTAGCACCAGCAACCATATCAGGTAAATCATATTTACTCTACCAATAAGCATAATCCATAAAATAGTTATCAAACTTGAATTTAAATGAATATCCATGCATACTCAATTCTATCATACATTTTCTGGTGTTACATACTTAAAACTTACCCTGATCTTTTTATATAACCTTTCTTTTACACCTGAATCCATCTTAGACCAATTTCTGTCATGAATGTATAGAAAGAGTCATGAAATATAACTTTAGGATCATATATTAAAAAATCTTGTTAGTTATAAAACATACAAAGATTTAAGGGGACAAAATTCTTTCACCCAATTGCTACAATCACATATGAATTCATCAGCCTTTTCGCCAACCACACGTCGAAGCTCATCCATGAAATTGATCTTAATCTTTTCTTCAGAATTAGAATTCCACACTCTACTTGCATATTTCTTAACCCTAGTAGGCCCACGCCGCTTACGATCAGGAAATTTAAGTCAAAGTTTAGCTTGTTCAAGCCTTCGTTTCTCCCGATATGTCAAATTAGTCATAGTAGCTTGTTCATTGGTTGATGCTTCTTCGTCATGTTGTTGTGTCTCATTTTGCTGCTGTTGTTGAGCATTTTGTTGTTGTTGCTGCTGCACATTTTGTTGTTGCCCTGGAACATTTTGTTGGTTTTATTGCTCCACATTCTGATGTTCATGCTGCCCATTGTGTTGTTGATGACTTAGTTGTTGCATTGCATTCGTCACTTGTCTTGTCTTACGTTGATGCCCTGCATTTAGTTGTACTTGCTGGAATACCATAATTTTCCTATAAGAATTTCTTATGCAAGACATTAGTAATGAAAAATTAAAATATCATCAATTCAGTTACTAAAATAGGCATTAACAATATGCTTGTTATAATAATCATAAACAATCAACAATTTGCTAATAAAATAAATTCAAACCACTAATGTATTAAAAAAGTTATCTAAAACCCCTAATAAAAAAAATTAGTTTTGCAAATCACTAAATACGAACTAAAAGATTTGATAGTAGATGGTTGTAGCGCCTAAAAATGCAACAATCTTCACTTGTGCTTGGTAACTGCAATGATATAAATACAATACATTATAAATATAGAGAAACATGAGATTAAGTGACTCATTTTCATCCTTTAATTTAGAAAACACCAGTTACCAAAAACTAAGAGGTTGAATCTTCAGAACTATCGCTTTCAAATTCTTTATCTTCAAGATCCTCATCCAACTCATGCACGCTATCTATGTCTAGAGTGTCCAGACCATCTTCACTATATTCTTCACTTTCTTCTTCTTCCTCATATTCATTCTCCAGAGCAACATTGTTAGTAGCTTCTAAGATGACTTCAGCATCAACCAACTCTGGTTCAACATCATCCCTAACCATTGTGATTTCCTCATCACTTAGTGCAACAAATTCTTCTAAGGCTGGTTGCCCCTTCTTCCATAGAATTCCATAGTGATTCATTTTGTTCATTGTCTTCGTCAGGGAAATCCAAAAAATTCCGTGGGTTGGCTTTAATAACATATTTCCAATGTTTATTGGCATGAGATGAGATATAGAAAACTTGTTCAATTTGAGAAGCTAATGCAAAAGGCTCATTAGTTTGCAATCTACGAGAAACATTGACAAGTGTAGATCCAAATTTGTCCTTTTTTATCCCTCTTGCGTCACTAAATACATCAAACCACTTACACTTGAATAATACCAATTTAGGACTTGTTTGGTTTTGCAAGGCATCATACTCTAGCAAAAAAAACCTCTTCTAATGTCCCGTAAAAGTCCTTCCCTCTACTCTCTACATCCCCTTTCACAATAACACCACTATTTTGGGTTTTTCTATTTCTTTGCCGCTTTTTAGTGTGAAATCTAAACCCGTTAATAACATATCCATCAAAAGTCAAAACTCTCTTCATTGGACCTCGTGCTAAGCACAATAATTCTTCTGAAACTCGGTCATCCTTATCATCCCAAAGTTGTGTAACCTTGTTTTTAAAGGTAATTTTTTTTAAAAAAAATGAATATACGTGTTAGATTTAATGTAATAATATATTAAAAAGTAAAACACTATCTTACTCTATTCTTAAACCACTTGCAGAATTCAACGTCTTGATGCCCTATATTGTTCTCATATTCACTAAAAAAATAGTTAGCAACATATTATTTCATAATTATATATTATTATTTTATGTACTTACTCAAAAAAAGGTTCCACTTCTTCACAATTCTGCAAAACATACAATTGAGCTTTTCTCCAATCTTCAATACTCAATTGCTTCAAATTTGCCTTCCCTAGGGGCTTGCCAGTGGTACAAAAAAATTGAAAGACTATAATGTTGTGGATCGTGCATGTCCTCATTTCGATCTAAACGATTGAACTGAGTTTCAATCTTAGAAAGATATCTGGCACATAATGTCAAAAATTCTTTTTGAATATACCCCTCAGCAATTGATCCTTCAGGGTGAGCTTTATTCCTCACAAAATATTTAAATGGCCGCATAGCTCTAATAATAAAAACTGAAATTAGTGTAATAACATATACTTTTATATTTAGCCATTTAGATAAAAAAAACATATTGTACCTTTCAAATCGATACATCCAACGATAATGTACAGGCCAACCAATTTTGCTTCACTAGCTAAGTGTATGGGAAGATGAATCATCACATCAAAAAAAAAGCTGGAACAAATATACGTTCTAGCTTGCATAATGTGATAGCTATATTTGCTTCCATTTGTTCTAAGTCTACTACCTTTAAGGTCTTAGCACATAGCTGCTTAAAAAATAAACTAAGCTCTCTTAAAGGTTTTAAAACTTTTTCATCTAAGACACCTTGAAAAGTCGGGGTTAGCAAATCTTGCATGAAAACGTGAAAATCATGAGTTTTCATTCCTAAGAGTTTTCCATCTTGAAAAGAAGCACATCGAAAAATGTTAGATGAATAGCCATCCGGAAAAGCCAATTTCGATAAAAAAAATGTGACTATTTTCCTCCTTTCATTTAGGGTCAAGTTGAAAGGGGCTCGTGGAATTTCATATTTGTTCCCTACTTTCTTCGGTCGAAGATCATCATGCATTTTCATGGACTCTAAATCCAACCGAGAGCTTAAGGTGTCTTTGTTCTTTCCCGTTAAGTCAAGCAACGTGCCTAGTATATTTTCACATACATTTTTTTCCACATGCATTACATCTAAGTTATGTCGAACTAATAGATGTCTCCAATAAGGCAATTAAAAAAAAAAGCTTATCTTTTTCCACTAGTGAACAATATATCTTTCGCCTCTCTTCCGTTTTCCTTTATCATCTTTTCCAAACTCCACATTTGGTTATCCATGTAGCTGCTCTAAAGCATCATGCCCCGACAATGAATTAGGTGGTGGGCGCCTTTCAACTTTCTTACCAAAGAATCTCTTATTAAGCCTCCAACTGTGATCGGGTTCTAAAAATACACGATGACACATATAACACCATTTGTGTCCATGTTTCAACCATTCAGAATTTGTATCTTTGTGGCAATTAGGATAAGCCATGGCTCCTTTAGTGCTCCAGCCAGAAAGATTGGCATATGTAGGATAATCACTTATTATCCACATTAGCACTGCTCGCATATTAAATGTCTCCTTAGAATGGGAATCAAAAGTTTGTACCCCAGTATCCCATAGCTTCTTTAATTCATCTATCAGAGGTTGCAAAAATACATCTATGTCATTTCCAGGAGATTTAGGGCCAGGAATTAATAATGATAACATCATGTTGTCACTTTTCATGCACATCCAAGGAGGTAAATTATAAGGTACTAACATCACTGGCCATATGTTATATCTACTACTCATATTCGCCGCAGGATTAAACCCATCACTAGCTAAAGCCAGGCGTACATTACGTGCATCCGCAGCAAAGTCTGGATATAGCTCATCTAAAGACTTCCACGATTTCGAATCTCTTGGGTGTCTCATAATCCCATTATCATCATCACCAAAATGCTTTTTCTTGTGCCATCTCATATGCATTTCTAGCTTGGAGCACATAAACATTCTTTAGAGCTGATATGTCCATTTTATATAGTGTTTTACCCCCGTCCCTTAGTCGTTATTAGTAGTGTTTTTGGCTCTTTAGAGCCACTTTTATTACTAATTTGTGTGTTCTAGTGTTTTCGTAGTTTTAGTTGTATTCTACAGGAAATTGCATTCTTGGAGCATTTTCCAGGGCTTTATGGATCAACTACGGAAGCTGGAAGGACACGACCACTTTTGGAGCCCAGGATCGGTGAGAGCCGGTGATTAAGGGATCGGTAATTGGGATCCCGAGGCATATGGACCAAGTATTTGAGACCCGAGAGGAAATCCGGATTGAGCCGAGAAATCTAGCCCAATCGAAGTCCAAGCCTCAAGGAGAAGCAACCGTCCGATCGGGCTACCTCTAGCACGATCGGGCGCGGCATGACCATTGTGCTGAGCGTGCTAAGGCGCGCACGATCGTGCGAGGCTGCTTGGGAAGAAAGCGAAGAAAAAGGCGCGCCCGATCGGTCGGCCCTTCGCCCGATCGGGCGCGCGTTTCTGGAAGACCTGATTAAGTTTAGTTTTAATTATTGTTTTAGAAAACGTTTAAATACGTTTTTGTAAGGAATTATTAGATCACCTCCTTTCTTAGACTTTCTCTCTCTACTTAGTATTTTTCTCTCTCTTAAATTCTCTCTAAACTTTTGTCCTTAATTCTTCCTTTAATTCCAGATTTATTTTGGTAACGATTTATCTTCTCTTAATCTTAGTTATTTATTTTATCTCCTTCCATCATGAATTATTTTATTGCTTTGATTAGTTTAGTTTTTACCTTGTGTGAGTAGTTTTATTTCTAGGGTTTATAGGGATCCATAAATAATATGAAAGGGTAATTTATTGTTGTTAATTATCAATGCTAGATTAATTTCCTATTGATTGATTTAATGCTATGTGACTAGATTTGCGCAGATCTTTTATGCATGAGTTTAACAATATTGATTCGAGATTCGACAGATGAGAATTAATGTTTAGGTCTAGTTTCAATAGGCAGATTAATTTATAAATGGTTAAGTCGAGATTCGAGAGATGAGATTTAATACCGGTAGATTAATTCTGTGATTGTAATACGTAGCGAAAGCCCTTTACAATGTGGTTAATTGATGCATTGATGATTGACTATTATTGATTATTGGTATTGCATGATAATTTCTTATTGAATTGTTTCAAAGACGTTTTACAATTGCGGCTTGTAAAAGTGTAGCAATATTGAATTGATGAATCGAGCAGATGTTAATTTGATATTAAAGGCTATTTTCAATTAGAACCTAGATTTAGTAAATTGCGAGAGCCTGTTAGATCTATGGTGATTAATAAATTGCGAGAGCCTGTTAATCGTGTTATTTATGCAATGTCAATGATTGATTACTATGTTTTACCCTGGAGTATTATTTATTGGTGAACCTATGCCCTAGATCCTTTTATATATTGTTTTCCCCTTATTCTTGATCTCCGTAGTTTAGCTTATTATTCACATATAAATATTGGTTACCTAATAATCTAGATTATATTAGTTAATTAGGAATAGAAAGACTCGTTTCTCTGTGGATTCGACCCTACTTCCCTATCTTCATTAGTTAGAGGATTTAGGTATTACTTTTGATTAGGGGATACGACTCTACCCTGTCAAAATTTGGCGCCGTTGCCGGGGAAACGGTTTTATTTTTATTTCTGATTGTTTTTGTAGTCTAGATTATTTCCCTTTTGTCTCAGAGAGCGTTAGTTCTCTGAGACAAATCTCATATTTGCTTCTAGTTTTTGTTTATGCCCAGGTGTTCCAGATCAGGTTACATCCCATTCGATCCTGAGATCCTCCACTTGATTCCAGCGATTTAGAGACATCATCAGACGCAGAATCAGAGATGACGACTCCAAAGAAGCTTAGTGATTATTCACAACCAAAGCTTACGGATTTTCCACACCTCACCCCCACTCCGGCTCTTGATGGGGTTCAATTTGAAATCAAGAGAGGAAGCAATTCAGTGGAGCCAAGGGTGAAGACCCAAATCTTCACATTGCCGACTATTGTCAATATTGCAACACCATCAGGCAAGTCGGGGTCACTCAAGACCAAATCAGGGAGATTCTCTTTCCCTTCTCTTTAACTGGAAAATCTAAATTGTGGTTTAATGGCTTAAATAGAACTACACTTGGTATAACTGACTGGGAAACTCTTGTTTTGAATTTCTATAACAAGTATTATCCTGCAGAGAGAACAGCAGTACTACGAAGTGCGATTCAGAACTTTGCCCAAGAAGCCGATGAGTCTTTATATGAGGCTTGGGAGAGGTTCAAGGAATTACGAAGAGAATGCCCTCACCATAATTTAGCGCAATGGCAGTTAATCCAAGCCTTTTATAACGGCAATGGAAATTCCTCTAGAATAATTTTAGACTCTACAGCTAGCGGGAGATTTATGAACCTTAATATTGATGATGCAAGTCAGGTTATTGAAGACATGGCGATACACAATTCCCAATATGGGAATCCTAGAGGATTTGCTAACAAGGGGAAGCATAGTGTCGACTCTGTATCCTTTTTGCAAGCTCAACTAACTTCTATTTGCCAAAAATTAGATAATCAAAGCACTGCTAATGTGGCTAATGTTTCTGCAATTAATAATAATTTTAATGAGGCTTTCTGTGAAAATTGTGGTATTATAGGTCATTGGGAGCAAGATTACAGGAGTTCCGTGGAGCAAGTTAATGCTTTTCAAGCTTATAAGCAGAATAACCCATACTCCAACACCTACAATCCTGGGTATCGGAATCATCCGTACCTTTCCTACCGGAGCACTAATGTTCAAAATCCACCACCACAAGAACCACAAGCGCCACAGCAGCAGAAATATTATCATCCCAATGCTAGCCAGAAGAACCAACCACAACAAACCCCCTCATCTTCCGACCCTTCTCTGGCGGAAATTAGAGCAATGTTGGTTAATATGCAAAAGCACATGGAGAGTAGAGATGCGACAATTGATCAAATTCTAGCGCACAATAAAATTGTAGATAATCAAATTGTGCAACTCTCCGCTACTCTACAAGCCCGTCAACAGGGAGCTCTGCCCGCGCAGCCAACCCGGCCTACGGATCAAGCATTTGCAATTACTCTAAGGAGTGGTTCAAACTATGAAGGGCCCTCTATGCCCAGAGTTGATGAACCTGTTTTATTAGATAATGCTAATCTTGATTCCGTTAAACCAAACAATGTAGTTGATAGCCCTGCAGGGCTAAAGGATAATACTAACATATCTAATTCTACATTACAGGTTACAACTCCAGAGAAGGTGGCTACTCCAGACAAGAGTAATAATGCTCCAAAGCCAATTATCAAACTTCCATTCCCCAATCGTCAAGTGAAGACAAACTTGGATAAGCAGTTTGGTAAGTTCCTGGAGTTGGTAAAAGATTTGAAGGTAACAGTTCCCTTTACTGAATTAATCACACAAATCCCCTCGTATGCAAAATTTATGAAGGAAATATTGACGAGGAAAAGGTCTATTAGTGAGGTAGAGACAGTAGCTTTCACTGCAGAGTGTAGTGTCGTACTTCAAAATAAGTCTCCACCTAAACTAAAAGGTCCGGGTAGCTTTTCCATCCCTTGTCATATTGGCAATCTCTTGATTGATAATGCATTATGTGATTTGGGTGCTAGTGTTAGCGTCATGCCATTATCTGTCTGTTCTAAGTTGAATATGGGTAAATTAAAAGCTACTAATATTACTCTACAAATGGCCGACCGTTCTTTCAAATACCCCTTAGGTGTTTTAGAGGATGTCCCCATTAGAGTAGGTAAATTTTATATACCTGTTGATTTTGTTGTTCTTATTATGGCTGAGGATGTGCAAACCCCAATTATTTTGGGTAGACCATTCCTTAACACTGCAGGAGCAATCATAGATGTGAGAAGTGGTAAGTTAACATTATCAGTGGGGGATGATAAAATTGTTTTTAATCTGAATAATGCCCCTAAAAAATCCACGACTGAGGAGAAATGTTTCAGTGTTAATGTGGTTGAGAATTATTCTAACAAGCCCCAAGCTTTTGAAAAAGATCCCTTGGAGGCGGTATCTTGTGTTGCATCCCTTTCAGATGAGATAGGCAAATGGAAGAAGGAAGTCGATGCAATAAAAAGAGCACTTTATACTGTTGGTTTTGGTTTCGAGGATGAAAAGGTGGAACCGATCAAGCAAGTTGTGCGATTTGAGCCTACGGTGAGTGTTTCGCCAGATCAAGTTGCAAGTGTTGAATGCAATGACAATTTGAAGCAACCCTCGATCAAAGAAGGATCTTTAGTGCGTAGCATTGAAGATCTCCCAGTCCATGTCAAGGAGGATCCACCAGATAAGGTGATTTGGCGTCCCACAGGGTATGTTAAGAAGTTGCTTCGTAGTCGAAACACCGCTAGACCGGGTGAGAAACCACCCGATCAAGCGTTAGGCCAAGGGTCCTAGCTGTTGTACTTGGTAAGAAGGTCGTGCGGGACCTAGATAAACCAGCGCTTTGCGGAAGGCAACCCATATTTTTAATGCTTTTTATACTAGTTTTTCTTTCCTTTTTTTCTTATGAGAGGAGAGATGAGGGAATTTAATGAGTTATATGAGTTTTATTCAGGTTTGAAGGAAAAGAGTTAGCCAAATTTTGAAGAAAATAAGCAAATACGGAAGCTGACAATTAGTCTCGGGCCCAATCGGGCGAAGTCCGCCCGATCGGGGCGAGACCTAAGTCCAAAAGTTGAGCATTTTCGCCCGACCGGGCGATGGGCGCCTGAATGAGTGCGAGAAGCATCGTATACGGACAAAATTGTCCGCCCGATCGGGCAAGCCTCGCCCGATCGGGCGCGAGAAGGGGCAAAAAAATTAAACGTTAGATCGCCCGATCGGGCGAAGGGCGCCCGATCAGGCGAAGGGCGCCCGACCGGGCGCGAGAGTTGGAGAAAATTGGGGCATCAGATCGCCCGACCGGGCGCAAGAGCACAACACAATTTTCAAGTTAGATCACCCGACCGGGCGACCCACCGCCCGATCGGGCGCGAGTGGCGTCCGCGTCTTCTTCTTCTTTCTTTTCTTCTTTCTTCCTTCATTTCTTCTTTCCTCCATTACTCTCTCTCTCTAAAACTCAAATTCTCTCTACCTTCTCTCTAAGATTTCTCCTCCATTTCTCATCCAAATTCAAAACTTTTTACATATTTGTAATTCTCTCTTCATCCTCTACATTTCTATATAAAATTTTTAGATTTTATTCAAATTAATTTTCAAACCCATTTTCTACCATGGCTTCAAAGAGGGCTAGGTCCATTTTCGATAGGAGCTCCAGTTCGAGGGAGGAATACGACCCGAATTTGCAACTTTCGTACTGGCCGACGATCCGTATTGCTAGCCGAGAGCAAAAGGAGCGGCTAGAACACTTAATCGGTCGTGAGGTAATTCCTTCTCGGTTGTTACACTGCCCTACTCTAGAATCATTTGGTTTGTATGATTTTGTAAAACGATTTTTAAATGACATTGGCATGAGAAAATTTGTTGATATGCACTATCCTACATTCCGAGAACTTACTTGTGAATTCCTGTCTTCTTTACATGTTGTTAGTAGTAGAAATGGGCCAAATTTATTTTTTAGGTTGAACAATAGAAATATTAGTTTAACTTTTGTAGAATTTTGTAAATTATTTGAATTAAATTCTGAACTATCTCACCAATGGCATGCGGATTATAAAATGGGTGACATATATAATGCTTTGACTGGTTTGCCTACTCCCGACCCCCAACATGCTAGTACCAAACCTATTCACCACCCTCCCAAAAATCTGGAAAAGATTTGCGGGTTTGTGTTTTTAGGTAGGAACGAGCCCCACAATGCCCAATCTAACGAACTAGCTATCATAGGACACTATGTGTATGGGCTCGGGAAATTGAACATAGGTAGATTTATTGTTCACCATTTGAGTAGGCATGCCATGGCCAACACCACGTCAAAAACCCCTATCCGTTTAGGAGGCCTTATCACTCGGATAGCAGTGAAAAGGGTCGGTTTTGTAGTGGATGGACCCCACCAACTGACCAACTGTAGACCAGATACCTATATGACTGCTAGGTATTTTGAGGAGTTGGGGTGGGTTCGGCCGGATAGCGAGAAGACACTCTTTTGGTGTATTAGGACTGGGAGCGAGCAACCTTTGCCCATCTTTCCCCTACCCAATCCTGACTTGACCGCTTTTCCCCCAGAGCAACCATCTTACACATATGATGTTTTAGTTGCCAACGCTAGGGTAGGGGCTCCACCACAACCAGTTCCACCACCCCAGCCTCAGCCCGAGGTGACATTCTCTCCACCTCGTATGTCTCACTCCATCCCTCACGTTGACTCTGACCCAGTTTGGGACCTTCAGAGTATAGGTCAGGCCTTAGGACGTATAGAGCATTCCCATACTGACCTTAGGAGGATGGTCGGCTCCATAGACCAGAGGTTAGGGTACCTAGAGAGGAACCAGGGTAGAGCTATCTACCCTATGTACGATGATTATGCTCGTCGGGGCAACATTCCCGACGACGCTATTCACCCTGACTGGTTTCAGCCTCCACCCCAGGGATACGATAGGGATCCCACTTCCCGTGGTATTTACACTGACTATTCTTCCTTCTACGGGTACGGGCAGGACATTCCTTTCGGGGGACCGGCGGGGGGGGGGGGGGGGGGTTTCATGCTGACTATTTTGGTGGTAGCTCTTCTGGTGCAGGTGGCAGTGGAGGTGCGGGCTTCGGCTCGATGGATGAGGATGATCAAGACTAGCTATGCTGGGCTAGTTCCCGAGCCAATGAGGACATTGTCTGATTCTGGCTTGGGGGAGATTTTGGATTTGGTATTTTTCTTTTTCTCTTTTCTTTTATTTTTGGTGTGTTTTCTTAGGTTAGATTTTTTGCTTTCTAAGTTAGTTTTATTGCTTTCTTACATATGAAAAAAATAAAAAAAAAAGTTGAAAAATAAAAAAAATTCAAAAATACGTTCCAATGAATTGTAAATTATGCTTCCCTGTGCCCCTTACTTGAGAAAATTGTTTTGATTCTTGGTATTTGATGATAATCAATGTGGATTAGTTGATCATGATTAGGAATGACAGTGGGTCGGGTTAAATAGGAGACCCGCCCCATCCCCGCCCCAATGGGGCGGGTATGGAGGGAGGTTTGGCGGGTGATGGGGCGGGTATGGGTGTAAAAAGTGTACCCGCCATGGGTGGTGGGGCGGGTATAGATTTTGTAATAGACCCGCCCCGCCCCGCATACCCGCCTCAAGAAGAGTCTAGAATATGTGAAAGGCCCAAACCCAACCGCCCAAATACTAAGAATCTTTAACCTAATTTTTCATTTGATTCATTTCCTCAACAGCCATTATTTTCATTCTCTCTCCATTCTTCTATCTGAAAGTCAGTCACTCAGTCATCCATCTTCTTCCTCACTACTTCGTCTCAATCACCATTGTTCAATTCATCTTCTTCCCCAAGGTATATATATATTAATATCTCTTTAATTGTTTTGTTTACTTTGGTTATGTGATTAAATGCGACAATTCTAATTTATTATGGAACAAATTCATCTTAATATAATCAACTGTACTCATTGTAATTTTAAGTATCGAATTTATTTCGATGTTGAGTTCTCTTAATTTAAGACGTTAAGATCTGTTGATTAATGATTAGTATGAATATATTAGACAAATTATACTACCTACTAAACCACTTTTTAGATTTTACTCCTAGAATTTACTCCGTATATATTAATAGTCAATCTATGCAAAATTTTTGTAGGTGAGTTTAAGAAATTGCAGCACCATGGTTGGAGGAATTAGCTAGAAGATGAAAGTGCAGCACTATGCGAAGTGACTGATTGATTTTTCATGCACTTGAGATTTTGTAGCTTTGTATATATTATTGGATTTGGATTTGTGGAATTTTCACAGTATGAAATTGTTAATTAATTATACTTAATATTGTTGTTATTATTTTGTACTGTAATTGTCATTACTGTGAAATAACATAACATTTTGGATATATGACAATAGGTTTGGGCGGGTATGGAGCGGGTTTGGGGCGGGTATAAGGTGGGTATGGATATCCAAGTGGGTGGCGGGGCGGGGATGGATTCTATACTATACCCGGCGGGGCGGGTATGGATGTTGGGTATTGTACCCGGTGGTGGGGTGGGGATGGGTATAAAATTTTTAGGCGGGTATGGGTGTGGAGGTACCATCCTCCGCATCCGACCCGCCCCATTGCCATCCTTAATCATGATTTGAAGTTTGATTGCCTTGAAACCTTGACATGCGTCAATTTTGTCCAACTACTTGTGAATATAGTGCTTGACTAGTTGATTTGGTTAGGAATATGTGATAGTTCCATAGTTCTTGGTATGTCAATGAATTTGAGTATTGGTTTGCAACTATTAGTAATGTTTATATGATTCATCATTATGCACATTGAGGAGGACAAAGGCATTTGTTCTTTTAGGTAGCCTCCAGATATTGTAGATACATTTGTTCCCTTCTTGCTACCCATGTTGTTGCCTTGACTTTTTGTTGTTTTATTAGCCACATTACAAGCCTATTTTGCCCCATTGGTTACTAGTTCCAAGCTTGGCTTGGGGGAGCTATTAGTGAGTGAGGTGAGGGAGTTTGTAATGTGCTTATTATTTGCACAGCTTAGGTGGGTTTTGAGAAGTTGTTTGTTTTTTATCATGTTTATTTTTAATGAGTTTGAGAGTTATATTTTCTTGAAAAAATAAAGCATGATGTTATGAAGAAAAAAAAGAGAAAAAAAAAAAGTGAACTTCAAAAGAAAAGAAAAATGTTCAATGTTCAAATGTTCTAGTTGGAGGTTGATCAAAAGAAAAAAAAATATAGAGCTTCAATAAAAAAAAAAAATTCAAGTTTGGAAATAAAGTTTGTTTATTTACTCTACTTCTTCATTATTATATTTTTATGAGTGAAATTGTAAGTGTTGGGATTGTTTATATTGTTTGGAATATATTTGGTTGATGTTAGAGTTGGTTATGTAGGAGATGTTGATCATTATTTATTTTGATCATGGGTTTTGATAGGATTTTATCTCGCTCTCCTCTTTACTCTCTTCTTCCTTTTAATCTTTCTTAACTCTCTTAATTGTTCTCTTAGATTTTCTTTCTCTTAAACCTTTGTTCTTAATCTACTCTTAATTTCAGATTTATTTTGGTAACGATTTCTCTTATCTTAATCTTAGTTGTTTATTTTATTCCTTTAATCATGTCTTACTTTATTTCTTTGATTAGTTTAGTTTTTACCATGTGTGAGTAGTTTTATTTCTAGGGTTTATGGGGATCCATAAATAATATAAAGGGGTAATTTATTGTTGTTAATTATCAATGCTAGATTAATTTCCTATTGTTTGATTTAATGCTCTATGACTAGATTAAGCCTGATCTTTTATGCATGAGTTTGACAATATTGATTCGAGATTCGACAAATGAGAATTGATGTTTAGGTCTAGTTTCAATAGGCAGATTAATTTATATATGGTTAAGTCGAGATTCGAGAGATGAGATTTAATACCGGTAGATTAATTCTGTGATTGTAATACGTAGCGAAAGCCCTTTACGATCTGGTTAATTGATGCATTGATGATTGACTATTATTGATTCTTGATATTACATGATAACTTCTTATTGAATTGTTTTAACGCTTTACAATTATGGCTTGTAAAAGTATAGCAATATTGAATTGATGAATCGAGCAGATGTTAATTTGATATTAAAGGCTATTTTCAATAGGAACTTAGATCTAGTAAATTGCGAGAGCCTGTTAGATCTATGTTGATTAATAAATTGCGAGAGCCTGTTAGTCATGTTATTTACGCAATGTCAATGATTGATTATTATGTTTTACCCTGGAGTATTATTTATTAGTGAACCTATGCCCTAGATCCTTTTATATATTGTTTTCTCCCTATTCTCGATCTTCGTAGTTTAGTTTATTATTCAAATATAAATATTGGTTACTTTATAATTTAGATTACATTAGTTAATTAGGAATAAAAAGACTCGTTTCTCTGTGGATTCAACCCTACTTCCCTATCTACATTAGTTAGAGGATTTAGGAATTACTTTTGATTAGGGGATACGACTTTACCCTGTCAGTTAAATAGATAAAAGAGTTAAGAAACGCGTATCTTGCACCGTCGAGCACACGTCTTTGAAGGTAACCGATTTGCTGCTGCATTGTTGTAATTCTGTATTTTTGACGACCTCCTGTAAGCTAGAGAATGCCGCCTGAAGACTGCTACGCTTGTAACTGTCTCTAATTCCGCCATGATAGACTTCTACGAGCTAGAGAACTCCATCGAAGATTGCTTCGCTTGAAACCACCTTCTAGCATTTTTTGACCATCTTCCGTAAGCCAGGGAACACGATCGAAGACGACTTCGCTTCAAATCACCTTCAGTTGTTTGTGACAACTCTCCGCAAGTTAGGGAATGCTACCGAAGATATCCTCTCTTGAAGCTATCTTCATTTGTTGCGATAATATTGCGAGGAAAATTACCGAAGACCCACGCTTGTCGATTTTGAAAAGCTCGCTTGAACTTTGCTTCCGCTATGCCTGTACGTCGGCGCTTTTGCTGCTTATGAACCTGTACGTCGGTGCCTTCCACTGAATTTTGAACCAATATGTCGGTGCCTTTTGCTATATATGAACCAGTATGTCGGTGCCTTGTGATGAGCCAATGCTTAGGCGCTTTTAAGCTAAGTGAGACGATCATTCATCAGGTCGATCACTTAATTAAATTGTAATCGAGCCGATTACTAAATCATGTCAAATTGCTTAGAGGGGATAACTGGCGTACCAAGGAACCCAAAATATATTGCAAGAGGTTGGAACAACCGCACTAAGTGGCTGAATAGTCTGTCGCCACTGAAATAATGCTAACGCCACATATTTGGCTGTAGCGCCAGACGCTGGCACTAGCGTCAGGCGCTAAGCCTTATCGTCTGGCGCCAAGGCCTGTCTCTTGGCGCTAGAGTCGGGTTTTCCATAAATACCCCTTTCTTTTTCATTTCCGCTGCTGCTGCTCGTTTTTTGATCGAAAATCGCTCGGAACTTCAAGTTGCTCGTTCTTGCTCGTTTCTCACTGAATTCGCTCAAATTTGTTGCAAATCAAAGCTTATTCCATCCATTTTCCCGATCTATGTAAGTTTTCCTCAAACTCACTCCGGTTTTAATGAATTTCACATATGTTTGTTCATGAATTTCTTGAAAATTCGAAAGTTAGATTGCTTAATTCATTTCATTTGTCAAATTTTATGCCATGGAATTGCTTGATTATGTTTATATATTTCTTTGGGAGTAATTTGAGACTAGTTTGACTCAATTTGGTGAAGAAAAGAACAAATCACCATTGTTGGACCTCTTAAGGTCGGGAAGACAATGTGGCTTGTTCTTGATGTTTTTGCTAGAAATTCTTATCCAATTTGTCACAATAATTACTATAGTATTGCAAGAAATTGTTTGAATGCTTGAAAAATGCCGGGTATGCTTAATTTGAATTTCTGCTCTGTTTAAGTACTCTATACTCTGTTTTTTTTTTTTTGCGAACATAGTATCATGCGGCTAGGCAAACCTTAGATACTATAGAACCTTAATTTATGATGATTTTTCACAATGTAGCATGGATAGACAACGAGGTTCGGGTTCACAGTCCCGAGACGTACGACGGGAGCACGAGCCCGTAGAGGACGACACCAATCCGTCCGCTTCTCTCGGCCCTCTCTCAGAGTGGGATGAGAAGACTATGTACTTCTCCCTCGTCCACCACATTTCTAAGAGGGTGCGACGTGGGATCACGGTTGGTAGGACGCACTACCATGGTTCAGGTTGCGATACCTTGGGCGACCTGTATAAGATGTATATCGGCAATGATGGAGAGGTGAGACTTCTCTGAGAGTCTTGCGGACTCACTGCGCTTTTTGAGACCTCATAGGCCATGATTGCCTCTAGCGGGGGTCATCACATGGTTCGTGCTCTGGTGGAGTTCTTTTGGGACACCACCAACACTTCCCACTTTCCTTGGGGTGAGATGATGGTTACCCCGACCGACTTCAGTCTTATTACGGGACTGGAGTTTAGCTCTGTTGCGCTACCGTTTGACAACGAGATCAGCGTGTTTTCTCCTAAGGTCGAGGAGCTGTTGGGTCCGATTGCTGTTCAGGCTCGTGCTGAGGTAGAGTCGACTTAGTTCAGTACGTATTGATGACAATCCCTATTCATGGTAGTCCAATAGTATCCTTCTTGCATTATCTTTTGGACTAGAATTTTACCATTTACGTGAGTTCCACAAATTACTTCGTGGACTATTCTCATTTCTCTTTGAGCATCCTTTTTTCCTACACATAAGAGAGCTCGACCCTTAGGTACCCTTTTGTGTAACTCGTTGTCTATGAGTACGTATTGGGAAGCTAAGAGTCTTAATGCTCGTTTTTCTCTTTTGTCAGCATGAGGAGGGTATTCTCCTTTGGTGACATAGTTGAGTATATCAGTATACCACGGTTCTTCTTCTTTTTTTTTCTTTATCTTGGATCGTTTCGTCATCTTCTATAGCTTGAATATAGGCCGGTTTATGTCTTTTTTCTATAATTAGAGGCATTTGCTCGATTTCTGTAGGAATCCTAACCATTGAGGCTAGTCTTGATAAGGCATCAGCAAATTAATTTTCTTCTCTAGGTAGATACGTGTATTCCACCTTCTCTAACTGATTGTTGAGAGTTTCCAGATAAGTTTGGTAAGGGTCTAGACTTTCGCTCCTTACTTTCCATCTTTTAGAGATTTGATTGATGATCAATGAAGAGTCTCCGAATATCCGTAGTTTTTTCACTCCCAATGCCAAAGCTGTTTCAAGGCCTACCACGCATGCTTCGTATTCAGCAGCGTTGTTGGTAACGTCGAAATCAAGCTTTCTGGAGATTGGAATATGCTCTTCTTTAGGTGATACTAGTAATACTCCAACGCCACATCCCTTTTGGTTTGAGGCACCGTCGAAGTGTAAGGTCCAAGTATCGTCCTCGGTGACCATCAAATCTTCTTCTGGAAATTCATTGTCGTGTATTGGCGTCGAATCTTCTATCGGAAAGCCTGCTAGAAAATCCAAAACCACGGATCCTTTGATTTCTTTTTGGGGCATGAATCTTACGTCAAATTGGGCTAAGTTGACTATCCATCTTGATATACGCCCATTGAGTGTAGATTTCTCGAATAAATACTTGAGTGGATCTAATCGGGAAACTACAAAGACTGTATGCACGAGCATGTAATGTCTTAACTTGGTTGTGGCCCACACCAATGCGAGGCACAATTTCTCAAGCGGTGTATAGCGTACTTCATATTCGAGCATCTTTTTGCTTAGATAGTAGATCGCGTTTTCTTTGCCTTCTACTTCTTGCGCTAACATGGCTCCCATTGTCTCTTTGGTGACTGTTAAGTACAACCTAAGAGGAATTCCCGGAAGTGCTGGTGCTAATACGGGAGGATTTGCAAGATAGGCTTTGATCTTTTCAAAGGTTTTATGACACTCATCATCCCATATTACTGGTACATTCTTTTTTAGCTTTCTGAAGATTGGTTCACATATTGTTGTCAATTTTGATATGGATCTGCTTATGTATTGCAACCGGCCAATAAATCCTCGAATTTGTTCTCGTTTTTGGGCGGTGGCATTGACATGATTTCCTTGATCTAGGTTGGGTCTATCTTTATTCCTCTAGAGCTTATGACATAACCCAAAAGCTTGCCTGAGGTGACTCTAAAAGCACACTTAGATGGATTCAACCTCATGTTGTATTTTCTTAGCCTTTCAAAGAATTTTCTCAAGGCTATTTGATGGCCTGGGCGATCTTTTCATTTCACAATCATATCGTACACATATACTTCAACTTCTTTATGCATCATGTCATGGAACAAGGCAGTCGCTGCTCGTTGGTAAGTGGCACCCGCGTTTTTCAACCCGATTGGCATTACCGTGTAGCAGTAAGTACCCCATGGTGTTATGAAGGTTGTTTTCTCCATGTCCTCTTCTGCCATGAGAATTTGATTGTACCCCGCATATCCATCCATGAACGAGAGAAGTGCATGATTCGCTGTGTTATCTACCAAAATATCGATGTATGGTAAAGGGAAGTCGTCCTTGGGACTTGCCTTATTTAGATCTCGATAGTCGACACACATTCTTACCCTTCCATCCTTTTTCGGAACAGGGACGACGTTGGCGACCCATTCAGGGTATTTGGATACCTTGATAAAACCTGCAGTTATTTGTTTTTTGAACTTCTTCTTTTATTTTAAGAGCTACGTCGGGTTTCATTTGACATAACTTTTGATTTACATGTTTCATTCCTGGGACTAGAGGTATGGTGTGTTGAGCTATTTCTCTATTCATGTCTGGCATATCTTCATATGACCAAGCGAATACATCGATGAATTCTTTAAGCAAGTTAATTAAATCAGTTCTTTCTTGTTTATTAAGCGTTAATCCGATTTTAACTTCTCTTTTGTTGGTTGAATCATTTGAGATATCAACCGTCTCAGTTTCCTCAATTATCGGTGTTTTCTTTTCAAGTGTTTCCATTGCTTTAATAAGTTCTTTGTCATTTTCATTGTTAGTTAAGCAATGCTTGTCATCTTAGGTTAAAGAAGAACACAAGGAATAAGGAGAAGAAGACATATAATTAAATTCGGAAATCATTACATTAAAGAGGGATATGTCCTCAGGGATTTAATCACTAACTATCCTAGAAGGAGAGATAGAAGGAGGGGGTGATACGACTAAAGACTTAGATGACTCTATAGGGAGAGACTCTGACTCTGACTCTGACTTAGACGAATCTTCGAACATCGGTCCTTGCCCCGTTGTGATGGATATTTTCCTTCCGCTTGGAGTAGTCACCTTGACGGTCTTGCGCCACCCTTGTAGTGATCCTTTCGCTGGAGTGATGGGCTTTGAGGGATCAAAGCTTTCACTTTGTAGGACTGTTTGGATGAGCGAGGAATTATCCTCTTTTTATGTTGGCTCATCTTTTTCTCGCCCAAATAGTAATCCCATGACATTAAATTCAAAGCATGGGGGTGCTTTCTCCTTGTGGACAGGAGTTGGGATTTCATCTATGAAGTAGCAATCTAGGAAAATCTCGAATCCCGGTTGCCTTATGCCATTTACGACAAACGGTTCGGGAAATTCGTAGCATGGATAGCCCTCTCCTTCTTTTATGAATTGTCCATTGAGGGTAAGAGGATACTGATCCATTGGGATTGCTTTCTTTTGGATGCGAGCGTCCTTACGTGCTTTTGACTTTTCCTGGGGTCGCTTGAGATCTTCCGAGTCGGTTCGAAACCAAGTCCGAAAGTGTATAATTTAGGGAGGCCAGGTGATTCCAGCGGTTTTGCTATTCCTTTCTTCTTTCCTAGGGTCATCCTAGGAAAATAGCGTTCACTATCATATTGGAGTGGGGGTCGTGGAAGAGAGGGATCCTTTCATCCTCCTCAATTAAGGAGACCTCTTCATTAAAGCCCCACAAATCTTCATCTTCTTCATCATGCTCCACATTAATTATTGGATTCTCTATAGCTTTAATCCTCATGGGTGAAGCATCGATTGTAATGGGAATTCCTCCAACTATGGCCTTTACCTGTTAGTGGAGAGATGAAGGGACGACCTTTAGGTCATGAAGCCAAGGGCGTCCCAACAATAGATTAAATGAAGCCTTAATATCTACTACTTGGAATGTAGTAGTGTGTTCTATCGCTCCCGCCGTTATATTCATAGTAATTTTACCAAGAGCTTGACGACGAGTGTTGTCGTAAGCTCTTATTCCTTACGTTGATGGGGTTAGGTCTTCATCCCTTATGCCTAGCATCCTCGCAGTTCTAAGTGGACAGACATTAATGGCCAATCCATTGTCTACAAGAGTCATAGGGACGTTCATTCTCTTGCAAACCACTGTGAGGTTTAACGCCTTATAATGCTTGTCACCTTCTGGAGGTAAGTCCTTGTCTGAAAGGTGATCAAGTTGATAGGACTAGGGAGATCACTCGTAAGGAAGTTAGCCAACCCCTCATGAGTGGTGTCAGAATCTATCCCTATCTTATCCAAGACATTCATTACTGCCAACCTATGTTCTCGAGATGTTGCGAGAAGCTTCCATACGTTCATTTCAACTTTGGTTTTCTTCAACTGTTTGACAATATCGCTGTCTTCTATGATAGGTATGGGAACTTGCTGCGTGGTTGGCATAGGTTGTGTCAAAATAAGAGGTTGCATTCTCCTAGATCTTGTGAGGACGTCTATGGATGAGTCTTCTTCCACCCAGAAGTCATCCATGGCATATGACACCTAAGGTGGAGGTCCTACCATGTATTTTAAGTAAACGTCTTCATCGTCGCTGTCCCAAACTCCATTGATACTTATGTCTTCCTCTTGTGGAATTTGGACTAATCTTTTGTCATCAATCATTTTTTGAATTAAATCCTTAAATTTAAAACAGTTTTCAATAGTGTGACCCCCTGATTGATGATATTGACAATAAAACCTAACTGTCCTTTTTAATGATTCAAATGGTCTCGGTTCGAGAGGTTTGACCTCGCCACTCTCGGAGAGCATTTTGAACATTTGAGCATATGGAATCCCAATTGGAGTATAGATTCTATTACTCTTCTTGGGTTTATCGATTACTTGCAGAGAAAAGTATTTCTTCGTTTTCTCGCTAGCTAGAGGCAATGAGATCTTGTTTGCTTCCATGAGATCTTGAATGAGGTTTCGAAACCTGTAGCATTCATTCGTGGTATGACGATCCCTCGATGGTACTTGCAGTAGGAATTGGGATCTCATCTTAAAGATCGTTTTTCTGGTGTTGGATCCTCGGTAGGACCAATAGGTTTGATTAGTCCTTGATCATAGAGACGATCAAAAGTAACATCATAGGTCATTCCCATGGGTGTGAATTCTCTCCTGGGTTTATTTTTCGTGGGTGGAACCTCGTCACACTTTTTCTGAAGTTTCTTCGCAACTTTGAGAGCTTCACATAGCAAGTTCGATCCCTCTAACATGGATAATGTAAGCAACCGTACATCCTCTTTACTTGCTAATTCTGGAAAATCATCCATGGAATCGAAAAAGATCTCCTCCTCTTCTTCAATAGCATGGATTTCTTCGATAGGATTGATAAGGGATGAGGGATCAACCTCATTTTCTTCATCAGAGATGGCTAAGGAGTGAGCGAGAGGCGCACTATCAATGCTTGGCTTCTTACTGGCAGGAGGCAATGGTAATTTGTTGTTGTCGATTAAGTCTTGGATAGCTTCCTTAAGCTTCCAACAATTCTCGGTAAGATGGCCCCTACCTAGTGGTACTTGCAATGTGCATTGGGGTTCTAATTAGCCGTTATCTTCTCGACTGGTGGGTCCCCAAATGGCCCAATAGGAGTTATAAGACCTTTTGCATTTAATCGGTCAAATGCGGTGTCGTAGCTCATACCAATAGGAGTAAAGTTCCTCCTAAATGGTTTCTTTTGTCCTTGATTATTCATAGCAAGGACTTCACTTAAGTTAAAGGTGCTAACATTGTTTGAGTGGGTGGTTTTGGAAAAAGGAGGATTGCCGTTCTTCTTGCCTTTCCAACCACTGTTGGAGTTATTGTTAACAGTTTTCATCTTAGTCAGGTCGTCTTCAATATTGATTCCAATGTCATAGACGACCTTGAAGGTATGGAGATTATTCTGGTACTTGAGATGCTTGGAATACTTCTCTTGAAGGTTTTTGATGAATAATCTCACAGATTCTTTTTCGCTTGGCACCTCCATCATCTTAGCTGAGGTTTCTCTCCATTTGTTGAAGAAAGAGGTAAAACCTTCATTCTCCTTTTGCTTGAGGATTTCAAGTTCCCTACAGTCAGTCTAAACTTGAATGTTGCATTTATATCTATCAATGAAAGCATATACTATGGACTCCCAAGTAGAGGTTCTATCTTTCTCAAGAGAAAAGAACCATTATTGGCAAACGGTTTCGAGAGATAATGAAAACAAGGAGGGAAACGCCTTCTTGTTAATACCCTTAATACTCATTATTGTTTCGAAGGCTCTTAAATGAAAGTAAGGGTTGTCAGTCGCTTTGAATTTCGGGATGTCGTTGGCATTGAACTTCTGCGGAAGAAGATCCATGTCCACCGAGACCCCTTGTGAGCTAATTCCTTGAAACTTATAGTCACTAGACAGTTTGCTCAGACTCTCTTGCATAAGGTCCATCTGTTGTTGTTTCACAGGATCATCAATCTTGAGGGTTAGAACCTTTAACGCCTCAGTCACGGTAATCAGTTGGTTCCTGAGCTCATTAACTTCTTCTTGAGTTGCCATTATTGTCTTAGCTTTCATTTTACAAGCAATGGGTTTGTCAAAAAGTTGAACTTGAATAAAAAGGTTGTCTTTGATCAAACGCCCTTCCTTTCTTGACCATGCGCTATAAATTAAACCATTTTTGTTTTATTACTTGACTCAAATTGACCTTGACTTTACGGTTTGAAAAAGAAGAAACAAAAATAGGTGCATATTTTTGGCAAAATTAAGGTATATATTTTTGGGAGTTAAGTATAGGGTTCAAACAAGTTGATTTAATTGGAGGATTAATATCCGACTTACCCCCCTAAAAAAATTGACCGAAAATACGCGCATACAAGACTCCCTTAGACATGGTCAAAGTGTACGTTAGTATGTGCTTTATATGGTGAGTGTGAGTGACATGCTTTGACTCTTGTGTAAGACCATGGGACTTAGTGCTTAGACTTGGTTAATGACTTGACAAATTTTATTACCAGTAAAAATAACTGAATCGACTAGAAAATTGTTCAATTAGACATAAGCTGATGACTCGAGCAATAAACCGAACTGTCGCCAAAACGACAGGACTGGCGCCACACTTTGCAGTGTAGAGCCAGACGACAGGACTGTCGCCAGGCGCTACACTCCACAGAGTGGCACTTCAGTTTAAATCTTGGCGCCATTGCTGGAACGTCGATCTGGAACTGCTTTCGGTATTATTACTCTACAGGGTATGCCTAAAGTCGTACTAAGTCGACTCTGATTAAATTATTAAAATTTAATTATTCAAATTAATTAATTAATTAAAATTGCAAAGTTCTTTAAGTCATTAATTAGTTTATTTAATCTTAGCACAAGTCAAACAAACGGTTAGGGAAAACACATAGAGGATGCATAACCAATAATGCACAATTAGTCAAGTAGGCACAACATGATGCAATGAGTTTGCAACCTAACCATGGCTCTAGTTCTCTAAAGTTCGAGATATGGGTTAGTCAATAGAGGGTCCATGGTTAATTGTCCGGATGCACCGCGCAGAAGCCTAAACGTGAAGGGTTGGCGCGAGTGGATGAGACACCGCGAATTTAGAAAAACTCGCTTCCATGGGTTGGTGAATTCAACATTCTCGGATGTACCCTTTGCTGCTCAGAGCGTTCAATCAGGTAGATGGAGCATGAATTCCCAAGGGGTTATGTCCATATTTAGAACACATATGGGTTTCAGAAAAGTGAGAAAAACTCAATTAGGAAGTAGGATCGAGCAAACAGTGCTAAAAACTGATCAAAATTAGAACGCATATTTCTGGCTCGGTATTGGAAAAACTTGGCGCCAGCAAACAGAGTCCAACGCCACAATTTGGCTTTAACGCCTGGCGATAGAAGTTGTCGCCTGACGCTAACGTCAAATTGCTGGGGCTAGAATTTGTTCCCTGACGCTAGTTCCTACATGCCTCAGCAGCTTTATGTGCTCGATAAAATTTTCCAATTTTGCGCAGCATTATTTCGATCCTAGTTGTGAAAGATATTCCTCAAATTTCCTACGTGTAAAAATCCTATATTTTCACTCATTACGAATGGTCTTTCCAATAAGATCTTTTTTATGCATATGACAATAATGTTAATCAAAATTACGCACATGAAATACTAAGAACTTTTCGAGTCTCATCCACTCATTCTAAATAATTGCCAAAATAAATTTTAGGAATTGAAATAGAAATCCTCCCCAGTGGAGTCGCCAAAAAACTATAGGGAATATTTCAAGCATTATCCCTAGCTTGAACCCCACTCTGATCATACACTTAAGCATGGTGGCGTCCAAAGGGAAGGAAGTTAGAGAAAAAGAGTCGCCAACAAGTTTTAGGAACTTGTAAACTGTTCACAAGGTGAAGGTTACACCCCTTAACGATCCAAGAGATCGTCAACTCCAATAGGTCTGGAACCATGACTGGTAGTTTGGGGATGAAGGTACAAATCCAACCTAAAAGAGATTGAACCTGCCCTAATAATAGGCCTCTACTTTATTCTGATCGTATTCATGTGCGCTTTCTAACTAACATGCAATCATTAGGTTTACCCTACACCTGTTTAATGTATGTTGGTTGAATATTAATGCACAAATAAATCTATTATTGGCGATCACTTGAATTATAATCAAATTAACCCTAAACGAGATTATTAATTATCTTATTAAGCGTGATTACAAGTACAAAATTCCCTTTATAAATGCATAAAAGGTATGATCAAGCAATAACAATAAATATAATCAAGCAACATAATAATAATCATAATCATCATAATTAAAATAATCAAAATCATGTTAAAGCATAATAATAGTAAGATCCTACGCATGATACTAACAAGATTAATAACAAACCCTAGCATGTCACTAAGAAATAAAAATCAAATCTTTAGCCCTAACATGATACTAACATGATATTATGTAAAAAAAAAGGAAACATCATACTTTTAATCATACTTAATATTAGGAATTTATTCTTTACCCTAAACATGATACTAGGAAGATCAAAACACCCTAACATGATGCTAGGAATCATAATAACAACCTAGACATGATTTCTACATCAAAATATCAATAAAAACCATTAAAGCACTTACTTGGATGCCTCGTACCTCTTTCTAATAACAAAATACACGCATTAGTAACTTCAAGGAAAATAATAAAACAACAATTAAATTCAATAATTGAAATAAAAATTTGGGACCAAACCCTCAGAAATTAAAACCTTTCACGTCTAAGGCAAAGGCAACTTCGAACAATGCTAGGTGTTTCTTGGTCTTGTGAATGCGGAATTTTGTGTATAAAAAAGTTGGTTTAGAAAAAGAGAGGGAGAAAGAATAAGCTTAGAGAGAAAAGAGAATTAGAGAATTGATGTTTGTTGATGATATTGATGATGAAAAACGGAGGTTTTAGGAGGCTATTTATAGAGAAAATCAGCCAAAAAGATGGAAAAATAAATCAGAGTTCCGACGAGGAAAAAACAAGTTAGCGTCAGGCGACAGGCTTGGCGCCAGGCTTAGCGCCAGGCGCTAATGACTGGCGTTAGGCGCTAATTAATTCTTTCACGCGTTTTCTAAATTCAGATAAAAATTTAACCGTACAGAAGGGCAAAATCGTATTTTCCTTAAAAACATTCTTTTATTCTGATTAAAACTCTAAAAAGTCAACAAAAGTCAATTTATCAATGCTAATTGAATTAGGAATTAAAAGAACCTTCTAGAAGAATCTAGAAAACTAAAACCAATCCTAATTGCATTAGGAATGATAAATCCATATTAGGCCTTCCTCTAGATCATTGGGCCGCATATAAGGCTCAAACCGGACCCAGTTTAGTAATTTGGCCATAACTTCCTCATTATTCATCGGAATTGGGCTTATAATATATCGTTGGAAAGCTGTTTTCAAGCCCCATCCAAGTACACCATTATTGGACCCTTGTCATGGACCAACCAAACTGGATTGGCTGTTTTCTTTAAAAATAGGTTTTCAAAAACAGAGAGAAAAGAAAAGAAATTAAAACTATCCGCAACACTAGATTTTCCACACTTTCACTTCATTCGATTATGATTCGACGTGAAAGGTACTCATCACCGGGTTTGGTTTTAGGGAGACACAAATGATTGTCTACAACCCTTTGATGTACGTTATTATATTATCACAGTTAGGAATCAAGCAACACTCTAGTAAAGGCAATAACATAGACATACGGTGATAGACTTAACACTAAAAATAAGAGGTTATTATTAAAATTCAAAAGTGTGTAGTGTCTCGAAAATTAGTGTAGTCAATTAGTCATCATTACGAAATTACACTATCATCATAAGCATAATAATTACGAACATATATTAATCTAGATAAAAACAAAATCTAGACCAATGTTAATTAGGACCATTTTCTCTATGTAAATTGAATTTTATATTATTTATTTATTTATTTTTACTAGTAATTAAGACCTCGCAAAATTTTATATGTTGCTGGACACATTGTGTGGTTGTGGTTACTTATTTAGGGGTAATTCTTGACCGATCAAGTAAACTGATTGAGTAACCTCTAACTGAATAACTCCTGACCGATCGAGTAACCCTTGACCGATCAAGTAATAACCTTTGTGTGATGACCAAGTAATCCCTAGCCGAGTGACCCTTGAATAAGTAACCTGGTAATACGGTGTGGCCATACAGTCAAAACACACAAAAAACACATTGTTAAGACCTTGATCGATTAGGTAAAAAAAAAGAAAAAAAAAAAAAAAAAAAAAAAAAAAAAAAACTGTTAAGACTATACGTGGTATCTTTACGACGTATATATTTTTAAATCATTATAACGTGACTACATGAGTCTTGATCAAGCCTGTAATTTTACATTTTTTTTCCACATTAAAAACTTTGATTATGAGCATATCCCATAATCAAACTAAAACAAACCTAGCTACCCACAACAAGGCATTTACGGACCATCACTAACAAATGTACATTCACCTAAAATCCATCTTTATTTATTTATTTTCTTTTTTGGCAGAATATAAACAAGATAATAATACCCAATAGTAGTACACGTACCTCTTAATCTCTTATTCTCTAGCAGTTGCTAGATTATGGTAGGACTAACATTAATACAATGGCACTTTTCTTTGGAGTACTTGTATAATATGTTCGGAGTACAATGACACTTTTTTTAAGAGAACTTGTACCACTTAACACCCAAAAACACTTATATACTATATTCAGAGTACTTGTACAGTGTACTATATGTTGTATTTACACAAAAAAACCTCTACTCCATATATCTAATAATTGTTTTTAAGAGTGTTTCAAAAAAAAAAAATTGTTTTTAAGATTAAAAAAAAAACAATAATTAAATTAAAGACGGGCGATTTTAATCAAATCATAAGTTATACTCTGGTTTTAGATTGGAAAATAAAAAATTAACAGTCTTGAACTCTTGATCAAATCCTACATAATACTACTCCAATCATAAAATAAAGTAGCAATCGCACAACACCAAGTTAAAGTGTTAATTTTATAAATTTCTTAATATTGAAAGGTAAAATGTACCGGAGTACTTGTACTATATGTTGTAGTATGACTCGTATCTACACGAAAGAACCTCTACTCAATATATCTTATCTAATAATTGTTTCTAAGTTTGAAAAATAAACGATGAACAAATTAAAGACCGGCAATCTTAATCATACCATAAGTGTAATACTCTAACTTTAGATTGTAAATCAAGCAATAATGAACAGTCTTGGTCATATCATATGTAATAATATTACAATTGTAAATTAGCAATCGCATCGCACACCACTATAATCGAGTATGTACGACGACATTAATTCTTTGAAACTTAAAGAATACAAAACAAATAATTCATATGATGATCTTCTAAGATCAAAAGCTCACAACCCCTAAGTTCGAAGTAAACCTCCTCCTAATTCATCATTACTATACAATGATTTTCATTAATAAAATTTACGTATCAAAATCCTAAGCTGGAATTGCCAAGGGCTTGGCAACCCTTGGTCTGTCAAAGCTCTCCAAGAATGGTGTTGGAGAGACAAGCCAAATATAGTATTTTTAATGGAGACTATGATTGATGAGGATAAATTGAAGAGAGTTCGTAACAGGTGTGGCTTTACTGATGGTATTTTTATAAGTAGTAGAGGTAACTCTCGAGGTATGGGATTTTGGTGGAAAGATATTAATGTGAAGGTGTGCTCTTTCTCGATTCATCACTTTATTGCGGAGGTTTGTGACCATGAAAATACTCCTAAATGGAGAGCAGTTGGGGTGTATGGGTGGCCAGAGCAAGAGAATAAACACCGTACTTGGGCAATGTTGAGGAGAATTAAGGCGGATAGTACCCTCCCTTGTGTGACGTTTGGTGATTTCAACGAAATATTGAGCCATGAAGAAAAAGAAGGGGGTGTGCCTAGAAGTGAGAGTCTAATGGATGCTTTCTGAAATGCCATAGATGATTGTGAGATGAGAGACTTGGGTTACAAAGGAAGTATTTTTACTTGGAAGAAAAGGAACACTCTTGCCACATTAAAAAGAGAGAGACTTGATCGGTTTTTGGCGGATAATAATTGGTGTAATTTGTTCCCATTCTTTGAGGTGCGACACTTTCCAATTTACATATCAGACCACGCACCTATCCTACTTGATACCATCAATTACTATGAGCGTGGAAGGGAGGAGCGAGCTTTCAAATTTGAAGCGTGGTGGATGGCTAATGAGGAGTGTGGTAAGGTCATTGAGGATGCGTGGGTGTGTGGGGTGGGGCTGCAAACTGCTGACCGCATTGCAAGTTGTGCGGATAGTCTGAAATCGTGGGCTAGGCGCTGTTTTGGTGATATACAGAAGAAGATAAGGAAGACAGAAGGGAAACTCAAGGAGGCCCAAGAAAGAGAACCTGATGCAGAGATGTTGGAGCGTTGCAAAACTCTCTCCAGTCAGCTTGATGAGCTTCATCGAATGCATGAGTCGTACTGGTTTGCCCGGGTTAGAGCTAATAACCTTAAAGACGGGGACAAAAATACCTCGTATTTTCAAAAAGCCAGTGACCGACGCCGCATAAATAATATTAGGGGCCTATATGATGATGATGGCGTGTGGAGGGATAAGAAGGAAGAGCTTGAAGAAACTATCGAAGCCTATTTTTCAAACTTGTTTCGTACTGCCAACCCGACAGATTTTGATCCAGCATTAGTGGGGATTGACCAGGTGGTGTCTGAGGATATGAATGCACAGCTTTGTGATGAGCCGACAACAGAGGAAATCAGAAATGCTCTCTTTCAGATGCATCCAAACAAAGTCCCGGGACCCGATGGTATGCATGCTTTATTTTTTCAGAAATTTTGGCATATTATTGGGAGTGATATTGTTGGTTTTGTGAAAAGTTGGTGGCGTGGAGAAATGAGCTTGAATGCGGTTAATAAGACTTGTGTGGTTTTAATTCCGAAGTGTGAAGATCCTAAACGTATTTCGGAATTCAGACCCATAAGTTGTTGTAATGTGGTATACAAAATAATCTCAAAAGTTATGTCGAACAAAATGAAACCTTTTCTGGAGCAAATTATTTCTATCAATCAGAGTGCTTTTGTTCCGAAAAGGTTAATTACTGATAATACACTTGTAGCTTTTGAGATTTTCCATGCTATGAAGAGAGGGGGTGAAGGTAGAGAGGGTACAATTGCTCTGAAATTGGATATGAGCAAGGCTTATGACAGGGTGGAATGGAGTTTTCTGGATAGTTGGGTTCGTAGAATTCTGGATTGTTTATCAAGTGTCTCCTTTGCTTTTAAAATAAATGGGAAGATTTCGGGATCGGTTGTGCCTTCTAGGGGTCTTAGACAAGGAGACCCAATTTCTCCCTATTTATTCCTCATTGTGGCTGATGCATTCTCGACTCTGCTTTCAAAGGCGGCGACTGACAGCTTAATTCATGGAGCGGGAATTTGTAGAGGTGCCCCCAGAGTGTCACATTTATTTTTTGCAGATGATAGCCTTCTTTTTGCTAAAGCTACTGTTAGTGAGTGCTCGGTGATAGCTGACATTATCAGCAAATATGAAAGAGCATCTGGTCAAAGTGTTAATCTGACAAAAACAGATGCTGTTTTTAGCAAAAATGTGAGTGACTCTCGTCGATTGGAAATTACTGATATTTTGGGGGTAAGAGAAGTAGAGAGACATGAAAAATATTTAGGCTTGCCGACAATTATCGGAAAGTCTAAGAAAGCAATCTTTGCTAGCCTGAAAGAAAGAATTTGGTGGAAAATTCAAGGGTGGAAGGAGAAGTTATTATCTAGGCCCGGGAAGGAGATATTGATCAAAGCCGTTGCTCAAGCAATTCCGACATACATGATGAATATTTTTAAGATTCCGGACAGCTTTATTGATGAGATTCATGCACTCTTAGCCCAGTTTTGGTGGGGTTCGTCTGACAACTTAAGGAAGATGCATTGGCATAGTTGGGATTCTATGAGCAAACCGAAGTCACAAGGGGGTCTTGGTTTTCGTGATCTTAAGGTGTTTAATCAAGCCTTGCTTGGAAAACAAATGTGGAGACTATACAATAATCCTAACCCTCTCCTTCATGCCATTCTCAAAGCCCGGTATTTCAAAAATAGCTCGATATTAGAGGCATATAGAGGTTATGACCCGAGCTACTCTTGGAGGAGCTTGTGGGGTGCCAAGTCTCTCCTTTTAGATGGGCTAAAATGGCGGATTGGGAATGGGATAAATACCAGGGTGTGGCTTGATTCTTGGATTCCTGGGAACATTATTCCTGCTCATGGGACGAACTTTGATCCTGACTTGCGTGTGGCAGAGCTAATTGATCAACAATGTGGTGAATGGAAGGTTGAAACGCTACAGCAGCTATTCTCTAATGATGTGTGTGCTCTCATCCTCAATATTCCGCTATCTAGTAGACTGCCAGAAGATAGATGGTTTTGGGGACATACGAGAGATGGTGATTACAGTGTGAGGACTGCTTATTGGCTGGGGAAGTTGGGTACAATGCAAACAAGCAATAATAGTGCGGGTTCCCCTGATCAGATTGTGTGGCGAGTTACTTGGGGATTGGATGGCCAACCGAAACTGCAGCACTTCGTGTGGAATGCGTGCAAGGGAAGCGTGGCAGTAAAGGCCGAGCTTCACAGGAGACATATAGCCCCTAATGGGCTGTGTGGTGCGTGTAATGAAGAAGCCGAGACTATTACCCATGCTTTGTTCGATTGCAAGGAGATTAAGCATGTTTGGGGTATTTTTGAGCTTGATGCTATTATTAATGACTCTCCTAGACATGCTCCTTTCTCCGATTGGCTGCTATGGATGAACGAAAAAGTGGACAAAGTGACGCTTAGGAGGGTACTCTCAATTGCGTGGGCTGTTTGGTTTTGTAGAAATAAAAGGGTGTATACCGACACACCCTTGGCTGTTGATTATGTGGCTGCAGGTTTTCTCCGTATGGTCAATGATTATATTGGCTACGCTAAGAAGGTGTTCATAGCTCCTACTGCAAGCCGTGTTACCGCTACTGTAACCAGATGGATTCGTCCCCCAAATGAAGTGGTAAAGATAAATGTTGATGCACATGTTGGATCTGGAAACACTGGTGGTCTTGGGGCAGTAGCAAGGGACGTTAATGGATGCATCTTGTGGGCTGCTGCCAAGAGACTTCCTGCTGATATGGGGGTGGAAATTGCCGAAGCTGCTGCTGTCCGTTATGGGTGTCAAGTTGCTCTTCGCCTTGGATGTTCAAGAATTTGGATTGAAACTGATGCTGAGAAGGTTGTTATTAATGTGAGGCAAGCAAAGATGGGCTTTTCTCATACTTGGTTAATCTATGATGATGTTAATCGTTTAACCAAGTCTTTTCATGTTTTTAGTATTTCTCATATTCGTAGAGCAAGAAATTCGGTAGCTCATCTCATGGCTAGATGGGATACTCGAAATATTGATGAATTTATTTGTATTGGTGACATACCGCAACTTGATCTATAATAAAATCCTGCTAACGTTTTCCCTCAAAAAAAAAAAAAATCCCAACTTTCCATTATTATTGAATAATCCCAACTTTGGGGGGCATTTTTTTTAATTAGGCCAAATGACCGGTAACTTGATGAAGGGGTATTTTTTGTTTTTTAATTTTTATTAAATGCCACATGTGTTATTATTATTGGTTTAAAAATTATAGGAAAGAAAAACAAAAGAAAAAAAAAAAAAACAACCACCAGAGGAACCTTCTGCCCCCAACGGCCAACCACCACACCTCTGCCCTTCTCCGGTGCCCAGGAGCACCTCCACCCTTCAATTCACCATTTTAGGGGTCGAAATTCACGCAGTTGGTGGTTTTGGGGGTCGATGTTCGCGGGGGACGGTGGTTTCAAGGGCCATAGTTGCGCGGTTTGTGATTTTGGGGTCGGGATTAGATTCGCGCGGATGTTTGTTTTGGGGATCGAGGTTCACGTGAGAAGGTGGTTTTAGGAGTCGCGGTTCTGGGCTGGTGATTTTGGGGGTCGGGATTAGCGCTGCTGGTGGTAATGGAGGGTCGAGGTTCGCGCGGGATGGTGTTCTAGGGGTCACGTTTGCTGGGCTGGCGATTTGGGAGATAGGGATTCGCGCTAATGGTGGTAATGGGGGCCGAGGTTGCGTGGTGGTGGTGCGGCTGGTAATTTTGGGGGTCGGGGTTCGCCGACCGGTTGGTTTTGGTGGCCCAAATGGCGGTGGACGACGAGGTTAGGGGTGGGGGTTTAGGTTTCACGGTGGTCTGTAGGGAGTGGTTGGAGTTTTTTTTTTTGTAATTTTTCATTTTTTTTTAATTTTTTGACCAATCAGGGCTTGACACGTGTCAAGTTACCTATTATAATAGGTCATTGACTTTTATTGACCGGTCATGACCTGATAAAAGAAAATGCCACCCAAAGTTGGGATTATTCAATAATAATGTAAAGTTGGGATTAATGAAAGGAAATCGCTGAAATTAAAGTTAGGATTAATAATTATAAATTTTCCTTTTTTTTAATAACAAAATATATAAGTATTAATAAAGAAAACAAAAATAAATAGATTATCCAATTATCCTATGAATTTTAAATTCACTTATTAGGAAAGTTTTACAGTCCTTTTATTTATTTTATTAAGTACAAAATTAATCATAATTTTTAATAAATATCCTATAACTTAATTCTATTTCCATTATCAAATTCGTTTTAAATGTTCTTTAAAATAACATCCATTTATAATATATGAAATTACAAACTCCGTTAGTACAAGAGTTACTCAACCTAGGGGTTACTTTGTATGTCTAATATATATCACCAATTACTACAAGAGTTACTTCGTTAGTGCTATAGGGGATACTCACTTAGGCCCTGTTATCTTCACCTTAATTTTGTTGAATTGAAATTATTTTTACTGAACTGAAATTATATTTGTTAAACTTAAATTATTTTTACTGAACTTAAATTAATTTTACTGAACTGAAATTATTTTTGTTGAACTGAAATTATTTTTACTGATTTTCTATTATAATTCTTCTTTTAGAAAACTGAATTTTACTGAACTGAACTTATTTTTACTGAACTGAAATTATTTTTTACTGAACTGAAATTAATTTTACTGAACTGAACTTATTTTTACTGAACTAAAATTATTTTTACATAATTTTATTTTTTAAGGTGAATAGAACAGGGCCTTAGTATTACATGGGTTACTCGGTCAATTTTAGAGGGGTTACTTTGGTGTGGCTAGCCACATGTAAAATGTATTGTTATTTAATTTATTAAAAAAATATTACAGAAAATAATTTTTAATTAGTAAAAATAATTTTAATTTTGAAAAATACTTTCGATTCAGTATAAATAATTTAAGCTTAATAAAAACAATTTCAAGTCAATAATAATGACAGATATTTATTTACAAACTAAATTACATAAAGTACACTCCATATGATATCGTATGTGTAAATATCCTTCATTTTCATAACGAATTATTTGATTGTATTTAACATCAAGTAAAAATGTTATCATATTATTTTATCAACCATTTGAATATCGCCCAGGCACAAAATTAGTAAATACATATCCCATATATAAAGCACAAAGAAAAATATTTTTTGTAAAAAATATGTTGAATAGTGTAAAACTAGAAACGGAACAATTAGTTAAAAATGGAGGAAGTATGAAATAATTCACTTATGTCAATCGGAAAAAACACAGCCTTAGAATTATTGGAATTCCAATATCAAAGTTTGATGTTAAAAACATGGCAATTTTCTTGACTAACAATTTTCCAAACATCAATTTATGACACATAAATGCATTACAAGTATAGTCAAATTTCCCATTTCTCTTATCAAGTATCAACAATAAAATTAGAGCAATTTTATAGCTTTGCAAAAATTGCTGCAAATGTTTTTTTTTTTTTTTTCTCTTTTTGTGCACATATAATAAGAGAAAGTTAACTGTCTACAAGGACTAGTCCATTGTCCTGTATTCTTCTTTGAGCTAGCTTCGGCTATCCGTATACCTAAGGAGTTCAGAAGTAAAATCGATTACATAGACCACAAACCCATATGATAACACTAATCCCATAACAATGCTAAGATGGACCGAACTAGGTTATTGACAATCTCTTCAACAGCCACAAACTGTTACCATACTGACAAGATTATGCACTGCTTTTTCCAAAGGTGGCAATTCAAGCCGGAAACAAACTCCCACAGAAGATCGGATGGCGAATTTCAGCCCCTAACATGCAACGAGATGCTGGAATCCCTTGTAGGATTAGTTTCCTGTTTTAGTATTTTGCACCCAAAATGTGAATGGAAAATACACGTCCTGTACATGCATCCTTAGTCCTTAGAACACTTGGTCACTTCTACATTATGTTTACACTTGGTGCACCTGCTGTAAAGCTTTGCAGAACATATCGATGAATTGATTGTCCTGGAAAAGAAAACAGAGATAATATCAGCCTAAACACAAGTATAAATGGAGTATTTAAACAACTGCACCCCTTACAATCTTGAGCACTAAGCAACAAACAAGCACTTGAGTTCATAACTCATTTTTTTTTTTTTGTTAATGTAATGTAGTAGGCCTAGGCCAGAAAGGAGCTATCACAGGAAGCCCCATCAGAAAAGTCGAAGTACACGCTCTAGATATTGGGGAGGAAAGGAATTCCAACTCCAATATCTCTAAGTGGATTTTGATCCTATGACATCAAAGTTGCAAGAGCAAACCTTACCATTAAACTACAACAAGTTGATCTATCATGCGAAAAACTGGATATGATTTATAATGGGGTATAATATCCAAGGCAAAATACTAGTTTTGTATATCAAGAGATTGAAGGTTTGGTACATGCACCAAACTGCTCAGCAACAAAATACTGACAGTATTTGACCATAAAATATGAGTGCTTCATTTATGTGATTTACTCACTACGTTAGTGGGAACACAAGGACCATACAATCATGTTTTGTGATCATAAGGACCATACAATTTGCAGTACTGGTTATTGCAGTATTAACACAAAGGATACAGAACATCCAATCTACCACAGTAAATAATTTTGTTCAAATTTCTACAAAATAAAACATGTGACAACAAAGTCCAAATATTAGAAGGCATGCAAGGCATTTCAGAGTTCCCTGCGCCTTGTTGAAGTGAGGCGTATATGATAAAATAATTATAAAAAAAAAACCGTTATGCATCTTGTATCAGCTGCATCGTAGCTGCAGTTCATCGAAATTGCTTCGCGGCTTTGCCTAGATGGCTAGACCACAAAAAGGCGCATGACCCCTAACATGCTTAATCAAACTCTGAGGATGTGGTTAAGTCAATCCTGTTTAGCTAAATGTGGACAAAATAGAGGGAGAATGGAGGCAGTACAAGTTGTAAAACTAACAGATATGCTTGTTTTTAGCATCATCCCTATCCCTGAATAATGTCAAAAGTAACACATGTGAATTCCACTCTACACAAAACTCATTCTATCCACTCCCAGAGATCGGTGCTTTTTTTTTTATATATATATAAACTTCACAAGTTAAGAATTTATGTGTCATATATAACTTCATTTACTTGTGTTAGTTTGGTCTCATACTCTCCCATTGACCAGCAATTTTCATTGATAAATGAAACATAATCAAAGTAACAAAGTTCTATAGCAGGCTAGAAAACCACATCAGTCAAACGGAAAATGGAAAAAATGCCCGGGGAGGAGAGGAGGGGGGGATGTTAACCTGGACAAGCGTCATAAGAGCTTCACGAACTTTGCCTCGGTCAATAACAGGTCCGTGGGTTGGTGCAGCAATATTTTGCGGTGTAAGAAATGGAGATGGTGCTGGTGGAGGGTAAGGTTGGAGAAATGGGGCTCCATATGGGCGCTGCAGAGCAGTGTGTGGCAAGGATGATGGAACGGGTGGCTGTGACATGGCAGATGAAGAATGGGGGTTGTGAAAGATAGCAGGTGTGACAAGATTTGCTATCTGATTGCCTCTGTAAGTTGAATCAGAACCTTCATGGTGGTGAATTAGATGAAAGGTTTGAGCTGATGTTGCCACAGCAGGTACTTGAAGAAGTCCAGTAGGTGCAGGTATCAGACCAGAACTGCCTATCGATGTCAAATGTTCACTGGAAGGATGATAAGTTTGCACTGGCTTCCCTGAATTAGAAATATTAGTTGCCGCCTGAAAATATAGCAAAAAACACATCACAACAGTTAGACAAATTTACTTGCTATCACAGGGTGATACACTATTACAGCATTCTAAAATCTTTAAGCAAAATACTAAAAAAAACATCTTTCGACAGACCAGTAAAAATTGCCAATCATATATGGTCAAACTCGTAATATTTGAAGGATTATGTAAAAACTCATGCAACCAAAGGCCATATATTATGCAAAAGCCCCTCAGTAGCAAGTAAACTGAGTTACAGCCTCAATGGAGAATAAGTTTCAAGGTATTTCACATTTTAAAAATCAAAGTATCTGAAATATTTTCTTTAAAGATAAGGAAAAGTTTAACCAATGAAAAGGAAAAAAATGGACAAAGCATAGATGATTCAATATTTAAAAAAAATTAAAAAAAATAATAATAAAATAAAAAATAAATAAATCAGCTAAAAGTCTGTTAATTTAGAACTACTTCAGATATCAGAGGGAACTCTTTTTCCAAAGCCTGGATCTCAGGCGTATATTATCATAAGCAGGGTGAGTGATTAATGTATCAGATATACAAACCCATGGAAGAGGCCATTTCTCATGAAGCATGGACTCATCCAAAGCTTAGATAAGGATGGATACCATACAACAACAACAAAGCCTTGGTCTCAAAATGATGTGGGGTCGACTAACATGAATTGTCAGAAGGAACCGTCTGATTTGTAAAAAAATAAAAAAAAAATAAAAAAATAAAAAAAAAAAAGAACAAACATAACAAGATAACTTGGTTGAAATAATTTTGATTAAAAAAAAGTGTGTTAAGTGTGAAAAAGAAAGAGTATACAAATATTCTCCCTTCTTTAACTAGAAATGTCAAGCAGAAATCGAGATGCTAGATGATCAGTTACAAAATACCCTCCCGGCTTCAATTAGAAATGTCAAGCAGAATTCGAGATGCTAGATGATCAAAACATCACAAAATTATTAAAGAACAAATAATGATGAACTAACATCTCACATCAACATTTAACATGCTAGAGACAAAGCAGGTCACAGAGCTCACAATAGCACAGACACAAATGAAGTTCACAATCAATTTTATTTTATTTTTTTTAAAAAAAAAAAAAAAAAAAACAAAACAAAACAAAAAAAACTAAGCTGAAGTAGTGATACTAATTAACAAAATTATATCTCAAGATTTTCCAAGTACAGACATTGAACAAATTTGAGATAGAATTAATCTCAGTAACACCAGAGGCATGAATGGAAGCTGATGATATCCCAGGTGATGGCTCCAATGGGCTTTCAATTATTGCCGTGGATGGGACAGGTTCAAGCTCCTTGAACTCGCTGCATAATAAAAGGCCAATATTAAAGTGTTACTCTGAAACTATTGATGCTTTGTGCAAACAGATTTGCACCACAATACTTTTCACACAATCATCAACAAAGCTTTTACCTGATACTAGGACCAAAATATTAACCAAAGAAAAAGGAAGGCAATACCCTTTTTCAGTACATAATAAAAAGAGTCCTAAATCATACCACCAAAACAAGCTTTAACACTAGTCATTAATGCACACCGAGAGACCTCAAATGGTTTCCAATGGTTTCCAATTGCTAACATTACATCTTTCATTGACAGCTCACTTATTGAACTACATTAAATTCAAAATATGATAAACTATGGAAATGATTCAAAAAGATCAAAAGTCAACTTTCATCTTCTTCATTAAAACCTATTGCTGCTTTACAGAAATACTAAAAGTAAATTACTACCTTTGGTTAAATTCTGATGGCTCCGGAGCACTCCTTCCATATGAGTCAATGATCCTGCAGGACACACAATTGAGAAAAACAAAAAATTACCAAGAAAATTATACAAAATACATTAGGATCAACTAACAATGGTTACTGAACAATATCAAATAATAGTATCATATGGGGTAGACTCTGCACACAACCAATACCATATGCAGAAAAAGGGACATTTCTGAGAATGGAAACAAAGGAAGAATAGATAACAGACATGGTAAGAAACACTAAGAAAGAAATGAAAAAAAAAAATATATTGCTCTTTATCAATAATGATTTCGCAAATTTATTGCCACCATAATATATCACCTGTTAAAGAGATCAGCAACCTCCTCGCATTCAGGAGTATTATAAAACCATATGCCATTAACTTCTTGGACAACATTTTTGTATAGAAGATAAGGAACTTGAACATCAAATTCGAAACTGCCTGAGAGATTCTCCACAAGATTTTCTGCAACAGAACAGATCAAGAACCTTATATATACAGCGACAAAACTCTCACATATAATTATATAACACTTTAAAAGATCATGACCTAGGTGTTTAAACACATAAAAGCACAGTGTCATTCAACATGAAAAAATTCAGAGCTCATTTGAACCTGCACTGTTAGCTTGTTTTCTAGTTTGCCTTGACTAAAAGAGCAAAGCACTTGTTCAATTTACATTGATTGCTCAAACAAAAATAATATAAGTCAAAGATATGATATGCAAAGTTATTATCCACGAAACCCCAAAGCTAAGGTAGGAAGACAAATTTGCTCTAAACCAATGCTTTGGTGAGGGCATTATTTCTTATTAATAGAAAATCTATGACTATGTTTGCTCCAAACTACAATAGGAGAAAAAGCAAACCCCTAAACTATAGCCATTAATTATAAGCATCTTGATAGCCAAATCCAGAAATCAAATTGAATCAACATTATTTCTTTAAAAGGCCAAATATTAGAAGGTATTCCAAAAAAAAAAAAAAAAAAAAAAAGTAAAAAGAAAAAGTCACTGGCACGGCTTTCACGATATCACGATATATTCCCTCTGTATATTTTATGTAAAACATTTATCCTTAGCATGTATGTCAATTTCTAAACTTTAGCCAATATTATCTTTAATTATCAGTAACAATCAATTTTGCACGGATACGCCATCTGGTTGCCGTCTCCCGACGGGTACGGTACAGATACGCCATAGAAACGTCCCCAAGCTGTCCCCGTCGAAAGTGGTACGGCAAGCAATTTTGGGGACGTTTAACCTCTTGCTTGGAAACGTATCAGGGACGGGGAAGCTCATTTTCTGACGTTTCCATTAAAGCCCTGCCCTTTTTTTTTTTTTTTTTTAAAAAAAATCCCAAAATTACTCATCAGAATGTCGATTTCCCCCAATTATCAAAAACCCTAAAATTGCGAACGTTGATTGTGCGGCCTGATTTAACCGTCTGCGGCGACCGGAGACTACTTGCGACCCCTCCGACACCGGCAACCGGCCTGATTCAACATTTCTGCTTCTGATTTCCTTTTCTCTCTTTCTTCGAACTATTTTTTTTCTTTATGTGAATAATGGAGTGATGTTTTCGGTAAAGCATGTGATTACTTGATTTTTTAATTTTTTTTTTAAAAATTTGAAGTTACTGAGAATATAGATGGCAGTAGGTAGAAATCACATGGTGCTTTTTCTTTCCCATATTTTGTTTTTTTGTTTTTTTTAAACCCCCATATTTCGTTTTAAATGGAAATGTGATTATGATTATGATTATGATTATGGTACTTTGATTATGAATTTCATGTGTTATGAATTGTTGCTATGAGTTTATGGATTTTTTTTTTTTTTAAAAAAAAACTTTTTATGGATTTACATTTTGCTGAATTTTTATTTGCCGTATCCTAGCCATACCCGTTTTTGGGAATTTTAATTTTGCCGTATCTCGTACCCGTATCCGTACCCGTTTTTTTACCCGTATCCGAATCAGTGCAATCTAGGTAACAATTATAACAATTCATTGGCATGGCCTTCGCTATATACTCCCTCTGTATATTTTATGTAAAACATTTATCCTTAGCATGTATGTCAATTCTAAACTTTAGCCAATATTATCTCTAATTATCAATAAGTAAAAATTATAACATTTGAATATAAAATAATCTATTCACTGAGATAATTCCAACAAGTACCCACAAAACAATATTCTTTCTTATTTTTAAAACATTAACACTAGTCAAAGTGGATTAGGTGAACAGTGCAAAAGTCAAAACGTTTCACTTATGAAAATACGAGGGAAGGATCAGACACTCATTAGTACCCTACTCCCAACCTAGAAGGCTAGAATTACAAACGTCAAAGATCATGTGTTGGTGGAGCAAGACCACAACAAAGAAGCAAGAACAAGAAGAAAAGAAATGCCCTCACATATTATTTGGCTTTGTAGCTACTCCATGGATTTTGGCCAATCACCCACGCGTACAATTCAGATTTATGTGTGGAAGTCAGGTTACATGCTGAAATGTAATTGACCATTGATCAATTTACTTACGGGTTAAGTATGCTAGGTGTCATACTTATGGAAGGTTAAAAGCTATATCCCAAAGAGTTAGGAACACTATTAAAAAGATTGTACTTCGTTTATCCAAATTAGCAAACACATATTCCTTTTTGGGAATTTTCTTTTTAGTTCACGCATTTCATAGTATAATGGATAAATTTTGTGTGGTTGACTAGTTAATTAGTAGATAAAGGGCCAAGTAGAGGGGTAATTGGGTAAGGGTATTATGGCCTTCTGTCATTCTATCTCACTTCTTAATTGGCTTCATATGTCCTAAAAATAAACAAGTCATCTACTAGTACTTTGGATTGGAGGAAGTAATAGATTAGCAGCCCTATATATATAGGCCATTCAGGGAAGGTTTGACATCATGATTAAACAAGCCTCATATCAAGATCGAAAGAGAGAAGATCACTAATAGGAGAATTAGTAATTAAGCGAGAGCTAATAGTGGTAATTATGTTTAGTGAGGAAAGTACAAGACTAATAACCACAAGTAGCTAAGCTTGGTTATCTAAAGATATTGATAATAAATATATGTGAGGGTATTATTCTTGCAATTTACTCTTATGATTAGTCATAAAGGGTAATAAAAATTGCCCAAAACTATTGTTTGTGATAATGTGTGTTACTGTTGATTAATTTCTTCCTCTAAAATTCCACTAAGATACCTAAACTTGTATGTTTGTCTACTCCGAATTAACAATTCAAAGGAAATCAGTCAAATTCAAGCTCGGATCTTAAGACGAAACTTGGCGTCTTGGTCTTATAGAAGTTGCATAAAAAGAAAAGAATTAAGGTGTTGAAAGCTAAGCTCCCTGCTATGTCTAAGAGAAAGAGTACGAGTAAAGAAAATCATCTAGAATTGATAGGTCATACATCTCTCTTCCATTTAAACATAACATCTCATGAATCTCAAGCTCCGAAAAAACATGCATACAGTGTGCACACAAAAAAAGAAAAAAAGGGGGGGGGGGGAAGTAATTGAACTTGGGGGCTAACAATAACAAAGGTTACAGTGGCAAAGCAATTGGAAATCATCCACCCTAGTACAACCATAAGCTACAATTTTATCATGTGAGAACACATTTACGTCCAATAAAGGAAAGAAAAGATGACAAAATGTAAAACATAATATACCTGAGTCAAACACATTTGATACTCAAAATAATAGTATGTGTGCATGATCCTTGATATATATGGAAACTTAATGCACACATATTAAGTACCCCTAACAAGACCAAGTGATAGCCTACACATACATCCTCAATATCATAGATCATATTGTTTCAAAAAGAAATTCAAAAGGAAGTGCCAAGTCTTCCCCACCAGCACATTGGTATTATGCATCACATAACCAAGGACCTGTCCAATCTTTTTCAAATTCTCCTCTGACAATGGAGCCTTTTCGCATTGTAAGGGTCAGTGCTTTTAGCTTATTTTATTCTTTGGACATTATTTCTTGACAGCACAAAGACAATATCAAAAGTGAATAAAAAGAAACAACTCACACTAACATCTATAAGCAGCGACAACAATGTGCAGGTTCAGCGTAAACATGGCTTAACATTGCAGAGGGGATTTACTTTGACGAGATACAAAATCCTGACTCAACAAGATGTAGCATTTGAAGTTCAATTAAGGCTAATTGTTTGCTCTACTTTTCATTGGTTTTGTTTAACTCATTTCGAGAAGAGAAACCAGATGAGCTAAAGCCTCTAGGGCAATTTTCAATTTTATAAAGTCAATATCAAATCATTATCATTCCTAGATGAGCTCTAGCCTCTAGGCCAAATTGAACATTGCCCTAGACTCTAGGGAAATGTTCAATTTTCTAAATTCAATGTCAAATCATTATCATTCCTATCTCTTAACATTGCAGACCATCACACTCATGATACATTAAAGTTCAATAAAAACATTGGCACAACATTAACATGTAGTACAAGTAGGTTCTATTAAAACTATAGAATTTGAAAATCATAATTCGAAATTCGATGAATAATCTAACCTGTATTTCTTTGATTCATAACAATAAACTGATGCCAAGGATCCTTACTCCTGCAACATTAGCAATCAAAAGAGTTCAATTATCCATCACTATTGAATAATTAACCTGTAATTCTTTAATTCATAGAACAAACATCACCATGGAAATTGCCATGATGTTCTCAAAACAAAATTACACTACAAATCCATTAACATTACCACCATTTATTACCGCCTACTAAACGAGTCGTAAAATTCTAATTCAACACTAAATCGAAGCAAATGAAACAAATTCAGATACCTTTTAACAACAAAAAGGGAGCCTTGAACATCCTTGCGACTCTGAAATCAACGAAATATTGCAAAACAAAATTAGGAGAGAGAAATCTGAAGAAGATAAAAACAAAAAAAGGATTGAGATTACGAATTACGAACCCATTGATTAGAACCCATGCTGAATTCGTACAAAGCGACATGAGCAGCAGTGAAGAGAATATCTTGAATACAAGGATCGAATCGCTGAAGAACAGTGAGATTGAGGAGTTTAGTGCTTTGTTGATCTAAATTTGGCATCAATTTTCCAGACTGAGGCATCGTAAATTGAAATTGATTTGGGGGCAAACCCTAAATTAAACCTTAATTTTTGTACAGGTGAAAGAGGAGAGGAGAGGAGAGGAGAGAGAAAATAGAGGAAGAAGATCTGGAAATGGCAGAAAGATGGCAGTCGTCTGTTTCCAATGAGCGAGCTTTCTCACGATTATTTTCAATTTCTTCGTTTTTGTATCGGTCCGGTTCGATGCTTTCAACTTAATTAAGGGTTAAAATATTCATTTGGGTTTTTCGATTAAATGAATCAACTGAACGATCCCATAGTCCTCCCATTAGAGTCTTTAGAGATGGAAATGGATCGGGTTCGGGCGGGTGGATCATCACCCGCCTCCATCCACCCCACCCAATCCATCCACCACCCGCCAAAACATCCACTTGAATTCATCCATCTAAAGCTTTCAAAAGTTGACTTTACCTGAAATACCGACTTGGACCCGATTATTAACCAACTCATTTGAACCCGAAAAAATGGTGACCCAAACTCGACCCGACCCGACCCGACCTGAAACCAACCCTAAACCCGATTTGACCCGAGTATGTGAGACCCGAACCCAAATATGAACCGACCTGGAGATGACCGACCCAAATGTAACCCGTAAATTATTGACCTGAATCAAACCCGACTTGAACCGAAATTGACCCAAACCCATTTTAACCCGTCAAAACACGAATTAGCCCCGACTTATTACTAACCCAATCTGAATTCAACCCGATCTGTTCCTAACCCGACCCTAATTTAACCCGACCAGTTACAAACCCAACCAAAATCAACCCGACTTGTTATTGACTCGACTCAAATTCAACCCGACTTGTTGTTGACCCGACCCGAATTTTACCCGACCTATTACTAACCGTCCCAAAAATTCAACCCGATCTGTTACTAACTCGACTCGAAATCAACACGACTTGTTATTGACCCAACCTAAATTCAACCAAATTGTTCCTGACCCGATTTCAAAACACCTTAAGGTTGTGTTTGGATTCAAGCATTTCATTTGAAATCTAGATTTTCAAATTTGGAATTTGAATTAATGACATTCAATTCCAAATTCTCTATTTGGAAAAAAAGATTAGAATTTCAAATTTATCAAAATTCTCTCTTCGTTGCTTTACTCTCCCTGACATTCAAATACCCCAAATTGTTCATCCAAATCTCTCTCCTCCTCATGTTCATCTAAATCCCCAAATTGTTGACCCAATTCGATGAGAAATCAGTGTCGATCAACCAAAATCTACAATCATTGTTTAAATTATGACATCAATCAACCCAAATTGGCATTCAAATTAACATGTCAATGGTGGTTGGTGGTCAGAAAATTGTGAATGTACCTTTGAAACTTTTCGATCGAGGAGAACGCACACAAGCTGCTTTAATGGAGGATATAATCTTCAGTAATACAGAGTACATCAATGGAGGAGAGAGAGCTAAGAAGTTGCTTCAATAGAGGAGAGAAAAAAAAAATGGGGAAACCTAAAAAGACCTAGGAGAGAGAAATGGGGGTAATTTTTTTTACATGTGAGAATTTGAAATGACATCTTATGAGGATAGAATTTGAATTCATTGATTTGGATAGATTTAATGGCTTGGATTTGGCCCAAATCAGAATTTCAAATGAAATCCTTGATACCAAATAGACCATAAATTCAATTTAGACCACCTTATTATTGTTGATCAAAGTATTTTGTACAGGGAGACCAAGTCGATCCAGGCCAGCAAAAGAAAGGAGCATCAACCCCAAATTTAAGAGAAAAATATAGTATATATTTGTTGTATGGTCAAAGGAGATAATTATCTTCCTAAATTATAGACTATAGTTCCCTAATATGTTGCCATATATATTATAGTCAAAGGAAATAATTAGCTTGATAAAAATGATAATTATCTATTTACAGTTAGTTGAACCCGAATATGACCTGACTTGAAAATGATTCGACCTGATTGTAACCCGCAAATTATTGACTTGAACATAACCCAACTTGAACCCGAGAATGACCCGACTTGAAAATGACCCAACTTGATTATAACCAGCAAATTATTGACTTAAACCAAACCCGACTTGAACCCGAGAATGACCCGACTTGAAAATGACCCAACTTGAAAATGACCCGACCTGATTATAACCCGCAAATTATTGACTTGAACCGAACCTGACTCAAACCCGAGAATGACTCGACAAACCCGCAAATTATTGACTTGAACCGAACCCGAGAATTACCCTAACCCGTGAAAACCCGAATTAAACCCGACCTATTGTTCACCCGACCCAAATGTAACCCGGCCTGTTATTAATCCGACCCAAACCCAATAGGACGTATGACCCGACGTGACCTGACGCAAGAATGACCCAACCCGAACCCGACCCGCATAGGTTACGGCATTAACCCGAATTGACCGGACCAACTCTTACCCGACCCGTTTATCCAAATTGACAGCTCTACATCCATCCATCACCCACGGGTGAAGTGGATGGTTCAGGTGATAATCGGATGTACAATGTGAGCATTTAAATTATTAAATTAATGTTTTTTTAAATTGTTTTTAGGAAGAAAAAGGGGGGAAATTGATGAAAAATGGCAAGCAGTGAGATTAGTGGGTCTTCGCAACCCATCAGAATTAAGACTGATTATGTCCCTCATGAAGAAATTGCCATTTTTCAATTCAAAGGAGCCTAGGTAATAACATTTTATCATTTAGGACATTAGCTTAGGAATCACAATATTGAAATATTCGGTTATTAATGAATTTCAAAAATAAAAATATATATAAAAAAAAATATATATATATATATATATATATTAAAATATTCGGGTGATGGGTCGGGTCAACGGATCAGATGATGGGTGAAAATTGTCCACCCGAATCCGATGCATCACCCGCCTATCATCCATTTAAACCGGGTTTTTCACCCGTCCAATAAGGGCTATAAGGCGAGTGGAGCGGGTGAGCGGGTGGTTCACTAGATATTTCCATCTCTACTTCCCATAAGCTGGAGGGGGAATTTCTAACTACTTGAATTATCCTTTATTCTCATTTTCTTTTTTGGAGTGTATGTAGCTTATTATTGTCACGGTCTAAGCGTTTTGACACTGAATCATGTGGCGAGCTCTTGTCTTATGGCGACGAAAACGCAAGCCTAGTGTGGATGAGGGCTCATGAGCACAAAGCAACATGGGCCAAGGGTATCTCAAAGGTTGCACGAGTCTTAAAGTGACTAGTGCAGAGTCGGTGTTTGTGATGGTCAATATTTCAAAGCAGGCACAAGTGGATCAGACTACAAAGAAGGTCTCTTTAGAGGTTCTCTTGGTTTGGAGGAAAGGCTTTAAAACAAGGCAAGCACCATTCCTATTAAGGCTAAAAAAATAAAAAAAAACTCTTTTAGAAAAACCACATAATAAGAGCTTTTTTTAAGTAGTTTATTCAACAATAAGCTTATTGGTAATTACATACACTATAACAGTCAACCATTAACAATTTTTTACCAATCACATACAAGCAGTATTTCATAATTAACCTTTAAAGCGTAAATTTTCAAGCTTTTTTCAACCTTCTTTTTTTCCTTTCTTTAGAGGTTGTTGTAAGTGTTTATAGGTACTACGCAGCGAAAAACATGAATCATATTCAATCAAGTACCTAATCCCTAGATCACATGCATAACACACAAGACACATAATCATACCTTTGAAGCGTGAATTCCACGTAGCAGTTGATTGACAAATCAGGGAGAGAATAAAGCCCCAAGCGTTGCTCCTCTACTTAGTCCACGAGCATCGAACGAGCCGTCCACCAATACTAGATTGGTCGAGTGATTGAGGAAAATCGCGATCAACACCTTTAATGGACTAACCGACCACCACGAACCACCACACTGGCGCCGAGGGAGGAGAGAGAGCCGTGAGAGAGAGGAGTGTTTGAGAGGGCTAAGTCTCGTGTTTGCTAATTCGGGTTTTGATCTTACTGATCAATTGAATTCAACTCACTAGCAAACCCTAGGCACCTAGTCTATTTATAATCACATTATAATTAGACTAGGGTTAGGAAGCCCAAAACCCTCAACCTTACTCCATATGGCCAACCATACTAGGGGATGAGGCCCATCATGGGCCTCGTCCTCTCGTGCCCGATCTAGACCCTTTGTGTGACCTTATAGGATCCGTCTAATTGAGCTTTGGGCTATTTTACTAGCCCAAATATCGTTAGTACCTCTAGCTATGATAAAACGACGACCCAAATGTCCGAACTTAATTATCTCCATAATTTGTTCCATTTATATATCTAGTAATTGCACACGACGAAGACATAAATCCTTCAATCTCCCATTGTCTGAGGCAAGTGTGCAATATTCAAATTCCTTAAGTCAATATGTATCGATTTGATAATATGATTGTATCAAATGTCGAGATCATATTAATCTACAAATAGTTTTTTGAAATCTTAGTTAGAATTACAAAACCAAATGAGTACTGAGTAATGCATGCGGCCACGCATTTTCTGAATTCTCCCTCTTCAAGCGGCCATGACACATTTCCTAATTTAATAGGTAGACTCAATCCAATCTTGTGACAACAGGGCTCCCACTCAACTTTTGAAATAACCAGGAAACACCCTTTATAATCTCCAGTTACGTGTAGACGTTTGAGTGTACCACAGTCATAACATCCATTATATTGAGAAATCAATGTTCCACTCATGTCAAAGGAATCCACTAATATATCCGGAAGCTCTATACTTGAACTTCAAAGTAGGTCAATAGTTCGATCATGCATCATTCATGTATATCCAAGTGACTGACCGAGCATCACTATGCCCCTATGGCGCATGAAACTGCGCTATCCAATCAATCTTACATCACTATGCCCCACTTTAATGATTTCGAACTAGGAACTTAAATAATGTATGAATTTTGTTCACCTGTGGGGTTTCATTTGCCAGTTCATCAACCATATGAGCCCATCAATTCATAATTATTTTGGACATTTTATTTAATTTCTAAAACCATAATTAAATAAGAGAAATGAAATTTCTGTTTTAAACATAATTCTACAAATTAATGCATTTCTTATGTAATATATTTTCTCAAAACATATACAACTTAAATTACATAACTTGCTTCAATCCAAGACTTTAATATGACTCTCATACCTTAGTCTATGGAAGGGGTTTAGTTATTTCTCACTCATAATAAAACTTTGCAGATCATGACATCCCGCTTGTCATTGATCTCATAAATGAGGTGATATCTCATATATATTTGTTTGGCTTTGTGATGTGACCCTGGCTCCTTTGTTTTGGCAAAGGTGTCCTTTTGTCACAAGACAATTTGATCCAAACTTCCTCCTTAACTACTCTTACTATAGCTGAACACAATTATTCTGACATTGAGTATGCAACAGTATTATGCTTTGAACTCTTCAAGCTTATTGTCCTTCTCCATACAGACACAAAATGTAATTAGATCAACATCTAATGTCTTCTTTCCTGTTTTTGAAACTTGTATCCGTAAACCTTTTAACAACTTGTTTACTCTTAACATCATAAACTACAAACATTCCTTTAGTCCTTCTCAAGTATTCAAGGATTTTCTCTTCGCAACTTTCAGTGTGTTTTTATTCTGAATTTACTTGAAACTAATTACACATGCACAAGCTATATGTAACATCTTGCTTTGTACATATCATGGCACATATAATGGACCCTTTTTGCAAAAGCATGAGGCACACTATCCATACAACTCAACTCTACTAGCTTTTGAAGGCACTGAGTTTTACTGAGCGTATTACCATGAAACATGGGAAGACATCCTCTCTTAGAGTCTTGCTTCATGAACTTGTCAAGATCCTCATCAATATAAGTCTCTCGATGTTGTCTAATCATTCTTCAAGATTCACTTGTTTCCTAATATGTACTTAACATCTCTAAGTCTTTCATATGGAAACAACTCTTTAACCACTGCTTGACTCATTCAAGCATTGATATGTCATTTCATATGAACTGTATGTCATCTACATACATGACCAAGAATACCAATTTCTCCCACTAAACTTCTTATCTCTACAGGATTCCTTTTTCGTTCTGTAAGGAAATCAAACTATTTGATTGCTTAACGGAAACGAATGTTCCAACTCCTTGATGCTTACTTCAATCCATAAATGAATTTCTGAAGTTTGCAAAACTTTCTAGGATTTCTGGATTTCAAAACTCTTAGGTTGTATCATATACATACCATCCATCAAGAACATTTCATGAAGGTGATTTTTTATATCCATCGTTAAACTTCGTAATCAAATTTAGCAATCACTAGAAGAATCCGAATAGGTTTCCGCATCTAATAGGTTTGACCCTATTTGTAAGACTATCATGGACTAACACATCTTTACAAACATGGAGTCCATTCTGGATTTCATGGCTTTAAGCCATTTCTTGAGTTGGCACTTATCCAAAGCTTGCTTGTAGGGTTGTGGGTTCTAACCATTCCAATAGGAAAATTTTAGAATCCACCTTTTCTCAAAATTTCAAGAAACTGTTTGTTTTGATCCCTAGCAACCTACAATAGGTATGAGCAACAATAGAATTATTCTCTTCAACTATTTGAAGCCTTTCATTCAAGTGGGACGATTAGAAGCCTCACTAGTGGAATTAGCTTGCTTCGACATATGGTTTATCAAATTAGTTGATTTCATATGCCTTCATCTATGATGTAGTGTTATCCACATCCATTTGTTGCTCATCTCGAATCTCATCGAGATCTAACTTTACTCCCACTTGGGCTTTGTAGGAAGAGATTTCTTTCTATAAAGATACTATCGCGAGCAACAAATACTTTGTTATCTACGCGATTGTAGGAATAATACCTCTTAGTTTCCATGAGAAAACCCATGAAGAACTATTTGTCTGATATAGGGTGCATCATGTCATCTTTTTAAACATTTTACATTGATTTCATAACCCTTAATCCTGATTAGAAAAGATAACTTTCGGAACATTTCCAAATCATAACTCTTATGACAACTTTTCTACTACTTTGGTTAAGTTTCTTGTTTAGTATATTCGCAATTGTTGTTCTAATAATATATGTCCTCAAAAATGATATTAAAAAAAAACAAAACAAATGGATTCGACGAAGAAGCAGAACAGCGTGAGCACAGTAGCAGAAGCAGCATCAAATGCTCGAATTCGACGAAGATGACTCGACCTATGTAGGATTCACCAATCGGCCTAAATGCTCTCCCATCAAAAGAATGAATAGAGCTCATGAACTAAAAATAAAAAAACGTCAGAAAACTCAAAAATTATAAAAAAATTGAAAATAAACCCAAAATCCCCGGAAAAAAAACCCAGAAAACTCAAAATAAAAAAACCCAAAAAACACATGCATGTACCCAGAAAAATTGATTAATTAAACCCAAAAAAACCAATTCTAAAAAACCCCAAAATCAATTCAAAAAATCAATTAAAAAAAACCCAAAATCAATTCGAAAGAACCCCAAAATCAATTTGAAAATCAATTAACCCCAAAATCAATTTGAAAATCAATTAACCCCAAAATCAATTTGAAAAAAACCAAAATCAATTCGAAAAAAACCCAGAATAAATTAACCCATAATCAATTCGAAAAACCCCAAAATCAATTCGAAAAACCCAAAAAAATTAAAAATCAATTAACCTAGAAACCCTAACCTCGAATGATTAAACCCAATAACATGCACTAACCTCGGATTTGGTGGCGGTGGTGGGCACAAGACAGAAGAGAGGTCGGATAAGGGAGGGGAAAGAAGAGGAGAGAGAGGTCGGATAGAGGAGCTTTCGTGGTCGGAGAGAGAAGGAGGACAAAGAAGAGAGGAGAGAGAAAGAGGAGAGAAGAAGAGAGAGGCGACTAGTTAAGAGAGAAGCTGAGGGCTATTTTAGGGTTAGGGTATATAAAGAGGAGACAAAAGGAAGGCCGATTTTTTTTATTTAATAAGGCCACCGGTTCAAAACCGGTGGGATTAATGTTTTTCCCACCGGTTTAATTTGAACCGGTGGCAATACTCTCCCCTCAAAATTTTGCCTGTTTTCCCCCTTTTTTTCCCCACAGGGTTTTTAAAAACCAGTGGCCTTAGGGCGGTGCCAATCTTCTTTTTTCACCTAGTGTAGGCTTCCCAGGAGCCTTGGCAACTTGCTTTCCCTTGCTCTTGGCACTAGCCTTTTGCCCCTTCTTCTTGAACCCTTTTCCCTTTTAAGTTTTTAACCATGAGAACCTCTTCTCTTAGGTTCCTTAGGGATTTGCTTTTTAGCACTAACCAGCATTGCGTGTAATTGATTCATAGTCTTTGTAGTCGCAGTCATGTTAAAGTTCATGATAAACTGGTTAAAACTTTCTGGAAGTGAGTGGAGAATGATGTTTGTTGCCATCTCATTGCTGTATGGGTGCCCCAGTTTCTCCATATTTTGAATAAGGCCGATCATTTTGAAAACATGATCATGAGCCGCGGCACCCTTCTCCATCCTACAATCCAGAATCTCACGATGGAGCTCGTACCTTTCAACTCTAGCTTGTTTCTTAAACAAAGCTTTGAGTTCTTGCATGATTGTGTACGCAACCTAATCCTCAAAACGCTTTTGAAGACTAGGTTCCTTGGTAGCAATCATCAAGCAAGTGATAGGCGCAGCTCTATCATGAGCTTCCTTGTGCTTCTTGACTTTTGCCGTAGTTGCAGTTTCTGGTAGAGGTCCTGGTAATGGGGTGTCAATGACATCCTCTCTACCTTCATATTTCAGAACGAGCCTTAGCATTCTTTCCCAAGTGAAAAAGTTTTCTCCTGTCAACCTATTCTTCTCAAGGAATGGTCGAACATTGTAAATGTTGTTGTCATTGTGATTACGGCTACCCATCTAAGTCAAAATAAGGCAAAGTTTAATAAATATGTTTAATTTAAAATTAAAGTACCATAAGCGTATAATATAGGTAACTTTAAAACACTTTATTTAACATTAATTGATTCTAATTAAATTTTAAGTGATTCCAAGATCCTTTATTTGTGTAATAGTTGACCGCACTGAGGCCCTACCATCAAGCATTACATTTTCAAGGTGAGTACTCTTTACTGATTACAACTCTTGTAACTCTTGGCTGAATAATTAACCATTACATGCTTAATTATTATCCTTTGCTTCAAGGTTCTAAATGCTTTAGGTAACCTTGTTGAGCATAACCAATTAAATATGTAGACGTGATCCACCCCACAATACCTAAAACAACAAGTGACGCTCTGCGAAGGCCGACCCATCACTCACTATTCAAGGATTATTGGGTATCTAATTGGAAAAGCAATCTCAATATTACTGGGACTTAGATTTCTAATGTTGTCTTAGGACTAAGTGAACTCTAGCACATCATCAATCAACATAAATAAAATCTAACATGCATAATCTACTAATGCAATAAAACATGACATAGTATGACCCCTTAGTCCTAAGAAAACTAGAAATGAAAATGCTCCCACTTGAATCATCATGGATCTCCATCCACCTTGCTCCTTTGGGCCTTCACTTCATGGGCTTCTTTAGACTAACACTATTTATCTAACTAATCTATTTACTTTAAATAAAAATTACAAAAATACTTAACGGTACGCAAACCGTATTTAGATTACAAAAATACATCACAGTGCGTAGATCTTATTTTAGAATCTATGAGCCACACTAGTCTATATATAGCAACATAATATCATATATATTATATAAAAAGCCATATAATAAATCACTTAACATACTTGTCTAAACTACAACATCGAATGTTTATAATTAAGGCAACACATTTCCTAAAATATCTCATATTTTAATTATAATTAGATAATATCATATATTATTCATGACCAATTATAAAATATCATATATTTTAATTATATTTAAGCATGAGAGAAATACAAATCTTATTTTAATATAGAAAGATAAATCATATTTAATCTTCCATGATTATCCTAACAACTTTAGGAGATTTTATCCTAATTATTATCCAATCAAATAATTTTTAAATAAATTATATCCTAATTTAATTATGGGATAATCACATTATTTAATTCAATTATTATCCTTTTAGAATATACTCAAAATATCCTAATCGATCTTATCTAAAATTAACCACTTTAATTATGGATAATTACCAATTTAACAACTTTAAATATGGATAATATCAAATATAACAACTTTTGAATATTTGCTTTTATCCTAAAACAAAAGATTTTATCCAAAATAAAATCGATTTTATCCCAAAATAATTTTGTAATTATCTTGAAATATTTTCAAAAACTGATTTTTTTTTTTCTTTCAATTTAATTAAAATGACTTTTATAAAAATTAAATCAAATCAGTCGAAAAATTTAAATTAAATCAACATTCAATTTTAAAATTAGGGTTGTTCATCATAAAATTAATCCCAATTTAATTCTAACTCTTAAAATTAAATCGATGATCATACACAAAATATTTTTATGCATAAATCAATCTGATTAAAATTATGAAACTTAAAACTATTCGAATTAATTCAAAATTAAGCACAAAAAAATCATATTTTAGGGCTATTAATTTCAAAATAATCCAAAATTAGGGTTAGGGTGTTCAAAAAATTCGAAAACTCTAGGGCTTAATTCGGTCCTTTTCATGGCTATTTTGAGCATAATTAAATCATATTTATTCCAAAAGTTTAATCACATTAAATATAACAATTGAACCATAATTAAATTAATTTCTCCCTCTTAATTGATTATAAAATTAACATGGACTTCAAATTAATCGTATTAATATAATCAAGTGCGTTCATGCAAGAGGCAAACTGATACCACTGTAGGAGTTTATAGGTACTACGCAGCGGAAAAACATGAATCATATTCAATCAAGTACCTAATCTCAAGATCACATGTATAACACACAAGACACATAATCATACCTTTGAAGCGTGAATTTCACGTAGCAGTTGATTGACAAATCAGGGAGAGAATAGAGCCCCAAGCGTTGCTCCTCTACTTAGTCCACGAGCTTCGAACGAGCCGTCCACCAATACTAGATTGGTCGAGTGATTGAGGAAAACCGCGATCACCACCTTGGACTAACCGACCACCACGAACCACCACCACAACGAACCACCACACTGGCGTTGAGGGTGGAGAGAGAGTCGAGTGAGAAAGGAGTGTTTGAGAGGGCTAGGTCTCGTGTTTGCTAATTCGGATTTTGATCTTACTGATCAACTGAATTCAACTCACTTGCAAACCCTAGGCACCTAGTCTATTTATAATCACATTATAATTAGACTAGGGTTAGGAAGCCTAAATCTCTCAACCTTACTCCATATGGCTGGCCATATACTAGGGGATGAGGCCCATCATGGGCCTCGTCCTCTCGTGCCCGATCTAGACCCTTAGTGTGACCTTATAGGATCCGTCCAATTGGGCTTTGGGCTATTTTACTAGCCCAAAGATTGTTAGTACCTCTAGCTATGATAAAACGACGACCTAAATGTCCGAACTTAATTATCTCCATAATTTGATCCATCTATATATCTAGTAATTTCATACGACGAAGACATAAATCCTTCAATTATACCCCCAATTTTTGCCCCATTTATAACTAATCCACAAGTTATCTCCACCAATAGTAGTTAAACGAATGAATTAATGTCCTCTTCTATGGAGAACTAGTAGCCATCTTTGGAGAAAGAGGTGGATAGAAAATTATATATAGGATCCATTAGTTGACGTTGGGTTTAACCTAAAAATTAATATTGGTCTCTAGCAAGATGTGGTGACAACCTAATTAAATGGAATTAATATCTTCATAACACGATGCATTGTTGTAATCATTAATATGGAATTGTAACAATGTAATTTTTTTAAGGAAAAAGCTAACAAACACCTCACGCGTTAGATAAGAGAATTAAAAGTGGAAATATTAAGGGAAAATAAATATTAATTACATCGACAAATGTATGATTTTGGCATGCATTCCAAAATTAACACTATTTTAGATTTATATATTATAAATTTATAATCAATTATCCAATGCTCCTAGACGCTCGTTAGTAAGATCCTTCTTTTAATACCCTAAATTAAGGCATCTTTAGGGTTTAACCTAGCCACAATTTTATAATATAATTACGTAATATCTTCAAGAGTAAAAAAAATATAGTTATTTGTTTATGGATGTAGCTAACTAATCGTTTTCATGAGCTTTTTTTTATAAAATAGTTATCTCATCTTTCTCATTCCTCTCCGTCCGATCCCATGCTTCGAACCTTAACCTCCGTTAAATGGATTTTAGTGAATATATCCATTTACTAATTTATTCTCGATCAAAATCCCTAATTATATACTTGTATATTATATATTTTATTTTTCTTGTTTATTTCTTTGATTTTTTTTACTTATTTTAGAGTTATAATATTTTTTTTCTTTCCCCACGTCAATTTTTTCTCCCCTGAAATAAAATAAGCTTGATTGGTAACAAGTTTAGGAGGCACATATACTTGCTTATTAGCTTACGATCACTTAAAGTCATAGTTATCAGAATCAGGATTCCACCTTGGATTGGTGAGTGGGGTTTCGAATCAGTAAAATCAAATCGTAGAATCTATATATTGGGCTTCAAAATGTAACTAATTTAATGAGTAAATAAATGATTTTCAAGCAACGAGAGTGGTAATATTATATATTGTTGATAACATGATATCGACAATAATATAAACAAAAAATAGTTTTAGAAGTAATTTCGCACACACATACAACTCAAATAGTACACTATAAAGTCAAAATATTGGTATATATATTCTTAATCACGAGAGTACGAGACAATTGTTGACAAATTATGAAAAATTAAAGTTGTTGGCTCCTAAAATTGTTCCCCTAATAAAAAAAATCTATTGATACTAGGTTACTAAGTGTCAGCGGTCAAGTTAGTTAATTTCAAAAAGAAACCTAAAAAATGACAACTACAACAAACTCATGTGATTTTTTACATGCCCAATGCCCAAAATTGAGTGCATACGAGAGTATAAGACTCATGAATATATTCTTTTGCCCAAAAAAATTAAATGATTGGATATAATTTTAAAATTTCTTTGATGTTTCATAAGCTTAATTATTATTTATATTCAACAATGTATAAGTCATTGACTGAAACTAGGCTCACCTGCCCTAACACTCTTTAGGCTATAACATAAAATATGTTTACGACATGAGTATGGGACTAATTGTATTAGAAAGTAGACCTCAAGAGCTTTCTAAGGATATACTGTAAGCCAAATTCCGACTTCGTAATAAAAAATTATGTGTTTCGAAAAATCAGACTGTGTGCCCAAGTGGAATTGTTAGAAACGTCGTGGAATCGGTCTGTAACTAACTAATTTTGTTGTTTCTTGGAGCGATTCTACCAACATTTTAATCGTTTGGGTGGATTCAGATTGTATAATCGTACGATTCTACGATCCGAATTGCGATATTGCTTAAAACCCTAACTACACAAATAACTTGTATTACTAGACGTAAGGGTGCTTATGGCTTGTTAACGGTACAAGAAGATATTACACCTCAAAAACTTGAATGTTTGGAAGTCCCGGTTTCACATTATTGTATACTTAAACAATGCTATAGCATAAGTTGCCATTTAAAGTGTGTTATATTTACCTAATTTTTACTCCTTTTATCTTATTGTTTGAACTTGTATAAACTTATTAATAAGCATTATGATTTGTTTTAATTGTAAATTGACTTAGATAGCCCTTATTCGAACTTAATTTTTACTCGATCTTAATACAAGTCATTTTCATGAAATAAGTGAGAATAAGGACAAGTTCTCTTCAACTTGATTTAGGCACTTCCTTAATAAATTCATATCGGATCAAATTAGGCCAGAATCATTTAGATCATCCCAGATCAGAACTTTTAATTATCATTTACTTATTGTTAAATATCGTTAATTGCGTATTACATCCTAAGAGGTTTTTTTTTTAAAAAAAAAAAAAAAAAACCAAGTTATTACCTTTATTAAATACTAGTCGTTGGAGCACGCGCTACGCGCGTGCCCCCCCCCCTTCCCCCCCCGACGGTAAGATATGTAAGCTTCGTGGATGTGATCGTGTTTCGTAGTTTGAGGTGTTATTAACATGCTGATTAGGGAGCATAATTTAATGAATTGTAAAAAGAGCTTGTTGTATCATTAATGTTATTATTGTGTGTGATTATCTTAAATATCCGATATCCAATTTTTCAGATCGAATATCCAAATTTTTTGGATCAGATCCGGATTGGATCAACAAATATTCGAATTTTCAAATAGTTTTGCTTAGCACAAATTTAAGGATTAATCGGTGCAATATATGTAATGTTAATTGTGTGTTGTTATCTCTAAGTTTATATAAACGCACATAAGTTTAGTTTATGCTAATTAGTTACATTTGAACGATTACAACATTTTTAGCGATCGAGCATCTTCAGTAAATAATAATCCCTAATTCTTGATATATGTTTATTATGATTTAATTAATAAGTTTTTCACAATTATAAGTTTATTCGCTTAATTAATATTTATCTTTAAAGTTGTTTTCTAACTATCATAAATATGTTGTTCTGGTGTTGTTTAAGGAAAGAGCTCTTAGGGCTTTGAACAATAGAGTAAGTTGAATTCTAATATAGTTGGTTGATTAAATATGTATTTTTAAGAGTGTTATTGTGTATATGTAAACATGGAATGCACGATAATTCATTTTCTTACTACTTAATGACTGTTAATTTACTAATTAATAATAATCTTTCTCTTTCTTTTTGATTTATCTCCTTCCTAACTATGTCTATATGTTCCCACTTTTTTTTAATGGCTTTGAAAAATTTTGGTTCACTTGCTCCCATTTCACTCGTTTCATTATTCCTTTATTGGCCCAAACTCTTTCTCTCCCTCTCTTTCTTTCTTTCTTTCTTTCTTTCTTTCTTTATTCTTCTTGTCCTTATTCCATTCTAAAAACGAGCTTTTAAAACCATAGGTTGCACTTTCTCCCTCTCTTTCTCTCTCTTTCTCTCCCCTGAGCCATCTATCTGTCTATCTCTCCCAGCTTCTCTTGATCTTCCTTTTTCTTCTAGCCTCTTTCTTTCTCTCTTTATCACTCTATATCTATTTCCTAGCCCCCTCTCTCTATTTAATTCACGAATTTTTTTCGATCTTCCGACCTCTTCAATTCTATTTCTCTTGCCCTCGTTCTCTCTCTATCTCATTATATTTTTCCTTTTTCTTTTTCTATTTCTATCTTCTCGATCTTCCAGATCCTCTGTCCTATCTATTGGCACTTTTCTCCCAACACTTCTTTAACAATCTCCGACATGTCCTTTACTCTTAGCTCATGGCTTGTCTTTTATTTTTCTTTTTTAGCTTGCCTTCTCTCTCTTTTATAGCACCTTTCTCTCTCTTTCATATATAACACCTTTCTCTCTCAACCCCCCTTTATTTTTCTTTTCTAGCACCTTCATCTCTTAACCCTATTTATTTCTTTCTTTCTCTTTTTCTCTCTCTCCTAGCACCTTCGTCTCCTAACCCTCTCTTTCTCTCGGCATTGCCTTCTCTGTCTATTTGTTTGTCTATTTTTCTCTCTTGACCCTTCTCTCTCTCCCTTTATTTCTCTCTCGACGTATCTTTTCTCGCGCCCCTCTCTTCCTATCCCTCCTCTTTTTTTCTCTCTCTCCCTCTCCTATTTCTTACTCCCTATCTTTTTTTCTCTCATCTCTCGTGTCTGTCCTACTCCTCTCCCCTTTCCTACCTCCTATCCTCTATCTTTCTAAAGCTATCTATAACTATGGTTGTACAAATATAAAAAAAACATTTACTTATGAATCTAACACGGTTATATCATAATGTTGATAAATTTATTCTAAAGGTGACTCTAATCAGTTTGATGCCTCAATTGTCACAAAAGCACATTGTTTAATTAATAACATTTATTGATTACTGAAAAAAGATTGTCTAAATCTAGTTGTCGAAATCTACTCCTCCTATATTGTTATCTCTTTTTCCTCTTCCCTTTAGCTTTCTTATCTTTAACTCGTCTTTTATTATTTCGACCATTTTAGAAAGTTTCTAAAAAGTATTGTCAACTCCTTACTCAATTACACTCTAAAAAGTATTATATGTCTTTCGTTCCTTTAATTCTCAAAACTCTCTATCTTCCTATTCTTTTTGCTCCTTTGTACTGACTTCATAACTTATAGGTATCTCTCTCTCTCTCTCTTGAGTGTTTCTCACTTTCACCCTCTTATCTACAGTCCTACATTCTCAATGGTTACTTCTTACCCAATTATACTCTAAAAAGTATTATTTGTCTTTCGTTCCTTTAATTCCCAAAACTCTCTATCTTCCTATTCTTTTTGCTCCTTTTTACAGACTTCATAACTTATAGGTGTATATATCTCTCTCTCTCTCTCCCTCTCTCTCTCAATAGGTTTTCTTGAGTGTTTCTCACTTTCACCCTCTTATCTTCACTCCTACATTCTCAATGGTTACTTCTTACTCAATTACACTCTAAAAAGTATTATTTGTCTTTCGTTCTTTTAATTCCCAAAATTCCGTATCTTCCTATACTTTTTGCTCCTTTGTAATGACTTCATAACTTATAGGTATGTCTCTCTCTCAATAGGTTTTCTTAAGTGTTTCTCACTTTCACCCTCTTATCTACAGTCCTACATTCTCAATGGGTTTTTAGATGTCCTTGACTCTTACCCTAAATTTTGATTGAGAAAAAGAGAGTAACAATTTTACAACTACATGTCTTCTTTAACTTTCTTTAAGTTCACTATGGGAGTGTTTGGTAAGTGGGAATTGAGGGTGGGATTGGGAGTTTTAATCCCAATATAAAAAATAAGCCTTGTTTGGTTGGTGGGAATGGGAATGAAAAGGGGTTTGTGAATGGGTTATTTACAGGTGAATTCCCACCCTTTTATTACCTAGTGAGGGTAGGTAATAAATGAATGAGAATGGGAATAGGAAGAAAAATGAGATTTTTGCCATTAATAAAAAAAATTAAATAACAATCTTAATAAGGGTATTTTGTAAAATTGTTATTTATGTCCTATATATTCACATCCACTATCCAAACAAGGTATTACCATATTTTTATGTATTCCCATCAATTAATTCCCAAATTCCATTCCCACCTTTCAATCCCCAAACTCTCATTCCCACAATCCAAACGCCCCGTATATGTTTTCATCAAATCCTCGATTAGTATATGATTGCCCAAGGAAAAGTGAACAATTACCGAAATAACTTGTAAGAACTCTACATCAATAAGAATCTGAGAGCAGTACAATGACTTTTGATCATCTCATTTTTCAACATAATATTCTCGTATTATACACGTTGAGATTCATCCAACATTCCAACAAAACAACGAACGAATAAAGAAATTGAAGTTATATGGTCAGTAAAAATATACTGTACAAGTATACATGATTTCTGTAAAAATTGCTTATAGAAACATGCATTTTGGTCAAACCATTTTGCCCTCATAAGAATGGTTTCTAATTTTCTATTAACATTTTTATATAGTTTGTCTACTTGTAGAAACATGCATTTTGGTCAAACCAAAAGTTGAAAGCACTCCTTGTAGACTTCAATATACAACTTCCAGTCTGAGATGAAGAATCACCATCCTTGACATTGTTATGGCCCTACAAGGGTGAGTTCGTATGACTGTGAGATTCCATCCCTAATTGAAGACTACATCAAATGACTGCAGTTATAAAGGATATACTTACCAATATAATAAATAATAGACAAGCGCAATAATATAATCCATAAACTTCAACTCCTCAATTAAGACAATTTTTCTTGATTGTGTAGACTGGTAAATGAAAAAGATAACCCATGGTCGTTGGTGATAAGATATGATATAAATAAATAAATAAACCACACCACCACCGGTAATTATATTGGAAAAGAAGGTTTTATGTTTATTGAAAATAAAAATATAGAGTATTTTCACAAAATCTACAGGGTTCCTAGGTTCAAGGAATTCAAAAACATAAAACAGGATAATAGCGTCATAAATTAAACCATTATAGCTTTTTCTGCTGAAACAACTTGCTTGCAAATCCAAATATCCTGATTATCTCTCTTTCTTTGCTTTTCATTAAGGCAAACCAGTCACCAAAGCCGTTTTCAAATGATGAAATACAAATACATATGAAACTTATTCACCAAAGCTGTTGTAAAATAACGAAATAAAGATAGACATGAAATCAACAAGAGGATATTCAGAGCCGTCAACAGATAGAGAAAACGATATAAAATAAGAGAAGAGAGCAATCAAAAGCTTAATAGAATATACTTCTCATAAAGTCATCAGCTAAGTAAGAGAAGTTTATTTCAAAGTCAATTCTCAACTACATTACAACAGTAGCTGCAGGTCACCAACCTTTTTTGAGTGGGTTTCATCTTGATTGAATTCAAAAGGAGAGGAGCATATCAGATGTGTTGTATAAGATCTTAGTTCTAGCAGACACTAAGGATTAAGCAATAACATCAGGGTTAAGCAATAACTATATAAGATTGCAGCATTAATTAATTTTGGACAAACATATCATTACTAAATTTTATAAATCGGCTCAATAAATCTTGGAAACAAGCACAGTTCAAACATATGAATAAGTAAAAAATTAAAGTGACTTTCATAACTTCTATTGAAAGCATGTTGAGCAGAAGAGTCTCACGACTCTCACCTATATTAGCAGCCCAGATTGCAGACCAGGGCCAGGTGATATGACAATATTATCAAAGGCTCTTTCCTCGTATAAGCTATAGTATGTTACTTCTCATGTTACCATTCATAAACAACAGTGTATCATTTTCATTTCCATAAAGAATATAGATATAATCCGCATAAACAAACCTCCGCATTTGCTCCAGCAGCCCTGACACTGATAGTGAGAGAAGGCAGCAACAAACAATAAACCAAAACAGAAAAAAAATCAGTCAAATAAGCCGATATATTCTTCAGTAATTGATTTCAACAAATAGACTCTCATCACAAAATTTGAACCAATCCAAAATTACAAGAGCAACCAATTAATAGTAATCTGAAATTGAACAATACAAAAACAAATTCCACAAATTGATTATTATTGATTGTGATAAACAAACACACAAAATCCACCTCCAAAATCACTCATAATTTCATAACTCAACACCATAAAACAAAACAACTCAAAAAAGTACGCTCCCTTCATCATCAAGAAGACTCTAGATTCACTAACAGATGCAGTAGGAGTGAGATGAAAGAGTACGAGGTTGGTGTTGATAAAAGAGATTTTCTTATGGTATTGATTGAAATATTCACTAACCTGCCAATATCTTAAGCAACAACTTCAAGCTCAGGGTGTTGATGAAAGAGTACGAGGTTGGTGAGCAAGGGACATCACCGACAATTCCGAGTAACTGGAATTGGTATGGTTGCTGTTCCACTGTCGTGTACACAGACTTCCAGATTTTTTTATTTTTTGCAATTGCTTGAAATTGGAGGGCGGTATAAAGTCGAGTAAAAAAATAAAAATGCACCCTAATTTGTTCAAAATTCCAAACAAACTTGATAATTATTTTCAAATCCAAGTACAATAACAACCTAATTCGATTAACAATGAAATGATAGATCGAGAAATGATTTTTGATGATTAAAAAACAAACATCTAAATTACAGAATTTGAGCAAAAGCCCTAGAAAAAAAATTACAGCCTAATTTTCCAGAAATGAGCAATTTTTACATATTTCTATTCAACCACATCAAATTGAAGGAGAGAAAATACCTTACAAATTTCTGAGTTTCATCAAATTGATGGCAGAAACTTCCCAACCACCATTATTTCCAGCGCCGTTCATCGCAGTTTCTCTCCTCTTTTTCCCTTTCTTAGGTTTCATCACCACTCATTCATTTAAAAATAGTTCGAGTTATTAATCGAATTTGAGAAAATTAATTAAGAAGCTTAATGAAGAAACGTAGCACAAAAAAGGATTACTGTTAAAAGATTGTCAAAATTGATATTAGATGATTATAAAAAGGATAGAGATCTTATCTCAAGAAGCTGCTATAATGGAGGAAATTGAAACACAATCTCAGACTGAACGGGAACCTCGGAGACGGCGGGCCGAAACTGGAGGAATCGAATTCACAAGAGAGGAGTGGTAATTGATCAGCTAATTCAAAGAAAAAAACTAAACTCAAAAACTGCTCCAATGGTAAATTTAGAGAGTGAGTGTGAGAGAGATTCGGAATACCACCTCCACCACGAATCCTGGTAACAAAGAAGAAGTCATTAGATCATACCACATTAATTCAGCTTGTTATGCATCAATTTTCACATAATTCCGTTAGCTTAATTTGCATAACTTAATTCCCATAGCTCAATTCCCAAATCACGACATCCTATTAAACCGAATCCCACCAGAAATAATTCTGGATATTTTTTTTAAAAAAATTGAATTACAAATGTGGTTTTTTTTATTTTAGTTGGTAGTTTAATATTAAGAAAGGAGTAGAATTATACCTGAAGATCGGAGAAAACGACATCAAATATCATCTTCCACAAGCTCCCATAACCATCGTCGAAGGGATGATAGGTGGTTTTGAGCTCATCGCCATTGTTGTTGAAGGAAGACATATTTTCTCTCTCTAGCTTTCTCTCTCCTTGTTTCCATAAATACTCTGAGCTTTTTTTTAGATGAAAAGAAAGAGAGCTAAGGGAGTAGGTAAGGGAAGTCGGTGAAAAAGCGCTCAAGCTGTCAAGCATGAAGCATCAACCAATTAGAATAAAGGGCATTTTCGGAATTCCATTAATTTCGGGGGTGTTAGTGTAATAACGCCACAAGTTACTGTTACTAAGTTCCCACTTTTATTAAGGGTTATAGATTAATTGACAATGTGTCCATAGTTACATACGGAGCAATTACAAAAGTTTTCCCACACTTGTTTAGTTCTAAAAGGTACTATAAACTAGCAAGGCGATGAGCTACATTATTCCCATCGATTTTCACATGAGACCACGAAATAAAATCAAAATCAACACAAAAATAAAAGATATCATCTAGAATTGAATCAAGAACAATGAGGAAAGTAGTCGTTTTAGAGAGACGCGAAACAATCACTTCACTATCTGATTACACCACAATCTTCTTGTAACCACAGCGGCGTGCGAGCTTGATCCCAAAGTGAATGACCTTACACTTGGCAATTTTTGGTGACCAATAGCCTCTAGTGCGACGAACTCCCGCAAACAAGACCTCACCATATGTATTCTTGTCCACAGCACCCAAGCCAATCCAACCTTCATCCTTCAATGAGACAACACAATTTAGTTGCACAAAATCAGGTGAAGAGAACAAGTCCTTAGTTACAGAAAACAACCTTTCAAAAAAAAAAAAAAAAAAAACCTTTTTTTTTTACGTATATGGGCCTATCCACAAGTATGAAAATGAAACCCTGAAAAGCAAAGCCCAAAAACCCTAAAACCATTTGGAGTATATTTATCCAACTCCATCACATAAAACCACTGAAATGCTGGTTAAATTCTAGGGTTTTTTTTGTTAGAGTGAGCTTCATCAGCAGCAAGAAGAAGAACCAGCCGCCGCCGCCGAAGAATATCCTCTTCCTACGCCGTCACCATGGGTCGTATGCACAGTAAAGGGTACTTCTTCATCTTCTTCTCTGTTTTTCTCTCTCTTTAATGGCGTCGATTTCTCATTCTTCCCATTTCTCTGATGTTCTTACAGTAAGGGTATGTCCGCTTCTTCCATTCCATACAAGCGGACTCCTCCTTCCTGGCTCAAGATCTCCGCTCAAGATGTAAGTTTTTTGTTGATTTTTATTCAACTTGTTTGAATTTTTAATCGATTTAGTTGATTGTTCCTATTAATGTTTTTAGTTGGTTTTGAATTTGATGGTATAACCCCATGTTTTTATTCATCAATTTGCATATATAATCAGAAATTTTGAGAATTTTTAAAGGATTTACATACCATTTACAATTGTTTACTTGGGTATTATCTCTATTACGTAAATGTGTATTTTTTTTGGATTATTTTTGATATGAGCAGTGTTGTGTGAATTAAAAAATTGATTGAATAAACTCATGTTTATTTTAATCTGATTACAAGTATCGATAATTTATTGGGTGTTTTTTGTTGTAGGTTGATGACAACATTTGCAAGTTTGCAAAGAAGGGTTTGACACCTTCTCAGATTGGTGTGATATTGAGGGATTCTCATGGTATTGCTCAAGTTAAGAGTGTTACCGGTAACAAGATCCTTCGTATCCTCAAGGCTCACGGTAAATTTATATCCTCTGGTCCTGCAACCTCTCTTAAATGTTTGCTTTAGATTTGTTTTTGTGAAATTGAGTGTTGAAATTGTGGTAGAGAAACTGATGTATATTGGGAAGAATAGGGAGTGTGGCCGGGCAGTTTGTATACAGTTTGTTTCTCAATTTCTATAATGGAAGCTCATTTAAATTATTGATTCCGGAAAGTTGGATGTGTTTTCGATGTGTTTAGTGAAATACCGCGATACTTTTGTTGGGGTATTGGAATTGATATTGGAAGGTTTTAGTTTTGTTTTTGTTTAGTGTTTTGTTTACTTGTTTGGCTTGGTTTAATTACTTAAATATGGTTTTTTTGACCCGTACATCTTATTTCTGTGGTTTTGAGAGTGGCTGGAAATAGAAAGATGGGCATGATAATTACATGAGATCTTAGAATTTGTTTTCCTTTAGCTTTAAGGATGTGGAAACAGGAAACCATTTGTTATGTTTTAACTTCTATGAGTTGAATCTCTGCTTTTCGGAACTTTTGTGTTTTTAGATGAGCTATGACTTACATGAGTATGCACGGCCTTTAAATTTGAGTCCAAGCTGTAGTTGGGTTTTATAAGCTCTTAAGTCCCGCATTTTTAACATGTTTAATTCTGTTAGACATAAAATATATGAGTAAGTGAAGCTTACCTTGTAAGAAAAAAAAATCATATCCATTGATCATTTGTTTAAATCTTACTTTTGCAAGAAAACGAGTCATGTCCATTGATAGTTGTTTGAATCTTATTAGTTTGAAATAGTTGCCTTGGGCTCATGAAACCTGTTATTAATATTGTCTTGTTTGGATTAGGGTCATTCGGTGGGACTTAGACCATTTTCTTCCCTAATTGCTTTAACTATTTTGGATTTATGAACTTGATTAGTTTGCTAAGAGGTATTGTTGTCTTGTCCAGACATACAATCACATAACTCCTATCCCCTTTTACTTATCTATATTTGATTTATAAACTTCGTTAGTTCTGCGGTTGTGCCAAGAGGTATTGTTTTCATCTCTTGCCATACAAATATACTATATCACAATCACTAAGGTACTGAACTCATCTAGTAGAGAATTAACTTTGCTCTTGTAAATTGGAATTTGGAAATCAACAATATTTTTGTTAACTGTTATCATATGTTTTGGTCGGTACTATTTCACATGGATGTAGTGTATTCAGCTTTTGTCCTTGACTTGTGATTACTTGATTACTATTTATTCTCAATATCAGTTTTAGTATCGACTGAAGATTTTTGCTAATTGTTTACTGGTTATCTTGCTTAGGTCTGGCCCCTGAAATTCCAGAGGATCTCTACCATCTTATCAAGAAGGCAGTGGCTATCAGGAAGCATTTGGAGAGGAACAGAAAGGATAAGGATTCCAAATTCAGGTTGATTTTGGTTGAGAGCAGGATCCACAGACTTGCTCGTTACTACAAGAAGACTAAGAAGCTCCCACCAGTCTGGAAATAGTAAGTTTACATGTTAATTGAACCTTTTTATACAGTTTCTCTGTAAATTTGATATTGTTGTTAGTATGCCTTGAAATTAACTAATTGCATTTATGAATTTTTTCTGCAGCGAGTCTACAACCGCTAGTACTCTCGTGGCTTAAGCATCTGTTTTGTTTTGTATCCATTGAAGTAGAAGAAATGTTATATTCAGGCTGGGCACGTTGTGTTCCAATTTGCTGTATGGCCTTCTACAACCAGTATAATATCGTTTAAAATTATGATTAGAAATTTTGTTTTTCTTTAGTAAGTGCTCTCAAAGGACTCGGGAGATTTGCTTGCATGTCTTGGTAATTTGTCACTATGAAGGCATTTAGTTTGTGTTGGAATCCTTATGTTTATTCAAGTTAAATGCATCTTTATTTTATGACATTCAATTTGCTAACCAAAGTACTCTTACCTATTTTTTTATGACACTAAGCAATCAAATCAATTTTTTTTTTATTTTATTTATTAGCACACATGGGGTGTACTTACCAGTTACCAGGATGAAGCTCCGAACGAGTGTCGTGTGATCATATTACTTAAGTATCAAATCTGATAATCTTTTGTATTTGATCCCTTAGTGATGAACCCATGTTTCAGAAGCTCTTAAGGTGGACTTGTCATTGGCAGTTCTTTGGTCCATGTTGTGACTTGTGTCGAGGGTCGATATGTTTTAGAGGTTCTCAAGGTGTTTGATATGTATTGGAAACAATCCTTGATTGGATTTTTTGACTTTCTCCCATATTCTTCTTAAGCCTTGTGAGACCATTTTTAAATATTTATACCAAAATTCTACTTCCAGTGGGTGGAATTGCGTTAACGGCTCCATCTTTTGTATTGAGCATCCATTGTAAATTTGACATATGTTTGTTGAAAAGATCAGGATTTACATGTAGTAGTAGTAAATTTCTGCGGAAGTTTTGTAAAATAAAAAACCGTAGCAGGCTAGCAGCATTAAAGCCATGAAATACTTGAATCTGTACAAAACATTCACTACTACTACTCTATGAACTATGAAATAACTTAATCCTCAAAGTTAGGACTGCAGAAGTGCAGAGTGAGCTCAAAGAAAGCTCCTCAAACTACTAGTTTTATTTGACGAATGCTCCTCAAACTAGTACAAATTCTATTTATGACTGTATTACTACTAGTACTATGAACTATGAAGTATGAACTAAAGCATACAGATTATATAATTTGCGGAAATACTATTTGATAACCTGAAGTCAGAAAAAATGCATAGTATGCAATTGGTTTTCATACATGGCCTGAAGTTGAAGATAACCTTCAGACAAAATAAAACGCCCAATTTAATTTACTATGAAATGTTACGAATACACGTTTGTAAGCTATGCAAAATAAATAAATAATCTATGTAAATAAAAGGATTACATACAATATAAGATTGTAATTCTAATCCTTGCCAGATTAACCCAATAATACAAGTATAAAAAACACAAATATATCAGAAGATTAAAATATTGGAATTTGCTGAATAAGGGGCCAATCTTCACCATTTGGTTGCTTACATCTTGTTTCCAACTGTGGACATTTACTAATATTAAGTTGTTGTAGAGAAGAAAGGCTGCGCAATGATTGTGGAAGTGAGGCCAATTTCTGGCAACGGTAAATTACAAGCCGTTGAAGCTGGGAGAGGCGGCCAATCTCCTCTGGCAGGCTAGTCAAATTATCAAGATAGATTATATTGAGCTCCCTAAGTGCCTGTAGACTACCAATGGCACTGGGGAGCACCTGCAGTTTCGAGAGGTGTGAGACTTCGAAGAAATAGAGGCTTCTTAAGTCTGGCCAAGCTCTGGTGTCCCGCAAATCCTATTCTTCACAACTGGAGATGCTCAATTCCTCGAGGGCTGGGAGATGTTGCAGTGCATCATATATGTTTCTCAAGCTTCTACAGTTATTTATATTAAGAACTTGAATGGAAGACCTTGGAGATACCATGATCAAATTGGTGAGCTCATCGCAAGACCTGATTGATAAAGACTCTAAACTACAAAAATTAATAGAAAAGGAAACTAGATTATATATTTGGTTTATCGCCAAAATCTTGAGTGTAGAAGGAGTAACTGAAGAAGATGATGTCGATGGTGCTTCTCGATGTGATGCCAGAAGGGATTCCAGCAGCTTCTCTTCAATCATTTCAAAACTTAAGTGCTCAACCCTTGGCAGTATAACAGGTTTCGACATCAACATTAAACAATCACGAATTCTAACTCGAGAAAGGCAGGGGAAGAGTATTAATGGCAGCTGCTGAGAAGTTAAGTTTTTGTTACTGCTCGATATTATCATCTCTTGTTGCTGAGGTTGAACTTCGTCCATCACTCTTGGTCTTGATCACCAAGCCTTTAATTTAAACAATGTTGACAAATACAAATACTCTAAGACAGGGAAGTATGTTGTAGAACAAGGCTCTGCATCATCACCCCAATGATATTCTTCTATGTACTCCACTGCAATGACATCAAGACTTAGACTTTTGAGATGAGGTAGATTACTGAAGCGTGGAATTTGCCGGCAATATTCACAGCATTGAATAGTAACATAAACAAGTCTAGGGAGTAAGCAATGTAATCCCTCAGCCATCCTAATTGGAAACCTCTCTCCCCCGAAGCCTATAACCTTCAAAGATCTAAGGTTTGTAGAAAACATCAGGAATTCGAAATCTAATTTTGAAATCCAACGTGAGACCATTTAGCTGTTCTTGTCAGTCCAATTTCACCCTTCTGGATTCTAACAATGTATTTTTACGCCATACATGAAATCTAATTGCCAGATTTCCCCTAAGCTCCAAACTAGCCAGTGCGTCTACACTGTTATTTTTCCCTACCATAAATGTGTTCAATTCTCTGAGAGATCTCATCTTCTCAAATCCTGAAGGCATCTCTCTTAAAATGAAGCATTTTGAAATTCCCAAGCGTCTAAGGTTAGCCAATTTGGTAAAATCATTTGGCAATTGTCCAAGATTACTGCATTCATACAGGTTTAACGTTTGCAGGTTCTCTAACTTTGTGATGGCATCGGGAAGACACTTAATGGAGCTGTATCTAAGATTAAGGTATCTCAGATGTCTCAACCTTCCTATACACCCTGGCTGTGTCTTACCAAATTCTACAAATTTCAAGGCACGTAAGGATACCAATCTGGAAATCGTCCGTGTCAAATCCTCTCTTCGAATCCCCAACTTCCTCATGGCCGATACTCTCTTCGGATTCCTCAATGCACCCTTGGGCCATCCAAAGATGAACGAGCTCGTTCTTCTCAAATTCTTAATCTTTTTCAAACAACGAATAGTAAGCAAAGCATTGCTTCAACGGTGATGGCAGAAAATCATAACTCAACTTTAAAACGGGCATAACGTTGTCATCTTCGGTCACCTTTGTCTTTGCAAGGTGACCATCTCGAAACAACAACCACTCTTGCTCAGTGTCTTTAGAGTAAAGGAGGCTTCCAATAACTCTAATAGCAAGCGGTAATCTTCCAAATCTACCAACAATATATTTTCCAATCCTAGTAAAACTAGGACTGCTCTCCTCCTGCCCTTCTTTCAATGATAATCTTTTGAAAAGCTCCCAAGACTCCTCATCTGTTAGCAGTCCCAAATCGTAGGTTGGACACGTCCCAACAACATTTTCTACCCACATTAGAATGCGTAGTCACAATTATCTTGCTTCCCTTGCTATCACAACAGGCCCGTTTATGAGATTTCGGTGGCCTGGGGCAAAAATATAAATCGGGGCCTTAATTCACATATACTATATAAAATTTTTAAAAAATTGGGTATGCAAAAATATTTTATTATGATCAATATGTTGTGAATTAAGGGGGAAAGATGAGAGATTGAGAGAGAATTAATCTGCCCATATTATTCCATATGATAGGGGTATATATATACATAGAATATTATAAGTAGGGTTTGCTTAGATAAGCATAAACCCTAGATCTAGAATATTCTGGAAACATACAAAGAGGATAATGGATATCCACACAATATTTTCATAACACTCCCCCTTTGATGTCCATTATCGAAGATTGTGCCTCGTTAAAACCTTATTAAGAAAAACCCTGTGGGATAAAAAACTAATGAAGGAAAAAGAGTACAACATTCTTCGTAATACGCTCGAAATGCCGCCTCGTTAAAAACCTTACCAGGAAAACCCAATATGGGGCAAAAACCATGGTTAAGGGAAAAAGAGTGCAGCGTATAATTTCTCCCCCTGATGAAAACATAGCTTGAGGTCTTCTAATGCAATGAATCCAATATAGTTGAGTGTCTTCAATTCACACATGACGCAAAATAGTATCATTCCTTGATTTTAATTTCGAGTCTTCCAAATCTTCAAATTTTTACTCAAATAAGTGAGTTTTCATATCACCAAACCTATAACAATAATACATGTGTTTGTCCACATTTCATTTAAAATCTCTGTTCAAAGTTGCCTTAACTATTATACTTATGCCTTCTTATTAAGGTCGTGAATAATCGAAATTGATGATCATTATAATTTGATTAAACATTCCTTAATAATAATATGGCAACCCATGATATTATTAATGTTGATTTTTCAATCTTGTATGAAATAATAATATAGCACATGTAATTATATACATTGATCGTGGTTCTTTTGGACCATGATAAAACAGTCTCATGCATAAGTATCTTGTTGATTTTATAGAATATTTATAATTAACACGATAGTTCTCTTTCATATACAAATAGTAATTCTCATTACTAACACTTATATGCTCAAACTTCAGGTTGAGATGTCAATAATTTAGTCACATAGACTTTTCAAGAGTTTGATAGTAATTGCATTATACAAGAGATAAACTTTGTAGGGCTGGATATTTAAATACGTCGTATATAAGTTCTTCAGGAACTCTTTTTACATGATTCATAACGTGCAATTAAATAAGTGTCATCAATAATTTCATCATAATTATAAGCCAATTGGAATATAAATATCTCTTTCTAATTTTTCATCAAAATTGTAAATATGTCTTACTATACTTTGAATGATCATTCACATACACCACATTGTAAGAAATTAATCCATGCAATATGAGATATATAAAATATGATAACATATTAAACAATATATACAATGAGTAAGACATATAACAACTTCGAACATATGCAATGAATAATCTAGTAACCTATGACTCACACATGCATATGAACATACATAGGACTCGAAATAATGCAAGACAAGGTACAGTGTGGATTTTAAAAATCCATATTTCTTTAGACTTCTGGTCCATGATAAACTTTTATTATTATCATTATGAAGACATTAAAATGGACATATATTCCAGTTCCCTTATTCACTAGTTCATTATATCATGCATATGCATTATTTATCGGTTCCATCATATACCGGTATCATCATATAATTCCTCAAGGTACAATTTTAATTTGCACACTATTTTGACATTGATATCTGAATACTTTTTTCCTTGGTAGCATCATAATTTTTCTTACATCATAGACCATCTATTATAATAATTCAGATATCTATACCACTTTTAGGGTATTTCATACACTATGGTATTTATATACTATTACACTATTAGTGTCAACTGCACTATCTTGCCAAATATCATATCTATTAAACATATCTTTATTTTGGAACCGATCATATACAACCTACACTTCAGGTGTAGTGATTCAAGTACAATTGGCAAGATTTTATCTCAATGTATACACATAATTAATATGACCAAAATGTATCTTCAACGCTATGCAACATGAGTCATAACTGAATACAAATCAAATCATAAATGTGCAACATATCTTGATAATGTATATACAAAAGTTGGCGTATATATAACTTTTCAAACTACCATTATAGGGATCATATTTATTATTTATTTATTTTAATTAATTTTTTCAACTTTTGCTAATTTATTCTTCTCCCCCTAAGTTGGTAAAATATCTCATTGATAGGGACATCTTATTATATACCAACTTAGTAGACAAATTTGCATTAATAAAATTCACTTCATTAGGAGGATCACAATCAAAATTTATCTCTTCTAGAGAACAATTTCAATGAAGAATGATTTATTCATTAACTTTATATTTCATGTGTATTTATTATTAAATTTTCAATAATATTTTCTCTTCTGGAGATCAATGTCAATGGGGAGACATATGTTGTGCAGTTGTACTTTTTCTTTCTTCTCCTATTTCGTATGTGCTGACATATAATAGCCCCAATCAAAAGAATTGTTATACAAGCATAGATCACTTGCTTGTAATTCTAGGTGGTGATCTTCTGGATCTTTAAAGCCTTAAATAATGTATTTGGCGAGCTTCTGTTTCTCTGATAGTTTACAATAATATATACGTTATTTTGGTGAACTTCTGGCCAGCCAATCCAAATACAAATTATTATAACTCACAATCCAAATATAACCCAATCTCAATGTTACGTCTTGCCATTCAATTCATTTTATATATTTAACATTGAGAAAGCGTCAGCACATTATCAAATGAAACTTCAGGTTTCCATTACGGGTAATTATTATTAAACCCGGATGGCCTAATTTAATTATCACATCCAATCACTTCTCTAAATTTGAACTCTGGTCAGTTTTCAACACTAGTGATCACTTTATCAAACTTACTTCATGCATGGCTATGAATGTGATGTGATATTAGAACACCAACATGTGTTTTTTTATACAATTAGCAAGACAATCAACTAATATTTTATCCAATAATTACATATATATACTCTGCTGGAGTTTTGACTATAATCTTGATATATGTTAATCTTGTTGGATATTTCATACTCTTTTGGAGTCTTTTATATAATCATGAGACTCACATATTGATTTTACTAAAAATAATTTTATTCTAGAAAAGTAATGGGATTTATCTTTTCCTCAAATTTGTCATTGTCAATAGTTGCTCCATTCCTTTTCCGAAGGTTCTTATTTATTTATTTATTTATTTTTTATCTATTGGACTACAATGCTTCATACGTGCTTTAGGTTTCATTATTAACCGATGTCCTTCTGGGACAATAATTTTGATTGGAGCATTTACAGCCAGTAATGATCAATGACATTCATTTATTTACATCCATCTTCAGGATGGTGTCATTGTAAATATGTAATATTATGTGGTCGTTTTTATTAATTAAATTATTGACATTGATATTAAAGCAAATGTATGCAATACTGACCATCAATATATCATACAATTCATGTGCAAGGATTATATATAATAACGAAATGGATAATATCTCCCCTAATCCTTGCATATGGGGATATGAAATAAATCGAAGTTATCCAACAACCTTGAAATCCCTTGCACTTAAACCATAAATTCTTTTGGTAATGTCATGTATCAGGCAAAGAAAAAGATTTTTATAAAATCTTACTTGTTCCTCTTGCTTAATTATATTAATTTTTATATTGAAAATTCTGTAAACTATGGGCATAATATACATTCTTCAAGTAATTTGTTCAAAATAGCATGTTTAATTAGTTTACTTATGAACATTTTCATAAGTTATATATGATCAAGAAAACAACATGCAAATATACTTGTTAATTATTCAATAATTATGAGATTTCTCATTCATTTCCAAAAATGAGGTAATAAGTCTCGAATGACATATATAGAAACACATTAGTTTTGTGAACGGAGAATAATCCAGTCAACATACTTTCAAAACTATTAGACATTTCTAGATTGTTTTAGAAGGTTTCTAACCCATATAAATTTAAGGAACTTCAGGTTCATACACCATGTTAAATTTACTTTCATCCCAATAATCCAATTTCAAGTAGGTACACAATGCTATAATTGGATTTAATACATCGATCAACATAATAAATATACTATGTGTGTCATTATAGAGCATATTAAACATGTAAATTAATAGTAGTACACTATTGTTTTACCAATTTTAATAGTCATTATCATTAGCTCATCACAATGCAAACTAAAAATTAAATTCACTGTCAAATAAATACTAGCATGATTTATGGTCAACAATAAATATTCATGTAGTCATTAAAATACGTCTCATGAACACTTCATGCATAGCAGTTAGAACATTTCCACATCAATATCACACTACAGATTAGTATTACCATAAACATTTCAATATATAGCATTTGGTCTCATCATCTTAGTTATCATAGTTATAATCATTATACTTAAATCTGAAAATGATATGTCATTTAAAGAAATATTATATATTGCACCATAACATTTATTCATATATCGATCCCATAAATCACAATATTATCTACAGTATCATATGAAAGATGAATTATTGTATAAAGCTCATACAAAACTACAAATGAATAATCTATATCAAGAAAAATATGATCATGACAGTAGCAACTATATTATTGAAAAACAATTATTGCTTATACTAGCTAAGTTATAGAAGCTATAGAACTAGGAAATATTAACAAGCTATAGGATATAGCTTGACTAAACAAGAAATCAAAATTTATCAATGTCGAACTAACTAGTAAGAGTTAGTTGTCCCCCGTATTTCATTGATTTTAACCAAATACTAGTCTGCTCAACATTAATTATCTTCCAGAGGGTGTGCAATGTTAATTAATCTACTTTCATTGGAAAACATCGGCAACAATTGAAAGAGCATATATCCCAAATGAATCACAAGTCTAGTGTCTATATATACCATGTTAAAACTTTTGGCACACCAATCAAGTCTAGTGTCTATAGCTCTTAAAGAAGATGAATTATAATCTAAGTATTTAGTGGAAACATACTAATTTTAACTTGCTTTGATCCAGTAAAGATAAAACCTTCAACTCCACACACATTAAATGTCCTAATGCTTCAGTTTTTAACGGCGTACACCCCTTTACGCCCCCTACTGGCTCCACACTCGTTATTAAGTCACACCCGAGCACACTTGTGGCCACACAAGCACTACAACACAGCCCTATGAAAGCAGCATATACACTACACACACAACACAAAAATACACCAATCTTTAATCGCCAAGTCTCTCCTGCATATACAAAACACAGCCACTACCACTAATTAGCACAATCCAAATAAACTCGCTAGCATCATTTGCTGAAGCAAACAGCAGCCTGCAATGATATGTCTAGTAGCTGCTTGCTCCAATACACACTAATTAGCACAACTTTACACACAAAAACTTGGAATACTATTTTAAATTGGCTAATTCTTCTATTAACAAAATCAATCATTTTTAGCGTAACTTCAAACGATAATTGCAACAACAAAATGAAGTCCAAACTTTATCTTATATCTTTATGCTAGTGATATCCTTAGAAATCATTCGAAAAAGCTTCTTCAATTAATGGAATTAATAGCAACAAAAATAAACTTTAGAAATTACTACAAGTCAAGCACGAGTTCAAGCAGAATTAGATCAGTAACTAAATCAAGCTAAAATGTAAAGCTGTAACATTCACTAGATCAAGCAGAATTCTTTTTCTCGTGTTTACCTTCAATACTTGAACAAATAATTCATAATTTTATTGAGATAATCCAAAACAACAAAATTTGAAGAATATTCACATGGGCAAAAATGCAAAAGAGTAGAAATAACACGAAATTTGTCGAGAATCAGTTGAATATATAAATAAAGCAACAAAATTCTTGGCAAAATCATAAGAAACAATGATTTTACCAATAGCAAAGAAAGATATATGGTTATACCTAGCCTATAACCTTAATTGAAGTGAGTAGATTGCTCAGCATGCTTCTTGTCCTCCATAGAAGCATTTGTTTTCGCCATTGATGTTCGCTGAAGCTCTAGTAGCTCTCGTGACCACAAATTTTCCCAACCATTAGATTTCACAATTGCTTTCTCTCTGCTAGGGTTTGTTAGTTGCTAGTATTAGAGTATTGAATTGTGATTCGAAATAGGGTTAGAGTTAAGAATTTGGATATGGCGAACGGAAGGAGAAGTCGGCGATTTGGGGTGAAGAGAGGAGGAGAAGGCGAAGGGGGAGGAAGTGTGAAACCCTAATAATTTGTAATGGGCTTCTCTTTTCATGGGCTCCTCTTTTCAACTGGGCCAAATATTCGTAACGGGCACATAGTGTCCGTTACGAATAAATATTTATTCGTAACGAACAATATTTTGCCCGTTACAAATAATATAGTATTCGTAACGGACACCATGTGTCCGTTATGAATAAATATTTATTTGTAACGGACAATATTTTGCCCGTTACAAATGTATTTAATGTAACGGGCATAGCTTTGCCCGTTACAAATAACCCGTTACAAATGAAACTTTTTCCACTAGTGTATATTGATCTTAAATCGAAGAATCAACTGATTTATATTGTAATTTTTTTGATTTATATTGTAATTTTTTTTATTTATATTGTAATTTTTTTTTAATTTGATTTAGCTGTTGTAATTTTTTTTTATCTATACTGTAAATTTTTTTTGATTATATATATATAATGAACAGATTTGATTATATTAATATTTTGGCACTTTTGGTTAATACAGATTTAATTTTTAAGTAAAAAAAAAATATATATTTTGGCACTTTTGGCACCGGTTAACCGGTGCCAAAAACAGTGAAATAAATTTTTTTGGGATTTTTAGGCACCGGTTAACCAATGCCAATTCCGAATTTTGGCACCGGTTTGAACCGGTGCCTTTTTAAACCTCTTATTGGCACCGGTTCAAACCGGTGCCTTAAGCCGGGTTTGAACCGGTGCCAATTTCATTTTTTCACGTAGTGTTGTTTTTGACAAACAAACTTCAATCTGATGTTCTCTTAAGTGTTTATGTGAAGACAGGAACTGACTTAGGTGAAGTCAATGGGTTGGGACATAGTAGACTTCAAGAGAAACAAAAGAGAATGAATGAACCTATAGCAGGTTCTCTCATGAGAACCAAACCACAAAGGAACCTGAAGATATTCTCTAACAAGATGCAGAAGGAACCTTCGGCAGGCTTTCCCACTAGAGCCGGAGCATGCTCCCTAACATGTACATGAGGTGTTCCCTAACAGGTACACACAAGGAGCTTCCTAACAGAAGCATGAAAACAAGCTAAAGAGTAAAGCTTGGACTGCGAAGATGACAACAAGTTTCAGAAAGGAACCTGGTCTACGAGTTCTAATAAGGAATGAAAAAGAGTGACAGCAAGTTCCAGTTAGGAACTTAGCCTGCGGTTCCAAAAGTGGAACGTTGCCCCGAGATCTAGAATACATCAATACTACAAGATTCCATAACAAGAGTTTCAAAGAAACAACATGAAGACGGAGAAATCGAAGTATATCGCTCCAAGATTCATGTAAGTATGTTGGACATAAAAGTCAGTCTGGAACAAGTCTATATAGAACCAAGGTGAATTCCATACAGTCATTGAAATTAGAGTTACCGACTTGTCAGAAACTCAAAGACTGTCAGAGTTCCATAACCTAATCGGAACTTAAGTCTGCACGTCGTTAAAGGTCAGTTTTAATGATATATATATATATATATACACGTAATACGCGCATATCTTTTAGGGATTTGGATTTACAAAATAAAGATATTTATTTTCTAATAAATCCCTTTTGAAAAAAGATAATTTTTTTTTTTGGAAAGTATTTTCAGCAAAATTAGTTTTAAATAAAATCTAATTTTATGGTAAGTATATCTTTTGTAAAAAGATATGCTAGTATATTTGGAAAATATAAGATTTGAATAAAATCTAATTTTATGGTGAATATATCTTATAATTATTGACATAATATATTCTTAACAAAAGTTATATTTTTGGAAAACTTATTTTTGGAAAATATCTTTTAAACATATCTTTTAATAAAACTTATCTTTTACGAAAAGAATAATTTGGGTGTACGATAAATATGCTCATATGTATTCATTCAATGTTGAGGCTGACGAAGCTTAGTGGTCGTGCTTAATGGTTTCATCCTTCACCACGAAGCTAAGTCAAACCTCCAGGTCAAAGTTTCAGTCAGGTTTTGGTTTCAATTCGTCCAGTCAGTTCTAGACAGATAGTGAGTGTCCAGCATACTAGTTTTATCTCTTTATTCATTGGTATGTATTTTGAGATATTATTTGAGATCTTGTAAAGGGAAAAAGGGTTTTGAGTGTTTTATGTATTGGGGCGTGAGAGTTCGTGAGAAGTCTCGTTATTATAATTGTAAGAGTGCAATGTGTGAGCTTTTAGGGTGAAGCCGATTGAGCTTCTAGTGAGAGGCCGAGTGAGTAGTACTAGGGAGTACGAGTGAATCTAAGTGAGAGACTTAGATTGGGTAGGATAGGGTCCTATCGAGTGGAAAGTTCAGTCAGGAACTTGTGAGTAAAGGTCTGAGTATAATAGGTTGTAACTTGTGTGTTTTCCATATTATAGTGGATTGGTTTGGCTTGAAATCCCTTGGAGGGTCGAGATTTTACTTCTAGTTGGGCCCTGGATGGTTTCCTCGTAAAATCCGCTTTGCATTGTCTAAGTTCCTAACAACAATGAGTTTTATATTCCGCGAAAAGTAGGCACTAGGAACATACTACAATTCACCCCCCCTCTTGTAGTAGTATATCATCCGAAATAACACTTTCTCTGTTGAGCAGTGAAGACATCATCAAACAGGTCATCTGCCTTGAAGAATACAGCTCGGATTCTACGAAGCCACTATTTGATAACAACACTATGCTCTTCCTCATTGCGCTTCTCACTTTCTCAACATCTATAACCCGAGCTTTGATCATCTTGAGGGTTTGCTCGAGCTTCTTCAAGTCACTCCTTGTCCCCCACCATGACGAAACCTCTTGGAATGCTGATTTTCCTAATGATTCCAAGAGGTTTTTGGCTATGTCAAATAGAATTCCCTTTGCCATTTTTGCAGTAACTCTCTTTTACACTTCAAGTACACACTCTTAGTAGTATGAGAAAATATATATTGTTGTATTCAACATACATAGATTTACACCTTATATATATCAAAGTTATATCATATTCTTTCTTGTTAGACATGTACAAGTTCAGAATATGATTACATTTTATTTTCTTGGGGCAGAAGTGAAGAATGTAATGCAAAAAATCAAAGGTAAATTTGTCGAAACAAAAAATAAAAGGTTGATGTGTTAAAGTTATAATTATATTATTTTGCTATCAACAATAGGAAATTTGACCTACACTCAACACTAATTTTACTGGTGGACCAACACAAATCAAGCAACTTTTATTTTTCTAAATGAAATTATTTTATTTATTTATTTTTCTATTTTTTGTAAGGGGATGATATCTTTTACTTTCGTAAAGCACAATAATAGAATTGTAATGAAATTTTTTCTATAGAGGCGGATACAGTACACCATGTTCTTGCATCCGGATTTCTTTAAAAAAAAAGGTGGAATGAACATATAGTTGTCCAATAATGAATATATAGTTGTTTTGTAAAGAACGTATAGCTATTTTATAAAGAACATCACATATAATGGTTTTGTAATGTACATATAGTTATTTTGTAAAGAACATATAGTTATTTTGTAAAAAAAACATCTACCTTTATATTATTTATAGGCAAATTTGTAAAAAAAAAAAAAAAACCTTTTAAAAGCCTCATTTTGCAAGGAAAAACTTTTTAAAGCATTTTTTGGTAAAAAAAACCGCCACAATCAATTTTTTTGTCTAAAGAAACCTCACCCCACTTTTCAGACGTTGACTACAATCTCCCGACGTTGACTCTTTTTTTTCAGCACTTGCACTCTACTATTTGTTTTATGTCCCTCCAATTTGTTTTTCCTAACCTAATTTTCCCTCTATATATTCTAGGGATTCCTTCCCCAAATCAGTAGTGTTTCGGGGTTTTCTGATGTCCTGCGGGAGAGTTACAATTCCGAGACTGGAACCGGACGCCTGTACCTGCAAAATAACGGAGACTCCTGTGAGCTCCGCCTCCAACGGTCAAGTTAGTACCTGATTAAGGAGTAATTAATGCGGAAATTAAAGTAATAAGGTCTCTCTAGGTGAGAGTGTTTAATGTAGGTAATCTGCTTTGTTAGCGAGATCAGCCGGTTATTAGTGTGTTCCGTAATGTTTTTCGCGTGTTGTTTTTTTTTGTCCTTTTTCCTTAATGAGGATTAAGGGAGGTATTTATAACCTTGGGAAACGTGCCCATCCTAGGTTTAGGTAAACCTAGGGCCGATTGGGCTTCCCTCGGAAGTTGGGCCTGGGTGGTCGGTTTCTCCATTAGGCATGGAGTATGCCACATGTCGTGACATAACAGGTCCAAGGTGGACGAATAAGCGCGTGCCACGTGGCAAGCCCTGACAGTTCCAACTAGGGGACACTTGGCAGGTCCTGATTGGCCCACGTGGCGCATTCCGATTGGTGGGAGCAAAAATCCCCTAATCATTTGCCCCTCACAGGTGGCACGTGACTGGTCACGTGTTACCTGTGACAGGTGTCGCAAGTAACGGGCGACGACCTGCTACAGGTGTTAGTCGGCGAAAGGACGAGAGATTTTCCCGCCCAAATTTTGAATTCTGAAAGTAACCCTTCGCCTTCTCACTTCGCCTATATAAGGGAGAGTTGTCTCGAGTCATTTTCACACTTTGAGAACTATTTGAGAACATTCGGACCCCTGAACTTGCTCTGACATTTTGGACCTTTTCTGCCTACCGCCTGTTCTAACAAGCCGACTGCACCGGATTTCCAGAACTTCATCAACCGTCACTCGTTCAGGTAACTCAGTTCTCTTACTCTTAATTTTCTTTTTATTTTCTGAAATGGCACCACGGAAGCACACGACACGACCTAGGTTAGTGATCAGCCGGTCACCGGGGACGGCTGAATCTAGGACTAGGAGTGCCGCCTGCCCTTTTCCGGACCCATCTTTGCTCTTTATACAAAGTCCGACTGTATCTGTGTCTATGCAGAGCAGGATGGCCAGAACGAAAAAGACAGCTAGGATCTCAAATTCAGACGGCTCCTCCCACAGGGTGCCGATTAGTGAAACATCTGACCAGGCGCCAGATGTTGAAGTGAGACAAGGCGGCCTGGATGCCGGCAATTCTGTGGGGGGAGTCATAGTGACCCTTCCAATTTAACAGTTAACAAATCTGATCCTTTTCAAAGAGAGGAGGCGGGCCCCTCCGGGAGAGGGGAGGAGTCGTCCTCTTCAGATTCGTCCGAGGACGATTCCTCGTCAAGCTCTTCTGGCCATGCTTCTTTGGGTACAGAAGAGAAAAACAGCCGCCTGCAAGAGGCGAGACTTTCTCACACAGTTGAGAAGGGGGACAATTGGGCGGAACCATCCGCCTCTTACCGAGAGCTAAATACCCCCTACTACGGTACCTCGGGGCCGAATCACAGCCATGCAAGAGAAAGTGGAGAGCTTTATTGCAAACCACACCATGGGCCCCGACTTTCTAGTGTTTGTGCCGGATCCAGAAGACACAGTCGTCTGGCCGGCTGGTTCCAGTTATGATAGCGCCTGCTTTGGCTGCTACGAGGCGGCCATCAAGGCAGGGCTGCGCTTCCCATTACATCCGGCTGTTCAGCGGATTTTGGATGGGTATGAGTTGGGGTTATGGCAGTTAGCCCCAAACTCCTGGGTCAACGTACTCGGCTATGTGGCCGGGTGCGAACTGCACGGGGTGGAGCCGAGCTTCGAGGCTTTCGCCCATATGAACTATCTCAGCCGGACCCTAAGGCAGGCGGTACCGGCTGGTATCAATTAACGAGCCACAGGGGCTACCTCATGACGAGAGGTAAAGCAAACAAGTGGAAGGACTGGCGGAGTACCTTCCTCATCATTGAGAGTTCAGACATTGAGCTGAACAAGCGCTTCAATAGGTGGAACAGGAATCCGCCCCTTCTTGCAGGCGGCCGTAGCATGCCGCCTGTTCCCCCCAAGGCTAAGAAAGAGATCCTTGACAAAGGACTCTTTAAAGTAGAGTCGAGGGTCGACTCTACTTCAGGGGTACGAGAGCAAGTACCCCTGCACTGCGTCCCGAGCTTCAAGTGGCTCTATGACGAGTACTTTTTGGCCGCCTGTGGCCTCAGCAGTCGGTGCTCAAGAGGTAGTCGGCCTGTCGAATCCTCTGTTGTTTCATACATTTGCTGTTTATCTTTTATTAACTTTGCCGTTTGTTTTTGCAGCTGACGCCATGAGCAAAATCACCGCCTCCAAGACTGCGGCGGCCATGTTGCGGGCCTCTATTATGCAACAGGCTTCAACCGACTCCCCCAAAAAGGGGGCACCCTTGGTGAGCTCCGAACCTTTCACCCTCTTTTTGGAGTGTTTATGCATATACTGACTTTTTTCTTCTGTTTTAGACGGGTGCTCCAAGAGCTTCATCTTCCCAACAGCCGGACCCCAAGGCCCGGAAGACGACTGTTGGGAGCTCTCCTGGTTCTGCCAGGAAACAGGTGGCGGCTGAGAAACAGCCGGCCACTTCTTCTAAAGCTCCAACTGGGCCGCCTAGAGGTATGAAGTTATCCTTGTAAATTTTAGACTTGCTCTTTTTTTTTTTTTTTTTTACTAAGTCTAATCCGTTTGTTTATGCTTGATGCAGCCGGCCCCCAGGAGCCTGACTTGGTAGAGACGGCCAAGTCTATGATCAGGGCAGTTCCTCCGGCTGAAAGGGAGGCGGTCAGGGGTGTCGGCACCCTTGACCTTGACGGGATTGCAGGGGTCCTTGCTGAGGTATACTTAGCATATTTTTAAGTATTTAAATTTCTGGACGCCTGTTTTCTTTTTTGTTTGGAAACTGACGCCTGTTTTTTTTTTTTTTTTTACTTAGGCCCTGCTCCGAGTTAACGGCCTTCGCAAGCCGCTTGATCGGAAGAACAAAGAGGTAAAGGTTGCAAAAGCTATGGCCGCCTCTGACTGTGATAAGGCAATGTTTCAAATTGCCCAAAATGAAGTACTGACCATTGATATTCTTTATTATCAGGCGCAGGCTACCGCCGCTGTTCGGGCTCAGTTAGAGGCGGCCCAGAAGAAGAATGACGAGCTGGAGGCGACCATCACAAATCTCCAGGCCGAGCTGAAACCTCTTCGCCTAAAAATGTACTCTTACGAAGCCATGGAGAAATCCCTGGCCAGCGTAAAAGAACGCCTGGTGAGCCAAGAGAAGAGTCTTACCCAAGAGCTCTCGGAAAAGGCCGAGCAAGAGAAGAAGAGCTCGTCCGGGAGATGATGGAAGACTCCGCTCAAATCCAGCGCATGACCTTGGGCCGCCTCTTCCCCAGTGCCGACTTTGCCTCTTGGGAAAGAACGTACCGCCAGTGTTCGGAAACATATAATCAAGAGATCCTGGCGGCTGCTGAAGAAGAGGCGTTGGGAGAAGCGTTGGAGGAGGAGGAGGAGCCGGTTGTGGCGCTTGTGCCACTTGGGGTAAGGCATCAAAAAAGGATGCAGCTGAAGCCGAGTCCAGCAAGAAGAGTGCTGACCAGGCGGCAGCTGCTAATACTGAACTGCCCCCTTCTTAAGCTTAATGTATTCTTTCCACGGCCTGCGTGCCGTTTGCTTTGTATTTACCCGGCCAGGGGGCCGGGGCTTTGAATATTTTGCTGGTCTTTAATGACCGGCTTATTTTTAATGGATTTTTGTTTTGCTTCAAATTTGTCCAAGTATTCCATATCTAATATCCAATTGTTTACTAGACCGACTGTTGTTACATGGCCGAACGTTGCAGACAGGTACGGATAGTTAGTACGCCGCCTATGCCCCTGGACGACTGGTTGTCTGTTTCCAGGATAGACGATCAGTCGGCCATTTATTCAATCGGTATTCGAACTATTTTGTCTGGATCCTTTTTAGGCAGGCGGGCCTGTCTTTTGTAATTTTAACCAAGTAGGAAAGTGGTCTGACCAAGTAAATAACGTATTACCTAGTCGTCAAGGAATTGAGTAGTAGAGATAACAAGCGGCGGGCACCGGTTGTTTCCCTTTATTGCCAATGTTGTTGGCTTTTAACTCATAATTTTTTAACCTAGCAAGAGTAGTGATTGAGGGCCTCTGCTTGTTAAAAACAGGCGGACGACTCATACCTTTTAGGCTTCATACTAAGTTTGAGTGACTATTAAGTTAACATAGGAGTTACTTAGTCTTCGTCACAATCTAGATTGAGTAGTAGAGGTACCAGGCGGCGGAGGCCGGCTGATCCCCTTGATTTGCCAATGTTTGTTGGCTATTAACTCAATAGGTTACCTAGTAGGAATAGGGGTTTGAGTGCCCCTGTTTGTTAAAAACAGGCGGACGACTCAAACCTTTTAGGTTCCATACTAAATTTGAGGGAGTGACTATGAGTTAACGTTGGAGTTACTCAGTCGCCGTCACTTTTGTTTGAGAAGTAGAGGTACCAGGCGGCGTAGGCCGGCTAGACCCCTTGATTCGCCAATGTTTGTTGGCTATTAACTCAATAGGTACCCCCTGCATTTATCCCAAGTAATACAGGCAGTCATCTGACTCAGATGTCAACTGCTACCACTGGTTTGGTTAGTGATAGAGTTATCCTTGTCTCAAAAACGGCTACGTGGTTGCCCTTGGGGACAGTCGTATAGGTGCCGTGTAATTAGTTTATAGAACAATGTTCCACCCAAAAGGGAGCTGCTCTCTGCGACGAATTTCATCCGGAGGGATGCCGTCGGACGCCTGCTATGATGTTGGGACAGGTCGTATTAGTTTTGTAGATTTGATCAGTTGGCTTGGCGCCTGGTCTGATCATTCGGCCTGTGGCCTTGGTAAGTTCTTGGTGAACGTAGGTGCTAAATAAAAGGAGGGTAGCCGCCTGTTAGGCACAGGGTCGGCCAGGCCCTAATCTTTTTAGCTAAGTAGTAGGGGGGTGGCTATGTGTTTGGAACCAGTCGGCCATCTTCTTATGGAGAGTAGCCGACTATATGCCCAGGCGACATGCCCCTATTGTGAGTGAAATACTCAATGGAGAGTAGCCGACTGTAAAGGTACAGACGGCATGCCCCTCTGAAGATAGAGTGTAAAACTCAATGGAGAGTAGCCTACTGTAAAGGTACAGACGGCATGCCCCTCGTAGTACAAAATTGAATAGTAAGTGCAAACTTTTATTAAGTAGCTCTTTACTTTACATCATTCAAAAGAAATATTTCTTAAGATTATCTACATTCCAAGTTCGAGGCAACGGTTGTCCATCTGGTGTTTCCAGACGGTAGGTACCGTCCCTGACTTCCTCATAGATTCGGTAGGGTCCTTCCCAGTTGGGAGTTTAGTTTGCCAGACTCATTAGCCCTACCAACTGCTTCCATTTTTCTAAGTACAAAGTCCCCTACTTTGAGTGGACGCCTGTGTACTTTTTTGTTGTATGATCTAGTCATTCTCAGGCGATAGATCTCATGGCGCAAGACAGCATTGCCCCTCTTTTCAGGAAGTGAGTCTAATGCCAGGCGCATGGCTTCCCAGTTTGCCTCTTCGTCATATAGCATCACTCGAAGAGTCGGCTCGTAGTGTTCTATTGGAAGAACAGCTCCCGCACCGTAAGTTAGGAGGAATGGAGTTTCTCCAGTCGCCCCTTTTTCAGTCGTCCTAATGGCCCAGAGAACATGTGGTAGTTCATCCGCCCATAGGCCGTCTGCTCGTTCAATCTTTTTCTTGAGACCGTCTGAGATGATTTTATTAAAGGCTTCTACCTGGCCGTTCGCTTGTGGACGGCCGACAGATGCAAAGTAGTTTGCAATTCCTTGGTCACCCAACCAGCTTTTGAGAACAGGCGTCTCAAATTGGGGACCATTATCAAAAACCAAAGACATGGGAACCCCGAACCGAGTGATGACATTTTTCCAAATGAATGAAATTACATCTTTCGTCTTGATTCCCTTTACAGCCTCCGCCTCTACCCATTTAGTGAAGTAGTCGACGGCAACAAGTATGTACCTCCTTCCGCCTGTAGCAGGCGTATATGGACCCAGAATGTCCATGCCCCACTTAGCAAACGGTAGTGGGCTGTGAATGGTAGTGAGGTCAGTAGCCGGACGGTGAATTAGTTTGCCAAACCTTTGGCACTTGTCACATTTTTTCACCATCTCCATTGCATCTGCTTCCAAAGTAGGCCAAAAGTAGCCTTGCCGCCTTGGCCTTTTGAGCAAGCATCCTACCACCTATATGAGAAGCACAGTAACCAGAGTGAAGATCATCTAGTATCTCTCGTCCCTTTTCTGGAGTAACACACTTTAAGAAGGGTTGAAGGTACCCCCTCTTGTGAAGTTCTCCCTTAATCATTTCAAAACAGGTGGCTCGTTTTTTCAGTGCTGCCGCCTGTTGAGGATCATCCGGCAGTGTACCGTTTGTCAGATATGCCCTGATTAAATCCATCCAGGTTGAGCTTCTGTCTAGGATTCCAATAGGGTTTTCCTCGATGCTTCTCTTCTCCATTACTTCCCAAAAAACAGTTCGAGGAGTATCAGAGGAGGCGGATGATGCTAATTTTGACAGTGCATCCGCCTGGTTGTTTTCTGATCTCGGCACTTGGATCAGATGGAAATCCTCAAGGGAGCCGACTGCTTGTCGGACCGTCTGTAAATACTTGATCATGGCCGGATGGGTTGCTTCGTATTCGCCATTGTACTGACTCACTATCAATTGTGAATCGGAACAGGCGTCTATTTTTCTTGCCCCTGCCGCCTTGCACATGCGGATCCCGGCTAGTAAAGCTTCATATTCTGCCTCATTGTTTGAAGCCTGAAAATTGAAGCGTAGAGCATACTCGAACATGTCGCCCTCTGGCGACTGACATATGACGCCTGCTCCACAACCATTTGAAGTAGAGCTTCCGTCCACATATACCTTCCATACTTGGTCTGGAACTTGAGAGTCAGGAGGACGAGTCATCTCTACAATAAAGTCAGCAAAGGCTTGCCCCTTCACTGCTTTTCTAGGCTCGAAAGTAACTTCGAGGCTCTATATTTCTATGGCCCATTTGATCATTCGGCCTGACGACTCCATGATGGTCAGCGGCCGCTTGATAGGTTGGTCTGTATACACGACGACTGTATGTGCCAAAAAGTAGGGCTTCAATTTTTTAACAGCCATGAAGAGTGCAAGACCAAATTTCTCCACTAGGGGATACCTCAACTCGGCATTTTTCAGTACGTGACTGACAAAGTAGACCGGGAGCTGACAGCCGTCCCTTTCAGCAAGGAGAACAGCGCTTAACGCATGATCAGAGACGGCCAGGTACATGTAGAGAACCTCTTTGGGCAAAGGGCTGACCAGCCTCGGCAAGGAATGCAAGTGAACTTTTAATTTCAGGAAGGCGGCCTCAGCATCCGGCCCCCATTCAAACCTTGCCTTTTTCTTAATTGCCTGGAAAAAGTATAGGCATTTGTCGCCTGATCGGCTTAGAAACCTTCCCAAGGCCGCCAGACAACCTGTTAACTTCTGAACCTCTCGGATGGTACGAGGCGACTGCATGTCAATGACCGCCTGCACCTTCTCAGGGTTCGCTTCTATTCCTCTCTGATTGATAAGGAATCCGAGAAATTTCCCAGACTCAACTCCAAATACACATTTCTTGGGATTGAGCATGACATGGTGCCGCCTGAGTGTGGCGAAAGTTTCTCGGAGGTCCGACAGATGATCTTTCTGAAGTTTAGTCTTGACAATCATATCATCAATATATGCCTCGACGTTTCTCCCAATCTGATCAAAGAACACAGTGTTTATCATTCGTTGGAAGGTAGCCGGGGCATTCTTAAGACCAAACGGCATGACCGTGTAACAGTATAACCCCTGATTAGTGACGAAGGCCGTCTTCTCCTGATCTTTCTTCCATAAGGGAATTTGATGGAAACCAGAATAGCCGTCCATGAAACTCATCAAGGCATGGCCGGCTGTTGAGTCGACCAGGTTATCAATTTTAGGCAGAGGGTAACTGTCTTTGGGGCACGCCTTGTTTAAGTCTGTGTAGTCTACACACATTCGCCAGGTGCCATTCGGCTTTTTAACAAGCACCACATTTGCAACCCAGTCTGGGAAGTAACATTGCCGAATGAACCCTGCATCAAGTAATTTTTTAACTTCGGCGGCTGCCGCCTGACTTCTTTCTTCGCCATGGTTCCGCTTCTTTTGCCGTACCGGCTTCTTTTTCGGATCCACGGCGAGTTTATGTACCGCCAGATCAGGACTAATTCCTGGCATTTCATGGACTTCAAATGCAAAGATGTCCTTGTATTCTTTCAATAGGTTGTGAAAGTCGTCACCAAGGTTTCTCAGAGCAGTCGTCCCAACTTTGACTGTTCGGTCAGGACGTGAGTCGTCTAAGATCAGGTCCGCATGCTCACCAGTCGGCTGAGGGCGGAACTCATCCGGCCGCTCCTCTGCCAATGATTGCTATTTTCTTGCTTTTCTTGCGGACTCTGTCTGGGACGCCTTTCTCTTTTTGCCGCCTGCTTCTTGAACAGGCGCACTCTCCTTGACATTGTCAAGGTCTGTTTTTTCACCACTTGACCCAGTGGCCATAACAGTGGGCTTGACATCCGAGAGATAGCACTCTCGGGCCATCCTCTGATCTCCCCTTAGGGAGCCGACTGTTCCATTATCCCTCTCAAACTTGAGCAACATAAGAGACGGGATTATAACAGCCTTGGAATTATTCAGGGTTGGTCGACCCAGAATCATGTTGTAGGCCGAGAGTTCCTCTACTACTAGGAACCGGACTACCATGTGTCGTCCTTCCCCTTTTTCGCCCAGACGAATGGGTAAATCTACTCGTCCCAGTGGGTGGACGAATCCTCCTCCAAACCCTATTAAAGGGTGGGAGGCCGGATGTATGCAGTCAGTCTGATATTTCAGTTTCGACAGACATTTGCTGCTGATGAGATCTGAGGAGCTCCCGGTATCTATGAGGATTCGGCCAACTCTCTGGTTGGCCACTTTACATTCAATAACGAGAGGGTCGTCATGCGGCCCCCTTACCCCTCCTAGATCCTCTTCAGTGATGACAATCTCAGGAAATGTATATTTGGACGGTCGTTCTTGGTGAACGGAATTTACATCTAACCGCCTTATATTATCTTTGTTGCCCCTAATAGTGGGGCCGCCTCCTGAGAAGCCGCCTGCAATGGTGTAGACGACTGCATCATCTGTATCGGAGCTGTCGGCCTGTTGATTCTTTTTGGCCGACAACTTTTTTGAGGAAGTGTTCCCCGTAGATTTCTTGACATAAGTGTCAAGATCACCTTGCTCAGCCAGGCGGTCTAGGTACCGCATAAGACTGATGCAGTCATTGGTGTGATGACCAACGTCATCATGATAAGCACAGATTTTATCTTGGTTCCGGTTGTTTGCAGAACCCTTCATGGGGACCGGCTTCTCAATTGAGATCCGTCCCTTGATTTCTTTTAGGATAAACTGGTTATCCTTGTTAAACGCATACTTTGGGGAGTATGGTTTGAATTCTTTTTTCTTTTTCTGGGCCGGCTGTTTAGAGGAATCAGCCGCCCAGACCTCTTTTCTTTTCTCATCTTTGTTTGACGACTGTTTCTGTCGTCCTTCTCTTTTGTCGAACCTTTTCCCGTCCGACTGTTTTATCGTACAAAGATCAGTCGCCTGTATATAGGCTTCTGCTTCAATCAAGGCCTCTTGAAGAGTCGCCACCCTTTTTCGAACCAAATCAAATTTGAAGGTAGACCCGTCTTTGAGACCTCTAAAAAAGTCGGTATAAGCTACCTCATCCGGTAACCCTTGAATCTGTATTCTCATCAGGTTAAACCGCCTGATGTAAGAACGAAGCCCCTCCTTCTCGCCCTGCTGAATTGTTCCCAAATCAAGGGTCGTTTTCTTCGCAGGGATGTTCATGGCAAAGTTGGAGGCAAATAAGTAAGCAAGCGTCCTGAAGCTATTTACACAACCAGTCGGCAGGTTGCCGAACCATTGCTGTGCGATTCCTTTGAGAGTCGCTGGGAAACACTTGCACCAGGTGGGATCATCCAACCCTTGAAGGTACATCAGGTTGGTGAATGCCATCAGATGGTCTTCTGGGTTAGTAGTGCCGTCATAGGCGCCTACTAGTACATTTTTCACTTTGGCCGGCTGAGCGGCTTCAGTAATTTCCTTGGAGAAGGCCGACGGCTGTTCACCAAGTCTAAGCAACCGTAGCTGCAAGTCCATAGGTTGGACGTTTTTTGCTGTAGGTCCACCAAATGGAGGTGGCTGCATAAAATACTGTTGTTGCGGCACAAATGGTAAGTTTGGTACCGCCTGGGCACTATGAAAGCCGGACTAACGGGAGGTGCCGCCTGACTGACTCTCATGGTACGACTGAGTATGCCTCATCGAGGCATTTCGCAAACTTTCTTGAAAGTTTGAAGTAGAAGCCGACTCTGACAATCGGTCACTCTTCTTCTGCTCTAGCAGTAGCCGAGCATCTGTGAATGTTTGCTTTGACCCGTCCGCCTGAATATGACGAACCGGTTTCCTATTTCCTGTAGGATAACGAAATTTTGTGAAATCAAGGGCAGGTGGCTCCCGCTTCCTAGATTTAGGATGAGGAGTCGCCTCTCGCCCTTGAACTGGCTTCTCTTCAGTGAAGTGGAGGGTTTCTTGGCCGACTGCTCCTTGACTGAAGCAGGCGGCTTCTTGTTGATCAACTCTTGAATCTCTCCCTTGAAGACCCTCATGAAGGTCATGAGTTCGTTCCTTGTGATGGGAGCAGACCCATCAGTCGGCTGTTGCCGAACAGGCGGTGCGCCTGCTTGCTCTCTTCCTGTTTGAAGATGCTCCCGTTCCCTCCTTTCGGTATGACGGGTACGTCGGGCCCTTAGGGTCCCGTCTGAAGCTGTATGAGTTTCAACTTCAAATTCACTTTCGGTGTCATGGTCCGACTGAACTTGAGGGTCTTCTAGGGGACATCTCTCTTCAGGAGTCGGTACAGACTTGGATGCCATCTCTGAAGTACTCTCCCCACAGACGGCGCCAGATGTTTCGGGGTTTTCTGATGTCCTGCGGGAGAGTTACAATTCCGAGACTGGAACCGGACGCCTTTACCTGCAAAATAACGGAGACTCCTGTGAGCTCCGCCTCCAACGGTCAAGTTAGTACCTGATTAAGGAGTAATTAATGCGGAAATTAAAGTAATAAGGTCTCTCTAGGTGAGAGTGTTTAATGTAGGTAATCTGCTTTGTTAGCGAGATCAGCCGGTTATTAGTGTGTTCCGTAATGTTTTTCGCGTGTTGTTTTTGTTCTCCCCCTTAATGAGGATTAAGGGAGGTATTTATAACCTTGGGAAACGTGCCCATCCTAGGTTTAGGTAAACCTAGGGCCGATTGGGCTTCCCTCGGAAGTTGGGCCTGGGTGGCCGGTTTCTCCATTAGGCATGGAGTATGCCACATGTCGTGACATAACAGGTCCAAGGTGGACGAATAAGCGCGTGCCACGTGGCAAGCCCTGACAGTTCCAACTAGGGGACACTTGGCAGGTCTTGATTGGCCCACGTGGCGCATTCCGATTGGTGGGAGCAAAAATCCCCTAATCAGTACCTACCGTCTGGAAACACCAGACGGACAACCGTTGCCTCGAACTTGGAATGTAGATAATCTTAAGAAATATTTCTTTTGAATGATGTAAAGTAAAGAGCTACTTAATAAAAGTTTGCACTTACTATTCAATTTTGTACTACGAGGGGCATGCCGTCTGTACCTTTACAGTCGGCTACTCTCCATTGAGTTTTACACTCTATCTTCAGAGGGGCATGTCGTCTGTACCTTTACAGTCGGCTACTCTCCATTGAGTATTTCACTCACAATAGGGGCATGTCGCCTGGGCATATAGTCGGCTACTCTCCATAAGAAGATGGCCGACTGGTTCCAAACACATAGCCACCCCCCTAATACTTAGCTAAAAAGATTAGGGCCTGGCCGACCTTGTGCCTAACAGGCGGCTACCCTCCTTTTATTTAGCACCTACGTTCACCAAGAACTTACCAAGGCCACAGGCCGAATGATCAGACCAGGCGCCAAGCCAACTGATCAAATCTACAAAACTAATACGACCTGTCCCAACATCATAGCAGGCGTCCGACGGCATCCCTCCGGATGAAATTCGTCGCAGAGAGCAGCTCCCTTTTGGGTGGAACATTGTTCTATAAACTAATTACACGGCACCTATACGACTGTCCCCAAGGGCAACCACGTAGCCGTTTTTGAGACAAGGATAACTCTATCACTAACCAAACCAGTGGTAGCAGTTGACATCTGAGTCAGATGACCGCCTGTATTACTTGGGATAAATGCAGGGGGTACCTATTGAGTTAATAGCCAACAAACATTGGCGAATCAAGGGGTCTAGCCGGCCTACGCCGCCTGGTACCTCTACTTCTCAAACAAAAGTGACGGCGACTGAGTAACTCCAACGTTAACTCATAGTCACTCCCTCAAATTTGGTATGGAACCTAAAAGGTTTGAGTCGTCCGCCTGTTTTTAACAAACAGGGGCACTCAAACCCCTATTCCTACTAGGTAACCTATTGAGTTAATAGCTAACAAACATTGGCAAATCAAGGGGATCAGCCGGCCTCCGCCGCCTGGTACCTCTACTACTCAATCTAGATTGTGACGAAGACTAAGTAACTCCTATGTTAACTTTAATAGTCACTCAAACTTAGTATGGAGCCTAAAAGGTATGAGTCGTCCGCCTGTTTTTAACAAACAGGGGCTCTCAACCACTACTCTTGCTAGGTTAACAAATTATGAGTTAAAAGCCAACAACATTGGTAATAAAGGGAAACAACCGGTACCCGCCGCTTGTTATCTCTACTACTCAATTCCCTTGCGACTAGGTAATACTCTATTTACTTGGTCAGACCACTTTCCTACTTGGTTAAATTTACAAATGACAGGCCCGCCTGCCTATAAAGGATCCAGACAAAATAGTTCGAATACCGATTGGATAAATGGTCGACTGATCGTCTACCCTGGAAACAGACAACCAATCGTCCAGGGGCATAGGCGGCGTACTAACTATCCGTACCTGTCTGCAACGTTCGGTCATGTAAAACAGTCGGTCTAGTAAACAATTGGATATTAGATATGGAATACTTAGACAAATTTGAAGCAAAACAAAAATTCATTAAAAATAAGCCGGTCATTAAAGACCAGCAAAATATTCAAAGCCCCGGCCCCCTGGCCGGGTAAATACAAAGCAAACGGCACGCAGGCCGTGGAAAGAATACATAAAGCTTAAGAAGGGGGCAGTTCAGTATTAGCAGCTGCCGCCTGGTCAGCACTCTTCTTGCTGGACTCGGCTTCAACTGCGTCCTTTTTTGATGCCTTACCCCCAAGCGGCACAAGCGCCACTACCGGCTCCTCCTCCTCCTCCAACGCTTCTCCCAACGCCTCTTCTTCAGCAGCCGCCAGGATCTCTTGATTATATGTTTCCGAACACTAGCGGTACGTTCTTTCCCAAGAGGCAAAGTCGGCACTGGGGAAGAGGCGGCCCCAGGTCATGCGCTGGATTTGAGCGGAGTCTTCCATCATTTCCCGGACCAGCTCTTTCTTCTCGTGCTCGGCCTTTTCCGAGAGCTCTTGGGTAAGACTCTTCTCTTGGCTCACCAGGCGTTCTTTTACGCTGGCCAAGGATTTCTCCATGGCTTCGTAAGAGTACATTTTTAGGCGAAGAGGTTTCAGCTCGGCCTTAAGATTTGTGATGGTCGCCTCCAGCTCGTCATTCTTCTTCTGGGCCGCCTCTAACTGAGCCCGAACAGCGGCGGTAGCCTGCGCCTGATAATAAAGAATATCAATGGTCAGTACTTCACTTTGGGCAATTTGAAACATTGCCTTATCACAATCAGAGGCGGCCATAGCTTTTGCAGCCTTTACCTCTTTGTTCTTCCGATCAAGCGGCTTGCGAAGGCCGTTAACTCGGAGCAGGGCCTAAGTACAAAAAAAAGCAGGCGTCAGTTTCCAAACAAAAAAGAAAACAGGCGTCCAGAAATTTAAATACTAAAAAATATGCTAAGTATACCTCAGCAAGGACCCCTGCAATCCCGTCAAGGTCAAGGGTGCCGACACCCCTGACCGCCTCCCTTTCAGCTGGAGGAACTGCCCTGATCATAGACTTGGCCATCTCTACCAAGTCAGGCTCCTGGGGGCCGGCTGCATCAAGCATAAACAAACGGATTAGACTTAGTAACAAAGGGAGCAAGTCTAAAATTTACAAGGACAACTTCATACCTCTAGGCGGTCCAGTTGGAGCTTTAGAAGAAGTGGCCGGCTGTTTCTCAGCCGCCACCTGTTTCCTGGCAGAACCAGGAGAGCTCCCAACAGTCGTCTTCCGGGCCTTGGGGTCCGGCTGTTGGGAAGATGAAGCTCTTGGAGCACCCGTCTAAAACAGAAGAAAAAAGTCAGTATATGCATAAACACTCCAAAAAGAGGGTGAAAGGTTCGGAGCTCACCAAGGGTGCCCCCTTTTTGGGGGAGGGTTGAAGTTTGTTGCATAATAGAGGCCCGCAACATGGCCGCCGCAGTCTTGGAGGCGGTGATTTTGCTCATGGCGTCAGCTGCAAAAACAAACGACAAAGTTAATAAAAGATAAACAGCAAATGTATGAAACAACAGAGTATTTGACAGGCCGACTACCTCTTGAGCACCGACTGCTGAGGCCACAGGCGGCCAAAGAGTACTCGTCATAGAGCCACTTGAAGCTCGGGACGCAGTGCAGGGGTACTTGCTCTCGTACCCCTGAAGTAGAGTCGACCCTCGACTCTACTTTAAAGAGTCCTTTGTCAAGGATCTCTTTCTTAGCCTTGGGGGGAACAGGCGGCATGCTACGGCCGCCTGCAAGAAGGGGCGGATTCCTGTTCCACCTATTGAAGCGCTTGTTCAGCTCAATGTCTGAACTCTCAATGATGAGGAAGGTACTCCGCCAGTCCTTCCACTTGTTTTCTTTACCTCTCGTCATGAGGTAGCCCCTGTGGCTCGTTAATTGATACCAGCCGGTACCGCCTGTCTTAGGGGTCCGGCTGAGATAGTTCATATGGGCGAAAGCCTCGAAGCTCGGCTCCACCCCGTGCAGTTCGCACCCGGCCACATAGCCGAGTACGTTGACCCAGGAGTTTGGGGCTAACTTCCATAACCCCAACTCATACCCATCCAAAATCCGCTGAACAGCCGGATGTAATGGGAAGCGCAGCCCTGCCTTGATGGCCGCCTCGTAGCAGCCAAAGCAGGCGCTATCATAACTGGAACCAGCCGGCCAGACGAATGTGTCTTCTGTATCCGGCACAAACACTAGAAAGTCGGGGCCCATGGTGTGGTTTGCAATAAAGCTCTCCACTTTCTCTTGCATGGCTGTGATTCGGCCCCGAGGTACCGTGCAGTAGTAGGGGGTATTTAGCTCTCGGTAAGAGGCGGATGGTTCCGCCCAATTGTCCCCCTTCTCAACTGTGTGAGAAAGTCTCGCCTCTTGCAGGCGGCTGTTTTTCTCTTCTGTACCCAAAGAAGCATGGCCAGAAGAGCTTGACGAGGAATCGTCCTCGGACGAGTCTGAAGAGGACGACTCCTCCCCTCTCCCGGAGGGGCCCGCCTCCTCTCTTTGAAAAGGAGCAGATTTGTTAACTGTTAAATTGGAAAGGGTCACTATGACTCCCCCCACAGAATTACCGGTATCCAGGCCGCCTTGTCTCACTTCAACATCTGGCGCCTGGTCAGATGTTTCACTAATCGACACCCTGTGGGAGGAGCCGTCTGAATTTGAGATCCTAGCTGTCTTTTTCGTTCTGGCCATCCTGCTCTGCATAGACACAAATACAGTCGGACTTTGTATAAAGGGCAAAGATGGGTCCGGAAAAGGGCAGGCGACACTCCTAGTCCTAGATTCAGCCGTCCCCGGTGACCGGCTTATCACTAACCTAGGTCGTGTCGTGTGCTTCCGTGGTGCCATTTCAGAAAATAAAAAGAAAATTAAGAGTAAGAGAACTGAGTTACCTGAACGAGTGACGGTTGATGAAGTTCTGGAAGTCCGGTGCAGTCGGCTTGTCAGAACAGGCGGTAGGCAGAAAAGGTCCAAAATGTCAGAGCAAGTTTAGGGGTCCGAATGTTCTCAAATAGTTCTCAAAGTGTGAAAATGACTCGAGACAACTCTCCCTTATATAGGCGAAGTGAGAAGGCGAAGGGTCACTTTCAGAATTCAAAATTTGGGCGGGAAAATCTCTCGTCCTTTCGCCGACTAACACCTGTAGCAGGTCGTCGCCCGTTACTGTGCGACACCTGTCACAGGTAACACGTGACCAGTCACGTGCCACCTGTGAGGGGCAAATGATTAGGGGATTTTTGCTCCCACCAATCGGAATGCGCCACGTGGGCCAATCAGGACCTGCCAAGTGTCCCCTAGTTGGAACTGTCAGGGCTTGCCACGTGGCACGCGCTTATTCGTCCACCTTGGACCTGTTATGTCACGACATGTGGCATACTCCATGCCTAATGGAGAAACCGGCCACCCAGGCCCAACTTCCGAGGGAAGCCCAATCGGCCCTAGGTTTACCTAAACCTAGGATGGGCACGTTTCCCAAGGTTATAAATACCTCCCTGAATCCTCATTAAGGGGGAGGACAAAAACAACACGCGAAAAACATTACGGAACACACTAATAACCGGCTGATCTCGCTAACAAAGCAGATTACCTACATTAAACACTCTCACCTAGAGAGACATTACTTTAATTTCCGCATTAATTACTCCTTAATCAGGTACTAACTTGACCGTTGGAGGCGGAGCTCACAGGAGTCTCCGTTATTTTGCAGGTACAGGCGTCCGGTTCCAGTCTCGGAATTGTAACTCTCCCGCAGGACATCAGAAAACCCCGAAACAAGTATTGCATCCCTAATCTACTTATTTTTATAAATATCTTTAAGAATAATTATGGAGTTGCAATTAGTGCTTGAATTGATATGCTCTTTTTCACACAAACTTGTTTTTTTACAATTGTGCAAATAAATTGCATTAATGTGTGAGTACTTGTTGTGAATGTGTATTTTTTAAGTTCCTAAGTATGTTAAAGATTTAATCTTTAAAAGTTTAAATGATTGGAACTTTAACCCTAAATTCCATATTGAACTAAGTTTGGATTTTCTCATTTTTGGTTGATTAAAATCCTTGAAGTTCAAATGCTTGTGAGTAAATTTTTATTAATCTTCATATTGGAAGATATAATCTTGGTATTTTACACAAGTATGAAAGTTGGAAAATTTTTATCATTAGATGGTTAATTTATTTTCCAACTCCCTTTTGTCAAATCCATTATTAATTTGCATATTGGCTAAATTAATTATGGACATAGCTCATTCAATTTCAAGCATAAAGAAAGACTTAAAAATTATTTCAAAATACATTTTTGGATGATTTAGGCTTGTGCACCATTAAAATTGAATTTCATTAAGTTAGACTTATTTTATTTCATTTTACCTCAAATTGATTCTAAAATAAAATTTAGAATTAATTTATTCCACACATAAATCGGGATTAAAATCCCGAGTAAAATGCACGCAAATCGATGCAAAACCGCAAGCATCACCAAGGCTAGCCGCGCTGCCCAGCAGCCGTCATGTAGGCTGCCTATGATGCGTGTATGGGCTGAGCATCGAAGGTGCGTGGCTGTGTGGCGAGGGGTGCTAGTGCACTGGGCTTGGGCAGTGGCGTAGGCTGCTGGATGCTTGGGGATGCTGCTTGGCAGCGTGGTAGAAAGCACCATTTTGCGAGCTAGCATGCGTAGCAAGCAGCTGGTGCTGGCCAGCGTAGTGTGTTATGCTGGGCGTAGCATACTAGCACCAAGCGCCAGCACAGGCCATGATGCTGCTGCTGCGTGTGAGGCGAAGGCTGCTGCCATGCTTATGCTACTTTTGGGTAGTGAGGCAGCAAGCCCCAGCCAGCCAACCCACTGCTGCCTAGCAGCCATGGTGCGTAATGCACCATGCATGGTGGTGGCTATTTTGCTTAAATCTTGAGCTATGTATTTTGCAAAAGTTTGTCGGTTTTAAATATTTATGTAATTATTTTAATGAGGTTAAAACCTCGTTTTTTGGTTTTTGCAAAATTTGACAAATTATGGGTTAAGCCAACTTTTCTAATCGGATTGATTAAGTGTGGATGCGGAATTTAGTGGGAGCTTAGTTAATTACGTGAGCATTTTGCTTTTAGAAATAATGGATTAAACAACTTTGACTAGTTTTAATTAGGCGCGTTAATCGGATTAACCACCTAAATTAGTTACTAGTTTTGCGTGTTTAATTGTGTATCTCGTAATGTGCATGGGCCATTCACAAATAGTGAATGGGTGAATGGAAGATTGTTTTCAAAACAGGTTATTGAAAAAGGCAACTAGTGGGACCCGACTAGGATAGAAAATATGGACTGTGTTCCGTTATGTATTTTTGTAAATCTAAATACGGACTGCAAACCGTTAAGTATTTTTGTACTTTAGGTTAATCTTAGTCGTAGTAGCTAGTTATTTTATTTTGGCAAAGATGTCTCAAGACGGCGTTTCGATGAGGACGAGCCTAAATGAAGACCCTTGAATAATTAAAGATTTCAAGGGGTCATGCTAGTTTCCAAATGCATCAAATTTATGCTTTATATATATATATATATATATATATATATATATATATATATTATTGTTATATATGAATGTTAGATGCATGTGTAGGATTTCATATGTTGCGGCGATTAGTTAAGTTCACTTAAATCAACCAACATAGAAACCCTAGGTCCCTTAAAATATTGAGCTAAAATTTGCCGTTCCAAGAACAACACTTACCGAACTAATGCGCGTATGTGATGGGCTACGCCAAAGCGAGGCATCACTACTTCCCTAGGAACGTAAGGTATACTAGGTATACAAGTTGTCTTGGTTAAGCTCAACGATATCAGTAAAGAGTCCTTAGATGTCGTGGCAAAAGAGATAAAATGTCAAGAGTGCATTAGATGCGACATTTTATCAAACCGAGAGTGGCTTGGAGCTATTAGCAATTGGATTGCTTACCTTAAGATATTTAATGTTAAGACAAGCCAAAGCATGCTTAACTATTTCTTGATCTTTGGGATCTCGGAATCATTTTATTCTCTCCCAAAAGGGATAATTTATCAATGCGTGGATAAAATGCGCAATAAGATTGAAAATATGCATGAACGCTTTTAAAATTTCAAACTTATTGGTTATATGAATGGTTTTTCATTTCAAATTATTTCAATTGTAGAACAATGTCTGCAAGTAACTCAAACAACAATTAATTCTCTTTACGGTCAATTCTCAACAAGGAGAAGTTGAGCGGGCCAAACTTTCTTGATTGGCAAAGAAATTTGCGCATTGTACTAATGCAAGAGCAAAAGGAATACGTCCTTGATGAGGAAATGCCCGACACTCCAAATGAGGAGGTCACTCAGGCTGCCCTTAACCGATGGCAAAGTGCCAATCGGGATGTCAAATGCATCATGTTGGCCACTATGTCTCCGGACCTTCAAAAGACTTTCTTTGAAAAGGAGACGACTTTTGAGATCATTTATGAGCTTCAGAATATGTTTCAAGAGCAGGCTCGAACAGAAAGGTTCGAAACCCATAGGCAAACCCTTGAGAGCAAGCTCAAGAAAGGAGAGCCAGTTGGCCCACATGTCCTCAAAATGATTGGATAATTTGAGAACATGGAAAGGCTTGATGCTAGGTATTCAACCGAGATGGCAATTGACATCATTCTCCACTCGCTTCACAAAGGCTATGATCAGTTCAAGATGAACTATAATATGCATAGCATGGTGAAAACCCTCACCGAGCTTCATGGTATGTTGAAGCAAGCTGAGCAAACCCTCAAGGATGAGGGGAAGCATGACATGCTCATGGTGAGGAAGGGCAAGCCATTCAAACGTCCGAGCAAGAAGATAGAAGAGCTTTAAAGGGAAAAAGAGAAATTGTTTGCCTAAGTCAAAGGCTGCCAAGGGCAGCAAGGACAAAAAGGTAGCCTCTTCCAAATATGATTCCTAATGTTTCTACTGCAAGAAAAAGGGACATTGGAAACGGGACTGCCTCAAATTCAAGGAATATAAGAAGAACGGCATCGTTGCTTCTTGATCAGGTATTTTTGTTATAGACTTAAACTTTGCTAGCAAAACATCATGGGTATTAGATACCGAATGTGGCTCACACCTTTGTTCCAATGCTTAGGGACTAAGGATAAATAGGAGGCTAGAGAAGGGAGAGGTCGAGCTTCGGGTCGGCAATGGAGCAAGGATGTCTGCCGTCTTCGTTGGAACTCTTAGTTTGTCATTGCCCTCGGGGCTTATTTTAGAACTTGACAATTGTTATCATGTTCCTAGAGTTACCAAAAACAATATTTCAATTTCGGCGTTGGACGCCAAAGGTTTTGAATTTCGAATTAAGAATAATAGTTGTTCATTTTATTTCGATAATGTTTTATATGGTAAGGCATATTCAGAAAATGGTCTTTATGTGCTTTCTCTTGACAAACAAGTCTATAACATTGATGATACCGCCAAAAAGGCTAAGACCATCGAGTCGAATCAAACCTACTTGTGGCATTGTCGTCTTAGCCATATTAACGTCAAACGCATCAAGAAACTTTTACAAGAAGGTGTTCTTGACTCATTCGACTTAGAGTCGTTTGAAAATTGCGAAAGATATCTATTAGGCAAGATGATAAAACAACCATTCTCCAAGTTGGGAGAAAGGGCAAGTGACTTATTAGGTCTAATACACACGGATGTGTGTGGACCAATGAGTACACCTGCAAGACAAGGTCACTGACGATTTTAGTAGATATGGCTATATCTACTTAATTTCGAATAAATCTGAATCCTTTGACAAATTCAAAGATTTTCAGAAAGAAGTTGAAAATCAACTTGGCAAGAAAATTAAAGCACTTCGATCGGATCGAGGTGGCGAATATTTTAGCCATGAATTCGACGATCACTTGAAAGAAAATGGTATTCTTTCAGAGTTGACACCTCCTGGAACTCCTAAATGGAACAGTGTATCCGAACAAAGGAACCGAACCTTGTTAGACATGGTTTGATTAATGATGGGTCTTAGTGAACTTCCTATCTCTTTCTTGGGACATGCGCTACAAACCGCGGCACTAACACTGAACCGAGCTCCGTCAAAAGTTGTTGAAAAGACTCCATATGAATTATGGACTAAGAAATCTCCTAGGTTGTCTTTTCTCAAGATTTGGGGATGCGAAGCATATGTCAAACGATTAATTTCGGAAAAACTTCACCCCAAATCAGACAAGTGTTTCTTTAAGGGATACCCAAAAGAAACCAAAGGGCATTACTTCTACAATAAATCCGATAAAAAAGTGTTTGTTGCTCGAGATGGTGTCTTTTTGGAGAAGGAACACCTTCCCAAAATGACAAGTGGGAGGAAAATCAAACTCAACGAAGTTTGAGAGGACGAGCAACAATGTCAACCTGATAAAACTGACAATCTAAGTGCTTTGGAAGCAGTTGAGAAGATTGGTCAGAATCAAATAGACAATGTAAATGCTCAACCCATTACCCTTCGTAGGTCGCAACGACAAAGATCTCAACCAGACAGATACCTTAGTATTGTCTTAACCGATGATCAAGACATCCTATTTATGGATGGAGATGAGCCAGTGACATACAAACAAGCTATGACGAGCCCCGAATCTGCTAAATGGCAAGAAGCCATGAAATCCAAGATGGACTCCATGTCTGAAAATCAAGTCTGGGACTTGGTGAATTTGCCCGAGGGTTACACTCCCATTGGTTGCAAATGGATCTTCAAATTGAAGACAGACAAGGATGGAAATGTATCAATATACAAGGCTAGACTGGTGGCAAAAGGTTATAGACAAATCCACGGGATTGACTATGATGAAACCTTTTCACCGGTTGCAATGCTAAAGTCTGTCCGGAATATCCTAGCGATTGCAGCATATTACGATTATGAAATATGGCAAATGGATGTCAAAACCGCCTTCTTAAATGGGATTTTGGAAGAAAATTTGTACATGACACAGCCAGAAGGTTTTGTTGATCCAAGAAACGCTGGAAAAGTATGCAAGCTTAAGAAGTCCATTTATGGACTAAAGCAAGCTAGCAGGAGTTGGAACTGCGATTTGATGAAGCCATCAGCAAGTTTGGTTTTATCAAGAATCCAGATGAATCTTGTGTATACAAGAAGGTCAGTGGAAGTGACATTGCATTCCTAGTCCTATATGTCGATGACATACTGCTCATTCGGAACAGCACAAAATTACTAGAGTCCGTAAAGGGCTGGTTGGGAAAGTCCTTTTCAATGAAGGACTTAGGAGAGGCACAGTACATATTGGGCATCAAGATCTATAGGGATAGATCTAAGAGGATGATTGGATTGAGCTAGAGTACTTACATTGATAAGGTACTGACACGATTCCACATGGAGAATTCCAAGAGAGGGAATCTACCCATGTCCCATGGCATAACTCTTAGCAAGAAACAGTGTCCACAGACACCTGTTGAGCGAGAGAGAATGAATCAGATCCCATATGCTTCGCTAATTGGATCGATCATGTATGCCATGATATGTACCAGGCCAGATGTATTGTATGCCATGAGTGCTACGAGCCGATACCAATCGGACCCAGGAGAGGTGCATTGGACTGCGGCCAAGAATATCCTAAAGTACCTGAAAAGGAACAAGGATAAATTCCTGGTCTATGGTGGCCACAAAGACCTGGTTGTTGAAGGTTACACCGACGCTAGCTTCTAGACTGATAAAGACGACTTCAAGTCACAGTCAGGATACATATTCTGTCTGAATGGAGGAGCGTTTAGCTGGAAGAGTGCCAAGTAGAGCGCCACTGTAGATTCTAAAACTGAAGCCGAATACTTGGCTGCTTCAGAAGCCGCTAAGGAGGCTGTTTGGATTCGAAAGTTCATCACTAAACTTGGTGTTGTACCCTCCATCAAGGGTCTGATAGATCTCTATTGTGACAACAATGGAGCTATCGCTCAGGCTAGAGAGCCAAGAGAACACTAGAAGGTCAAAAATGTCCAAAGGCGATTTCACATGATAAGGGAATGGAAATCCGAAGGTGAAATCAGAATTTGCAAGATCGGCACGGATGATAATGTGGTTGATCCTTTGACTAAACCTCTGCCTCAAGTGAAACACAACAAGCACATTGAGGCAATGGGAATCAAGCATGTCGGAGACTGACTTTAAAAATTCCCTGTACATGTGTTTTAATTAAACGGGTCGTTTTAATGTAAGACATTGTATTGAAACCATTCATTAATGGAGTAATTAATTTTTATGAAAAATTATATTTCATTCCATTGCTATTTAATTGTGGTTTAGAATTAAATAATGAGTCCATTCGATTTATGGAAATATTCAAAACAGGGTATCAAGACCATGTCTTGGATAAAGAAACACCTGTTAAGTGAACATTGAATATTTAAATCGAAAATTATCCCTAATCGAGGTTATCTAATTGATGGACGATTGATGACAACCAGAGATTAGTGTGTAGTATGATTTACAGCACCGTTTCTTATGCTGCAAGGACATGATGGTTATAAATCATTTGCACATGTGCTAGTTTGGAACTGCACTGGATAGACCTATGAGAGTACTTTAAGAGATTCAAAATTTTCATAAGTACATTTCTCATTATAGCTATCGGAACTCGTTTCCTTGACCATGAGTTTTGTCAAGTTTTCTTATTTGAGTACTACTCTCTTTTATGTTGTCTAACGTCTTCCGTAATTGGGGATCATAACGGGAACACTCAGGAGATTAGGTCCTCTTAGTAAGAGAGACTTACAATGCAAGACTGGGAATGTCCCCCTACTAACAATAGGGAACATGTATTTGTTGTTTACAAGGCCACTCGAAAAGCGAGACTGTGAAAATGCATGGCCGTGCTCAGATGGATTTTAGAAATCATCTGCTTATTGGCAGTCGAACTCGGAGATCGAGAAACACTTCTGAACGTAATAAGGATGACGATGAATCTTACCTTATAGTTCACGAAGAGACATTAAGCGGCATAGGAAATGGGCTATACACTGTATGCACACTTGTTCGGAAGGACAAGTGGGAGATTGAAAGGAATTGTGTCCTTCCAACAAGTGTATTATTCTGATAGAGGGTTCAGAATTATTACGGAGCTAATTCTTCAGTAAGGTTAAGTGATCGGAATGCCTTGGTGGAGGTCGCTTCCGATCAATATTATTAAGGTAAAATAAATATTACAGCTTAATCTTAACTGAACCCTTCGGGTCGAACCATATCGAACAACCGATCCGAGAAGACGAATTAATCCGAAGGATTAAATGAGTCGTCAGAGTTTTACGAACACAGACGTCGGATATCGAGCCTCGGGCGTCGAGAACGAGCGTCGCAAAATCACAAGCAACAAGTACGAGCGTAGCCGTAGCATCACATTAGGCTACCCATGTGAAGTGCTAGGCTAGGCTAGCTCAACGCAAGCCTAGACGCACCATGTGCGTGCTAGGCACACTAGGCTACCCATCGTAGCACCATGTACGTCTATGCGTGCCTTTGCATGGCACAGCAGCACCGCAACGTGTGTGCTTGGGTGCCTAGGCGCCATCGCAGGCCACACACACCAAGCATAACCCATCGCAGTGCTGGGCACTTGCGTGTGTGCGTGTGCGTGTGTGTCGCACCATCGCAACACAAGCACAACACTATCGCATGGCTAGGCATATGCGTGTGTGTGTGTGCATGTGCCTAGGGCCATCGCATGCCATCGCAGCATCAATAGCACAGCTCCAAGCATCGCATGCTTGTGCGTGTGGCTGGTGACGCGATGCCTAGCATGCGTGGCTCGCTAGCAGCACGCATGCTGGGTGTGCGTGTGCGTGCGAGTGCGAGAGCCAGGCAGCCAGCAGCACTTGCTAGCAGCACCCAGCGCCTAGCAAGCAGCAGCGTGAGCATCACCCGGCACAGCAGCATGTAGCGCGCATGGGTTGGCTGGGCTGATGCATGCTGGCTGGTGCTCGCTGGCTGGGCTAGCTGACAGTGCTAGCTGGCATGCTGGCTGGCTGCCAACCTAGCAGCCCTTGAGGGCGGTTTTGTGAGGGGTGGGGACCAACCCTTGGGCAATGCCTTGGGGAGCAAGGCAATGGTCCCCCCCACCTACTCTTGGTCCTCACTTAACTCTCTCTCTCCCCTTGACACTTGTTCCATTGTGATTGATATGATTATTTATTTAATTTAGAATTAAATTAATTATCAATTTTATTCATTCTCCCACATTGGTTGGGAAATGAAAATCAAGGGTTCATTTCCCTATAAATACCAAGGCTTGGGTATTTGGGAAATAACACACTTGAATGGAATTGAAAAGGCAACTCTATAATTGAGTAAACCTTGAATTCGTAAAACTCCAAGTTTATATTTTGTCCGGGCCTTGACTAACATTCGAGGCTTAGGACGATCGGGTCGGGTTCGAGGGTACGATCCCGTTGGAGGCCTCACATTATCGAGGTTGAAGTAAGAGCTCGGTGTAAGAGCGAAGCACGCGTCGAGGGTATAATTCTTATCCTTACTCTTAATTATGTTTTGCTTGTATTATTTGCATTAATTATGGGGGTGGGTCATGGGGGGTTCTTTCCTCGTAGTGAGGGTCACTACGAAACCCTACACGAACATAGTTCCTGTGATCAATAAATGTGGTAAAATTAGGATATGCATAGATTATTGAGACATTAACAATTGGTTCCCCAAAAGATCAATATCTTATGTCCGTGGAAAATATGGTAATCGTTGCCTCATCTGGGCATGAATTTGTATCGACGTTAGATGGGTTAGCTGGATATCACCGGATTAGGATCACTGTAGATGATCGCTCAAAGATTGCATCTAGATGTCCAGGATTTTTAGGACTTTATGAATATGTAGATATGCCATTTGGTCTTTAGAATGCAGGATGAGATGATGGGTGATTTCATGGAGCTTTATATAGATGATGTGTTGGTAAAATCACATAGTTTGCTAGAACACATAGAACACCTTGTTCTAGCATTTGAAAGGATGAGGATGTTCAATTTAAAAATGAACCCTCTGAAGTGTAAATTTTGAGTCAAGGTTATTAACTTCTTTGGTTTCCTAATACATAAGAGCAGAATAGAGGTGGATCAGAACAAGGCTAAAGTTTCCCTAGAGGCTTCACCTCCAAAGAATCTGAAGGAGCTATAGAGATTTTGAAAGGATGAGGATGTTCAATTTAAAAATGAACCCTCTGAAGTGTAAATTCTGAGTCAAGGTTATTAACTTCTTTGGTTTCCTAATACATAAGAGCAGAATAGAGGTGGATCAGAACAAGGCTAAAGTTGCCCTAGAGGCTTCACCTCCAAAGAATCTGAAGGAGCTATAGTGATTCTTAGGTCTAATAAACCGTGTTCAAAGGTTCCTGATTTATCTAGTTAGTAAAACCAAAGGGTTCTCTCATCTCCTTAAATTAAAGCAAGAAGAGTTTAAATGGGAGCCAGAGCACCATGAAGCATTTGAACAAATTAAGAAGAAATTAGTCTATCCACCAGTACTATTTCCCCCAAAACAGAATGGGAAGCTATTGCGGATATACCTGTCAGCAACAAGGGATTCAATTGCTAGCATGTTGACTCAAGAAAATGAGTAGGGGCATAAGCAAGTTATTTTCTACTTAAGTACAATCCTACATGATACTAATGAAACCAAGTACACGAATGCACATAAATGATGTTTGAGTTTGTATGATGCTTCCATCAAACTTAAGCATTATTTCATGGCTTTCCCTGTTAAGATCATCTAACCTACTTATTTGCTCAAACATTTAGCATGTATCTATCAATGGGCGAGCGCTGGTTGATTTTTTGAAAGATCGATCACCCCAATGTAGAAGATGTGGTGGTGCAAGATCTAGTAACAATAGAGTAGAGTTTGAAGCCTTAGTCATGACTTTTAGATACATGCTAGTAACAATAGATCAGAGTTCGAATCTATAAGTTATGTACTTTGATGGATCAAGTAGGAGATAATCAGTTGGAGCTAGAATTGTAATCTATTCACCAACAGGTGTAGTAACTAAGATAGCAATCACATTTTCAACTCAATGCACTAACAATAGAGCAGAGTTCGAAGCCTTAGTCATTGAACCAATAACTCTCAAAGACATGGGAGTGACTAGGGTTGAGGTTTTTGGAGACTCCCAATGGGTGAGGTTTGATCACAGTTCGAAGACTTCTATTTACTTAGTACATGACTTTTAGATTGATTTCACAAGAGCTAGTAAACACTTTTGACTCTAAAAAAATATCCCATATTCCTAGAGAAGAGAATAAAGAAGATGACATACTAGCACAATAGGCATCTTCTTCAAGTCATGAAGGGTTTCATAGCTCAGTCATCCATAATGCTTCTTTCAAGCTCAAGCCTTTTAAAGATAAGTAGAAGTGGAAGTGCACAAATACGACATTCTGTCCAAGGAGCTGGATTAGAAAATGGAAATTAAGGAGTACTTGAAAGATCCTTCATGAAAGAACCTTTGTACTTGCAAAGATCAAACTAGCAATTATGAAACATTTCTTTATGGGGAATAAGCTTTATAGGAAAGATCCTCAAGTCTTATTACTTAGATGTATTAGTACCAAAAAGGTGCTGAGCATTTTAGCTGAAGTTCATCATGGTATATGTTGGTCATCAAACAAGTATAAAGATGATGTGGTTGTTCATCATATGAGTTTCTATTTGCCATCGGTGAGACATGACTGCCTACAATACGTAAAAGGCTACAAGCAATGTCAACGAAACATGCCTATAAGTAAAGCACCGGCGATTGAATTGCATCTTGTCATCAAACGCTGGCCTTTTAGAGGTTAGATGAAAGACAAAATAAGAGCCATTACACTACAAAAAAATGGCCATTTATCAACAAGGAAAATCCATCGCAGGATATCGCATATCCGTTGCTACATAGCTAGCAACAGATTCAGGAACAGAAAAATTTCGTTGGCAGTAATGTTGTCGCTAAGTCGGCTTTGCGACATAAAAAAAAGAATATGTCGCTTACTTAGTGATTGAATGTATTCCGTTTCAAAATCTGCCGCGTAGACTTAGAAAAGTGAAAATATTATTCGTTGCTAAATTTAGAAACGAAAAATTAAAATATGTCGCTGATATTAGCAACGGAAAATATTAATCCGTTTCTAAAGTTAGCAACGGAAAATATTAATCCGTTTCTAAAGTTAGCAATGGAAAATATTAATCCGTTTCTAAAGTTAGAAACAGTAAATATTAATCCGTTTCTAAAGTTAGCAACATAAAATGTTAATCCGTTTCAAAAGTTAGCAACAGAAAATACTAATCCGTTTCTAAAGTTAGCAACGAAAAATATTAACCTGTTTCTAAATTTAGCAACAAAAAAAAAATATGTCGCTGACTTTTGCAACAGATTTTAATAATTTGTAGCCCAGAATAGAAATTGGTCAATTAAATCTAATAACAAAATTATAGTTTTTGCCGCTGACACTAATATCATTTTTTTATACATAAATTGATTTTTAATTATATATATAATGCATTAGATGATAATTTCCTATATCACTAGATTTTAAACACTTAAAAATAACAAATGGAAAATGTTTAAATATAATATAGTAGAGTATTTCCAAGTTACAATATTAAAGGCATTAACAAGTACTAAGAAGCCCAAATTCAAAAGGTAGATATAATGGTGGAGCTGTTAAGACTAAGCAAAAGTAGCACCCCTCTATGCTAATGTACTATTAATTACAAAATATATATGCTACCATTAGGCCTATATATATTAGAAGAATATAAATGTAAGCATTTTATAAATATAGCATGAGACTTCACATGCATGTTAAAAAAAAAAAAAACTCATTTTCCTTGCTAATCTCAGTGATCACCCATTTAAGATAAGAGTGGGCCTGAAGGTGAGGATGTAGATGTAGGAATGATAGAGATATTGTTAACTTGCACTAGAAGTTGGAATTTTTCTTCAAGAACCTTCAAAATTTTTGTAGTTTTAGTGAGGCTTTTTTGGGTTTCAATTAGGCTCTCTTTTGTTGCATCAAGCTCTTACTTTTGTTCCACATTCTCCGTAACGAGATCAATAACCTTGCTTTCCAGCTCCATTGCATACTCCCTTCTTGATTTTTTAGCCCTCATCTCTTCAATTCCTGGTCTCTCATAATATGAGTCAATAGCTGCCCCTAAGCCAAACAATCTCCCCTTGTCATTCCACCCACCTGTCGCCTCAAGAAATATCTCATCTTCTGTCTTTTGATTCTCACTCTCACATTGAAGGTTTGCAGCTTTTTTATTTGTATAGTCATCCTAAACCAAAATAAAATAAAATCTTGATAGAGAACTTTACATGAATGCCAAATGTTGTTATTATAAATATTTAGTAATTCAAAGCAATCAAAAAGGAACAACAAACATTAAATCCTATATTAATGTCATTATCAATATAATTTTGTTTGGTAGTGATAGAAAATTTCTACAGCACTTCCCCTAAATATGGACAACCTAAAATTTGATTTAGGAAATTACATCAAACTTCTATACCCTGTATAATGTAAAACATTTCAAAATCCAATCAATACCACAGTAAAACTCCAAGCTACTTATTGCTTAATGCAAAGCTATATGATATTCGTAATACTTAAGAGTTGTGATTGATAACATTTTCGAGAGTTAGTATGTAGAGTATGTTGGAATCTACTTACATATTAATTCTTCTAAAAAGTTGACAATTGAAGACACAAATTACAAGGTTTGGAGTTGTAATATTTAGTCTATTTAGGATGACATAAATGTACTAAAAGGTATTTTTTTTATTTTTTATTTTTTTGTAATCATTTGTTCAGATGGAAAGAAGGTATATAATAACAAAGTAAATTTATTAAACTAATAGTACGAGGGATCTCTTGATCTTCCTTTATTTTTCAAAGCTACACAGAAAAAAATAGTACATGAAGTTGCCTGATCATGCTTGCAACAAAATCATTACCAATTTTAGCCTCATTTCTTCGGTGGAAATTGATCCTTGTCGATGATGAATTTTTTGGTTTCCATTGCCTTTTCGGTTTTTAGAACATTTCTTTGATTTTTCTTGGAAACCTTCTTTAGATCTAATTTGAATCATTTGCTCCCTAACTGTTGGAGGACACCATTTTGCATTATAGGCTTTATTTGTGTAAACCTTTGACACCATATCAGTAAGTCGCCTATTGCATTTTGATTTCCATCCCTTTTTAACCTCCTTAGATACTGATGGATCCTAGGAGAATTCTTGCTGAAAGTTGAATATGTAAAGATAAAAAAGAACAATTATGGATTCCCAAACTAGATAATAATACAAAAGCAATGTTAAATTTATAGAGTAAAGGGATAATTATGGAATAAACCTTTAAAACAGAAAAAAGGAAAAAAATACACCTTGAATGCATTCCACCACCTCCGTCGTACTTCTAGCGGAGTCATATACCAATTGCAATAGGGTCCCTTAAAATATGCCATATAAGATGTCTCCGAAACTTTATTAACCACTTCACGATGGGGAAACCTATTAAAGGAAAATTGTTCTTGTTATATCACCTTCAAATAATATGATATCCTACAACAAATTATTATAAAAAAAATAATGGAGAAAAATATCATACGATAAATTACTTATGAATAGAAAATGCAGCTCACTATAATCCATCAGGATGCAACACTAAGTCTGTTTTTTTAGGGTTACCCGTTTCATCAGATGTAGTTATAGTAACATTGTTATCAACATTAGCATTATGAAAAGTAGTGTGAGACTCTTGATGAGCTGCTCCCTGGGAGTTAAAATTAGAATGAATTGTGTGAGGCTTGATTAGCTGCTCCCTAGGAGATAAAGTTAGGATCCTGGTGGAGCATGGATACTTCATCTTCATGTCTGAAATTAGATGTATTTCTTGAAGGAATATGCTGCAGTGTTTCTTGACCCACGAGGGAAGGATTAGTTTGGCCATTTTTACGAAATCCAGGAGGACGAATGATGGCACCCCTCCCACTCAAACCACCTCTACGTCTATACAACATCTGCATTTCAAATATATAAATAACCTTACATAATAACAATAAATAAAAGTTAGTAAACACTTAAAATTATTCATGACAATCTTCATAAAAAAAAAAACACATACAAGAAAATATATAAAGTTATGTAAATTCCAATCCACACAAAAATACAAAGAACACCACATTTTTTTTATAGATCTAGACATTCAACTTAAAATAATAGATTGTCATTGACTTAGCCTTTAATCGTCGTCCTGATCATCATAATCATCCTCGCCATCAATACATTCTTCTTCTTCTTCTACCTCCTCTTCTTCCTCTTCCTCTTCCTCCTTATATTCTTCTTCCCCTTCTACTTCACATTCATATCTATCAACCTCATCTTGATCAACTTCAAAAAGTGATGGAGGATTTTAAATATCCAATTCTTGAAATTCCAATTCATCTAATGGAGCATCAATTGTTCCTCTAGGTTTCAAATTGAAGACACACGACCAAGGATTTCTTTCTTTTTTCATAGTCGGACTTGGTGAAAAATACACTTGCTCCACTTGGTAAGCCAACACAAATGGATCATACTTTGCGTATTTTCTTAACCTCCAAACGTTTATATTTTTCTTGCACCCTAACACCTTGCCTAGGATCAACCCAATCACATTTAAACAAAATTGTTTTATAACTCCTTTTTGCCTTAATGTAAACTAACTCATTTACCTCTTGAGGAATTCCAAAATAATCATCTCCCTGGACACTTTTCACACAAACACCATAGTTTGTTGTTGATATATATCCTGACCATATTTAAATGTGCGAAAATGGTAACCATTAATGTAGTATCTATCAAATTTTTGCACCCTTGTTGATGGACCAACTGCTAAAGAATGCATAATGTCATCACTTATGCCCATATCCAAAATCTAAACAATTAAAGCACTAATACATTAAGTATTTTGAAACTTTATTATAAATGTTAATGATGTATTATGTACGTGACTTACATGTTTTTTTAACCAATTTGAAAATTCTGATCATAGCTAGTCCACACATCTTCTACATCTAGGAAATCACTAGTTCTCATCACATTGTCTTCATACAAATTGTAAAATATCTAGCTTTAGTTTCATAAAGTAAGATAACTTAAGGTATAAAGCTATAAATAAATGAGAAGGTTTCATCATTCAAAATCAGTGAGCAGATTAGAATTGCCTAGGACATAGCGATGTGCAATGTCATAGTCCATATCGTTAAGATACCCCTATTTGGCCTTTAGATGTGCTATATCCAGTGGTACCATAAAAAATCTCAGGTACACTTTGGCCAAATGACTCGTCATCATCTCCATCATCACTAACATTTAACCCTAAGTTGCCCACTCTTGTGTTAATATGTTCCTCCATATAATGGTAGCAAAAGGTAGAGATCTCCTTTGTTAAATAAGCATTACAAATGGAGGCTTCAACTCTAGCTTTGTTTCCCACCTTTTTCTTTAGATGGTGTAAAAACCTATAGAATGAACTTAATTAATATATGCTGAATTTAATATTTAACGATAATAAAAAACACAAACGATGTAAAATTTTTACCTTTCAAATGGATACATCTATCTAAATTGAACCGGCCCTCTAACTTTTGCCTCATATGGGTAATGTATGGGAAGATGCTCCATAGAGTTAAAGAAATTTGGTGGGAATATTCTCTAACACTTACACAAGATTTCAGGGGTATATTTTTTTTTAATTGAATCATGTCTGTTATTTTAAAAGTAGATGAATAAATATCCCTAAAAAACTGGCTTAACACAGTGAGAGCATTCCACACATTCAAGGGAAGAAATTCTTTAAAAGCAATTGGAAGCAATCTTTGCATAAGTACCTGATAGTCATGGCTCTTTAAGCCAAAACGTTTTTACTCCTTTTCATCTACACATCTACTCAAATTAGATGTGAATCCATCAGGAATTTTTAGCTTTTGCAACCATTCACAAAAAGACTATCTCTTCTCCTTAGACAAGACATAAGGAGCAGTTGGCAAAATAGTATCATCATCAGCATCTTCTAGAACTTCCAACTTTTGCGTTTACAAAATTTTTTCAATATTTCCTTGCTTTCAAGTTGTCTTTAGTCTTTTTCATAACATTCATTACTGTGTTAAACACATTATCAAACACATTCTTTTCAATATGCATAATGTCAAGGTTGTGACGAATCAAGAGCTTACTCCAATACGGTAGTTGCCAAAAAAAAGCTTTATTTTGTCCAATTATGAGAAGCTTTAGAGCATTTAAGAATCCGTGAACACTCAGAAGGTGTGAATTCACCTGTTCTTGGAAGCTTTGAAACACGTTCCCATATCGCATCACCGCTCAATGTCGGTGGGGCAGGAGAGTATTCTGTTCTATTTTTACTAAAACCACTTTTGTTTCGCAGAAAAGGATGATCTTGTGGAAGAAATTGGCGATGGCAATCAAACCAAGTTTGCTTTTTACCATTTGTGAGAGTAAAGCCTTTGTATGCTCCATGCAATATAGGCATGCTAACTTACCAGCGGTGTTCCAACCAGATAACATTCCATATGCTGGAAAGTCATTAATAGTCCAATATAACATAGCTCTCATTTGAAAGTTTTCCTGTTTTGAGACATCAATTGTTGTTACCCCTACCTCCCACAGAAGCTTCAACTCATCAATGAGAGGTTGTGAGAAGACATCCAAATTCCCATTAGGACACTTTGGACCAGGTATAATCAAACTAAGTAATGTGAAAGGTTTTTTCATACACAACCATGGTGGCAAATTATAAGGGGTTAACATAACAGGCCAACATGAGTATTGCCTCCCAGATTTTCCAAACGGCGAAAACCTATTAGTACAAAGGCCAAGTCGAAGAGTGGCGTGCCACTCTCCGCTGATATCGGCTCAGCAGCAGGCGGGCATAGGGACAAGCGCGAGAAGCGCCTCGAGGTTGCTGGCTCTCAAGGTATCACAACTTTTAACCCTTCCTTACCCTTGTATGGTCAAGTCCTACTCTTCGTCTGTTGGTCGAGCTTATTTTAGCTACTTACAAGGTGTTTAATGTGTAGATGTCAGCCAGCGGGCGGATGTGCAACAGTTTGCCAAGAACATGCTGAGGTCGTCTTCCCTATTGTGGGGGGGGTTGGGACCCTCAACTTTAAATCCATTACTTCTCTGCTTTCTGAGTTAAACTTGCTTAATTTAGTTAATTTACTCTAACCATTTTATACCAATTGTTTCTAACAAAGTGCTTTTGCTTGATGCAGGCTATGATGTAGGCGGAAGGGCTCAAAAAGCTGTTTGTTGACAACTAAAAAGAGGTAAAAAGCGCAACAGAACGGGCTGCCTCTACACTTGACAAGGCTTAGTTTCTCACTATGAAAAATGATATACTAACTCGTGATGTCGTATATTCATAGGCATAGGCCAATCTACAGGTCAAGATCAGGTTGGAGGCGGCCAACAAAAGAGTGGCCGAGTTGGAGGTCGAATTGAAAACTGCTAACTCCAACCTCAAGGCCTTGAACTACGTTGATCAAGAGGCCGAGGGACTCCGTAATCGGTACGAGACCTTGAAGACGCAAATGGCCAAACGTGTGATCAAGTTGAGGGAAGAACTACGAGCTAAAGCCGAGGAAGAGAAGGCTTAGTTGATCGCCAAGAATGAGGCCGATTGTGTTACTCGTATTAAGATGACCTTTAAGTCTCTCTATCTGGAGGGCGACTACTCCGCCTGGGCGTACCAATATGCGGCGGCCACAGACGAGCTTGATGCCCAGCTGTTGGATCAGGAGGTGGAGGAGGCGGCCGAGGATGAAGATTCGGCCGACGATGAGGAGCTTAAGCACGATAAGGATCATCCGGCTAATGATGGTGAGAAGCCGGATGCCAGTGAGGAATAGATCCCCCCCTCTAATAGACTAATCTTTAATGTATCTTGCCTGGTCGAATTGCCAAGTACTATGCTTTTCCGGCCTGCGAGCCAAGTATTTGTGTATCTTTACCGAATGTGGAGTCGATTTATTAATTTAGGTTTCTTGCCGACCGTAGTGTTGGTTTTTTATATGTGAATATGCCGACTGTGTAGTCGGTTTGCTTTAATTTATTGAATATTTTAAAGTTTTTTAATTTTTGGTGTACATGAATTTAACTTAGTATTTTTGCCACGATCCATACGTTCGGCCTTAGTATACTGGATGTTCCAACCCTTGGACGGTTGTGCAATTGGTTTTAAAGGTGATTTGATTGCTTTATAAACTTTTGATACTTGAAGAGAGTATGACTAGTTTCTCGGTCAATCAATCACTTTGGTGATTGCCCCAAACCAAGTGGACAGTTGTCCATCAAGCACAAGGTAAACATTTAGGCATATACTCACCCATTAGCTGCATTTCGGTCCATAAGATAGACAATTGTCAAACAACAATGCTAAGTCCAAGACAGCCTTTTTGTCTTTTAAAGACCAATAAGTCAAAGAAAAGATGAATGCCAATAGGCCATCTGTACCATTGAAGTTGGGTTTACTTCTCATCGAGAAAGCCATACGGTCTTGAGTTGTGAAATAAAGTAGGCCGCTTGACTTAGTTGGTTCAGCTATTGTAAAACGCAAGGTAAGTGATTGATGGCCGCCTATTATCCCATAGGGAAGGCGGCATCTTGGGCCTTTTGTGTTAGTTAATTGTGACAACCAATTTTAATTAATTTTTAGGATAACCAAGCGGTCCGAGGCCGTCTCCTTTCAAATAGGGCAGGCAACCTACATCCGTTCTGCCTTAAATAGCAACTTCAAACGTCGGATTGTTCCAATTTGGGCAGTCGGCTTAGACTCTTCAGGAGCGAGTTTATAGAGAAATGTGCCATCCGAATTGGAGATGCTCTCTGTGAGCGAAGTCACTCGAATGGATGTCGCTGAATGCGCCTCACTCTATCAGAGTAGGCGAATGCATTATTTATCGTCTGTACATAGAATAGACGGTACTTCTCCCCTAGGGAGCCGTGTCTACTAGTTTAATAAAGAAAAAACAAAATTTTGAAACAAAAGGCGATTCTCATTAATTAAGCTTTTCATTATAATTTTTACAAGGCTTAGAAGTTGTACTTTTTTAAGTTATCTACGTCCAAGTTCTAGTTAGCTGCCTTCCGTCTGGTGTTTCCAAGTGGTAGGTGCAGCCTCTGACTTCTTCATATATTCAGTAGGGACCTTCCCAATTTGGTGTTAACTTGCCTTGCTCATTGGCCCTACCGGTTGCCTCCATTTTCCGTAGCACAAAGTCCCCCACTTTCAAGGTTCGTTTGTGTACTTTCTTATTGTATGCTCTTGTCATTCTCAGATGGTAAATTTCATGGCGCAAGGCGGCATTTCCCTAGCGTTCTGGTAAGAAGTTCAACGTCAGCTGCATGGCTTCCCAGTTAGCCTCTTCATCTTACAACATGACTCAAAGAGTCGGCTCATAAAGCTTGATGGGTAATACGACCTCAACGCCGTATACCATGAAGAATGGGGTTTCACCGGTTGCCTCTTTTGCCGTTGTTCTGATGGACCAAAGTGAAAGAAATGGGGTCCTTCAAACAAGTGTATTATTCCGATAGAGGGTTCGGAATCAATTAGTAAAGCTAATTATTCAGTGAGGTCAAGTGATCGGAATGCCTAGCTGGAGGGCACTTCCAACGAGTAATATTAATGTATAATTAATATTAAGCTTGCTCTTGACGGAACCCTTCGGGTCACGCCCAATCGTCTAATCGAACAATGGCGACGAATTAATCCGAAGGATTAAATACGTCGATAGAGATTTTACGAACTAAGACGTTGGATTCGAGCTTAGAGCGTCGAAGTCGAGCATCAAGTGTCAAATCAATTTTAGAAATCAACACGACAAGAAATTAGTCAAACTATGAGTCAACGCTTATGCATGCGTTTATTGAGAAATCAGCGAGTCAACGAGACATCGGACTTGTGGGTCTAGTGTTTTACCGTGTTCGTGCTCGAGGTTCGGGAGAAGCACGCGTCAAGGGTGAGCAAGTATTATCATTACTTTCTTTCTCTTCCCTTTATGTGTTTATGCTTTTAATAATTGTATGTTATATTGTTTAGTTGTAATTATTATGCATGCGATCCTTTTGCAGGTTTTATTCCCGTGCGGTGTCGGACACTGCAAAACCCAACAGCGGTATAAGAGCCTCTTGCATTTATTTTTTAAAACTAAAATTAATTAAGGTGATTTAAAATGGATTTAAATTTTTGGATTAGCAACCTAATTAGATTAGGACCTCGTTTTAAATTAGATTAAAATCGTATTATTGCTAATTTTTTACTACGATCCCAGTTTTTGACCCAAAAATAGTGTTTTTTGGGTGGAATCGATGTTCTAAATCATACTTTATCCACGTAGTGATTAATAATGGCCTTCCAGAAGCTAAAATCTGCCCAAAGAGTGGTTTTTCGAAGTGTTTTTTGTTTGGAACGAAATTTTTTAAATCTTTTAACTTAGATTAATTATAACATGCAATTGTTGATTATGTGTTTGATTATACCATTAATTTTCTGCAATTTCATTCTTTATTGAGCATATTTATAATGTAATTTAGTTGTTTAATTTGGATAGCTCTTAATTTCACATAAACTTGTAATTTCTCATTCTTGCAAATAAATTGCTTGTAATGTGAAAGATTATGTTAAAAATAATTTTTGAAACCCTTAAAATAATTAAAGATTCAATCTTTTATGGTTTCAATGGTTGAATCTTAACTTGCTAAATCCATAATGAACAAATTTTGGTTTTAATCATTTTAGAAATTAATTAAAATCATGAATGTTCATACTTGTGCTTGAAAATTATCCTTCATATTGGAAGGTTGTAATATTAAAATATGCATAAGTAATTATTGGATAAATTATTTTCATTGGATGAGTGATTATTTATTCAACTAATTATGTCAAAACTCATTATTAATTTTTATTTTGGTTGAATTAATTATGAATCAAGCCCTCATATTTTATTGCATCAAGTTGAGCACAAATTATTAAAAGAATAGTTCTTGGATTAATTTTTGTTTGTGCACTAAAATTGGATTAATTAAGTTAGACTCATTTTAATTCAATATTGCTCAAATTTTAGTTCTAAAATTAATTTAGTGTTAATTTGGAATTAATTTAGAGTCACACAAAAAAATTTGAGTAAATCCCGAAGCACAAGCACAAAATCAAAACTTTAAGCTTCGAGTACCAAGCTTGGCTAGCATGGGCTGCTCACGCAGCCCGCCATGTTGCTGCAAAGCTAGGTGTGTGCACTAATGTGTGGCTGCGAGCGTGACTTGGTGCGGAGGAAATTGTGAGGGGTCAAGCGTGTGCACGCGGGTGACTAGGCTACACCAGCCAACAGCAAACGCTCCTTGCCTGCCTTGGCAACACCTAGCAGTGCGACAGGCTAGACTGCTATGTGCCCAACACTTGGCGCAAGACCAGGGCTGCTAGGCAGCGCCTGAGGCGACCCTGAAAGGAATGGTATCCTTCCAACAAGTGTATTACCGATAGAGGTTTCAGAATTATTAGAAAGCTAATTCTTTAGTGAGGTCAAGTGATAGGAATGCCTAAGTGGATGCCGCTTCCGATCAGTAATATTAATGCATAATTAATATTACGGCTTAATCTTGACTGAACCCTTCGGGTCGCACCCCAATCGAATAACCAATCCGAATCGACGAATCAATCCGAAGGATTAGATGAGTCATTAGAGTATTACAAACAAAGACGTCGGATATTGAGCTTAGAGCGTCGAGACCGAGCGTCGCAAGTCGAGTCGAATTTAGAATTCGACGAGACGTAAAATCAAGCAAGCTACAAGTTAGTCGTAGCCACGCATTAGCCACGCATGCGCATCTTAGGTTCTTAGCATCCCCTAGCACACGCACATCGCATGGCACAAGCATCGCAAGGCGTGCATGCGTGTGGTGTGGCTGTGCATGCCTGGCTAGGAAGGCTAGCATAGCAGCGCTAGCCATCACATCATGCTAGGCATCGGCTAGCACAGCCCGTAAGCATCGCAAGCACGGTGCGTTGAGTGCTTGCTAGCATGCTAGGCCAAGCACCCGACCATCGCAGTCTCGCACCAAGCAGCAGCATCGCATAGCAGCGTATTAAGCATGCTGAGCTATGCGTGCGTGCTTGCTAGCATTCTAGGGCCTGGCGCCCAACCCATCGTAGCCTCGTACCAAGCAGGAGCATCGCATAGCAGCGTGCTAGGCATGCTGAGCTATGAATGCATGCTTGCAAAGCAGCGCCTTGCAGCATCACATGCGTGCTGACTGGCTGTGCATGTGCTGCGGGCTGGCTAGCGATGTGCTTGCTGGCTTGTTGTGCATGCGATGTCGGCTGGCTGACTAGGCTGCCCAGCCTTGGTGCTAGGCGCCAGCTAGCAGCCTTGGCTGCCAAGGCAGGTTGCCAGCCAGCCAAGTGGTAGAGTGGTCTAGTTTTGAGTGGGGACCGGTTTCAAGGGTCTTGCTTGATGAGCAAGGTTATGGTCCCCCCTTGAAATGGTCCTCACCTAATTCTTCCTTTCCCATTGCCACTTGTAGCTTGTTGATTGATTTAGCATTTTATTTTGTTTTTGATTAAAATAAAATAAGGGAAAATGCAAATCTCCCACATTGATTGGGAATGGGAAATCAAGGTTCATTTCCCTATAAATACCCAAGTTTTGAGTTTTGGGAAGTACACTTGAGTGGAACTAAAAAGTCATCTCCTTAGTAAAGTGAGAAAACCTTAAGTTCGTAATACTCTAGTTTTTATTGGTCAAGTCCCGACTAACCTTCGGGACTAGGACCGTTTGGGTCGGGTCGAGGGTGCGAGCTGTAGGAGGTCGTTGGACTTGCGAGGCTCGGGCTTTGAAGTAAGAGCTCGTGAATCGAGCGAAGCATGCGTCAAGGGTAAGAATGTCTTTTCTCTTTATCTCTTTTATGTCGTTAATTATGTGATTATTTAGTTGCTTTAATTAGTGAGCGGGTCTTGGGTGGGTTTCTTTTCCGCGTAGCGTTAGACGCTACGAAACTCAACAGATGCTAGCGCAAGCAGCAGCACACAAGCATGCTGGGCATGTAGTGCGATTGCGGTGTTTGCGGTTGCCTTGGTGTGCTACTAGAGTTGTGCGGCCAACTCAACATGCAAGGCTTGCTAGGGTGCCTAGTAGCCCCTAGCCCTTGGCTTGGGAGCTAGGCACTTAGCTCGGTTTTGAGGTTTTGTGTTTTCATTTAAAACGAGGCTAGGCCTTGGTTTTTCATGTACTTGCAAAATTTTGGAAAAATTTGATTTTATCGGCTTTATTAATTTTAATTGGAATAATTTTAATTAAGATGATGGGAGCTTCATTAATCGGTTTTGATCTTGATTAAGCCTTAATTGTATTTTTCATTATTGCGTTAGTTCCCATCATTGGATAAACACTTGACTAGTTTTAATTAGGCATGTTAATTGGATTAACCACCTAAGTTAGTATCTGGTACACGCTCGTTTAATACAATGCTTTGTATAGTTATTTGTAAAAATGCATGGGCCATTCACTTTGGAAGTGAATGGGTGAATGGAATGTTATAAATGTTCTTATGCAGCTTTTACATAAGGGCAACTAGTATGGTCCGACTAGGATAATAAATATGCAGTGTGTTCCGTTTTGTATTTTTGTAAATCTAAATACGAACTATATGTGCCGTTAAGTATTTTTATACTTAGATTATTTATATTAGTCCTAGTTACTAGTAATTGCATAATTGGTGGTGAAGTCTCAAGACGGCGTTTCTAAGAAGACGAATCCAAGAAGATGCAATGATGGCCTTGAAGATTGGATGCTTCACGTTTCAAGGGGTCATGCTAGTTTGCCAATGCATCTTTAATTATCTTTTATATATTTTGCTTATATATAATTCTGATATTAAATGCATGTTAAGGTTTTCGAATGTTGAATTATTAATTTAGTTCACTTAACATAGAAACCCTAAGTCCCTATAAAATTGAGTTAAAAATTTGCCATTCCAAAATAACTTTTATCGAAACTTTAAAAGTAGGTAATGGGCTACGCCAAAGCAAGGCATTACCACTTTCTTAGAGAAGTAAGGTATACTAGGTATAGGCGTTAGTTTTGGTTAAACTCAAAAATATCAGTAAGGAGTCCTTAGATGTCGTGGCAATGGAGATAAACATCATGAAAGCATTAGATGCAACGTTTTATCGAACCAAGTATAGCTTAGAGCTATTGACAATTATATTTCTTACCTTAAAATGTTAAGTGTTAAGACAAGACAAAGCATGCTTAATCACTTATTGATTTTTGGGGTCTTGGAACCATTTTATTCTTGCCTAAAAGGGACAAATCTTAATGTGTGGATAAAACGCGTAATAAGATTGAAAAATTTTGCATGTATGCTTTAAATTTCAAACTTATTGGTTTTATGAATGGTTTTTCATTGCAAATTCTTTCATTTGTAGCAAAATATCTGCAATTAACAACAACAACATGTGCCTAGAACTCCCTGACAAGTTTGCTTTTAGCTTAATCTTGGTCAACTTCAAGGAATGCGAAGAGGAACTATGGAAAACTCTATGGAATAGTTCCATGAAGTACATATTGGACACTCCGATTCCAAGCTTCTTCTCTAAGGGACTTATGAGTGATGAGACTAATGAAACTTTGTCCTTGGATTGTGACAAGGTAACAAAATTAATGAGGAGCTCCCTTCTAGAGGATTAGAAGAGGAAGTTCACCTCATACCTTCCGAACATGCTTCTTAATATTCTTAAGGAGCTAGTCAACATGTCTTCCAAGAATCGGGACTTGAACGTTCATAACTTGACTAGGTCATTCGTGAACATGAATATCAAGGCCCTGAAGAAAGGTTGTCTTGCCAAAGAGAGGTGCCGAATTTGATCTAGGGTCTACAATACAAAACTAAGACCCTGTTTTCCCCTCCAACCCCATGTGCTTAAAATGACTAGGTTCTTCAAGCATATGGTGCTTCTTGGAATCCCATTAGAGGATGAGATTGCAGGTCATATCTTCCTTAGCTCACTCCACTCGGGCTATGATGCACTTAGGATGCATATGGTAGCTGGGAAAAGGTCACACTTATTGAATGAGGTAATGCAAGTGCTAAGCAAGCCGACTCCTATGAAGCTACCAAGATGCCTTAAGAGTGAAGGAGAAGGAGTTCAAGAACAAAGCGAAGATACGATGCTTCTAATGTGGTGGTCAAGGCCACTATAAAAGGGAATGCAAGATCTTTCGAGAAGATGTGGAAAAGGGGAATGCTCCATCCACTCAGGTATCTTCATTGTAACCTAACACTTGTGTATAAACAATTCATAGATATTGGATACCATATATGACTCACTTTATGTTCCTATTTCATGGACCAAGTGAGAGGCTTCACAAGTGTATGTGCTACTAGAATCAAACGATGAAGATAGTCCTTCTGTTGTGTTTGTGGGCACAATATTTGTCTTTTGAGATGTCATAGAACTTATTCTGTGTTTTACTTATCGTTGAACATATTATGATCTTTGGCGTTGGACTCTGGGTAGTTTTTTATCACAAGACAATAACAATGGTTGTTTTTATGTCTTGATTATATGTTCTATGGTATTTCATATTTATATATGTGCTTTAGTTAGACAACCGGGTTTATAATGTTAACAATACCGCCAAAAGGGTTAAGACCAATGATTCAAATCAACCCTACTTGTGGCATTGTCGTCTAGACCATATAAACATCAAACATATCAAGAAACTTCTACATAAAGGGATTCTTGATTTATTCAAAACTGCGAAGGATGTTTACATGGAAATATGATAAAACAATCCTTCTCCAAGTTAGGAGAAAGGGCTAGTGACTTATAGCGGCTCATACACACGGATGTATGAGGACCAATGAGCACAACCGCAAGAAATGGTTATCGTTACTTTGTACATTCACGAACAACTATAGTAGATATGGGTATGTCTACTTAATGTCGCACAAATCTAAATCACTTGAAATTAAAGGTTCAAACAATTTCAGAGTGAAGTGGAAATTCATCTTGGCAAGAAAATCAAAGCCCTTCGATCGGATCGAGGTGGCGAGTATTTGAGCTAAGAATTTGACGACCATCTGAAAGAACATGGTATCCTCTCAGAATTGACATCTCCCGTAACTCCACAATGGAACGAAGTGTTTGAGAGGAGAAATCGCACTTTGTTAGACATGGTTCAATCCATGATGGGTCTTACCAATCTTCCTATCTCTTTTTCGGGACATGCTCTTTAAACCGCGACACTAACACTGAACTGTGCTCCATCAAAAGCTGTCGAAAAGACTCTATATGAATTATGGACAAAGAAACCTCGGCGATTGTCTTTTCTTAAGATTTGGGGTTGCAAAGAATATGTCAAGTGACTTATGTCTGACAAGTTTGCACCAAAATCTAACAAATGTTTCTTTGTGGGGTATCCAAAAGAAATAAAGAGGTATTACTTCTACAACCAATCTAAAAACAAAGTGTTTGTTGCTCGAGATGGTGTTTTTTGGGAGAAGGAGAACCTTTCCAAAATGAGAAGGGGGAGGAAAATTGAACTTGATGAAGTTCAAGTAGATGTGCAACAAAATGAATCTAACAAAACTGACAATCAAAGGGCTTTGGAAGCGCATGTTGATATTAGTTAAAGGCAAAATTGACAATGTTCAGAGTCAAACCGATAATGTAAATGCTCAATTTATTACCCTGCGTAGGTCGCAAAGGCCAAGATCTCAACCATACAGAAACGTCAGTGTCGTCTTAACTTAGAATCAGGACATCCGAGTTATGGATGAAGATGAGCCAATGACACACAAACAAGCTATGACGAACTCCGAATCTACTAAATGGCCAGAAGCCATGAAATCCGAGATGGACTCCATATTAAAAAATCAAGTATAGGACTCGGTTGATTTGCCCGAAGGTTTTACACCTATCGGATGCAAATGGATTTTAAAGTTAAAATCCGACAAAGATTGAAATGTATATGTATATAAAGCTAGACTGGTGGCAAAAGGTTATAGGAAAATTCACGGCGTTGATTATGATGAAAGCTTCTCGCCAGTCGCCATGCTTAAGTTTGTCCGAATTATCCTAGTAATTGTTGCACATTTACGATTATGAAATATGGCAAATGGACGTCAAAACCGCCTTCCTTTATGGGATTTTTGAAGAAACTGTGTACATGACATAGCCCGAAGATCTTGTATATCAAAACAATGCTGGGAAGGTATGCAAGCTTAAGAAATCATGAATTAAAGTAGGCTAGCAGGAGTTGGAATATGTGATTCGATGAAGTTATCAGCAAGTTTGGTTTTATCTTGAATCTAGAAGAGTCTTGTGTATACAAGATGGTAAGTGGGAGTGATATCGCATTCCTTGTCTTTTATGTCGATGACATAATGCTCATTGGAAACAGAATTCCGATGCTAGAGCTTGTAAAGACTTGGCCTGGAAAGTGTTTTTCAATGAAAGCCTTGGGAGAGGCACAATACATTTTTAGCATCAAGATCTATAGGGATAGATCTAAGAGGATGATTTGATTGAGCTAAAGTACTTATATTGAATAGGTACTGGCATGATTCAATATGGTGGAAACCAAGAGAGGCCACCTACCTATGTCTCATGGCATAAATCTTAGCAAGTAACAATGTGCAAAGACACCTGATGAGCGAGAGAGAATGAATCAGATTACATATGCTTCGCTTATTGGATCGATCATCTACTCCATCATATGTATAGGGCCGGATGTATCGTACGCCTTGAGTGCTACGAGCCTATACCAATCATAGCTAGGAGAGGCGCATTGGACTGCGGCAAAGAATATCCTAAAGTAAGTGAAAAGAAACAAGGATAAATTTCAAGTCTATGGTAAAAGTAAGGACTTAGTTGTTGAAGGTTATACCAAGGAAAGCTTCCACACTGACAGAGACGACTTCAAGTCGTAATCAGGATACGTGTTCTGTCTAAATGAAGGAGCGTTCAGTTTGGAGAGTGCTAAGAAAATCACGAATTCATATTCTACAACTGAAGCCGAATACTTGGCAGCTTCAAAAGTAGTTAAGGAGGCAGTTTGATTCGTAAGTTCGTTGAACTTGTTATTGTGCCCTCGATAAAGGAACCAACATACCACTATTGTGATAATAGTAGAGCTATTGCTCAGGCTAGGGAGCCAACGGAACATAAAAAAGTCAAACATGTCATGAGGCAATTTCACATGATAAGGGAATAAAAGACCGAACGTGAAATCAGGATTTGCAAGATTGGAACAGACGACAACATAATTGATCCACTCACTAAACCTTTTCCTCAAGTGAAACACAACAAGCACATGAGGCAATTGAAATTGGGCATGTTGGAGACTGGCTTTAATTTCCCCGTTTATGTTTTTTAATTAAGTTTTGAGATCTTAATGTAAAACACTAAGTTAAACTACTCATTTATGAAGTAATTTTAACTTTTCACAAATTATTATTCCATTTTTTTAATTGTGGTTTGGAATTAAATAATGAGTCCATTCGATTTGAGAATATTCAAAATAGGGTATCAATACAATGTCTTGGACAAAGAAACACCTATTAAGTGAACATTGAATATCTTATCGAAGCCATCCCTAATCAAGGTCATTTGAAAGTTGGACGACTAATGACCACGCGAGATTAGTGTTTAGTATGATTAATAGCATCATTTCTTGTGCTACAAGGACAAGATTGTAATAAATCATTTACACAGGTATTAGTTTGGAACTATACCGGATCAACCTATGTGAATACTATAAGAGATTTAACAATCGTCATAAGTATATTACTCATTACGGCTATCGGAACCTCTTTCCTCAACCATGAGTATTGTTAGTTCTCTTGTTTGAGTACTAGTCCGTTTTGATGTTGTCAAATGTCTGCCGTCCATGGGGTTTATAAAGGTAACACTCAGGAGGTTAGGGCCTCTTAGTAAGGGAAGCACTGGGAATATCCCCCTATTAACCGCAGGGAACATTTCCTTATTGTTTAAAAGGCTTCTCAAAGAGCGAGAATGTGAAATTGCATGGTCGTGCTCTGATGGTTTCGAAATCATCTGCTTATTAACAGTCGAACTTGGAAATCGAGAAACACTTCTGGACGTAATAAGGATGACGATGAATCTTACAATATAGTTCATAAAGAGGTATTAAGTGACATAGGAAAAAGGCTATACACATACAACATACTTGTCCGAAAGGACAAGTGGGACATTGAAAGGAATGGTGTCCTTCGAACAAGTGTGTTCTTCCGATATAGGGTTCGGAATTAATTAGGAAAAAAAATATTTGATGAGGTCAAGTGATCGGAATGCCTAGCTGGAGGACGCTTTCGATCATTAATATTAATATATAATTAATCTTACAACTTGCTCTTGACTGAAACCTTCCAGTCACACCCAATAGTGTAACCGAACAAAGGCGACGAATGAATCCATAGGATAAAATACGCCTATAGAGATTTTACAAAATAAGACGTCATATTCCGATCTTAAAGCGTCGAAGCTGAGCGTCAAGCGTCAAATCGATTTTAGGAATCGACGAGACAAGTGATTAGGGGATTTTTGCTCCCACCAATCGGAATGCGCCACGTGGGCCAATCAGGACCTGCCAAGTGTCCCCTAGTTGGAACTGTCAGGGCTTTCCACGTGGCACGCGCTTATTCGTCCACCTTGGACCTGTTATGTCACGACATGTGGCATACTCCATGCCTAATGGAGAAACCGGCCACCCAGGCCCAACTTCCGAGGGAAACCCAATCGGCCCTAGGTTTACCTAAACCTAGGATGGGCACGTTTCCCAAGGTTATAAATACCTCCCTTAATCCTCATTAAGGGGGAGGACAAAAACAACACGCGAAAAACATTACGGAACACACTAATAACCGGCTGATCTCGCTAACAAAGCAGATTACCTACATTAAACACTCTCACCTAGAGAGACCTTATTACTTTAATTTCCGCATTAATTACTCCTTAATCAGGTACTAACTTGACCGTTGGAGGCGGAGCTCACAGGAGTCTCCGTTATTTTGCAGGTACAGGCGTCCGGTTCCAGTCTCGGAATTGTAACTCTCCCGCAGGACATCAGAAAACCCCGAAACATTTGGCGCCGTCTGTGGGGAGAGTACTTCAGAGATGGCATCCAAGTCTGTACCGACTCCTGAAGAGAGGCGTCCCCTAGACGACCCTCAAGTTCAGTCGGACCATGACACCGAAAGTGAATTTGAAGTTGAAACTCATACAGCTTCAGACGGGACCCTAAGGGCCCGACGTACCCGTCATACCGAAAGGAGGGAACGGGAGCATCTTCAAACAGGAAGCGAGCCAGCAGGCGCACCGCCTGTTCGGCATTAGCCGACTGATGCGTCTGTTCCCATCACAAGGAACGAACTCATGACCTTCATGAGGGACTTCAAGGGAGAGATTCAAGAGTTGATCAACAAGAAGCCGCCTGCTTCTGTCAAGGAGCAGTCGGCCAAGAAACCCTCCACTTCACTGAAGAGGAAGCCAGTTCAAGGGCGAGAGGCGACTCCTCATCCTAAATCTAGGAAGCGGGAGCCACCTGCCCTTGATTTCACAAAATTCCGTTATCCTACAGGAAATAGGAAACCGGTTCGTCATATTCAGGCGGACGGGTCAAAGCAAACATTCACAGATGCTCGGCTAATGCTAGAGCAGAAGAAGAGTGACCGATTGTCAGAGTCGGCTTCTACTTCAAACTTTCAAGACAGTTTGCGAAATGCCTCGATGAGGCATACTCAGTCGTACCATGAGAGTCAGTCAGGCGGCACCTCCCGTCAGTCCGGCTTTCATAGTGCCCAGGCGGTACCAAACTTACCATTTGTGCCGCAACAACAGTATTTTATGCAGCCACCTCCATTTGGTGGACCTACAGCAAAAAACGTCCAACCTATGGACTGGCAGCTACGGTTGCTTAGGCTTGGTGAACAGCCGTCGGCCTTCTCCAAGGAAATTACTGAAGCCGCTCAGCCGACCAAAGTGAAAAATGTACTAGTAGGCGCCTATGACGGCACTACTAACCCAGAAGACCATCTGATGGCATTCACCAACCTGATGTACCTTCAAGGGTTGGATGATCCCACCTGGTGCAAGTGTTTCCCAGCGACTCTCAAAGGAATCGCACAGCAATGGTTCGGCAACCTGCCGACTGGTTGTGTAAATAGCTTCAGGACGCTTGCTTACTTATTTGCCTCCAACTTCGCCATGAACATCCCTGCGAAGAAAACGACCCTTGATTTGGGAACAATTCAGCAGGGCGAGAAGGAGGGGCTTCGTTCTTACATCAGGCGGTTTAACCTGATGAGAATACAGATTCAAGGGTTACCGGATGAGGTAGCTTATACCGACTTTTTTAGAGGTCTCAAAGACGGGTCTACCTTCAAATTTGATTTGGTTCGAAAAAGGGTGGCGACTCTTCAAGAGGCCTTGATTGAAGCAGAAGCCTATATACAGGCGACTGATCTTTGTACGATAAAACAGTCGGACGGGAAAAGGTTCGACAAAAGAGAAGGACGACAGAAACAGTCGTCAAACAAAGATGAGAAAAGAAAAGAGGTCTGGGCGGCTGATTCCTCTAAACAGCCGGCCCAGAAAAAGAAAAAAGAATTCAAACCATACTCCCCAAAGTATGCGTTTAACAAGGATAACCAGTTTATCCTAAAAGAAATCAAGGGACGGATCTCAATTGAGAAGCCGGTCCCCATGAAGGGTTCTGCAAACAACCGGAACCAAGATAAAATCTGTGCTTATCATGATGACGTTGGTCATCACACCAATGACTGCATCAGTCTTATGCGGTACCTAGACCGCCTGGCTGAGCAAGGTGATCTTGACACTTATGTCAAGAAATCTACGGGGAACACTTCCTCAAAAAACCTGTCGGCCAAAAAGAATCAACAGGCCGACAGCTCCGATATAGATGATGCAGTCGTCTACACCATTGCAGGCGGCTTCTCAGGAGGCGGCCCCACTATTAGGGGCAACAAAGATAATATAAGGCGGTTAGATGTAAATTCCGTTCACCAAGAACGGCCGTCCAAATATACATTTCCTGAGATTGTCATCACTGAAGAGGATCTAGGAGGGGTAAGGGGGCCGCATGACGACCCTCTCGTTATTGAATGTAAAGTGGCCAACCAGAGAGTTGGCCGAATCCTCATAGATACCGGGAGCTCCTCAGATCTCATCAGCAGCAAATGTCTGTCGAAACTGAAATATCAGACTGACTGCATACATCCCGCCTCCCACCCATTAGTAAGGTTTGGAGGAGGAGTCGTCCACCCACTGGGACGAGTAGATTTACCCATTCGTCTGGGCGAAAAAGGGGAAGGACGACACATGGTAGTCCGGTTCCTAGTAGTAGAGGAACTCTCGGCCTACAACATGATTTTGGGTCGACCAACCCTGAATAATTCCAAGGCTGTTATAATCCCGTCTCTTATGTTGCTCAAGTTTGAGAGGGATAATGGAACAGTCGGCTCCCTAAGGGGAAATCAGAGGATGGCCCGAGAGTGCTATCTCTCGGATGTCAAGCCCACTGTTATGGCCACTAGGTCAAGTGGAGAAAAAAAAGACCTTGATAATGTCAAGGAGAGTGCGCCTGTTCAAGAAGCAGGCGGCAAAAAGAGAAAGGCGTCCCAGACAGAGTCCGCAAGAACATCAAGAAAATAGCAATCATTGGCAGAGGAGCGGCCGGATGAGTTCCGCCCTCAGCCGGCTGGTGAGCATGCGGACCTGATCTTAGACGACTCACGTCCTGACCGAACAGTCAAAGTTGGGACGACTGCTCTGAGAAACCTTGGTGACGACTTTCACAACCTATTGAAAGAATACAAGGACATCTTTGCATTTGAAGTCCATGAAATGCCAGGCATTAGTCCTGATCTGGCGGTACATAAACTCGCCGTGGATCCGAAAAAGAAGCCGGTACGGCAAAAGAAGCGGAACCATGGCGAAGAAAGAAGTCAGGCGGCAGCCGCCGAAGTTAAAAAATTACTTGATGCAGGGTTCATTCGGCAATGTTACTTCCCAGACTGGGTTGCAAATGTGGTGCTTGTTAAAAAGCCGAATGGCACCTGGCGAATGTGTGTAGACTACACAGACTTAAACAAGGCGTGCCCCAAAGACAGTTACCCTCTGCCTAAAATTGATAACCTGGTCGACTCAACAGCCGGCCATGCCTTGATGAGTTTCATGGACGCCTATTCTGGTTTCCATCAAATTCCCTTATGGAAGAAAGATCAAGAGAAGACGACCTTCGTCACTGATCAGGGGTTATAGTGTTACACGGTCATGCCGTTTGGTCTTAAGAATGCCCCGGCTACCTTCCAACGAATGATAAACACTGTGTTCTTTGATCAGATTGGGAGAAACGTCGAGGCATATATTGATGATATGATTGTCAAGACTAAACTTCAGAAAGACCATCTGTCGGACCTCCGAGAAACTTTCGCCACACTCAGGCGGCACCATGTCATGCTCAATCCCAAGAAATGTGTATTTGGAGTTGAGTCTGGGAAATTTCTCGGATTCCTTATCAATCAGAGAGGAATAGAAGCGAACCCTGAGAAGGTGCAGGCGGTCATTGACATGCAGTCGCCTCGTACCATCCGAGAGGTTCGGAAGTTAACAGGTTGTCTGGCGGCCTTGGGAAGATTTCTAAGCCGATCAGGCGACAAATGCCTATACTTTTTCCAGGCAATTAAGAAAAAGGCAAGGTTTGAATGGGGGCCGGATGCTGAGGCCGCCTTCCAGAAATTAAAAGTTCACTTGCATTCCTTGCCGAGGCTGGTCAGCCCTTGCCCAAAGAGGTTCTCTACATGTACCTGGCCGTCTCTGATCATGCGTTAAGCGCTGTTCTCCTTGCTGAAAGGGACGGCTGTCAGCTCCCGGTCTACTTTGTCAGTCACGTACTGAAAAATGCCGAGTTGAGGTATCCCCTAGTGGAGAAATTTGGTCTTGCACTCTTCATGGCTGTTAAAAAATTGAAGCCCTACTTTTTGGCACATACAGACGTCGTGTATACAGACCAACCTATCAAGCGGCCGCTGACCATCATGGAGTCGTCAGGCCGAATGATCAAATGGGCCATAGAAATACAGAGCCTCGAAGTTACTTTCGAGCCTAGAAAAGCAGTGAAGGGGCAAGCCTTTGCTGACTTTATTGTAGAGATGACTCGTCCTCCTGACTCTCAAGTTCCAGACCAAGTATGGAAGGTATATGTGGACGGAAGCTCTACTTCAAATGGTTGTGGAGCAGGCGTCATATGTCAGTCGCCAGAGGGCGACAGGTTCGAGTATGCTCTACGCTTCAGTTTTCAGGCTTCAAACAATGAGGCAGAATATGAAGCTTTACTAGCCGGGATCCGCATGTGCAAGGCGGCAGGGGCAAGAAAAATAGACGCCTGTTCCGATTCACAATTGATAGTGAGTCAGTACAATGGCGAATACGAAGCAACCCATCCGGCCATGATCAAGTATTTACAGGCGGTCCGACAAGCAGTCGGCTCCCTTGAGGATTTCCATCTGATCCAAGTGCCGAGATCAGAAAACAACCAGGCGGATGCACTGTCAAAATTAGCATCATCCGCCTCCTCTGATACTCCTCGAACTGTTTTTTGGGAAGTAATGGAGAAGAGAAGCATCGAGGAAAACCCTATTGGAATCCTAGACAGAAGCTCAACCTGGATGGATTCAATCAGGGCATATCTGACAAACGGTACACTGCCGGATGATCCTCAACAGGTGGCAGCACTGAAAAACAAGCCACCTGTTTTGAAATGATTAAGGGAGAACTTCACAAGAGGGGGTACCTTCAACCCTTCTTAAAGTGTGTTACTCCAGAAAAGGGACGAGAGATACTAGATGATCTTCACTCTGGTTACTGTGCTTCTCATATAGGTGGTAGGATGCTTGCTCAAAGGGCAAGGCGGCAGGGCTACTTTTGGCCTACTTTGGAAGCAGATGCAATGGAGATGGTGAAAAAATGTGACAAGTGCCAAAGGTTTGGCAAACTAATTCACCGTCCGGCTACTGACCTCACTACCATTCACAGCCCACTACCGTTTGCTAAGTGGGGCATGGACATTCTGGGTCCATATACGCCTGCTACAGGCGGAAGGAGGTACATACTTGTTGCCGTCGACTACTTCACTATATGGGTAGAGGCGAAGGCTGTAAAGGGAATCAAGACGAAAAATGTAATTTCATTCATTTGGAAAAATGTCATCACTCGGTTCGGGGTTCCCATGTCTTTGGTTTTTGATAATGGTCCCCAATTTGAGACGCCTGTTCTCAAAAGCTGGTTGGGTGACCAAGGAATTGCAAACTACTTTGCATCTGTCGGCCGTCCACAAGCAAACGGCCAGGTAGAAGCCTTTAATAAAATCATCTCAGACGGTCTCAAGAAAAAGATTGAACGAGCAGGCGGCCTATGGGCGGATGAACTACCACATGTTCTCTGGGCCATTAGGACGACTGAAAAAGGGGCGACTGGAGAAACTCCATTCCTCCTAACTTACGGTGCGGAAGCTGTTCTTCCAATAGAACACTACGAGCCGACTCTTCGAGTAATGCTATATGACGAAGAGGCAAACTGGGAAGCCATGCGCCTGGCATTAGACTCACTTCCTGAAAAGAGGGGCAATGCTGTCTTGCGCCATGAAATTTACCGCCTGAGAATGACTAGATCATACAACAAAAAAGTACACAGGCGTCCACTCAAAGTAGGGGACTTTGTACTTAGAAAAATGGAAGCAGTTGGTAGGGCTAATGAGTCTGGCAAACTAACTCCCAACTGGGAAGGACCCTACCGAATCTATGAGGAAGTCAGGGACGGTACCTACCGTCTGGAAACACCAGACGGACAACCGTTGCCTCGAACTTGGAATGTAGATAATCTTAAGAAATATTTCTTTTGAATGATGTAAAGTAAAGAGCTACTTAATAAAAGTTTGCACTTACTATTCAATTTTGTACTACGAGGGGCATGCCGTCTGTACCTTTACAGTCGGCTACTCTCCATTGAGTTTTACACTCTATCTTCAGAGGGGCATGCCGTCTGTACCTTTACAGTCGGCTACTCTCCATTGAGTATTTCACTCACAATAGGGGCATGCCGCCTGGGCATATAGTCGGCTACTCTCCATAAGAAGATGGCCGACTGGTTCCAAACACATAGCCACTCCCCTAATACTTAGCTAAAAAGATTAGGGCCTGGCCGACCTTGTGCCTAACAGGCGGCTACCCTCCTTTTATTTAGCACCTACGTTCACCAAGAACTTACCAAGGCCACAGGCCGAATGATCAGACCAGGCGCCAAGCCAACTGATCAAATCTACAAAACTAATACGACCTGTCCCAACATCATAGCAGGCGTCCGACGGCATCCATCCGGATGAAATTCGTCGCAGAGAGCAGCTCCCTTTTGGGTGGAACATTGTTCTATAAACTAATTACACGGCACCTATACGACTGTCCCCAAGGGCAACCACGTAGCCGTTTTTGAGACAAGGATAACTCTATCACTAACCAAACCAGTGGTAGCAGTTGACATCTGAGTCAGATGACCGCCTGTATTACTTGGGATAAATGCAGGGGGTACCTATTGAGTTAATAGCCAACAAACATTGGCGAATCAAGGGGTCTAGCCAGCCTACGCCGCCTGGTACCTCTACTTCTCAAACAAAAGTGACGGCGACTGAGTAACTCCAACGTTAACTCATAGTCACTCCCTCAAATTTGGTATGGAACCTAAAAGGTTTGAGTCGTCCGCCTGTTTTTAACAAACAGGGGCACTCAAACCCCTATTCTTACTAGGTAACCTATTGAGTTAATAGCCAACAAACATTGGCAAATCAAGGGGATCAGCCGGCCTCCGCCGCCTGGTACCTCTACTACTCAATCTAGATTGTGACGAAGACTAAGTAACTCCTATGTTAACTTAATAGTCACTCACAAACTTAGTATGGAGCCTAAAAGGTATGAGTCGTCCGCCTGTTTTTAACAAACAGGGGCTCTCAACCACTACTCTTGCTAGGTTAACAAATTATGAGTTAAAAGCCAACAACATTGGAAATAAAGGGAAACAACCGGTACCCGCCGCTTGTTATCTCTACTACTCAATTCCTTGGCGACTAGGTAATACTCTATTTACTTGGTCAGACCACTTTCCTACTTGGTTAAATTTACAAATGACAGGCCCGCCTGCCTAAAAAGGATCCAGACAAAATAGTTCGAATACCGATTGGATAAATGGCCGACTGATCGTCTACCCTGGAAACAGACAACCAGTCGTCCAGGGGCATAGGCGGCGTACTAACTATCCGTACCTGTCTGCAACGTTCGGCCATGTAAAACAGTCGGTCTAGTAAACAATTGGATATTAGATATGGAATACTTAGACAAATTTGAAGCAAAACAAAAATTCATTAAAAATAAGCCGGTCATTAAAGACCAGTAAAATATTCAAAGCCCCGGCCCCCTGGCCGGGTAAATACAAAGCAAACGGCACGCAGGCCGTGGAAAGAATACATAAAGCTTAAGAAGGGGGCAGTTCAGTATTAGCAGCTGCCGCCTGGTCAGCACTCTTCTTGCTGGACTCGGCTTCAGCTGCATCCTTTTTTGATGCCTTACCCCCAAGCGGCACAAGCGCCACTACCGGCTCCTCCTCCTCCTCCAACGCTTCTCCCAACGCCTCTTCTTCAGCAGCCGCCAGGATCTCTTGATTATATGTTTCCGAACACTAGTGGTACGTTCTTTCCCAAGAGGCAAAGTCGGCACTGGGGAAGAGGCGGTCCCAGGTCATGCGCTTGATTTGAGCGGAGTCTTCCATCATTTCCCGGACCAGCTCTTTCTTCTCGTGCTCGGCCTTTTCCGAGAGCTCTTGGGTAAGACTCTTCTCTTGGCTCACCAGGCGTTCTTTTACGCTGGCCAAGGATTTCTCCATGGCTTCGTAAGAGTACATTTTTAGGCGAAGAGGTTTCAGCTCGGCCTTAAGATTTGTGATGGTCGCCTCCAGCTCGTCATTCTTCTTCTAGGCCGCCTCTAACTGAGCCCGAACAGCGGCGGTAGCCTGCGCCTGATAATAAAGAATATCAATGGTCAGTACTTCATTTTGGGCAATTTGAAACATTGCCTTATCACAGTCAGAGGCGCCCATAGCTTTTGCAGCCTTTACCTCTTTGTTCTTCCGATCAAGCGGCTTGCGAAGGTCGTTAACTCGGAGCAGGGCCTAAGTACAAAAAAACAGGCGTCAGTTTCCAAACAAAAAAGAAAACAGGCGTCCAGAAATTTAAATACTCAAAAATATGCTAAGTATACCTCAGCAAGGACCCCTGCAATCCCGTCAAGGTCAAGGGTGCCGACACCCCTGACCGCCTCCCTTTCAGCTGGAGGAACTGCCCTGATCATAGACTTGGCCATCTCTACCAAGTCAGGCTCCTGGGGGCCGGCTGCATCAAGCATAAACAAACGGATTAGACTTAGTAACAAAGGGAGCAAGTCTAAAATTTACAAGGACAACTTCAAACCTCTAGGCGGTCCAGTTGGAGCTTTAGAAGAAGTGGTCGGCTGTTTCTCAGCCGCCACCTGTTTCCTGGCAGAACCAGGAGAGCTCCCAACAGTCGTCTTCCGGGCCTTGGGGTCCAGCTGTTGGGAAGATGAAGCTCTTGGAGCACCCGTCTAAAACAGAAGAAAAAAGTCAGTATATGCATAAACACTCCAAAAAGAGGGTGAAAGGTTCGGAGCTCACCAAGGGTGCCCCCTTTTTGGGGGAGTCGATTGAAGTTTGTTGCATAATAGAGGCCCGCAACATGGCCGCCGCAGTCTTGGAGGCGGTGATTTTGCTCATGGCGTCAGCTGCAAAAACAAACGGCAAAGTTAATAAAAGATAAACAGCAAATGTATGAAACAACAGAGTATTCGACAGGCCGACTACCTCTTGAGCACCGACTGCTGAGGCCACAGGCGGCCAAAAAGTACTCGTCATAGAGCCACTTGAAGCTCGGGACGCAGTGCAGGGGTACTTGCTCTCGTACCCCTGAAGTAGAGTCGACCCTCGACTCTACTTTAAAGAGTCCTTTGTCAAGGATCTCTTTCTTAGCCTTGGGGGAACAGGCGGCATGCTACGGCTGCCTGCAAGAAGGGGCGGATTCCTGTTGCACCTATTGAAGCGCTTGTTCAGCTCAATGTCTGAACTCTCAATGATGAGGAAGGTACTCCGCCAGTCCTTCCACTTGTTTGCTTTACCTCTCGTCATGAGGTAGCCCCTGTGGCTCGTTAATTGATACCAGCCGGTACCGCCTGTCTTAGGGGTCCGGCTGAGATAGTTCATATGGGCGAAAGCCTCGAAGCTCGGCTCCACCCCGTGCAGTTCGCACCCGGCCACATAGCCGAGTACGTTGACCCAGGAGTTTGGGGCTAACTGCCATAACCCCAACTCATACCCATCCAAAATCCGCTGAACAGCCGGATGTAATGGGAAGCGCAGCCCTGCCTTGATGGCCGCCTCGTAGCAGCCAAAGCAGGCGCTATCATAACTGGAGCCAGCCGGCCAGACGACTGTGTCTTCTGGATCCGGCACAAACACTAGAAAGTCGGGGCCCATGGTGTGGTTTGCAATAAAGCTCTCCACTTTCTCTTGCATGGCTGTGATTCGGCCCCGAGGTACCGTGCAGTAGTAGGGGGTATTTAGCTCTCGGTAAGAGGCGGATGGTTCCGCCCAATTGTCTCCCTTCTCAACTGTGTGAGAAAGTCTCGCCTCTTGCAGGCGGCTGTTTTTCTCTTATGTACCCAAAGAAGCATGGCCAGAAGAGCTTGACGAGGAATCGTCCTCGGACGAGTCTGAAGAGGACGACTCCTCCCCTCTCCCGGAGGGGCCCGCCTCCTCTCTTTGAAAAGGAGCAGATTTGTTAACTGTTAAATTGGAAGGGGTCACTATGACTCCCCCCACAGAATTACCGGCATCCAGGCCGCCTTGTCTCACTTCAACATCTGGCGCCTGGTCAGATGTTTCACTAATCGGCACCCTGTGGGAGGAGCCGTCTGAATTTGAGATCCTAGCTGTCTTTTTCGTTCTGGCCATCCTACTCTGCATAGACACATATACAGTCGGACTTTGTATAAAGGGCAAAGATGGGTCCGGAAAAGGGCAGGCGACACTCCTAGTCCTAGATTCAGCCGTCCCCGGTGACCGGCTGATCACTAACCTAGGTCGTGTCGTGTGCTTCCGTGGTGCCATTTCAGAAAATAAAAAGAAAATTAAGAGTAAGAGAACTGAGTTACCTGAACGAGTGACGGTTGATGAAGTTCTGGAAGTCCGGTGCAGTCGGCTTGTCAGAACAGGCGGTAGGCAGAAAAGGTCCAAAATGTCAGAGCAAGTTCAGGGGTCCGAATGTTCTCAAATAGTTCTCTAAGTGTGAAAATGACTCGAGACAACTCTCCCTTATATAGGCGAAGTGAGAAGGCGAAGGGTCACTTTCAGAATTCAAAATTTGGGCGGGAAAATCTCTCGTCCTTTCGCCGACTAACACCTGTAGCAGGTCGTCGCCCGTTACTGTGCGACACCTGTCACAGGTAACACGTGACCAGTCACGTGCCACCTGTGAGGGGAAAATGATTAGGGGATTTTTGCTCCCACCAATCGGAATGCGCCACGTGGGCCAATCAAGACCTGCCAAGTGTCCCCTAGTTGGAACTGTCAGGGCTTGCCACGTGGCACGCGCTTATTCGTCCACCTTGGACCTGTTATGTCACGACATGTGGCATACTCCATGCCTAATGGAGAAACCGGCCACCTAGGCCCAACTTCCGAGGGAAGCCCTATCGGCCCTAAGTTTACCTAAACCTAGGATGGGCACGTTTCCCAAGGTTATAAATACCTCCCTTAATCCTCATTAAGGGGGAGGACGAAAACAACACGCGAAAAACATTACGGAACACACTAATAACCGGCTGATCTCGCTAACAAAGCAGATTACCTACATTAAACACTCTCACCTAGAGAGACCTTATTACTTTAATTTTCGCATTAATTACTCCTTAATCAGGTACTAACTTGACCGTTGGAGGCGGAGCTCACAGGAGTCTCCGTTATTTTGCAGGTACAGGCGTCCGGTTCCAGTCTCGGAATTGTAACTCTCCCGCAGGACATCAGAAAACCCCGAAACAACAAGAAATTAGTCAAACAACGAGTCAACGCTAAGTTATAGCCTCGCATTGGCCTAGCTTGTTGGGTTTCGTAGTGTCCAACACTACGCGGAAGAGAAACCCGCCCAAGACCTGTCCATTAATTAAAGAAACTAAACATGAAATCACATAATTAAACAACAAAAGAGAGAGAAAGAGAAAAGACATCCTTACCCTCGAAGCGTGCTTCGCTCAATAACGAGCTCTTACTTGAAAGCTTAACCTCGCAAGTGCGAAGGCCTCCTACGGCTCGCACCCTCGACCCGACCCGAGCGATCTTTATCCCAAAGGTTAGTCGGGACTTGACCAAATAAAAAACTTGAGTATTACAAACTTAAAGGTTTTCTTACTAATGATGAGATGCCTTATTGAGTTCAACTTAAGTGATTTTTCCCAAACCCAAAACTTGGGTATTTATAGGGAATGGAGCCTTGGTCTCCCTTTTCCCATCAATGTGGGAGAATTGCATTTTTCCACCAATTTATTTTAATCAAAAACAAATTAAAATGCAAAGCAATCAATAAGCTCCAAGTGTCATATGGAGAGCAAGGGTTGGTGAGGACCACCAAAGGGGGGGACCAAAACACCTTGCTCCCCAAGCCAAACACCAAGCAAATGGTCCCCTTCCTTGACAGGGCTGACCACGCCATATGGCTGGCTGGCAGCCCGCCTTGGCTGCCAAGGCTACCAGATGAGAGATAAGAAAGGAGCGGAGAACTATGTGGCGGATCATTTGTCTATACTTCATTTTGAGAACAAGGAGGATGTACCAATCAACGAGGAGGTCGGATTTGAAACTCTTATGGCTATAGCTTTAACATCTAGCCCATGGTATGCGGATATCGCCAACTATCTTGCTTGTGGAGTCATTCCCCTAGAGTTCTTTTCTCAACAAAAGAAGAGGTTTTTCAAAGAAGTGAGAAGATACTTTTGGAATGACTCTTACTTGTTCAAAAAATATGGAGATGGCCTTTTCCAGAAATGTGTTTCGGATCATGAAATTGAAGGAGTTATTGAGCATTTGCACTCGTTGCCATGTGGAGGACATGGGGGAGTTGACAAGACGGTGGGAAAGATTTATCAATCTCTCTTATGGTGGCCAACGATGCATAAGGATGCTCAGAAGTTTGTTTCTAGATGTGATAGGTGCCAAAGAAGTGGTGGCATAACCAAAAGAGATGAAATGCCTCAACAAAACATTTTGGAAGTTGAGCCTTTTGATGCTTGGGGTGTCGACTTTACGGGGCCTTTTGTTTTTTCATGTGGAAATTTGTACATCTTGGTAGCGGTTGATTATGTGACTAAGTGGTTGAAGCCATACCTTCCCATACCAATGATCATAAGGTTGTGCTTAAGCTTCTCATAAATACCATCTTTCCACGGTATGGGGTTCCTAGGGTGCTAATTAGTGATGGAGGTTCCCACTTCGCCAAGAAGCAACTTGAAGCTCTTCTCAAGAGGTATGGAGTTCATCATAAATTTGGTCTACCTTATCATCCTCAAACTCAAGGGCAATTTGGAGGTGTCAAATCAAGAGATCAAGAATCTTCTTAAAAGGATGGTTAACAAATCTAGGAAGGATTGGTCCCTCAAGCTTGATGACACACTTTGGGCCCTACGGACGGCGTACAAGACTCCAATTGGCACAACCCCCTGTTGGTTGGTCTATGGGAAGGCTTGTCATTTGCCGGTTGAGTTGGAGCATAAGGCTTGGTGGGCTATTAAAGAAATAACATGGATATGTCATTGGCCAGTGAGAAGAGATTGCTTAAGCTCAATGAACTTGAGGAGCTTAGATATGATGCCTATGAGAACTCAAAGCTATATAAGGAGAAGACCAAGAAATGGCATGACCAACACATAAGAAACAAGAGCTTTAAGGTTGGAGACAAGATGTTTTTATGCAATTCTAGGCATTGTTTGTTTCCTAAAAAGCTTAAATCCAAATGGTTGGGGCCTTTCATGATTTCAAAGACTACTCCTTATGGTTCTTTTGAGTTAGAGGCGGGTGATCATGAATTCATGGTTAATGGCCATCGTTTGAAGCACTATTTTTGCAAGGATGAAGTTGGTTTGATCGAATGCATGAGGCATGATCCTATGGATCTTAAGCCTCCCCCTTGATGATAATTTCTCTTTGTCAAGCTAGTGACCTCATAAAGAAGCGCTTCCTGGGAGGCATCCCGAGTTCTCAACTCTTTTATTTCTTTATTTTCTCTATTTGGTCGGTTTTAGTTGATTTTTCTTATGGTTCTTATCATACGTTCTCTTGTTTTCTTGTGTGATTTTTTTATGAATTTGCACTTTTGGGATGTTGAGTTTGTGGATTAAGATTTGAAGGAGTTCGTATTTTAATGAATTTGTTTTCAAGTGCAAAGGTTGGATTAAGAAGGAATAATAAGGAGAAAAATCATTCTCAAGGTTCAACCAATAGCCACGCCCTAGGGAGAGCCCTCTCCAAGGACCCGCGGGCGCGACTGAGCAAGAAGAGGGCGCGGACAGGGCTTTGATGTTTCACCCCTGATTTCTTGTAGATGTCTCACCGCACCCTTGGATAAGGCGCGGTCAAGACACCGCGAGCGCGACAACTAGGCCCGCGGGTGCGGAATCAGGTTACCGCGGGCGCAGCATAAGAGCCCGCGGGCGCAGGTTCCTGGGTTCTTAAACCCGATTTTGTTCCAAAGTCGAGGCTTCTTTCTTCCTTATTTTGACTCCCCTCTCCTTTTCACTCTAAAAAATCCCCAACCCCCTCAAACCCTCATCCAACAAAACCTCACATACTCAATCAAATTTCCACAAATTTCCATCAAACTACATCAAATTCATCATATTCACCATTTCAACATCAAATTGGGTCCCAAAATTCGTGGGTTCTCCATTGGAAAGTCTTGAAGCTTGCTTGTGGAATCTTGTTCTTGAGGCTAGTTGGAGTTGATTTTGGTCACATATTGTTGGTATAATCACTTCCTCTCTAGTTTTATATGATTTCTAAGCTTTATTTTTGGTGAATGAATTGAAAATCTTGTGGAATAATTTTGGTGAATTTTGATGCTTCAATGGTTGTTTGTGTTGGAGTAAGTTGATGATTCATGGTTAATTATTGTTTGTTGGATGATATTTGTGATTATTGGTGGTTAATCTTGGTTGGTTTGTGATTAAATTGGTAACTTGGTGCATTGTGAAGGAGTGTGTAGGAAGTGGGATTGTTGCTTGAATTAGGAATTGTGTTGATTGAATTTGTTGGTGATTGAAAATTGTGTTTGGTTCTAAGAAGAGAAAAGTGGGAAGGAGCCTCAAAGTTCCACTTCTCAAACCCCTCAAACCAATGAGCAACCACCACCACTCTTGCCACAACTCAAATTCCATAATAAACACCAAAAACCCATATACGACAACTTGCTATCCCGAAAAATCCAACCCACCAAGAACTACCACCATGAAACAACAACCAAACTTGGCATAGAGAGGATTGTTGGTTTTTATTCAACAATTTGAGGATAGGCTCCTTTGTGGCCAATACATATCGAACCTACCCTTGAATTTCTACCCTCCTTTGAATGCCATGCCACCGGAGACAAAAAAAGACCTTTCCATCTCCTTCCAACTTTTCAACAAGAAAGAAACCATGAATCTTCATCAATTCAATCAATTCCTCGACCTTAACCCCGATGCCAACCTTTTCTTTCCCGAGCATGAGGCTTTACATGATTATAACCCCCTTGCATGGTGGAAGAGCATCTCAAGAATAGATAACTTCAATGCTAAGTACTCCTTGGCTAGTTAGATCATGCACCCCGCTCTTTGAATTCTACACCGAATTCTTGGGTACATGGTATTCAACAAGCAAGACTTGGGTAAGATAACCGCGGAGGAAATTCGGGTATTGTGGCTTGCTACTCGGCCAGATTTGGGCCATAGAGTGAATTTTGGTTATCTCTTCACCAAGTGTATTGATGCTATTCTTTCGGGGACGAAAATGGGGGAGATTCATTGTGGTGGGATGATCACAAGGTTGGCGGAAAAGTAGGGGCATAAGGGTAAGTTACGTTCTTGAACCCCCGTTGGGAAGAGTGATGGAAGTGACATTTGGTTTGATATTGATCAATTGAAAACCATGAAGTTTATTGGGGACACAGAGGATAAGGGAAGTATGTGGAGCTTTATTTTCTCCCTTGAGCATCATTGTCTCCTCCCCAAACCGGAGTTCACTTCCTTTACTAGGGAAGGAGTTTATCACCCATGGTGGGTGAGAAAGGATTCGGGTATCCTCCCTCGTGCAAGAATGGAGGATGATGGAGATGATGAAGAGGGTGGTAATAAGGAGGAAAATGAAGATAAGGTGGAGGTGGTTCCTCCTATTCAACAACAACAACAACAACGTCAACAACAAGGAAGGAAGGAGACGTCAACATCAACATCAACAACAAGTCTAACAACAACATGACTACCAACAAGAGATGGCGGCTATGCGAGCACAAATGGAGAGCATGAAACTTAGCATGCAAGGTATGTTCACCTCCCAACAACATAATTTCTTTCAAACAAATTCCCTTTATGATGCTAGTGTGCGTAGAGGGGATGTCACTCCTCTAGTTAACTATTTATATGTGCCGGCTCAACAAGGGTGTGTGCCATCTTGGAGGGGTGACAACCAACCTACGTACCCTTATTGGTCGGGTCTATTGGACCCCAATGTGCCAAGATGCGAGTTTCCCGATGAGTCCGGTCATTATGACTATCGGGTTTTGGGTGGGAATGATTACAGGGGTGATCCTAACTTCCCCTATGTTGATCCTTCTCACTCTTTGCCTCTTATCCAACCCGAGCCATATGACCAATTAACCCAATCCCAACAAGACCTCTTTAGGGTCATTATCGGTGGCCTCCAAGTTACACCGGAGGTTGGGACCCCCATGGCCCTCCTTCGGGTTTTTCATATGATAGTTGGAATGGGGATGATGGTGGTGCCGGCCATAGTAGCCAATAGTTTCCCCCTTGGTTTGTTTGTTTTTCCCCTTCCCTTTTTGGTCCCTCCCTTTCATTTTATTTGCATGCGAAGCATCGAGGACGATGCTCTTATCTAGTGTAGGGGGGTGTTTGAGTCAAAAGGGAGTGTTTTTGGGTAAGTGTGGGGGAAGGCACCAAGGAATCATGGGAAAGATAAAGGGATTTTTGTTCTGGTCTTGTTGTTGGGTGTTGATGATAAGCGTCTGGTAGCATTGTTTTTGTTTGTTGTTGGTCAATGATGTCTTGAATGATGATGATGATTGGATAATGAATTGAGTTTGGGTAGTTGGTTGTGCCCAAAGTTTGAGTTTGTAGATTTTATTTCACTTTCTTTCTAACCTTTTTTCTTTGTATAGTGTTTGTTTTTGCTTTTATCTCTCTCTCTTGTAGCTTTGAAGAAAATTGGAAGCAACATATGGAGCCATGGTAAATTATAAGGTTGTTTTATTTGTCTTCAAGAAACATTTGGGTGAGATCTTTCCTTTACTCTTTTTATTTCTTTTGGTGTGCATAGTTTAGGTTAGTTTAGGAAGAAATAGAATGGTTTGAGGTTGTTTGCATTTGGTTCTAAGGAACCTGGGATCGTTGATGTTGATATCGAATGATCATTGTATGAAGATTGGGAATTAATTGGATTTTTATGCCTTGTTTGTGAACCTTTTTTATTTCTTCCTCCTTCTTTTGTTTTGTTTTCCTTTTTGTGCGACAAACATGACTATGGCAAGATGAAATGAATATGCTTTGAAATTTTCTCATACATTTGGACACGATTGCTTTGATGATGTACCTTAGAATCCTTGTTTCTTCCTAGTTGATGATGGAATACACGGTTTGAGAGTGTCTTTGGTTGAGTTAGACAAATTTTAAGCTAAGGTAGCAAGGTTAAGAACTATTGAGGACGTTTGAAACCTTAGTCCACGGGAAAGTGGTAAGATGGAGTTGCTCTCTATAGTGGATTTGAAGCCCTTTAGTTGGTATTTGCTTACTTTTCATCCCTTGTGAGGTTTAAATTGTTCTAGCCTTCATCATTTTGTTGTGCGGCGTTTTAGGATCCTTGACAATGCATGTCTTAATCCTTGTGTTGTCCTCTAGCTCCCAAGATTGTGACCAAGCAACTTTAGGGGAGGAAAAGGGCACCTTTTCTCATTTTTGTTTATATTTATTTTTATTTAGTTACAAATTTGATTTTCTATTTTGCATCAACCTACTTGCTAACCAATTTGAGCCTAATGTTTCCCTTTCGTGTCTTACCCACATTACAAACTTAATGACCTATGTTTTACTAACCCTCTTAGTTAGTGAAGCTTTTGGCATGTGAGGTTTGAGTTTTGAGCGTGTTGAATATGAACAAGAAGCACTTTAAGAATTGGTTTAAGTAAGGAATTGAAAGTTAGCTTGAATAGGAATATGAATATGCAAGAAAAGTTTGAAAAGAAAGATGCAATTCAAGAATATCAGATGAAGTTTCATAAAAATAGCCATCCATAGTTATTTTTTAAAAAAAAAAAGGCAAGGACACCAAATAAGAGTTTATGAAAATAAAAAAAAAAAAAACAAAAAAAAATAATATTAAAAAAAGAAAGCTTTGATGTTCTTTTCCCTTGAATAAGTGTAGGGGACTAAAGGGTCTACCATACTGCCGTCTGGGTTTTTGGCGGCCTCATTTTCGTACATCTGTCTTGTACGTGTCATGCTCGATTGCAGGGACAGAGAAGAATAGGTGGGGGTGAGTTGGTACGCACTAGAAATGGACCCGCTCCATAGAGAGGAGGACTCGTCCCCGTCCACTCTAAACTCCTCAGTCCCAGGAAAACGGCCGGCCTCATGAGGAGAAACGGACGAAGACGAGTGTTGTGCCAGTTCGTGTTTATAAAAATAAAATAAGTAAAAGAAAAAGGGAAGAAGTAAAGAAGAGCAGGCGGTTACCTCAGTACATGTAGAAAACTTTGAAAGTCTTTGAAGACCTTGAAGGTTGACAAGAAAACTCAAATACCTGACCGGCAAACTCAAGGAACACGGTGGAGCTCTCGAAGATTTGGGAGGAAAAAAACTCTCTCACTAAAAAGCTCTAACTTCTCTCTAGAATACTCAAGATTCCAAAGTATCCAAATGAAGTCAAATAATTTCTATTTATACACCAAATTTATAAGGGCTAAATGGTAAAACCATCTTTCCCGCATAGAAGTCGAACTGTAACTTTTGAAAAAAGTTAACCTAGAAGCTGAACGATTAAAAAACCGCTCCGTCATATAAGACGAAAAAAGGTAAAAACCCATTGACAGGGCGTCAAAATAGACGGCTAGGTTAGTGAAATTTGAACCGTCATTTTGTAAATACGGATGGCAGGTGTCCCCCTCAAACCAGTCGGCACAACCCGTCTGCCCGAATTTAAGACTCAAAGTACATTAAGTAATATCAGGTGGACTAAACAAGGCAGACAACCCAAAGGAGAAATCCCTCTGATGGATGGATGACAATGTTCGTATTCCACCAATGATAATGCTCCATCCGCCCGACACTCAGACGACATCGGACAAGTAAAAGATTAGAGGAAGCGGCCTGTATGGTACGAGTCACCCCCTCTTAGAGACAAATGTTTAGGGCAAAAATACCCAACACGTGGTCCAATCCCATCGTGACACATGGACCAATTTACGGGCGATACGTGTCCTTATAGGAAGATGACACGTGTCAAGTATAAAGAGCACCTGAAATGAGAGAAAAGGCCCATTTACATCAGGAGGCCCAAATCCCTAGAAAGCTGCAAAACGGCGCCACTATAGGACACGTGGCATCACCTGATTGCGCCGCCAATCAGAGCCTAGCGTTTTAGGGCACTAACCGTAAAGGGGCACACAATTCCACCCCTATAAATACCCCAATCAATTATGATGGGAGGGGGGATCAAAACATATCATTCTAAGGCACTAAAAGCTCCTACTTCTCTCTACTTTCTCTCTCTACCTTTATTCCATTTCCAGTCACTAACTTGATCGTCGGAGGAGAATAATCCGTCAAACGGAACATTCATTATTTTGCAAGTGTCCGCGTCCTTCCGGCTGTGTTCAAGACCAGTATCCTGAGGGATTCCAAAAAACCCCGTAACACTACCCATTTGAGCCTTATACCCTCTTTTCTATCCATATCTCTAGCTCTCTAGCCATTTGTTTCATTTTTGTTTCCATCTTTAGTTTATGTGAAGCTTATGGTCCTTAGTTTGTTGGTGTTTATTGGAGTTAAAGTATGGGTATTTAGTTCATTTGATGAGAAAGTTTGTGTTGTGTATAATGTGTGAATAAAGGCAAATGCAAGTTGAATAAGTTGTCCATAGTCAAAAGAGGCAAGGACAAATCAATAAAGAAAGAAGAAAGCAAAAGCAAATGCCTTGAAAAGAAAAACAAAAAAAAAATAAAAAAGAAGAAAAACTGTAAAAACAAAAAAATATTTTGATGTAGGTGTGATCTCCCTAGTTTAGAGCATTGAGGAAAATGCTCCATTTAAGCTTGGGGGGAAGCGTGCTTACGCTTTTTGTATATATGTTTGTGATTTTTCCTTTGAATACGCTTGGGGGTGTTGGTATTTTTGTTTGGTGATAGCTTGAATATGATGTTGAGGATTGGTCACCCTTTGCTTCACATTTTAGGTATACCACCAAATTTCAAATTTTAGCCTACCTTTAGCCTTTTCTCCCTTACATTACAACCCTTCGAAGACCTTTTAACCTTTATGGTTGAGTCGCAAGTCGATGGAGGGAGATAGGAGTCAAGCTTATGGAGCAGTTTGCATAGTCAAGATGTCGAGTAGCCCTAAAATCTCTTGTTTTCCTGTTCCTTCGAGGAATCATTGAGATGCTTACTAGTGGTGGATTTGAAACTAGTAGGGAGAACGCAGTAAGATTATTTGGGATGAAGATGAATTGTGTTTCATTAGTTCTGTATGCTTAGCATGTTTTATGTTTCAATTAACCTTGGATATCTTGGAACGTGCATTCCCTTATTTGTTTAGGAAGTTTTGCTTCCATTTGTACTTGGTCATTTGCAAAATTCCATTTCATTAGCACGTGTTTTCCCTTTTGTTTCTTTTTCATTTTATTTTCATGCTTTGCCTCGTTTTTGTTTTAAGAGTTATGGGTTAAGCTCTTTTGGAAACCCTTACGAGACCTAACTAATCCTAATTGAAGACTTTGGGGTTTTAAGGGCTTGTTGTAGCTAAAAACAACCTGCGCGGCTGTGCATCTCCTTCGCGCGGGCGTGTCACTTAGGTCGTCGCGGGCGCGCATGTTCGTGAGAGGGTGCGCCCAATCAGGCCTATATTTGGACGTCTTCCTTATTTCTTCCTAGTTAGTTATACTATAAATAGCTATTCCTTCTATTTTTGAAGGACAACTAGAATTAGACTTGAACTTCCATTTTTGTACAAGATTTTAGAGAGAGAAACTTGAGAGAGAAAATTGGTGATTTCTACTTTTGATCTTCTTCTACTTTGAATGCAAGCACAATTTCTTTGATTTGATCAAAGTTTGTAAGATTCTTCTTCTTTTTGATTCAATATCTTTGTATTTGATTTTGATTAGTTGTTGCAATTTCATGTTTATTGATTGATTTGATCTTGATTAGTTTATTTTGCAATGATGATGATGATATTGATGATTAGTTTAGTTTTGCTTCTTCAATTTACTATGATTAGTGAGTAGAATCTTTGCTAGGGTGATGGTGAAGCATGCATGAATGTTGGATCATTGCTAATTGATGGAATTTGATTGATTGAATGTTGTAATTAAATTGGTTGATAGAATTATGCATGTGTTTGGATTAATAGGAGTAGCTAACCTTGATTTTCAAGCTAGATTACATTGTGATTACTAATGACAAGACTACTTGATTTAGGAATTGCATTTATTGATTGAATTTGATTTGTGATTCTTCTTGTTAGTCATCAATAGAGGACACCTAACTTGACTTCTGAGAGATAACCTTTTGAGTTCTTTCGATTGGTGATTACTATTTTCCCTCGTAATGTTTGGTTGATCGATTCCCCTTAATTAGCATTCCTATCTTGATTGCATGTTGATCCTAATCCCTAGTGCTTTTGATATTGAATTTCTTTAGTGATTTAGTTGCTTGAGACCATCAGCTTACACAATCAACATCTTCCTATACTTTGAAGTAGCTTTACTCTAGGCTCTAGTAACCTTTCTCCCATTCCTCGTGGTTCGACCCTTAACTTACCCCTATACTTTGTTTAGGATTAGTCGAGTGTTTACAAATTTTGTTGATAAGGATTTGAGAATAAAACAACGTGTTTAAATCCTCTATCAATTTGTCCCTTTTAAGCGAGAATAAAATGATTCCAAGACCCCAAAAATCAATAAGTGATTAAGCATGCTTTGGCTTGTCTTAACACTTAATATTTTAAGGTAAGCAATCTAATTTCTAATACCTCTAAGCTATTCTTGGTTCGATAAATCGTCGCATCTAATGCTTTCTTGACGTTTATCCTCGTTGCCACGACATCTAAGGACTCCTTACTTTTATCGTTAAGTTTAACTAAAACTAACGCGTATACCTAATATACCTTACTTCCCTAGGAAAGTAGCAATGTCTTGCTTTGACATAGCCCATTACTATTCTCATTAGTTCGGTAAGTGTCATTTTGGAGTGTCATATTCCCATTACTATGCCCATTACTATTCTCATTAACTCAATATCATAGGGACTTAGGGTTTCTATATATGTTGGTTGATTTAAGTGAACTAAATTAATCATTTACCATTAAAAATCCTAAACATGCATCTAATATCGCAATTATACATAAGCAAATATATATATATATATATATATATATATATATATATATATATATATATATATATATATATAAGATAATCAAAGACGCGTGGCAAACTAGCATGACCCTTGAAACTCAAAGCATCCAATCTTCAAGGTCACTGTCACATCTTTTGGCTTTGTCTTCTTAAAAACGCCGTCTTTTAGACTTCACCATTAAACATGCAACTTACGAGCAACAAGGACTAATCTAAATAATCTAAGTACAAATACTTAACGGCACGCAGTCTATAATTAGATTTATAAAAATATGTAACGGCATACAATCCGTATTTACTATCCTAGTCGGGCATAGTAGTTGCCTTTTTGTAAAAACCTGCATAAGAACATTTATAATATTCCATTCACCCATTCACTTCTAAAATGAATGGCACATGCATTTTTACAAATAACACAAGCAACACTACAAAACATTGTGTGGATGAGTGATATTTATGTCACCCTTAAGGAGTAGTTTTAGAGTATTTTTCGTGTTTATTTTCTCTTATTTTTCCCTTTTATTCTCTTGTTTCCTCTTAAACAAAGTTTCTATTTTATTTGGTGAATTCGAGGTATTTTAGTTCATTTGGTAGATTTTATTAGTTTTGATTTATTTTTGTATTTTATTCGATTTTATTTACTTATGTAGTTTTAATTATTTTTAGTTTAAGTTTCGTATCGTCTCTTATTTTAGTTTACTTTATTTATTTTCGTTTTATTTTATTCTATGTCCCATTTCTCCTCTGGATTTGTGTTTTGTGTAGGCGAATGCTCGTTGGTCAAGGCACGTGTTCAAGGTTCAAATTGCTAGTGTCGGAAGCTTTGTATCACAAGCGTAGTGGCTCAAGTGCCCTATTTGTGCTACTCCAAGCCTCTCCAAGCTGCTGTCCTGCTCCCTTCCAAGAGCAGCCACACAATTCCAGCCTCCCCCGCTCCAATTCAAAAAACAGCAGCACCGAACCATCTGACTACCTCCTTGCCATCACCAATCACAGCCCCACACTACCAATTCACCATCTCCACCACAACACCGAGCTGCTGCTATGCTCCCTCACGACACCAACAACATCGCAGCAGCTCCTTAATCTCCTCGCCACCACAATTCCTAATCAGCCCCATCTTTCCTCTCGCTACCCCTTAATTGCAGCCCTTAATTGCAGCAGCCCTGCTCACGCAATCCACCAATTCGCACTAGCAACAGCCATAAAATCAGAGCAAATAAAAAATTAATCGGGTTCAGGCAAACTTTTGAAAAGTTCGATCAAACGGCTAATATGGTCAGAACCTTCTGAAGTTTTCTAATTTGAAGAGGTTCGGTCGAACACACCCTTGGATTGACAGAACCAACCCATAGTCCGACCACACCTACCCTCTGTTCGACCGAACCATAGTACGAGCTTCCCACGTGATTATTATTGAAGATCAAACGGTTGAAAGAAAAGATTGAAGATGATGCTTGATGATGACCGTTGATGATGGTGTGATGCGGTGGTGATGAAGAGCAAGAGCAGCCAAGGAAATTCGAAGAAGAGGGAATGGGGGTCTAACATTTTGGTTTTGGTGGGATTTGTTTTCTTCTATTTTTATTTTTTTTTCCTTTTCGTTGTATTTATTTTTCCTTATCTTAATTCTTTTCTCTTTTATTTTTCTTTTGTCTCCTCTTTATTTCTCATTTTCTATTATTCTCTTATTTTTAATTTTGTTTTTCTACCTTAGTTTAAATACCCAAATTTGGGGTAATTAGAAAGGAAAGCTTAGTATTATTACCTCTTAATTAGATATTTTAGCTCTCTCTTTCTCTCTCTTAGCTTAGGTTAGAGTTTTAAGGAGGATTAGCCTCCATAGTTAGGGTTTTAGAGAGAGAAAGTGAGGAAAATTAAAGAGAAATTGTGGATTTTTTATTATCAATTTGTGACAAGATGATTTGAAGATCTCCATACTTCAATCAATAAGCTTTTCTCACGCTCTCTTCTCTTATTTTATTTTTTTTATTGATTTTGTTTAATGTTTTTTATTATTGCTTTTGGAATTACTTGCTAATCATGTTGATGCATGTTAATTTGTTGATTAATTTTGTTATTAGCATGATTAGTGAGTAGTTCTCCTACCAAGGAGATGGTGGTGGTGTAGTTGGATCTTAAGCATGTTTTAGGGTTTGGAATTGATTTGTTTGTGATTAAAATGCTTTGTTTTTCATGTTCTACCAATTATTTCATTTGACAGGTCCATCAATTGTTGTAGTTGGATGGATTGAACTAGGTTATGGCGATAGCGTGATCTAGGAATGTCCATTGAATGATTTGTTTGATTTTTACCACGATTCGCTTGGCTTATGACGATAGTGTAGGTTGTGCTTGAGTTGGGAAATAGATTAACCCCGATAGGTGGTTAGATTGTGCTTTAAATCATTGACATGAGTTGCTTAGTTCTTGTTTCAATTCAATTTCATGGTTGGTCATGTTTGAGTGAATGTTATGCCTAAACTTTTTCCCTTAGTGCTTTATTTCTTGTTTTAGTGTCATTAGACTTTAGATTACTATCCCTTATCCCGGACTAGCTTAGTTGTTAATAATATTTGGTGGTGTTTATTTGTTCTTTGTGGTTCGACCCCTATGCTTACCTTATACTCGTATGAGCGCGTACTAGTTACTAACTTAGGTGGTTAATCCGATTAACATGCCTAATTAAAACTAGTTAAGTGTTTATCCACTTATGTGTACTAACACCATAACAAAAAGCACAATTAAGGCTTAATCAAGCTCAAAACTGATTAATGAAGCTCCTACTAAATTCCACATCCAACTTAATTAAATTAATCCAATTAAATATTAATTAAGCCGATCAAATCAAAATTTGTCAAAATTTTGGAAGTACGTGAAAAAACCGAGGCCTAGCCTCGTTTTAAACAAAATCGCAAAATAAAATGAGGTAAATATAACGGCTATCACAAAATTGGGCCCCTTAGCTCCCATTCAAAAATGGGTGCTGCTAGGTTGCGAGGCCTAGCAGCTAGCTAAAGCCCCGGGCTGATGTTGCCTAGCAGCCTTGGCTACTCGCACGCACGCAAGTGTTGGGTGCTGCCTAGCAGCCCCGGCCTTGCGTGCCGAGCTGCTGCTAGGCGCTGCCTGTCAGCTAGCACGCACATGGCGCGCGCGCTGCTGCTGTTGTGCTTGTCGCGCCATGCCAGCCTTCCTCGCATGCCCTCCGAACAAGCGTGCTTGTAGCCACACACAACGCACACATATAATGCACCTGGCTCGGCAGCAACATGGCGAGTTACAAAAGCAGCCCTGCTGGCCGAGCCATGGTGCTCGAAGCTTGAGCTTCGATTTTTGCTTTGTGCCTCGGGATCTTACTCCAATTTTTTTTTGTGACTCTAAGTTAATTCCAAATTAAATATTAGAACTATTTAAGAACTTTTCTTTTAGGCAGTGTTTGGGAATCTGTATTTAATTTCAAATTACTCATTTCAATTCTTGGAATTGAAATTCTAATATTTAATTCCAAAAATGGTGTTTGGAATATTGCTAGAATTTAAATTCTAGAATTTCAAATTCATGATGTTGTTTGGATGGACTGGAATTTTAATTTCACAATGGAATTTTTCAATTGACTTTTTTTTACCAAAAAAGATAAAAATTAAAATGCAATACAGCTTCCATCTCTTCTGAGAACTCCAATGGCAGTTCAACATTGCGAACTCCAATGGCAGTTCAACAATGATGATGCAACACTGAGAGCTCGAATGACACTTCAATAATGGAGACAAAGTGTCGATAACACCAATAACGCTTAGAAAAGCAACAGTTTTGCCTTGTTCCCGATCGGGGTCTTCTCGATAAAATCATCATCGTCTTCTTCGGTTAAATTAAGGTTGAGGTTCATCATCATAACTTAGTCGGAAAGTGGAACCATAGTTTTTTCCGACGACGAAGGTTGAAGCAGTGGATCCATGAGGGAGAATATTTATATTGTAGAAGACAGGGGAGAGAAAATATGAGTAGTTTTCCTGGAAAATATTAAGGAGAGAGAAGTTGAAGGTGAATAGATGCACATCACTTGGAATTGAAATGACATATAGATTTCAAATTCTCTGGTGTAGGCTATTTTTGATAAGTGTGTGGAATTGAGCCAAATTCAATTCCAAAATCTTTGAGCTTCCAAACAACTCAATTGGGACAAATCAAGCATTTGAAATGAAATGACAATTATCAAACAGACCATTAATAATTTTGGCTCAACTTGATGCAACAAAAATTGAGGGCTTGTCTCATAATTAATTTGACCAAAAATAAAATTAATAATGAGATTTGACGAAATTAGTTGAATAAATAGTCAATCAACCAATGAAAATAATTTATCCAACAATTACACATGCACATTTGAATATTACAACCTTCCAATATGAACAATAATATTTCAAGCAAAAGTATGAACATTCATGATTTTAATCAACTTCCAAAATAATTAAAACTCAAAATTTGTTCACTTTGGATTTTAGCAAGTTAAGATTCAACCATTTAAATCATTAAAGATTGAATCTTAAACTATTTTAAGGGTTCAAAAATCATTTTTAACATAAACTTACACATTACAAGCAATCTAATTGCAAGAATGAATAATTCCAAGTTTATGTAAAATAAGAGATATCCAATTTAAGCAACCAATTTACATCATAAACATGCTTAATAAGAATGAAATTACAGAAGATTAACGGTATAATCAAACACATAATCCAGCAATTGCATATCATAATTAATCAAGGTTTAAAGATTTAAAAAATTACGTTCTAAACGAAAAATCCTTTGAAAAACAACATTCTGGACAGAGTTTGGCTTATAGAAGGCCATTTTTAATCACAAGGTGGGTAAAGGGTGATTAAAACATCGATTCCACTCAAAATTCAATATTTTTGAGTCAAAATCTGGGTTCATAGTAAAAAATTAGCAATAATACAAATTTAATCCAATTAAAAACGAGGTCCTAATCTAATTAGGTTGCTAATCCAGAAATTTATATCCGTTTTAAATCACCTAAATTAATATTTAGTTGTAAAAATTAAATGCAAGAGGCTCTTATACCGCTGTTGGGTTTTTGGTGTCCGCGCGGAAACAAAACTTGCGAGGATTGCATGCATAATTAATACAACTAAACAACCTAACATGCAATTATTAAATACAATAAACATATAAACATACAAAGAGGGAGAGAGAAATTAAGGAAAAGACTTCCTTACCCATGAAGCGTGCTACTCACGAACCCCAAGCACTAACACGGAAAGCTCTAAACCTGCAAGTGAAAATCCTCCTTCTTCACACACCTACACGCCCGAACGGGTCCCTAACTCGTATCTTAGACGATGCTAGACCAAAAGAAACTAGAGTATTACTAACTTAAAGGATTTCTCGCGCTTTTGGGAGATACCTTATTGAGTTCAACTCAAGTGAATAATCCCAACTCCCAAGATTGGTATTTATAGGCAAAGGCTCTCAAAAACCTCAATCATCTTTCCATGTGGGAGAAATGATAAGTGAGGAAAAGTAAGCAATTAATTTAATTCTAAATTAAATTAAATAGCATAAACAATAAGCAAACGACAAGTGGCAATACAAGGAAGGGGTTAGGTAAGGACCACAAACCCTCCCCTTGTGGAGCAAGCAAACCCGCCAACTTACCCTTGGCCAACATAAGTCTGACCGGCCCTAAGCCTTGGCTCCAAGGCATGCCTAGCTGGCGGCTTTGCCCTTGGTTGGGCCTGCTAGTACGCCACAAGACCACGCGAGCTGCTGGGCACTAACAGGCTGCAGCGAGGCCTGCTCGCGTGCTTGCAGGCTGGTGCTAGCGTTGCTAGCATCGGCCTGGTCGCATGCTTGCGGGCTGATGCTAGCGCCGCTAGCTCGCTCAGCAGGCATGCTTACGAGGCATTACGCTGCTAGCTAGCTAGCTCGGCCAGCACGCCCGACCAGCGCACATGCGTGGTTGCTGGGCTTGCGGCCGCGGTTAGAGCATGGCTAGCAACCTTGCTAGCCTAGGTTGCCTAGTCCTCGATTGGCTAGGCCAATCCGAGGCTAGGTCTTTTCGTGATGACTTGTCATTTGACTTATTTTCTCGTTTTCTCGATTCGTTGAATCGTCTTGACGTTCGACTCTCGGCTTAGATGCTCTAAGCTCGGAATCCGACGTCTGAGTTTGTAAAATCTCTATCGACTTATTTAATCCTTTGGATTAATTTGTCGCTTTTGTTCGGTTACACGATTGGGTGTGACCCGAAGGGTTCAGTCAAGAGCAAGCTGTAATATTAATTATACATTAATATTACTGATCGAAAACGGCCTCCAGATAGGTATTCCGATCACTTGACCTCACTGTATAATTATCTTTCCTAATTAATTTCAGACACTCGATTGGAATAATTACACTTGTTTGAAAGACACCATTCCATTCAAATTCAATTATCCTTTTCATCATTCCTTCGATTTTGGAATAGAAATCATGTTTAGGTTGTTATTTTGATTCCTAGTATCATGTTTAGAATATTATTTTTATTTCTAGTATCATGTTTAGGATAATGCTTTGATTTTGTTATTAGTGACATGCTAGGATTTGTTATTAATGTGTTTAGTATCATGTCTAGGATCTTACTACTAACGATGTTTTGATGATGTTCTTATGATGATGATTGTTATATTAATCATATGTTGCTTGTTTATTCATGTTTTATTGCTATTGCTTGATCACGCCCTTTTTTTAGGTTTAAATGGAATTTGTACTTGAAATCACGCTTAATAAGATAATTAATAATTTGATTTAGGCTAATATGACTTTAATTCAAGTGATCACCAATAATAGATTTGATTGTGAATTAATAATCAACCAACGTAGATTAAACAGGTTTAGGACTAATATGATGTATGTATGTTAATCGAAAAGTGCGCATGAATATCAATAAGAATCAAGTAGAGGCCTATTTAGGGTGGGTTTGGCTTTTCTAAGGTCAAATTCGTACCATCATCCCTGAACATCCAGCCATGGTTCCGGACCACTATGGAGTTAGCAATCTCTGTGATTGTGAATGGGGTGTAACCTTCACACCCGTGAACGGTTTACAAGTTCCTAAAACTTGTTGGCCACTCTTTTTCTCTAGCTTCTTTTCCTTAGAGCACCGCCATGCTTAAAACCATGACACCACAGTAGGGCGGAGGTGAAAAATTCCCCACACCTCCTAAACCGGCCTTTGTTTATTGGGCCTCTAAGTGATATTGGCCCAGTTCCTTCTATATTTCGACCATGTAATACCCTGTATTTTTATACGTATTTTAATTTAAATAAGTATTTTCTTAACAGTATTTAAATAATTCGAAATGAATTATTTAAGGTTTGTTATTAATTTAAAAAGAATGTTTTTGATTAAAAGTATATTTTAATTATTAAATAACCCTGAAATTTTTTTATTTTATGATTTAAAAATATTGGGGCATATTATTTTATAAAAAGATAATTTTTAAGAGTCGAAGTTGTAAATAAAGTCAAAATCCTAGTTTGATTAGGAATCCTAGTTTGAGTAGGAAAGGGATTATTAAGGGTAGTAAGTAGGAGGTTATGAGAGAGGGTATAAATACCCATTATATGCCTAAGGTGGAGTCGACTCAAAGATAAATTCTCTCTCTCCTCTACATTTCTTTTCTCCTTAATTTTTCCCTTCCCCTTTATTTTTAATTTTAATGTTTTAATCACGTTTAGATTCTAACTCGTCCTATTTTTACCAAAAAAATAGTGTTTTCCGTGTGTAAACAACGTTTTAATCAAAACTCACTACAATTAGTAGTGAGCACCACCCTCTCGTGGCCAAATTTAGCCTCTAAATATGGTTTTCGGGTAGTTTTTGATTTTTAACGAAGGTTTAATGTTTTAATATAATTTTCAGATTTATTTGACAGGTTCAAACCTTAAAAAGTGTGCTGGAATTTTACTTTGTGGTTTTAATTACCCACATAAAGGAAGAGTTTTAAAGGTTTTAAACCAAAATTTCAGCTTATTAGAGAGGGTTTAAAGTGTTTAAAAGTTGCTTGAAATTTGTGTAATCAAGGGAGTAATTGAGTTTATGTATTTTGTATTGTACAAGACTTTAAGTTGAGTAATTTCTAGCATGGTGGTTAGTTGGAAAGAAGATTTAAGGTACGTTCGCGTACTTGGTAATTACTTGAATATGTAGAAGCATGCTAGACTTTGTTTAATTAATCCCAGGTAGTATCATGATAGGTGTTGGTTGGAATTTGTTGATTGGATTGATGTTGGTAAATAATTTGTGATGTATGAAATATTTAGGATGAATTGGTGATTGGAATTGATTATGTTAACATGTTGAACATGAACCACACTTTTATTACTGGCATGTTAGAGAGCACATTTAATTAAACTAAATGTTTAGTTTGGTTTGGAATATGGAAAGGGAATTTTATTATGTTTCATATAATTTTTATTGCTGCTATAAGCATGAGGAAGGAGCTATATAAATGTCTATGTACATGAGGATAAAATTATATTTTGGTGCCTAAGTGCATTTAAGGTGTTTCTAACACCGAGGGATAGGATTTAAGGTGTTTTATGCGCTTCAGGTGTTTCTAACACCGAGGGATAGGATTTGCGGTGCATGCGTTTAAGGTGTCTTCGACACTGAGGTAGATTAAAAAGGGGTTAAAATATTAAATTTATGTGGTCACTAATTATTCAAGAATTAAATTGGTATGTTTGATATCTTGAATTAGTGATAATGTTTGATTGTGTTATGGTTAGAGAGTCATCACCGAGTCTAATAATATGTAAATAACGTAAAGTGAAAGAGATTACACACCAAAACTCTTGGAACGTATATACCTTAAGTATGAACATATGGGGGGAGTTATGCGATTTTATATTTGACCATAACTTCTACAGGGAGTACAGGATGCTGTATTTTCCTTTTTATTATTTATTATGCGCAGGACGTCCAGTCACTTTATGTGACATTTGCCTACTCGGTTAGCTCCAGGTGTAGTTTACCTCAATTTATTTGTGGCAGGGATTTGGTTGGAAACTCGTTCGATTTGTAATAAAAAATTTTATGAACATTGGTATTGGTCTAGTTAGGTGTTGAATGTTTTGTATGCTTGTAAACAGGTGCTACACGGTAAGTTGTGTGTTGATAGAATGAAAGCATGTTAGTGTGTTTTATTACGCTTATGTACTAAGCATGGCTGATTGTGTGTTTGCATGTTTGTTTGGCCTTGTCTTTACCTTGGCCCTACGACGACCCTTTTCTAATGGCGAGTAGTGGGGACAAGTAGAGAGAAGCTTTCAGGTGATGAAACATATCAAGCATGATGGGTTTGAGCGAAAAGGGTTACATGTTTCTTTGTTTGTTATTTATTGTATTGAATTATTTATGTAATTGTTGACACTAACATTAGTTAATGTTTATATTTAATTTGGTTTTAAAGGGCCTTTAATGGTTCCAAGTTATTATTTTAGTGTAAGTTGGTTTTAAAAGTTGAGTTGATTTTATTAAACTTTATTTCATTTGAGTTTTTAAAAGATAGTATTCCGTTGTGTCTTTGATATTTGCCTTAGTCGTTTTCACGGTGGCGGTAATGTCTTAGATTTTCCTTTTTCTTATTTTAAAAGGGCAAAACAGGTATTTTAAAGGAAAGGAATTTCTAGGGTATTACAAACCAGTTCAGCCCAAAAACCTTTTGCTGAATGTAAGACCCATTTTACTCGGTCAAAGTCAAGAAGGTCCAATAAAAAGTCAAAAATCTGATTTTTGGGTGTAACAGGTAAAAATACCATAAACATGTGGACAAATCCAATTGTGACATGTGTCTCCCTAGGAAGCGTTCAAAATGAGGCAACCAGGATAAGACACGTGGCACTGCCATCATTAGGGAAATGGTAGCCTTTAAGGGGCCAAATCCTAATGCGTCGTAAAAACGGGGTAGCCCAATTACCTAGGTTAAAGTGACTTAAACAAGGGCACGCACTCCTATACACTATAAATAAGGACATTTATTACCTTGGGAGACACAATTACAATCATTTTCAGACACTATTCATCAATTATTATAACAGCAACATTCACTATTCTTATCTCCGGATTTGAGAAAAGCAACTTTCACTTTCTACATTTACTTTCCTCCAACTCCATCCGGTACTAACTTAAGCTTCGGAGTTAGAACTCTGAACAACAGGAACTTCTGTTTGTGCCGCACGAAGTCAGTCTTAGCGTTGTAACTCTCCCCTAGAACGCATCAGAAAACCCCAAAACAATATCTCTAAATTACAAAAAATAAATTACTCTCTCCATCCAATAATACTTGAGACGTTGGGGTGGACACGTATTTTAAGAAAACAACAAGTGGGCCCATTTAAAACATTTATTTATTATATAAATAATTCTCTTTTATATTTGTATATTGTAAGAAGACAAAAAGTGGAGGTTGTGGGGGTAGTGAGGATTTAATTGGGTTTTGGGGTTTGTGGTCCCAAAGACAGTATAGGAAAATATTTTTTTTATTAGTGATCTTATTCCATATTTAGTAACGTGTCAAGTATTTTGGGACAGATGAAAATAGTAATAATGTCAAATATTATGCTACGGAGGGAGTATTCAACATTGAATTAAAAATGACGATACACGATATATGATACACATTATTAATAATGAATAATCAAATAATGTAAAATATATCACTATTATGCATTAGGCTAACTTTAGTTTCGATTTTAAGAGATTTAATATTTAAAGTTTTAATAGTAGTAGTAGTAGTAGTAGTAGTAGTAATGATAATAATAATAATAATAATAATAATAATAATAATAATAATAATAATAATAATAATAATAATAATAATAATAATAATAATAATAAGCCTGGTGGTGGTATTCGGCCTATTGTTGTGGGTACCGTTTGGAGGCGTCTGGATTCAAAGGTTGGCGCTGCTTTAATTGGTGCACATTTGGGAAGCTATTTAGGAGGTCTTCAGTTTGGCGTTAGGGTGCCGGCTGGTGGTGAGGCTATTTTTCATGTTGTTAATCATTTGGTTAAGGCTCGTGGTGGTGATGGCCTTTCTATGTTGCTGGTGGAATTTTAGAATGCCTTTAACTTGGTTTATCGTTCGGCTGTGTTGCGTGAGATTCGTCTCCGTTGTCCATCTCTCTCGCGTTGGGTTGAATTATGTTACTCTTTTTCTATCAGGTTGTTTTATGGGGAGCATACCTTATGGTCATGTCTAGGAGTGCAGCAGGGTGATCCTCTTGGCCCTTTGCTTTTTTGCTTCGAATCTTCATCCGTTGGTGTGCCGAATCACGGATTCTTTTGACTTATGTTTGTATGCTTGGTATTTGGATGACGACACTATTATTGGTGACACCTTAGTAGTAGGTAAGGTTATGGAGTTCATTTTGGCAGAGGGACTTCGTCTCGGCCTCCATGTCAACATTAAGAAAACGGAAGTTTTCTGGCCCTCGGAGGACCCTCGAAGCCGTCTCGTAGGTGTCTTTCCTCCAAATATTGCTCGTCCTATGCATGGTGTTAAGTTTCTTGGTGGTCCTGTCAGTGTGGATTCCTCTTTCTGTGGTGAGCTTGTTTCGCAAAGAGTGTTAAAGACCATTGTGCTAATGAATGCTGTTGCTAAGCTCGATGATCCCCAATGTGAGTTGTTACTTCTTCGTGCATGTACTGGGGTTTCCAAACTCTACTTTGCTATGTGCACTTGTCCCCCTCATCTTTTTTGATATGGCCCAGACTTCTTTTAATGTGGCTCTTCGGGCTTCTTTGGAGCGCATTGTAACTACTTCGGGGCCTGGTTTTGGTAATTGGCAATGACGACTTGCCACCTTACCTTTTGCTTACGGTGGACTGGGTGTCTATTCAGCGGGTGATGTTCGGCACTATGCTTTCCTTGCGTCGCGTTTGTAGTCTTCAGGCTATGCTTCTTCGCAATTCTGGTATTGTTGGTCCAGGACCGACCTTCGATGGTGCTCTTAGTCTTTTTAACAGGACTGTGGAAACTTACCTTATGAGTAACTAAAGGTGGGCAGCGTGTCGTGCCGGGCCGTCGCGGGACGTGCCTGGCAGGCCAGGGCCTTCGGCGTGTCGTGCTGGCGTTCAAGGTTTGGCGTGCCGTGCCGTGCCACCAAATCACGCAGGCCAGCCCATGGCATTGCACGACCCACGTGATTGGCGGGCTGTGCCAGGCACGTTGAGCTTCGACTTTGTTTGTTTTTTTTTTTTAAATGATTATATTATTTTTTTAAAAATAAATTAAGTTTATATAATATATATATTTATATATATACGGGGAGGTTCAGCTAAAAACAGGGCTTATGGTGAAAACTAAAAACATAAAATCTCAACTATCCATTATTACAAACAAGATTTAACGGTTAAAAAAAAAAACGTAGAGTCACTATACATAAAAATAACGGAACTATATACAAAAATAGAGTAACTATATCAATTTTTACAACATTTACATAAGGTCACTATATACAAAAATAAGGTAACCATATCAATTTTGATCATATTATCATAGAAGTCACTATATACAAATGTAGGGTAATTGTATCAATTTTGACCACATTTACATATAGGTCACTATATACAAAGATAAGATAACTATATTAATTATGACAACATTTACATAAAGGTCACTATATACAAAGATAAGATAACTATATTAATTTTGATGGTAACCTCCAACCATAGATAAGCAACACCCAATCTACGAGCCACTTGGATTCCATACATTGCTGCAAACATATCATCGTATCCAAACCAAGAGAAAAAAAAGGGAAGACACGCACCCTTCATTCTCTAAACCAATATTAGGAAGCTTGTCTCTTGTGCCTTGAGAAAGATAGCTCCTTAAGAAAAGACCACGAATAGGATGTTGAATAGAACGACACATCTCAACAAGGTCTTTCAGAAGATTTATACAAGAAGCCTCATTCGATTTGAGGTAAATGGAACCCACAGTAAAAAGGAGGTACCTGGTGATTTAAAATCAGATTTTTCAATATTACTCCAACAATAGAAAAAATAAGTACTAAAAAAAAAAATCCAATCAAGGCATCAGTATGAATTTGTGCTGCTACAGTTTCAAATGCTACGATTAACAATTGTATACAGTGAAAGCTAAAGACTAAGATAGTCACTTAAAGCGTTATGGCCTAAACCATCATCACAAATAGCTTTAGTTGTCAATGTACTGATATAGTTTCAATGGCCAGCAAATGTATGAAGTGCAAGCTAGAAACTAAGATAAGCACTTAAAGCAGTACAGCTTAAACTATTATCACTTTGAAATTGAAAGCCAGAACTACACTACACTCTCAAGATGGGTTTACATTTCAATTCAAAACATTTGAAAAGTTTCCGACTCTTCGCTAGAAACAAGTGAATAGCGTCTCCAAAGCAAGTTCGAGGAAACAATTCTACTAAAAAGGAAAAGAAACTTGCACAACAATATTTCCTTTTTTTTAGAAACCAATCAAATGCCAAAAGATTCTAATTTAATAACATAATAGTTTGGCTTTCAAGGCTATGCTTCCAAAATAGCCTATGACTACCTCTACAAGAGTGACATTTCATTCGATTGCCTATACTATTAGCAGCTAAAAACATCTCATTGATAGAACAGGAAAATCAAACAGGAAATCGAACAAAATTGAACAAAATCGAACAGGTTATCGCAAATCAAACAAAATTGATGAAAAAAAGTCGAAAAAATTGATGAGCAAAAGTCGCAAAATCGCACTGGAAATGGAACAAAATTGATGAACAAAACACACAAAATCGCATAAGAAATTGAACAAAATCGCAGAAAAATATTAACAGGAAAATTAAATGCTTGACTCGACAATATTCGCATGCTATACAACAAATTTCGAATCCAAACAACAATTTATATTTCATAACAAAAACATTCGAGCAATTAACTAGAATTAAACCCTATATTGTGAAATTGATATTCGATAATTTAAGAAATTCTACCTGAGAAGCTGCTTCAATGGAGAAGAAAGCTCAAAGTCGCTTCAATGGAGGATCGAGAAAGCTCAAAACTCGCTTCAATGGGATGAATATTCAGCGACGAAAATGATTAACTCACATTATTGATTATTGAAACGCAAAACTCACTTTTTAGGTTCAATTTTGAAGCTAAAGACGAAATTGATGAAGATTGAAGCAAATTCCTCTGAAATTTGATGATTTTTTGGGAGGAGGAGAGAGAAACAATGAGATCGTGAGATTGAAGAAAGATAAAAATAGAGCAGAGAGAATAGATGGTCAAGATTACAAGTAACGCGAATGTAATCTAATCTGTTAGATGAAAATTCAATGGTCTAGATCATCTGTTTTCAGTTTTTAGCTTTAGATTTGTTTCACATGATCGATCCAATAAGCGAAGCATATAGAATCTGATTCATCCTCTCTCGCTCATCAGGTATCTGTGGACACTTCTTCTTGCTGAGAGTTATACCATGTGACAAGGGTAGGTGCCCTCTTTTGGCCTCCTCCATGTTGAATCGTGCCAGTACCTTATCAATATAAGTACTTTGGCTCAATCCAATTATCCTTTTAGATCTATCCCGATAGATCTTGATGCCCAATATGTACTGTGCCTCTCCCAAATCCTTTATTGAAAAATACATTCCAAGCCAAGCCTTTACAGACTCTAACATTAGAAAGCTGTTTCCAATGAGCAATATGTCACTCCCACTAACCTTCTTGTAAGCACAAGACTCATCTGGATTCTTGATATAACCAAACTTACTAAAGGCTTCATCAAATCACAAATTTCAACTTCTGCTTGCCTGCTTTAATAAAAAAAAATGGACTTGTTAAGCTTGCATACCTTCCTAGCATTGCTTGGATCATCAAAACCTTTCGGCTGTGTCATGTACACAGTTTCTTCCGAAATCCCATTAAGGAAGGCGATTTTAACATCCATTTGCCATATTTCATAATCATAATATGCGACATTTGCTAGGATAATCCGAATGAACTTAAGCATAGCGACTAGCAAAATAGTTTCATCATAATCAACACCGTGAATTTTCTTGTAACCTTTTGCCACTAATCTAGCTTTGTATACATATACATCTCCATCTTTGTCGGTCTTCAACTTGAAAACCCATTTGCAACCGATAGTTGTGTAACCTTCTAGCAAATCAACTAAGTCCCAGACTTGATTTTCAAACATTGAGTCCATCTCAAATTTCATGGCCTCCTTCCATTTTGTAGAGTCGAGGCTCATAATTGTTGGGTTTCATAGTGTCCGACACTACGCGGAATGAAACCTGCCCAAGACCCGTACTCTAATTAATGTAACTAAACATGCAATCACATAATTAAAAAAAAGAGAGAGAGAAAGAGAAAAGACGATCTTACCCTCGACGCGTGCTTTTCTCACTCACGAGATCTTACTTGAAAGCTCTAGCTTAGCAAGTGCGTAAGCCTCCAACAGCTCGCACCCTCGACCCGACACGAGCGGTCCCTACCCCGAAGTTTAGTAGGGGCTAGACCAAGGAAATACTAGAGTATTACGAACTCAAAGGTTTTCTCACTTATAGGGAGATGTGTTATTGAGTTCAACTCAAGTGCTTCTTCCCAAACCCAGAACATTGGTATTTATAGGGAAGGGAATCTTGATTACCTATTTCCCATCAATGTGGTCGAATTGCATTTTGGTCAATTTATTTTAATTCAAAAACAAATTAAAATGCAAATGAATCAACAAGTGCCAAGTGGCAAATGGTGAGTAAGGTTAGTTGAGGACCACCAAAAGGGCGGGGGGGACCAAACACCACTTGCTCCCAATCAAGCCACCAAGACCGGTCCCCACATTGACCGGATGCTAGCCCACGCACAGCTAGCTGGCAGCCTGCCGTGGATGCCAAGGCTGCCTAGCTGGCGCCTAGCACCAACGCTCGGCTGGCTGGCCAGCTCGTACACGCATGCGCGCAGGAAGCAAGCCACGCACGCAATGCGGGTTGCTGCTGCTGCGTTGTTTGTGCTGTGCGATGTGCGTGTGTTTGGCGATGCCCAGGTGCTGCGAGGCTATGAGTGGCTGGGTGCGAGGCCCAGCATGCTAGCATGCTAGCATGCATGGCGCGCCAGCTGCTAGCATGCTTGAGGCCAGCAAGCCTAGCACGCATATGCATGCTTGGCTTGTAACATGCCTTGTGATGCGGTTGGTAGCTTAGGCTAGCCTAGCACTCGCATGGCTAGGCCAACGCGAGGCTACGGCCAAGCTCGTACTTGTCGCTTGCTTGATTTCTTGTGTCATCGAATTCTAAATTCGGCTCGACTTATGATGCTCAGTTTTGACGCTCCAAGCTCGATATCCATGTCTTTGTTCGTAATACTCTAATTACCTATCTAATCCTTCAAATTAATTTGTCGTCTCGGATTGGGGTGCGACCCGAAGGGTTCAGTCAAGATTAAGCTGTAATATTAATTATACATTAATATTACTGATCGGAAGTGGGCTCCACCTAGGCATTCTGATCACTTGACCTCACTGAATAATTAGCTTTCTAATAATTCTGAACCCTCTATCGGAATAATACACTTGTTCGAAGGACACCATTCCTTTCAATCTCCCATTTGTCCTTCCGGACAAGTGTGCAGTTAGTGTATAGCCCATTTCCTATGTCACCTAATGTCTTTTCATGAACTATAAGGTAAGATTCTTCATCATCCTTGTTACGTCCAGAAGTGTTTCTCAATTTCCGAGTTCGACTGTCAATATGTATGGTTTCGTAGTAACCCGACACTACGCGAAAGGAAACCCACCAAGACCCGCCCCTTAATTAAAGCAATAAAACAAGAATAATAAACTTAATCAAACAAGATTAAGAACAAGAATTATACCTTTGACGCGTGCTTCGCTCCCAAAGAGCTCTTACTTCAAAATCCCGAAAAGACGAGATCTCCGACGGATCGTACCCTCGACCCGACCCGAGCGTCCTAAGTCTTGAAGGTTAGTCAAGACTCGGACAAAATAACTATGAGTTTTACGAATCAAAGGTTTACTCTTTCTTAGAGTTGCCTTTTTAATTCCACTCAAGGTTGTTTCAATTCCCAATACCAAGCTTGGTATTTATAGGGAAATGATCCCTTGATTTTCATTCCCCAACCAATGTGGGAGAATGCATAATTTCCTAATTAATTTATTTCTAAAATAAATTAATAAATAAATCTAATCACAATGCAACAAGTGTCAAATGGAGAGATGAGGTTAGGAGAGGACCATGGAGGGGTGGGGGGACTATTGCCTTGCTCCCCAAGGCTTTCTCGAAGCCTTGGTCCCCACCCTCACAAAACCGCCTCACCTAAGAGGGGTGCTAGGTTGCTGCTAGCTAGCACGCCAGCTAGCATAGTGTTGGCCAGCCCAGCCAACTAGCATGTGCCTGCCTAGCAGCCTCGCATGCTTGGTGGTAGGCTTTGCTAGGCGCTGGTGCTGGCCAGTGCTAGGCGCTAGTGCTGCTGGCTGCCCAGCACTGCCTATCGCACGCAAACACATATCTCTCGCATCCTATTGCTAGCACAGCTAGCATGCGTGCTGCTAGCGAGCCACGCATGCTGGCCCCTTCCTTCACACCATCCACGCTGCGCACCATGCATCCCTCGCACACGCAACAGCCAGTGCCTAACACTGCTATGCTTGGTGCGAGGCACACACACACGCACCAGCATACGCAAGGCACCTGGCACGCCAGCACTACTCGCCCATGCTTGCACAGCTACGTGCATCCAGGTCAGCACGCACTAGCGTTGTGCTTGGTGCGTGGCCTGCAATGGTGCCTAGCACACACGCAAGGCCAGCGCTGCCTGCCAACTAGCTGTGCTTGGTGCGTGGCCTGCGATGGTGCCTAGCACTCACGCAAGGCCAGCACTGCCTTGCCAGCTTGCTGTGCTATGGTGCACACGCACACGCACTCACGCATGTGCCTAGCACTACTATGGTGTTGTGCGTGGTGCTAGGGGGCTGCGAAGATGCTCACACTTACGCACATGCACATGGGTGTTGTGCTTGGTGCGATAGGCTAGCGATAGTGCCCATGAGCACCCAGGCACCCAGGCTAGCACGTTGCTAGCTGCGATGGGATGCCTGGTGCTTGTGGGGCTTGCGATAGCTGCCATGCGCACCCAGGCACCCATGCTAGCATGCTGCTAGCTTGCGATGGGCTGCCAGGGTGTGCTTAGGCTGCGATAGTGCCTAGCACACACATGGTGCGCCTAGGCTTGCGATGAGCTAGCCTAGCCTAGCTACGGCTATGCTCATACTTGTTGCTTGTGATTTTGCGACGCTCGGTCTCAACGGCCTAGGCTCGATTTCCGACGTCTGTATTCGTAAAACTCTATCGACTCATTAAATCCTTTCGGATTAATTCGTCGTCTCGGATCGGTGATTCGATTGGTTTCGACTCGAAGGGTTCAGTTAAGATTAAGCTGTAATATCAATTGTACCTCGATATTACTGATCGGAAGCGGCCTTCACCTAGGCATTCCGATCACTTGACCTTATTGAAGAATTAGCTCAGTAATAATTCTGAACCCTCTATCGAAAGAATACACTTGTTGGAAGGACACCATTCCTTTCAATCTCCCACTTGTCCTTCCGGACAAGTGTGTATATAGTGTATAGCTCATTTCCTATGTCACTTAATGTTTCTTCGTGAACTATAAGGTAAGATTCTTTGTCATCCTTATTACGTTCAGAAGTGTTTCTCGATCTCTGAGTTCGACTGTCAATAAGCAGGTGATTTCTAAAATCCATCTGAGTATGGCCATGCATTTTCACAATCTCGCTCTTTGAGTGCCCTTGTAAACAACAAAACATTTTCCCTATTGTTAGTAGGGGGACAATCCCAGTCTTGTATTGTAAGTTCTTCTTACTAAGAGGACATAGTCTCTCGAGTGTTCCCGTTATGATCCCCAGTTACGGAAGACTTTTGGAAACATCAAAGAGTCTAGTACTCAAACAAGAAAACTTCACAGTACTCATGGTCTGAGGAATCAAGTTCTGATAGTCATAATGAGAAATGTACTTATGACAAAATTTAAATTTTCTTAAAGTACTCTCATAGGTTTTATCCAGCACAGTTCTAAACTGTACCTGTGCAAATGATTTATGACTGTCACGACCTCGCAGCACAAGAAACGGTGCTGTAAATTATACTACACACTAATCTATGGCGGTCATCAATCGTCCATCTGTTAGATGACCTCGATTAGGGACACTTTTCGATTTAATATTTAATGTTCACTTAACAGGTGTTTCTTTATCCAAGACATGGTCTTGATACCCTATTTTGAATATTTCCGTAAATCGAATGGACTCATTATTTAATTCTAAACCACAATTAAATAGTAATGGAGTGAATGATAATTTTGCACAAAATTAACTACTCCATTAATGAATGGTTTTAATACAGTGTCTTACATTAAATATCCTATTTAATTAAAACACATGTACAGGGAATTTCAAAGCCAGTCTCCAACATGCTTGATTTCTATTGCCTCAATGTGCTTGTTGTGTTTCACTTGAGGCAAAGGTTTAGTCAAAGGATCGGCTACATTATCATCCGTGCCGATCTTACAAATTCTGATTTCACCTTCGGATTTTCATTCCCTTATCATGTGAAATCTCCTTTGCACGTGTTTGACCTTCTGGTGTTCTCTCGGCTCCCTGGCCTGAGCGATAGCTCCATTATTATCACAATAGAGATTTATCGGCCCCTTGATGGAGGGTACAACACCAAGTTTGCTAATGAACTTGCGAATCCAAACAGCCTCCTTGGCAGCTTCCAAAGCGGCCAAGTACTCGGCTTCAGTTGTAGAGTCTGCAGTGGTGCTCTGCTTGGCACTCTTCTAGCTAAATGCTCCTCTATCAGACAGAATATATACCTCGACTGTGACTTGAAGTCGTCTCTGTCAGTCTGGAAGCTAGCGTCGGTGTAACCTTTAACAACCAGTTCTTTGTGGCCTCCATACACTAGGAATTTATCCTTGTTCCTTTTCAGGTACTTAAGGATGTTCTTGGCCGCAGTCCAATGCGCCTCTCCTGGGTTCGATTGGTATCGACTGGTTGCACTCAATGCATACGATACATCTTGATGCCCAATATGTACTGTGCCTCTCCTAAGTCCTTCATTGAAAAGCACTTTCTCAACCAGCCCTTTACGGACTCCAATAATTTTGTGTTGTTTCCAATGAGCAGTATGTCATCGACATACAGGACCAGGAATGCAATATCACTCCCACTAACCTTCTTGTTTACACAAGACTCATCTAGATTCTTGATAAAACCAAACTTGCTAATGGCTTCATCAAATCGCAGATTCCAACTTCTGCTGGCTTGCTTTAGTCCATAAATGGACTTCTTTAGCTTGCAAACCTTTCCAGTGATGCCTGGATCGACAAAACCTTCTGGTTGTGACATATACACAGTTTCTTCTAAAATCCCATTAAGGAAGGCGGTTTTGACATCCATTTTCCATATTTCGTAATCGTAATATGCAGCAATCGCTAGGATGATCCGAACGGATTTTAGCATTGCAACTGGTGAAAAAGTTTCGTCATAGTGAATCCCGTGGACTTGTCTATAACCTTTTGCCACCATCTAACATATCCATCCTTGTCTGTCTTCAGTTTGAAGATCCATTTGCAACCAATGTGTGTATAACCCTCGGGCAAATTCACCAAGTCCCAGACTTGATTTTCAGACATGGAGTCCATCTCGGATTTCATGGCGTCTTGCCATTTTGCAGAGTTGGGGCTCGTCATAGCTTGCTTGTATGTCGCCAGCTCATTACCATCCATGACTAGGATGTCCTGATCATCGGTTAAGACGATACCGAGTTATCTGTCTGGTTGAGATCTTTGTCGTTGCGACCTACGTAGGGTAATCGGTTGAGCATTTACATTGTTTGTTTGATTCTGACCAATCTTCTTAGATGCTTCCAAAGTAGATTGTAAGTTTTGTCAGGTTGACATTGTTGCTCGTCCTCTCGAACTTCGTCGAGTTCGATTTTCCTCCCACTTGTCATTTCGGAAAGGTGATCCTTCTCCAAAAAGACACCATCACGAGCAACAAACACTTTGTTCTCGGATATATTGTAGAAGTAATACCCTTTGGTTTCTTTTGGATATCCCACAAAGAAACACTTATCCGATTTGGGGTGAAGTTTGTCCGAAATTAATCGCTTGACATATGCTTCGCATCCCCAAATCTTGAGAAAAGACAACCTAGGAGGTTTCTTAGTCCATAATTCATATGGAGTCTTTTCAACTGCTTTTTACGGAGCTGTATTCAGTGTTAGTGCTGCTGTTTGTAGCGCATGTCCCCAGAACAAGATAGGGAGTTCACTAAGACCCATCATTGATCGAACCATGTCTAACAAGGTCCGATTCCTCCGTTCGAACACTCCGTTCAATTGAGGAGTTTCGGGAGGTGTCAACTCTGAAAGAATGCCATTTTCTTTCAAGTGATCGTCGAATTCATGGCTCAAATATTCGCCACCTCGATCCGATCGAAGTGCTTTAATTTTCTTGCCAAGTTGATTTTCAACTTCTTTCTGAAATTCTTTGAACTTCTCAAAGGATTCCGATTTATTCGACATTAAGTAGATATAGCGATATCTACTATAATCGTCGGTGAAAGTGATGAAATATCGGTAACCTTGCCTTGCGGGTGTGCTCATAGGTCCACATACATCTGTGTGAATTAGACCTAATAAGTCACTTGCCCTTTCTCCCAACTTGGAGAATGGTTGTTTTATCATCTTGCCTAATAAGCATCCTTCGCAATTTTCAAACGACTCTAAGTCGAATGAGTCAAGAACACCTTCTTGAAGAAGTTTCTTGATGCGTTTGATGTTAATATGGCCAAGACGACAATGCCACAAGTAGGTTTGATTCGACTCGATGGTCTTAGCTAGTGGTATCAACTTTTGTCTAATCATATGTAAAACATGCAATTTAGTTGAACAAAAATTTGTAAGGCAATCTTGAAACAACTATTGTCAAAGTCTTACACTCAAAATTCCTAGGCGTCCAACGCCGTGGATCATAATATGTTCAAAGCATGATGAAAAACTAGAAATAGTTTAATTACATGTCATAGATAAAATAGTGCATGCAAGCACGACCGAAAGAACCATCTTCGTCGTCTTTTGTCCATGCACCAACACTTGATCAGCTTCTCACCTGGTTCCTGAAAAGACAACATTAAGTGAGTCATACTTGGTATCTAATACCTATGATAAGCTTAATCCACAAGTGTTAAGGAAGATACCTGAGGCGGATGCTCCATTCCTCTCCTCCTCTTCCCGAAAGAGCTTGCATTCTCTCTTGAAGTGGCCTTGCCCGCCACAGTAGAAGCAACGCATCTTAGCCTTAACCTTGAGATCCCTCCTTCTTGATGGTCTTTTGGTTGCCCCAAATGAGTTGGCCTGGTGAAGTAGCTCCACCACATTATTCAAGGAATGTGTCTCCTTTGAATCAGAAATATATGCCTTTAATGCATCATATCCTGAGTGGAGTGAAGTGAGCGAAATATGATCAGCCATTCCATCTTCTAGTGGAATTCCGAGGAGTTCCATGTGCTTGAAGAGCCTAGTCATTCTTGCCACATGGGGTCGGAGGGGCATACCCGGTCTCAACTTAGTGTTGCAGACCGTAGACCAAAGATGGTACCTCTCTTTCGCAAGACAACCTTGATCCGATGGCTTTATATTCATGTCCGTAAGTGACCTAGTCACTTCAAACAAGAGTCCATCATTGTTGTCGTTGAAACTCTTAGAGAATCTCACACCGACAACGTCCCTTAGTCCTCCAAGGAACAAGTCCGGGAAAGAGAATGGAAGTTTTTCTTTCCATTCTTCCGGGATGGAGTTATCCATGAGTTATGACACTAATTTGCAGTCTTTCGACCATGCACAATAAGTTTCGTCACTCAAGAGGGTCTTGGAACAGAGGGTTGGGAGGGAAGTATCCAGAACATACTCTTTGCAACAACTCTGGAGAGTTCTCCTGAGTTCTTCTTCCAATTCATCAAGGTTTGTTAAGTTAATCTTGATAGCTAACTTTTCGGGGAGTTCCAGGCACATTTGGTTGTTTTTTTAAGTTACTTGCAGACATGATTCTACAATTGAAAGAATTTGAAGTGAAAAACCATTCATACATCAATAAGTTGAAATTTAAAGCGTTCATGCACTTATTCAAACTTATTGAGCATTTTATCCACGCATTTTAAGATTGTCCCTTATGGGCGAGAATAAAATGATTCCGAGATCCCAAAGATCAAGAAATGGCTAAGCATGCTTTGGCTTATCTTAATCATTAAATATCTTAAAGTAAGCAATCCGATTGCTAATAGCTCCAAGCTACTCTGGGTTTGATAAAATGTCGCATCTAATGTATTCTTGACATTTTATCTCTATTGCCACGACATCTAAGGACTCCTTACTGATATCGTTGAGCTTAACCAAGACAACTTGTATACCTAGTATACCTTACGTTCCTAGGGAAGTAGTGATGCCTCGCTTTGGCGTAATCCATCACGTACGCGCATTAGTTCGGTAAGTGTTGTCCTTGGAACGACAAATTTTAGCTCAATATTATTAAGGGACCTAGGGTTTCTATGTTGGTTGATTTAAGTGAAAACTAATCATCGCAACATAATATAAATCCTAGACATGCATCTAGCAATCATATATAATAACAATATATAAGGCATAAAATAGATGCATTTGGCAACTAGCATGACCCCTTGAAATCTTCAATTTCCATGGGTCTTCATCTTGGCTCGTCTTAGTCGAAACGCCGTCTTGAGATATCTTGGCCAAAATGAAATAAAAGAAGCTAGCTAGAACGACTAAGATTAATCTAATAGTACAAAAATACTTAACGGTTCACAGACCGTATTTAGATTTATAGAAATACATAACGGAACGCAGTCCGTATTTTCTATCCTAGTCGGGCCCCACTAGTTGCCATTTTCAAAGAACCTGTTTTGAAAGCAATCTTTCATTCACCCGTTCACTATTTGTGAACGGCCCATGCAATTTTACGAAATACATAATTAAACACGCAAAACTAATAACTAACTTAGGTGGTTAATCCAATTAACGCGCCTAATTAAAACTAGTCAAAGTGGTTTAATCCATTATTTCTAAACGCAAAATGCTTACGCGCTTAATTAAGCTCCCACTAAATTCCGCATCCGTACTTAATTAATCCGATTAATTAAGTCGACATAACCCATAATTTGTAAAAATTATTAAAACGGAAAATTCGCAAAATCATAGCTCAAGTACTAAGCAAAACAGGCATCATCCTATGATGCATGGCGCACCATGGCTGCTAGGCAGCCCATGGCCCCTGCGCCGTGATGCGTGGTGCTGGAAGCTAGCAAGTGTGCCTAGCACAGCCTGCCTTGCTAGCTAGCACTAGCAGCATGCTAGCAGCTTGCTGGCGCAGGCAGCAGTGGGCTGGCTGGCTGGAGCTTGCTGCCTCGCTGCCCAGCAGCAGCACAAGCGCACCAGCAGCCTAAGGCCCATGCGCCAGCACACGCACCACACAGCAGACCCCTCCTCGCCACACAGCCACGCACCAAACGATGCACAACCATATGTGCACCACAGGCAGCCTACATGTGGGCTGCTAGGCAGCCCGGCTAACCTTGGTGACGCTTACGGTTTTACATCATTTTGCGTGCATTTTACTCGAAATTTTAATTCCGATTTATGTGTGACAGTAATTAATTCCAAATTACATTTTAGAATTAATTTTGAGGAAATATAAAATAAAATTAAGTCTAACTTAAACAAATTTATTTTATTGGTGCTCAAGCCTAAATTTATCCAAAATTTCAATTTTGAACAAAATTAGGTCTACATTTATGCTTAAAATAAAATGAGCTATGTCCAAAATTAATCTTGCCAATATGCAAATTAATAATGGATTTGACAAAAGGGAGTTGGAAAAATAAATTAACCATTCAATGATAAAATTTTCCAACTTGCATACTTGTGTAAAATACCAAGATTACATCTTCCAATATGAAGATTAATCAAATTTTACTCACAAGTAATTGAACTAAATGGATTTTAATCAACCAAAACATGAAAAAATCCAAACTTTGTTCAACATGGAATTTAGGGTTAGGGTTCCAATCATTTAAACCTTTAAAGATTAGAACTTTAACATTATTTGGGAACTTAAAATACAAAATCACAACAAGTTTTCACACCTCATTGCAATTTATTTGCAAAATTTGTGAAAAAATAAGTTTATGTGATAAATTGGTATATCAACTTAAGCACTAATAAACACTCCATTATTATGCTCAAGGATATTTTAAAACCAGTAGATTAGTGATGAAAATGCGCATTTAATCTAACCTTGTAATGCTTGGATTAATCAAGGATTAAAAAGGATTAAAATTTTCGTTAAAAAAAACGAAAAACCCTAGAAAAATTGGGTTTCTGGTTCGAATTTGGCTTCTGGACAATCCTAATAGGGTTGAAACAGTTCCAGAATGTCGATTCCACCCAAAGATCACTATTTTTGATCCAAAATCTGGGTTCGACAGCCGAATCGAAAATAAAATCGAGTTTTAAAAATTAATTAAAACGAGCATCTAATCTAATTAGATGAACATGAACCAGAAAATAAATTCTTTTAAAAAAACCTTAATTAAACAATAATTGCAAAAATTAAAAGGAGCGTGGCTTTGATACCACTGTAGGGTTTCGTAGTGACCCGACACTACGCGGAAGGAAACCCACCAAGACCCGCCCCTTAATTAAAGCAATTAAACAAGCATAATAAACTTAATCAAACAAGATTCAAAACAAGAATTATACCTTTGACGCGTGCTTCGCTCCCAAAGAGCTCTTACTTATAAATCCCGAAAAGACGAGATCTCCGACGGATCGTACCCTCGACCCGACCCGAGCGTCCTAAGTCTTGAAGGTTAGTCAAGACCCAAAAAAAAATAACTATGAGTTTTACGAATAAAAGGTTTACTCTTTCTTAGAGTTGCCTTTTTAATTCCACTCAAGATTGTTTCAATTCCCAATACCAAGCTTGGTATTTATAGGGAAATGATCCCTTGATTTTCATTTCCCAACCAATGTGGGAGAATGTATAATTTGCTAATTAATTTATTTCTAAAATAAATTAATAAATAAATCTAATCACAATGCAACAAGTGTCAAATGGAGAGATGAGGTTAGGTGAGGACCATGGAGGGGTGGGGGAACCATTGCCTTGCTCCCCAAGGCTTTCCCAAAGCCTTGGTCCCCACCCTCACAAAACTGCCTCACCTAAGAGGGGTGCTGGGCTACTGCCAGCTAGCACGCCAGCTAGCATGGTGCTGGCCAGCCCAGCCAGCTAGCATGTGCCTGCCTAGCAGCCTTGCATGCCTGGTGCTAGGCTGTGCTAGGCGCTGGTGCTGCTGGCTGCCCAGCACTGCCTATCGCACGCACACGCATCTCTCTCGCATCCTATTGCTAGCACAACCAGCATGCGTGCTGCTAGCGAGCCACGCATGCTGGCCCCTTCCTTTGCACCATCCACGCTGCGCACCATGCATCCCTCGCACACGCATCAGCATGTGCCTAGCACTGCTATGCTTGGTGCGAGGCATGCACACACGCACCAGCATACGCAATGGCACCTAGCACGCCAGCACTACTCGCCCATGCTTGCACAGCTACCTGCATCAAGGTCAGCACGCACTAGCGCTGTGCTTGGTGCGTGGCCTGCGATGGTGCCTAGCACACACGCAAGGCCAGCACTGCCTGCCAGCTAGCTGTGCTTGGTGTGTGGCCTGCGATGGTGCCTAGCACTCACGCAAGGCCAGCACTGCCTTATCAGCTTGCTGTGCTATGGTGCACACGCACACGCACTCATGCATGTGCCTAGCACTGCTATGGTGCTGTGCGTGGTGCTAAGGGGCTGCGATGATGCTCACACTTACGCACATGCACATGGGTGTTGTGCTTGGTGCGATAGGCTAGCGATAGTTCCCATGAGCACCCAGGCACCAAGGCTAGCACGTTGCTAGCTGCGATGGGCTGCCTGGTGCTTGTGAGGCTTGTGATAGCTGCCATGCGCACCCAGGCACCCATGCTAGCATGCTGCTAGCTTGCGATGGGCTGCCAGGGCGCGCTTAGGCTGCGATAGTGCCTAGCACACACATGGTGCGCCTAGGCTTGCGATGAGCTAGCCTAGCCTAGCTACGGCTACGCTCATACTTGTTGCTTGTGATTTTGCGACGCTCGGTCTCGACGCCCTAGGCTCGATTTTCGACGTCTGTAATCGTAAAACTCTGTCGACTCATTAAATCCTTTTGGATTAATTCGTCGTCTTGGATCGGTGATTTGATTGGGTTCGACCCGAAGAGTTCAGTTAAGATTAAGCTGTAATATCAATTGTACCTCAATATTACTGATCGGAAGCGGCCTCCACCTAGGCATTCCGATCACTTGACCTTACTGAAGAATTAGCTCCGTAATAATTCTGAACCCATTATCGTAAGAATACACTTGTTGGAAGGACACCATTCCTTTCACAATAAGCAGATGATTTTTAAAATCCTACTGCGTACGACCATGCATTTTCACAGTCTCGTTCTTCTAGAGGCCTTGTAAACAACAAAGACATGTTCCCTATGGTTAAAGGGGGACATTCCTAGTCTTGTATTGTTAGCTTCCTTACTAAGAGGACCTAGCCGCCCGAGTGTTGCCGTTATAATCCCCATTTACGGCAGACGTTTGACAACATAAAAACGGACTAGTACTCAAACAAGAGAACGTACAATACTCATGGTCAAGGAAAAAGGTTCCGATAGCTATAATGAGAAATATACTTATGACGATTTTAAATCTCTTAATGTATTCTCATAGGTCGATCTGGTATAGTTCCAAACCAATACATGTGCAAATGATTTATGACAATCATGTCTTTGTAGCACAAGAAACGGTGCTATAAATCATACTACACACTAATCTCAAGTGGTCATTTGTCTTCCAATTTTTAAATGACCTTGATTAGGGATAATTTTCAATTAAAAAATATTCAATGTTCACTTAATAGGTGTTTCTTTATCCAAGACATTGTCTTGATACCCTATTTTGAATATTTTCAAAATCGATTGGACTTATTATTTAATTCTAAACCACAATTAAATAGTTTGTGGATTTATTAGTAAAAATTTTATTCCACTATGAAACTTTTCAACGTTTCATCTTTTGATAAGTGGTTTTCCTCAAATGTATCAAGAGTAATACTCTTCACAAAACATTTATAGAAATCACACCCATATTTAATATGCTTGCTTTCTTTCATGCAATAGTGAATGTTGTAGTTCACTTATTGCATAGGTTTAATTATGATTACTTTGCAAATCTTAGCATTTTCATTATCGAACACTTTCATAATAAGATGTTAAAATTTGAGAGTGCTATTGATTATATGTGATTTAGGATTTATTGTCCAAGTGATGGCTCCCACTCATTTTCATGATTTGAGATCTTCAACTTGACAACCTACAATCATCAACGTTCGACAACGAACTTTCCATTGTACATTTTTCTTATTATTGCCGTTAAGGCAACAATATTCTTAGCATATATTTCAGTAGATTTCCTAATGGTGCTTTGCTTGGATTTCATTCCAAACGGCTCACAATGATTTGGGATACCCTAATCACTTGTGATCATGGAAATTTACCTTAAATTTTTGCATATTAAACATGGATGCGCGTCCATGTTACCATTCTCAAGTTACGACGCATTTTAGCTCGTGCTTATAAACGACTTCCTCGTTAAGGATCCAATCCTTGCTAAGGATGTGCTTACAACATCAATTCTCAAATTACATTTGTTTCCATGGGTCAAGAACTCATCCCTTCTACTTATCAAAGTTCTTTGGATGTTCTTGATCATAATCTAACGGTCCATTACTTAGATTTAAATTGATTGGTATTTTATACTTCTCATGCTCTAAGCATGTAAGTTGGTGATGGCTCCATATCATAGCATACATGATGGTTTAATTTTCAGAATTATTCCTAATTTATTCCCTTCATGTCACCTTTTAGCTCATCCAGTTTCAGCTAGTCTTTCTAAACTGTTTGCTATATGATACGGTTGAAAGTATCTCCTAGAGTCTTTCTTGTTTGATTTAGTATTAGCCTAGCTTATACTTAGTTCAAACATTTACTTAGTTTTACACATATGGGTCGAAGGCCTTTTCAGGTCCTTCATGTTTATCACGGTAATTTCCTTTACTCGTTCAAACATTTTATTAAGTCTATCCAATAGATCTTAATTCCCACTATGTACTAAGCATTGCCTTTTGCTTGGTCCATTGTCAAAAATCCTTTCAAATCTAAGCATTTAGCATTTGATGGTCATTTCACAATGGAATTCGTAAACTTCTTGTTGGACCTTACAAAATTCACTCTTGCTCCCACTAAACTTCTTATCTATAAGAATTTTTTATGATTATCCATAAGCCAAACCTTTTATTAACTTTATGAGAATACACGTTCCAATTCTTACATGCAATGCTTCACTTAATCCCACAATGGATTTCTTAAGCTTGCTTTCAAATCTAGCATTATTTAGATTTTCAAAACCCTTAAACTATTCCATAGTCTCTTCAAAAATCCCATTTTAGGAAGGCGGTTTTGGTATCTATTTTTCCATATTTCATATGCGCAATTTTGCTAGAATAATCACAAAAAGACTTAAGCATTCCGATTGGTGAATAGATTTTTATAAGCAACACTGTAAATTAATTGTATCCTTTTCAACCAATCTAGATATGTATGCATATACGTTTCCACATATGTCAGTTTTCTCCTTGAAAACTTATTTGCGATTGATGGGTATTTCACCCTTCATGCAAATTAATCAAGTTTCAAATATGATTTTCAAACATGGAGTCTATTTCAGATTTTATGGCCTCTAACCATTATTCGGAATTTTGAATTCGTCATAGCTAATTTACAAGACACTGTTCCCTTACCATCCAATAGTAAATAGAATGCTTGTAAGTCTTAGGTTTATTTCTAACTTAATAGAAATTTATAGGATTCAATCCAAGCCTTTGGTGAATTCTATACCTATACGGGGTAATTGCATCAAACACTGAGTTTCAAGGTGCTTTTAAAGCACTTGATTATATTGATCTTATTCCAACACTTCTAAAGTTTTGTGAGGGTTGAATTCTCATTGAAGGCACTTTTGAAGTCCTTTAAGTATTCTTGATCAATCATTCCCATGAAGCCCTTTTAAAGTCTTCGGAGATTCTCAGTTTAAGTTTGTTGCTAATCTAAATAGTCATCGAGTTCATTTTCTTCCCATTTGTCGTTTTGGAAATGTGTTACTTTCCAGAAAGACACCAGTTAGAGTAACAAATACTATGTTCTCAATTAGGTTGTGGAAGTAATGCCCGTAGTCTCACTTGAATGCTTACAAAGAGACATGTATATAGTCTTTGGGTAAAATTTCGTTGTGAAACAGACAGTTAACTCCCACTCGAGCTACCTTAGACCTTATTGAGCCACTTAGCTCCCACTGAGCCAGTGAACTCCCACTAAGCTAAGAGCCCTAGACATATACCTGAAAAGACGCTAGAAACTATTTCTATCCATTACTAAATATGGTGTCCTTTCTTAGCTTCGACAATTTTGTTCAGTGTAACACTAGTCATTTGTGAAAATCTTTAAGAACTTTATAGGAAGTTATGTGATCCATCATCATTTGAGTAATTTCCAAATAGCATTGAGGTCTCTGTCAAGACATACTATATTCTTTGTGGAGCTAATTATGAAATTCCAATTTCATAACTTTAATATGATCACTCTTGGCTCAAGCAAACATCGCTTGATCTAATCTAGACATTTTGATATCTTGCCAAGTCGATTCTATACTTCATAGAATTTTGAGCTACTCAAGGTCCAGTTTGTTCACATTTGATGAATGTAGCCATATTCTTTCAAATTCTTGTGAGACATTAAAGTAATGGAATTCTCTTTAGTTTTTGGAGTCAATTGTCTGTACCAAACACAATAGCTCCTTTCTTTGTCGATTTCAACAAGTAAGACTTGCTTGTCTTAGAACGATTCCGAATCGATGAACTATCAAGAGTCTATCTAATAGAGCCTTGAGTACATTTTTGTCGATGTGACATTGCTAAAGATTTTTGGAAGACAAATCATGTCCATGACTTGAACTTTGTGAGTTTTTATGTTAGGGAAATGTTTGTTTATAATCTAGCATTCTTGACTCATGGCTTAGACAACCATGCCATTCAAATAAAACCCGCAACTATTGCTCTTTTACTTTGAATGTGAGTCTTTCCGTGTGTAAACGGATCGCTTGCTGATTATGGAACATAACAAATGACCTTACAACTGATGTAGCACTACTTGCTTTATTCTAAGCTTGTAAGTCAATAACTTAGCTTAACTTCAATGGTTTGAGGTCACTTTCAAAGTGGAACACTCAAGCAGTATCCGATACTTGTGAAGATAACAGGTTGCTAAGTTAACTACAATAACATGAATTCATAGGTATAAAAGGAATCTTATCCCTTTTCTTTGTTCCTTGTTTCCTATATTTCTTATCATACATCATCTCATAACTTTATGAACCATTTCTTTAAGTGTTTTGACTTTTATACTTTGTTAGGCATAATTAAGCATCTAATGCGCCGTAAAACAAAGTTCCATCTTTTCTTTAATTCGTGCTTGAATTACTACATCAATGAGTCCAACTCATTAGTGTATGAATACATAATGTGTTGGTTGTCAACTATTGACAATTTGAGTTTTTCAACTCAATACTTCATGTTCACCAAAACTACCTAGTATTTTGAATACATGATATCCAACCGTCCTTTCAGACTTTAGTTATAAAAGTCACTCCTTACTGACATCGTTGAGCTTAACCAAGACCAACTTGTATACGTAGTATACCTTACGTTCCTAGGGAAGTAGTGATGCCTCGCTTTGGCCTAGCCCATCACTACGCGCATTACTTCGGTAAGTGTTATTCTTGGAATGGAAAATTTGGCTCAATACTATAGGGACCTAGGGTTTCTATGTTATTTTTAAGTGAACTTAATTAATCATCGCAACATTCGAAATCCTTAACATGCATCTAACATACCATTCACTCATATATAAACATAATTATATATCGATTACATAAGTAAAAGATGCATTTGGAAACTACCATGACCCCTTGAGTCTTCAAGTCTTCAAGGGTCTTCGTTGCATCCTCTTGGCTTGTCATCTTAGAAACGCTGTCTTCAAGACATCTCCACCAATTATGCAACTACTAGTAATTTTGAATAGGACTAATCGAAATATTAATGTACAAAAATACACAACGGTACATAGACTGTATTTAGATTTACAAAAATACGTAACAGATCGCAGTCCGTATTTACTATCCTAATCGAGCCCCGCTAGTTGCCATTTTCATAAAACTTTTGATAGAATGTACATTACATTCATCCATTCACTATATGTGAATGGCCCATGCATTTTACAACGAAGAGCAAGTAAAAATGCATGACATGCGCAAATTAGTAACTAACTTAGGTGATTAATCCAATTAACGCGCCTAATTAAAACTAGTCAAAGTTGTTAACCGATTATGTGATAAAAACGCAATAAAATTAGCTTAAGTAATTAACAAATCTCCCACTAAATTCTGCATCCAACTTAATTAATCCAATTAATTAAGCCGATAAACCCAAATTATGTCAAATTATTTTGCAAGTGCCTACAAAACCGAGGCCTAGCCTCGTTGAATAATTATATAAAATTATTAAAACGGCAAAGAACGTAAAATTGTATAGCCCCTCGATGCCCAAGTGCCTAGCACCAGGCCCTGAGGCTTGGTGTGCTAGGTACCAAGGTGCAGCTGCCATGTGTGGTTGCTACCCCTCGCACACCCCTTGCGTGCAAGCAAGACGTGGCCTTAAAGGCCCTAGAGTGTGCGGGGTTGCTAGGCACCAAGGCCTTGACATTGCACGGATGGGTGCTGGCATGCCTAGCTAGCAGCGCATACCAAGCCAACTAGCACCAGCAGCCTCGCAACATGCTACGCATGCTAGCACGTTGCTGGCGCTGGCAGCGTGTGACTTGCTGCTAGCACTCGCAAGCCTCGCTGCCTGGCAGCACTTGCGGGCAAGCTCCAGCTCCACGCAACACCTCACATCGTAGCACACACACTCCTATCGCAGCACCAAGTGTGCACCATGCTCGCACACACCACACTATAGTGCACCATCGTAGCATGGCAGCCCACACACGCACCTTTGGCAGCCACATGTCTTTGCTCGATTTACGTGCACTTATCTCGGGATTTAATCCCGATTTATGTGTGATAAAATTTAATTCTAAATTTAGTTTAGACCAATTTTGAGCAAAATGAAAATAAAACAAGTCCAACTTAAATAAATTCAATTTTAGTGCACAAACCAAAAACAATTCAAGAACCATTCTTTACATTATTTTGGTTCATCTTGATGCTACAAAATTGGAGGGCTATACTCACAATTAATTTAACCATACATAAATTAATAATAAGATTTGACAAAATTAAAAGGGGTAGGAAAAATGAACCCATTCATCTAATGAAAATTTTCCAACACTAACTTGTGTAAAAATTGAAAAATTACATCTTCCAATATGAAGATTAATTAAATTTCAATCACAAGTTTTGAACTTTTAGGGCTTTAATAATCAACTCAAAATGATTAAATCCAAAAATTAGTTCAACATGGAGTTTAGAAAGTGAAGTTCCAACCAAATAAACAATCCAAGATTGAATCTTTAACATGTTTAGGAACTTCACAATTACAAATTCACCATAAACATTCACACATGAAGCAATTAATTTGCAAATATGTGAAATTAGAAGTTTATGTGAAAAATGAACTCACCAAATTAAGCACCAAATATCACTTCATAAACATGCTTATAAAGGGTTATTATTGCAATAGATTAATGATGTAACCATACACATAATCTAACAATTACATGCCATAATTAATCAAGGTTTAAAGATTTAAAAATTATCGTCAAAAACAAAAACCCCTCGAAAAACATGTTTCTGGGTAGATTTTGGCTTCTGACAGTTCTCAAAGAGAGTCAAAACTGATTTAGAACATCAATTCCACCAAAAATTTACTACTTTTGGGTCAAAATCTTGGTTCTTTAGCCAAAATTAGTATAAATACGAGATTAAAATAAATTAAAACTAGCTTCTAATTCAATTAGAAAGCAAAACTAGAAATTTAATCCAATTAAATCACCTTAATTAATTATTAGCTACAATAATTAAATGAGTGCGGCTCCGATACCGTTGTTGGGTTTCGTAGTGTCCGACTGAAAGGAATGGTGTCCTTCCAACAAGTGTATTATTCCGATAGAGGGTTCAAAATTATTAGGAAGCTAATTCAAGTGATCGAAATGCCTAGGTGGAGGCCGCTTTCGATCAGTAATATTAATGTACAATAAATGTTATAGCTTAATCTTGACTAAACCCTTCAGGTCGAACCCAATTGAACGACCGATCCGAGACAACGAATCAATCTGAAGGATTTGATGAGTCGTCAGAGTTTTACGAACAAAGACGTCGGATATCGAGCTTAGAGAGTTGAGACCGAGCGTCGCAAGTCAAGTTGAATTTGGAATTTGACGAGACGTGAAATCAATCAAGTTACAAGTTCTAGCCTAGCCATAGTCTCGCATTGGCCTAGCCATGTGAGTGCTGGGCTAGGCAAGACCCCTAGCAATGCTAGCCGCAAGCTTAGCATGCTAGGCGTGCTAGGGCCATGCGTGCTAGATGGACATCGCACGTCGCTAGGCATAGCCTAGCACTTCTCGCAAGCATCGCAGCCTTGCGTGCTTGCTAGCGTGCTGACGCCTAGCCATCGCTGCCATGCAATGCGTGTGTGCGAGGCTGTGTGTGCTAGCTGGGTCAGGCATCGCTGCGCACCATGCGTGCTGGGCCTCACATGGCAGTAGCGTAGTGCTTCGCAGCATCGCAAGCAACCTATGGGACTAGGACTGTTCGGGTCGGGTTCGTGGGTACGAGCCGTTGGAGACCTTCGCATTTGCGTGGTTCAAGTTTTGAAGTAAGAGCTCGGGATTCGAGCGAAGCACGCGCCAAGGGTAAGAATGTCTTTTCTTCTCTCTCTTAATTGTTGTTTAATTTTTTATTACATGCTTAGTTGCCTTAATTAGTGGGCGGGTCTTTGGCAAGTTTCTCTTCCGCGTAGAGTTTGATTCTACGAAACCAAACACCGACACTACGCGGAATGAAACCCTTCCAAAATTCGCACACAAATTAAAGTAACCCAACATGCATATTAATTAATTAACAATCACATAATTAATTAACAAGGAGAGAGAAAGAAAAAAAGACGATCTTACCCTTGATGCGTGCTTCGCTCTTTTTAAGAGCTCGTACTTGAAAGCATAAAGCTTCGCAAATGCGCAAGCCTCCAAGGGCTCTCACCCTCGAGACCCGACCCGAACGTCCCCCACCCCGAAGCCTAGTCGGGGCTAGACCAAAAGAACTTAGAGTATTAGAACTAAGGTATTCTCTTCTTGGAGATCCCTTATAGTTCACAACTCAAGTTTCCCTTCCCAATGCCAAATGATTAGTATTATTAGGGAAGGGAGCCCTTGAATTCCAATTTCCCATCAATGTGGGTGAGTTGGTAAAATGCATTTTAATCAATTTTTTTTAATTCAAAAAATCAAATTGAAATGAAAGTGAATCAACAAACGACAAGTGTTAAGTGGTGAACAAGGGGTTAGGTGAGGACCACAAGGGGGGGGGGGCACCCTCCCCTTGCTCCCGAAGCAAACCCACACACACATGCCTTCACACTCACAACATACCACACGAAAGAGTTTCCACATGCGGGCTGCTGTGGCTGGCACGGACGCAAGGCCTGGTTGGCTGCCAGCCTTGCTGTGTGGCATAGCCAGCACACGCACATGCGAACTTGCGTGCTAGGCCTTGTGTTGTGCGGCACGGCGAGCACACATACAGGCCAGCTTGCGTGCTGGGCCTCGTGTTGTTCGGCATTGCTATTCACATGGCCTAGCATGCTAGCTAGGACCTCGCTGCACATAAGGGAGCTGCCGCCACACCCCTGCTAGCCCAGCCATGCGTGCTGGTGCTAGCTTGTGTGCGGCTAGGCGCACTAGCCCCGCAAGCATGCTCTACCAGAAGGCCTAGCATGCACATGCAAGCTTGGCTTGTGGCACAGCCATGCGATGCGGTTGGTGCCCTATGCTAGTCTAGCCTTTGCAAGGCTTTCACAGCCCGCATAGCAGCAAGGGCCTTTGAGGCTTATACTGTCTGGCATTGCAAGCATTCTGTTTTTGCCAGCATAACGCACATGGTTCGATGATATCAACCACAAACAGGCTGCTTGGCGCAGCAGTGGTTGTGCGGGGCAGCATCCACACAAGGCAGTCGTGGCTCGGTGCCTAGCAAACCAAGCTTCGTTGCTTGGTGGTAGGCACTCGGGCATCGAGGGGCTATACGATTTTGCGATTTTTATCGTTTTAATTATTTTAATATTTAAAATAGCTTTATTCTTGGCTAAAAGGGACAAATTTTAAATGCGTGGATAAAACGCTCTATAAGATTGAAAATTTGCATGTATGCTTTAAATTTCCAACTTATTGATTTTATGAATGATTTTTCATTGCAAATTCTTTCAATTGTAGAATCATGTCTGCAACTAATAACACCAACATTATGCGCCCGGAACTCCCTAACAAGTTGGCTTTTAGCCTTAAGTTGGTCAACTTCTAGGAATGGGAAAAGGAACTCCAAAAAACTCTTCGGAATTGTTATTCTTGATACTCCCATTCCAAGCTTCTTCTCTAATGGGATCATGAGTGATGAAGCTCATAATGCATGGTCTTCCGATTGCAAGAAAGTCTCAAGACTAATGGCTAATTCCATCCCGGAAGAATGGAAGAAAAAGTTCTCCTCCTATTTTCCGGATATGTTCCCGAAAGCTCTTGAGGACATTGTCAATGTGAGAGTCACCAAGAGTCTCAATGGAAACTATGATGGACTCATGTATGATGTGACTAGGTCACTCTCAAACATGAAGATAAAATCCACCGGAAGAGGGTTTCCTTGCTAACGAGAGGTCCCGGCTTTGGTCAAGGGTCTACAATACCAAATTGAGACTTGGTATGCCCCTTCAAGCTCATGTGCTTAGAATGACTAGGCTCTTCAAGCACATGGATCTTCTCGAAATCTCGTTGGAGGATGAGATGGCGGGTCATATCTTGCTTGCCTCACTCCACTCGAGCTACGATGCAGGTGATGAGGGCTGTGCCTTCGATCGCCTAGGGTTGCCCAGACGGCTGTCCGGATAATTGACTTGGACCTACTTGATCATCGCCCGCTCGCTTCTTTCTATGGGACGAGTGCGTCTTGTTCTGAGTGAACCGTCGATAACAACATATGTTTCGACTTCAAAGTCATCATCAGTGCTTGGTCCGTATAGAACTAAGCATCGGCCATATGCAATTTCTCATTAGGAGGCGGTATAGGTTCTTATGAATCCATCTTAGAAGTACTCTCCCCACATACGGCGCCAAATGTTTTGGGATTTTCTATGTCCTTCGGGAAAGTTACAATTCCAAGAATGGATTCCAGGCACCTAACCCTGCAAAACAATGAAGACTCCGGTTGGTGGGAGTTCCGCCTCCAACGATCAAGTTAGAACTTGTTCGGATGTAAACATGCGGAATGTAAATGGGATCAGGCTCCTCTTGGAAGAGAAGTGATCATCCGGCTATAGCAAACAACCTCAATATCCGAGTGCAAACTCTCAAGTGTATTTTGGAGTTTGGGCCTTTGAAGCTTGTCATTCCAAGTTGGCAATCTGTCTGCCACGTGTTGTGCTCTGAATGGTCCATTTTGGACTTTTCACTTAGTGACATATGGCTGACTCTGGTTGGTCTAAGTGGATGACGCATGGAGGGTCTTGACTGGTCCACATGGCGGTGGTCTACGTGGCAGGGTAAAAATCCCCTAATCACCATTCTCTAGCGTTTCATTTGTTTGCTTCTTTATTTTTGTGGTTGAATAGTGTTACCTTTTCACTTTTGACTTTGACCTAGCTTAGGCATTGATTGAAAGCACTTGAACATACACTACACGAATAGAGCAAATTGGCAACGGTTCAAACCCCCCCAAAGGCAACGATTTTGAACCGTTGCGTATTAGAGGGTTGCCAAATCCCAAAATTATTGGCAACGGTTCAAAACCGTTGCCAACTCAAGCAATTGGCAACGGTTAACCGTTGCCAATTGCTATGGCGCCTTTTTTTTAATTAAATTTAATGCAGTTGGCACCGGTTAACCGGTGCCATTGACTTGTTTTTTTTTTTTTAACACTTCAAAATCAGCATAAACATACACCATAATCGTTATTCTCAAAAAAAAAAAAAACACCAGAATCGTATCATCATTCAGCAGTAATCACTAATGAACAACAATGAACACCATAATATACATGAATATATTATACTAAATAAATTGTTATTTTACAATTTATAAAAAAATTATATAAATAAAAACGTAACAATAAACAACAAAACACCAAATCCTTGGATCTTGAATCCTTCGTCTATGAGCAATTGTTGTAGTTGTAATACTACCTGCATCAATTAAATTAAAACCCCAAAAATCAGAAAAAATTTCGAACCAATAACCTGGAAACTAATAAACCCAGAACTTTAAACAAAGAAAAAACCATTGTTACGTTTTAGTCTAGAACCTAATAAACCCAGAAAAAACCAATAATCTAGAACCTAATAAACCCAAAAAAAACTAACAAAAGAACTAGAAACAAAAAACCCAGAAAAAACCAAAGTAATTCGAACCAAGAAAATTCGAAAAAAATCTGAACCCAGAAACCCAGAAATTTAAACAAAAAAAACAAAAAAAATTCGAACCAATCAAATTCAAAACTCAGAAAACAATCCGAACCCAAAAACCCAGAAAAAACCAAAGGAATTCGAACCCAAAAATTCAAAAAAAATCCGAACCCAGAAACCCAGAAATTTAAACAAAAAAAACCAAAAAAATTTGAACCAATCAAATTCGAAACCCAGAAAACAATCCGAACCCAAAAACCCAGAAAAAACCAAAGGAATTCGAACCCAAAAATTCGAAAAAAAATCCGAACCCAGAAATTTAAACCCAAAAAACCCAAAAAATTCAAGAAACTAAGAAACCGAGAAAAAATCGAGAAAAAACAAAAAAAAGCAGGTATTCGAACCTAGAAAAACCCCAAAGAAACGAAAAAAATTCGAACCCAGAAATTAAAACAAGAAGAAAAGCAAAAAAAAATCAAGAAAATACCTTGCTTGGTAGCTATAATTGAAGAAGAACGAAGGATTTGAGAGTTTAGAGAGATCTGAGGTGCATGCGGATGAGAGATGAGAGAGAACGAAGGAGCTCTGAATGAAAGATCAGAAAATAAAAGGAGAGAGGGTTGATGAGAGAGAATGAATTTGAGAGACAGATAGAGGGGTTGAGGGAAGGAGAAGCCCGATTTTTTTTTTTATAAAATCCTTTTAATTTTTTTTTTTAAAATAATCAGTTGGCAACGGTTAACCGTTGCCAACTCTAACCCTTTTATTTATTTTTTTTTTTAAAAAAATTCTCAATTGGTAACGGTTAACCGTTGCCAACTCTTACCTATTTTTTTTTTTTAAAAAAAAATAAACAATTGGCAACGGTTAAACTTTGCCAATTCTAAAATTTTAATTGGCGCTCATTTTAGTTGGCAACGGTTTTCATGAACCGCTGCCATAGGGGGGGTGCCTATTTAGTTTTTTCTACTAGTGATAACCGTTCTTAGTGGTTCGAGCCTTGACTTACCTCTATACTTGTATTTAGGTTTGTTGAGTGATTATAAATTTTGTTTGGCTTTAGGGAGGATTAGTTAACGACCTAGTTTTCTGTACGTCAGTGGAAAGAGACTTCTCCCAGATAAGTACCAAAAGCACTTGAAATATCAACTTCTAAACACTTTCAAAGCCGTCTATGATATAAGCATCGAAATTGAAGATGACCTTATGAAATCGGAAGCTGCTTACAATAATAATGCGAAAGGAAAGAAGAACGACCATCCTTCTTCTTCCTCTTCGATTAATGAAGTACTTGCTACAGACACTCCTAAGTAATAAATCTACAGGACGAAAAGAGTGTTTACCCCTCTTGGCATGAGCTACGAAACAACCTTTGATAAACTACACCACAAAGGACTGGCCCATAAGACTTATTAAAGATCCAGTTTCGGAGGCCAGACCACCTATGTGGAATTTTAATAAACACTGTAAGTACCACCAGGGAAGAAGTCATGATACTGGGAAATGTTGGAAACTAAAAGAAGCTATTCAGGATTTAATTGATGATAGCAAACTTTCCGAGGTTTTAGCCATCACAGAAGATCAAATAATCTTTGATCCTTCTCTCCTCATTACACCTCTCGATGAGCCCATGATCGAAGAAGTCTATATAACCGCCATTGAGGAAGTGACCATGATTGAGGAGGATGAAGAAGTTTTCTTAGATGCCACCAAGGAATACTCAGCAAATCTAAAAGAAGATGTTGATAATCTTAGAGATTCCATTACCATGATTTTGAGTATGGTAGAAAACCTAATGAACTAGATATTAGTCATTGACAAAAACCCTCATCGTCATGATTGGAAAAACGAAAAGAACTACCATCCTCCTTCTTCTTCTTCCCACCAAAGACTTAGGAAAAAACTCAATGCTCCTAAGCCACGGGTTAAATGGCCCATTGACGAATATACACCTATAGGAATGACTTATAATGAAGCTTTCGACTACCTCCATGGCCAAGGCTTCATTCATCCCATTGATCCAATATGAGATCTAGTACTTGAGAGATGATCTCCTAATTGGAATCAAAACTCCTATTGTAAATACCATCAAGGCAATGGACACACAATCGAAGAATGTTTCACCCTTAAGGATTGCATTCAAGACCTCATTGATTTAAAATGGCTTTATGTTCTTCAGAGAAATAAGAAGACCAAGGCTAATAACCATGGCAACAATGGCAAGAACATGAAGAACAATAATCCTTCTTCTGCTTCTTCCCATCAAAATAGAAACTACATCGATGACGATGAAATCTGGGCCCTTGATAAAGATACTTCAAAAGAAAATAAATCCAAAAGAAATTTCAAACCTATTGGCATATCCTATGATGTCTCTTTTTATCGTCTCTATGATCCAGGTTTAATCAAGCCTATTGGTCCCACTGAAGATCCCACACTAGAAAAGCGATCTTCAAGAAGGAATCCCGACTCTTATTGCAAGTACCATCGAGGCAATGGTTATTCCACAAATGAATGTTACAGGTTTCAAAACCTCATTCAAGATCTCATCGATGTAAACAAGCTTCCATTCTCTCCAGCCGACAAGAAGACCGAGTGATAATAGAACAAGGCACAAGGCACTTAGATTTTTAGTATTTTCATGATTCTTCTTTCTATTTTGTTTTCCCCTTTCCCTCAATAAGTCTATCATAGGCACCCTCTATCATTTTCCTTAGATTTACTTCAAGAGTTGGTCATTACCTTTTCCATTTTAATAAAAGAGTATTTCTTTCCTTGCATATGGTCATTGCATTGCATTATCTTTTTTTTTTCTTTTTTAGAAAAAAGAAAAAAAAAAACCATGCCGAGCTAAACACAAGGTATAACCAATGATTTGAGGCACCCCTTGTATCCACATCATATCCCCTTTACCCTTTCAAATATACAATATTTTTTGATAAATCACTTTGAGCCTCATCTAACGATTGGCCATTCTTTTTTCAACCCATATCTACCTAATATTGGGATGGGATGGTGTGAAACTTATGCAATTTTGAAAACCAAAGCAAAAGCTTGAGTGATTTTTACCTAAGTCTCAAAATTTCCAAAGTTCAAAAAACAATAAAAGTGTAGAAAAGGGCAAATGTTCCACTGTCTTTGATATGAACATGTCTTGGAATGCGTTTCTTACACTAGTAGAAAAAAAGTAATAGGCAACCCCCCTATGGCAGCGGTTCATGAAAACCGTTAGCAACTAAAATGAGCGCCAATTAAAATTTCAGAGTTAACTGTTGCCAACTGTTTATTTTTTTTTTTTTTTAAAAAAAATTGCTTAGAGTTGGCACTGGTTAACCGTTGCCAACTGATTATTTTTTTTAAAAATAAAAATAAAATAAAAGGGTTAGAGTTGGCAATGGTTAACCGTTGCCAACTTCTGTTTTTATAAAAAAAAAAAAAAGGTTAAGATTTGGCAACGGTTAACCGTTGCAATTTTTTTTTTAAAAAAAAACCCGAATTTTTTTGTATACTCTGTTCTTCGTTCTTCTTCAATTCATAACAAAACAACAACGCGCGTTTGCGTTTCCCTCCTCCCTTCTTCATTCAACTCCCCTCTTTGTTCCTTCATTGAAGTGCTGCAGCTTTCTCACCTCCGTTGAAGACAACACTCGCGTCGTACCTACATCCAAACTCCCTCCGTTTAAACAGCTTCAACCTAATTAAGGTAAGTACGTAGCAATTAGGTTTTACTTATATCTCTCCATTGATGAATTCCTTCGAGTTTTTGGTGGTTTTGATTTACAGTTTAGTAATTATAAGTTCCTGTAATCTAGGGTTTGTCAATATAGACGCGCATTGCCCCCCCTCCACGTACAACAACATTCTTCTCGCTCTCACGGTTGGTCTAAGGCACCATTTCAGGTACTTGTTCGAAACCCATTATTCATGACATACAATTAGAAAGAATATTTGCTTTACAATTTAGTTGCTGGTTGTGTTGTTGATTGTGCACATAACGAACAAAAAATAGTTACAAGATGCATGTATATGGGGGCAGTGGGGAGTAAGGCTGGTGGAGAGAGATTCCCTTCTCATAACTGTTGGGTAAAGCCGGGTTTGGGCAATGTTAGAGTCAACACTGATGCTACTATGTTGCTACGGGGTAGTGTGGGGCTTGGTGTTGTCCTGTTGTGTTGCACGATGCTGAGGGCTGCCTTCTCGCAGTGGGTGTATATATAATCTCATCCTCTTAAAGTAGATACAAATCTCTTTAAAGTAAACTAATTCAATTTAAAAATTAAAGGTCAATTGAATGCTAAATATAAAATCTCTGAGTTTGTGCTAATTGGGGTGCTTGGTTTTTTAAAGTTGGTTAAAGAGTTTAAGAAGTATGTTGGGGATGTTTCTTGTGGTGTGCGCAAGGAGGTGCTTCTCTCTAGAAGTACCTGGTGAAGCCAATTTTTCACACATTTAAGCATCTAAGGCACTTGTATGTTGGGAGTTCATTGATTGCTAACTACTTACTTACCTATAACTAAGTGATAATGACATGTTTTAACTACTTACTTACCATTTTCTCTTTCTCTTTAATCATATGTCCCTATTTGTATTTATTATCCATTTCTCATACATACTTACTAACTTTTAATTTGTTTTTTCTTTTTGCGTTTTTATAGGTTCATATGTGAATTGAAGTTCAAGCTAGTTAAGTTTGAAGACTACACATTAATTTAGCTCAAGTGGGAAGTTAGAAAGAATACATCCATTGTGTTGGTATGAATTATAAACTTGTCTAAGCTATAGATATTTCTTTCTCTCTATTATTGTTTTAATAAAAGTTTTTTCATGCTAGCTATTAGATTTGTGTATTATATAATGACAAACTAAATACAACAATAAATATATGAAATGTTTGCATCATCATATTCCTAGATACCCGTTCAAGGCTTTCTCATTAGGAGAAAGTCTTGAATAGTCCCCGGTTGGGACTGTTCTTGAACGTTTACTCTCACTTAGGTGATGAATGTATGTCCTTTTTTTCGATTTTAAGGAACATCTTGGCTTACCATTTCCTCGATCACCATGTTCTCTGGGTACATATGTGGGTAAGTAATTATCTACGTCGTGTACTTGGAGAACTGGGGGGAAATGCTGCCGGATTTTCCTTAAAATTAGAAAGTTGACATACATTCACTAGTGAGAGTAAACGTTCAAGGATGGGTTAGGTTGGAGTGATAAGGACCCTTTGGAAGCATATATTCATTTTTGTATCTATATGAAAGTTATATGTGTGGTGTGTGTTTGAATTTGATTTATATATATAGTAGATGTAGCAATTATACATTATTCATAATATGTTGCCATGTTTAGAGACAATTTACTTGATGGAGAAGGATCGTGGTTGGATGTATGGTAGACGTGATACACTGGAATTCTTTGATGGGGTTCAACAGTTTTGCGAGAGGGCTTTATCTTATCAGCGCAGAATGGGTTTCGAGTGCCTCTATTGTCCTTTTGTTGATTGTAATAATGTGAAGGTGGTCAATAGTGTTGATATCATTAGAGATCATGTAGTTTGTCGTGGGTTTAGGCTTAAATACCATGTGTGGATTTGGCAAGGTGAAGAAGGAGAGTACAGTGGGGATGTTATTGGGAATGATGTGCATGATGATAGAAGCAATGACATTCGTGTGGACGAGGAATACAAGAATAATGATGATGAACATATTGTTGATAATGGTGCTGAGGATGGATTTGAGGATGATCATGTGGATGAGATCGAGGATGAAGGAGTGGATGAAATGATGCGTGGTTTTAAAGGTGATGTGTTTGAGTCATTATCGGAGGCTTCTAAAAAGCCTTTGTATCATGGGTGCAAAAATTACTCCAAACTATCAGTCGTGCTAACGCTCTTTAACATTAAGTCGAAGCATGGGTGGACGGACAATAGTTTTACTTCATTGTTGAGCGCGTTAAGTGAGATGTTGCCCGAAGGGAATGAAATTCCTAAGTCTTACTATTATGCTAAGAAGCTCATGTGTCCATTTGGTTTGGAGTATAAGAAGATACATGCATGTCCTAATGATTGTATTCTTTATCGAAATGAATATGAACAATTGGAGGAGTGTCCACGATGCAAGAAGTTGCGCTACAAGCACAAGAGTTGAAATGCTGGTACGAAGGGACCTCCTGCTAAGGTGTTGTGGTATCTTCCCATTATTCCAAGGTTTAAGCGTCTGTTCTCTTTACCAGAAGACGCTAAAAACTTAAGGTGGCATGCAGAGGGAAGAAAGAAAAACAGAATGCTGAAGCACCCAGCCGTCTCCCCGTAATGGAAGAACATTGATATGAAGTTTGGGGAATTTAGTGATGAAGTCAGAAATTTAAGGCTTGGTTTGTGCACAGACGGGATGAATCCATTTGGCACTCTTAGTACCCAGCACAGCACATGACCGTTACTTTTAGTGATCTACAATTTGCCTCCTTGGTTGTGCAAGAAACGGAAATATGTAATGCTTTCACTTTTGATATCGGGGCCAAGGCAACCTGGAAACGACATAGATGTTTATCTTGCACCACTTATTGATGATTTGAGAAAGATGTGGGACGAAGGGGTTTCCGTGTTTGATGTTCATAAGAATGAGATGTTCACATTGCGTGCAGCTCTTATGTGGACCGTTAATGATTTTCCTACATATGGCAACTTGTCTGGGTATAAGAATAAAGGGAAAAAGGCATGTCCCCTTTGTATTGATGATACGCCAAGCAGATGCCTTGATCATTCTTTCAAAGAGGTGTATTTGCGGACAAGAAGGTTGCTCAGGCGCGATCACCCGTACCGTCGGCAAAAAAAGGCTTTCGATGGGACAGTGAAAGAGGGGACTGCTCCTAGGCCATTGACTGGTGAGGAGGTTTACACTCGAGTTAAGGGTGTATGAACAGTATTTAGGAAATCTGAAAAAGTGGTGGAATCAGTTGCTCTCTTTAAAAAAGAATCAATCTTTTGGTTGCTCCCGTACTGGAAAGAACATGACGTTAGGCACTGTCTTGATGTAATGCATATAGAGAAGAATGTATGTGACGCTCTTGTGGGAACGCTGATGAATATTCAAAACAAGACAAAGGACGGAAAGGGTGCACGTTTAGGTTTGGAAAAGATGGGGGCGCGTCCATAATTGTGGGTTCAGCAAAGGGTTAGTAAGGGAAAGGAACAGGAAAAGGAAAATGAAATGGGTTCAAATAAGGGAAAGGGGAAAAGCAAGGGAAAGGGAAAGGCCGCGGATGCGTCGAAGAAGAAAAATGAGGGAAAAGCCAAGGAGGGGAAGGCCTATTTACCTCCGGCATGCTACACATTGTCAAGGGTAGAAAAAAGGATGTTTTGTGCATGTCTGTATGTCATTAAGGTTCCATCAGGGTACGCATCCAATATGATTTTGTATCCTTAAATGGAGAATTGAAGCTGACAAGTATGAAATCCCATGATTGTCATGTTCTGATGCAAGTTTTTCTACCAATTGCAATACGTGGTATTTTACCAAAGCACGTGAGGGAAGCTATTAAAAGCCTTTGTTCGTTTTTCAATACAATATGTAGCAAAGTGCTCGATCCTTGTACACTTGATGCTTTACAGGCGGGTGTGGTTGTGACTTCGTGCAAATTTGAGATGTACGTCCCACCCTCGTTTTTCGACATAATGGTGCTTTTGATTCTTCATTTGGTGCGTGAGATTAAGTTGTGCGGTCCAGTGTTCATGAGGTGGTGCTATCCTTTTGAAAGACACATGGGTATATTGCAAGATAAAGTTAGGAATCGGGCTCACCCGGAAGGAAGTATGATTCAAGGGACCGTGGCCGAGGAGATTGGTAATTTTGTGGCCGACTATATAGCCGTTGCTGAGCCTATTGGTATTCCTACTTCTCGACATGAAGGTAGACTTGATGGTCATGGAAAAATCGGGTCAAAACGAATGTCACCTGATCGAGAGAAGTTCTTACAAGCACACCTATATGTGTTGCACCATATTGCAGATGTTCACCCATATTTAGACGAGCACATGGCTAGTTTGCGTGATGAGTTTTCGTCGAAAGGTGAAAGGGCACTGATGCAGTTGCACAATAAGAAGTTTGTGAGTTGGTTTCATGATCGAGTGATGGGTGGAATGGATGAGAGTGTCACAGCTACCATAAGGTGGCTTGCTTATGGTCCTAGGGATGATGTTCGCTCATTTGAGGGATATGACATAAATGGGTATTTGGGGATTTGGCAACCCTCAAATCCGCAACGGTTCAAAACCGTTGCCTTTGGGGGGGTTTGAACCGTTGCCAAATTGTGTTTTTCGTGTAGTGTTATCAAGTGCTCGACACCGTGCCTGAGAAACATGAATGCCTAGTGAGTGCTAAACCGCATGATCGGGATTGGCTACACTTATCCAAAAAATATTCAAATACAAAATCTCAAATGCAAACAAATATAAATAGATTCAAAAGTGATAAACCTCGGGCATACAAATACTAAGATTCCAATGCAATATTGCACACCTTAGGGGGCTTATTTTGGGTCTTGAGCCTTTGTCCCTTCTTCTTTAACTTTTAGCCTAACCCCGTTACAACCCTTGAAAGACCTCCTTGAGGTGTACACACACTTGTGCAAGGTTTGGCTAGAGTTACGTTCGGCTTGATTCCTAATGGATACGTAGGCAACCTCACATTGGGGTGCGGCTGTAATAAAAGTGCATATTCACATTCACATCCTGATCATATCAGAGGATCTCTGATGCTCTTGCCTATCCATTGAGAGCTAGACTTGGGGGCTTGATTTGTACATCATTAGCCTACCCAACCTAAGAGTCACCACCATTTGGCTCATCCCAAAATATTCCTCCACACCCTTAGCCTTTGCAGTATAACCTTAGTGTCACTCTCACACACATCATCAATACGTAGCCCAAATAATCCTTCCCTTAGGAACCCTTTGTCATGAGATCCTAATACGACTCTGAAGCATGCCTTGTCACCTTAGAATCACTCATTACCATATTCATCATCGCTTCACAAAGTATGAGGAACTTAGCCTCCGAGCCTAAATTACCAAAATACTTTCATCAATTGAGATAGTCTAGGATACTATAATCCTTGCACCATGAGATACAACGATTAATGCATACACTTGATAAAGCTCATTCAAAATACATCATTACTCAATACTCTTTCATCCCTTTTCCTTTTGGGGAAGTTCAAAAACTTCGTTTTCACCAACACCCTACACTTTACCTCTCTTCCTTTTCATGTCTTTCTTTTGGGAGAAAGTCGGTACCCTCCACAAAAAATGACGGATTTTTAGTTATTCTTCATTTTCGAGTTGCACAAGCACAATTACAACATAATACACACACGAGGCATGCACATTAATTCATGTCACCACATCGAGTTGAGTCTGCACACACGAGTCATGTCGTGTTGAAACACATCGAGTCGAGTTGAATACATCGAGTCAAGTACACTAAGTCTTAGGTCAACCCCAAGAAAAACACCAGCAAAGTCCTTTGGCAATATTTGATTTTATAGGATACACCTATTCATCGAAGCTCCTATTCGCAGCCAATAGAACAATTTCTCCATTCATTACACTAATTCATCGAAGCTTCTGTTTGCAGCTAATCGAGCAATCTCACCATTACACCAATTCATTGAAGCTCATGTTCGCAACCAATCAAACACTCTCACCATTCGTCACCAATTCATCGAAGCTTCAGTTCGCAGCCAATCAAAGACTCTCAACGTTCTTTTCAAAGCTCTTTTGTTCAGAGACGCGTGGAAATTTTCTTTCAAAGCTCTTTTGTTCAAAGACGCGTGGACATTTCTTTCAAAGCTCTTGTTTAGAGACGAGTGGACATTCCCTTCAAAGCTCTTTTGTTCGGAGGCGCGTGGACATTTCTTTCACAATTCCTTTATTTAGAGACGAGTGGACACATTTCAGATCGACAGCGCTCCCTGAGAATGTGGAGGTTGTTAAATTGAGATAGAGTTGATGTCACCTAGAGACGTATGCTAGGCAACCCCAAATAAGCGTTTCTTTCCCTATAACTCTTTTATTTGTAGAACTGACGCTATCTATAGTTATCGGCATTAAAAAGGATGGTTTAGGATCGTAGATTGTTCTGAACCATTCTCTGTGCCTATAGACTTACTTTGACTAGCGTTTTCGAAACTTACGTTTCTCCAAAAACTCAATCAAAATGGGGGCTTCTATAGACACTTGATTGTGTCCCCCTAAAAACCAAACCCGGTGATGAGTACCTTTCACGTTTTGATTGACAAGTTCGATAAAGAGTTGAAGACTCTTGTGAAGTTTCTTTAAGCGATGCTAGCCTGCTGCGCAAGTGAGAAAATGCTACTAGCATGCGATGCTAGCTAGCTCGACATACCGCGACTGCCCAACTAGCTTGCTCATGCTGCTGCTGGGCTTGCAACCATGCCTTGCATGCTAGCAGCCCTTGCTAGCCGCATGCCCCTAGCTCTTGCATGCCCAAACCATTCCGAGGCTAGGGCTGTACTTTTTGACTTGTTGTTTGAATGATTTTTCTGTCTCGTAGATAACTAAATTTGACTCGACTTTCGATGCTTGGGTCTGATGCTCTAAGCTCAGAATCCGACGTCGTAGTTCATAAAATCTCTATCGACTCTTTTTTTTCCTTCGGATTAATTCGTCGTTATCGTTCAGCTACACGATTGGGTGTGACCCGAAGGGTTCAGTCATGATTTAGTTGTAATATTAATTATATATTAATATTACAGATCAGAAGTGGCCTCCAACTAGGCATTCTGATCACTTGACCTCACTGAATAATTAGCTTTCCTAATTAATTCCGAAGCCTCTAACGGAATAATACACTTGTTTGAAGGACATCATTTCTTTCAATCTCCCACTTGTCTTTCCGGACAAGCGCACTGTTTGTGTATAGCCTATTTCCTATGTCACTTAATGTCTCTTCATGAACTATAAGGTAAAATTTTTCGTCATCCTTATTACGTCCAGAAGTGTTTCTCGATTTCGAGTTCGACTGTCAATAAGCAGATGATTTCTGAAATCCATTTGAGCACGGCCATGTATTTTCACAATGTCTCTCTCTAAGAGGCCTTATAAACAACAAAGAAATCCCTATTTGTTAATAGGGGGACATTCCAAGTCTTGCATTATCAGTTTCCCTTACTAAGAGGCCCTACCCGCCCGAGTGTTGCCTTTATAATACCCTTTTACGGTAGACGTTTGACAACATCAAAATGCACAAGTACTCAAACAAGAGAACTTACAATACTCATGGTTGAGGAAAAAGGTTTCAATAGCCATAATGAGTAATATATTTATGACGATTGTTAAATCTCTTAAAGTATTCTCATATGCCGATCCGGTATAGTTCCAATCTAATACCTGTGCAAATGATTTATGACATTCTTGTCCTTGTAGCACAAGAAACGGTGCTATAAATCATACACACTAACCTCACGTGGTCATTAGCCGTCCCACTTTCAAATGACCATGATTAGGGATAATTTCGATATGATATTCAACGCTCACTTAGTAAGTGTTTCTTTATCCAAGACATTGTCTTGATACCCTATTTTTGAATATTCTTAAATCGTATGGACTCATTATTTATTTCTAAACCACAATTAAACATAAATGGAATAATAATTCACAGAAAAATTAAATTACTCCATGAATGAATGATTTAAGATAGTGTTTTACATTAAGATTTCCACAACTTAATTAAAACACATAAATAGGGAAATCAAAGTCAATCTCCAATATGCCTGATTCCCATTGGCTCAACGTGCTTGTTGTGTTTCAATTGAGGCAAAGGTTTAGTGAGTGGATCGGCTACATTGTCGTCCGTTCCAATCTTATAAACTCTGATTTCACCCTCGGACTTCCATTCCCTTATCATGTGAAATTGCCTCATGACATGTTTGACTTTTGGATGCTCCTTTGCTGGCCTGAGCAATAGCCCCATTATTATCATAATAGAGGTCTATTGGTCACTTTATTGTGGGGACAACACCAAGTTCACCTACGAACTTACGAATCCAAACTACCTCCTTAGCTGCTTCTAAAGCTACCAATTATTCAGCTTTAGTGGTGGGATCTGCAGTCGTGTTTCGCTTAGCACTCTTCCAACTGAATGCTCCTACATTAATAAGAATACGTATCTTGATAGTGAATTGAAATCGTCTATGTCAGTCAGGAATCTTGCGTCGGTATAACCGTCAAGAACCAAATCCTTATTCCCACAATAGACCAGAAATTTATCCTTGTTCCTTTTCAGGTACTTTAGGATATTCTTGGGCGTAGTCCAACGCGCCTCTCCTGGTTCTGATTAGTATCGCCTCGTAGCACTCAAGGCATACGATACATCCGGCCTTGTACATATCATGGCGGAAATGATCGATCCAATAAGTGAAGAAAATGGAATCTTACTCATTCTCTCTCGCTCATCAGGTTTCTTTGGACACTGTTTCTTACTGAGAGTTATGCCATGAGACATTGGTAGGTGGCCTCTCTTGGCTTCCACCATATTGAATCGTGCTAATATCTTATCAATATAAGTACTTTTGATCAATCCAATTATCCTTTTAGATCTATCCTTGTAGATCTTGATGCCCAACATGTACTGTGCCTCTCCCAAGTCCTTCATTGAGAAACACTTTCCAAGCCAAGTCTTTACAAACTCTAGCATTGGAATGATGTTTCCAATGAGCAATATGTCATTGACATATAAAATAAGGAATGCGATGTCACTCCTACTGACCTTGTAAACATAAGACTCATCTGGATTCTTAATAAAACCAAACTTGCTAATGGCTTCATCAAATCGCAGATTCCTACTTCTTCTTGCCTGCTTTAATCCATAAATGGATTTCTTAAGCTTGCATACCTTTCGAGCATTTTTTGGATCAACAAAACCTTCTGGTTGTGTCATGTAAACAATTTCTTCCAAAGTCCCATTAAGGAAGGCGGTTATGACGTCCATTTGCCATATCTCATAATCATAATATGCGGTAATTGCTAGGATAATCCGGACATATTTAAGCATGGCGACTGGCGAAAAGGTTTCATCATAATCAACGCCATGAATTTGTCTGTAACCTTTTTTCACCAGTCTATCTTTGTATACATATACAACTCCATCTTTGTCGGTTTTCAACTTGAAAATCCATTAGCAACCGATAGGTGTATAACCTTCGGGAAAATCAACCAAGTCCCAGACTTGATTTTCAAACATGGAGTCCATCTCGGATTTCATGGCTTCTTGCCATTTTGCAGTGTCGGGGCTCGTCATAACTTTTTTATATGTCGCTGGCTCATCTTCATCCATAACTAGGATGTCTTATTATCGGCTAAGACAAAACCGAGGTATATGTCTGGTTGAGATCTTGGCTTTTCGACTTACGGAGGGTAATAGACATGAGTCTTTTTACATACGCTTTGCAACCCCAAGTCTTATGAAAAGACAGCCGTGGAGGTTTCTTCGTCCATAATTCATATGGAGTCGTTTCTACAGCTTTAGACGGAGTGCGGTTTAGTGTTAGTGTTGCAATTGGAAGTGCGTGTCCCCAGAAAGAGATAGGAAGATCGGTAAGACCCATCATGGATTGAACCATGTCTAATAGTGTTCGATTTCTCCTCTCAAACTCTTCATTCCACTGTGCAGTTCCGGGAGGTGTCAATTCTGAGATAATACCATGTTCTTTCAGATGGTCGTCGAATTCATAGGTCAAATAATCGCCACCTCGATCCTATCGAAGGGCTTTGATTTTCTTACCAAGCTGATTTTCCACTTAACTCTAAATTCTTTGAACTTCTCAAAGGATTCAGATTTGTGCAACATAAGGTAGACATAGCCATATCAACTGTAGTCGTCCGTGAATGTGATAAAATAGCGATAACCGTTTCTTGCAGCTGTGCTCATTGGTCCACATACATCCGTGTGTATAAGACCCAATAAGTCACTAGCCCATTCTCCCAAGTTGGAGAATGGTTGTTTATCATCTTGCCAAGTAGACATCATTCGCAGTTTTCAAACGACTCTAAGTCGAATTAATCCAGAATCCCTTCATGAAGAAGTTTATTGATGCATTTGATGTTTATGTGGCTTAGACGACAATGCCACAAGTAGGTTTAATTCGACTCAATGGTCTTAGCCCTTTTGGTGGTATCATTAACATTATAAACCTGTTTGTTTAGTGAAAGCACATAAAGACCATTTTCTGAATGTGCCGTACCATATAAAACATTATCAAGATAAAATGAACAACTATTATCTTTTATCCGAAATTTAAATCCCTTGGCGTCCAACGCTGAAATTGAAATAATATTTTTGGTAATGTTTAGAACATGATAACAATCTTCAAGTTCTAAAACAATCCTAGAAGGCAAATTCTAACCTGAAAATGACCCATATAACCCGAAAAAATTATTGGGTCGAAATCAGGTGGGGTTAACCCGAATCTGACCTGAATAACCCGAAAACAAATCAGGAATAAAACATTTTAAAAAACTCTAAAGTAACCAGCCCAAGCAAAAATTCATGTTCCTTATAAAAAGTAAAACCCTAAGGATCATTTTTATTAGATGTAGCCGCTGCTCCATACCCCCCCCCCCCTCTCTCTCTCTCATCTTCTCTCTTCAAGGGCTTCAAAGTTCAATCTCCTAAGGTAAATCAACTGTCAACATCAATTTTCTCTCTTCAACTCTCAAGAAATCAATTCCTAAATCCTTTGCAAGTTGCAAGTGCTCCTCCTTCATGTCTTCCACTCCCTCACGGACATTAAGCTTCAAGTTGCAAGTGCTCAAACTTCAAGTGCTCCTCCCTTTCATTGGATAATGCTTGTTGTTTTTACTAATTTCGAATTTTATTATACGTTATTGTGCGTATTGTTTTGCTTTTAGATTTTTGTTGTTGTTCATATTAAATTTCAAGTTTAATACACTTAAAATTGTTATTAATTTCTATTGTTGTTGTTTTGTTGATATAATGTATACGGTTTACATAATTTCTACGATCTTATTCATATAATCTATGCGGTTAACCTAATTGAAGCACTTAACCTAATATCAGATTATTATTTAAAGATAAAAATCAGGTTATTATTTGAAGATAAAAATCAAGTCAGTTTAAAGCAACCAGATTTAAACCCAAAAATTAAAAAAAAAATAAAAAATAAAAAAAACCAGGTCAAATTCACGTTGACCCAAACTCGAAAATATCAGGTTCAGGTTGGGATTTTCAACTCGAAAAGTTGTTGGGGAGTAGCTGATCCGAAATTAGTCGACCCGAACACGAACCCGACCCGACCTGATCTGTTTGACAACCCTATCTAATACCCATGAAGATTTGCTAGTAAAGTTAAGGTCTATAACATATATACCTGATCTAGAAGTAACTTTGTCGTTCTTCTTATGCTCCTTGAACTTGAGGCAATCCCGTTTCCAATGTCCCTTCTTCTTACAGTAGAAACATTCGGAATCGGATTGAAAAGACGCTACCTTCTTTTCCTTGTTGCTCTTGGTAGATTTTGACTTAGGCTGAAAGAACTTCTTACCTTTCTCCTTGAAGCCCTTCTTCTTGCCCGAGCGCTTGAATGGCTTGCCCTTCTTTACCATAAGCATATCATGCTTCCCCTCATCCTTGAGCGTGTGCTCGGCCTACTTTAACATCCCATGAAGCTCGGTGAGGATTTTCTCCGTGCTATGCATATTATAGCTCATCTTGATCTGAAAATAGCCTTTGGGCAGCGAATGGAAAATAATGTCAATTGCCATCTCGTTCGAGTACCCCGCATCAAGTCTCTCCATGTTCTCAAATAATCCAATCATTTTGTGCACATTAGGGCCGACGAGCTCTCCTTTCTTGAGCTTACTCTCATGGATTTGCCTATAGGTCTCGAACCTCTCAGTTCGGGCCTGCTCAATAAACATATTCTGAAGTTCAGATATGATCTCAAAAGTTATCTCCTTCTCAAAGAAAGTCTTTTGGACATCCGGAGACATCATGGCCAACATGATGCATTTGACATCCCGATTGGCAGCGTGTCATCGGTTTAGCGCAGCCTGAGTGACCTCCTCATTAGGAGTGTCGAGCATTTCCTCATCAAGGACGTATTCCTTTAGCTCTTGCATGGGAACTATTCGAAAATTCCTTTTCCAATCAAGGAAGTTTGTCCCATTCAGTTTCTCTGTATTGAGAATTGGGCGGAGAGAAAACTAGTAGTTGTTGGTGTTAGTTGCAGAAATTTTTCTACAAATGAAAGAATTTGCAATGAAAAACCATTCACAAAACCAATAAGTTTGATATTTAAAGCATACATGCAAAATATCAATCTTATGAAGCGTTTTATCCACATATTTAAAATTGTCCCTTTTAGGCGAGAATAAAACGATTACAAGACCCCAAAAATCAAATAGTGATTAAAAATGCTTTGGATTGTCTGAACACTTAATAATTTAAGGTAAGGAATCCAATTGCTAATAGCTCTAAGCTTTTCTTTCTTTGATAGAACGTCGCATCTAATACTTTCTTTACGTTTATCCCCATTGCAACGACATCTAAGGACTCCTTACTGATATCATTGAGTTTAACCAAAACTAAAGCGTATACCTAGTATACCTTACGTCCTTAGGAAAGTAGTAATGCCTTGCTTTGGCATAGCCCATTATTATTCTCCTTAGTTCGATAAGTGTCATTTTGGAATGGAAAATTTTAACTCAATTTTATAGGGACTTAGGGTTTCTATGTCAGTTAATTTAGGTGAACTAAATTAATCATTCAACATTCAAAATCCTAAACATGCATCAAATATCGCAATTATATATCAGAAAAAAATATATAAGGCATAAATAAAGATGCATTTGGCAACTAGCATGACCCCTTGAAACTTGAATCTTCAAGGGCCTTCAATGCATCTTCTTGGCTACGTCTTCTTTAGAAACTCCGTCTTCAAAACATAACCAACAATTTTGCAACTACTAGAAAAGCTAGGACTAAATTAACTAACTTAAGTACAAAAATACATAACGGCACGCAGTCTGTATTAAGATTTACAAAGATACAAAACGGAACGCAGTCCGTATTTACTATTCTCTTCGGGCCTCACTAGTTGACATTTTGTAAAACCTGCATTGGAATATCTATTCCATTCATCCATTAACTTCTGGCCCATGCATAAATCAAGCAACAATTCAAAGCGAGCGCAAACTAGTAACTAACAAAGGTGGTTAATCCAATTAACGCGCCTAATTAAAACTAGTGAAAGTAATTATCCGATTATGTGAATTCCCGCAATAATAATGACTCAAAACGACTAATGAAGCTCCCACTCAATTCCACAATCAACTTAATTAAAATTAATTAAGGCGATTAACCGTAAATCATGCCAAATAATTTTTGCAAGTGCCGAGAAAAACCAAGGCCTAGCCTCGTTTTAATTAAAACAAAACCGCAAAAAAATAATAACCCCTTAATGGCCGAGTGCATAGCCTCCAAGCCATGAGGCTAGGCTTGCTAGACACCACACCTAGCTACTATGCGCGGGCGCTGGCTTGCTAGCACGTTAACATGTAGGTGCCTGCTGGTGCGCTAGCGATACTAGCATGAAGCGCTGCTAGCATGCGATGCTAGCAAGCTAGCGTTGCTAGCTAGCTCGGCATGACACGACTGCCCAGCTAGCACGCTTATGCGGCTGCTGGGCTTGCGGCCGTGCCTTGCGTGCTAGCAGCCCTTGCTAACCGTATGCCCCTAGCCCTCGCATGCCAAAGCCATTACGAGGCTCGGGCTATACATTGTGACTAGTTGTTTGACTGATTTTTCCGTCTCGTTGATCCCTAAATTCAACTCGACTTTCGACGCTCAGCTCTGATGCTTTAAGTATGGAATCCGACGTCTTAGTTCGTAAAATCTCTATCGACTAATTTAATCCTTTGGATTAATTCGTCGTTTTGGTTTGGTAACACGATTGGGGCGAAGGGTTCAGTCAAGATTAAGGTGTAACATTAATTATACATTAATATTACTTATCGGAAGCGGTCTCCAGCTAGGCATTTTGGTCACTTCACCTCACTGAATAATTAGCTTTCCTAATTAATTACGAACCCTCTATCGGTATAATACACTTATTTGAAGGACATCATTCCTTTATATTAGGGATTTTTACCCAAGCCACGTGGTCTAGTAAGATCTTGATACGTGTCACCCTAGGAAGTTGGCACGTAGCATTCACATAATGTAGGAAATTAGCGGCCTTCACAGGCCGAATTCCTGAAGCGCCTTTTTACCACCAACGTAGGACTGAATGACCTACATAAGGGCACACATCTCAATGACCCTATAAATAAGGACATTTACCTCAATTTGGAGGCACATTCATTTATTACATCATTTACTATTCTCTTACAACTGAGAAATTACCTAATCTCGAGATTCGAGAAGATTCACTTTACTTTCCGCATTTTACTCTACTTTGACACTTACTAACTTGATCGTCAGAGGCGGAACTCTGAACACCCGGAGCTTCCGTTTAATTGCAGGTACAAGCGAAGAGGAATCTGGCTTGGTGAAGTAACTCTTCCGCAAGACATCTCGCAAAAAACCCTGAAACATTTAGCGTTGTCTGTGGGGAGAGTACCTCTAAGATGGTTTCTAGAGAACCTGTACCATCAGCTTAGGACAAGTGTCCGTCGGCAGAGGTTCATTCGGACCATGATACTTAGTCGGATCAAGATGTCGAAGTACGACCGAAGATGGATCCCTCATCTCTAAATGCATCCGCCAAAAAGAGAAAATGGAGCGGGGCTAAAATCAGGCAAGTCAAAGCAAGTCATCCGGCAAGCCTCTAGTTGAAGGGCAGACTGCTCACATCACTAGTGAAGAGTTCGTGAAGATCATGATGAACTTCAAAGGTGAGATGAAACATCTCATCAAGAGTCAAGCGATTGGTCCAAGGAAAGGACAGTCTGCTAAGAAATCTTCTCACTCTGGGAAGACAAAGTCGGTCAAGGACAAGCAGCCCACTCCACATCCCAAGCAAAAGGTAGGGGTCCGACCCTTGATTAACTGGACAAAATTCCGTCTCCCAGAGACGATGAAGGGGAAGCGCATCCGGTAAGTAATGCTGGATGGCAGCAAGAAGACTTTCACTGATGCTCGGCAAATCATCAAGCACGGGCGATACAATGCTAGACAGCTTCAGGAGTACCTCACTAAGGTATTCTCAATCAACACAAGAGCACCTGTCAGGCGGCCAGTGCGTCCACACAAGCCCTCATGTGATAGGCTTGGCGTCGTATGTGCCCCATCAATTATACAGGCTGTTTACCCAACCATATTAGCAACCTGCCCTCTTCGGAGGTCAGGCGGCATATCAAGTACAACCCTTTTACTGGCAACTCCGTTTGCTCAAGCCTGGAGAACAACCCTCTGCGTTCTCCAAGGAATTAACTGAGGCGGCACAGCCGGCCAAGGTTAAGAATGTCATGGATGGTGCCTATAATGGCACCACCAACTCAGAAGACCACCTGATGGCCTACACCAACCTCATGTACTTAATGGGTTTGATGATGCCACTTGGTGTGGGTGCTTCCCAGCTAGGGCGTTGCCTAACAGTGGTTCGGCTACTTGCCGTTTGGGTGCATCAACAGTTTCAGGACGCTTGCGTTCCTAATTGCCTCTAACTTCTTAATGAACAAAGCAGTCTAGAAGACTAGCATCAACATGGGCACGGTTGTTCAAAGAGATCGTATAAGGCTCCGTTCTTACGTTAGGCGGTTCAATCTGGTGAGAATCCAGATTCAAGGGCTGTATGACAAAAAAAAATTCACAGATTTTTTCATAGGTTTGAAGGATGGGTCATAATTCAAGTTTGACCTCGTCCAGAAGAAAATCTTTACTCTTCCAGAGGCTATGAGAGAGGAAGATGCCTATATATAAGCGACAGAACTCTGCTCCTCAAGCAAATAGTCGGACCCAAAGAGTTCTGACAAACAGAAGGTGAGTGAGCAAGATCAGTCGACTTAGAAAAATTAAGATAATAAAAAGAGAAAAGATGTATGGGCGGTCGACGACTCCAGTCAACCGTCCAAAAAGAAAAAGAAGGAGGTTAAGTCGTACGATCCTAAGTACGAGTTTAATAAGGACTGCTATTCCATCCTCCTGAAAATCAAAGACCGGGTGAGCTTTGAAAAGCCCTCGGCAATGAAGGGTCCGGTAAAAAATCGAGACAAGAGCTGTGACACCAACAACTGCTATAGCCTCAAGCAGTTGCTAGATAGATTGGCTAATAAAGGAGTGCCGAAGTCCTACATTCTCAAGTCCGAAGTGACTTTGAAGACAGACCCTTGGCAGCCGTCCAAAAAACCAGCTGATCGGCGGACAATAGGTCGTGTCTACTATCCTAAATCAAATCAACAATTTATATTCCTAACCTAACTCTATCAAGTTTTCACTAGATAGTGGCAAGCTAGGGTCGAACCACAAGGAAACGGGTATTGCACAATCAAAGTGGAATAAAGAATCTATTGCAAGTAACAAAGGGGTATTTTGGTATGTTTTTGTGAATATCTAAGATTAAACTATCTACCAAGAAAGGATTAATACAAGCAAAATAAGGAGTTAAATAAGAATCACCAAAATAAAGATGAAAGATAAGATTTTAATGGAAATATGATAAAAAACACTAGGGAGAGGGGGTTCCAATCATGATTTACTAAGACAACTATGATAATCATCATGGATTCATGCCAAGGAGTACAAACTCTACTCAAAATGATTCATTCTCATGCAATCACTCAAAGCAAGTCAATGAAATCGATCAAACCTAAACTAGTCATTCTCATGCATCTAATCTAGAACTCAAATATTGGGGCTAGAGGTGCACAACAATAGCTCCAAGCATTACCAGCACAAAATCATCAACTCAAGGCAAAACCCAATCAATCATCAATATAAACTCAATCAATCATGATTTTCACCCCCTTCCCTAGCTAGAAATCTAAGCTAGAGAAAGGAAGATAGCCATAGCAACTACACTAAACATGGATTCAATCCCAACAAAATCAAACATGATTCAAAACCAAAGAAAAAGCAATGAAATAAGTAAAGCAAGAAACTTTATGGAAATAAACACTATTAAGAACAATAAAACCAAATAAAAGATAAGGGGTAAAGAGATTACTACTATTAAACTTGAAGGATTAAGCAAACATGGATTAGTTGTATTGAAAAGATGAAAACTTGAAGGAAGCTTGAAAAGCTCTTGACTACAACAATGGAAACTTGAAGGTTAAGCTACTTTCTCTCTCTAATATGTTGATATTCTCTCTCTAAAAAATATTTCAATGGAATAGTGAATAATAGTTGTCAGGAAAATTCAAGCCAAACACTATATACAGTTTCTTGATAAAACAAACAAAATGGGTGAGGGAGAGGCCTCTCCCAGCCAGCTACCGCGCCCTCTCTGCTGTGGGTACGAAGTTGGGAAAACCCAGCTCATCGCACCCGCAACCACCTATGCTGCGCCCGCGGCCTTTTGCTGTCGCGCCCTCTCCAAGCCATCTCCAGAAACTGGTGTTCAGCTCAGAAGTTTCCTGTCCGCGCCCGCAGCTTTGGCCCCCGCGCCTGGGCTTGCTATGGCAGCGCACTCTCTCCTTTTTGCACCTCCTCTTCTTGGAATGAGCCACTCTAGCAACTTCAACTCCGCTTATCAACTCCAATTCCGCCCACGAGTGCTAGGAGCTATCAAAGCAAACAAATAAAAGGGTTTAAAAAAAGCAAAAGAAAAGATAAAAGAAAAGGAAAAACATGAGAAAGAACAAAAGTAACTAAAAAAAAGGTAAAAACGATAAGAACAGGTACAAACAAGTGACAAATAAGGGGAATTCATTAGTGAAAAAGGGTGAAATGGTGGCGTAAATGCCACTTATCACCAGCAAAGGCTGATAGTGGTTCGGAGATAGATCCGGACATAATCTGCCCATTGCAAGCGGCTTTGCCTCCGGTGGCCTAACTATCAGAGGCACCAAGGACCATGTTTGACAAATGCATGTAAGCTCAGTCGACGAGGGTCAGACGTCTGCCGACACTTTTCCTGAGGTCGTCATCTCTGAGAAGGACCGGGGCAAAGTCCGCCGGCTGCATGATGACCCCATAGTTATTGAATGCAAGGTAGCTTACCAAAAGATTGGTCGGATCCTTATCGATACCAACAGTTCATCTGATATTATCAGTTAGCAATGTTTGTCGAAGCTGAACACTAGGCAAAAATTGCTAATCAGCACCAGTTCAAAATCCCCATTTCTCACCGATTTTGAACTGGTTCTGATTTGAGGGATATCAAATCCCAAGACTTTTCGCACCAGTTCAAAACTGGTGCGAAAACTTATTTTTCTCACCGGTTCTTGATGTGAACCGGTGCGAAAAGTCCCCAAAAAAATTAAAAAAAAGAACTTTTAGCACCGGTTCTTGCTTTGAACCGGTGCAAAAAGTGGCACAAAAATAAATAAATCTTTTAGCAGTAGTTCTTGCTTTGAACCGGTGCAAAAAGGGGCCAAAAAAATTTAAAAAAAAAACTTTTAGCACCGGTTCTGTTCAAAAATCGGTGCCAAAAATATCACAAAAAATAAAAATAAATTTTTTTTTTTTTTGGCATTTTTTTCACTTAAATTGATGTATAAATACTAACATATATATAAAGTTACATATTTTCATTAAAAAAAAGGCTATACTATTACAATTTTCGTCCAAAAAAAATTAAATAACCTAGACTTATCTTTGAGTACCTTTCTTGCATTTCATTTAACTAGCATATGAAAGTCAAGCTGACATAATAACTACTGATAATATATTTCACGTCGGAACTAATAAACTGACAACAGGGAAACAAGCTGATAGGACAAAAAGAACCTGTGCCCACCATTTTCTCAAGTTGTTCAACCAAAGACAAAAGTAACCTGAATCTGGGACCAATAGCAACGGCATACAAATTAAGAAGCCTCTTTGCACGATCTAATTCATATTCTTTGGTATTTTCTTCCACACTAACACCATTTTCAATAGCTAGAAGAGACTTTGTGATTTTCCCTTTCACTGCATCCCAGGAACAGTGACAACCAAGCTGATCTTCCTTTTCTGTTGTACTGCAAAATTTAAATATAGATAAATAGTAAAAGGAAGAGCAGAAATTAGAACAAGAAAATTTAGCACATATCTTCATAAATTAAGACAGTGCAAACTACAATTGTACAATAGAAGATGTATGCTAAAGAAAATCAAACTTTAAGTAAGCTTACCTACCAAAAAAGATGGGACTTTCAGGGAGCAGCAGGTCATTTGACTTGTTCGTTTGGGATCTTATATAAGAGCCCCCAGAAGGAATGACTCCAGCCATATAAGCAAAGATTACACTAGCAGTCAGAAGCACTTGGTCAATGACAGGGACCCAGCTAGATGCAGCAGCACTCTCAAAGTCTATCATAGTTCCCAAGCAGCTACACCTCATGGGACTTCCATTAAAAACAGGAGTTGTGGAAATAACTGCAACAGACATAATACTATGCTTGATGACTCTCCATGAAGGAAGTGATGCAGACCTATAATTTCTGCTGAGAAAAATATTAGAAGTTGTCAAAACCTCCATAGAGGTACTTTTGCAGACATATAATCTCTGCAGAGAAAAATATTAAAAGTTGTCAAAACAAATTATATATTAAGGCTGCCCATCTCCCCACAAATTAAGTTCATTTTTTGCTCTCTTTGTCGTAAGCTTGTGGCAAGCTCGCAGTTGTAAGAATCATAGATTTTCAGCTATTAATCACAACCACAGAAAGAGTTGCAATAGCATAAATGCACCAAACTTCACTTACCTCCGACCTAGTAGCACCACCCACAATAAATACAAAGATACGTTTGCCCATCTTCTTAAAATCACTAAAAGCATGTCTGAGAATTGAATCACTAAACACGGAAAGAAAAACAAATTCACAATATAAATTTCCAAAAAACACAACACTTGAGTACAAGGAAAATATTAATTCAGCCACCCTTAATCTACAATATAGTCGGCCATAAAACAGGTAATTGGAAGAGTTAACATACACTAAGTTTGGATAGAGTAATATGGAGGGAAAGAAAGAGAAGAGATAGTGAGGGATTGATCTTTCCCTGGTTTAATCATGAATTAGGGAAAGGTATTAAAGAGATCCATATTCTTTTCCTATTACAGAGTATTAATTCAAATGTATCAAATCCTTGCATTGTTGGAAACATTTTGAAGGTAAATTGAAACTCACTCTTCCCTATCCTCACCTCCCTTCCTTCTAAAATAAGATAAAATAAAATAAAAACAGGGTAAAATGGAGTAAGCTAAAATGAATAAATCAGAACATAAATCCTTTCTCCTGCTTTCCAATGAGATTGTAAGCAGTCCTCAATGTCCAAAACATCTTAACGATTTCATAAGCAAATCCCCAGACATGAATTAACATAGTAATCTTTCTTCTACATGGCACATGACCCATTATGCATACCTCAACCATTGGATAAAATCGAGATAATTGCCATGTTGTTTCTTCTCCAACACGTTCCTTTCTGACTCCATGTTTTTTCTGATTACAAAAAAAAAATATGTGAGGGGAAGAAGATGCAGTAAGAACTAGACATTAGTGAGAGCAAAGAATTTTTTTTTAAAAATGGCACACCTTATTATCAAACTTTAACGCAAAAGCTCCTATAGAGCTTTTCTTTGTTTCACTGCATTTGTATCATCTGATAATAACCCTGCTAGCTGAATAAATCAAGAAACAAATGAAATAGTTAACTAAAACTACAAGTAAAAACCTAACTTTAAAAATATAGAAGACTTAAAACAGTGAAAACATTTTTGCACCAATACGATAAAACTTAACCTACTACCCTTTATTTTTCCCCTCTTTTCTAACTTGTCAGGCATGTAGCACACGTACACCCCTCTATCCAGGAAAAATAAAGAGCAAACTTGTGACATTGGATCCTCTCGTGACAAATAAGAGATGAAACAGCCGTAGAGATTTGTGAATATAAAACATCTGCAAGGAAATTAGGTATTGCAATTCATTAAAACTTATACCCACCCTTCACCTACCCCTAAATAGACACACAAAGGAAGGAAGAGAAAACTTCATGCTAAATTGCTAAACACTATCACACAAAGTGTTACTTTCATTGAAACAAGTTTCAGAAAGACAATTTAGCATACATTCGATTGTGGTGAAAATATTGAGGCAATGATGTTAAAATTCCTACCAAAAAAAGTTCACATTTTCTCATTTTTCGTAATTTAATAATAGAATTACAAAAGTACCCAGAAGGTATTCTGACTTTTCAACCGAAGGTAAATGCTTTCCAGAACACTCACCCTCTCCTTTACATAGGAACCCAACTCACATTCTACCATGACCGTCAAATAAAGTTTATGGGGGGAAAGCCACCATCAAACCACTATTGGGGTGAAAAATGTCACAGGAAATGGCATGGCTAGGGAGAGGAGGTGATCCGTGAACGTACTTGGACAACAGTGACAGTGGAGGGTGTGTGTGACTATAGGAAAAGGGGGATTTTAAAATATTGTCCAAAAATTTTATTGCTTTTGAATATTCACTCTTAAATAAAACACTTGGAAATTGAAAACAGGAAACTAAAGAATATGGAAGACAAATTTTTGACTAAACGCACCCTTAAAAACTTTCCAGCTCCAACACGAACACTTAAATGCATAATTCTGAACCCTTTTATCACCCCTCAATTGGACTAGACTGTGACTGGAAGAAGAGGGAACTTAAACTTATTCTAGGGCTTTCTATAGCTTTAATATTTATATTCTTTAAAAGCACTTGGAAACTCATGACAGGAAAGTAAAAGATAATGAACAACAGAGAGATAGTATATTAATTCAACGGAACACACCCAATAATTTTCTTCACCAGTAACACAAACACTTACCTGCATCAACTGTGAACCTTTGTCACCCTCAAATTTCTCGGGGTAAATAGCAGCATAAACCATCAATAATCGCAACTTATTCTCACGGCTTAAATCCTGTCAAAGGGGCTTCAACATTGTCAGAAAAGTATTACAAACTTCATATTAGATAAAAAGATGCATGATTCAGACTACAAAGTCCCTACCGTATGCATGCTTAAAATTTTGATAACTTTTTTAGTTCCAGCATCATCAAAGACAAGATCCTGTTCCAGTTTACCAACCTCCCTAAGTTTTTGCTCTCTTATGATACGGGTATGAATTCTGGGGTTTGAACCAAGACCCATTTGTTTGCAATTGAAGCTTAAAATTCGATGGCACAGTCCCACATTCCACCATTTTTCTGGAATTTCAATCTCACCCAAATGCTCAATAAATTTTATTCTCCCAATCAAATACGAAAATAAGAACTTCGTTTATGCTTGAATCTACTGAAAATTAATTATAAACAAACAAAAATCAATATCTAAACAGACAACATATTCATTAATTTTCAAAGAAATGGGATAAACTTCTAAAAAAAAAGGCGTAATTGAAGTGGGATTTAGGGAATTGGGGGTGAGAAAATGGTAAATTAGATGATACGTGGAAGTTCATTTTCATGAATTCATGGTGTTAGAGGGAGAGAGGAAGGAAGGAATGGGCTGAGTTTATGACTGGTTTTGCAAAGTTGAATAATGGTGGAGGTGGTTGTGGTGGAGGTGGTTGTGGTTGTGGTGTGCGCTTCAATGACAAACCCTAGATTACCACAACCCTAAAATTACTAAATTGAAAAGCAAATCAACGAAAAACCCTAGATTGCGAAGGAATTCGACAAATTAAGAAGACCACAGAAAAAATCTTACCTCGAAGCTGCTTCAATGGAGGTGAGAAAGCTCAGAATCCGCTTCAATGGAGAATAAAGAGCACGAGTTCAATGCAGGAGAGATATGGAGAGAGAAGGAGGTGCGGCTGCTTCAATGGAGTGAGAAAGCTCATAAACGGCTTCAATGGAGAAGGTGGGAATTCGGAGGTGGTGGAAGAGAAGGCGAGAACGAGGGATAAAAGAAGATGGAAAAGCAGGGGAAAGAAAGGAAGAAGAAGAAATACGCGAGCCCGGCTTTTTTTTTCAATTTCGCAGCAGTTTGAACCGCTGGGAAATCACTATTTCGCACCGGTTTGGTATGAACCGGTGCGAAATTCCTTTCACCCCTTTTTTTCTCTCTTATTTAATTCGCACCGGTTTATTAGCAACCGGTGCGAAAATTCTTTTTCCCAATCCCGCCCATTGCTTTTCCCACCGGTTTTCAAGAACCGGTGCGAAAAGTGCGGTGCCTATTTCATTTTTTTTACTAGTGGAAGTACAACCCAGGCAGCATGTACAAGGTCACTCACCCCTTAGTTGGTTTTGGGGTTGGAGTTGTGCACTAAGTCGGTCTCATCGATCTAGCTATCCGGTTGGGAGAGAAAGGAAAGGGGCGGCACATGGTCGTTCGGTTCTTGACCGTGGAAGAGTTGACCGCTTATAATCTCATCATAGGTCGTCCAACTCTAAACAAATCCAAGGCCGTCATTATCCCCTCTCTCATGCTGCTGAAATTTGAGAAGGATGATGGCTCTGTCGACTCCTTGAATGGAGATCAGAAGACTACTTGAGAGTGCTACCTCTCAGACGTCAAGCCCATGGCAGTTGGCTGGGACATAGAGTCGATAGACATTGACGTTGTCAAGGAACCTGAGGCTGCCCCACAAGTAGGCGGCAAGAAGCGAAAAGCCGACCAGCTGGTGACTTTAATGAAAGAGAAGCAATAGCAATCACTAACTGGGGAACGGCCAGATGAACTCCGTTCGCAGTCGACTGGTGAGCACATTGACATCACTCTGGACGATGCATGTCCGGAACGTACTGTTAAGGCGGGGACAGTTGCCTTTGCAAAATTGGGGGCAGATTTGCACAATCTGTTAAAGGAATTCAAAGATGTATTTGCTTTTGAAATGGAAGAGATGCTAGCCTGTCAGGAAAAGAAAAGGAATCTCGGCGAGGAGAGAAGTCATTCAGCAGTCGCCGAGGTTAAGATGCTGTTAGACGCCGGGTTCTTTCAACAATGTCACTTCCCAAATTAGGTAGCGAACGTTGTTCTTGTGAAGAAGGCGAATGGGACCTGGCGCATGTGTGTAGATTACACAGACTTGAACAAGGCATGTCCGAAGGACAGTTACCGGCTTCCAAAGATCGACAGTCTTGTCGACTCTGCAGCTAGGCATGCCATGATGAGCTTTATGGATGCCTATTTAGGCTTTCACTACATACCCATGTGGAAAAAAGATCAAGAGAAGACGACATCCGTCACTAATCAGGGGTTATTCTGCTATATTGTGATGCCGTTTTGCTTGAAAAATGCGCTTGCTACATTCCAACGTATGATTAACATGGTCTTCATCAACCAGATTTGTAGGAATGTAGAGGGGTACATTGATGACTTGATAGTTAAATCCAAGCTACAAACAGATCATCTCACTACTACAAATCCCGGCCTTTTGAGACGCTTTTTTCCATTATTTATGACGCGGAAAAGCGTCGCTAATTTTTTTCGAAAGAGTCGAGAAATTCGCGACGCTTTTTCGTGTCACAAATCTCGACGCCATTTTATGTCCCAATATTTTTGGACGCTTTTTAGTGTCTTAAATATCGACGCTTATTAATGTCTTATATAATATACTAATCGTCGAGAATTTCGGTTTTCAAGCTCCACCACCAAATTTCTAGACACTTTTTCCCGTCTACATTGTTGACGTTGTTTTTAGTCTCAAAATCAGTTGAGACGCTTTTTAATGTCCACACAGAAATATTGGCGGGAAATTTTGAAACGGATTAAAGTAAAATATCTTGACAACAAAAAGCGTCTAGATTTTTTTTATACTGTTTTATATATATATATATATATATATATATACATATATATATATATATATACACATATATATATATATATACACATATATATATATATATACACATATATATATATATGGTAATTACCAATAATATTCTATTACCAATAAGAGGGCTGCAAAGCTGCAAAAATAACACCAATAATCCAACGGCTTAACACCCAAGACACCAAACCAAATTAAAATAAACCAAACCAACAAAATAAGATCGGCAACAAATTAAACCAAACTAAAAACCCAAATAAAAAACAATAAGCTTACACAACAAACCAAAACAACAAAACACCACCCCAATTCACCAACAACAAAACCAGAAACCTGCCAACACAAGATGGCAGGCAGCCAGGAGCAGCCCCATGCAGCCAGCAGCAGCAGCAGCTCTAGGCAGCCAGCAGCCAGCAGCACCAACAGCACCACCACCACCAGGCAGCCAGCAGCAGCAGCAGCCCCAAGCAAGCAGCCAGCACCTAAAATGCCACCAAAAGCAAGCCAAACCAAATGGGCAGCAACCAGAAACTCAGATCAGAACATAATAAACCGCAGAGCATGTGCAGCACGTTAATCATAAAACATATACAATAAGTTTTTTCAAATATATATATATATATATATATATATATATATATATATATATATATATATATATATATATATATATATATATATATATATATATATATATATATATATATATATATATATATATATATATATATATATATATCATGTCCAAAATATCATCATTATTATTACATATATCAACTGTCAACTAAATTAAAAAGTTAGATTGACGCCTACATAAGTTAAATACTAACTATAAAAAAAATGCGTATATAGTAGGCTAATTTCCATCTTTAGTAGATTTTCCTTGTTCTCCCGTTGCATTCATAACCTTCAAAAAAAAAATATAATATAAGTATAATATAATATTTTGATTGTTAAAAAAAATACAACTCAAGAAAGATGCAGGCAGCAGCAAGACACAAGGCAACATCAACAACTCAAGGAAGATGCAGGCAGCAGTGACACAAGCCATTAAGCAACAACACACAAGAGTTATGCATAAATAAACAATGAGTAACGGAAGGACTCTACAGCAGTTTCTACAAAGTCATTCACTGACAGTAGCTTTTCCAGGGACTTAGGTGGTTAATGTGTTTGATTAGCCCATTGCATACTTCTAGTTCTACCTGCAATCACTTGAATGTCTCTTTTTACTTCCAAGGCTTCAAGGGCTTCAACTAGCATGCATAATTGGAATGTGATAATCAGCTATGTTCCATGGATTCGTATCGATCTCCCCTTGTTCCCATGTTAATTTAAAAGCTACAAGTGATAATAAAATAAAACTTAGGTTTTGAATACTGAACAAAACTTGTCACCACAGATTAATCACAAATTTCTGAGAAAATTCTCAAGCTGCCTAAGGGGATTCATACCATCTATTAAGGAGAAACTTAACACACATATTGATAGCAATGCACAACATCACTCAACAACAAAAACACAACTACCAGCAATAACAAAACATATTGACAGCTTTAATGTATGAAAATGATGGTTATTCTTAAATTTGTAATGGACCCAATTACCAGCCAACCATTTCAAGCTTATACTCGGCGGCCGAGGCAACGACAACAACATCACAGGGAGCAGCTACAACAAAACAAATCTATTGGACAGCAACCAAGCCAGGGTCAAGCAAGCAACAGCAGTACATCTTGCTAGGCAACAAGTATTCAGAGAACTCAAGACTTTTTGGAAGAACCTAAATTAAGCAAAGGGGGCAGAGAAGACAGAATTTCACCTTTTGGGAAATAAGACTTTAGGCTCTTATTCTAATACTTTTGTAATTAGCTATGTTTAGCGTTGCTAGCAAGCAAATGTAATATTTAGGGAAGTCAGAATTAGAAAAGGAGGTATCCAGAAAGTTGTAAGGAAATTCACTTGGAGAGTGGTTACCTCAAGTTACTTGCGAGTTATAGTCGTTAGCTATTATCTTTTGAATTACTTTGATTTACAAATTCATTGTGATTCTAACTATTTTAATCATTAATCAAAACTGCTGCTGCTGTGTGAGAAATTCTCGTATTAATCTAGTGTAAATTGTTGAGAGTGGGAAATTGAGAACACTTGTGAACAGGGCCGAAGGTGGAGGCTCCCTAATATCTGCCAAAATTTTATCAGAATAGATAGAAAATTACATGTTGGTTTGTCACTCCCAAGACTGATTTGGCACAATTAAGAATTTCTGTTGAACCCTTTCCATCATTAACTCCACCAACAATTTGAGAAAACTGTCCGATAAGGGTTTTAAGAAGAATATTATTCTCTTGTACTTGGTCTTTTAACTTTTCATTTTCCTTCTCAAGTACTTCATTTTTTTTGTGCAAAGCAGACATTTCCTCTTTCACATTACTATCCATTACCACGGTCCTTTGTTTAATTCTTCTAGGCCCGTCCTTCCTTAGCAAAGCATGCACCCCGTAAATGTCGCTCTTTCGAACCCCAAGTCCGTAACCTGTAGGACGATCAGGGATCTCTCCACCATGCATGGTCAGCTCAAAGGCTTCATCTTCAAGTTCTTGTTGGGACTTAGAAGGGTTTATCAACCTCAACTGTTCAACTTTAGCTTTCGCATCATCCTATAAAAAACATCAAATAATAATATAGTGAAAGATCGACTCATTTCCACATAAAATGACAAGCTTTAAAACACATTTAGATCTTTTACCACAAAATCTTCTGTCATTGTGCCCGGAAGAACACTTCCATCCTTGCCTGTATGAGCTTTTATCCAGAGAGCTAATAAGCTCATCTTTTCTCCATGCTCATGTTCCTATATATATTATTAATGTAAGAAGCATAAGTGAAAATATGAACAAGATAAGTTCAGAATATAGTAGTTAAAATATATGTTTGTAACGTATGCAGATCATTAATAAGAATGGTTAATACATGGTCAGCTTGTTTGTTCGCAAAACTGTTAGAACCGCATCTATGTAATTGATTTAGGGAGGCCCGTGCTGCTTTACCACATGTTGATAGTGACTGCACTCATATTCAAAGTCATATATAAAATTATATTTGCATTAAGACCAAAATTAACTCTAATTAGAAAACATGATGTCTGATATTTCAAATAGGAAGAAATGTACTTACTTTCCCTTTCTCCGAATCCCAATACTTAAGTAGCTTTATCCAATTTTGACTACTAATCCCATGCGGTGGTGTAGCGCTACACATCTCTTCTAAAGTTTTCTCTGTTGGTTTGTAGTAATCCTTCTTAAGATTAAACTTATATTGCCTCCAACTTTTATTAACACGCTTGAGGGCTGCTTTGTTATATAGTTCACCTATGGGAATCACAAAGCGATCCTTATACATGAAAAACAAGTAACTTTAGTAACAGTATTTATAGGTTAGTAAAAATAAATTAATTCATGAATGAAAAAAAAGTTTCTTATGAAAAGTAATAGAAAAAAGGAGATACATACTCTCATCTCATTAATTATCTTCTTTTTAAAATGCTCATCAATAGCATGCCAATCCTCTTCTCCAAGTGGACAATACGTCTCTATCTGCGCAATGTTACCGAGGAATCAGATTAAAATATGCCCACCTTTTCGGATGGGTTGGTACAGCTCATTAAATTCAACATAGAATCTGACACCGTTATTACTCCAAACATCAATAGGCTGAATAGAACCACTCAAGTATACAACGTTACCATTAGCATCTGCACAACTAAAAAATGATGAGTACTCAATTACCCATTCAACAAGTAACAACTTTCTATGGAATAATTGAACCAACTAATCTGGAAAGCATAGCTGCATAAGGAATCATCAGGAAAATATATAAACAAGAAAATGAAACAGAACATGTCTAAAAAATTCCGAGTTTCTGACAAAGTAACATTTGGAAAACCTGTAAGATGATAGCTAATATGTCAAAACAATTTTAGCAATAAAGTACAAAACATTTCATTAAGTAGAATTCGTTTTACAGTAAGGATATATTATGTACTTTCGCCAGGCTATTCAGTTCCTCAATGCCAGTTCAACTTTGATGACCTACTGCGTATGCTGTTACTCTGTTAGTATCTGACTTTTGTGTGCCTAGAATGCCCAGTTTCCTCCTTTGCTCAATGCAACTATTTAATACACAGCTCTTACAAGCATTACCATGTGGTGAGATATAGTCTTGATGCTACATCATATAATCGAGATATAAAAATACATCATAGAAGCAATATACAAAAAAAAAAAAAAAAAAAAAAAAAAAAAAAAAAAAAAAAGCATGATACTTTACTAAAATTCATAATAAATCATTCACAGAAATAATGTTCTGCTTGCTAAAGCATTGATGTGACAAGAAGCATAATATACTTCAAAATACACACATCTATCTACATACTGGAATTATATAATAAGCAGATTTACATTGACCATAAACAAGTCAATAATATATTCATTAATATGTCAAAACTATCAACCAAAAAAAAAATTGAGAATATGTAAAAAAATTCAAAAAGCAACATACCCACTGTCAAAACCTCTTCTTTGTCATCAAAATCATTTACAGTCATAGGCCAATCAGGATGTGACTTTGATCGTAGAGACTTTACTTGTTTTGAGCTTTTTTTTGTTTCCTCACAATTCTTTTCCTCCGTTTCAATATTAACATCTTCTTTTCTGCTTTTCTCATTTGAATTGAGTAAGTTTAAGGAGGAGGACTGATCAGAATTGAAAGAAGATGTAGAAGGATATTTTAGTGACTTTGATGTAATAGAAGGTGGGATGTTAGGTAAGCTCATGGATGAAAGTGTGGGTGGGTTTTCTTTACCAAAACATGATGGTTCTTCAGCCACCTTCTGAGAACTTAAAGTTGGAGTCTTAAGATTGGTGCGTTTGATGTTGTTGATGTATTCAAAGTTGGAGTCTTAAGATTGCCAGGTGCGTTTGATGTTGTTGATGTATTCAAAGTTGGAGTCATATATTTTTGAGCCCGATTAGGATGAGATTGAAGCCAAAGATGAGGTTTAATGTTTTTCTTCTCAAGAGCCTTTCTAGCTTCTAGATCATCTCTACTTTTATCCATATCTAATAGAGTTCCTAATAGATTATCACACACATTCTTCTCAATGTGCATTACATCTAAACTATGTCTAAGAAGATTATGTTCCCAATATTCCAATTCAAAAAATGCACTTTGCTTACGCCATATAACATCATCGGCATCAGCTTGATAATCATCATCAATATCTGTTGTTCCTCTATTTTTTCTTTTGTTAGAAGCTTTTTTTCGAGGTTCCGTAAACATACTTAACCTTTTCTTGCTGCTTCAAAACATCGGTCCCACTTAAAGGGATTGGAGCAAGACCGTACTCTTCTTTCCCATCAAATAATTGAGCTTCAGAGCGATAAGGATGATCGATTGGCAACCATTTTCGATGTCCAGGGAAGACAATTTTACCACCAAATCTATATGAATAAGTAGAATCAGCACAAGAAGGGCAAGCTTTATAACCTTTGGTACTCCATCCCGACAACAGAGCATATGCTGGGAAGTCATTTATTGTGGAGTGTAAGGCCGCTCGCATCTTAAAAGATTTTCCACTGTAAGCATCAAAAACATTTACAACTTTCCACAACAATTTCAAGTCATGTATTAATGGTTGCAAGTATACATCAATATCAATACCAGGACCATATTTACCGGGAATAATCAAGGACAAAATGAAAGATGATGACTTCATGCAGATCCATGGTGGAAGATTGTAAGGAATTAAAACCACTGGCCATGTACTGTAATTGGTATTCATTAGACGATATGGATTAAAACCATCACTAGCTAATCCCAATCTAACACTGCGAGGGTCAGCAGAAAATTCCTTATATTTTTCATCAAATTTTTTCCAAGCAACACCATCTGCAGGGTGCCGTAGGATCTTATCATCCTCACAGCTAAAATGCCATCTCATATCCTCTGCTGTTTTAGAAGACATGTAAAGCCTCTTTAGTCTAGGTATGAGAGGAAAATATCGCATAACTTTAGCTGGCTCACCTTTCTTAACTGATTCATTCTCTTTTTCAATTTTGTCACCCTCCTTCCCTTTCATAGTTTTCCACCTTGATGTATGACAAATATGACACTCAATTTCATCAGCAAATTCCCCCCAATATAACATGCAATCATTTGGACATGCATGGATTTTTTCATATCCTAATCCCAAGTCTTTGATTATTTTCATCCCTTCATAGTAAGATGATGGAAACTCTTGAATATGAGGGAATGCGTCATTTAGAAGTTCAATCAATTTATTAAATGACTCAGCAGACCAATGAAACATACACTTAAGGTGAAACAGATGTAAGAGAAATGATAACTTTGAGAAAGTAGTACAACCCTCATATAGACCCTCGTTAGAAGCTTCCATGAGACGTTTATACTTTTCCATTTCTTCATTAGTGTTAGTAAGGCATTTCATCATCTACCTCACAATGAAAATCAAACTCTTCATGCATGTCATATGAACCTTCCTCGTCAAAATTCGTTTCATTGGATGATGGGCCTTGGAATTCATTAGTGGATTGTGGAATGTGAACCCCGAAAGCCGCTCTTAGTAGCCCATCCATATCATCTCGATCTACTTCCTTCCCATGATCACTAGGGGGCTTTATGGTTTTACTCCCTTCACCCTCACAATGAAAAATCCATTTTCTATAATTCTTATAAAAACCGTTAAATAAAATATGGCCTCCTACTTCTTCTAAAAGATGCCATTTATTTAACTTGCACTTATTACACGAGCATTTGGTTTTTCCATCAATAAGAGTCTCCTTAGCAATCTCTAAGAATTTCATGCAACCCTCATAATAGGCAGATTTTCCTTTTGGTAAATCAATCCAACTAGTATCCATATCTACAATGAATTCATAATAAAATTTAATATTTAATAATTATTAATAAGTATCAATAATAAGTTGACAATAATTTGGTAATAAATATTATAAATGTTATAATTAAGAAGTGTGTAACAACATATTCCATCACTTAGGTTAATTTTAGCAATACTTTACCAAGGTTTCCCCTTCTATAGCTTTTATATGTTGTTATCATTGTGGTTGGAGACAAAATGCAAACAAAGTGATCAAACATAATAATACATGGAAGCATTCACAAAAAAAAAGATACATATACGTATTAATTTAATATAATTAATAAGCACATAGATAAGACATAATGAATTATATATAATATACTACCTCACTACAAATCTACAACTTAATTACTTACATTTTTCATATATGATCAATACCATAAATTGAGCTAAAACTATTTTGGGAGGGCTATCTACCATACATATGACACGAAAATATAATATACAATTATATGACATAAGATAATTTAGGAATTTGGGTAGTTACCTCGGCCAACTCACTAAGTGCAGCAACTATCACAATTAGAACAATTTTTAGATAAGCTCCTCCTCTGTCACCTATTAAACACAAAAACACAACTTCAAATTTTAAGATATGTCATAAATATTAGTCTATTGGATTAAGATTTATATATATTTTTTTACATAAGTCAAACTTGTACGATTTAATACAACCTATATAGTAAATGGAAATATATCAAACTATTCATAATATAATAAGCTATAACAAGATAGGCATACAGATAAGATGCAGGCATACAACCACTAAAACCACCCATTAGTCACAAGTTGTATAGATTTTCACACACTAGTGTAAACAACAATCTAAGACTACCTTTGAGGTAGTCCTACTAACATTGTATTGCCAAAAATAAACTCGGTATCATAAGCCTAACTACGACAGTGCAACCAGTCACTTCACAGAAGTAGCCAACAACTGGCAATAATTCACAAGTACATGGACAATTGTACCTAGCATAAGATCTTTCTCAATCTGCCTTCCTTCAAAAGTTATGAACAATCTGCCTATTTCAGAGTAATAGAACTCAACTAAGATTTATTTTCTGTACACATATCAGCATATAAAATGTTATAGAATCCAATTATAAAATGCAACTTACTGCAAGGGGCCATGACGAAATCAGTGAGATAAGAATTAAGGCAGCAATAAGTTTTTTTTTTTTTTTTTTCTTTTCTTGACAATTGCTAAGAGAGAGCATCAAGTTGCTGCCAAATAACATTAAATTTTTTTTTCTTTGTGCGTATGACAAGTAACCATAATTTAATAAAAGTTTTCTATGTATATCAACCATAATTTAATAAAAGATTATCTTGTCAGGCATAAAAATAGGTCCAGGAACCTCTATAGATTTCAAATGGCTAAAATATATATACATTATCCTACTAGATTCTGTGCGGACCAAATCTGCTAATTTATGGGGAGCCAAGTTTAAAGTACCAAAACACTTTCGAAAACATTAACTAGAAGAATAGGCTATCCCACATTCCCACCCTTCCTTAAATCAAGGATTACAAAGGAAATAAAAGAGGAAGGATAGGGTTAGCAACTTGGCAACAATGCAGTCCGCCAATGCACAAATGAAATATGAAAGTCATGATCGACCTTGACAATTAAGCAGACACAAAAAGACTTAACGTTCAATGAGATAGCTTGAACTAAAATACTCTAAGGGAGTTGACAATGATTCAATTCCACAGGCTAGGAATGATAAATAATCATTGACACTCCACTCCTACACTCACATAGCATGTGATAGGACACAAAAGCACAATACAAAACTACTAATTGCTTCTTAATTCTTACAATCCAGTCACAATCACACATTCATCAACATATAACACTACTGTAAATCACACATCTACCTGAATCTTTTTTAATATCCAAAGGTAAATTTGAGACTATCTTCCTATATCTGACCAAACAAGGGTATAACAAACAAAATAAGAATTCGGCTCCCCCTTTGGCTCAAGACTCTGTATGCAGTAGGTGACGATCCCAGAAACCCCAAATAAAATTAAAATTTGACAAAATTAATACAAAAAATCAACAATTCAATAAACATAATCAACCAAAAAAATACCAATCAATAATAAAAAGTATTATTTAAAAAAAATAATTAGACCATGACCTGTGATATAAATTCTTCACTTCTCTGCGTGGGTGGTTTCGAAATCCCATTAGCAAAAAGAATTCCCATACATGCAACGAATAAACAAAAATTCAGCATAAGCAACGAAATTGATAACGAAAACCTACGAAATTGATATATCAACCAAATCCTACGGAAAATTGATGACAAGAGCGAGAGGATTACTGAAAATTGAAGATAATATTGAAGAGAGCAACGAAAATTCAACAATTTCGAGTGGTTTTAGAGATTAGATGAGAGTGATTGTGCGTGAGCAAGCAAAGAAGATCAAGTTAGGGTTCGTTGTTGGGAGCTAAAGGGTTTTTTTTTTATTTCTTCTGACTGCTAACTGCGTATGAATGGCGGTTTATTTATTTTTATTTTTTTTTTTGGTTTAATTTAATTAGCCCGCTTTTTTTTTCCTTTGCAGTCCCGGGATATAGACAGTCACGTGCATATCACATGTATTTTTTTCGACGCTTTTATGTGTCGAGATCTAATGGTGACGCTTAAAAGCGTCGAAAAACACGGAAATAATTTTTTTGGCTAATGCTTGATACATGGCGTCGAGCACATAGCGTCCAGAAACTAAGGGATTTGTAGTAGTGTCTTGCTGACCTTCAAGAAACATTCACCAAACTCAAGCGGCACAAGGCCATGCTTAATCCTAAAAGTGTGTCTTTAGTGTTGAGTCTGGGAAGTTTCTCGAATTTTTTATTGATCAAATGGGGATAGAGGAAAACCCAGAGAAGATACAGGCGGTCATTGTCATGAAGTCACCTCGCACTGTCAGAGAAGTCCAAAAGAGATTCCTCAGCCGGTCAGATGACAAGTGCCTTTATTTCTTTCAAGCAATCAGTAAAAATACTATGTTTGAATGGGGAGATGATGCTTAGGCGGCATTTCAAAAATTGAAAGAACACTTACACCTCCTTACCAAGGCTTGTAAGCCCTTTGCCCAAGGAAATGCTTTACATGTACCTAGCCGTCTTAAATCATGCTCTTAATCTCGTTCTCCTTGTAAGAGAGACGACAACCAGCTCCTGGTCTATTTCATCAGCCATGTTCTTCGAAATTTAAAATTCCGGTACTCAATGGTAGGCCTGAGCACGGATCGGATATCCGTATCCGAAAATCCGGATATTTGATATCCGTATCCGATCCGAAAATATCGGATATCCGAAAATTCAGATATCCGAAATTTTCGTATCGGATAAGTCGGATATCCTATGTCTGAAATTATTAGTACCATACTTTAACTCAACACACGAATTATATTAAAATTGAATGTATTTTTAGGCTTAAGACATACAAGTTTCAAGGTAGATTTTACACAAAATGAGTAAAATGATACTACAGTACTAGTAGTATGCAACATCTATATCAACCAACTCAAAAACTAAACCAAATATAATTGATATAATGTTAATGACCAAAATAATATCTAAAACAACTCCAAAACTAAACCAAATGTAATTGATATCAAATTAATGACCAAAATGATATCAAAAACTAAACTCAACATCAACCAATACCTCAAAGGATTGTACTTCAATATAATTGATATCAAATTAATGACCGAATATGCTTAACCCAAAAAAAAAAAAATAACTTACTAATTAAATTGTAGAATGCTAAAACCCAATTAAATTGGGTAAACATACTTGATGCCTAACTAACAAATATACTCCATTTATATGGCAAACTTGTAACCTTCTTCTTCCACATCTGAACATGAATGATGAAAGCAAAGTGGGCTTGTAAAATCACGATCATCTTAAACATTTCTGAAGCAAGCTTGCGACGCTCATTTGTAGGTAAGTTGCGGGACACGAGATGGAGATGAACTCCGACGCTTTAGATTTGAATTGAACCTCATAGCAAACAACTCCTCGATGCGGTGGAAGAGTAGAAGTGTTGGTCCTGTTTGTGAGTATAAGGTGAATTGCAAAAGATGAAGAGAGAGGATGAAGGAGGGAGGAGGGAGGCTGAGATGAGAGAGGATGGAGGAGGGAGAAAGTAGAGGAGGAAGAGAAAGTATGAAAGAGGCGGATGGCTTAGGGAGTTTAGGCCCTTTAGGGTTACCACTTAGGCACTTACCCGGATGTTTTTAAAATGTTAAAAAAAGTGTTTTTTTTTCGGATATTCGGATTTTCGGATTATCAGATAGTTTTGCTCAGCCCTACTCAACGGTTGAGAAATTTGGCCTTTCTCTTTTCATTGTAGTAAAAAAGTTGAAGCCATACCTCTTGGCACATCCCGTGGTTGTCTACACAAACTAAACACTCAAGCGGCCAATGACAACTTTAGAGTCATCCGGCAGGATGCTCAACTAGGCTATCGTAATGCAAAGTCTTGAAATCACTTTTGAACCAAGGAAGGCAGTGAAGGGCCATGCATTGGCCGACTTCATTGTTGAAATGACACGTCTGGTAGAGTCGGAAAATTTGGATCAAGTTTGGAAGGTATATGTAGACGGGAGCTCTACTATTAATGGTTGTGGTGCAGGGATTATATCCCAGTCTCCTGAAGAGGACAAATATGAATATGCACTACGGTTTAAGTTTCAAGCCTCAAACAACAAGGCCGAATATGAAGCCTTGCTAGCCAGTATACGCATGTGTAAGGCGGCAGGGGCAAAGAAAATTGACGTCTGCTCGGACTCATTGCTGGTTGTTTGTCAATACCACGATGACTATGAGGCCACCCATGCGACTATGATCAAATATTTGCAGGCGACCAAGACGGAGGCTGGAACACTTGACGAATTTCATCAGAGTCACGTTCTCCGGTCAAAGAACAATCACGCGGATGCATTGTCAAAACTGGCACCATCCGCCTCCTGTGATACACCTCGGTCAGTTATTTGGGAATTGATTGAAAAACGAAGTATCGAAGAAGATCCTATTCGCGTGCTAGACCAAAGTTCAACCTGGATGGACGGCATCCGAGCCTACCTGCTAGACGGCACTCTGCCGGATACATACCTAGAAATGGCCGCAACAAAAAAATGTGCGGCCAACTTTGAAATTCGCAATAGAGAGCTATTTAAAAAGGGCTTCGTATTGCCTCTTTTGAAATCCATCACCTAAGAAAGGGGGCATGAAATTCTGGAAGAACTACACTCAGGCTACTTCGCCTCAGACATAGGCGGTAGAGCTCTTGCACAGAGGGCCAGGTGGAAGGGTTATTTCTGGCTGACCTTTGAAGCAGACGCCATGGGAATGGTGAAGAAGTGTGACAAATGCCAAAGGTTTTGCAAGCTTATACACCGTCCGACAACTAACCCAAAGGCAATTCATAGCCCTGTGCTATTTTCCAAACGGGGCATGGATATCTTAGGTCCGTATACACCTGCATTAGGCTAAAGGCAGTATATTCTAGTCATTGTTGACTACTTCACCAAATGGGTTGAGGCAAAGGTTGTGAGAGGCATAAAGACAAAGGACGTCATCTATTTCATCTGGAAAAACATCATCACGCGGTATGGGGTTCCTATATCTATGGTTTTTTACAATGGCCCACAATTTGAGACGTCTACCCCCAATTGGAAAGGTCCATACTGGATTTACAAAGAAGTCAAAGGCGGCACCTACCGCCTGGAAACACCAGACAGCAGGAAGGTAGCCTGAACTTGGAATGTACACAACTTAAAAAAGTACTACTTCTGAGACTTGTAAAAATTTTGTAAACAAATGGCTTAATAATGAGAATTGTTTTTTGTTTTAACTTGATTGTTATTTTTTATACGATTGAACCGTTTGTGCTATGTGCAAATGGCCAACACTTTAGATACGCCTCCCTATGGGTGCACCGCCTGTGCGATGTACAGACGATAAATCTGTACTAACCTTCCACTCTGATAGAGTGAGACATTTGGCGACATCCATTTGGGTGACTTCGCTTACAGAGAGCATCTCCTATTCGGGTGGCATATTGCTCTATAAACTCATACCATAAACGACCCAACCGACTGTCTTAATAAGGACTAGTTCATAGTCGTGTTTTTTTTTTTTTTGCAAAATCTAACGTGTGACCAAGATGGCTTAATTAACCGTTTTCCTTATGGGATAACAGGCGGAGGCCGGCTATTATTCTACTTAGATTAAAAATACAGTAAATTTTTAAAAGCAACATTATAAAACGTCTGCAATTGCTATGGGGCAACATAGGCCGTGAAAAAGCGTAGCCTTCCCTGTGGGATAGTTTGCATCTACTTCAAAGGGTTAAACTTGTTTACTGAACTGGTTTACTAACCTATCTTTCAGAAAGGTCATTAGACAGTCTAACTTTCTTAATGAGTAACTTGCTTATAGCAAGAATAATAAGACAGGCGTCAGAAAGACGTCTACACACGTTATTCTCCAAAGAGGAATTTGGTTATGTACCTGGATGAATGACCAAGACGGCTAAGAGTGGTCCCTTATTTGATGGACAAGGATATACCATAGGCCGTTTGGATATCCAAGCGTATACCGTCTGTTCCCCGGACGACTGTCTACTTGGTTTGAAGCAATCACAATAGTGATTGATTGAACTAGGAACTTGTCATACTCCTTTCAGTAAAAAATTCCTAAGTTAGTCAATCTACTTTTTTAAACCAACCACACAGTCGTCCAGGGGCAAGAGGCCAGCCGGTTTGACAGTTTCCACGTGCAATTAATAAGTTGGGTAAAAATACAAGTATATATAGCAAAGAAAAAATGCAAAAAATTGAAGCAAAACCGAATACACAATCGGCATATTCACATAAATTAAAATTTGAAATTGTTAACCGGTATACCAACCGGCAAAATCATTGTTGAATCCGACTCCTCGGTCGGTAAAAATACATAAATACTCGGCACCCAGGCCAAAAAAGCATAGTGTTGGGTCATCCAGCCAAAGGAAAGACACAAAAGATTAATTATGAGGAGGGAACTCCTCACTCCCCGGTCACCATATTGGCACCCTTGGCCAGCTCATCCTGCTCAGACTCAAGCTCCTCCTCATCCGTTGAATTGGCCGCCAACTCCTCTAACCCTTCCTGCAGCTGCTGGGCATCAAGCTCATCTGTGACCGCCGCATATTGACACGCCTAACTGGTATAGTCACTATCAAGAAAGAGAGTTTTCCAAGTCATCCTCATGCGAGTGTCGTAGTCGGCCTCATTCTCAGCAATCAGATTAGCCTTCTCTTCCTCGACCCTGGCCTTGAACTACCTCCTCAGCTGGATCTCTTGGTTAGACAGTTTGCATTTCAAGGCCGCATTCTGATTTCGAAGGCCTTCAGCCTCTTGATTAGCGTCCTCCAAGGAATTGAGGTTAGAGTTAGTCGTCTTGAGCTTAGCCTCCAACTCAGACATTTTGTTTTGGGCCACCTCCAAGTCGGCCATGACCTGTAGATTGGCAGTCACTTGTAAATACAGGATACCACGGGTTAGTGCCTCATTTTTTAATATGTCAAACATGGCTCTATCAACGGAAGAGGCAACCCGTTCTTTGTCAACTTCTACCTTTTTATTTTTTTTTTTTTTCAGAGAATGGCTTCTTGAGCCTGTTCACTCGCAGCATCGCCGACACCCGGCAAGAGCACTTTGATAATAACAGACGGCAGAAAAGAGTTAGAAAAATATTTTATTTAAAGCCAGAATACCTCAGCCAGCAGAGCCAGGATGACGTCGAAGTTAAGGGTTCCGACCCCTCTCACGAACTCCCTCTCGATAGAGGAGACGGCCTTGAGCATATTCTTTGTAAACTATTGAATATCTAACCTTTGGCTGACATCTGCACAATCAACATCTTTTAAGTAGCTGATGTAAGCCTGACCAATAGACCGGGTGTCCTCACAGCTTCTTGGCGACTACTGATATGACTTAACACTACAAAGGTAAGGCAAGGGATAAAATTCTGAGACACCTTGGGCAATAGCTCCCTCCTTCTCCATAGGAGATTTGCTCCTGCCTGTTGCTGCTGAGCCGATAACAGCAGTGGGTGGCTGGCCACCCTTTGACACCTTGTAGGCGTCAAGCTTCTTTAAACCTTCAAGAGAGGCGGGGGACTTGCCTCTGGTAGAGGGATGAGAGTCGTTCCCCGCCTAGGAAGATGGAAGGGGCTTGTCTGCCACATGCTTCCTAGACTTGCCAAGAATCTTAAAATCATCCGTCGTCTGCTTTTGCAGTTTCTAGATTAGTTGAGGCGGCGCTAGCGGTCTATTATGTCCCTCCTGCAAAGTATCAACCAAAGTAAGTTAGTAGAAAGCGGAAAAAGAAAAGCCGCTTGTATACAAAATACGAAAAGAAAACTGAAGATCTTTACATTAGCCAGTTGGTCTTTTTTGAACTCCTCAGCCTTCCGCTTTTTCATCAGGCGGTAGGCACCTATAGAGTTGGCAGGCTTCTTGCTAGAAGAAAGGTGCTCCATTGCTTCTTATGCACAAAACAAGCTAGATGTTACATTGACAAGACTTGGCAAATTGCCAAGTTTAATGGCACATCTGGCCGTCCACCTCTAGGCTTTTCCGAGCTAAGGCCACAAGCGGCTAAATAGGTGTTGTCAGCCAACTACTCAAATTTGGGAATTTGGCTATGGGGAATTATTTCTTTTTCTTTCATTCCCTCTATAGCTTGGATGGTGACTTTGAAGAGGCCAAGCTTAAGGATCTGGTCCCAACCCTATTAAAGGACAGGTGGCAAAATTATCATCTGTCCTAGGAGATAAGGGTCACGGTTCTAGGAGTTGAACTTTCGATTCCTCTAGGTGTCGGATGAAGACACAATGAAAAACTTGTTCTGCCACCCCTTCCATTTGGACTCCTTGCCAATGACCATCATATACCCCTTATGGCTTGTTAGGGTGTATCAGCCGGAGCCACTTGCCTTAGGAGTCCTGCTCATATAATGCACCTTGGCAAATTCTTTAAAGCTCGGCTCAACTTTGAGCATTTCACAGGCGGCAACATACCCCAAAATGATAACCGATGATTTTAGGGCAAGTTTCCAAATACCTTGGCGATACCCTTCTAGAATTTTCTCTACAGCCGCGTGGAGAGGGAATCTAAGGCTAGCCTGGATGGCTGCTTCTAAAGCAGCCAAAGCACTGGTCTCCATAGCTGGACCCAGCCGGCAGACGACAGTGTCCTCCAAGTCGGGGACATGGATTTCATAACCAGACCTCATGAAATGGGTAGTTCGAAATTCGTCCAGCTTCTTAAACATGGACTTTTGCTTGTTAGCTGTAATATGATGATAGTAGAAGGAAAAATCTTCCTTGTGAGTGATGGAAGCCTCTCCTTCACCCCCCCATGGAGGTGGCTGCTCTCGCCTCAACAGACAGCGAAGACTCTGCCTCGAAGCCTTCAGACTCCTCATTTGATATAGACGGCCCTGATCTGAATGGGACAACCTGTGTACAGAGCCGGAACTATTGCTCCCAGACTCTTCCCCCAACTCATTTAAGATAGAGTGTCCAGGTGTACTCGGAGGGCTGGGCGGATGGTACAAAACTATAAGGTTTTTTGGTGTCCGAAACAGCGCGGAAACAAAACCCACAAAGGATCGGATGCATAATTAATACAACTAAATAACCCAACATGCATTTATTACAAGCAATAAACACATAAACATACAAAGAGGGAGAGAGAGAAAGTAAGGAAAATACTTCCTCACCCTTGAAGCATGCTTCTCACGAACCTCGAGCAAGAACATGGAAATCTCTAGACTTGCAAGTGAAAATCCTCCTTCATTGCACACACACGCGCCCAAACGGGTCCCTATCTTGTAGCTTAGACGAGGCTAGACCAATAGAAAATTAGAGTATTACGAACATAAAGGCTTTCTCACACTTTTGGGAGATACCTTATTGAGTTCAACTCAAGTGAATAATCCCAACCCCTAAGGTTGGTATTTATAGGCAAAGGCTCCCAAAAACATCACTCACCTTTCCATGTGAGAGAAATGATATGTGAGAAAAATTAAGCAATTAATTTAACTCTAAATTAAATTAAATAACATAAAAAATAATCAAATGATAATTGGAAATGAAACGGAGGTGTTAGGTAACGACAACAAACCATCCCCTTGGGGAGCAAGCAAAACCGGCAACTCACCCTTGGTCAACACAAGGATGACCAGCCTCAAGCCTTGGGCTCCAAGGGACGCCCAGCTGGCGGCCTTGCCCTTGGCTGGGCCTGCTAGCACGCCGCAAGCCCACGCAAGATGTTGGGCGCTAGCAGGCTAGTGTTAAGCCTTCTTTTGTGCTTGTAGGCTGGTGCTAGCGCTGATAGCATCGACCTACTTCCAGGCTGATGGTAGCGCTGCTAGCTCGCCCAGCACAACCATGCTTACGAGGCCATGCGCTGCTAGCTAGCTAGCTCGGCAAGCATGCCCAGCAGCGCACATGCGTGGCTGCTAAGCTTGCGGCCGAGGCTAGTGCATGGCTAGCAGCCTTGCTAACTTATGTTTCCTAGTTATCGATTTGCTAGGCCAATCCGAGGCTAGGCCTTCACGCCATAACTTTTGAGTTCAACGCTCGACATCGACGCTCTAACCTCGGAATCAAACGTTTGAGTTCGTAAAATCTCTATCGACTTAATTAATCATTCGAATTAATTCGTCGCCTTTGTTCGATTACACGATTGGGTGTGACCCGAAGGGTTCAGTTAAGAGCAAACTGTAATATTAATTATATATTAATATTACTAATTAGAAGCGGCCACCAACTAGGAAGTTCTATCACTTAACCTCACTGAATAATTAGGTTTCCTAGTTAATTCTGAACCCTCTATCGGAATAATACACTTGTTCGAAAGACACCATTCCTTTCAATCTCCCACTTGTCCTTCTGGACTGGTGTGCCCTATTTGTATTTCCTTTTTCCTATGTCACTTAATGCCTCTTCATGAACTATAAGGTAAGATTCATCGTCATGCTTATTACGTCTAGAAGTGTTTCTCGATTTCCGAGTTCGACTGTAAAGAGCAGATGATTTCTAAAATCCATCTGAGCACGGCCATACATTTTCACAGTCTTTTATAAGGCTTTCCTTACCTAGAGGCCCTAGTCGCATGAGTGTTGCCTTCATAATTGCCTTGTACAGCAGACGTTTGACAACATCAAAACGGATAAGTACTCAAACATGTGTCCCAATAGTCTGCTGACGCGTGTCACCAAACCCTAGAAAGGGATTGATCTCCTTCTCTATAAATAGAGGAACCATCCTCATTTAGGACGGGACGAACACCCAACAACACAAAACACAACATACATTGAATCCACATTCAATCAACCCAAAAATTGAGCAATCTTCATTGCAGAACCCTCTTGACTCAGGAGGGGTTATTACTACATTTAGCACTATACTCCTCATACTCGTTCTACCTTGATCGTCGGAGGAAGAACTCCCTCGGGAGTCTCCGTTGTTTTGCAGGTACAGGGAGCTGGAGGTCAGTCTCGGTGTTGTAACTCTCCCGCAGGACACATCAAAAAACCCCGAAACATTGGCGCCGTCTGTGGGGAGAGTACCACTGAGATGACTTCACAGTAGTCTGTACCACCTCTTGATAGGAGGCGGCCTACGGTTGAGTTCAAAAACCGAGTGCCTCCTCCCTGTCTTAAATGTCTGAGCCGGCTTAAACGCCGTCCTACCCAGACAGCTTCTAGAATACCTCAAATGAGGCATTCACAATCAAACCGAGGGGGTTAGTCAGGCGGCCTGCCCGTCCCTTCTGGCCCTCAGAATTCATTCGGTACAATGTGCTTCAGCAAGCCATACATGCCGTGTGGACAGCCATGCATGCAGTCGACACCTTTTCAGGGGTCAGGCGGCATCATGCCCCCAGGCAGCCTCTCAATCAGTCGGCATGTTAACGCAGTAGGCTATATACAGGCGGTCAAGTACCTCAGGCGTCGTGAGGCCGACTGTCTAGTACAGGAGGTGTCATACAAAACCCTCCTGACACAGGAGGCGTCATATTACCGAGTTTCAAGTGTTATAAGCGTCATATGACCAACTCTCAAGGGTCAGGCGTTCAAGCTTGTAAGATATTTTTATTTATAAGCTGACCATCATTGTTATTCTTAAATCATTATTATGATATTTACATAATCATTGTTATGATTTTCATCTTGTAAAAAAAAAAAAATAAAAAAAAAATAAAAAAATGCAATTGCAAGTCAGGCCGCCTAATTTCCATATTCCATATATTTATATTCAATAGTGGAACCATTATGTGTATATTTATACTCATTTCATGAGTAGTGCATGGCTACCATGCATTATTTAGCTTTTACGTCGAGTATACACAAACGGCAATTAGTGGCACTCAATGGCACTATCACAAGCCTCCATTCTCACATATACAACCACCCCTATCACGCATGAAAGAAGTGTGGTGATACAACCGGTTCAAGGACAGCCACCATGCATCCGTCGTAATGGACGGCTGTGTACCTACAAATGAAAGAAAGAGCTCAAAGGTTTGTCACTACGAGTACATACAAGCGACATTTTGCCGCATGGGAAAGGCATGTTTGCAACCATGGCCAGCTATGCCGTTTGTATGCATGAGGTCACTCAATTGAGCATCTGGCATTATTGACGGCTGTATGAATGCAATCGAATTCAAGCTCACAAAACCGGATGAGTTGCACCATACAAACCGGTTGTGAGCACATGATTCAAGTGCTTCCACTCGTGCCTCATTTTAATGCAGCCATAACGCATGAGTAAGGCGGCAGCAATGACGCATGGGCATGGCTATTTAAAGCTCCAACCTTATATTCGCCTTGCAACGCCTGGGAAGAGCAACCTCCAACTATGAGCTGTGTATGAACAAGGGGCTAGGATTGCTAAGTATCAAGCAAGACACCCGGCTATTTAGGTGCCTAACCTTCAAAGCTAGAATTGGGTAGCTGCGGTTTGAAGCACTCACAGCCGACATCCCTTGTGATTAGCAATATGATTATTAAAAAAAAAAAAAAAAAAAAGAGCTATCACCATTTCAAGCTTGAGCAATTTATATGCAGCTAGCCCCAAGCACAAGAACTCAGCCGACATTATGACACATGAGGAGGCGGCCAACTCCATACAAGAGCTATCACCATTCCAAGCTTGAGCAATTTATAGCATCCGATAGTTGGTGATAACAACCGGTATTGCCGCAAGACCTCCGTTGTGTGCATATGGGTTAAGCATGGAGCAGCCAGCAAACACTCTCATATAAACGGCATTACTCTAAGACCATACAACCGGATTGTTTTGATTGTGGGTGCGTTGGTTCTTGTGTTATCAACAACCCCATCAGCTCTAGCATGTCAAGCGTTCCACATACACAAGCGGCAAAATTACGGCTGTGAGTATATGCGTGGTCAGGCAGCAATCCGGCTCAAAGCCTACAATATTCGGCGGGGTATAAGCTGCAGCAAGTCCAGTAATCTTGATGCCCCTAGCCCAAGCCTTACAAGCGGCATTCACCGGCTGGGTGTTTGCAAGTAAGAGCACGCATTGCAATATCGATATCTCATGTGGCAAATAAAAAAAAAAACCGGCTGTCCTACTTGCATAATTAACCGGCTGTGTATAAACCAAGCTCTGGGTATTTGTTCAAAAGCAACTATGAACAATGTTAGCCGGCTGTGTGCTCTTGCATTAAAAGCCGGTTGAAGCTCATGCAAATGAGAATCACCAAGCATGAGTAATATGAAGCTAAGCTATGCTTAGGCGGCAACTCAATACCAAGAGGCATTATGGTAGAACGGTTGTGTTAATTGCGTATAAATAATGAGCATTTTAGCCTACAAACAACACCATCCCAGCCACCCTGCCATCAATAGCAGCCAGCATGCCTCTAACATACAAGCGTCATTCACTAAGACGGCTGTGATACTAGCGTCACAACAACCGTTCAAACGCCTGGGACCAAACGAAGCTGGCTGGGGCTAGCAGATCATGATACTTGTGTCATAACAACCCAGACCATGCAATCGTCATTAATCCGGCTGCATAAATGGCTCCGTATGTATGACTATGTCGAATTTTTTAAAATTAGCTAGCGCCAAGATGTTCCTAGCAAGCCCAGCAGCTGCACATGCGACAGTTTGCTCAAATTCCAGCCAGCCAGCCAGCCTCCTATACATTAAGAGAATGCGCCTGACTAAGGCCCTATGCCGGGTGTTCAAAAGTGAGTTAGCATTGATGCTTAAACCGACTGGGTATGTGCAAACCAATCCACATAATTGCTGGCCGTTTCTAGTTAAGCGTCAATCTTAGTATAACACCGGTTGAGGGTGTGAGAGGCAACACCAGTTAATAGCCGAGTCTCCATCCTAATTAAAACCGGGTGAGTGCACAAGGGGTGAGGATTGAGCAGCTAGCCTTTTCGTGAGCATTTGATCCAGGAAACACATGTTGGTTGTCTCGAGCGCGCATGCAATAATTTGATCCGGAGGCCAGGCAGCCAACACCTCAGCCTTCATCTCCTCACACGCAAACGGCAAGCAAGAGGCATGTGAAGAGGGCAGTGCTACAGCAGGCGTGAACCTTGATGCTGGCTGTATACGCGAGAGTTCCTATAGCAATTCGCCTCATGAAGTAAGCTCCATGATCAGCCCAGAATAATGCATCCGACCCAGCATGCGACACTCTCACTGGTTGTACCCATCGAGAGTCCTGACCACCATCTCCGGCCGTGAGTATTTGCATGAAGTCTAACTCGCGAAACCGGATGAGGGGCTCTGGTGTTACACCATCAAAATTGGTTGTGTGTATGCGAATTAAATCGTGGTTGTAAGCTTGATTAGAATAATGGGTTGGTCAAATCATTACTTTAATGATTAATCATTATTATAATTGCAAAAAAAAAAAAAAAAAAAAGTCTAGCTCGCGAAACCGGATGAGGACGGCTGTATATGTGCAATAAGCCTTGAAAATTCCGGATGAATAGTGCATGCATGCATTACGCCATCGGCATCGATTGGGAAAAGCATCCTTGCTAAGCCTTCTGTATATATGGAGTGAGCGCATGATCTGTCCGGTTGGGTAGATACTCTTGTCACACCAAGGAAACCGGCTGAGGGTACAAGGGTCAATGCAACCTCATAAGAAGTGTGGGGCTGGACGCTCTTTTGCGTTGGTAGGGCTTAAAGCACTGCCTCTTGTGTAAGTCTTACCTCCTGTGTAAGTCTTGCCTCCTGTGTAAGTCTTGCCTCCTGCGTAAGTCGTGCCTCCTGTATACATAGTGCCTCATGTGAAGCATTGCCTCCTGTCAAGCCCTCCCTCTTGTATAAGTGTTGCCTCATGTATGGGTTAGCCGCACAAGTATTCACCAAGCCGAACCATGGTGGTTTGAGTCTCACTCTCCAGCCGCCTGTGGTCACACGCTACAGCGGCATGATTATACTTCAATAAAACCGTTTGTTTATATGGGTCGAAATTAAGCTACTCAAATCAAACCGTCTGGGGTACCATCAAGTAGAGCTTCAGAAGAATGCCTGGGTACCTCAGCAAATTATTGCTCTTTTCCGAGTGTATGTTGCTTGGAGCCTTGCTACATGTATATGGGTTGACAATGCCCTTGGCACTTAAATTCAAAGCTAACTCAAGCGGCATGTCTCATAGCCGCCTGTCACCATTTGAAGAGCCTGGTATCACGAGTTAGCAAGAGGCGTTTCAATGCCGACCATCATGTTGGCATCCTCCACCGGAAGGTTCATTCTAACAAACTCAATATGAGTATTGTGTACATCCTTACTTAGTTTTCAATACCGCATTTTACTTGGGTTTTTGAAAACATTTTATATTGGTTCAAGTCTCCCTTAAAGGCAGCATACTTATCGCAAGAGGTCTAAAAAGGTATGCTGAGCAGGCTTAAGTAGAAACACCGCCTGTGCAATGTGCAGGCGGCAAAATTTAAAACAAATCGTCTGCCCAAGCAGGCGTCCGGCGACGCCCATACGGGTGAATTCGTCGAAGAGAACATCTCCCTTCCGGGTGGTACATTGTTCTAGCGATCAATCAAAGGCCAATGGCCGGATGATCCAATTGAGGCCAATGGCCGGAGTCATGCCATAACCAGCGTTGCTAAAAGCATCCCCTACGGTTATGCGCTCGTATGATCAAGCGAAGGCCAATGGCCGGATGATCTTCCTTCATATATAAAAAGCCCTGTGCAAAAACACAGGCGGCAAATGTCAAAAAATGGCATCCGGTGACGCCCATGTGGGTGAATTCGCCGAAGAGAACAGCTCCCTTCCGGGTGGTACATTGTTCTAGCGGTCATAACTCAAACGGCTTTAAACCGGCTAAGGTTAAAGATAACTCACGTTTGAATGATCCATTGTAACCAAGATATAAACCGGCTTTCACTGCAAAGCAGTACAAAAGGCAATTGAAATCTTCGTCATACCATAACCAGCGTTGCTTTGAAGCATCCCATATGGTTATGCACTCAAATGATCAAACAAGCGCCCCCTTGCCTAAATGATCAAATATAGGCCAACGACCATATAATATTTCATGAAAAACTCCACTTGATGGTCGACAGTCCGCCTAGGCTGGGGCTATCCGCATAGTGGGGCTAAAAGCTATAATCGTCGACATCCGTCTAGTTCAGCGGCAATCATTATTATGATTTGATTAACTCGGAAAATGTCATACCATTCAAGGTATCAAATTTTCCAAGTCAATCAAATCTCTCCCTAATTGAACTATACAGATGCCGACCAAAGAGGCTTAAGCGGTCTCGTTTTCGAAAGGAGCAATCCCTCTTAAGAAAGAGAGACTACTCCTTCCGAGGGGATAATGTTTGGGGGTAAAAAACCCCCTAACAAACGGACCACTGTTAACGCAACATGTGTCCCAATAGCCTGCTGACACGTGTCACCAAACCCTAGAAAGGGATTGATCTCCTTCTCTATAAATAGAGGAACCATCCTCATTTAGGACGGGACGAACACCCAACAACACAAAACACAACATACATTGAATCCACATTCAATCAACCTAAAAATTGAGCAATCTTCATTGCAGAACCCTCCTGACTCAGGAGGGGTTATTACTACATTCCGCACTATACTCCTCATACTCGTTCTAACTTGATCGTCGGAGGCAGAACTCCCTCGGGAGTCTCCGTTGTTTTGCAGGTACAGGCAGCTGGAGGTCAGTCTCGGTGTTGTAACTCTCCCGCAGGACACATCAAAAAACCCCAAAACACTCATGGTTGAGGAAAGAGGTACTGATAGCCATAATGAGTAATATACTTATGAAAATTATTAATTCACTTAAAGTATTTCTCATAGGTCGATCCGATATAGTTCCAAACTAATACCTGTGCAAATGATTTGTGACATTTATGTCGCACAAGAAACAATGCTATAAATCATACTACACACTAATCTCTCGTGGTCATTAGTCGTCCAACTTTCATATGACCTCGATTAGGGATATTTTTGATATGATATCCAATGTTCACTTAATAGGTGTTTCTTTATCCAAGACATTGTCTTGATACCCTATTTTGAATATCGGCAAATCGAATGGACTCATTATTTAATTCTAAACCATAATTAAATAGTTTGTGGAACTATTAGTAAAAAATTTATTCCACTATGAAACTTTTCAACGTTTCATCTTATGATAAATGGTTTTCCCAAATGTTTTAAGAGTAATACTCTTTATAAATCATTTATAAAAATCACAACCATATCTAATAAGTTTAATTTCTTTTATGCAATTGTGAATGTTGTGGTTTACTTATTGCATAGGTTTAGTTATCATTAATTTGCAAATCTTAGCATCTTCATTATTGAACACTTTCATAATAAGATGATAAAATTAAGTGTGTTATGGATTATATGTGATGTAGGATTTATCGCCCAAGTGATGGCTCCCACTCATTTTCATGATTTGAGACCTTCAACTTGGCAACCTATAATCATCAAAGTTCAACAACGAACTATCCATTGAACAACATCCCTTTTATTGCGTTTAAGCCAACAATGTTCTCAACATATATTTTAGTAGATTTTCTAATGATGCTTTGCTTGGAATTTACTCCAACCAGTTCACAATGATTTGGGATCATTTGTGATTATGGAATTTTACCTTAAATTTCCACACAATATACATGGATATAAGTCCATGTTGCCATTCTCAAGCCACAACGCATTTAAGCTCGTGCTTATAAATCGCTTCCTAATTAAGGATCTAATCCTTTTTAAGGTTGTGCCCGCAACATCAATACTCAAATTATATTTGTTTCCTTGTATCATGAACTCATCCTTTTACTTAACCAAGCACTTTGGATGTTCTGGATCATAATCTAACGTTCCATTATTTGGATTCAAGTCAATTGGTAATTTATGCTTGTCATGCTCTAAGCATTCAAGTCATGTGACGATTCCATATTGTAGCATACATGATGGATTCAATTGGAGAAATGTTCCCAATTTCATCCATTCATGTGACCTTTAGCTCATCCAATTCCATTGAAGGCGAAATACCGAATTCTCCACCGGTTCAAACCCCCCATTTTGCACCGGTTTTGAACCGGGTTGGATTTGGGGGGTGCTAAAACCCCATAGATTTCGCACCGGTTCAAAACCGGTGGGAAAAAGGACTTTTCGCACCAGTTCTTGCTTTGAATCGGTGCCAAAAGTCCCAAAAAAAAATTTTTAAAAAAACTTTTAGCATCGGTTCTATTCCAAAACCGGTGCCAAAAGTGCATTTTTTGCATTTTTTTGCATTTTTTCACTTAAATTGATATATAAACACTAACATATATATAAAGTTACATATTTTCATTATAAAAGGCTGTAATATTACAATTTTCGTCAAAAAAAATAAATAACATACAATGTTACATAAGCACAAACAACATGGACATGCAAAAGGCTCTCAGGCAAACTAATTAAGCTGGCATTAGAAGCATTCCGATCATAGCATTAGTCGAGCGCATCGACCTTTACTCCTGAAAAAGCAAAATCACCATTACAACTTTCATAAAAGTTTAAGCTGACCAAGAAGACAGATATATTGCTGAAAAACTCACATCTACATCAGACATGAAGAAAAACTTTCCATAGCTACAATATCCGATGTATGTAAGGTTAATGAAAAAACAACTCTGATGCGTATGGAAATTTGAACAAGCATGATTGTCTAGTTTTAGTCAATTTCCTGGACTCTTTTGCCCCCGTATGAAGTAAGGTTAATGAAAAAACAACTCTTCCTCTCTTTTCAGACCATGACTAAGTAACGTAAGCCTCACGATATCTAATGACAATAACACTCCACAATCTCCATAAATAAGCAAAATAGATTGTGTTAGCAAACTTGCATCTTTGTCGCCTTCTTTTCCATAATTTTTAAAAAGCATAGAGCTGAAAAGATTATAGCCTGCATCCCTAATGACACATGAACAATATTCATAAGCATAGGTTCATAGCATGCTAATCAGAATCCATCGTGGCATGAGAAGTAAACTAGGGGAAGAACACCAAGGCAATATCCAAATTAAACTACAATGTGATTCAATATAGTGTGTACTCTACATATGAGCATGCTTACCACAAGAATACTCAAAAGCGAACCGATTAAAGCCATCAGAAGACCTGCAGCCATAAGACAAGACAATTAATGAATACATGCCAAATTTTATATCAGGAAACTTCATTGAAAAGATATCAAAGACATTAAAAAAAGAAACAAAGAACATTAACAAATAGAGTTATCAAATATTAACCAGACGTCCATAACAAACTAGAGCAACTAAATCTCCAAAACACTCCGTGTAAACTTAGTTGTCACCTTGTCCCAATCCTTATGATTAATTTTACAAAAGTCCAATTGTGCCTTTTTTATTCTTCCCCATTGCTAGCTTAAAGTAGTGGCATATGGCAATATTAAATCATTACTCATTAGTAAACTAGAAAAAAGTGATAACTTCCACCAAATATCCTAAAAAAGAATATGTGATACAAAGAAGTATGAGACTATTAATGTTGGAGGGAGGAAGGTAGAATATTGGAAAATTAAGTCAACTTAATCAGAAGAAAGAAAAAGGCACCGAGAATTAAGCTGTATCACCAAAAGAGAGGTTGTCAGTTTATTGGGAGAAAAATGAAAAAGATGCAAGGCTTCTTCCAAACTGCAAAGTGCAAGGATGTTACCAGTATTGTATCAAATAAAAACTAACCTGCATCCTATATATTTTTTCTTCAATTGTAGCACATGTCATCAGTCTGTAAACTAGAACATCTTTCTTCTGGCCAATCCGATAAGCACGGTCTACGGTTTGGTTATCCATACTGTAAAGATCAAATAGAAGAATTTTTTTTTACTTGTTTCCAATGTTTGCATGAGACTTGGAGGTTGTATATAGACAGATAAAACAAAGAGGGATAGTGTTGCTCTAGATAATCCCACTTCAAGACATACAATTGGCTATTTACTAATACAATTATTACCCTTTACCCAACATATCATGATCCTTCACAGTTTGCATATCAAAGTAAGTTTATGATGATCAAATCCTTCCATTAATACACAAACTAATGAGAACTTGTATCCCTATGTGAAGAGACAAACAATAACTAGGTTCTAATTCAGCAAAACAGATAACCATAAATAAAAGTATTGATTCTACAATTGGCAGAGGTGAGGCATTTATGGCATTTAAATAGGTAATGGTGGGAGGATATCCAATTATGGATGATAAGGAATTCAAAGACAGAGCTATGGTTGAAAGTATATGGATATGGATGTTATAAAATTCAAAGAAGCTGATGGTGACATTTGGGGGGTTAGAAACAGAAACTTGCTCAAAACAAGACAACTATTTATGAGCATACATAAAGATATTTTGGTTCAATATGCTGCCTCTATTGGAAAACAAAGCGCAAAGGAAATTCAAAATTCAGAAGATTCAGAACACATTAAAATTTTCTACTATCAGGAAATATATTAGAAGAAAACAATTGTAATCTCCTGTGAGTCCGGTCAGATTAGACAATGACCAGATATCCTCTCACTTTTCCTTCCAATTCCATATTTCTCATTTGCAAGGATACAAACCCATAAATTTCTAAGCATTTTTTTTATCATTATACCAATCTAGTTATAACTCATTATGTTTTGATCATTCATAAAATGACCTTTACAAAAATTGGACAAAGACAAGAACCCCCCAAAACTCAAAGCTCAGAAAAAGAAATAAGAATTGCAACAACCAGACACAGCATGAAGTATATCCTGTTTGGATGCAAAGGCCAAAATTTACCAGAGAAACTCACCTCTACTAGCTCTAACTCTAGATGTCATCATATTTTGAACAAACACAAACAAGAATTAACGAGAACTGAGAAGAAAATACTCACTTGAGCTTGGCCATGAAACTGTCAACAATTTCATCTTTCTCCTCTTTCGAAAAATACCAAAGCACACTAGGAATGACAAAATACGAAAGCTTGCGACATATAGCACAAGCCCTCAATGTGGAATTAACATCCATTCCAGAGGTTGGTGAGCTGTTTTGCCAAAATCTGATGCAAGTTATACAAAATGGGTGGTCACATTCTGATAGCAAACCAAACTTCTGTTCAGAGGCTGCTGTCTTAGCGAGCACACATTCTAAGCACACACTGCACTCTATCTCTTGACTGCGTTTTAGTGAAGGAACATAGGAGTTTATCGCTAGGTATTTGACCCAAAAATCCCTAAAATCCAACATATTAACTTCAATAATACAACAATGAAACCCAAAAATCTAAAATAAATTCAATTATCTAATTAAAATTAAAAAAACCCTTAAATCAAAAAAATTAATTAAACAATTCCCCACCCAGCCCGACAGCCACTCCCCAACCCAGCCCCGACAGCCACCCCCTCCCCCTGCACCACCACCGAAACCACCCTCCTTCCAGAGCCACATGAGCGCAATAGACCCCCCACCCCAGCCCCACCAACGAAACCGCCCAAAACTTGAATTCCCCAACCCGAAACCACCCTAACTCCCATCCATTTCCCCACCCGAAACACCCACCCCTTTCCTTGACCCGAAACCGCCATAGACTCGAAACCCCTACTCCTGAAACCATTCCCCCACCTCCAGAATTTGTGAATTTGTGTTTTTCCTATAAAATAAAATAAATAAACTACAATTCACAAATTAGCAACCAAAATTCACTCAATTATCAAACTAGACTCCAAAAATTACGTTAAATTCTTCGACTTTCTATAACTAATAGTTCAATTATCCAACTTCGAATAACCCTAAATTGAGTATATACTAACAATTAAATACACAATTAACACTAGATTGTCAAAATTAATATTAGATGATTAAAGAAAAAGAAGCATCTAACCTTAGAGACTGCTTCAATGGAGGAGAGAAAGCTCAGAAGCCCCTTCAATGGAGAATTTCGAGTACGCTTAAATGGAGGAGAGAGAGAGGAAGGAGTACAGCGAGAAACGCTTAAATGGAGGAGGGAGAGAGGAAGGAGTACAGCGAGACAGATATGAAGGAGTACAGAGAAAGGAAGGAGTACAAAGATATTCGTTTTAATGGAGGAGAGAGAGGTAGCGCAGACGAGAGAGGAGGAAAGATCGAGGAATTGAAAGAGAAAGAAATAAGAATATAAGCGGTTTTTTATTATTATTTTATAACAGTTTTCCCACCGGTTTGAAATGAACCGGTGCGAATTACTCACTTTTCCCACCGGTTTTGTTAGAACCGGTGCGAAAAACATACTTTTCCCACCGGTTTGATTAGAACCGGTGCGAAAAGTCTTTTTCCCAATCCCGCCCATTTCTTTTCCCACCGGTTTTCAAGAACCGGTGCGAAAAGTGCGGTGCCTATTTCATTTTTTCTACTAGTAAATTGCTATATGATATAGTTGAAAGTCTCTACTAGAGTCTTTCTTGTCTTACTTAGTATTTGCCTAGCTTATACTTAGTTTAAACATTTTCTTAGTTTTATACATATGGGTCAGAATCCTCTTCATGTCCTTCATGTTTAACACGTTAAATTCCTTTACCCGTTCAAACATTTCATTAAGTCAATTCAATAGATCTTAATTCCCACTATGTACTAAGTGTCATCTTAGCTTGGTTCATTATTGAAAAATTCATTTAAATATAAGCATTTAGCATTTGATAGTTATTTTACAATAAAGTTTGTAAACCTTCTCATTGGACCTTACAAAATTGACTTTAGCTCCCACTAAACTTCTTTATTCAAAGAATTTCCATGTTTCTCAACAAGCCAAACCGTATATTAACTTTGTGAGAAAACCTATTCCAATTCCTACAAGCTTCCCTCAATCCACCAATGGATTTATTGAACTTGCTTTCAAATCTATCATTATTTAGATTTAAAAAACCCTTAGACTATATCCATAGTCTCTTCCATAATCCCATTTTTAGGAAGGCGATTTCGATATCTATTTTGCCATATTATTTCATGTGCGCAATTTTGCTAGAATAATCATGAAAAGACTTAAACATTCCAATTAGTGAATAGGTTTTATAAAATCAACGTCGTGAATTTAATTATAATCTTTTTAACCAATCCAGCTATGTATTCATATACATTTCCATATTTGTTAGTTTTCTCCTTGAAAACTTATTTGCAATTGATGGATCTTTACCCTTCATGCAAATTAATCAAGTTTCAAACATGATATTCAAACATGGAGTCTATTTCAGGTTTTATGGCCTCTAACCATTTCCGGAATTTGGATTTGTCGTGGCTATCTTACAAGACACTATTCCCTTACTATCTAATAGTAAATAGTATACTTGTAAGTCTTAGGTTCATTTCGTACTTAAGAGAATAATTACAGGATTCAATCGAAGCCTTTTGGTGAATTCTATACCTATACGAGGTAATTGCATTAAACACTGAGTCTCAAGGTGCTTCTAAAGCCGTTTGATTTTTTTGATCTTACTCCAACACTCTTAAGGTTTTGTAAGTAATGAATTCTCTTTAAGGCACTTGTAAAGTCCTTTGAGTATTCTTGATCAATGATTCTAATGAAGCCTTTCTAAAGTTTTCTAAGATTCTCAGTTCTGGTTTGCTGCTCGTCATGATGGTCATCGAGTTCATTTTCTTCCAACTTGTCGACTTGGAAATGTGTTACATTCTAGAAAGACACCACTTTGAGCAACAAGTATTATGTTCTCAATTTGGGTTGTTGAAGTAATGCCCCTGGTCTCACTTGAATGCTTACAAATGGACTTGTATATTGTCTTTGGGTAAAATTTCATTCTGAAACAAACAGTTAGCTCCCACATGAGCTACCTTAGCCCTTATTGAGCCACTTATCTCCCACTGAGCCAATGAGCTCCCACTGAGGCTAACAGCCCTAGACATATACTTGAAAAGACGCTAGAAACTATTTCTATCCATAACTGAATATGGTGTCTATTCTTAGATTCGACAATTTTGTTTAGTGTAACATTAGTCATTTGTGCATATCTCTAAGAACGTTATAGGAAAGGATGTGATTCATCATCGTTCGAGTCATTTCCAAATGGCTTCGAGGTCTCCATTAAGATATACTATATTCTTTATGGAGTTGATTATGAAATTCCAATTTCATAACCTTGAGATGATCACTCTTGGCTCAAGCAAACATCGCTCGGTCTAATCTAGACATTTTAACATCTTGCCAAGTTGATTCTATACTTCACTGAACTTTTGAGTTGTTCAAGATCCAGTTTTTTCACATTTGATGAATATAGCCATATTCTTTCAAATTCTTGTGAAAACGTTTTAGTAGTGGAGTTCCTTTTAGCTTTCAGAGTCAATTATCTATACCAAGCACAATAGCTCCTTTCTTTGCGGGTTTTAACAAGTAAGACTTCCTCGCCTTATAAAGATTCTGAATCAATAAAATTTCAAGAGTCTATCTAATAGAGCCTTGAGTATGTTCCTATTGATGTGACATTGCTAAAGATAGACAGAACACAAATCATGTCCATGACTTGAACCTTTTGAGTTTATGTTAGGGTAATGTTTGTTTTTTATCAAGCATGCTTGACTTATGGCTTAAACAACCATTCCATTCAAATAAAACCAAAAACTATTGTTCTTTTACTTTGAATGTGAGTCTTTTCGTGTGTAAACAAAACGTTTGCTGATTATGGAACATAATAACCATTATTTATTCCAGCCTTAGCTTTAAAAGGTCTTTAAACAAAGTAGATGACTTTACAGCTCATATAGCACCACTTGTTTCATTATAATCTCGTAAGTCAATAACTTAGCTTAACTTCATTTGTTTTGAGGTCACTTCGGAAGTGGAACTCTCAAGCAGTATCTAATACTTGTGAAGATAAGTTACTAAGTTTAACTATGATAACATGAACTCTTAGGTAGAATTGGAATCGTAAATTCCTTTTCTTTGTTCCTTGATTGCTATATTTCTTATCATACATCATCTAATTACTTTAAGAATCTTTTCTTTAAGTATTTTGACTTTTATACTTTGTTAGGCATAATTAAACATCTAATGCGCCGTAAAACAAAGTTCTATTGTTTTTAATTCGTGTTGAATTATTACATTAATGAGTCCTACTCATTTGTGTATAAAGCGAAAACATATGTCGGTTGTCAACTATTGACAAATTGAGTTTTAAACTCAATACTTCATGTTTATCAAAACTACCTAGTATTTTGAATACATGATGTCCAATTGTCCTTTCAGACTTAGCCATAAAAGTCATTTATGAGAAGTTATATTTTAGAAATGCGCTTTCATTCTTTGAGAACCATTCTAAAAAGATTTCCTTTTACCAATCGTTGGAAACAGTATAATTTGATTAGGAATTCTACAAATATAAGTGCAAAGTATAAACATTTATCAAGAGAACATAATAATCATTGAAATACATGAAAATTAGCAATATCAACTAACTTATTAACGTTCTATTCACACATTTATAAATTTCTCCCAATTAGGCAAGAATAAAACGATTCCAAGATCCCTAAACTCAATAAGTGATTAAGCATGCTTTGGCTTGTCTTAACACTTAATATTTTAAGGTAAGAAATATAATTGATATTAGCTCCAAGCTATTCTTGGTTCAATAAATCGTCGCATCCAATACTTCCTTGATGATTATCTCCGTCCTTTACCACGACATCTAAGGACTCCTTACTAATATCGTTGAGTTTAACCAAAACTAACATATATATGATGCCTTACTTTAGCAAGCCCACCAACATACCTCACTTCCCTTGGAAAGTAGTAATTTCTTGCTTTGTCAAGCCCATTACTATTCTCAATAGTTCCGTAAGTGTCATTCTAGAATGGCAATTTTAACTCAATATTCTTTAGGACTTAGGGTTTCTATGTTGGTTGATTTAAGTGAACTAAATTAATCATTCAACATTCGAAATCTTAAACATGCATCTAATATTGCAATTCTATATAAGAAAATATATAAAAGATAATTAAAGACGCATGGCAAACTAGAATAACCCCTTGAAACTCGAAGCATCCAATCTTTAAGGTCACAATCGCATCTTTTGGCTTCGTCTTCTTAGAAACACCGTCTTGAGACTTCATCATTAAACATGAAACTTACTAGTAACTAGGACTAATCTGAATAATATAAGTACAAAAATACTTAACGGCACGTAGTCCTTATTTAGATTTACAAAAATACGTAACGGAAACCAGTCCGTATTAACTATCCTAGTCGGGCCATACTAGTTGCCTTTTTGTAATAAACTATATAAGAACATTTATAATATTCCATTCTCCCATTCACTTCTAAAGTGAATGGCCCATGCATTTTTACAAATAAATCAACCAACAAGACAAAACATTGTATCAAATCAGCGCGTACTGGTTACTAACTTAGGTGGTTAATCCGATTAACATGCCTAATTGAAACTAGTCAAGTGTTTATCCAATTATGTGTACTAGCGCAATAACGAAAAAGCACAATTAAGGCTTAATCAAGCTCAAAACCAATTAATGAAGCTCCCACTAAATTCCACATCCAACTTAATAAAATTAATCCAATTAAATATTAATTATGCCCATCAAGTCTAATTTTGTCAAAATTTTGCAAGTACGTGAAAAACTGAGGAAACATCAAGGCTAGAACAAAACCAGGCCCTTAGCTCCCACTTAAAAATGGGTGCTGCTAGGTTGCGAGGCCTAGCAGCCATGCTAAGGCCACGGGCTGACATTGCCTAGCAGCCCCAGCTGCTCGCACGCACATGAGTGTTGGGTGCTGCCAACACGTACATGGCGCGCGCACACGCTGCTGTTGTGCTTGCCGCACCATTCCAGCCATCCTCACATGCCCTCCGCACCAAGCGTGCTTGCAGCCACACACAACGCACTTAGCTCATCAACAACATGACGGGTTTCGCTAGCAGCCATGCTGGCCGAGCCTTGGTGTTCGAAGCTTGAGCTTCGATTTTTGCTTTGTGCCTCAGGATTTTACTCCAATTTTTGTGTGACACTAAGTTAATTCTAAATAAATGTTCGAACTAATATGTCAGCAATTTTGAAATTAATACAAGTCTAACTTAAGCAATCCAATTTTGGTGCACAAACCAAAATTAATTCAAAAACTATTCTTTTAATAATTTTGGCTTAACTTGATGCAAAAAAAATTGAGGGCTTGTCTCATAATTAATTAGACAAAAAAAAAATTAACAATGAGATTTGACAAAATTAGTTGAATATTAACTATTTTAAGGGTTCAAAAATCATTTTCAACATAAACTTACACAATACAAGCAATGTAATTGCAAGAATGAATAATTCCATGTTTATGTAAAATTAAGAGCTATCCCAATTAAGCAACCAATTTACATCATAAACACGCTTAATAAGGAATTAAATTTCAGAAAATTAATGGTATAATCAAACACATAATCCAACAATTGCATGTCATAATTAATCAAGGTTTAAATATTTCAAAGTTTTCGTTCCAAACGAAAAACCCTTCAAAAAACCACTTTCTCGGCAGATTTTGGCTTCTGGAAGGCCATTTTTAAAAATTACGTGGATAAAGGTTGATTTAGAACATCGATTCCGCACAAAATTCACTATTTTTGAGTAGAAATCTGGGTTCATTGTAAAAAACTTTAGCAATAATACGATTTTAATCCAATTAAAAATGAGGTCCTAATCTAGTTAGGTAGTTAATCCAGAAATTTAAATCCATTTTAAATCACCTTAATTATTTTTGTAGTTGTAAAAATTAAATTCAAGAGGCTCTTATACCGCTGTTCGGTTTTGCGGTGTTCGACACCGCACGAAAACGAAACCCGCAAAGGATCACATGCATAATTAATACAACTAAACAACCTAACATGTAATTATTAAAAGCAATAAACACATAAAAATACAAAGAGGGAGAGAGAGAAAGTAAGGGAAAGAAATCCTTATCCTTGAAGCATGCTTCTCACGAACCCCGAGCACGAACACGGAAAGCTCTAGACCAGCAAGTGCAAATCCTCCTTCTTTGCACACCAACGCGCCCGAACGGGTGCTACCTCGTAGCTTAGATGAGGCTAGACCAAAAGAAAACTAGAGTTTTAAGAACTTAAATGCTTTATCACGCTTTTGGGAGATACCTTATTGAGTTCAACTTAAATGAATAATCCCAACACCCAAGGTTGGTATTTATAGGCAAAGGCTCCCAAAAACTTCAATCATCTTTCTATCTGGGAGAAATGATAAGGGAGAAAAAGTAAGAAATTAATTTAATTCTAAATTAAATTAAATAGCATAACCAATAAGCAAATGACAAGTGTCAATGCAAGGGAAGGGTTAGGTTAAGGACCACAAACCTTCCCCTTGGGGAGCAAGCAAAACCGCCAACTCACCCTTGGTCAACACAAGGATGACCGACCTCAGGCCTTGGGCTTCAAAGCACGCCTAGCTAGTGGGCTTGCCTTTGGATGGGACTGCTAGCATGCTACAAGCCCATGCAACTGTTAGGCGCTAGCGGGCTAGTGCTAAGCCTGCTTGCGTGCTTGCGGGCTGGTGCTAGCGCTGCTAGTATCGGCCTGCTCGCATGCTTGCGGACTTATGCTAGAGCTGCTAGCTCATCTAGCATGCTTCGCCATGTGCTGCTAGCTAGCTAGCTTGGCCAGCATGCCCGGCCAACATGCGTGGCTGCTAGGCTTGCAGCCGAGGCTAGTGCATGGCTTGCAGCCTTGTTAGCTTATATTTCCATTCCTCGATTGGCTAGGCCAATCTGAGGACAGTTCTTCACGCGATGACTTGTCATTTTGACTTATTTTCTCGTCTTCTCAATTCGTTAAATCATCTTAACGTCCGAGGCTCTGCTTCGACGCTCTATGCTTGGAATCCGACGTCTAAGTTCGTAAAATATTTATCTACTCAATTAATCCTTCAAATGGATTCTTCGTCTTTGTTCGGTTCCACGATTAGGTGTGACTCGAAGGGTTCAGTTAAGAGCAACCTGTAATATTAATTATACATTAATGTTACTAATCGGAAGCGGCCTCCAGCTAGGCATTCCGATCACTTGACCTCACTGAATAATTAGCTTTCCTAATTCATTTTGAACCCATTATTGGAATAATACACTTGTTCGAAGGACAACATTCCTGTCCGAAAATTCACTAACTGGCACCCTTAAAGAGCCGTCCTCATTAAGCTCTTGGGTCGTTCGCTTTGTTCTGACCATAGTGTCATGCACAGACACAAAGACGGTTGGATTTGGGGATGTTGGTAGGGGGGAGTCCAAGTAGGGGCAGCCGACACTACTAGTCCTAGATGCATCCGTCCCAGGTGACCGGCCGACTGATTGCTATCCTAGGCCGTGCCGTGTGTGTTTGTGAAACTTTTTTTGAAAACAAAGGAAAATAAACACAAATGGTAAATAAAAAGTGAAAAAGAGAGAAGAATTAAGTTGTGACCTTTAAAATGAAAGTACTGATGTAACTGATTGAAGCTTGTGTCAGCTGCGATGCAGGCGGACAAAGTATAAGCGGCAGAAGTTTTTTCTCTCAAAGTCAAAGATTTTGTCAAAGATTTTTCGTGAATATGCGAAAATGAGGAGGGTAAAAATCTATTTATAAAGGGGAAAATTTTTGGGGACATCCCTGTAATTTTTCCAAAAGGTAAAAAGTAAAAATACCTACCACCAATGCATGTGTGACAAATGTCACAGGCGCCACGTGGCACACCACGTCACCCCAATGAAAGGAAAATGATTTGGGTATTTTTACCCAAGCCACGTGGTCTATTAAGAGCTTGACACATGTCACCCTAGGAAGTATCCAAACAAGGCCAACCAGGACATAACAGGTGACATCCAGATAATGAAGGTAATTGGCGGCCTTCACATGCCCAATTTCCGAAGCGTCGTAAAACAAGTCATGTACCTAGCAAAAGGCACACAAAAATTTTCCATGACACAAAATCTATACTAAAAAGAAAAGAAAATAAAAGCTATAAAACACGGGTTACTTCTCGAGAAAAGGCTTGCTTACGGTCCAAGCTAGACCACTCTAGTAAATAATATTGCAACGAACACAAGAGCTTGTCAAGTGCACTACTACAAATTTAATAAGAAAGTAAGTATGCACATGACGAAATACGGGCATGCAACAAGCTTAATGACACCTATGAAGTTGAGAAAGTTATGCCAAGAAGAGGAAAGAGAAAAAGGGAAAACAAGAATATACAAAAAAGAAGAAGAAATAAAAGAAAAGGAACAAGGCATACTCTTCTGAACAAATTATTTTTGGTTGGATGTCCCACCATTATTCTCAATAGTCATCAATTGAGGCACTTGGGGGACTAAAGGCTCTTCAAGAGGAGGGGAAATGAGAAAAGAAGGTAATGACATGGGATAGGAAGGAACAAGATCAAGCTTTCTTGAAAATGGGATGTAAGTTGAAGAAATAGGAATTGATCACTCACTTACACCACTAACCATTGAATCACAAGCTCTCTCAACCAGTGAACTTTTATCCAAAGGGCTCTCTTCCAATTCATCCTCATTCAAATCAAGCTCATTCTCAATCTTATCCTCAACATATACATCACACCCTAAATGAGCTCTCAAAAGCTTCAAATTATCATCAAGGTTCAAAGGAAGCTGATCAAAGGGTTGAGGGTCAAACTTTGGAGGCAACTCAAGATAATCACAAGAGTTACAATCTCCCTCTAAAAAGGCCTCACTATCCTTAATGGTGAAAAATGTAGAAGAGAAGGGATCATCAAAGGTGAAAGAGGAAGGCAATGGTTGAAGATTTGAGATAGGAGATAGAGGCTCAACCTCATAAAATACTTCACTCCATCTTCATAATCATTAAAAGTAAGCTCTACCACCTCAACCTTCTCATATTGAACCTCATCTTCATCAAAATCATCTAAGCTCAAGGCCTCACCCTTAAAGCAACCATAGTTATCATTCGAAGGAGATAGGGTGGAAGAAGATTGGTTTTCAAAATTAAAAGATGGAGCATTAAAATCATAATCAAAGGAGATGGGTGGGGGAATTGACTCACCAATTGGTTCTTCAAGACTCAAAATTTCTTAGTCCTCATCACCCTTAAACATCTAATCCCCAATGGATACTACTTCATCCTCCTCATCATTCTTTTTTCTCACATCTTCTCCACGCTTCAAAAATTACAATGAGCCATCCTTCATAACTTGAATTACCATTTCCTCAACATTAAGTGATGATAACATTCGTAGTTTCTCTTCAACTCCATTTAAAACCTCAATGGAACGAGATTTAAATCCGAAAAGAGGTTCAAAATGCAAACTCTCTTGGGCAACATCCATCTCTACTCCCTTTTCCTCACTCATTGGCTCTCCAACATCCTTCTCAAAAACTTTACAGCTCTCTAAACAATCATCATCATCATCGTCATCCAAATCTACAAAAGTTGTAGAAACGTCATATACATTCAACATTGATGACATTTGACTTCTCATCTCCTCATTTCTCCTACAAACGTCCTTTTTTCTCTCTTCCATCATTTTCATCATTTTCATATGGCTTCTCATAGTCTCCAAACTTCTCATCTCATATGGCTCCAAATTAGAATTCATCTCCAATTCTTTTAGTTAATTACCAATTTGATTATAAAGAGAATCAAAGCTAGGCTCTAAAGATTGAAACGAAGAAGAAGATTGAGGATCATCATGGAAAGGAACCATATGCATGCATGTGGGGATCAACATTTGAGATATAAAAGGCATCATCAAAATAAGGAATGGGGGCACAATTAGGCATGCAAGATTCATCAAACGTGGAACATGCATGAAACATCACAATTATCCATAAAAGTATTTGAATAACCATAACCACGATCAAAACTATCACTAGCAAACCACACATAACAGTCCGAAGCATCATCAATTGACAATTCTCGAAATTCACCATTAAACATGCTTAAAATAATGTCTCTAGTTTGGTCATTAAACTCATGATAACAAATCTCACAAGCCTCCTAAAGTTCACAACCATGGTAGCTAATGAAGTTCTCTAGCCTAATGAAGTACACCCGAAACAACTCATCCCCAAATTCAGAAAACAAGGTACTTACCATTTTTTTTTTTCAAAACAAGCAAAAATCAAATAAAAGAAAAGTATATACAAAGACATAGATTCAAGCAATCAAAAACACTTAAGCAAACACACCGTTCCCCGTCAACGGCGCTATTTTGACGTAGGGAAAACTATGTCATTGACTAATCCTCCCTAAGGTCAAACAAATTTATAATCACTTAACAAACCTAAATACAAGTATAAAGGTAAGTCAAGGGTCGAAGTACTAGGAACGGTAATGCTCAAGTATTTCAAATTAGCGCCTAAGCTAGGTCGAAGTCGAGAGTGAAGAATAGGGTGAACTAACATCAACTAACTACCAAAACAAAGAATCAAACAAATGAAACACTAGGGAATGGGGATTAACATGTAATCATTACAATTACACCAACTTGGGATAGTCAAGCCAATCAATGGTTGCGAAAACTAAAGGTAAGAGCTATCAATAGGAATCAAAGAGCTATCTCCTAATTAAAGGCGAACCTAGGAATGCTACCCCTGAAAAAAAAAAAAAAGTTGAACAAAAAGACCTGTTATTATAAATAGGCGGTCTCTAATTCTGCCGATGGTTTCAGTTTCAAACTAAAAGAGACTTGTCGTGTAACAACAGGTCTCTTACGGTCTCTTGTTTTTCTCCTGCTTTAACAAAAAGAGACCTATTGTGTATATAACAGGTCTCTTAGGGTCTCTCGTTTTTTTTTATGCTTTAACTAGAAGAGACTCTTAGGATCTTTTTTTTTCCTTCTTTATGTGATTTTTTTCTAACGTCTCTCATTTTATTATTTATGAAAAATCATGTAATTTTTAAATTCTAAAATAAATATATACTCATACTTTAATGATATAAATCATAAAGATTTTTATTTTTTAATGAGTAACTTATTCTTAAAAACTCCTTTATCTGATGAAATTCTTCCCCATTTATTGCATGTACTTTAATTTCAATACATATATGCAAGTAATTTATTTACTATTTAGTTTTATATATATGAATAAAGCAACAAAATTTTTTTATAATATATACTAGTACAAATTAGTAAATTACCATATACAAAGTACTAGTTTTTAAACTTGTGAATGATAGATACAGATTAAATAGAAAGGTAATTTTTTGAACATATAAAGTACTTTAAAATTTTATCATTGTATTATACTGATAACTAGAATATAAATTATTTCATATTTGTAAAATAAAAATTTATGTACCAAAATAAATGATTAAAATATAAAGGTTATATATAATAACTCATTCTAACCCTTTTTTCTCTTATTATTCAATGGCTTAACACCACCCCTACTTAGAAATCCTGGATCGCCACTATTCCTAATCGTTAAGCTAGGGTTCACTATGAATAAATAACTAGGAGAATCACAATTCAAACCAATCAACAATTGTAAATCCTAAATCAAGTTGTCATGTCATTAGGATCTACAATGCAATCTAGCATAGTTCTCAAGGCCCTAATCAAACTAAGAACATGCAAACTTCCATTAATAAATTTAATCTCAACAATTAATCAACATCAGGCCCAAATTAATCACAATCAATCAATCACACAAGTGTTACTCAAACCTTAGCAAGCAACTACTCACTACAATTCATCATCAAATCAAGGCAAGTAAATGAAATGAAGAATCAACAAATATTGTAGAACAACTAATCTAATCAAGAATCAAAAAACAAAACTAAATCAAACAAACATGCAATTAAAGAAAGCAATAAGATGAGATAGAGTAAGAAATGCTCATTGATAATTGAGAACATCTTTAATACAACTATCACCCTCGCATCTTCAATCTCTCAAATCACCATTGAAATCCCTCACATTCTCTCTCTAAAACTACTCCTACAAGTAAGCCTAAACTAGACAGAGAATCTCTCAATCTAAGCCTAATTATGAGAGAGAAAATAAAATGAAGTGTTCCCCAAAATAGAATGTCCGTACATAATTAAAGTTACAAGAGAAAAAGGATAAAACCGAGTAAAAATGCATAACAGAGTAGCTCGGGCGAGCAAGCTTCTCTGACTGAGCAAACCGATTTTTTTCTCGAGCAGCTTGGCCAAGCAACCTTGCGTGCCGTGCCCAAGCTGCTGCTTGTGTAGGGAGCTGTGCGAAGGGCCTTGTGCGAGAACATATGCGAGGGGTTGCTCGAGCAAAAGGGGTAACTCGGGTGAGCAAAACTTGTCTCCCCAATACAGACACTAAGCTCTTGATTCTTCTTCAATGCTAGGGCACGCTTAAAATCCTGCTGAAGAAACCTTGCATTGACTTCTAGCTTAGCTTGCTCACACTCTAAATTCCCGGACTTGGTTTAATTTTGTTGACTTCCAAAGCTTGTGTTGGGCTTCCTCCTTGACATACGAGCCTTAGAAATTCCCGATACACCTACAAAACTAGCTAAACAAAACGGAAAGCGAGAGAATAGAGAAGAAATTCATAAAAAGGATAATAAAACCATTTAAAACATGCATTTCTCTAAACTAACACACAAGCACGCAAATCAAGCATTATTACCTAACAACGCAACTAAAAGGCTAAAAACGAGCATAAACTAAATAAGAAACCTACCCTATGAGTGCCATAAATTACACTTATCAAATTCCCACAAGCTAAACTTTTGCTCATCGTCGGACAAAGCAAAATCAAAACCAACGGAAAAAAGATGAATTCATTCAAGCATAGAAAGATAGAAGGAAACTTGAGAGGATGGGAATGTACACTAACACACTTTCATAGGAATCACGGTCAATTTTAGAAACTAAAGACAAGCCATTTAAACCCCTAGATTGCCCTAGAGGACGAGTATGCTCTCGTGATGTTTTCCTAAGAGGTTAACCCACAACTCTCACAAACTAAACAAACAAGGCAAAGTATGAAAAAGAAAATCAAAAAGAGAAAGAAAGAAAACAAATGCTCATGAATGGTTTTTTGCAAATGAACAAGCACAAATGAATACAAGTCTTTCTAAACAATAGAGGAGTGCACACTTCAAGATGTCTAAGGTTGATTGAAACATAAGATATGCTAAGCATAGAGAACTAATTTCACCTTTCATCCCAACCAATCTTGCCTCGTTCTCCCTACTAATTTCAAATTCACCTATCTTAATAATTCCTTGAAGGAACCGGAAAAACAAATAATTCATGGCTACCCGACATATTGACTATGCAAACTCGCGTCGCTTCATAGGCTTGACTCGTATCTCCCTCCACCAACTTGTGACTTAACCATAAGGGTCAAAAGGTCTTTGAAGGGTTGTAACATATGGGCAAAAAGGGTAAAGGTAGGATATAATTAGAAATTTGGTGGTATAAGAATAAGAATGGAAAATTCTCAACACTATAATCAAGTTATCACCAAACAAAAATACCAACACTCCCAAGCTTATTCAAAGCAACACCTCAAAACTATATACAAAATAAAGTAGATATGCTTCCCCTAAGCTTAAATGGAGCATTGTCCTCAATGCTCTAAACTAGGGAGAAAAATAACCACATCAAATTGTTTTTGTTCTTTTCATTTTTATTCTTTTTTTTTTGTTCAAAGCATTCGTATATGCTTTTTGTTTTGTCCTTGCCTTTTTTAACTATGGACGACTTTTCTACGTTGCATTTGCTTTTATTCACAAACTATATGCAACACATATTTGCTTAGAAAATGAACCAAATAACCATACTTATACTCCTATAAGCACCAACAGGCTATGGACCATATGCTTCACAAAAACCAAAGGTGGAAACAAGCATGAAACAAACGGCTTGAAAGCTAATAATATGGCTAGAAAAGAAGGTAAAAAGCTCAAATGGCTAGCAAGAAGGCAAATGTAAACCAAAACCCAAATATTATGTAAAATCTAATCCTAGAAAAGAAAATTAAGCACCCCAAAAAGATGCCTTTGTCCTTCTCAAATGGTTCGGTCGCGATCTCAGGAGATAAATGACAAGTTCTAGATAAGAATAAGCACTAGTCAAGGATCCATGCGCCGCTCAAATAAGATATGTTGGAAGCAAGAAAAGTGAAACCTCACATGGTTGTAGCAAAAGCTCACTTTTGGCTTCAAATCCACTATAGGAAGTTACTCCATCTTACCACAAACAATGAACTAGGGTTTCATGGTCCTAAAGTTCTTAACAAACTACCTTAACATATCATATCCTAGAGTCAATCCAAGATATCTCAAAGCGTGCAAACCTCTACCAATTAGGAAGAAAAGCATTCAAGGATATAAGTCCAAAAGTATTATGTCCATAGCAAGAACAAACACAAAACACAATGCAGATTTGCCTTGATAGAAACAAAAATCTTTTTGGAGTTATTCAAAATACAGAACATGGAAATGCAAATGCAATTGTGCATGACATATATGAATAAAAATCCCACCAAAACATGATAGAAAACCCTCCCCCAAGCTTGAATGAGACAACATGCTCAAACATAAACCAAAGAATCCATGGGAGGGGAAAGAAAGAAATAAATCTAACAAACCAACATATGTCCAACAAGTCACCAATCATTAGCGGAAGAACAAGGAAGGATATTACCAGATGTTGGTGGGTGTAAATACCAGCAAATGACCCAATGAGAACTTGTAAAGCAAATTTCCTCCTAAGCTATGCCTTGTACGTCATATGCTAGCAAATGTGGAATTAAACCTCCTTGATTCTTGATTTAATCCAAAGCACAAAAGTATAACAAGTCATGTACCTAGAAAAATGCACATAAACATTTCCATGAGACAAAATCTACACTAAAATGAAATGAAAATAAAAGCTATAAAACACGGGTTACTTCCCGAGAAAAGACTTGCTTAAGGTCCAAGCTAGACCACTCTAGTAAATAATAATGCAAAAAACGCAAGAGGTTGTCAAATACACTACTACACATTTCATAAGAAAGTAAGAACGCACATGACAAAATAAGGGCATGCAACATGCTTAATCCACACCTATGAAGTTGAGAAAAGTTTGGCCAAGAAGAGGAAGGAGAAAAAGGGAAAACAAGAATATACGAAAAAGGAGAAGAAATAAAACAAAAGGAAGAATGCCTACTCTTCTGAACAAAATATTTTTGGTTGGATGTCCCACCATTATTCTCAATAGTCATCAAATGAGGCACTTGGGGGACTAAAGGCTCTTCAAGAGGAGGGGAAATGAGAAAAGAAGGTAATGACATGGGATAGGAAGGAACAAGAAAAAGTTTTCCTTAAAATGGGATGTAAGTTGAAGAATTAGGAACTGATCGCTCACTTACACAACTAACCATTGAATCACAAGCTCTTTCATCCAAAGGGCTCTCTTCTAATTCATCCTCATTCAAATCAAGCTCATTCTCAATCTTATCCTCAACATAAACATCACACCCTAAATGATCTCTCAAAAGCTTCAAATCATCATCAAGGTACAAAGGAGGCTCAAGAAGATTGGTTTTCAAAATTAAAAGATGGAAAAATGAAATCATAATCAAGAGAGATGGGTGGGGGAATTGACTGACCAATTGGTTCTTCAAGACTCAAAACCTCTTGGTCCTCATCACCCTCAAACATCCAATCGCCCATGGAAACTACTTCATCTTTTTCTTCATTCTCTTTTCTCACATCTTCTCTATGCTTCAAAAATTACACTGAGCTATCCTTCATAACTTGAATTACCATTTCCTCAACATTAAGTGAAGATAACTTTCTTAGTTACTCTTTAACACCACCTAAAACCTCAATGGAACGAGATTCAAATCCGAAAAGAGGTTCAAAATGCAAACTCTCTTGGGCAACATCCATCTCTACTCCCTTTTCCTCACTCATTGGCTCTCCAACATCCTTCTCAAAAACTTTACAGCTCTCAAAACAATCATCATCATCATCGTCATCCAAATCTACAAAAGTTGTAGAAACGTCATTTACACTCAACATTGATGACAATTGACTTCTCATCTCCTCATTTCTCCTACAAACGTCCTCATTTCTCTATTCCATCTTTTTCATCATTTCCATTTAGCTTCTCATAGTCTCCAAACATCTCATCTCATAAGGCTCCAAATTAGAATTCATCTCCAATTCTTTCAATAAATTACCAATTTGATTATAAAAAGACTAAAAACTAGGCTCTAAAGATTGAAAATATGAAGAAGATTGAGGATCGTTATGGGGAGAGGAACTATATGCATGCATGTGGGGATTAAAATTTGAGATATGAAAGGAACTATCAAAATGGGGAATGGAGGCACAATTAGGCATGCAAGATTCATCAAACGTGGAATGTGAAATATCACAATTATCCATAGAAGTATTTAAATAACCTTAACCACGATCATAAGTATCGCTAGCAAACCACACATAAAACTCCCAAGCATCATCAATTAACAATGCTCGAAAATCACCATTTAACTTGTTTTCATTAATGTCTTTAGTTTGGTGATTCAATTAATGATAACAAATCTCACAAGCCTCCCAAAGTTCACAACCATGGTAACTAATTAAGTTCTCTAACCTATTGAAGTACACCCAAAACGACTCATCCTTAAATTTAGAATACGAGGTACTTGCCATTTTTTTTTTTATCAAATCAAGCAAAAATAACATATAAGAAAAGTATATACAAAGACCTAGACTCAAGCAATCAAAAACACTTAAGTATAGACACCATTCCCGACAACAGTGCCATTTTGACGGAAGGAAAACTAGGTCGAATCCTCCCTAAGGTCAAAAAAATTTATAATCACTTAACAAACATAAATACAAGTATAGAGGTATGTCAAGGGTTGAACCTCTAGGAACAGTCATCATTAGGGAGAAATCTCTCAACCTCAACCTAATTATGAGAGAGAAAACTAAGCCTAAACTAGAGAGAGATCTCTCAACCTCAACCTAATTATGAGAGAGAAAACAAAATGAAGTCTTCCCCAAAAATAGAATGTCCGTACATATTTATAGTTACAGGAGAAAATGAATAAAAATCAGGTGAAAATGCATAATAGAGCAGCTCGAGTAGGCTGCTTAGCTCAGGCGAGCAAGCTGCTCTGGCCGAGTAAATCTATTTTTAGCTCGGGCAGCTTGGCTGAGCACCCTTGCGTACCCTGCCCAAGCTGCTGCTTGTGCGGGGAGATGTGCGAAGAGCCTTGTGCGAGGCCATATGCGTGGGGTTTCTAGGGCAGGTTGGGTAACTCGGGTGAGCAAAACTTGTCGCCCTAATACATACACTAAGCTCTTGAATTCTTCTTCAATGCTTGTGCACCCGTAAAATCTTACCCAAGCAACCTTTCTTTGACTTATAGCTTAGCTTGCTCACACTCTAGCATCCCAGATTTTTTTTTGTAATTTTGTTGACTTCCAAAGCTTGTGTTGGACTTAATCCTTGGCATTTGAGCCTCGACAAGTCTCGATAAACCTACAAAACAAGCTAAACAAAATGGAAAGCGAGAGAATAAAAAATATATGCATAAAAAGGATAATAGAACCTTTAAAAACATGCATTTCTCTAAACTAACACACAAGCACGCATATCAAGCATTATTACCTATAACCGCTACCAAAAAGGCTAAGAAAAAAAGCATAAACTAAAGAAGAAACCTATCTTATGAGTGCTACAATTGACACTCATCAATGAGATGCCTTAAAACCCTATTCTTGATCTTGAGATCTTCAATGTATGGGCTATTGATTTCATGGGCTCATTTGCTTCTACTTGTGGGAATTGTTATATCTTGGTGGCGGTTATCTATGTTTCAAAGTGGGTGGAATCTGTTACATCGCCTACCAATGACTCTAAGGTGGTGATGAATTTGTTCAAAAGGTGATCTTTCCTAGATTCGGCGTTCCTAAGGCCATCATTAGTGATGGATGATATCAGTTCAAGCATCATGCCTTTAACAAGCTACTTCCAAAATATGGTGTTTCTCACAAGAGGAAACTTTCTTATCACCCATAATCAAGCGGTCGAGCGAAGATCACAAATCGAGAAATCAAGTTCATCTTAGAAAACACAGTATCCAGGACTTAGAAGGATTGGTCTAACAAGCTTATTGATGCCTTGTGGGGTTACCGTACCGCTTTCAAGACGCCGATTGGGACTACTCCATACAAGTTGGTTTATGGAAAGAGTTCCACCTTCCGGTTGAAATAGAGCATAGGGATTTTTGGGCCATTAAGAAAATTAACTTTGATCTCCATAGTGCGGGTGAGCTACGGTTGCTAGAGCTTCAGAGTTGGAAGAATTGAGAATGAATGTCTATGATAGTGCTAGCCTATACAAAGCTAGGACTAAGGCTTGGCATGATGCACATATAGTGAAGAAGAACTTTATTGAAGGTCAAAAAGTCCTCTTCTATAATTCTCTTTTGAAGCTATTTTTTGGAAAAATGAGGTCCAAATGGAGTGGTCCATTTGTGGTTGATAAAGTTTATCCACATGGTGCCGTTGAAATTAACAGTGATAAGTATCCTCTGATGAGTGTCATTTATGGCACTCATATGATTGCATTTTAGGACGTTTTCCTTCTATTTTATAGCTTTTCTCTTTAAATAATACCTTAGTTTTGTTCATTTATGCTTTAGTTTCTTCGTTTCCCTTATTTTGTGCTTTCTTGTGATCTAAGGATATTTTCGTCTTTTCTACTCTACTCGCTATGCTTTCTTTTATAATAGGACTTGTTTGAGGCCTGGGATTTATCTTAGAAGATTCTTAAAGTCATTTGGATGCTCGGGACGAGATCTCATACCATTCAGATGCCTAAGGATCAAGTTAAGGAGCAAGTTCCTACTCAAGGCCTTGCGCTCTCATCCACGTTGTCATCACATAATCCGGTCATGAACAAGTAAAATCTGAGTTTTGAAGGCTGCCCCCCTTGTGAGCATCGTGTGAGAGCGTCGATGAGGAGGATGTTCGTGAGCGTGAAGACTAAGCCATGGCCAAGGGAGCAAGTGAGCTGCAGTAAGCCACACCGTGCCATGGCAAGCCACGCCATGCCACGACAGTGGCACCGTGTCACGACAATTTTTGTTGCTTCGAGCTGGTGCGCACGCGTGGCCAGGCCATCATGAGCATCACGTACCCTCTCGCGCGCGAGTGTAGACCTCCTCATGCGCGGGCTCGGCTGTGTGGCTGAGCCTAGATTTCCAACTTACTATATGTACTTCATTTCTTTCTATTTTGTGGGGAGGACGTTTATCTAGTACATTTTGACATTTTCCAAATTTAGTAGAGAGAGAACTATAGAGAGAAAGTGTAATCTCCATCATTTGATATTCAATTCATTCTATTTCAAGTTTGATTTCCTTTCTGATCTTCAAGTTTAGTAAATTTCTTTACTTCTTTCTTTAATTGCTTTTAATTCTTGTTGTTGATGAAATTTCAATACGATTTTGCTTGTTTGAACTTGATTAGCTTAATTGAGTAGATTTTTTTACTATATTTGCAATTATGATAATGATGATGATTAGCTTTATTTTGTTTCTACAATTCATGATGATTAGTGAGTAGATCTCTTAGCTAGGGAGTTAGGGAAGCATGTTTGATTGATAGTTTGTTGCTAATTTGGGTATTTTAATTAATAGATTGTTGTTATTAAATTGATTGATAAATTTGTGCATGTGTTTAGCATAATAGGATTAATAAACCTAGAATTCTAAACTTGATTGCATTGATGATCTTGATGACATGACCACTAGATTTGAGATTCTTAATTTTCATCTTGTTTGATTTGTGATTCTACTAATTTGTCATCCATAGAGGAAACCTAGCTTGACAATAAGTTTAGATAGCCTTTTGAACACTTTGAATGCTATTGTCCTTAGTTCTTGCAACGCCTATTGCTTTGATTTACCCCCAATTTGGCACTTCTATCATGATTACATGTGGAATCTAATCCCTAGTATCTTTGTGATTGATTTTCCTCTATTATTTGCTTTGTTCGATTAGCTTCCTTGACTACACATACATACACTCTTTTCGAGGTAGCTTAATGCATAGACTATAGTAATTGACCCCCCCATTCCTCGTGGATCGATTTGGATTTGCCCCTATACTAGGGGTAAGTAGTTTGGTTTATAAATTTTTTTGACTTGGGAAGGCTAGCCTAACGACCCTAGTTTCACCCCATTGTTTTCCTCCCTTTAAATTGAATAGTCATTGGATCAAGCCTTACTATGAAGGGCATTCAGTTGACAAGCCCATTTCCTACTCCCTCATTGATGTGCATTATGATTATGATACTCCTTGATCTCACTCAAGGAGCATCGAGCTAACGAGGTAACCTGTCTTTGTTACTTTCCTTTCTCTTTTCTATTACTTCAATTTTCATTTTATTCCATGCTTTGATCTTGTTTTTGTTTGCATTTTGGTAGGTCTTAGATTGATTGTTTGGTTTTCCATTTTTAATGATGTGAGGAGAAGAATCCTCAAGGGAAGAAGTGCCTTAAATGATTCAAGTATGAAGGCATGAGAAGAAGAGTTCAAGAAATGAATATTTTTGAAATACAACAGTGCACGGGCGCACACCTCATGTGCGCGCCCCTGTGTGCGGGCGCGTACAGGGAAATTTCAGAAAACAGAAGCAAGGAATAATGTCTACACGCCCTCTGCACGCAGTGGAGAGTGTGTGGGCGCGAAGCCTCTATCCGAGGGTGCGCACAGGGAAATTAAGAAATTGAAGAGCAAGTCAGGAACTCTACGCGGGGAGTGTGTGACCTCCTCGCGGGTGCGCAATCGCTCTGTGCTCGGACGCGTAAATCACGTGCGCGGGCGCGCAACACTGGGAATCGGGGTTTTAACTCCTTTTCTTTCCCCGATTCTTATTTCACCCACATCTCTCACCGATTTTCTCTCCTCTAGAACTCAAACCCTAACTCTGAAATTCTCTAAAATCCTCACCATAATCCATCAATTCCCCTTGAATCTTCCTCCAAATCATCACATTTTTAATCCATTTCCACGAATTTAATACTTTCTTACTCCAAAAACCCCAAAATCATCCATTATTGAACATTTGAAGCTTGGTTGGTGAAGGTGGTTCTTAGGCTATTTGGGAGTATATGGGCACCAATTGTGTGGTATAATCTCTTACTTTGCTACTTTTTTTCAATATGTCAGTTATTTATGCAAAAGATTTTGATTATTATGCATGATTTGGTCATGGTGTGAATTTTGTGCGAATTGAAATTTGGTATTCTTGGATGATACTTTTGTTTTGTTGGATTGTTGTTTGTGGTTAGTTGTTTTTACTAACTTGTTTTTGAGGAAATTTGGTATTGTCTGTTGTGTTGTTGTTGTAATCGGTTGTGGCTTGGTTGATTTTGGTATAGTTGTGTTCAAGTTTGGATCGGTATTGTGGTGGTATTAGTTGGCGGTGATTTTTGGAGTGGTTGTTTGGTGATTGGTAAAGATGTTAAAGAAGAGAAAAAGTGGCAAGGAACCCCGTGTTCAAATTAACGAACCTCAACAACAAGAGAAAACTCAATCACAAACACCCACACTTCCTTTACTGAAATTTACCAACAAACAACACACCCCTGTCTACAATGACCTCAAATCTAGAAAACTCCGGCTTTCAAGACACTATCATGGCCCTAATATGATTAAGTTGGGCATTGATAACGATCTTAGGTACCTCTTCCAAAACCTAAGGTTGGGGGGACTTCATTGGACCCTCCGCATCCTGCACCACCTCCTTAGGTATGCGGTATTTAGTAAGCCAAACTTGGGTAAGCATTTAGGGGAAGAGATCTTCACTCTTTGGATTGCCACGAGAGAAGAGTTGAGGGAGCGGCTCAACATGGGTTATTTATTTACGAGGTGTTGCGTGGCAATCACTAGTGGAAACAAGACGGGTTAGATTACCTTCAGACAATGATTACAAGGCTTGCTACCAAGCTTGGCCACACGAGGACCTCTACCTCACATGTACCCCGGTGGATAGTGACAAAACATCTCTATCTTGACATTTCCCAACTCAAGAAATTGGATTTCATCAATTGGACTGAGGATATGAACAACTACTTTGATTGGCTTGTAAGCCATGAACACCATTGCATCCTCCCAAACCTCGCCCAGACATCCATATTTAGAAATGTTAGGAATATTTGATTTGTGGCATCTGATAGTGGGGCGTTTCCAAATGCAAACATGAGAGGTGGCCTAGAAGGTGGTGAGGAGGAAGAAGAAGAAGAAAAAGATGAACAACAACAACAACAACATCATCATCATCATCATCATCAAGGCATGCTAGGCCTTGAACAACAAATGAGGAGCATGCAATTGGGCATGCAAGGCCTATTCGAAAATAAACAAGGTATGTTCTTCCAAACTCAAGCCCACTTGATGCGGCCGTGAATAGGGTTGAGGTAACCCCCACGGTCAACTACCCATATTGGCCACCACAACACGGCCCGGTACCTCAATGGTCGGGTAGTCAGTAAACTTGGCCTCATTGTCAAGGGCCATCCTCACAAAACGGCCCCCGAGTGGACTACCCCATTGAATCCGTCTATGGCTACCGTGCCCCGGGTGGGAATGATTATAGGGGTGATCCTAACTACCCTTATGTGGATCCTGAAGGTTTTATGTCTTCGTCAAGTGTAATTACTAGATATATAATGGATCAAATTATGGAAATAATTAAGTTCGTTCATTGGGTCGTCATAACACAGTTTTACTGTTAATCAAACCCGAGTTAGCAAACACGAAACCTAACCCTTCTCAAACTCTCTCTCTTTATCTCTCTTTCTCTCTCTCTCTCTCACAGATCTCTCTCCCCTCCTTGCACAGGTGTGTGTACGGTGGTGGTGCTGGTTCGTGGTGGTGCTGGTTGTCCACAAAGGTGGTGATCGTTGTGTTTCCCTTTCATCCAACCAATATAGCATTGGTGGACAGCTCATTCGAATCCCGTGGACTATGTAGAGGAGAAACGCTTAGGGCTCTATTCTCTCCCTAATTCTCAATCAACTTGCTATGTGGAATTCACACTTCAATGGTATAATTATGTGATTCTTGTGTGTTATGCATGTTGTTTTAGTTCTGTATGAATATGATTCGTGGAATTCCGCTTAAAATACCTAAATCCCTACACTGGTATCAGTTAGCCTCTTGCATAAACATGCTTGATTATAATAATACGATTATTTGAAGTCCACGTTCATAATTTTATAATCAATTAAGAGGGATAATTAATTTAATTATGGTTCAATTATTATACTAAATGTGATTTAACTCTAGGAATTGATTAAATGTGATTTAATTGGCTCAAAATACCTAAGGAAAAGACCGAAAATTTGCCCTAGTATGTTCTAAATTTTCGAACCCTAAACCCTAATTTTTGAATTTTCAAAAAACCCTGGCCCTAAATTATGATTTTTTGCTTGTGTTTTAATTTAATTCATATTGATCATGTTTCATAATATTAATTAGGTTGAGTTATGAATAAAAATGTTGTGTGTATGATCATCAATTTAATTTTAAGATTTAGAATTAAATTGAAATTAATTTTACGATGAACCCTAATTTTTAAATTATATTGGGATGTAATTTTAATTATTAGACTGATTTAATTTAATTTCTGCAAAAGTTATTTTAATTAAATTCAAAACACAAAAAAAAATAAAAAAAAAATAATGTGGCCGGCGGCCATGGCTAGGTGGCAGAGCCACAATGGCTGCCGACCGGGGTTAGTCCGAGAAGGAGGGTGGGGACGGCAGGTGGTCCGAGCAAGGGGGAGTAGCCGTGCAATAGTTGCAAGCTGCTACCGTGGACACCGCAAGGTGTCTAGCCACCGTGGCTAGTCTTAGCTGGCCACGCATGGTGGCTTGCAACTACAGCTGCTGCCGGTTATGCCATATGGCAGTGGGTGCTGGGAAGTGCCCAACCACCGTGGCTAGCTCCGGCTGGCTAACCAAGGTGGCTAGCGGTGGTGCGGTGACTTCAAAAAAAATATTTGTTTAAAAATTCTCAAAACAAAATAAGTTTTTAATTTTGGGATAAAATCAAATTTCAAAAGTTGTTATTTTGGTGATTATCCATAATTAAGTTGTTAATTTTGGATAGGATTTGTTAGAGTATTTTGAGCAATACTCCAAAAGGATAATAATTGATTTAAATAATGTGATTATCAAATAGTTATTTTAGGATATAATTGATTTCAAAACTATTTGATTGGCTAGTAATTAGGATATAATCTCCTAAATTAGTTAGGATAATCATGGAAAATAAATATGATTTATCTTTTTGTATTAAAATAAAATTTGATTCTATCTCATATCAAATTTAAAAAATATGATATTCTATAGATGATAATGAATAATATATGATATTATATAATTAGGAATTAAAATATGAGATATTTTACGAATTGTGTTGCCTTAATTAAGAATATTTGATATTTTAGTTTAGGCAAGCATGTAGAGTGATTTTATTATGTGGCACTTTTATAATATATGATATTATTTTGCTATATATAGACTAGTATGGCCCATAGATTCTAAATACAATATGTGCATCGTGATGTATTTTTGTAATCTAAATACAGTCTGCGTACCGTTAAGTATTTTTGTAATTTTTTATTTAAAGTAAATAGATTAGTTGTATGTTTAAATAGTTTAGTCCAACGAAGCCCATGAACTGAAGGCCCAAAGGAGCAAGGTGGATGGAGATCCATGAAGGTGTATATACTAAACGGATTAATAACAAATCCTAGCATGTCACTAATAAAAATCATAATCAAAGCATTAACCTAAGCATGAAACTAGAAATCATGACATTCGAAATGTTAATTAACACCATAAATATGATACTAGGTGTTTTCGGTATTTTTGCCCAAGACACGTGGTCCAATGGGAAGGTGACACATGTCACCTTAAGAGAGGTTCCCAAAGAACCAATCCCCCGCTGACACGTGGCATCCCTAATGATTGGCAAAAATGGCGGCTTTTCTGGCCCAATTCCCAAGGAAGCTCACCTTTCTAAGGTTTCCGTAACCTGGAATGGCGGCACACAGTTCGAGACCCTATAGATAGGGAGATGTTCCCATCGTGGGACATATTTAGAAATACTCACAAAAAACAGAGCAATTGTTAATTGCAGACATCTTCTCGGAATCCGAGAAGATTCTTTACTTTCCGCACTCTTTACAGACTCCTTACACGTTCTAACTTGATTGTCGGAGGCAGAACTCCACCCAACTGGAGTCTCCCTTGTTTTGCATGTTCAGACGTCCAGAGACCAGTCTTGGAATTGTAACTCTCCCGCGAGACATCAAAAAACCTCGAAAGATGACTTCGCAAGAGCCTGTACCACCTCATAATGAGAAACGACCCTTGATCGGAGTAGAGGTCTTTTATACAGACCAAGACAGTGGTGACGACTTCAATGTTTACACCTATATGGCCCCGAACAAATCACTTAGAGTAAGGCGCACCCGTTCCTTAGAAATAAAGGAACGGGATATTAATCAACCTTGCCCGGGTGTGCCAATCGTACAGCCATCTGAACCCCAGGCGGCAAAGGTGCAGCCGTTGTCACCTGAAACAAGCTCATGGAATTCATGACAAGTTTCAAAGGGGAAATCAAGGATCTGATCAACAAGAAGACGGCTGACTCTAGTAGGGGTCATTCGGCCAAGAAGAAAAAGCTAGTCAAGGACCATGTGCCTACTCCACATCCCAAAAAAAAGGATGAGAATTGGCCCTTGTTTGATCTGTCAAAAAATTCCGATTCCTTGTAACAGGAAAGAGGAAGGTCATCCAGCAAGTTCAGCCCGATGGATCAAAAAAGACTTACTCGGATGCCCGGATGTTAATCCACCAGAAGAAAAGTCAACAATTGTCTAAGTCGGCTTCAACGTTGACTTACTCAGATAGCTTTCAGAATACTTCGATGAAGTATTTGCAATCAAACCGAGAGGGTCAGTCAGGACAGTCTGTCCGTCCATTCTGGCCCTCAGATAATGCATTTGGCTCCGTATGTGCCCCAACAGCCATACATTTCGTATGGATCACAACACATGCAACCGACCCTCTTTGGGGGTCAAACAACACAGAATGTTAAGCCAATGGAATGGTAGCTCCGGCTACTAAAACATGGGGATTAGCCGTCGGCATGCTCTAGGGAGATAACCGAGGCAGCACAGCCGACCAAGGTTAAGAATGTGTTGGTTGGTACCTATTACGGTACCACCAACCCCGAAGATCACCTAATGGCGTACAACAACCTCATGTATCTACAGGGGTTGGATTATGCCGCTTGGTGCCGATGCTTCCCGGCGACGTTAAAGGGCATAGCCCAACGATAGTTTGGCAATCTGCCAGCCGGATGCATCAACAACTTCAAGACGCTCGCATACCTGTTTGTGTCCAACTTCTCTATGAATATCCCCGCTAAAACTCGATTTGGGAGCTATTCAGCATGGAGATAAAGAAGGGCTAAGGTCCTACTTCAGACGATTCAATCTGATGAGAATTCAGATTCAAGGGTTGTCCGACAAAGTGGCCTATATAGACTTCTTTTAAGGTCTGAAGGATGGGGAAAGGTCAGATGACCAACGACCTCAGCCGGCTGGTGACTGCCTTGATGTCGTCCTAGACGACAGCCGTTCTGACAGAACTGTCAAGGTTGGGACGGTTGCTTTTGAGTTGTTGGGGGCATACCTGCTCCAACTTCTGAAAGAATTCAAAGACATCTTTGCCTTTGAAATGGAAGAGATGCCAGGCGTCAGCCCGGATCTAGCTATCCACAAGCTCGCCGTGGACCCCAAAAAGAAGCCGGTCTGGCAGAAAAAGAGGGATCACGGTGAAGAAAGATCTAAGGAGGCAGCGGTTGAGGTCAAAAAACTGTTAGATGCTGGGTTCATCCGGCAATGCTACTACCCGGATTGGGTAGCAAACGTTGTCCTTGTGAAAAAGCCGAATGGTACCTGGCGGATGTGTGTAGACTACACAAATCTGAACAGAGCATGTCCCAAGGACATTTACCCGCTTCCAAAGATCGACAGTTTGGTCGACTCCACAGCCAGTCATACTTTGATGAGTTTCATGGATGCCTATTCAGGCTTTCATCAAATACCCCTATGGAAAAAAGATCAAGAAAAGACGGCCTTCGTCACTGATCAGGGGTTATTTTGTTATAAGGTGATGTCGTTTGGGTTAAAGAATGCACCGGCTACATTCCAGCGCATGATAAACACAGTTTTCATCAACCAAATTGGTAGGAATGTAGAGGCGTACATTGATGACATGATAGTAAAATCCAAACTATAGACGGATCACCTACTTGACCTCCGAGAAACATTCACCACACTCAGGCGACACCGGGTCATGCTTAACCTAAAGAAGTGTGTATTGGGTGTTGAGTCTGGGAAGTTCCTCGGATTTTTGATCGACCAAAGGGGCATAGAGGCTAATCCGGAAAAGTGCAGGCGGTCATTGACATGCGGTCTCCTCGCACTGTAAAAGAAGTTCAGAAGCTGACCGGTTGCCTGGCGGCGTTGGGAAGATTTCTCAGCCGGTCAGGCGACAAGTGCCTCTAGGACATCCGAAAGAGGTCCAGATTTGAATGGGGTGAAAAGGCGGAAATGGCATTCCAGAAGCTAAAGCAACACTTACATTCCTTGCCAAGGCTAGTGAGCCCCCTACCCCGGGAGGTTCTCTATATGTATCTAGCCGTCTCTGATCATTCCCTTAGTGCCGTTCTCCTCGCTGAGAGAGACGGTAACCAGCTCTCGGTGTATTTCATCAGCCACGTACTTAAAAATGCTGAGCTCCGGTACCCTATGATCGAAAAATTTGGGTTGGCCCTGTTCGTAGCAATCAAACGGTTGAAGCCTTACTTTTTGGCTCACCTGGTGATTTTATACAGACCAGTCGCTTAAATGCCCAATGACCACCATCGAGTCATCCGGCAGAATGATCAAGTGGGATGTTGAAATACGAAGCCTTGAAATAACTTTTGAACCCCGGCGGGCAGTGAAAGGTCAGGCGTTTGCCGACTTCATTGTCGAGATGACTAGACCGGTGCAACGAGAAAATCCTGATCAGGTTTGGAAGTTATTTTTGGACGGTAGTTCTACAGCGAACGGCTGTGGTGCAGGCGCTATATGCCATTCTCCGGAAGGGGACAAGTTTGAATATGCACTACGGTTCCAGTTCCAAGCCTCAAATAATGAGGTAGAGTATAAAGCCCTGCTAGCCGGTATACGCATGTGTAAGGCAGCAGGGGCAAGAAAAGTTACCGCCTGCTCAGACTCTCAGTTGATCGTTAGCTAGTACAATGATGACTATGAGGCCACCCATCCGGCTATGATCAAATATCTGCAGGCGGTGAGTGAGGAGGCCGTGTCACTTGACGAGTTTCATTTAAGTCAGGTGCCCCAGTCTGACAATAATCAGAAAGATGCCCTTTCCAAATTGGCGTCATCCGCCTCCTGTGATGCTCCTAGGACAGTCTTTTGGGAAGTCATTGAGAAAAGAAGCATTGATCATGATCCCATTGGAATCCTAGACCGAAGTGCCACCTGGATGGACCCCATCCGGGCTTACTTAGCAGACGGTACTCTACCGGATGACCCTTCTGAAGCAGTAGCACTCAAGAAGCGTGCTCTGAGCTTTGTTATGCATCATGGAGAGCTCCTCCGGAAGGGATACCTACAGTCGTTTCTAAAGTGTGTAACCCCTGAAAGGGGAAGAGAAGTCCTAGAGGATCTTCACGCGGGTTTTTGTGCCTCACACATAGGTGGCAGGTCCCTGGCTAGAAGAACCAGACGGCAAGGGTACTTTTGGCCCACTCTTGAGGCAGATGCCATGGATTTGGTAAAACGGTGTGACAAATGCCAAAAGTTTGCCCGGTTGATACATCGACCGGCAACTAACATGACAGCCATCCATAGTTCGGTTCCGTTCGCAAAGTGGGGCATGGAAATTCTGGGTCCTTATGCGCCTGCAACAGGAGGTCGCCGCTATATTTTGGTGGCAGTGGATTACTTCACCAAATGGGTTGAAGCAGAGGCGGTCAAAGGCATAAAAATAAAGGACGTGATCTCTTTCATTTGGAGAAACGTCATCACCTGGTTTGGGGTTCCAATGTCTATGGTTTTTGACAACGGACCACAATTTGAAACGCCTGTCCTCAAAAGCTGGTTAGGGGACCAAGGAATCTCCCATTGTTTTGCATCCGTTGGTCGTCCTCAGGAAAACAGGCAAGTTGAGGCTTTCAATAAGCTGATCTTAGACGGTATAAAGAAGAAGGTGGAAAGAGTCGGTGGACTATGGGCAGAGGAATTACCTCATGTCCTTTGGGCCATCAGGACCACTGAAAAAGGGGCAACCGGTGAGACCCCATTTCTTATGAAATACGGCACTGAGGCGGTGCTCCCCATTGAACATTATGAGCCAACACTTCGCATCATGCTATATGATGAGGAGGCCAACTGGGAACCAATGCGGCTTGCACTGGATGCTCTCCCAGAGCGAAGGGGCAACGCAGCCTTGCGTCATGAGATCTACCGTCTGAGAATGACAAGAGCCTACAACAAGCGGGTTCATAAACGGCCCTTGAAAGTAGGAGATTTTGTGCTTTGCAAAATGGAAGCAACCGGTAGGGCTAATGAACAAGACAAATTAACCCCAAATTGGGAGGGACCCTACCGGATCTTTGAAGAAGTACGAGACGACACATACCGTCTGGAAACCCCAGACGGTAGAAATCTGCCTAGAACTTGGAATGTAGACAATCTTAAAAAGTACTACTTCTAGAAATTGTATAGCTTTTGTAAACTTCTGCATAATTAATGAGAAATATTTACTACATATTATGCTTACATGCGCCATGTCTTGTGCTTATCACAAGCGGCCCTTCTTACGGAATTTCCATGCGCCATGTCTTGTGCTTATCACAAGCGGCCTTTACACAATTTCCATGCGCCATGTCTTGTGCTCAACACAAGCGGCCTTGAGAACTAAAAAAATCATCCAGTGACACCCATTTGGGTGAATTCATCGAAGAGAACATCTCCCATTTGGGTGGAAAATCGTTCTAGTGATCAAACGTCAGGCGGCCCTACCCGCCTGAATGATCCATTACACCCAAAGAAACGCGGGCAAGCACTCCCAAACATGCAGCTAGCTCACTCTTTGGGTTAAGTACCACCAAGGGCTAGTCTCAAAACAGACAGCCGGTACCTAATGTCGCCGCTTGATCCACTAAGAGAAGGCAGGTCTCAAATATTTGGTTTAGGCCATAATCTATGTAGGGGCGTTCTTGCAAAAGCCCAACCGGCAAATGGACACCCTAAAACCTACGAAAAGGCCTTAACAAAAGCCTCAGCCGGCAAATCAGTACAAACCGACTGTCTTTCATTTTAACGAATAGCACTTAGCTAAATTGTTAACATTCGTACTATGGCATATGGATAGCCGCCTGGCACCATCTCACTTTTACCAGCCTCCTATCAGGGGCAATCACCCTAACCCCAACCAGTCATGCGGAAACACACACTTGCAAAAAGTAAGTAGCAAAGAGAATTCAAAATTCATTGAATAAACCGGCACAACCGGTGAAATATGAAATGTTTCCAGAAGAAACCGGCACAGCCGGCGAAATTGTATATCAATACTCGAAGTAAAAAATAACAGCTGAATGAGCCGACCCTTCCGGCGCTATTACAAAATAATGCACGGCACGCAGGCCAGGAGGTCGTTGCTACTTTAGCTGCACTGTCACCTAGTCAGCCTCAGCCAGGCTCCCCTCCGGATGAGTTGGGTCGGTGGTGGAGACGGAGCCGGGAGCAACCTCATCCTCGACTAACTCGTCATTGCCAGCCGTCTCCGCCTGCATTCGTTGGAACTCGGCATCAACCCATTGCTCATAGGGTCCAGGCCCCGGCTTGCCCTCTTCCTCAGCCAGAATGGAAAGATCTGCGTATTTGTAGGCGAGCTCCCAGACGTTGTAGTCTGTACCCAGGTGGATAATGGAGAACGCCCTCTTCATCCGGTTCTCGCAGTCTTGCTCATTCTCCTCAATGAGCCGGCTCTGTTCAGCTTCAAGGGTGGCCTGGAAGTTGCCCTGTGTAGCAGCCGCCTCCTTGACCAGGCGGTCATTCTCTTGTTGCAGTCGTTTGCTGCTCTTCTCCTCCTGGTCAAGCCTCTTGAGGGGCTCCTCATGCTTCTTGAGCTCATCCTCAGCATTGTCCAGGGCCGCCTGGAGATTGTCCACTTTGAGCTTGGACTCTTTGAGGGCTTTTTGGAGGGTCTTGACCTGATCCGCCTGTCGCATGATTATAGATTTAGTTTCTAAGTCATGCACAATCATTAAATAGTAGGCAACGCAATGTGCGTCATCCGCAGAACGTTTGGCTCTTCTTACCTCCTCTTGTTTGCGGATGTAGGCCTTCTTGAGCCCCTCCACGCGGAGCAGTTCCTGCAACAACACAGTTGGTATTAGTAGGAAAGTCGGATGAGCATACTACAAATAAAATGCCAGGTGGGTACTCATTAACTTACATCGGCCAGGTCGACCATTACACGGTCGACATTGAAGGTATTGATTCCAGGAATCGCCTCCTTCTCGTCCCGGGGGACGGCTTTCAGCATGGCCCGGGCATACTGAGCAGCATCCGGCCAGCGTGGAGAATTATTTGCACCAGAAACAGACGGTGAGAAAGCTGCATATGCTCCGCCTACGGACAGCCGGCTGATCGTAGAATCTCCTGGCTGAGACTGAGAATATGACTTAAACCGCATGGGTAGGTCAAGCAGCGTGAGGTTGAAGGGGTTTGTACCTTGTTTGGAAGCCCTTTGGCCCCCAACAGAAGATGGACCGGTTGTGGTCCTTATTGGGGTGCCTCTTTCGAGGCTGTTTCAGCGTTAGACCCGCCTTGGGTCTTTATTGATTTACCGCCGGTAGTAGCCCGGGCGGTGGAAGTGGTTTTCTGCATCTTATGTGTAGGCTTCTCAATAGACGGCCGCTGCCGGATCTGTTTTTGCAAAGAGCGAGGGATAACGCCCCCATCCTGAAACAAAGTCACAAACGGTCAGGTGAAGAAATGGACAAAATAGCACCAAGAAAAACAAATATAAAGGGTCAGGCGGGCTAACCTTTTTAGCCTCCTGAGCGGCAAGCTTCTTCTCCAGATTCTCCTTTCGGATATCTGAAGCTTTCTTGGCGGTGGGCAACATGTTTTTTTACTTTTTCTGCAAAACGCAAATACATCCGGTCAGGACCATAATAATATCGCACATCGCTATCAAAAGAAAAAGGGTTAGCCGACATAAAATTATCCGGCTAGGGTTCGTAACCTACGTCTTTCAAACATGCTGCTAAGCCCGCAGGCGGACAAGAAGCACTCGTCCTTAAAGAATTCGTGTTTGGGAACCCTTATTATCTCTCTGGTTGAGAGAGTGGAAGAGGTTAGTTCAAAAAATCCGGAGTCCAATATGGCCTCCCTGTCATTATCCGACACTAGGGGCAGCTGGCACTTCTGCCCCAAAAGCTCTGGTTTCCGGTTGTAGGTCCGGAACTCCCTATTCTCCTCTTCAGTAGGAGCTTTGACCAGGTAAAACCGGTTCTTCCAATCCGACCATTTAGACGGCTTATCCAGCGTCATCATATATTGAGGATAAGTCGTTAAGGTGTACCAGGCCCTCCAACCGCCTGGGCTTCTACTTAAATAATGCATTTGGGCAAACGCCTCCCAGCCGGGGTTGAGATCCTGCATCTTGCAGGCGGCGATGTACCCTAGAATGTTCACCCAAGAATTAGGGGTGAGTTGTCAGACGCCTAGGCCATATCCCCTAAGTATAGCCTTTATCGTGTTGTGAAGGGGGAAGCGGACCCCGGCTAGGAAAGCCGCTTCATAGCACCCAAACCAGCTGTTTGCGTTGGGTTGGTCATCTTCCCATACAACCGTCCCGTACTCTCCCGGTACTGACAGCTTGTAACCTTCTCCAAGCGGCCGCTTGGTGATGAAGTCTGTTAGGGAAGACCGCATGAGGGCCCTGTCTTTAAGAGACACGGCAATCATGAGAGGGTCATGTTTACTTTGCCAAGTAGGCCTCTCCGCCTCCTCGCTATCTTCTGACTCGATCAAGTAGCTAGAGCTGCTACTTTCGATGCTACCGGCATCTGTGCCGGATGGGGAGTTGAGATCCTCGTTGATGGATCCTATCAGCTCAGCCTCCTGAGCAGGGGAAGAGTCCTCGTTGTAGGAGCCTAAGATGTTATCGCTTGGGGTGGAGAGAATGCCACCGGATGGTTCTCTAGTCGCCTCGTCCGGGGCTTGTCTCTCAGGCGACAACTCATTTGAGTCCCCGCCTCTGTAATTAGGGTCCATAGCTGTTCCCCTAATTCTGGCCATCGTGTCCTGCACAGACACGGAATCGGTCGATACCGGCGTTGAAAAGGGGAAATTCCAAAGATCAGAGGTGGCAGATCCAGTTTTAGACTCAGCCGTGCTAATTGACCGGCTGAGTTTACAATTATGTTCCGGGTATGGGTATAAAGGGTCCATCTACCTATGGGACTAATAAACAAAAACACAAGCAAAAGACGCAAACGGAAATACATGGAAAAGCGAGAAGGAATAGAGACGGTACCTAGAGTAACGGAGAATTTGCTGAAACCTCAAGAAATTTCTTGGGGATGCTTGCAAAGACATAGACGGTTTGAAGACCGGCAGGGTTCTCTTGGGTACCCTCACGAAAAACCTTTGCTTGCTCGCTACCTTACAAGCGGTCTGGAAACCGGCTGCTATCAATTATCGGATTTCCGTCTGCTCTCAACACTCAAATACCGGATTCTCTCAAAATTCAAGAAAATTCGCGAAGTTTGTAAATGAGCTATCGTGGGCGTCTCCTCCTATTTATAGGGGTTGCCTCAGAAGGCGAAGGGTCGCGACCTTTCCCCTTCTGCTTTTTCCTCTTCTTTTAGTTAGAATCTGAAGAGGTTAAAAAAAAATAAATAAATAAAAATGCGTCAGCGTTCTTCTCAGGCGCCACGTGGCACCCTGCCACGTCATCACCTGAGAGGGGTAAATGTTTGGGGTAAAAAATACCCCAGCCACGTGGCCCTATGGCTAAGCGACTTATGGCACCCAGCCATTGGTCAGCAAGGCTCCAATCCCCTGCTGACATGTGTCCCATGAACCCTAAATGGGGAGCTAAGGCTCCCCACTATAAATAGTGGGGGGATCCTCATTAATGGGTATTCATTCAATACCATTGAATTTGATACAAGACATTCAATACACTCTTACACCAAAATTGAGCAATATTAATTGCGGAATTCTCCCATTACGTGAGAAGTAATTTCACTATTTTACGCACTATCTTCCTCCTGTACGTAACTGACTTGATCGTCGGAGGCGGAGCTCCAACCAACCGGAGTCTTTGTGATTTTGCAGGTACAGGCGGCGAAGGGCATTCTCGGAATTGTAACTCTCCCGCAGGACACATCAAAAAAACCCTGAAACAGCACCTACCACCTGGAAACTCGAAAAGGCAAGCAGCTGGCCAGAACTTGAAACGTAGACAACTTGAAAAAGTACTACTCCTAAGACTTATAAATTTTTTGTAAATAAAGTTTATCAACGAAAAGAAGCTTTATTTTCACTTGTATTTTGCTTTCTGCATATTTACCGTCTGTACAATGTGTAGATGGGATTATATAAATTCTTTATGTCTGCTTCAACATGAGCAGACAACCGGTGACGCCCATTCGGGTGAATTTGTCGAAGAGAAATCTCCCATTTGGGTGGTACATTGTTCTATAAACTATAACACAAACAGCGCTACCGATTGTCTAGATTTAAGATAACTCACAGTCATTTGAATGATCAATTGAAACCTGGATATAATCGGCTATTGCTCAAAGGCAATACAAACGGTAACTAAAATCTTGGTTAGATATAACTGGTCATTGTTCAGTAACAATACATACGGTTACCATCATTGAAGATTTACTTAAAGTCAAAACCTTAGCAGTTAAAACATAACTTGGTTATGACACCTACACATGGTCAATGGCCGCTTGCTATTAGACAATTGGCAAAGACTGACTAACCTAAGGAGGAGGTCACAGCCGGTTATTCTAACTTAGAATTAAATATTAAGAATTGTTTCAGAGATGGTCAATGACTACTTAACGTCCATCCGGATGCTTATTAGACGACTGTTCGCTTGGGTAGGGTCAAGTGCCAAGCAAACACCCGTCCGGGGCAAAATACGCCTGTTGTACCTGATGAGCCGCATGCATTTTTGCACATAACGAAAATGCCAGAAAACAAAGTGCACATCCGTCCAGGGGCAAACTAGCCTATTGCAACCGGTTAACTGCCTGCATTCGGATACTTAGCAAAATTGCAAGAATTGAAAAAAACCCGCATGCATTCGGATACTTGGCAAAATTGCAAGAATTGAAATTTTGAAGCGAGAGTGGACAAATACCAACGCCACAGCCAGTAGAAATTTCATTAGAAGCCGGCCAAAAGGCCGGGAGGGTAATTGTTAACCGGATCCCCATCCGGTGGAAAGACATAAAAATACACGGCACGTAGGCCGGAAATAAAAAAAAGCTTAATTACTGAGCCGGGGCATAGGTCGCATCCTTGGCAAGAGGGGCCGGAGCAGAGTTCTCTTGGACTTCCTCGTGATCCTCCTCCTCTCTCTTAGAGTTTGCCTCCTCCTCCTCCTCAACGGCTGCAACTTTCTTCTTCAGCCAATCTTGGAAAGGTTAGGGCGCCGGCTGGTTCTCTTCCTTAGCCAGAATAGCGAGATCAGCATATTTGTAAGCACGTTCCCAGGTGTTGTACTACGCCTCTAGACTCAGGAGGGACTAGGCCATCCTCATGTGGTTTTCACAGTCGTGCTCATTCTCCTCGATGAGCCGGCTCTGATCAGCCTCTAAGGTGGCCTTGAAGTTTTTCTCAGCAGCGGCCCTTTCCTTCAGCAGGCGGTCATTGTCAGCTTTTAAAGAGATGTTCTCCTTCTTGGTTTCATCCAAGGACTTGAGAGCATTGTCTTTCTTTTTCAGCTCAAGCTCAACATTGTCAAATGCCGCCTCTAGATTATGGATTTTGGTGTTGGCCTCATCGACGGATTTTTGAAGCCGCTTGAGGGATTCCGCCTGTTGCAAAAGCTCGGACTTAGTCTCGAGGTCATGAATAATCATTTGATACTTTGCAACATCAGACGTGTCGATAGCGGCTCTTTTTGCCCGCCTTACCTCTTCTTGTTTTCGGGCATACGACTTCTTCACCCCCTCCACCCGCAGCATCCTCTGTATAGTAAAAGTGTTAAAGTGAAGCCGGAAAATACTAAGAAGTTAGAAACTAAAAGTGAAACATTCATACCTCAGCCAGCTGGGCCAGGATGCGGTCAACATTGAACGCATGTATACCCGGGATGGCCTCTTTGTCTTCCTTGGAGACGGCCTTCAGCATGGCCTTGGAAAATTGCTGCACATCCGGCCATCGGGGAGACATATATGCACCAGAAAGAGACGGTGAGAAAGCAGCATAAACGCCTCCAATAGATTGCCGGCTACCAGAGGAACCTTCTTACTGATGACGAGAATAAGCTTGACCCGCATCGGCCAGCCAAGCTCAAGACAGTTGTAGAATTCAACAATACCTTGGTGAGGCAGCTGAAGGCTCAAATCGCCTGCAGCCCAAGGGGGAGGGACGCTAGACAGTGCCGCAGCAGCATCTGGCTGGGAGGCAAGGTCTACGTGTATTTGTAGACTCTTTCCTCCAACATTCGCCTGGGAGGCCGTATGAGCAGATGAGGTCTTCCTGGAATTGTTACCAGAAGTCTCCTCACCAGACCTTGCTCTGATGATCCTTGAAAGGGATCTAGGAGCCCTGTCTCCCTCCTAGAAGATAAGTCAGAAATCAGACATAAAGCTGGGACCAAGCACAAACTATACAGACGGTTTATCACCGTTTGTACACCAAGAAACAAAGCAGTAAATTGGAAGTTAAGTTAGGTGATAACTACCTTGTTTTTAGTTACCTGCGCGGCTCTTTTCTTCTCTGCATTCTCCCTGCGGATGTCTGCGGCTGATTTAGCAGGAGTTTTGTCCACTAAAAGCATGTTAAGTGCAGTTTTTGCAAAAGAAAACCATCTGTTAGATCATCGAGCAAGAAAAACACAAGTTACAAAAGATAGAGACGGCAAAGCATAGCCGGGAAAACTATCAACATACGTCTGTTAAATTGGGTGCTCAATCCACAAGCAAAAAAAAACGCCTCGTCCTTCAAAAACTCGTGTTTAGGTACCCTGTTTTTGGGTACACTAATTGATTCTTCGGTTGAGAAGGTGGTGGTTGTAAGCTCAAAAAACCCCGCCTCTATTATTTTTTCTTAATCCTCATCAAGGATTTGAGGCAACTTACACTTCTGTCCTAGAAGGTCAAGTTTCCGGTTGTAGGTGCGAGGTTCAAAGTTTTCCCACTTAGTGGGGGCAGAAACCAGATAGAAGCGTGTTTTCCAGTCTGACGACTTAGACGGTTTTTCTAGGGTCATCAGGTATTTCGGGTAGGTGGTTAAGGTGTACCATGCCCTCCACTCGCCTGGACTTCGGCTTAGATAGTGTATCTTGGAAAAGGCCTCCCAGCCGGGATGGAGACCCTACATCTCACAAGTGGCGATGTAGCCCAAAATGTTAACCCAGGAGTTTGGGGTTAACTACCACACGACTAGGCCATATCCTCTAAGCATAGCCTTTATTACATTATGAAGGGGGAAACGGAGCCCCGCCAAAAATGCCGCCCCATAGCAGCCGAAATATTTATTGGCGCCTGGCTGGTCGTCATTCTAGGCTATTCTCCCAAACTCAGGCGGCACTCGAATGGTGTAACCTGCACCCAGAGGACGCTTGAGTTTAACCGTCTCTAGGTGCCTCTCTATATTTGCCCTGTCTTTGGCAGAAATATAGATTTGAAGTGGATCCCCTTTATTATTCCATGTTGGCCTTTCCTCTTCCTCACTCTTCACATCCGGAATTAGAGAGCTTCTTGAGCCTGAACCAGAGGCGGATTCACTGCCGTCTCTCTCAGAGGCACTTCCACCCGCCACCTCCTAACCAGACACGGAGACAACCTCTCCTCCGTCTCCATTTTCGGACTCTAGAATCCCATCACTAGATGTGCTGGGTGTGCCTATGGAGGATCCTCTTGCCATCTCAGCCTGATCTCCCTCAAGCGGCCCTTCTTCGGTGCTTTCCTCCCTATACTCCAGATCTACAACCGTCTTCCTAGTCCTAGCCGTAGTGTCCTGCACAGACACTGAGATGGTCAGATTGGGAGATGAGCAAGAGTGATCCAGGCACCCAGATGCGGTTCCCCTGGCCGTACCAGGGGACCGGCTACCCTCTAAACTACGCTGTGACGTGTGTGATATTGGTGAATCAATTAAAAGAGTTGAGAAGAGGTGAAGCAGTACCTATAAGATGAGCTGCGAGGTAGTCAAGCGGTGACCGGCTGAATTAACAGGCAGAAACTGAACAATGGCTTGCATGATGCTTAGGCGGGGGATCGGTTGTACCCACTTGAAATGCAAAGCTTGCTTGAAGGGTACACAGGTGATTATAAAGAAGAGAAAACCAGATGTACCCCTTTGAAAAAGAATGACAATTTTCAAACTACCTAGACGGTGAACCGGCTGTTAGTAGTGAAATGAAAGCAACTGCTTGCAAGGTATACAGGCGGTTAACAAAGTTTATCTCTCTAAAAATGGATGTCTCTCTCTCTCTCTAAGTTTTAGAAATATCAAAAAGGAGGGGTAAAAATTCTATTTATAGAAGGGTAATTCAAGGGGCATCCCCATAATTTCCCTATAATACCAACGGTCAAAAATTGTCCTCTAATGGCCGCCTGACAGGTGTCACTGGTGCCACGTGGCATGCCACGTGACACCCGTGAGGGGCAAATGTTTTAGGTATTTTTACCACGGACACGTGGTCTAATTGGAAGGTGACACGTGTCACTTCATGAGAGGTTCCCAAAGAACCAATCCCTTACTGACATGTGGCATCCCAATGATTGGGAAAAATGGCGGCTTTTCTGGCCCAATTCTCGAGGAAGCCCACCTTTCCTAGGTTTCCGTAACCTTGGATGGAGGCACGCATTTCGAGACCCTATAAATAGGGAGATGTTCCCATTGTGGGACACATTCAGAAATATTCACAACAAATAGAGCAATTTTTAATTGCAGATATCTTCTCGAAATCCAAGAATATTCTTTACTTTCCGCACTCTTTACAGACTCCTTATACGTTTTAACTTAATCGTCGAAGGCGGAACTCCATCCAACTGGAGTCTCCGTTGTTTTGCATGTACAGGCGTCCAAAGACCAGTCTTGGACATGTAACTCTCCCGCAGGACATAAAAAAACCCCGAAACACTAGGAATCATAATCAACATCCTAAACATGATTAGCAATCAAAAGAAAAATTAAGTAATCGAATTATACACTTTGATGCCTCGTATTTCTTTTTATCAAAACTACACACACATTATTAAACTTCAAGAAAGATCAAACAAATAAACCAAATATATCAAATTAAGAGTTGAAATATAGATTTGGGACCAAGACCTCAGAACTATCAGCCTTTTACGTCAAGGTCGAAGGCAACTTCGAGATTTTCTTGGAGTATTCAAGGCTCGTGAAGGGGGTATGGTGTTTGCTTAGGAAAAGCATCAAAAGATATGTGTTTGTATGTGTTGGGGAGTTTGGGCTAAGGCTAGAAATCAAGAAAGAAGAGAAAGAGAAAAGCTTTTAGCTTAGTGAGAGGATTAGATGATGATTGTTGGTGATAAAAAAAGGGGTAATACGACCTCTTTTTATAGGGAAAAAAGAGGGTCGAAGGATAAAAAAAGAGTAAGAAATTAAATCAAAGTAAAACAGGTTCCATCGCGGCGTGATGGTGCTATCGCTCAACAACAATTTTTGAAAGACTAAATTCGTAAAGAGTTTTATTCCCAATAGGATTGGGTTAACCGACTATCTGTACGTATTCTATTTAGCCGAGATTAGGATCATTAAAAAACAGATGTTTTATCCGATGTAAAATTCTTAAATCTTTATCTTTTCAGAAACGGGATAAATTAGAACCTTATAGAGGATTCTAGAAGCTAATAACAAATCCTAAGGGATTAGGATCGAAAACAACCTTCTAGAGGATTCTAGAAGCTTGTAATAATCCCTAATTGGTATAGGAATGAGGTTAAGGTTAATGGACTCTCCACATGGTCATCGGGTCGCAAGTAAGGCTTGGTTCGAGCTCGATTTAGTATTTTGGGCATATTTCTTCATTATAAGTCGGATTTGGGCTTATAATATATCATTGGAAAACTCTTTTCAAGCCCTATCCAACAAAGAAATAATTGGACTGAGATTATGGACCAAAATAATTTGGTTTGGACGTTTTTATAAGGAGAACACGAAATGAATGATTTTCGGTTTAAGGACACGAAATGAATGACTTAGGATTATAGTAATTAAGGAAAGATTAGAAATGGTAAAGGTTAAAGGGAATTTCACGAGACTCTTTAACTCTTCACCTAACTCGATAATTAAAGACGTGAAAGGTACTCATCACTAGGTTTGGTTTTTGGGGAGACACAATCAGGTGTCTACAGAAGCCCCCACTTTAACTGAGTTTGGAGACACGAAAGTTTTGAAAACAAAAGTCAAAATAAGATCGATAGGGACAAAGAATGATTTAGAATGTTCTATGATCCTAAATCTTTCTTTTTAACACCGATACCTGCAAAAAGCGTTAATTCTACAAATAAAGGAGTTAGGTATGTGTATCTTGCACTTTCGGGTACACGTCCCGGTGTGACCTCAAACTTGCTTTGCCTGGCTAACTCCGCATCGTAGGGAGCGCCATCGAAGATTGCACTGCTTAGCCATCTTCGGTTTAAAGTGACAACCTCCACATCTTATGGAACGACGTCAAAGATCGTAGTGCTTAACAATCTTCAAACTTCGAAGATCACAGTGCTTAGCAGTCTTCAAGTCTTAGAGGGACAACCTCCATATCTTAGAGAACGTCGTCGAAGATAACAATGCTTAGCGATCTTCAACTTTTCTCGCCTCCACTCCTGGAAGTGGTATCTGTTTCGGGTGTTTTTAGTCCCTTGGGAGAGTTACAATACTGGGTATGAGCGCCTGACTTCTGTACATGAAAAACCACGAAACTCCGGTTAGGTGGAGTTCCGCCTCCGAAGATCAAGTTAGTATGATTCCGGATGAGTAAGCGTGCGGAAAGTAAAATGGGTGTATCTCTCAGATCCAGGGAGATTCCGCAATTAATATTGCTCGGGATTTGTGTATGTATTTCTAAATGCCAATAAATGAGGATGATTCCTCTATTTATAGCAGATGAGAATATGCTCCCCCATTGGGAATACAATGCCACGTGACATCCTCCGATTGGATCGCCTTGGGCCTCTATGAGGTTGACACGTGTCAGCCCCTGATTGGGCCACGTGGCAGGGGTAATTTTTACCCCAAACATTTGCCTCTCACAGGTGTGACGTGGCTTACCACATGGCACTTGTGATACTTGTCACCATGCGGGAGGGCTATGGTTCACCTCCTTCCCTCTATTTTTCCAAATTTCAAACTGAAGGGGGGGAGGTGACGGTTCACCTTCTGGAATTTCCTATAAATAGAAATCTCCCTCCTCTCATTCCTCACTTTGCTAATCTTGAGGGAGAAATTCTTTGAGAAAAAAAGAGAGAACTCCTGATCTCGCCTGCTTTTTCTTGCAAACAGCCTTCAATTTCAATAAATCTGGATACCAGTTGAGTATTTCTTTGCCCATCTCACTAAGGTATCCTTCTGACCTTGTCAGTTTCTTCATCTTGATTTTTGTTAAAGCTGCAGCCGGTCTCATGCCGTTTGGGGCTTCTTTAAGCAATCTCATGAAGAATTACATCCAGTAGGCCCTCAGCCGGCTTATACCGTCTGGGGCGTCTTCATGCAATCCCATTGTGAGCAGCACTTATACAATAGACCCTCAGCCGGTTTGCACCGTCTGGGGTATCTTAAAGAAATCTCATGGTGAGTTGCATTCAATAGACCCTCAACCGGTTTACACCGTCCGAGGTGTAGGGTTTTGTAGTGACCCTCACTACGCGGAATGAAACCCCCCAAGACCCACCCCCATAATTAATGCAACTAATACAAGCAAAACATAATTAAAACACAATTAAGAGTAAGGATAAGAAATATACCCTCGACGCGTGCTTTGCTCTTACAACGAGCTCTTACTTCAACCTCGATAATGCGAGGCCTCCAACGGGATCGTACCCTCGAACCCGACCCAATCGTCCTAAGCCTCGAAGGTTAGTCGAGGCCTAGACAAAATATAAACTTGGAGTTTTACGAATTCAAGGTATCAACAATGGAGTTTCCTTTATAATTCCACTCAAGTGTGTTCTTTCCCAAATACCTAAGCCTTGGTATTTATAGGGAAATGAACATTGATTTCCAATCTCCCACCAATGTGGGAGAGTTGGTAAATATGACAATTTATTTTATTCTAAATTAAATAAATAACCAACTCAATCACAATGCAACAAGTGTAAGGGGAGAGAGAGAGAGTTAGGTGAGGACCAAGAGTAAGGGGGGGACAATTGCCTTGCTCCCCAAGGCTTTTCCCAAGGGTTAGTCCCTACCCCTCACAAAACCGGCCTAAAGTACGCTGCTGGTCTGGCAGCCAGCTAGCACTGCCAGCATGCCCAGCCAGCTAGCACCACCCTAGCCAGCACAAGCTTGATGCATACGGTTGTGCTGGGCAGTGCCTACGCTGCTGCTGCTTACTAGGCGATGTGTGCTGCTAGCTAGGCGCTGCTGCCAAGCCATTGCACACGCACACGCACACGCAGCATGCGTGCTGCTAGCGAGCCACGCATGCTCGGCATTGCCTCGCCAGCCACACGCACAAGCATGCGATGCTTGGTGCTGTGCCAGCGAAGCTGCGAGGGCATGCATGCACACACACACACGCATAGGCCTAGCCATACGATAGTGCTATGATGTGTGCTGCGATGTTGCGACAGCCCTAGGCACATGCACATGCACACACGCATAGGCCGAGCCATGCGATAATGTTGTGCTTGTGCTGCGATGGTGCGACAGCCCTAGGCACATGCACACGCACAAACGCATAGGCCTAGCTATGCGATAGTGATGTGCTTGTGCGATGGGCTGCAATATCACCTAGGGCGCGCCTAGCACACACATGGTGCGCTTAGGCTTGCGATGAGCTAGCCTAGCCTAGCACTTCACATGGCTAGGCTAATGTGATGCTATGACTATGCTCGTAGCTTGTGATTTTGCGACACTCGGTCTCGACGCCGTAGGCTCGATATCCGACGTCTGTTTTCGTAAAACTCCGATGACTCATTAAATCCTTCTCGGATCGGTTGTTCGATTGGGTTCGACCCGAATGGTTCAGTTAAGATTAAGATGTAATATTAATTATACCTTAATATTACTAATCGGAAGCGGCCTCGACCTAGGCATTCCGATCACTTAACCTTATTGAAGAATTAGCTCTGTAATAATTCTGAACCCACTATCAGAATAATACACTAGTTCGAAGGACACCATTCCTTTCAATCTCCCACTTGTCCTTCCGGACAAGTGTGCATACAGTGCATAGCCCATTTCCTATGTCGCTTAATGTCTCTCCATGAACTATAAGGTAAGATTCATCGTCATCCTTATTTCGTTCAGAAGTGTTTCTCGATCTCTGAGTTCGACTGTCAATAAGCAGATGATTTTTAAAATCCATCTGAGCACGGCCATGCATTTTCACAGTCTTGCTCTTCGAGCGGCCTTGTAAACAACAAAGACATGTTCCCTATTGTTAATAGGGGGACATTCCTAGTCTCGCATTGTAAGTTTCTCTTACTACGAGGACCTAATCTCTCGAGTGTTCCCGTTATGATCCCCAGTTAAGGCAGACGTTAGGAAACATCAAAGAGACTAGTACTTAAACAAGAAAACTTCACAATACTCATGGTCGAGGAAATAAGTTCCGATAGCTATAATGAGAAATGTACTTATGACAATTTTGAATCTCTTAAAGTACTTCCATAGTTCGATACGATGCAGTTCCAAACTGGCACCTGTGCAAATGATTTATCACTACTATGTCCTTGCAACACAAGAAACGGTGCTGTAATTCATACTACACACTAATCTCTGGTGGTCATCAATCGTCCATTAGTTAGATGACCTCGATTAGGAACAATTTTCGATTTAAATATTCAATGTTCACTTAACAAGTGTTTCTTTATCCAAGACATGGTCTTGATATCCTGTTTTGAATATTTTCATAAATCGAATGGACTTATTATTTAATTCTAAACCACAATTAATTAACAATGGAGTGAATGGTAATTCTTGCATAAAAATTAATTACTCCATAAATGAATGGTTTCAATACAGTGTCTTACATTAAAACATCTAGTTTAATTAAAACACATGTACAGGGAATTTCATAGCCAGTCTCCGACGTGCTTGATTACCATTGCCTCAATGTGTTTGTTGTGTTTCATTGAGGCAGAGGTTTAGTCAAAGGATCAGCCACATTATCATCCGTGCCGATCTTACAAATTCTGATTTCACCTTCGGATTTCCATTCCCTTATCATGTGAAATCGCCTTTAGACATGTTTGAACTTCTGGTGCTCTCTTGGCTCTCTAGCCTAAGCGCTAGCCCCATTGTTGTCACAATAGAGATCTATCGGACCCTTGATGGAGGGTACAACACCAAGCTCACTAACGAACTTGCGAATCCAAACAGCCTCCTTAGCGGCTTCTAAAGCACCCAAGTATTCGGCTTTAGTTGTAGAATCTGTAGTGGTGCTCTGGTTGGCACTCTTCTAGCTTAACGCTCCTCCATTCAGATAGAATATGTATCCTAACTATGACTTGAAGTCGTCTCTGTTAGTCTGGAAGCTAGCGTAGGTGTAACCTTCAACAACCAGATCTTTGTGGCCACCATAGACCAGGAATTTATCCTTGTTCCTTTTCAGGTACTTCAGGATATTCTTGGCCACAGTCCAATAAGCCTCTCTTGGGTCCGATTGGTATCGGCTCGTAGCACTCAAGGCATATGATACATCTGGCCTGGTACATATCATGGCATACATGATCGATCCAATTAGCGAAGCATATGGGATCTGATTCATTCTCTCTCGCTCAACAGGTGTATATGGACACTGTTTCTTGCTGAGAGTTACGCCATGGGACATGGGTAAATGCCCTCTCTTAGCATTCTCCATGTGGAATCGTGCCAGTACCTTATCAATGTAAGTACTCTAGCTCAATCCAATCATCCTCTTAGATCTATCCCTATAGATCTTGATTCCCAATATGTACTGTGCCTCTCCTAAGTCCTTCATTGAAAAACACTTTCCCAACCAGCCCTTTACGGACTCTAGTAATTTTGTGCTGTTTCCATTGAGCAGTATGTCATCGACATATAGGACTAGGAATGCGATGTTACTCCCACTGACCTTCTACACATACACAAGATTCATCTGGATTCTTGATAAAACCAAACTTGCTGATGGCTTTATCAAATCGCAGATTCCAACTCCTGCTAGCTTGATTTAGTCCATAAATGGACTTTTTAAGCTTGCATACCTTTCCAACGTTACTTTGATCAAAAAAACCTTCTGGATGTGTCATGTACACAGTTTCTTCCAAAATCCCATTTAGGAAGGCGGTTTTGACATCCGTTTGACATATTTCATAATCGTAATATGCAGCAATCGCTAGGATAATCCGGACAGACTTAAGCATTTCATCATAGTCAATCCCATGGATTTGTCTATAACCTTTCGCCACTAGTCTAGCCTTGTAAATCGATACATTTTCATCCTTGTCTTTCTTCAATATGAAGATCCATTTGCAACCAATGGGTGTGTAACCCACGGGCAAATTCACCAAGTCCCAGACTTGATTTTCAGTCATGGAGTCCATCTCGGATCTCATGGCCTCTTGCCATTTAGCAGAGTCGGGGCTCGTCATAGCTTGTTTGTATGTCGCTGGCACATCGCCATCCATGATTAGGATGTCCTGATCATCGGTTAAGACATATATGTCCAGTTGAGATCTTTGTCGTTGTAACCTACGAAGGGTAATGGGTTGAGCATTTACATTGTCTGTTTGATTCTGATCAATCTTCTCAGCTGCTTCCAAAGCACTTAGATTGTCAGTTTTATCATGTTGACATTGTTGCTCGTCCTCTCGAACTTCGTCGAGTTCAATTTTCCTCCCACTTGTCATTTTGGAAAGGTGTTCCTTCTCCAAAAAGACACCATCACGAGCAACAAACACTTTGTTCTCGGATTTATTGTAGAAGTAATACCCTTTGGTTTGTTTTGGGTATCCCACAAAGAAACACTTGTCTGATTTGGGGTGAAGTTTGTCCGAAATTAATCGTTTGTCATATGCTTCGCATCCCCAAATCTTAAGAAAAGACAACCTAGGAGGTTTCTTAGTCCATAATTCATATGGAGTCTTTTCAACAACTTTTGACGGAGCTCGGTTTAGTGTTAGTGCCGCGGTTTGTAGAGCATTTCCCCAAAAAGAGATACGAAGTTCACTAAGACCCATCATTGATCGAACCATGTCTAACAAGGTTCGATTCCTCCATTCGGATACTCCGTTCCATTAAGGAGTTCTAGGAGGTGTCAACTCTGAAGGAATACCATTTTCTTTAAAGTGATCGTCGAATTCATGGCTCAAATATTCACCACCTCGATCCGAGCAAAGTGCTTTAATTTTCTTGCCAAGTTGATTTTCAACTTCTTTCTGAAATTCTTTGAATTTCTCAAAAGATTCAGATTTATTCGACATTAGGTAGACATAACCATATCTACTAAAATCGTCGTAAATGAAAATGAATTCTTAGATGTCTTAGTTAGCGGTATCAACTCTTGTCTAATCATATATAAAACATGCAATTTCCATTTAACATATATTTGCAAGACAATTTTGAAACAACCATTGTCAAAGTCTTACATTCAAAATAACTAGGTGTCCAACACCATAGATCATAGTATGTTCAAACGCATGATGAAAACTAAGATTAGTTTAATTACATGTCATAGACAAAATAGTGCATGCAAGCACGACCAAAAAACAATCTTCGTCGTCTACTTGTCCTTGCACCAACACTTGATAAGCTTCTCACTTGGTCCCTGAAAAGGCAACATAAAGTGAGTCATACTTGGTACCTAATACCTATGATAAGCTTAATTCACAAGTGTTTAACGAAGATACCTGAGGCATATGCTCCATTCCTCTCCTCCTCTTCCCGAAAGAGCTTGCATTCTCTCTTGTAGTGGCCTTGCCCACCACAATAGAAGCAACGCATCTTTTCCTTGACCTTCTTGAACTCCCTTCTCCTTGCTCTCAAGGGCCTCTCGGTCACTCCACATGCGGTGGCTCGGCTGAGTAGTTGCACCACCTCCATTAAGGAGCGTGTCTCCTTTCTCGCAGCTATATGCACTCTAAGTGCATCATAGCCCGAGTGGAGCGAAGCAAGCAAGATATGCCCGGCCATCTCATCCTCCAATGAGATTCCGAGAAGCTGCATGTGTTTGAAGAGCCTAGTCATTCCAAGCACATGAGGTCGGAGGGGCATGCCGGGTCTCAATTTGGCATTGTAGACCTTTGTCCAAAGCCGACGCCTTTCCTTAGCAAGACAACCCACATTTGATGGCTTTATCTTCATGTTTGAGATTGACCTAGTCAAATCAAACACGAGTCCATCATAGTTGCCATTGTCACTTTTGGTAACTCTTACATTTACAACGTCCTCAAGTGCTTTGAGAAAAATGTCTAGAAGGTAGGAGGAAAGGCTTTCCTTCCAATCTTCCGGGATGGAATTGGCCATGAGTCGTGAGACTTTCTTGCATTTGGAAGACCATTCTTCATGAGCCTCACCGGTCATGATCCCCTTAGAGAAAAAGCTTGGAATGGGAGTGTCAAGAGTGTACACCAAGGAACAATTCCGAAGAGTTTTCCTGAGTTCCTCCTCCCACTCCTTGAAGTTTACCAAATTTAGACACAATGCCAACTTGTTGGGGAGTTCCGGACACATAGAGTTGTTGTTTGAGTTACTTGCAGACATAGTTCTACAATTGAAAGAATTTGAAATGAAAAACCATTCATAAACCAATAAGTTTGAAATTTAAAGCGCTCATGAAAATTTCAATCTTATTGAGCATTTTATCCACGCATTAACATTAGTCCCTTTTAGGCGAGAATATAATGATTTCAAGATCCCAAAAATCAAAAAGTGATTAAGCATGATTTGGCTTGTCTTAACACTGAATATTTTAAGGTAAGCAATCCAATTGCTAATAGCTCTAAGCTACTCTTGGTTCGATAAAACGTTGCATCTAATGCTTCCTTGACATTTTATCTCCATTGCCACGACATCTAAGGACTCTTTACCGATATCGTTGAGCTTAACCAAGACAACTTATATACCTAGTATACCTTACGTTCCTAGGGAAGTAGTGATGCCTCGCTTTGGCGTAGCTCATCACATACGCGCATTAGTTCGGTAAGTGTTGTTCTTGAAACGGCAAATTTTAGCTCAATATTTTAAGGGACCTAGGGTTTCCATGTTGGTTGATTTAAGTGATCTTAACTAATCGTCGCAACATATGAAATCCTAGACATGCATCTAACATTCATATACATATATAACAATAATATATATAAGATATAAATTTGATGCATTTGGTAACTAGCATGATCCCTTGAAATCTTCAAATCTTCAAGGGTCTTCATTTTGGCTCGTCTTCATCGAAACGCCGTCTTGAGACATCTTTGCCAAAATAAAATAACTAGCTACTATGACTAAGATTAATCTAAAGTACAAAAATACTTAACAGTTCGCAGACCGTATTTAGATTTTACAAAAATACATAACGGAACGCAGCCCGTATTTTCTATCTTAGTCCGGTCCCACTAGTTGCCATTTTCTCAAAACCTGTTTTGAAAACAATCTTTCATTCACCCATTCACTATTTGTGAATGGCCCATGCACATTACGAGATACATAATTAAACACGCAAAACTAGTAACTAACTTAGGTGGTTAATCCAATTAACGTGCCTAATTAAAACTAGTTAAAGTTGTTTAATCCATTATTTCTAAGGTGCAAAATTTCTCACGTAATTAAATAAGCTCCCACTAAATTCCGCATCCATACTTAATCAATCCGATTAATTTTAAGTCGGCTTAACCCATAATTTGTCAAAATTTTGCAAAAGCCGAAAAATGAGGTTTGACCTCGTTTAAATAATTACATAAATACTTTAAAATCGGCAAAAAATTTCACAAAATGCATAGCTCGAAATTAAGCAAAGTAGCCCACACAATGCCTAGTGGGTTGCGCACCATGGCTGCTAGGCAACCCATGGCCTGTGCTTTGGTGCGTGGTGCTAGCATGCAGCGCCTAGCATAGCATGCCATGCTGCTAGCACCAGCAGCCTGCCTAGCATGTTGTGCATCCTGGCTAGCATGCTAGTGCCTGCCAGCAAGTGGTGCGCTGGGCTGGCGCTTGCTGCCATGCTGCCCAGCAGCATCCCCACGTAGGCCAGCTCCCCAGCCACTGCCCCCACGCACATCAGCCCCAAGCTTCCCTCGCCACACAGCAGCACGCTTCGATGCTTAGCCCCTGTGCGCACCATGGGCAGCCTACATGTGGGCCGCTGGGCAGCCCGGCTAGCCTTGGTGACACTTGGGGTTTTGCCTCGATTTGCGTGCATATTTCTCGGGATTTTAATCCCAATTTACGTGCGACGTAAAACTAATCTGAATTTATTTTAGAATTAATTTAGGGCAAAATGAAAATAAAATAAGTCCAACTTAATTAAATTTAATTTTAATGGTGCACAAGCCAGAATCATCCAAAATTTTCTTTTGAAATAATTTAGGTCTTCCTTTATGCTTAAAATTGAAAAGAGCTATGTCCATAATTAATTTAACCAATATGCAAATTAATAATGGATTTGACAAATGGGAGTTAGAAAAATAAATTAGTCATCTAATGATAAAATTTTCCAACTTTCATACTTGTGTAAAATAACAAGATTACATCTTCCAATATGAAGATTAATCAAAATTTACTCACAAGCATTTGAACTTCAAGGATTTTAATCAACCAAAAAATGAAAAATTCAAAACTTAGTTCAATCATGGAATTTAGGGTTAAAGTTCCAATCATTTAAACATTTAAAGATTAGATCTTTAACATACTTAGGAACTTAAAATTACACATTCACATCAAACATTCACACATTAATGCAATTTATTTGCATAATTATGAAGAAACAAGTTTGTGTGAAAAAGAGCATATTAACTCAAGCACTAATTACAACTCCATAATTATGCTTAAGGATATTTAAAAATGGTAGTAGATTAGGGATGCAATAGTGCATTTAATCTATCCTTGAAATTCTTGCATTAATCAAGGCTTAAAAGATTTAAAACTTTCGTTGAAAACGAAAAAACCCCAAATAAATGGGTTTCTGGTTCGAATTTGGCTTCTGGAGAGCCCTCAAAGAGATTTGAATCTGATTCAAAATGTCGATCCCACCCAAAACACACTATTTTTGAGCAAAATTCTGAGTTTGACAGCCAAAACGAGAAAAATACGAGTTTTAAAATTAATTAAAACGAGCTTCTATCCAATTAGAAAAGCAAAACCAGAAATTAAATCTTCTTTAAAACACAATAATTAATAAATAATTGCAATAATTAAAAGGAGCATGGCTCTGATACCACTGTAGGTTTTCGTAGTGACCCTCACTACGCAGAATGAAACCCCCCAAGACCCGCCCCCATAATTAATGCAACTAATACAAGCAAAACATAATTCAAACACAATTAAGAGTAAGGATAAGAAATATACCCTCGACGCGTGCTTCGCTCTTACAACGAGCTCTTACTTCAACCTCGATAATGCGATGCCTCCAACGGGATCGTACCCTCGAACCCGACCCGATCTTCCTAAGCCTCGAAGGTTAGTCGAGGCCTAGACAAAATATAAACTTGGAGTTTTACGAATTCAAGGTATACTCAACAATGGAGTTTCCTTTACAATTCCACTCAAGTGTGTTCTCTCCCAAATACCCAAGCCTTGGTATTTATAAGGAAATGAACCCTTGATTTCCAATCTCCCACCAATGTGGGAGAGTTGGTAAATATGACAATTTATTTAATTCTAAATTAAATAAATAATCAACTCAATCACACTGCAACAAGTGTCAAGGGGAGAGAGAGAGTTAGGTGAGGACCAAGATTAAGGGGGGGACCATTGCCTTGCTCCCGAAGGCTTTGCCCAAGGGTTGGTCCCCACCCCTCACAAAACCGGCCTCATGTGGGCTGCTAGGCTGGCAGCCAGCTAGCACTGCCAGCATGCCTAGCCAGCTAGCACCACCCTAGCCAGCACAAGCTTGATGCATGTGGTTGTGCTGGGCAGTGCCTACGCTGCTGCTGCTTGCTAGGCGCTGCTGCCCAGCCATCGCACACGCACACGCACAGCCAGCATGCGTGTTGATAGCGAGCCACGCATGCTTGGCATTGCTTTGCCAGCTACACGCACAAGCATGCGATGCTTGGTGCTGTGCAAGCGATGCTGCGAAGGCATGCATACACACGCATAGGCCTAGCTATGCGATAGTGCTATGATGTGTGTTGCGATGGTGCGACAGCCCTAGGCACATGCAAACGCACACACGTATAGGCCTAGCCATGCGATAGTGTTGTGCTTGTGCTGCGATGGTGCGATAGCTCTAGGCACATGCACACGCACACACGCATAGGCCTAGCCATGCGATAGTGCTGTGCTTGTGCGATGGGCTGCGATAGCACCTAGGGCGCGCCTAGCACACACATGGTGCGCCTAGGCTTCCGATGAGCTAGCCTAGCCTAGAACTTCACATGGCTAGGCCAATGTGGTGCTACGGCTATGCTCGTACTTGTTGGTTGTGATTTTGCGATGCTCGGTCTCGACGCCCTAGGCTTGATATCCGACGTCTGTGTTCGTAAAACTCCGACGACTCATTAAATCCTTCGGATTGATTCGTCGTCTCAGATTAAGTTATAATATTAGTTATACCTTAATATTACTGATCGGAAGCGGCCTCCACCTAGGCATTCCGATTACTTGACCTTACTGAAGAATTAGCTCTATAGTAATTCTGAACCCTCTGTCAGAATAATACACTTGTTGGAAGGACACCATTCCTTGCATGGGGTATCTTCAAGTAATCTCATGGTGAATTGCATTCAATAGACCCTTAGCCGGTTTACACCGTCTGGGGTATCTTCAATAAAGTTTTTCGTTTGAATTGCTTTGCTGAAACCTTAGCCGGTCTTATACGTCTGGGGTATCTTTGAATCAACCTCTTGATTTATTGTTTTAAAGGATGCGCAGCCAGCTTTTTGCCGCCTGTGGTTGTTCCGTACAATTTTCTTCATAAGTTGCCTATAATAGTCCTCAGCCGGTTTAAACTGTCTTGGGGGTCTTTGGACAACCTTTTATATAAACTCGAAACTACTTATTCTGTATAACTACCACAGCCGATTTCTTCCGCCTGTGGTATCTTTGGGCAACATTGGTAATTAACCTTGCTTTCTTTTGCCAATTTGCAGTCTGTTCAAAGTGTTACCGTCTGGGGTATCTTTGGTCAACAATCCCCAACTTCTTTCAACGTCTTCTTTCTCCTTATTCATCTCCCAAACCGACCGTCTCTGTCTCTGTGCAGGACGCAATGGCTCGAACTAGGAAAACAATCGTTGATCTAAAGTACAGGGGGGAAACCTCTGAAGAATTGTCGCCTGACTCTAATCAGGCTGAGATGACAAGGGGATCTTCGCATGGCACCCCAAGCACTCCCAGTGATGGAATACTGGGGTTGGGTCGGGAAGGCGATGAAGATGCCGCCTCTCCATCCAGGGTTGAACAGGAAAACCCTTCAGAGAACACAAGCGGTGGAGAGTCCGCCTCCTCATCCGGCTCAGAGCAAACCAGTAGTAGCAGTAGCCTTCTCACGCCGGATATTGATAGTGAGGAGGAGGAGAGGCCCACATGGAATAATAAGGGCGACCCTCACCTTATCGCCATCTCTGCCAAGGATAGGGCCATCATGGCTAGAAACCTAGAGGATTTCATCAAAATACGTCCTCTTGGAGAAAACTGGAGAATAATCGTGCCGCCTGAGATGGGCACCATAGTCTGGGAAGACGATCAAACGAATTCAGACGGGTATTTCGGCTGTTATAAGGCGGCGTTTCTAGCCGGTCTCCGCTTTCCTTTGCATAACACAATCAAGGCCATTCTTAAAGGGTATGGTCTGGGTATTTGGTATTTAACCCCTAATTCCTGGGTTAACATTTTTGGCTACATTGCCGCCTGGAGATGCAAAACATTAACCCTGGCTGGGAGGCCTTTGCCCACATGCATTACTTGAGTAGAATCCCAGGCAGGTGGAGAGCTTGGTATACACTAACCACCTACCCCAGTATTTGATGACCCTAGACAAACCGTCCAAGTGGTTAGACTGGAAGAATAGGTTTTATCTGGAAACTTCTCCCACCAAGGAGGAAAACCGGGAGTATACAACATACAACCGGAAGCCAGACCTTCTGTGTCACAAATGCAAAAATCCACGTGTCCCGGATGAGTACTACGAGAGAATAATAGAGGCAAAGTTTTTTGAACAGACCACAACCACCCTCTCCAATGGGGAATTAATAAGTATGCCCAGGAACTGGGTACCAAAGTACGAATTCCTTCGCGATGAGGCGTTCTTGTCCGCCTGTACACTTAGCACTCAATTTAAGAAACGTAGGTCACGCTAGTGCTTGATCCTGTTTTGCCATTTGTAAATAATTTATGCTTTAACTATCATTCTTCTAACCGGATGAGTTCTTTTTTGCAGTGCAAGCTTTAGCCATGTTGCCTGCTAACAAAACACCGGCTAAGTCCGCTATTGAAATCTGCAAGGAAAATGCGGAGAAGAAACTTGCTGCCCAGGCGGCAAAAAATAAGGTATACTACTTTTCCTTTCTTTTTCCTTCAACTTCTTTCAACTGAATATTTTCAAGTTATTATGTCGTCTGACCCCTTCTAACACCGCTTGGGCCTCTGCAGTCAATGCTTCGCGTGGAGGGGCTCAAGAAAGCTTACGCCCGCAAGCAAGAGGAGGTAAGACGGGCTAAACGGGATGCGTCCAATGCTCATAACGTTGCCCAATATTCCATGATTATGCATGAAATAAAAACTAAAGGCATAATCATGCAACAGGCAGACTCCATCAAAACCCTTCAGAAATCCCTTAATGAAGCCCATACCAAGATTCACAACCTCCAGCCGGAGAAGGAAAATGCTGAAGCGGAGGTGAAGAAGGCGTCGGATTCCCTCAAACTCCTAGAACTAACCAGGAAGACACTTCTTCGCTATTGACTGAAAACGTCCGCCTGAAGAAGGAGGCGGCTTCAGTCAGTAAGAACTTCCAAACCACCCTAAAAGCAGAACAAAGCCGGCTCAATGAGGAGAATGAATAAGATTGCGCCAACCGAATGCAATTGGCTTGGTCCCTGGTGCATCCAGAAACGGAATATGCCGTCTGGGAACTTGCCTACAAATATGCCGATCTTGCCATTGAGGCCCAAGAGTCTAACTAGCCGGCTCCGGAGCCTTATGAAGAGTGGGCCAAGAAAGAGATCGATACCATGCAGGCGGGGATCGACTCAAACGGAGGAAATGAGCCCCAAACTGAAGAGCAAGGAGAGATCGCCCCCCTTCCTGCCTCGGAGACCGCCTCCAAGGACTCGGCTCAGCCTTAAGCTTTTATATTATTCAACTTTTCCTGCCTGCGTTCCGCGTATTTAATGTATCTTTTTCACCGAATAGGGGTCCGGCTAACATTTGAACAAATTTTATTTTAATATGTACATATGCCGAATGAGTCGGTTTGCTTCGCCAACTTAATTCAATTCTCTTCAACTTTTGCAACTTTTGAATTTTTGCAATTTTGCTTTGGATGCCCTTGTGATATGCCGAATGTATTGGCTATGTCTGCCCCTGGGCAGTTGGTTGCTTAGTTCCAATTCTAAGCAAGCATCCGTCCATAATCATCCGCATCATTTTACAAAAGGATTGCCCGGTTGAGCTCAGGCGGCCTAGGTCCGGACATGTGCCATTCGAGCCTTTGTTAGGTGTGAGACAAGATTCTGGCCTTGTTTCTAACGTTGTAGCCGGCTGTAGTGCTTTTTGCAAAAGCCGGCTCTACACTAAAGTATAGGTTGCTGCCTGAATTGCCTTGGGGCAATGGTCAGACGGATGCTGGGGTCAACAGGGCTTGACCTTTCTCATGGGAGATTGAGCCGGCTGGGGTGCTTTTGGGCAAAGGTCGGCTGACGATCAAAGTCGATATCACCGTCTGTATTGCGTTAGGGGTAATAACTGGTTGTGACTTGAAATGTAATTTTCCAGCTGTATTGCCTTGGGGTAATAGCCGGTTACAATAACTGAAATAACTTTGAAGTCAAATCAGGTTTTAATTTTAAGCATAGAAGTGGGAGCCGGCTGGGGTGCTTTTGGGCAAAAGTCGGCTGCCCAACAAGATTTAATTCACCGTTTGTATTACATTGGGGCAATAATTGGGTGTATCTTATTTGCGATAGGTCATTTGAACTGTCATGGAGTATCTTATGACGCATTGAACAATGTACCACCCGGAAATGAGATGTTCTCTTCGGCGAATTCACCCGGATGGGCGTCGTCGGATGCCTGCTTATGGTTAAAGCAGGCAATCAACAATGTGTTGGCTTTGTGCCTTTAAACGGCTAAGTTAGGTACTTAGCGTTTTATTTGATTTTGAACAAATGGGTGCCCGGTTGTGTTTCGCACAGGGGACTTAGAAGATGCCCGGATGTGCATTTCACATTGTGACTTAACACAAAAAATTAAAATAAAGTATTACTTTCTTTCATTTACTCTATTTACAAAACATAATTACATCTCCTTAGAAGTAGTACTTTTTCAAGTTATCTACATTCCAGGTTCTGGCCAACTGCCTGCCGTCTGGTGTTTTCAGGCGATAGGTGCCGCTTCTAACTTCTTCAAAAATCCGGTAGGGGCCTTCCCAATTGGGGGTTAGTTTTCCTTGTTCATTTTCCCTACCGGTTTCTTCCATTTTTCGTAACACAAGGTCCCCCACTTTGAGAGGCCGCTTGTGTACTCGCTTGTTGTAAGCCCTTGTCATTCTCAGACGGTATATCTCATGACGCAAGGCAGCGTTGCCCCTGCGCTCTGGGAGTTAATCCAATGCAAGACGTATGGCCTCCCTATAAGCCTCTTCCTCATAAAGCATGACTCGGAGTGTTGGCTCATAAAGTTCAATTGGCACGACGGCTTCAGTGCCATATGTCATGAGAAACAGGGTTTCACCGGTTGCCCCCTTTTTAGTAGTTCTGATGGCCCAAAGGACGTGAGGTAACTCATCCGCCAAAAGGCCGCGAACTCTTTCAATCTTCATCTTTATACCGTCTGAGATGAGCTTGTTAAAGGCTTCAACTTGGCCATTTGCTTGGGGCCGGCCAATGGATGCGAAACAATGTGAGATCCCCTGATCTCCCAACCAACTCTTGAGGTAGGCATTTCAAACTGAGGACCGTTGTCAAACACCATAGACATAGGAACCCCAAACCGGGTGATGATGTTCCTCCAAATGAAGGAGATGACATCCTTTGTCTTGATGCCTTTGACCGCCTCTGCCTTGACCCATTTGATGAAGTAGTCTACAGCCACCAGAATACATCTTCTGCCGCCTGTGGAAGGCATATAAAAACCAAAGATGTCCATGCCGCATTTTTCAAATGGAACTAGGTTGTAGATAGCCATCAGGTCTGTTGCCGGACGGTGTATGAGCCAGCCAAACCTCTGGCACTTGTCACATTTTTTCACCAATTCCATGGCGTCTGCCTCAAGGGTGGGCCAAAAGTAACCTTGCCGCCTGGCCCTCTTTGCTAGAGTCCTACCGCCTATATGTGATGCACAAAAGCCCGCATGCAGGTCCTCTAGCACCTCTTTTCCCCTTTCTAGGGTAACACACTTCAGCAACGGCTGGAGGTAACCCTTTCTGAAGAGTTCCCCCTTGTACATTTTGAAGCTAAGAGCTCGCTTTTTAGGGTTGTCGCTTCTGAAGGGGCATTCGGTAGAGTGTCGTCTATCAAATAATCCCGGATGGGGTCCATCCAGGTAAAGCTTCGATCAAGAATTCCAATGGGATCACATTCAATACTTCTTTTTTCCATGACCTCCCAGAAGACTGACCTAGGTGTATCACAAGTGGCGGATGAGGCCAGTTTGGACAAGGCATCCACTTGATTGTTTTCTGTCCGGGGCACCTGACTTAGATGGAATTCGTCAAGTTTCCCCGCCTCATCTTTGACCACCTGAAGGTATTTGATCATTGCTGGATGGGTGGCCTCGTAGTCACCATTGAATTGGCTAACGATAAGTTGAGAATCAGAACAGGCGTCAACCTTTCTTGCCCCTACCGCCTTACATATGCGTATACTGGCTAACAGGGCTTCATATTCAGCTTCATTGTTTGAAGCTTGAAACTTGAACCGTAGTGCATACTCGAATGTGTCTCCTTCCGGAGACTTGCAAATTACACCTGTACCACAGCCGTTCAAGGTAGAACTTCCGTCTACGAATAACTTCCAAACCTGGTCGGTATTCTCCGGTTATGCCAGCCTCGTCATTTCAACAATGAAGTCGGCAAACGCCTGGCCTTTCATTGCCCGCCTAGGCTCGAAAGTTATCTCTAGGCTTTGCATTTCAACAGCCCACTTGATCATTCAGCCGAATGACTCTATAGTAGTCATTCGACGCTTAAGTGGCTTATCAGTATAGACAATCACCGGATGAGCCAAGAAGTAGGGCTTCAACCGCTTGACTGCTTTGTAAAGAGCCAGCCCAAATTTTTCAATCATTGGGTACCGGAGCTCAGCATTTCTAAGTATATGGCTGATGAAATACACCGGGAGCTGTTTGTCGTCTCTCTCAGCAAGGAGAACAGCATTGAGGGAGTGATCTGAGACGGCTAGGTACATGTAGAGAACCTCCTTAGGCAGGGGACTCACAAGCCTTGGCAAAGAATGCAAGTGTTGCTTTAACCTCTGAAATGCCGCCTCAGCCTCTTCTCCCCATTCAAATCTAGACCTCTTCCTGATTGCTTGGAAGAATTAAAGGCACTTGTCACCTGACCGGCTGAGGAATCTTCCTAATGCCGCCAGGCAACCGGTTAGCTTTTGGGCCTCCTTGACAGTGCGGGGTGACTTCATGTCAATCACCTCCTGTACCTTTTCCGGATTGGCCTCTATGCCTCTTTGATCAATCAGAAACCCGAGAAACTTCCCAGACTCAACACCAAAGACACACTTCTTGGGGTTAAGCACGACCTTGTGCTGCCTGAGGGTGGTGAAGGTTTCTCAGAGGTCAGCTAGGTGATCCGCCAGTAGCTTGGATTTGACTATCATGTCATCAATATACGCCTCTACATTCCTTCCGATTTGATTGATGAAAACCGTGTTGATCATTCGTTAGAAGGTAGCAGGCGCATTTTTCAACCCAAACAGCATCACCGTGTAGCAGTACAACCCCTGATCAGTGACGAAGGTCGTCTTCTCCTGGTCCTTCTTCCATAGAGGAATTTTATGGAAGCCTGAGTAGGCGTCCATGAAGCTCATCAAAGCATGACCGGCTGTAGAGTCGACTAGGTTGTCGATCTTAGGAAGTGGATAGCTATCCTTCGAACATGCCTTGTTCAGATCTGTGTAATCTACACACATCCGCCTGGTACCATTCGGCTTCCTGACAAGAACAACATTTGCTACCCAATTCGGGTAGTAGCATTACCGAATGAACCCGGCATCCAGGAGCTTTTTGACCTCGGCGGCTGCCGCCTAAGACCTCTCCTTGCCATGATCCCTCTTCTTTTGCCTAACCGGTTTTATTTTAGGATCAACGGCCAACTTGTAGACGGCTAGATCCGGGCTGGCACCTGGCATCTCCTCCACTTCAAAGGCAAATATGTCTTTCAACTCTGTCAGAAGTTGGAGCAAGTCTGCCCCCAACTTTTCAAAAGCAACCGTCCCAACCTTAATTGTTCTGTCAGGGCGGCTGTCATCTAGGACGACATCAACACTCTCATCAGCCGGCTGGGGTCGGGAATCATCCGGCCTTCCTCCGGCTAGTGATTGCTATTTTGTTTTTCTGACGGGGGCCAATTGGTCCGCCTTTCGCTTTTTACTGGCTACCTTGGGAGCAGGCGCGGCTTCCTCGTCGTCAAGATCGACGAGCTCCTCATTATGGCCAGCTGCATTTGCAGTCGGCTTGACGTCTGAGAGGTAGCACTCCCTAGCCGTCTTTTGGTCCCCGCGCAGGGCACCGACTGACCCGTCATCCCTCTCAAACTTGATCATCATAAGGGATGGGATGATGACTGACTTGGACTCGTTGAGGGTAGGACGACCCAATATGAGATTGTAGGCGGTCAATTCCTAGACCACCAAAAATTTGACGACCATGTGGCGCCTTTCCCCCTCCTCCCCTAGCCGGATGTGTAGGTCAATCCTTCCCACCGGATGCACCACTCCTCCCCCAAAGCCGACTAGGGGGTGGGGAGCCTTGTGCATACTGCTAGGCTTGTACTTGAGCTTTGTAAAGCAGTGGTAGCTGAACAGGTCAGACGAGCTCCCGGTATCAATTAAGATCCGGCTAACTCGTTGGTTGGCTACCTTGCATTCGATGACTATGGGGTCATCGTGGGGCCGCCTGACCATACCCCGATCTTTCTCAGAGATGAAGACCTCAAGGAAGGTGTCTTTCGACGCCTGACCCTCATCCTCTGGGTTGGACAGCTTCGGGATGTTATCCTTGGTACCCCGGATGGTAGGACCCCACCTGCGAAGCCGCCTGCTATGGTAGAGATGTGCTCTTCATTAGTTTCAGAGCTTGCAGTTAGCTTCTTTGACAGTTGTCCACTGCATGATTTGGGGTTGCCCTTGGATTTCACCAGGTAAGACTTAAAGCCCCCTTATCAGCCAGACGGTCCAATAGCCGCCTGAGGCTATAGCAACCATTGGTGTCATGGCCTACATCCTCATGGAACTGACAATACTTGCTCTTGTCTCTATTCTTGACAGAGCTCTTCATTGCAGCCGGTTTTTCAATTTTCAACCGGTCTTTTATCTCCATGAGGATGGAGGAGTAGTCTTTGTTGAACTCGTACTTGGGGACGTACGGTTCCAACTTTCTTTGTGTCTTCTGGGACGACTGACCAATGCGGTCTGCTGCCCAGACTTCTTTTCTTTTCTTTTCTTCCTTTTAGGCAGGCTAGGTTAGGCGGCTGTCTCTCTTGTCGGACCTCTTGGGTTCCGACGAGTGCTTGACGGCGAGGAGTTCTGTCGCCTGTTTATAGGCTTCGGCCTCCATCAACGCCTCCTGGAGGGTAGCTACCCTCTTGCAGACCAGGTCAAATTTGAAAGTTGACCCATCCTTCAGACCCTTAAAGAAGTTTGTATATGCAACTTCGTCAGACAACCCCTGAATCTGAATTCTCATTAGATTGAACCGCCTGACATAAGACCGAAGTCTTTCTTCACCCTGCTGAATAGCCCCTAGGTTGAGACTTGTCTTTTTGGCAGGGATGTTCATGGAGAAGTTGGACGCGAACAGGTATGCAAGCGTCTTGAAGCTATTGATGCATCCGGCTGGCTGGTTGCCAAACCATCGTTGGGCTATGCCCTTCAATGTGGCCGGGAAGCATCTGCACCAGGCGGCATCTCCAACCCCTGTAGGTACATGAGGTTGGTGTATGCCATTAGGTGGTCTTCCGGGTTGGTGGTACCGTCGTAGGTACCGACCAACACATTTTTAACCTTGGCCGGTTGTGCCGCCTCGGTTATCTCCCTGGAGAAAGCCGACGGCTGTTCCCCAAGGTTTAGCAGCCGGAGCTGCCAGTCCATGGGCTGGAATTGATATGCCGCCTAACCCCTAAAAGGAGCCGAATGCATGAATGGAGATCCATACTGTGCGTATGGTTGTGGGGGCACATATGGAGCTTGCTGGATAACATGGGGGCCAGTACGCGCGGATGTGCCGCGTGACTGACTTCCTTGATGCGTCTCCGAATGCTTCATGGAAGTGTTTCAGTAACTGTCTAGATAAGTCAACGTGGAGGCCAACTGAGACATGCTCTGACTTCTCTTCTCCTGGATGAACATCCGGGCGTCAGAGAAAGTCTTCTTTAACCCATCCGGCTGTGTATGTCGGATGGCCTTCCTTTTCCCTGATTTAGGGAAAAGAAGTTTTGAGAGGTCGATCAGGGGCCCATCCATCCCCTTGGGTTTGGGGTGTGGAGTAGGCACCCGGTCTTTGATTTGCTTCTTCCCGGAGGGAGAAGGCTTCTTTGCCGACTGAGCCTTGCTTGAGCTAGTTGACTTCTTGATGATTTCCTTTATTTCCCCTTTGAAACTTGTCATGAATTTCATGAGCTCGTCTTTGGTGACGGGGGCAGCACCCTCCGCCGCCTGGGGTTGACCAACAGGCTTGCCGCCTGGGTTACCGGGACCAGCTTTGTCTTAGCCTCGTTCCCATATTTCCTTGGAACGGGTGCACCTGGATCGAAATGATCCGTCTAGAGCCATATAGGTTTCGACGTCGTAATCGTCACCACTGCCACTTTCATGGTCCGTATGGACCTCACGGTCAGCCGTAGGCTGGCTGCCCTCTGCATTCGGTACAGTGTCGGATGCCATCTCAGTAGTACTCTCCCCACAGACGGCACCAAATGTTTCGGGGGTTTTTAGTCCCTCGGGAGAGTTACAATACTGGGTATGAGCGCCTGACTTCTGTACCTGCAAAACCACGAAACTCCGATTGGGTGGAGTTCCGCCTCCGAAAATCAAGTTAGTATGATTCCGGATGAGTAAGCGAGCGGAAAGTAAAATGGGTGTTTCTCTCTAATTCAGGGAGATTCCGCAATTAATATTGCTCGGGATTTGTGTATGTATTTCTGAATGCCAATAAATGAGGATGATTCCTCTATTTATAGCAGATGAGAATCTGCTCTCCCATTGGGGGTACAATGCCACGTGGCATCCTCCGATTGGATCGCCTTGGGCCTCTAAGAGGTTGACACGTGTCAGCCCCTGATTAGGCCACATGACAGGGGTAATTTTTACCACAAACAATATCCTCTCTAGCTTTGAAAAATCTACCTTAAAAACCCCGTCTCTGAAGGTTTTACCGAGCTTCAAATTGATTTCTGTAGAAGTCAATATACTCCACCAATGTTTAGGAGGATTTAACCATTGCTTAGGTGTAATGAAATATGTCGAACCAATGCTTAGGTGTCATGAAATGCGCCCAACCATGCTTAGGTGGAGTTGACCAATGCTTAGGTGCATTGAATATGCACAACCAATGCTCAGGTGAACATGCTTAGCCAACGCTTATAAAAGAGCACCGGTTCAAACCCCCCCTATCGCACCGGTTTTGAACCGGTCCAGAATTGAGGGATGCCAAAAAAAAAAAAAAATCGCACCGGTGCGAATTATTTTTTTTGGCCCCGGTTAACTGGTGCTAAAAATTAATTGCCACACTTTTTTTTATGTTTTAAATACAATTGGCACCGGTTAACCGGTGCCATTAATGGTATTTTTATTTTTTTGTTTTTTGGCAATAATAATAATATTAATACTAATAATAATAATAATAAAAAACATGTACATTCTGCATTAATTCTACCATTATTATAATATTTTATATTATTATTATTATTATTATTATTATAATAAAAATAATAATAATAATAATTTCTAAATTGAAATAATAACAATACGTAGATTATAATAATCCCAAATGCAATACAATGAAGTGTCATATTTACTATTCCTCAAAATTAAAAAAGTGTCATATTTACAAACAATACTAATTAATAATGTAGTTAAAAAGATAACAAAATCTAAATTCAAATAGAAGTGACATTTACAAATTAAAGGTGATGAAAGAGATCAACATGTCTCGAGTTTCATTAAGTTCCTTGTTTGTCAACGGACCTTCCATTTATACCTTGCAAAGCTTGGAATAAACAAAAATTATGTTAGAATTAATTACTTAGGTTATGCATGTATAAATACATTTTCTAAAAATTAAATACCAAACTTGATTTATTATAAATGGCTCAAATATATATAATGTTTCTATTATTTGTAAGTAGAAACAAGCAAGTAATAGTCAAATTCATGCATTTACAAGTTCACTTAGGCAAAAATTTATTACTTACGCCTATTTGACTTCTATTTTGCCTATTTTCTACATTTCTTACCAAAGGAACTCATTTTTTTCATAACATGTCAATATTACTTAGTTTTAGGCGGATAAGGCTTGAAATCACATGAAAAGAGCAATTTACTAGGTTTTAGGATGCATTTTCATCCAAAATGACATAAATAAGGCCTATATGACCTCTACTTTGCCTATGTTCTACATTTCATATCAACTGAACTCATTATTTATCATAACATGTCAATATTACATAGTTTTAGGCGGCTAGGGCTTTTAATTACATGAAAAGAGCAATTTACTAGGTTTTAGGACGCATTTTCATCCAAAATTGCTCAAATAAGGCCTATATCACTACTATTTTGCCTATTTTCTACATTTCTAATCAAATGAACTCATTCTTTCTCATAACATGTCAATATTACTTAGTTTTAGGCAAATAAGACTTGAAATCACATGGAAAGAGCAATTTAAGGGTTTTAGGACGCATTTTCATCCAAAATGTCCCAAATACTGTCAAGAGGAAATTTCACATGATAAGGGAATGGAAGTCCGAGGGTGAAATCAAAATTTGTAAGATTGGAACAGACGACAATGTAGCCGATCCACTCACTAAACCTTTGCCTCAAAGTGAAACACAACAAGCACGTTGAGGCAATGGGAATCAGGCACGTAGGAGATTGGCTTTGATTTCCCTGTTCATGTGTTTTAATTAAATTTGAGGATTTTAATGTAAAACACTATATCGTTTTTGGAGTAATTTAATTTTCTGCAAAATTATTATACCTCCATTTCTATTTAATTGTGGTTTAGAATAAAATAATGAGTCCATCCAATTTCTGAGAATATTCAAAACAGGGTATCAAGACAATGTCTTGGATAAAGAAACACTTGTTAAGTAAACATTGAATATTTTAATCGAAAATTATCCCTAATCACGGTCGTTTAAATGGTGGACGATTAATGACCACTTGAGATTAGTGTGTAGTATGATTTATAGCACCGTTTCTTGTGCTACAAGGACATGATTGTCATAAATCATTTGCACAAGTATTTGTTTGGAAATATACCGGATTGACCTATGAGAATACTTTAAGAGATTTAAAATTGTCATAAGGGGTATATTTCTCATTATAGCTATCGGAACCTCTTTCCTCGACCATCAGTATTGTAAGTTCTCTTGTTTGAGTACTAGTCTGTTTTGTTGTTGTCAAACGTCAGCCATAAATTGGGATTATAACGGCAACACTCGAGCGGCAAGGTCCTCTTAGCAAGGGAAGCTAACAATACAAGACAGGGAATGTCCCCCTATTAATAATAAGGAACATGTCTTTGTTGTTTCCAAGGCCTCTCGAAGAGCAAGACTGTGAAAATGCATGGTCGTGCTCATATGGATTTTAGAAATCATCTGCTTATTGACAGTCAAACCCAAAAATCGAGAAACACTTCTGGACGTAATAAGGATGACGAAGAATCTTACCTTATAGTTCATTAAGAGACATTACGTGACATAGGAAATAGGTTATACACTAACAGCGCACTTGTCCGGAAGGACAAGTGGGAGATTAAAGAAATGGTGTCCTTCGAACAAGTGTATTATTCCGATAGAGGGTTCAGAATTATTAGAAGGTCAAGTGATCAGAATTCCTAGCTAGAGGCCGCTTTCGATCAGTAATATTAATGTATAATTAATATTACAACTTAATCTTGACTAAACCCTTCGGGTCACACCCAATCAAGTAACCGAACCGAAACGACGAATTAATCCAAGGGATTAAATAAGTCATTAGAGTATTACGAACAAAGACGTCGATTATCGAGTTTGGAGCGTCGAAACCGAGCGTCGCAAGTCGAGTCGAATTTAGAATTCGACGAGACGATAAATCAAGCAAACGATAAATTTAAGCTAAGCCCTAGCTTCACATTGGCCTAGCCATGCGAAGGCTAGACTAGCATAAAGAACCAACGGCATCGCATGGCTATGTCGCAAGCCAAGCATGCATGTGCGTGCTAGGCTTGCTGGCCGAGCATGCTTGCGGGGGTGGTGCGCCTAACCGCACCTAAGCTAGCACCAGCACACATGGCTGGGCTAGTAGGGGTGTGGCAGCAGCTCCCTTGTGGGCAACGAGGGCCTAGTTAGCATGCTAGTCCATGTGAGCAACAATGTCGCATAGCACAAGCCCAGCACGCAAGCTGGCATGTACGTGTGTTGGCTGTGCCGCACAGCACAAGGCCCAGCATGCAAGCTGGCCTATGCGTGTGCTGGTTGTGCCACATAGCAAGGCTGGTATCCAGCTAAGCCTGGTGCCCATGCCAGCCACAGCAGCCTGTATGTGGCAGCTCTTGCGTGCGGTTGGTTGTGCGTGTGAAAGCATGTGTGTGTGGGTTTGCTTGGGGAGGGTGGTCCCACCCCCCTTGTGGTCCTCACCTAACTTCTTGCTCACCACTTGACCCTTGTTGTTTGTTGATTCACTTGCATTTCAATTTGATTATTGAATTAAAATAAATTGAATAAAATGCAATTTATAAACTCTCCCACATTGATGGGAGATTAGAATTCAAGAGCTCCCCTCTATAAATACCAATAATTTAGCATTGGGAAGGGACACTTGAGTTGTTGACGAGGGTTAAATCGGTCGCTACAATCTAACTCTCAATCAAACAATACTTATACGAACACCCTATAACCAAGTACAATGGCAAATAAAGGTTCGGTCCACGAGGAACGAGAGTAATTGCAAATCAATCTTAAACCTAAGCTAGTTCGAAATCAATGGAAAATGGTGTTCTAAAATACTACAAATAAGATGGAATAAATCAATAAACTAAGACACTAGGGAGAACGGGAATCCGCCTAACCATTGGTAACTAAGCAACAAGGAATCACATAGACAAACGGGATATGCAAAGACTATAAGTCTGATCAATATCATGTGATAGGAAGACAACGGGCAATACTAAGCTTGGATTTCTCATGCACTTAATATTACTCGATACATAATCAAACCACATTCAATAATGAAATACTCAATTCACAATCTCTTTTTCAAATCAAGAATATCATGCAATCAAATTCTAGATTCTAGGTTAGCTACTCCTATTATAATGAATTAACATGCAATCGCATATAATCAATTTAATCACAATCCGTTTATCAAAATCAATCCTCAATTACATAGATTACCTAGGCCGGGTTTCATCCCGAAACCCTAGCTAGGAGACTACTCACACATATTCATAATCAAAGCAATAATGAATTCCAAAAGCATAATAGATATAAACATGAATTCTGATTAAGGAATAATAAAGCTTGATTAATAAACAAGAATGAATAATACCAATTGTATTGATGCGAATCAATGGAAAAGTTCATAACTTTGATATCCGTCGTCAATGAATAATACAAAGAATCTTCGCAAATCTTGCTTCAAATCAATCCAAGAAAACTAAAATCTCTAGAAATATCTCTAAGAAAACTAATGAATCTCTAATACTAAGAACGTTCTCCAATAACTCTCTACAAAGGCTCTCAAAAACTATCTCTAAAACTGTCTCTTAACCCTTACAATCGGGCTATATATATATGTTTTAAATTGGAAAGTAAATCGCAGGCTGCCCTTCGTGAATCGGCACGGCCGTGCTGGAAGTGGCACGGCCGTGCAAGCATGGCAGTAGCTGATCCGCAATATCTTCAATTATGGCACGGCCGTGCTGAATTTGGCACGACCGTGCTAATGCCTGGCACGGCCGTGCTGAATCTGGCACGGCCGTGCTAATGCCTGGCACGGCCGTGCTGAATCTGGCACGGCCGTGCTGAATCTGGCACTGGCACGGGCATGGAAATTGGCTTGGCACGGCCGTGCTAATGCCTGGCACGGCCGTGCTAAAAGTGGCACGACCGTGCAGCATAGGCAGGAAGGTTGCAGGCACTTTGGTCTTCTTAAAACAGTCACAACTTCTTATCCAGAGCTCCGTTTGAGGCGTGTAATATATCGTTGGAAAGCTCTTCAAGTCTACTTTCCAATGCAATTAGAATCACTCCATTATCATTTGAATACCGAAAGTTGTGAGCAAAATAGTGAACATGTGTCATATTTGTGAACTGTTCTGCCTTGCCTGCTACTTAACTTGCCTTTCAAGGCCTTGAGAACCGCAGCAAAGCCTTAGCTTGGTGGACTAGGATCGATAATATCCTGATTACGCACCAATGGTTCGGGACTCGACATAACTTGGTCAACTATACCTATTAACACACCAAAAACAGACCGAAACCCGTGAAGCACGTAATATGAAGGAAACGAGTGTAACAAGGCAATAAACGACCAAAACGGGCCTAAATACATCCAAAATCACCCATTTATATGCCTTAAAGCGCGCCCTAATGTGCGCTTGTCAAAATCCCCCAAGCTACACTTTTGCTAGTCCTCGAGCAAAACTAAGGGATACACACACACACAGGATCAAATAAACTATTGCCATTACATATAAATCCAATTTAGTACGGAATGAAGTCAATGGATCCTACTTAGAAAAACCATGCACGGAATGAAAACTCACTCAAACAAGCAACGAGACACACAATCCAAGGTATCGTTGATCAAAATGCAAACAAAACCTAAACCAATCATAGAGAACAAAGAAGTTATGCTTCCCTCTAAACCCAACCAAACCGGCCACGTCCTCCCCTTTTGCTTCAAATCACCACCCTAATTGGCCCCTCGTGATTCCTCGAAGGAACCGGAAAAAGTGATATTTTGAGGAAATAACAAAGGTATCCCGACATCTCGATTACGCATAATCTTTCCATAGGGTTGAAAGGTATCTCCCTCCACCGTTTGAGAACCGAACACCTCTAAAGTCTAAGGGTCTTAAAGGGTTGTAATGTATTGGCAATGGGTAAGGTAGGTGAAAACAATTTAAAAAATGGGGTTAATTCCTAAATGAAGCGCAAGAATCACAATTCTCAAAAACAATAGTTCAAAAGATGCAATTCACATTCCACAATAAACATTGATCACACTTTTACACATCCCAAACTCTCTATGTTATACACACTCAAATCACCTTTTTCAAACTTCAAAGCTTTTATTCATATGTCCTCGCCTTTTTCACAATTCGGACGGCTTTTCTCCTTCTTTTTTTTTTTTTTCTTTTCTTTTTTTTTCTTTTTTTTTTTCAAAAACAAATTTTCATATTACATCTTTACAATTAAGCTCACTTTCAAACTTGCTCAAACCAACTATCGATCATTATTCTTGATTTATACACAATAAGCTCAAACAAACCTTGCGAGGTAAACGCTTCACAACTAAGGGTTGGTAAAACATCGGCCATCGGGTTTGTAACATGGGTAACCAAGAATGGAATTAAAGGCTCAACATGGTTAGCAAGTAAGATGATGTAAAAAGAAAATTAATTTGTAAAAAAACAAAAGGAACAAGAATAAGAAAAATGAAAAAGGTGCCCTCTTCCTCCCTTAAAAGTGTCAAGTCGGTCTTGGGAGCTAAAAGTCAACACAAAGATCGAAACATGCGTAATCAAGGATCCAAATATGCCACTCAAGAAGAATGATGAAGGCTAGAACAATAAAACCTCACGGGATTCAAAAACAAAGCAACTACCAATTAAGGGGATCAAATCCACAAATGGGAAGCGACTCCATCTTACCACAGCCCAAAGGCATAGAGTTTCACATGACAAAAGTGTTCTAACCAACTACCTTCGCCTAGACTCGTCTACATTGATCAACAATAGACTCAAACTGTGTATTCATCACTGGCTTAAGTAGAAATAGATATTCCACACACATTCATTCACGTTTCGAATCCAAATATGAGCATTATTCCAAAAGTTTATGCAATTAGACAAGTTTATCACGATCCAAAAATATAGGAAAAGACTATGAGGCAAATCATATAAACTAGACTACACATTCTCATAACAGAAGCTTTTCCTATATTGCACACAAAAACAAAAAAAAACTAAAGGAAAAAGGGAAAGATTTCACCAAATGCTTCTTGAAAACACACTAAGACAACATGAGATGCGGCGAAGCTCCTAATGCTACCTCCATGAGTCTTCATATCTGCACAGGTTAGATAGAAACAAACCAAAACGAAACCAAAAGAAACTCGTTTTTTTTTTTATTTTTTTATAGGAATATGAAGAAAAACAAGGGAAAATCAACAAGGAAACCATTCACCCCCCCCCCCCAAGCTAGTATAGACATTGTCCTCAATGTCAGGCATCGAGAGACTACCTAGAAGGAAAAAAGGGAAAGAGAAAAGTACCTCATTGACTGGGTCTCGGTTGCCTCCCGGAAGCGCTTCTTTAACGTCATTAGCTTGACGCAACACATGGATTACAGGTTACCCATAATCAATACTTGCCATTGCAGTGGAGATAAGCTCACCATTCTTATTCTTGACAATAGTCACCGCCCCTTTCTTAGGTACTACAAACACAGGGGAAACCCTTCCTTGATGTGTTGGAAGGGGTTTAAGCTTTACCTTTGGTGCTTCATTAGCCTCCTTTGCAGTGGCCACATCTAATGCATCTAGAAATTGCTCCTCCATGTCCCTGTTTTCCTTGTTCTCATTCAACTCAAAATCATGATTAGTATAGAATAATTCGTTACGCATATCAGAGACAATGGAATCAACAGTGTCAACCATCATGCAATTATCAGAATTAGAACAAGGATATTTCATAGTTTTATTTAAATCAAAATCTAAAACCTCCTTTCCTACTTTCAATGAAATCTTGGCACCCTTTACATCAATAAGGGCCCCCGAAGTAGCTAGGAAAGGACGTCCTAGAATTATAGGTATATGAACATCCTCATCCATATCTAGGACCACAAAGTCAACAGGTATGACAAACTTCCCCACCCTTAGGGGAACATCTTCCACTTTACCCTTTGGAAATTTGATCGATCGATCGGCTAATTGAAGGGATATGTTAGTGGGAAGAAGTTCTCCTATATTTAATCGTTGATAAACAGAATATGGCATGAGACTAACACTAGCTCCAATATCACACAAAGCATTATCAATATTCATTTTGTTTATAGCACAAGGGATTGAAAAGCTACCCGGATCTCCTAACTTAGGAGGCATTTTGTTCATTATTATAGCACTACAGTGTTCAGTGAGGTTAACAGTTTCTACCCCTTCACAGTTTCTTCTACCACTCAATATATCTTTTTAAAACCTAGCATAGTTAGGCATTTGCTTGATAGCATCAGTGAATGTTATAGAAAGGTGGACTTCTCTCAAGGTCTCTAAAAACTTCCCGAATTGGGAATCTAGCTTATGTCTCACATATTTTTGGGGGTAGGGGAGTCTATGTAATAGGTCGGGTTCATTGGTTTGTGCTCCCACCTGTTCCTTTGGGACCTCATTAATTTTATCTTTTTCTCTGGTCCTCTCATCCTCACTTCCTACAACATTATCAGTGATAGGTGGAGTCACAGGTTGACTCCTAGGGGGTACTACTTCATCGCTCCCCCTCAATGTCTTTCCACTCCTAGTGGTGATAGCATTTACAGAGTTTTTAGGGTCAATACCTTGAGGCGGTAGTTTTGAAACTCCAACCCCATCTTTTATAGCACTAGCCAACTGAGAAATCTGGGTTTCAAGCATCTTATTATGTGTCATCACTTCACTAAACTTTTTATCAGTGGTGGACATAAAAGTGTTGAACATTTTGGCCTGGGACTCCATCATTTCCTCCAAGCTAGATCTCTGTGGTGGTCCATGAGCATAATAATTATCATTTGTAGCTCGGGAACCACGCACATTAGATTGTTAGGGATTTTGATTAGAGTACCCCTTATTATTATTCCAGTTTCCCCTATTATTAATGTCGTTTCCCCCTTGATTGAATTGCCCTTGGGAATTATGATTCATTTGATTACCCTGTTGGTATTGGTTTTGATTTCCAAAACCACCATGTTGATTATAGGGTCCTTGGGAATTTTGGTCCCTTTGGCCCCTATTTCCCCACTGGTTTTGATAATCAAAATCATTACCTCCCTGATTATAATTGTTCCCTCTTTGATTAGGTGGCAGATATCTATTATTGTCATTCCTAGGTCCGTTATCATAAGACATAGCATTGACCTGTTCATTATTATATCTATTACCATCATTATTATTAGGATCATATGAGGGATCAAAATTACAAGCATTAGTATAATGATCATAAGACCCACAGTTTTCACAGAAAATACATCCTACAGGCATATTAGAAACGGAAGGATTAGGATTCATACCTCTCCCCTTAGATTGGGAGAGAAGATCTTGCAATGGCACGGAATCGAGCTTGGCTTTAATCACTGACATCTCCTTCTCGAGGTTCGTAATTTGTGATGTCAGGTTGCTAATGGCATTGAGGTGGTCCACTGAATAGACCGCTCCTCCACTCTTGTTCACAGCATCTCGCTCGCCGTCTTGCCAATCCATGTGGTGTCGTACCACATCTTTGATAATATCTATGACTTGCTCTTCAGTTTTGTTCATTATTGGGCCACCTGCTCCCGCATCCAAACTGGTCTTCCCTTGAGGACTCAATCCTCCATAGAAAATCTGTAAAACTTGATATGTTAGGATTCCGTGGTGTGGGCACTCTCTTTGGTACTCCTTGTACCTTTCCCATGCTTCATAGATCGACTCCCCACTCCTTTTCCGAAACCCTTGAATCAAGGCTCTAGCATCGGCCGTCTTCTTTTGAGAATAGAATCTTCCCAAAAATGCTGTCGTGACATCATCCCAAGTGTGTAGAGAGTTCGGCTTCACCTCCTTCTCTAACCATTCGAGAGCTCTCCCAATAAGTGAAAAGGGGAAAAGCTTCAATCTCACGAACTCTTGATTCACCCCATTAACCTTGATGGTATTGCAGTACTTCTCAAATTCGTTCAAATGAGCCTAAGGGCTCTCATGCTTGGCACCACTAAACTGCCTTCTCTCGATGAGGGTGATCATAGTCGGCCGGATCTCGAAATCATTGGCCTCAGTAGTGGGTGGAGCAATCCCACTTGAAGCTCTATACGCCCCAGGAGTTCCCAACTCCTTAAGGGGTCGTGGCGCTGGCCGATTGGGTTGGCACGGTATGTCTGCCATTGGAACCTGTTGTGTGTTGTGTTCCTTTCCTTGAGAGTTTGATGACGTCAATCGAGATTTACGATTGCTCTTCAAAGTTCTTTCGATTTCTGGATCGAAGGGTATTAATTCTCTCTGTTTAGACCTGCGCATACACACTACCCAAACCAATTAAATAGCAGGGCTACAAGTGTAGCCAAAAGGGAAAAATATTTTTGTGCTTTTTTATGATGAACTAGACTCAAGAAATCAAAAAGCAATTAACAAACACCGCTCCCCGGCAACGGCGCCATTTTGACAAGGGTTAAATCGGTCGCTACAATCTAACTCTCAATCAAACAATACTTATACGAACACCCTATAACCAAGTACAATGGCAAATAAAGGTTCGGTCCACGAGGAACGAGAGTAATTGCAAATCAATCTTAAACCTAAGCTAGTTCGAAATCAATGGAAAATGGTGTTCTAAAATACTACTAATAAGATGGAATAAATCAATAAACTAAGACACTAGGGAGAACGGGAATCCGCCTAACCATTGGTAACTAAGAAACAAGGAATCACAGAAACAAACGGGATATGCAAAGACTATAAGTCTGATCAATATCATGTGATAGGAAGACAACGGGCAATACTAAGCTTGGATTTCTCATGCACTTAACATTACTCGATACATAATCAAACCACATTCAATAATGAAATACTCAATTCACAATCTCTTGTTCAAATCAAGAATATCATGCAATCAAATTCAAGATTCTAGGTTAGCTACTCCTATTATAATGAATTAACATGCAATCTCATATAATCAATTTAATCACAATCCGTTTATCAAAATCAATCTTCAATTACATAGATTACCTAGGTCGGGTTTCATCCCGAAACCCTAGCTAGGAGACTACTCACACATATTCATAATCAAAGCAATAATGAATTCCAAAAGCATAATAGATATAAACATGAATTCTGATTAAGGAATAATAAAGCTTGATTAATAAACAAGAATGAATAATACCAATTGTATTGATGCGAATCAATGGAAAAGTTCAGAACTTTGATATCCATCGTCAATGAATAATACAAAGAATCTTCGCAAATCTTGCTTCAAATCAATCCAAGAAAACTAAAATCTCTAGAAATATCTCTAAGAAAACTAATGAATCTCTAATACTAAGAACGTTCTCCAATAACTCTCTACAAAGGCTCTCAAAAACTATCTCTAAAACTGTCTCTTAACCCATACAATCGGGCTATATATATATGTTTTAAATCGGAAAGTAAATCGCAGGCTGCCCTTCGTGAATCGGCACGGCCGTGCTGGAAGTGGCACGGCCGTGCAAGCATGGCAGTAGCTGATCCGCAATATCTTCAATTATGGCACGGCCGTGCTGAATTTGGCACGGCCGTGCTAATGCCTGGCACGGCCGTGCTGAATCTGGCACGGCCGTGCTAATGCCTGGCACGGCCGTGCTGAATCTGGCACTGGCACGGGCATGGAAATTGGCTTGGCACGGCCGTGCTAATGCCTGGCACGGCCGTGCTAAAAGTGGCACGGCCGTGCAGCATAGGCAGGAAGGTTGCAGGCACTTTGGTCTTCTTAAAACAGTCACAACTTCTTATCCAGAGCTTCGTTTGCGGCGTGCAATATATCGTTGGAAAGCTCTTCATGTCTACTTTCCAATGCAATTAGAATCACTCCATTATCATTTGTATACCGAAAGTTGTGAGCAAAATAGTGAACATGTGTCATATTTGTGAACTGTTCTGCCTTGCCTGCTACTTAACTTGCCTTTCAAGGCCTTGAGAACCGCAAAAAAGCCTTAGCTTGGTGGACTAGGATCGATAATAGCCTGATTACGCACCAATGGTTTGGGACTCGACATAACTTGGTCAACTATACCTGTTAACACACCAAAAACAGACCGAAACCCGTGAAGCACGTAATATGAAGGAAACAAGTGTAACAAGGCAATAAACGACTAAAACGGGCCTAAATACATCCAAAATCACCCATTTATATGCCTTAAAGCGCGCCCTAATGTGCACTTGTCAGTTGTGAACTTTAAGGGATCTCCAAGAAGAGAATACCTTAGTTCTAATACTCAAAGTTCTTTTGGTTTAGCCCCAACTAAGCTTCGAGTTAGGGGCTGTTCGGGTCGGGTCTCAAAGGTGAGAGTCGTCGGAGGCTTTCTCATTTGCAGATCTTTATGCTTTGAAGTACAAGCTCTTAGAAAGAGCGAAGTACGCATCAAGGGTAAGATCATCTTTTCTTCTTTCTCTCTCCTTGTTAATTAATTACGTGATTGTTAATTTATTAATATGCATGTTTAGTTACTTTAATTTGTGTGCGGATTTTGGGAGGATTTCATTCCGCGTAGTGTCGGACACTACGAAACCCAACATATTGCTCATTAGAAACAGAATTCCAATGTTTGAGTCTGTAAAGGCTTGGCTTGGAAAATGTTTCTCAATTAAGGACTTGGGAGAGGCACAGTACATATTGAGCATCAAAATCTATCGAGATAGATCTAAAAGGATGATTGGATTGAGCCAAAGTACTTATATCGATAAGGTACTGGCACGATTCAATATGGAGGAAGCCAAAAGAGGCCACCTACCCATGTCACATGGCATAACTCTGGGCAAGAAACAGTGTCGAAGACACCTGATGAGCGAGAGAGGATGAGTCAGATTCCATATGCTTCGCTTACTGGATCGATCATGTATGCCATGATATGTACTAGGTCGGATCTATCGTATGCCATCAGTGCTACGAGCCTATACCAATCAGACCCAGAAGAGGCACATTGGACTACGTCCAAGAATATCCTAAAGTACCTGAAAAGGAACAAGGATAAATTTCTGGTCTATGGTGGGGGTAAGGATTTGGTTGTTGAAGGTTATACCGACACAAGCTTCCAGACTGACAGAGACGACTTCAAGTCACAATCTGGATACGAGTTTTGTCTTAATGGAGAAGCATTCAGTCAGAAGAGTGCTAAGCAAAGCACGATTGTAGCTTCTACGACTGAAGCCGAATACTTGGCAGCTTCGGAAGCAGATAAGGAGGCAGTTTGGATTCGTAAGTTCGTTGGTGAACTTGGTGTTGTCTCCTTAATAAAGGGACCAATAGACCTCTACTGTGATAATAGTGAGGCTATTGCTCAGGGAGCCAAGGGAGCATCACAAAGTCAAACATGTCATGAGGCGATTTCACAAGATAAGGGAATGGAAGTGCGAGGGTGAAATCAGAATTTGCAAGATTGGAACGGACGACAATGTAGCCGATCCACTCACTAAACCTTTGCCTCAAGTGAAACACCACAAGCACGTTGAGGCAATGGGAATCAGGCACATTGGATATTGGCTTTGATTTCCCTATTTGTGTGTTTTAATTAAGTTGTGGAGATCTTAATGTAAAACACCATGTTAAACCATTCATGTATGGAGTAATTTAATTTTTCTGTAAATTATTATTCCATATCTATTTAATTATGGTTTAGAATTAAATAATGAGTACATTTGATTTAAACATTCAAAATAGGGTATCAAGACCATGCTTTTGATAAAGAAACACCTATTAAGTGAACGTTGAATATCAAATCGAAATTATCCCTAATCGAGGTCATTTGAAAGTTAGACAACTAATGACCGCATGAGATTAGTGTGTAGTATGATTTATAGCACCGGTTCTTGTGCTACAAGGAAAAAATTGTCATAAATCATTTGCACAGGTATTAGTTTGGAATTATGCCGGATCGACCTATGAGAATACTTTAAGAGATTTAACAATTCTCATAAGTATATTACTCATTATGGCTCGGAACCTCTTTCCTCGACCATAAGTATTGTTAGTACTCTTGTTTGAGTACTAGTCCGCTTTGATGTTGTCAAAGGTCTACCATACAAGGGGATTATAAAGGCAACAGTTGGGCGGCTAAGGCCTCTTAGTAAGGGAAGCTGACAATGCAAGACTGGGAATATCCCCCTATTAATAATAGGGAACATGTCTTTGTTGTTAACAAGGCCTCTCAAAGAGCGAGACTGTGAAAATTCATGGCCGTGCTCAGATGAACTTTAGATCTGCTTATTGACAGTCGAACTCAGAAAATCGAGAAATACTTCTGGACGTAATAAGGATGAAAAAGAATCTTACCTTATAGTTCATGAAGAGACATTAAGTGACATAGGAAATAGGCTATACACAATTAGCATACTTGTCCGGAAGGAAAAGTGGGAGATTGAAAGGAATGGTGTCCTTCGAACAAGTGTATTATTTCGATAGAGGGTTCGGAATTAATTAGAAAGCTAATTATTCAGTAAGATCAAGTGATTGGAAGGTTGCTTTCGATTAGTAATATTAATGAATAATTAATGTTACAACTTAATCTTGACATAACCTTTCGGGTCACACCCAATCGTGTAACCGAACTGAAGCGACGAATTAATCCAAATGAGTAAATAAGTTAATAGAGTTTTATGAATAATGACATCGGATTACGAGCTTAGAGCATCGAAATCGAGCGTCGTGCGTCGAATCAATTTTAGGAATCGACGAAGACGAGAAAAATAATTAAATAATATATCGTGCTAAAATTACGAGGATAGCACAAGCCCTAGCCACGCCTCGGATCGGAGGCAAGTGGCTAGGGGCCGCAAGCATCAAGGCGCCAAGCCATCGCACCCCACAAGGCCCAGCTAGGCTGGCCGTCGCATGTGGGGGGGTAGCTGGGATGCCTCGTAGGCCTGCGTGCCACAGCACACCCCTAGGCGGGCTGCCCAGCAGGCCAGCAAGCAAGTCGTGCTTGCAAGGGGCGCTGTTGGGCCTGCAGTGTTGCTGCTACTCGCTTGCGGGTGCTGCTGCTGGACTGTGTGTGTGTGTGGGCTTGCAGTGGCATCCGTAGGATTGCAACCATGGGCTAGCACGCCTAGCCTTGGGGCGTAAGGCTGCCAGCAAGGCTTGCCTTGCTGCCCAAGGTCGGGCAGCTGCCCAGGCTGACCGAGTAGGTGGGGAGGGCAAGCCTTGCCTTGCTCTCCAAGGCCAAGGTGATCCTCCCGCCTACTCCCTCTTTGTGTAATGTTACTTGGCATTTGATTATTGTTTCATGGCTATATAATTTAATTTAGAATTAAATTAAACTCAATTTTGCATTTTTACCAACTACCCCACATTGAAAGATGATGGGATTTCAAAGGGCTCTAATCCCTATAAATACCAATCACTTGGCATTTGGGAATGATACTTGAGTTGGTGAACTTTAAGGGATCTCCAAGAAGAGAAAGCCTTTGTTCTAATGACTCTAAGTTATTTTTGGTCTAGTCGTGACTAAGCTTCGGGGTAGGGACTGGTGCGGTTCGGTAGCGAAGGTGTGAGCCGTCGGAGGTTCGCACACTTGCGGAACTTGAAGCTTTCAAGTCCAAGCTCGAGGTTGAGCGAAGCACGCTACGAGGGTGAGAATTCTCTCTCTTCTCTCAAGTTTATGTTTGTTCTATATGCCTTTGTTTATGTTGTAATTATTATGCATGCGATCGAGTTATCGAGTTTTGTTCCCGCGCGGTGTTGGACACCGCAAAACCCAACATATTCTTATTGCTAGTATCATGATTAGGGTTATAATTATGATTCCATTTGACTAACGTTGTTATGGCTAAATTGCTTCCAAAGTTGATGTTATATTTATAGATAACCATATTGCATGTTTAAAGGGAATATGTAATTGAATATAACGCTTAATAAGATAATTTGGACGATCGGTTTAGGTTCCTTTTTAATCTTATTATTTAATCAAGTGATCATGATATTTAGAATTATATGTGTGCATTAATATTCAACTAATTTAGCCTAATTTAGTTTGGAGCAAATTGAATCTTTGTTTGTATGCCTTTGAGATCGCAGGAAATACTTTTCACAATAAGAATCGAGTAGAGGCCGCAATATGGGCGAATATGACTCCATGACTCACTTCGTACCATCATCCCTGATCCTCCTTCCATGGTTCCGAACCATATGGAGTTAGTAATCTCATGGATAATGAATGGGGTGTAACCTTCACGGGTCAATCGCTGTTGCCTTTCGTTGTCCCTTATCTTAGTTACCTTATAATGATCCGTGGACAATTTACAAGTTCCTTAAAAACTTGTTGGCGACTCCCTACTTTTCTTTGTCCATAATCGTGTCCCTAATCGTATGTCAATTCCCACTTCCTATGAGTGCCAAGCATATTCACAACATTCTTAGGTAGGCGCACTTCGAATAACGCCTGTAGATTCTAAACGGATTAATAACAAATCCTAGCATGTCACTAATAACGAAATCAAATCGTTAACCTAAACAAGATACTAGAAATCATTATAAGCATCCTAAGCATGATACTAGGAATTAAAATAACATTGTAAACATGATTTCTATTCCAAAATCAAAAGAATGATAACAGGGGTGATTGAATTACTCACTTTGATGCTTTAACCTTCTTGCAATTAAAACAATACACATGTTAGTAAACTTCAAGAAAGTTAAATCAATAAAGTTGATAAATCAAATATGAATTGAAATATAGATTTGGGACCAAACCCTCATAACTATCAACCTTTCACGCCGGGGTAAGGCAACGTTGAGGATGGCTTGGAGTACTCGAATATCGTGAATGAGGTATTGTGGATGATTTGGAAGAGTATCAAGGATGTGTTTAGGCTAAGGCTAAGAACATTGGGATCTAGAAATAGAGTAGATGATTGTGATGATTGTGATGATTGTTGATGATCTGAAATGGTAGAAAACGACCTGTTTTTATTGGAAAAAAAAAGAGTCGAATCGATCAGAAAAAATCAGAATTCAAATCGGAATAGATCAGTATTCATCGCGGGGCGATAGAAGTATCGTGGCGTCCATCACGACGTGATATGACTATCGTGGCGTCCATCACGACGCGATAGGACTATCGTGGCGCATTGATTATGTCGTCCTGTGATGATTCTAAAGATGAAAAAGACCATACGGAGTTTGATTTCAAATAGAATTGGGTTAACGAAATATATCCGTACGTCTTTTAATTAGGACGAAATAAGGACTATCATATGAGATGTTTTATTCGGCTTCAAAATCTTTTTATCTTTATCTTTTCGGAAAGGATGAATTAGAACTTTCTTGAGGATTCTAGAAACTTAAAATGAATCCTAATTGGTTTAGGATTGGAAATAAGTTATTTGGACCCTCACATGACCATTGGGTCGTAGGTAAGGTGGACCTAGGTCCGGTTTGGGCTTTGTTTTAGTATTTTGGCCATAACCTATTCGTTTTTAAGTCGGATTTGGGCTGATAATATATCGTTGGAAAGCTTCTTTCAAGACCCATCCAACTAAACAATAATTTGATTGGGACGTTTTTAATGAGTTGGAAATGAAATGAATGAGGACACGAAACGGAGGATTTTAGGTTTAAAAACACAAAATGAATGATTTTGGATTTAAAAAATTTTAGGAAAGGTGAGGAATATGGTCAAGGCTTAAGGGTACTTCACGAGACTCTTCAACTCTTTACCGAACTCGTTATTCATAGACGTGAAAGGTACTCATCACTGGGTTTGGTTTTTGGGGAGACACAATCAGGTGTCTACAAAAGCCTCCACTTTGACTGAGTTTGGAGAAATGTAAGTTTCGAAATCAAAAGTCAAAGTAAGTTGATAGGGACGGAGAATGATTTAGAACGTTCTGCGATCCTAAATCATCGATTTTAATGCCGATACCTGCAGAAAGAATTAGTTCTATAAATAAAGGAGTTAAGGGAGAGAAACGTGTATCTGGGGATGATGATAATCCACTTTAGGAACAGTTGCCAACACAGATCTTGAATGATGAGCGATAATCCGGTTCAGGGTAAGTTGTCAATGTTGTGTAACAATCCATCATAGGAAATACTACTACGATGAAACGACAATTCGCATCTTGGAACAATTGCCAAAGTCCAATTTGGGAAATGTTGACAACCCTGCGTAACAACCCGTAATAGGAAATATTGCTACGATCGACAATTCACGCCTTGGAACATAACTCTCGAAAGACAATCCAGGTCGGAAAATTTTTCAATGCTATGTGACAATCCTTTTAGGAGAACATTGCCACAATCGACAATCCGTGTCTTGAAACATTTGTCGTACGAGCCAAACGACAACCCGCTTTTGGAAAAATTGCCACTACTGAAATGAATGACAATCCACGTCGGGGGACCTTTGCCGAAATGTTGAATAACGATCTATGACTCTTTGGGGTATTTTGCCATAGTGAATTTGGTGAATGACAATCCTAACTTAAAAAAATTGCCAAAGGAGATGACTTGAGACAATCCATTTTTGGAAAAAATTACCAAATGAAGAAGGTGCATGACAAACCACTCTTGGAAACATTGTCAGTTGAGTGTGACAATCCAATCTAGGAAAAATTGTCAGTTAAGGAAGATGCACGAAAATCCATTCTTGGAAATATTGCCAGAGGAGATGAAAATCCAATCTTGGAAAAAGTGTCAGCGGGGGTAATGTGCCTACGCCCTGCAAAAAAAGTCAAATTTTGCCAAAGGACCTTGACAGATGGTTGGCTTGAGGTTGACTCAAGGCTTGGTGTAACTCGATGTACTCAAATAGACTCGATGTGTTTTGACTCGATAGGGCTTAAGGTGTATGACTCGTGTGTGCATTGTGTAGTGATTGTGCTCGAAAATGCAAAAGCAAAAATTTTCCGTCACTTTTGTGGAGGGTACAGACTTTTGCCCGAAAAGAAAGACGTGAAAAATAGGAGAGGTAGAGCGTAAAGTGTTGGTAAAAACGAAGTTTTTAAACTTCCTCAAAAGGAAAAGGAAGAATCAAGCGATGGTGCATGTTGAATGAGCTTAATCAAGTGTATGCATTAATCGTTGTATTTCATGGTGCAAGGATTAATGAAAGTATTTGGGTAACTTAGGCTCGGAGGCTAAGTAACTCATATTTTGTGATGCAATGATGATTATGATAATGAGTGATTCAAAGATGACAAGGCATGTTTCAGAATTGTATAAAGATTTCATGACAAAGGGTTCCTAAGGGAGAGAAGGATTATTCGGCTATGTATTTGTGATGTGTGTGAAAGTGGCAGTAAGGTTAGGTTCCAAAGGGTAAGGGTGTGGAGAAATATTTTACATAAGAGCCAAATGATGGTGACTCTTAGGCTGGGTAGGCTAATGATGTAGGGATCAATCCCCCAAGTCTAGCGCTAAATGGATAGGTATGAGCATTTGAGATTCCTTGATACGATCATGCATGAATGTATATAATACATTTTTATGACGGTCGTACCCCAATGTGAGGTTGTCAATGTATCCGTAAGGAATCAGGCCGAACGTAGCTCTAGCCGAACCTCGCACAAGTGTATGTGCACCTCAAAGAGGTCTTTCAAGGGTAGTAACGGGGTTAGGAAAAAGGTTTTAGAAGAAGGGATAAAGGCTTAAGACCCAAATTAAGCCCCCAAGGTGCACAACCTTGCAATTAAATCTTAGTATTTGTATGCTTGAGGTTTCTCGCTATTGAATTTCCTTTTTGTTTTTTCATTTCGGATTTGTATTTGAATCTTTTAAAATCTCGATCATGCGGTATATCACTCACTTTCCATTCATGTTTCTCAGGAACGGTGTCGAGCACCCGATAAGAGACGAAATCTGAGACGTGTTCATATCAAAGACATTGGAACACTTGCCCTTTTGTACACTTTTATTGCTTTCTTGAACTTTTGAAATTTCAAAAATTTGGTAAAAATCACTCAAGCTTTTGTACTCGGCTTTGAAAGTTGCATAAGTTGGACACTGTCCCATCCCAAGGTTAGGTAGACATGGGTTGAAAAAAGACAGGTCAATCGTTAGACAAGGCTCGAAGTGGTTTATCAATAAAGGTTTGTATATTCGAAAGAGATAAAGGTGATATAATGTGGCTACAAGGGGTGCCTCAAATCATTGATATACCTTTTGCTTAGCTCAGCAAGGATTTTTTTTTAATGCAATGCAATGACCATATGCAATGAAATAAATGCTCATTTTACTGAAAATGGAAAGGGTAAAAAATCAAACTCATGAAGTAAATCTAAGAAAAATTATAGAGGGTGCTTATGCTAGAGTTATTAAGGGAAAGGGAAATCAAAAAAGAAAGAAAGAAAAAATCATGAAAATCCTAGAAATCTAAGTGTCGTTTTCCTTGTCTCATTATCACTCGATCTTCTTGCCGGCTGGAGGTAATGGAAGCTTGTTTGCATCGATGAGATCTTCAATGAGGTTTTAAACCTATAACACTCATCTGTGGTATGACCATTGCCTCGATGGTACTTGCAATAGGATTTGGGATTCCATCTTGATGATCGCTTTTCTAGTGTTGGATCCTCAATGGGACCAATAGGTTTGAATAAACCTCGATCATAGAAACAATCAAAAGCAACATCATAGGATATTCTAATAGGTGTGAATTCTCTTTTAGGTTTCTTGTCTTTTTAAGCATCTTTATCGAGGGCCCAGTTTTCATCAGCATCAATGTTGTTAATATGATGGGAAGAAGCGAAAGAAGGATTGTCGTTCTTCCTGCTCTTGCCATTGTGATTAGCCTTCAAGAGGTCATCTTCAATATTAATACCTATGTCATAGACAACTTTGAAGGTTCTTAAAGGTTGGTATTTAGATGCTTATAATACTTGTCTTGAAGGTTCTTGATGAATATTCTCACTGAGTCTTTTTCATCTAGGGCCTTGATCATCTTAGCAGAAACTTCCTTCCGCCTATTATAGAATTTGGTGAAACCTTCATTGTCCTTTTGCTTAAGGATTTCGAGCTCTCTATAGTCAGTCTCCACTTGTATGTTTCACTTGTACCTGTCAATGAAAGTATGTGTAATACCATCCCAAGTAGCCATTTTCTAAGAGTCCATAGAAAAGAACCATTATTGACATACTGTTTCTAAGTAAAGAGAGAAAAGTGAGGTGAAGGGTTTCTTATCAACCCCCTTGATTCCCATGATTGTTTCAAAATCTCTCGGGTGGAAATAAGGGTTATCTGTGGGTTTGAACTTGGGGATGTCATCGGCTGAGAACTTGTGCGGAAGAAGGTCTTTTTCCAGTGAGATTCCCTTAGAGCTTAGGCCAATATACTTATAGTCATTAGATACTTGACTTAGGCTCTCTTTGATGCGCTTCATTGTTTCAAATGGAACATTTTTGCTAGGGTCTTTGGCCTTCACCATTCAAGTGGTGAGTTCTTTGACCAGTTCAATCAGATCATCTACGGTCTTTTGAATTCTGTCAACATCTTCTTGTTTGGCCGCCATTGGTTTCTTCTTCCTTCAAACCATGTTTTGGAAAAGGAGTACTTGTACAAAGGTATTATCTCGAATTAAGCGCCCCTCTTTCCTTGACCAAACGCTGTGGAAAGGGAAACCATGGACACTCATTGTCAATCACATAACTCGAACTCGATTCAACATGCATAGATGGGGAAAGATCATAGTGTATGAGGTGAATGATATGTATAGGGAAAGTATGTAAGAGGAGAGAAGGTGGAAAGTGTTATAAGAAGGAAAGTGTAAGGTATGTAATGATGTAAAGGGAAAGAGTGTATTCATGGAAAGAAATGGAAAAATTCGGGAATAGAATGGACCCTCAACTCAAATGACGGGAAGGACGACTCAAGTATGGACCTTAGACATGGTCATGGTGTGAAAAAAGTATGTACAAAGTGTGTGCAAAGACTCGTGAGTGTAAGTGATATATATAAGACTCGTGTCATAACCATGTGACTAGACATGTGGTTAGACTCAAACAAGACCAAGCATGGACATTAGATAGGTTAATTGCAGCAGTGGGACTCGACACGAAGACTCGGAAAGAAGCAGCTAAACCATCGCGTGGCGTTGGCGTCAACGCGGCGCGACAATGATATCGCGATACGCTGGACGCAAACGTCCTGCGCTATAGCTCAAAATGATGCGCCAAAGTTGGAACGTCACCGCAATCTATTTTCAGTGATTCTTTCGAAGGTTTAAGCCTATAGTCTGCTAGGTCGAGTATATTTAGACTTTATGGTTTCGTTTTAATTAACCAAAGTCCTTTGGGTTAGTATATACAAGTCAGATGTACAAGAATCAGGTCAACACGGGAAGTTAGTTCAATCACAATTAAAGGGTTAGTTTAATCACAAACAAGGTATGCATAAGTAGTCAAGTAGTCTTGATATGATGCAATGAGTTTGCAACTTAACCATGGTTCTAGTTCTTTAAGGTCAAGGATTATGGTGTCCAAGAGGGTCCATGGTTAAGAGTCCGGATGCATCGTGCAGAAGCCTTACCTTAGAAGGGTTGGCACGATGGACGGGACCCAGCGAGTTAAAGTCAACTCCATAGTTTGGTGAATTCAACAAACTCGGATGCACCCATTATTGCATAGAGCGTTTATCAGGGTGGACGGAGCGTGAATTCCCAAGGCCTAAAACCATATGTAAAACACATATGGGTTCAGAAAGGTCGAAAAAACTTAATCAGGAAGTAAAATCGTCGAGACAGTACTAGAATCAAGCCAAACACGAAGACATAAAATTGGCGCAAAATCGCCAGATCGTATCCCTATACGGTAGGAACCAACGTGCAGCGATAGCTCTATCGCAGCGTGATAAGGCTATCCTCTGGCATTGGTTTCTGACATTCTACAATAGTTCTGACGCCCTACGGCAGTTTCAATTTTCGATGTTTTTTTCCGATTTTTCGCAGCGTCTTTTTTATTTTAGTTGTGAAAAATATTTCCGACCTTTCCTACGTGTATGTCTTATGTTTTTGACGCATTACGAATGGTCTTTCCAATGTGAACCTTTTTATACTTATGCCACAATGTTAATCAAAATTACGCACATGAATATCTAGAATCTTTCAAGTCTCATCCGATCATTCTAAATCGATTGCTAAAATAATTTTAAGAAAAAAAATCTAGAAATCCTCCCTAGTGGAATCGCCAATAACTGTAGTGAATTTTTCAAACTCATCATTAAGCCCTACTACTACTAGTATTTTTATTATTATTATTATTATTATTATTATTATTATTATTATTATTATTATTATTATTATTATTATTATTATTATTATTATTACTATTACTATTACTATTACTATTACTATTACTATTACTATTACTAGTATTATTACTATTACTATTATTGTATTATTATTAGTTTTATTATTATTATATTACTATCACTATTATTATTATTATTATTATCTATTTAATGGCAATAAAAACAGCAAATCATGAATATAATACAAAATTAATATTATTATTAATATTAATATACTATTGCACAAGAATGTGTGCAAATTCGTAACAAAATACAAATAAAGTACATATTTCATTACTAAATTAGTATCCTAATTCCTAACACCTTACATACAAGTCTAATTAGATAAGATTCAAATCAAAAAATAATAGAAGGGAGTTCCTTCGGTACTTGCTTTTATACCATTTCAAGTCTTTTGCTCCCCACTGTATTGTAACCTGTAAAGCAAGAGACCTGCTAGCATGAACGCAAGCATGATCACATACGTGGTAGAATGCAACCTTTCACCAAAACCAACATGAATTTTCAAAATGTTAACACGAGTTATCCCTCTGCCATATAAGCAGTGTTAGTCATGAATATTTGTTAGCTTCCTGTGTGCGTTCTCCATTCATTTTATCACTTTGAACCTACAAATATCATCATGAATAGCCATGAATAAATAATTGATAGACCAAGATAAAGAAAACGCTTTAATCATAGAAAATACTTTAGCATCTAAAGTAACTATGAGAGTTAATAAGATACATTTAACCTTGTTCATGCCGTATCAGCTATTTATAATTTTATACAATTCAATACAGTAGCATATTAACAACAAAATTGAAAAACAAAGTCACAATATCAACTAGATAAACAAATTAAATCATCCAAATTTTAAGCAGTTAAGATAGGGTATAGTAAGACCCAACAATTAGGATTCTCTTGCTGCAAATCGAATAAATTAGACATGGATTTTTCTCCAAAGCATAAAAACAACTATAAATAGTACAACAATTGATTTGACATATATGAATGGAATTGTTCAATTAATAAATAGCAACATTAGGAAGTTAAGAATAAAGAGATAATAAGGCAATAATTCATTCATTTATATTAATTGATAGTGATATGCATTTTTTCAACAGGTGGAGGATATATCAATACTCACCAACCTTAATTAGCTATATATCTCGATACCACTACTAGTTGTTGGCCTTGGATAAAGTGTTTTGGCCTTCAATCTTGCTCTTGTAAGTAATTTCTCAAAAAGGATCTAAGACTCAAATTTTGAGATATCATCTCATCAGTTTGGAGTAATTGAAATAAAGACACATAATGTAATCATGAATAAAGGAATAGATACAAAGTTAAAAGTCTTAAAATTTATTCAATCAGCACATATAAAGAAGAATAATAATAGAAACTAATAAGTGCAAATAAACATTACTAATCTATTAACTCACGCATGAGAACAAAAGAGAAAAATTAATGAGCGTTTTAACTTAAGCAAATAAGCTAACAACTTGATAACAAATGCATGTGATAACATCTTATGCTCCATATCCATAACGCACTTATCATGATTTGGTAACATTATTACTCATAGGGAAATTATCAATAGTACATCCAAGGTTTGGGTCTTTCTCAATGGTACACCTACTCATTTATTCTTTATCAGTGGTACACCCAAGGTTTCACACAGTTATCAGCAATACACCTACCGTTTTCTTTCCGTTAAAAAAAAACGTTAGTTTTGACTTTTTTCGATTTTTTAACTTAAAAAGTGACACGTGACGGTCTGTGATTGGTACTAAAAAATAAAAAAATAAAAAAATAAAAATTCAAAAAAAAAGTTAGATTAATAAAATAAAATAAGAAATTAAAATGAAAAAATTCAATTTCTCCCTCCTCCTTCTCCAGCCACCCATCCCGGCATCCCCTTTCCCTAACCCTTGCCACTACCCCTCCTCCAGCCACCTAGCCCTCCCTTCTCCTTCCCCTGCCACCCCCTTCCTTCTCCTTCACCCAGCCACCTGGCCCGCCCTCTTTCCTTTCCCAGCCGCTACTCATACTCAAAACCGACCCATACCTACCCCTTTACTCTTAGCTCCGGCGACGACCCAACCTCATAACCACCCCCCCTCCCCCCGTCGATCTCAGCCCTTGAAACCTTTGAAAACCACCAACCTACCATCAAAAGGGAGGATTTTCGTTGGTTTCGTGGGTGGGGTGGCTGTGGATGGACATTTTCGTGGGTGGAGACGTGTGGCCGGCAAGGGGGACTCGACGGTGAGGGTTTCGTGGGTGGGGTGGCCGAAAATCGACAAGGTTTTTGGGTGAGGTGGTCGAAAATCAAAAAGGGAGGGAAGGGTTTTGAAGGATGGTAGGTGGGTGGTCGGTAGTGGAAAGAGGACGGAGGGGGAATGAGAAAGGGGTGGGGTGCGGAGATTGGCCGGAAAGGGAAGTAGGGGTGGGAGATGAGGTGGCCTGAAACATAGTGGGTTTTTTTTTTTTAATTTTTTTTCTTTATGGTTTTTTTTTCTTTAGGGGTTTTTTTTATTTTTATTTTTTTGGACCAATTACAAGTCGCCACGTGTCACTTTTTAAGTTAAAAAATCGAAAAAAAGCCAAAACTAACATTTTTTAACGGAAAGAAAACGGTAGGTATATTGCTGATAACTGTGTGAAACCTTGAATGTACCACTGATAAAGAATAAATGAGTAGGTGTACCATTGAAAAAGACCCGAATCTTGAGTGTACCATTGATAATTTCCCTCGTATAATCATCTTATACTCCCTTCAACTAGCTCCACATACTTAAATGAAATTTTGGGCTCCGCACAACAAGACCAGCCCCTCACAGGTGGTCTTTAAATGATATTGTAGCTAGGTACTGCTATTCAACATAGTTTACAGTGTTCTGTTTTGAAGAAAAAAAAGTTGTTAGAAGATCTTGGTACTGTAATGTATAATTAATTGAGGAAATTTTGCCAAAAATACCAACATTCATAAATGCCCAAATTAAAAGTGACATAAATCAATAAATAGATAAAATTACATATATCTAAATGCAAATTCCAGCAGAAATTAAAATCAAGAAATGACCCAAAATTTAAAAGTAAGAAAAAATAGCCCAAATTTTAACACCAATTAATATAATTCATTAATTCACCATAGTAGCATATAAATAACACAGTTTAAAGACTAAATAACAATATCAACTAAATCAAACAAATCTAATTATTTATCAATTCTTACCACAAAATTCAACTAAATAACTCAACGAAAAAGAGAGATTAAATGCGAAAAATTACAGAAGCAGGGAATGAATCCAGCAAAGATGAAAAGCTCCAATGACGGTGAAGTCGCCAAACCCTAAAACCGGGTTTAGCGTTCCTTCTTCAATGTCACTTCTTTGATATTGAGTTCTTTAGATCTTTTTAAAGATTAAAATGTCGTTTTGAGATTGTTAGAGAGAGAGAGAGGGTGTGTGAATGTTTTTTTTTTTTTCATTTTAATTTAATTTGTCTTGAAGACACTGAGGACGGGAGTGCGGAGTATAGGATTTAAAATTTTGGGGAAAAAAATTAAAAGCAAGTTATCGCGTATTCTTTACCGTTGCATTAGTAGTCTCATCCGTTGCATTAGCTCTGCTAACACAACGGCTCTGGAAGGTCGTCACATTAGCTCCACCTTGTGATATGTAAAAGAAGTGTCCGTTGTATTAGCCTTAATCATTGCGACGGTTTTAAGCATGGTGTTGTATGAGCCCTTTATCAATAGTCGCATTTGATAAAAAATGTACTAGTGTTAATCACCATTTGTTGGCTTAACTCCACCTTAATCTCTTATACAAAACACTACTCCCCATATTCCTTAGCCAATCTTAAAACAAGGGTAGAACAAGAGTTCTAAACCTTGTAAACAGTCAAATTATATACTTGGAAAATTTACCAGATAACACCTTTTATAAGACTTTTGTTGTGAAAAACCAATATATATATATATATATATATATATATATATATATATATATATATATATATATATATATATATATACACACACACACATTACCCCAATTTCAAGTCATTGACTTGGTTTACCGGCGTTGACTCGTTACGTGAGACTCACGTGCTCTGATTAATACCCCTCCTTTCTTTCTTTCTTTTTTTTCTCCTTTCTTCCCTCCAATTGAACATTCTCTCTCTCTCTCTCTTGTTCTTCCAACCAAACCTCAATTTCTCTCCATTGAAGAAGCAAACTCCATTGTTTAGCTTGAATTGCTGCAACGAAACTCAATTAACCTAATTTCCAGGCAGGTAATTTGTTTTAGTTAATGGAATTGCTTGTTAATTGGGTTTTGAATTGCCATAAATTAGGGTTTTTAATGAGGAAGCTCCAGTTTATCTCTTTGATAAACAAAATTTGTTCATCAAATGGCAAAACTGTAAATAATCAACAATTTTACCTAGTCATCATGGCATATTTGTAAATAAATCAACTATTGTGGGTCTATTTTCTAGTCATCATGGCATGATTGTAAGTAAATCAACTATTGTGGGGTCCGTTTCTAATAAAAAGTTGTTGATTTATTTACAGTTTTGCCATTGGATAAATATATTTTGTTTATTAAGGAAATAAACTTGTATTTTCTTGTTTTTAATTGGAAATTAGGGTTACTATATTGGGACTGATTTATGCCCACCAATGTGTTTGGGATGAATTTAGCAGTAATTTCAAGGGGCCAAAATTGCTATTGTGTTCTTTAATTCTTTTTTTTTTTTTTTTTTTTTTTTTTTTGTATGTGCTTGCTCTATTGGGCTTTGATGGAGGAAGGGGGTGAGAAGGCGGGATGGGGATTTTGGGTTGATGGGAGTGAATTAACGGGGTTGGAATTTTCATGGGACTGGATTATTGGGTGAGATGGTGTTGGTGAGGGTTGTTTAGGGAAAAAATACCCCACCACGTGGACCAATCCTAAGGTGACACGTGGCAGCATGGAGCACCTGAATAAGAGAGAAAGCCTCCTTAATTACATCAGGAGGCCCAATTCTCAAAATAAGCGTTAGAACGGCACCCCCTTAGGCCTGATTGCGCCGCCAATTAGCGCCCACCATCCTAAGTCATCAAACCCTAGAGGGCACACTTTCCCATCCCTATAAATACCCCTATAAATACTTTCTCTCTCTAAATATCTTCGTTTTCCGATCACTAACTTAACCGTCGGAGGTGATATTTCGTCATCGAAATATTCGTTGCTTTGCTGGTGTCTGCGGCCGTCTAGACATATTCACGACCAAGGGATTCTAAAAAACCCCAAAACAAAGGTGGTTGGGAGTTGGTGGTGGCGGTGAGGCGGTGGTGGTGGGGGTGGTGGGGGTGGTAGTGAGGTGGTGGAGTTGGTGAGGGAACAGGGAAAAAAAATTAAAAAAAGGTGGTTTAATGAGATCACGTGACCGACACATGCAAAGTCAATGTCGGTGAACCAAGTCAATGGCCTGAAACCGGGGTAAGGTGTGTTCTCGCAAAATTAATCTAATTTTAGGTGTGTTTTAACAAAAAAAAAAGAAAAAAAAAATTGTAAGGTGATTTTTCACAACAAAAGTCTCATAAAAGGTGTTATCTGAAAAATTTTCCTATATACTTCATTAGGGTTGGCAAACAGATCAATTCGGGTCGGGTTTGTGTTCGGGTCAGCTACCCTCCAACTCGAACTGATCCATTTAAGTTTCGGGTTGAGAACTCAACCTGATCTTGATATTTTCGGGTTTAGGTCAACATGAAAGTAACCTGATTTGACCAGATTTATTTATTTTTAAATCAGGTTATTTTTGACCTGAAAATGACTTGATATTAGCCAGGTTTAGGTCAACCCAAATGTAACCTGATTTAACTTGATTTTTAAATTACAAACCAGAATTCAAAATCAATCAATGTTTTAAATTTTTTATCCAGACTTTATACAACAAAGTTCTCAAACAATGTAGAATTGAAGCAAGTTGAAGCAGGGGCGATGTTTGTGGTGTGTGAGGATCCAAATCTGCTTAAAAAAAAAAAAAAAAAAAAAAAAAAAAAAAAAAAAAAGAAGCAAACATCAATAACAAAGGACTCAATCCCTACAATACAATAATATAACACACACATAACACCAATTAAAACAAAAAATACAATATCGTATAAATTATGGTTTGAATAACAATTAAAACAACAAACAACGTCAAAATTAGACTTTGAATAGCCTAGAAAAACCAAAAAGGGGTAAAAACGGTATAAAACAAGCTAAAAAATGCTCAATCTAAACAGAAAAACATGCTCACAAAACTAAATAACAACATTATCAGATTCTCCAAATTAAACAAGTTTAAAGAACAAAAACATCTAACCAAACAACATAAATATAAATTATATGAATAATACAACAACAGACATGCAAGACCGTATAAAAAGAAATTAAATAAAAAATTATATGTACATGACTGTATTATTTTGCAAAACCGTATAATTTATATCACAAAAAAAAAAAAAAAGAAAGAAACAATAGTATTGAACAACATCAATTTTCAGCATATTAACAATAACAACAAAAATCCAAAAGAAAAATGAATTATAAAAATAAAAATTAAAAAAAAAAAAAAAAAAAAAAAAAAAAAAACCTGCATAAAAGAAAAATTCGAAAAAGCAGTTACCTTGAAGGTTAAAGTGGTGAATGTTTAAACACTTAAACCATGAAGGAGAGGAAGATCTAAGGATGGAAAAACCGAGAAAGATTGATTTTGGGGTTTGAAAAGTTGAGAGTTGAAGAGAGAGAAATTGAAATATGAGAGAGTGTATGAGCCTAAAACTGTTGAGTGTGTGTGTGTGTAGGATAAGGCATTTAGGATTTTAGGATTTTAGGGTTTTAGATACTAGTTACATATTTGGGCTTGGGCTTAATTTTATTAGGTTTGTTCATTTTTTTATTTTTTTTTATTTTATCTAACTTACTATGTTCGAGTTATCAGGTCGGGTTCGGGTTGACCCGAAAATATTTTTGGGTTACATGGGTCATTTTCGAGTTGAAATTTTCAACCTTAATCTAACCCATTTAATTATCAGGTCGGGTTTGTATCGATCCATTTAATTTTTTGACCGACCCATTTAAGTTTTCGAGTCAAAAATCTCAACCCAAACCCATTATTTTTGGGTTGGATTTTTGGGTCGTATCAGCTTTTGTCAGCCCTATACTTCGTAAGTTGAAATTGTTTCCTCCAATTTAACGGGAATAATCCAACCTTTGCTCTGTTCTCCCATTGTTTCGGGGTTTTCTGATGTCCTGCGGGAGAGTTACAATTCCGAGACTGGAACCGGACGCCTGTACCTGCAAAATAACGGAGACTCCTGGGAGCTCCGCCTCCAACGGTCAAGTTAGTACCTGATTAAGGAGTAATTAATGCGGAAATTAAAGTGATTTGGTCTCTCTAGGTGAGAGTGTTTAATGTAGGTAATCTGCTTTGTTAGCGAGATCAACCGGTTATTACTGTGTGTAATTAATGTGTTTTTTCCGTAATGTTTCTGTTCTCCCCCTTAATGAGGATTAAGGGAGGTATTTATAACCTTGGAAAACGTGCCCATCCTAGGTTTAGGTAAACCTAGGGCCGATTGGGCTTCCCTCGGAAGTTGGGCCTGGGTGGCCGGTTTCTCCATTAGGCATGAAGTATGCCACATGTCTTGACATAACAGGTCCAAGGTGGACGAATAAGCGCGTGCCACGTGGGAAGCCCTGACTGTTCCAACTGGGGGACACTTGGCAGGACCTGATTGGTCCACGTGGCGCATTCCGATTGGTGGGAGCAAAATCCCCTAACCATTTGCCCCTCACAGGTGGCACGTGATTGGTCACGTGTTACCTGTGACAGGTGTCGCACTGTAACAGGCGACGACCTGCTACAGGTGTCAGTCGGCGAAAGGACGAGAGATTTTCCCGCCCAAATTTTGAATTCTGAAAGTGACCCTTCGCCTTCTCACTTCGCCTATATAAGGGAGAGTTGTCTTGAGTCATTTTCACACTTTGAGAACTTTTTGAGAACATTCGGACCCCTGAACTTGCTCTGACATTTTGGACCTTTTCTGCCTACCGCCTGTTCTGACAAGCCGACTGCACAGGATTTTCAGAACTTCATCAACCGTCACTCGTTCAGGTAACTCAGTTCTCTTACTCTTAATTTTCTTTTTATTTTCTGAAATGGCACCACGGAAGCACACGATACGACCTAGGTTAGTGATCAGCCGGTCACCGGGGACGGCTGAATCTAGGACTAGGAGTGCCGCCTGCCCTTTTCCGGACCCATCTTTGCCCTTTATACAAAGTCCGACTGTATCTGTGTCTATGCAGAGCAGGATGGCCAGAACGAAAAAGACAGCTAGGATCTCAAATTCAGACGGCTCCTCCCACAGGGTGCCGCTTAGTGAAACATCTGACCAGGCGCCAGTTGTGGAAGTGAAACAAGGCGGCCTGGATGCCGGCAATTCTGTGGGGGAGTCATAGTGACCCCTTCCCATTTAACAGTTAACAAATCTGCTTCTTTTCAAAGAGAGGAGGCGGGCCCCTCCGGGAGAGGGGAAGAGTCGTCCTCTTCGGACTCGTCGGAGGACGATTCCGAGTCAAGCTCTTCTGGCCATGCTTCTTTGGGTACAGAAGAGAAAAACAGCTGCCTGCAAGAGGCGAGACTTTCTCACGCAGTTGAGAAGGGGGACAATTGGGCGGAACCATCCGCCTCTTACCGAGAGCTAAATACCCCCTACTACTGCACGGTACCTCGGGGCCAAATCACAGCCATGCAAGAGAAAGTGGAGAGCTTTATTGCAAACCACACCATGGGCCCCGATTTTCTAGTGTTTGTGCCGGATCCAGAAGACACAGTCGTCTGGCCGGCTGGTTTCAGTTATGATAGCGCCTGCTTTGGCTGCTACGAGGCGGCCATCAAGGCAGGGCTTCGCTTCCCATTACATCCGGCTGTTCAGCGGATTTTGGATGGGTATGAGTTGGGGTTATGGCAGTTAGCCCCAAACTCCTGGGTCAACGTACTCGGCTATGTGGCCGGGTGCGAACTGCACGGGGTGGAGCCGAGCTTCGAGGCTTTCGCCCATATGAACTATCTCAGCCGGACCCCTAAGACAGGCGGTACCGGCTGGTATCAATTGACAAGCCACAGGGGCTACCTCATGACAAGAGGTAAAGCAAACAAGTGGAAGGACTGGCGGAGCACCTTCCTCATCATTGAGAGTTCAGACATTGAGCTGAACAAGCGCTTCAATAGGTGGAACAGGAATCCGCCCCTTCTTGCAGGCGGCCGTAGCATGCCGCCTGTTCCCCCCAAGGCTAAGAAAGAGATCCTTGATAAAGGACTCTTTAAAGTAGAGTCGAGGGTCGACTCTACTTCAGGGGTACGAGAGCAAGTACCCCTGCACTGCGTCCCGAGCTTCAAGTGGCTCTATGACGAGTACTTTTTGGCCGCCTGCGGCCTCAGCAGTCGGTGCTCAAGAGGTAGTCGGCCTGTCGAATACCCTGTTGTTCCATACATTTGTTGTTTATCTTTTATTAACTTTGATGTTTGTTTTTGCAGCTGACGCCATGAGCAAAATCACCGCCTCCAAGACTGCGGCGGCCATGTTGCGGGCCTCTATTATGCAACAAGCTTCAACCGACTCCCCCAAAAAGGGGGCACCCTTGGTGAGCTCCGAACCTTTCACCCTCTTTTTGGAGTGTTTATGCATATACTGACTTTTTTCTTCTGTTTTAGACGGGTACTCCAAGAGCTTCATCTTCCCAACAGTCGGACCCCAAGGCCCGGAAGACGACTGTTGGGAGCTCTCCTGGTTCTGCCAGGAAACAGGTGGCGGCTGAGAAGCAGCCGGCCACTTCTTCTAAAACTCCAACTAGGCCGCCTAGAGGTATGAAGTTGTCCTTGTAAATTTTAGACTTGCTCCCTTTTTTACTAAGTCTAATCCGTTTGTTTATGCTTGATGCAGCCGGCCCCCAGGAGACTGACTTGGTAGAGATGGCCAAGTCTATGATCAGGGCAGTTCCTCCAGCTGAAAGGGAGGCGGTCAGGGGTGTCGGCACCCTTGACCTTGACGGGATTGCAGGGGTCCTTGCTGAGGTATACTTAGCATATTTTTGAGTATTTGAATTTCAGGACGCCTGTTTTATTTTTTGTTTGGAAACTGACGCCTGTTTCTTTGTACTTAGGCCCTGCTCCGAGTGAACGGCCTTCGCAAGCCGCTTGTTCGGAAGAACAAAGAGGTAAAGGCTGCAAAAGCTATGGCCGCCTCTGACTGTGATAAGGCAATGTTTCAAATTGCCCAAAATGAAGTTCTGACCATTGATATTCTTTATTATCAGGCGCAGGCTACCGCCGCTGTTCGGGCTCAGTTAGAGGCGGCCCAGAAGAAGAATGACGAGCTGGAGGCGACCATCACAAATCTCAAGGCCGAGCTGAAACCTCTTCGCCTGAAAATGTACTCTTACGAAGCCATGGAGAAATCCTTGGCCAGCGTAAAGGAACGCCTGGTGACCCAGGAGAAGAGTCTTACCCAAGAGCTCTCGGAAAAGGCCGAGCAAGAGAAGAAAGAGCTGGTCCGGGAGATGATGGAAGACTCCGCTCAAATCCAGCGCATGACCTGGGGCCGCCTCTTCCCCAGTGCCGACTTTGCCTCTTGGGAAAGAACGTAACGCCAGTGTTCGGATACATATAATCAAGAGATCCTGGCGGCTGCTGAAGAAGAGGCGTTGGAGGAAGCGTTGGAGGAGGAGGAGCCGGTAGTGGCGCTTGTGCCGCTTGGGGGTAAGGCATCAAAAAAGGATGTAGTTGAAGCCGAGTCCAGCAAGAAGAGTGCTGACCAGGCGGCAGCTGCTAATACTGAACTGCCCCCTTCTTAGGCTTTATGTATTCTTTCCACGGCCTGCATGCCGTTTGCTTTGTATTTACCCGGCCAGGGGGCCGGGGCTTTGAATATTTTGCTGGTCTTTAATGACCGGCTTATTTTTAATGAATTTTTGTTTTGCCTCAAATTTGTCTAAGTATTGAATATTCCAATATCCAATTGTTCACTAGACCGACTGTTTTAAATGGCCGATAGTTACAGACAGGTACGGAAAATTAGTCACGCCGCCTATGCCCCTGGACGACTGGTTGTCTGTTTCCAGGATAGACGATCAGTCGGCCATTTATCCAATCAGTATTCGAACTATTTTAAAGACTGGATCCTTTTTAGGCAGGCGGTCCTGTCTTTTGTAAATTTAACCAAGTAGGAAAGTGGTCTGACCAAGTAAACATGAGTGTTACCTAGTCGCTAAGGAACTGAGTAGTTGAGATAACAAGCGGCGGGTACCGGTTGTTTCCCTTTATTTAATATTTGTTGGCTTTTAACTCGTAATTTGTTAACTTAGCAGGAGTAGTGGTTGAGAGCCCCTGTTTGATAAAAACAAGCGGACGACTCATACCTTTTAGGCTCCATACTAAGTTTGAGGGAGTGACTATAAGTTAACATAGGAGTTACTTAGTCTCCGTCACACTAGATTGAGTAGTAGAGGTTCCAGGCGGCGGAGGCCGGCTGATCCCCTTGATTCGCCAATGTTTGTTGGCTATTAACTCAAGAGGTACCCCCTGCATTTATCCCAAGTAATACAGGCGGTCATCTGACTCAGATGTCAACTGCTACCACTGGTTTGGTTAGTGATAGAGGTATCCTCGTCTCAAAAACGGCTACGTGGTTGTCCTTGGGGACAGTCGTATAGGTGCCGTGTAATTAGTTTATAGAACAATGTTCCACCCAAAAGGGAGCTGCTCTCTGCGACGAATTTCATCTGGAGGGATGCCGCCGGACGCCTGCTATGATGTTGGGACAGGTCGTAGTAGTTTTGTAAATTTGATCAGTTGGCTTGGCGCCTTGTCTGATCATTCGGCCTGTGGCCTTGGTAAGTTCTTGGTGAACGTAGGTGCTAAGTAAAAGGAGGGTAGCCGCCTGTTAGGCACAGGGTCGACCAGGCCCCAATCTTTTTAGCTAAGTATTAGGGGGGTGGCTATGTGTTTGGAACTAGTCGGCCATCTTCTTATGGAGAGTAGCCGACTATATGTCCAGACGACATGCCCCTAAATAGAGTAAAATACTCAATGGAGAGTGGCCGACTGTAAAGGTACAGACGGCATGCCCCTCTGAAGTAAAAATACTCAATGGAGAGTAGCCGACTGTAAAAGTTCAGACGGCATGCCACTCTAAAAATAGAGTAAAACTCAATGGAGAGTAGCCGACTGTAAAGGTACAGACGGCATGCCCCTCTTTAAGTAAGTAAAAATTAAACATGGAGAGTAGCCGACTATTTGTTAGTAGGCGTGCCCCTCTTAGTACGAAATTGAATAGTAAGTGCAAACTTTTATTAAATAGCTCTTGACTATTTACATCATTCAAAAGAAATATTTCTTAAGATTATCTACATTCCAAGTTCGAGGCAACGGTTGTCCGTCTGGTGTTTCCAGACGGTAGGTACCGTCCCTGACTTCCTCATAGATTCGGTAGGGTCCTTCCCAGTTGGGAGTTAGTTTGCCAGACTCATTAGCCCTACCAACTGCTTCCATTTTTCTAAGTACAAAGTCCCCTACTTTGAGTGGACGCCTGTGTACTTTTTTGTTGTATGATCTAGTCATTCTCAGGCGATAGATCTCATGGCGCAAGACAGCATTGCCCCTCTTTTCAGGAAGTGAGTCTAATGACAGGCGCATGGCTTCCCAGTTTGCCTCTTCGTCATATAGCATTACTCGAAGAGTCGGCTCGTAGTGTTCTATTGGAAGAACAGCTTCCGCACCGTAAGTTAGGAGGAATGGAGTTTCTCCAGTCGCCCCTTTTTCAGTCGTCCTAATGGCCCAGAGAACATGTGGTAGTTCATCCGCCCATAGGCCGCCTGCTCGTTCAATCTTTTTCTTGAGACCGTCTGAGATGATTTTATTAAAGGCTTCTACCTGGTCGTTTGCTTGTGGACGGCCGACAGATGCAAAGTAGTTTGCAATTCCTTGGTCACCCAACTAGCTTTTGAGAACAGGCGTCTCAAATTGGGGACCATTATCAAAAACCATAGACATGGGAACCCCGAACCGAGTGATGACATTTCTCCAAATGAATGAAATTACATCTTTCGTCTTGATTCCCTTTACAGCCTCCGCCTCTACCCATTTAGTGAAGTAGTCGACGGCAACAAGTATGTACCTCCTTCCGCCTGTAGCAGGCGTATATGGACCCAGAATGTCCATGCCCCACTTAGCAAACGGTAGTGGGCTGTGAATGGTAGTGAGGTCAGTAGCCGGACGGTGAATTAGTTTGCCAAACCTTTGGCACTTGTCACATTTTTTCACCATCTCCATTGCATCTGCTTCCAGAGTAGGCCAAAAGTAGCCCTGCCGCCTTGCCCTTTGAGCAAGCGTCCTACCGCCTATATGAGAAGCACAGTAACCAGAGTGAAGATCGTCTAGTATCTCTCGTCCCTTTTCTGGAGTAACACACTTTAAGAAGGGTTGAAGGTACCCCTTTTTGTGAAGTTCTCCCTTTATCATTTCAAAACAGGTGGCTCGTTTTTTCAGTGCTGCCGCCTGTTGAGGATCATCCGGCAGTGTACCGTTTGTCAGATATGCCCTGATTGAATCCATCCAGGTTGAGCTTCTGTCTAGGATTCCAATAGGGTTTTCCTCGATGCTTCTCTTCTCCATTACTTCCCAAATAACAGTTCGAGGAGTATCAGAGGAGGCGGATGATGCTAATTTTGACAGTGCATCCGCCTGGTTGTTTTCTGTTCTCGGCACTTGGATCAGATGGAAATCCTCAAGGGAGCCGACTGCTTGTCGGACCGCCTGTAAATACTTGATCATGGCCGGATGGGTTGCTTCGTATTCGCCATTGTACTGACTCACTATCAATTGTGAATCGGAACAGGCGTCTATTTTTCTTGCCCCTGCCGCCTTGCACATGCGGATCCCGGCTAGTAAAGCTTCATATTCTTCCTCATTGTTTGAAGCCTGAAAACTGAAGCGTAGAGCATACTCGTACCTGTCGCCCTCTGGCGACTGACATATGACGCCTGCTCCACAACCATTTGAAGTAGAGCTTCTGTCCACATATACCTTCCATACTTGGTCTGGAACTTGAGAGTCAGGAGGACGAGTCATCTCTACAATAAAATCAGCAAAGGCTTGCCCCTTCACTGCTTTTCTAGGCTCGAATGTAACTTCGAGGCTCTGTATTTCTATGGCCCATTTGATCATTCGGCCTGACGACTCCATGATGGTAAGTGGCCGCTTGATAGGTTGGTCTGTATACACGACGACTGCATGTGCCAAAAAGTAGGGCTTCAATTTTTTAACAGCCATGAAGAGTGCAAGACCAAATTTCTCCACTAGGGGATACCTCAACTCGGCATTTTTCAGTACGTGACTGACAAAGTAGACCGGGAGCTGACATCCGTCTCTTTCAGCAAGGAGAACAGCGCTTAACGCATGATCAGAGACGGCCAGGTACATGTAGAGTACCTCTTTGGGCAAAGGGCTGACCAGCCTCGGCAAGGAATGCAAGTGAACTTTTAATTTCTGGAAGGCGGCCTCAGCATCCGGCCCCCATTCAAACCTTGCCTTTTTCTTAATTGCCTGGAAAAAGTATAGGCATTTGTCGCCTGATCGGCTTAGAAATCTTCCCAAGGCCGCCAGACAACCTGTTAACTTCTGAACCTCTCGGATGGTACGAGGCGACTGCATGTCAATGACCGCCTGCACCTTCTAAGGGTTCGCCTCTATTCCTCTCTGATTGATAAGGAATCCGAGAAATTTCCCAGACTCAACTCCAAATACACATTTCTTGGGATTGAGCATGACATGGTGCCGCCTGAGTGTGGCGAAAGTTTCTCGGAGGTCCGACAGATGATCTTTCTGAAGTTTAGTCTTGACAATCATATCATCAATGTATGCCTCGACGTTTCTCCCAATCTGATCAAAGAACACAGTGTTTATCATTCGTTGGAAGGTAGCCGGGGCATTCTTAAGACCAAACGGCATGACCGTGTAACAGTATAACCCCTGATCAGTGACGAAGGCCGTCTTCTCCTGATCTTTCTTCCATAAAGGAATTTGATGGAAACCAGAATAGGCGTCCATAAAACTCATCAAGGCATGGCCGGCTGTTGAGTCGACCAGGTTATCAATTTTAGGCAGAGGGTAACTGTCTTTGGGGCACGCCTTGTTTAAGTCTGTGTAGTCTACACACATTCGCCAGGTGCCATTCGGCTTTTTAACAAGCACCACATTTGCAACCCAGTCTGGGAAGTAACATTGCCGAATGAACCCTGCATCAAGTAATTTTTTAACTTCGGCGGCTGCCGCCTGACTTCTTTCTTCGTTATGGTTCCGCTTCTTTTGCCGTACCGGCTTCTTTTTCGGATCCACGGCCAGTTTATGTACCGCCAGATCAGGACTAATGCCTGGCATTTCATGGACTTCGAATGCAAAGATGTCCTTGTATTCTTTCAATAGTTTGTGAAAGTTGTCACCAAGGTTTCTCAGAGCAGTCGTCCCAACTTTGACTGTTCGGTCAGGACGTGAGTCGTCTAAGATCAGGTCCGCATGCTCACCAGCCGGCTGAGGGCGGAACTCATCAGGTCGCTCCTCTGCCAATGATTGCTATTTTCTTTCTTTTCTTGCGGCCCCTGTCTGGGATGCCTTTCTCTTTTTGCCGCCTGCTTCTTGAACAGGCACACTCTCCTTGTCAAGGTCTGTTTTTTCACCGCTTGACCCAGTAGCCATAACAGTGGGCTTGACATCCGAGAGATAGCACTCTCGGGCCATCCTCTGATCTCCCCTTAGGGAGCCGACTGTTCCATTATCCCTCTCAAACTTGAGCAACATAAGAGATAGGATTATAACAGCCTTGGAATTATTCAGGGTAGGTCGACCCAGAATCATGTTGTAGGCCGAGAGTTCCTCTACTACCAGGAACCGGACTACCATGTGTCGTCCTTCCCCTTTTTCGCCCAGGCGGACGGGTAAATCTACTCGTCCCAGTGGGTGGACGACTCCTCCTCCAAACCCTACTAAAGGGTGGGAGGCCGGATGTATGCAATCAGTCTGATATTTTAGTTTCGACAGACATTTGCTACTGATGAGATCTGAGGAGCTTCCGGTATCTATGAGGATTCGGCCAACTCTCTGGTTGGCCACTTTACATTCAATAACGAGAGGGTCGTCATGCGGCCCCCTTACCCCTTCTAGATCCTCTTCAGTGATGACAATCTCAGGAAATGAATATTTGGACGGCCGTTCTTGGTGAACGGAATTTACATCTAACCGCCTGATATTGTCTTTGTTGCCCCTAATAGTGGGGCTGCCTCCTGAGAAGCCGCCTGCAATGGTGTAGACGACTGCATCATCTGTATCAGAGTTGTCGGCCTGCTGATTCTTTTTGGCCGACTGCTTTTTTGAGGAAGTGTTCCCCGTAGATTTCTTGACATAAGTGTCAAGATCACCTTGCTCAGCCAGGCGGTCTAGGTAACGCATGAGACTGATGCAGTCATTGGTGTGATGACCAACATCATCATGATAAGCACAGAATTTATCTTGGTTCCGGTTGTTTGCAGAACCCTTCATGGGGACCGGCTTCTCAATTGAGATCCGTCCCTTGATTTCTTTTAGGATAAACTGGTTATCCTTGTTAAACGCATACTTTGGGGAGTATGGTTTGAATTCTTTTTTCTTTTTCTGAGCCGGCTGTTTAGAGGAATCAGCCGCCCAGACCTCTTTTCTTTTCTCATCTTTGTTTGACGACTGTTTCTGTCGTCCTTCTCTTTTGTCGAACCTTTTCCCGTCCGACTGTTTTATCGTACAAAGATCAGTCGCCTGTATATAGGCTTCTGCTTCAATCAAGGCCTCTTGAAGAGTCGCCACCCTTTTTCGAACCAAATCAAATTTGAAGGTAGACCCGTCTTTGAGACCTCTGAAAAAGTCAGTATAAGCTACCTCATCCGGTAACCCTTGAATCTGTATTCTCATCAGGTTAAACCGCCTGATGTAAGAACGAAGCCCCTCCTTCTCGCCCTGCTAAATTGTTCCCAAATCAAGGGTCGTTTTCTTCGCAGGGATGTTCATGGCGAAGTTGGAGGTAAATAAGTAAGCAAGCGTCCTGAAGCTATTTACACAACCAGTCGGCAGGTTGCCGAACCATTGCTGTGCGATTCCTTTGAGAGTCGCTGGGAAACACTTGCACCAAGTGGGATCATCCAACCCTTGAAGGTACATCAGGTTGGTGAATGCCATCAGATGGTCTTCTGGGTTAGTAGTGCCGTCATAGGCACCTACTAGTACATTTTTCACTTTGGCCGGCTGAGCGGCTTCAGTAATTTCCTTGGAGAAGGCCGACGGCTGTTCACCAAGTCTAAGAAACCGTAGCTGCCAGTCCATAGGTTGGACTTTTTTGCTGCAGGTCCACCAAACGGAGGTGGCTGCAAAAAATACTGTTGTTGCGGCACAAATGGTAAGTTTGGTACCGCCTGGTCACTATGAAAGCCGGACTGACGGGAGGTGCCGCCTGACTGACTCTCATGGTACGACTGAGTATGCCTCATCGAGGCATTTCGCAAACTGTCTTGAAAGTTTGAAGTAGAGGCCGACTCTGACAATCGGTCACTCTTCTTCTGCTCTAGCAGTAGCCGAGCATCTGTGAATGTTTGCTTCGACCCGTCCGCCTGAATATGACGAACATGTTTCCTATTTCCTGTAGGATAACGGAATTTTGTGAAATCAAGGGCAGGTGGCTCCCGCTTCCTAGATTTAGGATGAGGAGTCGCCTCTCGCCCTTGAACTGGCTTCCTCTTCAGTGAAGTGGAGGGTTTCTTGGCCGACTGCTCCTTGACTGGAGCAGGCGGCTTCTTGTTGATCAACTCTTGAATCTCTCCCTTGAAGTCCCTCATGAAGGTCATGAGTTCGTTCCTTGTGATGGGAGCAGACCCATCAGTCGGCTGTTGCCGAACAGGCGGTGCGCCTGCTGGCTCGCTTCCTGTTTGAAGATGCTCCCGTTCCCTCCTTTCGGTATGACGGGTACGTCGGGCCCTTAGGGTCCCGTCTGAAGCTGTATGAGCTTCAACTTCAAATTCACTTTCGGTATCATGGTCCGACTGAACTTGAGGGTCGTCTAGGGGACGCCTCTCTTCAGGAGTCGGTACAGACTTGGATGCCATCTCATAAGTACTCTCCCCACAAACGGCGCCAAATGTTTCGGGGTTTTCTGATGTCCTGCGGGAGAGTTACAATTCCGAGACTGGAACCAGACGCCTGTACCTGCAAAATAACGGAGACTCCTGGGAGCTCCGCCTCCAACGGTCAAGTTAGTACCTGATTAAGGAGTAATTAATGCAGAAATTAAAGTGATTTGGTCTCTCTAGGTGAGAGTGTTTAATGTAGGTAATCTGCTTTGTTAGCGAGATCAGTCGGTTATTACTGTGTGTAATTAATGTGTTTTTTCCGTAATGTTTCTGTTCTCCCCCTTAATGAGGATTAAGGGAGATATTTATAACCTTGGAAAACGTGCCCATCCTAGGTTTAGGTAAACCTAGGGCCGATTGGGCTTCCCTCGGAAGTTGGGCCTGGGTGGCCGGTTTCTCCATTAGGCATGGAGTATGCCACATGTCTTGACATAACAGGTCCAAGGTGGACGAATAAGCGCGTGCCACGTGGGAAGCCCTGACTGTTCCAACTGGGGGACACTTGGCAGGACCTGATTGGTCCACGTGGCGCATTCCGATTGGTGGGAGCAAAATCCCCTAACCACCCATAATAATCCAACCTTTCGATTATTCCGCATTAATCCAACCTTTGCCCCCCATTTTCTCCCAGCAACCCTTTTTAACTGGCAGTCGGCTAAAGAAATCAATCTTATTGCCGTTGACATGTTGACTGTTTGCTTTCCCTCTTCAATGAATTAGGCGCCATTACTACTCCAACCACTTGTGTCACCATCACCATCAATTGATGAGCGTTTATCGCCATTACTTCTCCCTTCAAATTACTTTTTTTCCTTACTGTTTTCACTCTCCTCCTTTCACTCTCAATTACTGCTCTCCACTCTGTTCTACCTAAATTTGTACTTGGTGAAAGCAGAACGAATTCGCGCAGGAGACTACTGTGGTCCTCGAATCAACGCATTACACATGGAGGTATGTCATCAATGAACCCTAAATTTTTTTCCTTTTATGGGTAATTGTATGTTAGGTGTGGTAAATTTGCTTTTTTTGGATGCCTATGCTATGTAATTGCGACAATTGTTGTGATGTTTGCTGTAGTGTTATGAATGTGGTGTTTGATAATAATTGATTGTTTTATTGCGAATTTTTTGCTCTGCTTTGGTTTATTGGTTGTAAATTGTTGTGTATGTTGTGGTTTATTGGTAGATTGATGACCCTTTCTCTGCTGTCACACTGAAGTATCGTTTTGGGGGTGTTTTCAAAACCTATGCAAATGGAGAGGTAGTATATAAAAGTGGAAAATTTAGGACTTTTTGCATTGATACTGACAAGTTGTGTTGGTGGTGGTTGGAAGATTTTGCAAAAGAATGTGGGGACTATGATAAGATAGACTTTCTGTTTTATTAAGTTCCTGGTATGACCTTAGCAAATGGTTTGAGAAAGGTTTACTCAGACCTTGAAGTGCTGGAGATAAGGAGTTTAGTTGAGAAAAACAGATGTATTGAAATTTATGTGTGTGATGGAATGGAGGGCCCACATTTTCAACCTAAGCAGAAGTTGCCAATAAGGAGGTGCCCACCCAAAACCTTAATGATAAAAGATGCTTCCAACCAGAAAGATGCTTGTACCTCAGATCTTGTCTCACAAAAATCTAAGCCACCTTACACTCAACCCTTAATAAAGCAAAAAAAAAAGACAGACACACACCCACACCTCTCTCTGCATATACCATTAGCAGTCAATACAGTCAAACAACATTTGCTTCTCCTTTCACATAACCTAACCCAAACTCACCCCAAAAGATCATTGAGGATGACCCTTGGCTAGATAACAGAGCAGGAAGCCCAGTTGAATGGAATGAGCTTATAAAATATTCTGAGCAGACTCAGGATTCAGATCCAGTCTACGATCCTATCACTGATAAAGGAAAAGGGATTGGTGTGGTAGTGGATGACCCTTGGCTAGATAACAGACCAGAAAACCCACTACAATGGAATGAGCTTTTAAACTTTTCTGAGCAGAGTGAGGATTCAGATCCACTATATGATCCTATCACTGAGGATGAGTTAGATGGAAGTTTAGATCTACAAGATGAGTTTGATGAGCAGGAGGAGGGGTTCAATGAAAGTTTGCTTGGGGATGATGGAGGTTATGAAACAGAAGTAGATGATGAAGAGTTCAAAACTGCAAAAGAGAGGGTGAGGACTTGTTCTACTAAGCTTGTTGAAATAGCAAAGCAACTTCAGAGGGAAGCTGCAGAAGGGAGGTTAGGCAACCATGGGGAACAGACTCAAGTAGGAGGAGCAACAGTAGGGACTGGTCAGGAAGGAAATGAGAGTGAATATGATGACAGTGATGATGATTTACTGACTCCAGGAAACAGTGATGAGGATGAAACTAGGGAAGAAAGAAAGAAGAGGTCAGGTACTCTGGTGAAAGCAGACACAGATTTTGATGTGTTCACTTGGAAGGTTGGTCAAAGGTTTGCATCTAGGGATGATTTTAAAGATGCAGTGGCTAAGTATGCTATATTACAGGGAAGGGATCTAGTATTTGAGATCAGTGACCAAAAAAGGAAGCAAAGACTTGGAGTTGGGTGTGTGCCAGGCTGTGGTTTTTACCTGTATGGTGCTTAGGATTCTAGGAGAGCAACATTTGTGGTTAAAAGGGTTGAGTCAGACCATACCTATCAAAGAAACATGAAAAGAAACAGACAACTGAAGTCTACTTGGGTAGCTAGGCAATTTTTAGAGGTGTTCAAAAGTAGACCCCATTGGCCTGCCAAAGAGATCATTGAGACAATCAGGAGGGCTTTTAAGGTGGTAGTGAGGAGGGGATTTGCATATAAGGTGAAATATGCTGCACACAAATTGCTCCATGGGTCAATGCATGAGCATTATCAAAAGGTTGTAGGTACCTGGCTGCTTTGAAGAGTAGTAGTCCAGGGAGTTCACTTGAGTTGGTGACTGTGACAACACTGAAGAAAAAGCCACTCACACCTGTTTTCCAAAGATTGTTTACTTGTTTTGAGGGTTTGCAAAATGGTTGGAAAGAGGGGTGTAGAAGGGTGATTTGTGTGGATGGGTGTATTCTGGAAACTTTTATAGGAGGGCAGCTGTTGACAGCAGTTGGCAGGGATGGCAATGAGCAAATGTATCTCATTGCCTGGGCAGTTGCTGAGGGGGAAAACTATCTGTATTGGGAGTGGTTCTCTGGGGAACTTCAAAAGTGTCTAGATCTTGGAGATGGAGAAGGGATCTGCATCATTTCAGATGAACACATGGTATGTCTTCTGTCTGTTGAAGTTGTTTTCATTGTTATGCATTTTATTGCCTTATTTGTGATATATGGTTATGTTGTTTGTTGTGAAGGCTATCTTGAATGGTGTTAGAGTTGTCCTCCCTAGGGCAGAGCACGGACACTGTGCTAGGCATGTGTTTGCATTGTGGCAAAGAACTTATAAGGGGGATGATTTGAAGCTTCTGTTTTGGACAATAGCTAAGGCATACAACTTAGCTGATTATAATGATGCTTTAGAGAAGCTGGAGACATTAAACTCATATGCTGCCACTGCATTTAAAGGCTACAACCCTAAGCTATTCTGTAGAGCCTTCTTGGACACATCTGTGAAAACAGATGCAATCACTAGTAACATGGCTGAGACCTTTAATGGGTATATCATCAATGCTAGAACAAAGCATTTGATTTATATGCTTGAGGAAATTAGGGCTGCCTTGATGCAGAGGCTTGTGCTAAAGAGGATTGAAATGCAGAAATGTACTTCAGTTCTTTGCCCTATATTCTGAAGAAGCTTGAGAAAGAGAAAGACAAAGTTGCATACTGTGATGTCATGCCTTCAATTGAATCATTGTTTAATGTTAGCTACCAGCTAGATCAATTAGTTGTGAATTTGGAGATCGACAAGAACATGTACTTGTAGAAAGTGGGACATGGTTGGAATACCATGTTTCCATGCAGTTGCATGCATCTTTTTCCTGCACCAAAATGCTGAAGACTATGTTGATAAATGGTACAGGAAGGATGTGTACATGAAAGCTTATGCAGGTTTGTTTTTAGTTAAAGTTAGGCTTATGTTGTCAATGTTGATGTTGTTAATATATGATTATGCTCTCTATTTAAGGGTCAATTCCACCATGTGAGGGGGAAGGACATTGGCCACAAGTGAATTGTAACCTTGAACCCCCTCCCATCAAGATAAGACCAGGCAGGCTTAGGAAAAATAGGATCAAGGATCCTCATGAGAATCCCAAGAAACCAGGGACATTGACAAGGGTTGGCATGGAAATGACCTGCAGTGTGTGTAAAGAGAAGGGTCATAACAAAAGAAGGTGTCCAAACAACAACACATCTACTGCTAGTGAACCTCCAGCAAAAAGACCAAAGGGCAAACCAAGGAATGATGGTCAGGTACCCCATTCAGAAGGGTCTGCTGACCAACAAACTCAAATCTCTACTATGCAGCAACCTACTGGTGCCACCCAACAACATCACCTTGCTACTACACAACCTAACCAGCTTAGGAGAGAGGGGAGGATGATAAGAGGAGGACCTGGTTTAAGAGGAGGACCTGGTTCAAGAGGTGGCAGATCCTCTTCTACTGCATCTGTTAGGGGGAGCACTGGAACAGGACAAGGAGGAAGGGGAAGAGGAAGAGGAAGGAACAGACCTCCTATTGGTGTTGGGATGCTTATTTCAGCTGATGGCAGTGCTATCCAAGGAGTGAGTTAGCTCATTTCACTCTGTTTAGTTTCATGTCTTTATGATCTTCTTTGTTCACTTACATTGTGTTGTCATGTGTTTACAGGGACCTTCTCAAGGCAGGTAGAATGACCCTGGAACTCAAGGCAGCCAAGTTTGACAAGCTGTGATGAGGTGTTCAACACAACAACAACAAGTACCTGGATCAAACTAAGATGGTGACATGTAATTTTAGCCATATTTTGAGTACAATATGTACTCTGAATATTTTAGCCTATCAGTTGCATGTATTGACAATATTTTAACCTTTATTTTGACTTAGGGAATATTTTGTGAACAATGTTTTAGGCTATTAATTATGTATGGTTTATGCTACACTATCAATATGGTGGCATGTAATTTATGCCTATCATTGTTGGCCAAATTATTATCAACTATGTATGGTTTGTCATGCACTGTCAACATGGTTTTTGCTACACTGTCAACACATTTCACCAAGGCATATACATATATATGCACACAGAAAAGATTGAGTGTTTCTAAACACCTTCCTTTTATTAATAACTTCAACACATTACATTCAACAATTCTAACATAACCTACTTCAAATACATCACAATAATCCCAAATAACACCCATGGCAACATTAAAGCCAAAGAAAAATTCTTCGCATTCCTAGAACTCTTCATAAGTTCAATTCGCATTTGAGAAACCTCTGCTTTCAACTCCTGCAAGTCTTCTTCTATGTTCTCCTTTTTCAATTGCAACTTCTTAACCTTCTCTTCAACCATCTGCTTCTGCATTTCCAATTCCGCAATTGTGGTTTCCTTCTCGAACAACTGAAACCGGAGTTCATCCTCTATTTCTCTAACACCACCAATCCACTTGAAAAAACCATAATCCGCATCCTGAAATTGAAAAACACACAACCAGTATTAAATTCCCAAATAAACCCTAAATTGTAATCCCTAATTCAATTACAATAACAACGCAACTCACAGGCCATGAGTGACAGCCATAGAATTTCATTCTAGAATTTGGACCATTCTTCACAGTACGCACCATCGCATCAGTTCCACATTTGCATTTCAAGTTCGACAGACAACCCCTTGAAGAAGACAAACCAGAATTGCAACTTCCTCGATGTTTTGCCCTATCCATAATTACAGATTTTTCTAAATTAATTCGCAACCTCAAATAATAAAGCAGGATTGAGAAAGAATGGTTGTGAAGAATCGAGGAGGAACACACAAGGGGAAAGCTGAACAGAGGAGGGAGGGGGGTTGTTAAATAAAGGGGAGTTTTTTCTATTTTTTAAAAAACCAAAATAATTCAAACAACGGTAAGTGCCACGTCATCATAAAACCGGTTGATACCGATTGTTGACCTACAAGGGTTGCTGGGAGAAAATGGGGGGCAAAGGTTGGATAAATGCGGAATAATCGAAAGGTTGAATTAATATGGGAGAACGGAGCAAAGGTTGGATTATTCCCATTAAATTTTCCTAAACCTTATAACAAGGAACATCGGCTATTGATTTAAGAAGCAGAGCTCCTAAAAATGTCCTTGACTGAAAGCAAAGGTTGAACAAATGTTATTTCCTACCTTCCACAACCCCCAAGCCTCAGCAACCAAACATAAGAGTAATAACATACAAAGATACACACATCAGACAAATGTCGGTCGATGCACAGAAAATCAGTTTCGTTGTTCATATTAGCTAGAAATTGACTAGCAACACAACTAATACAAGTGTTATTTCAATGTAACACAAGGATTCTCCAATCCCCAAATATAAACTGTATAGTGCTTGAGAAGCAATATATTGGGATAGTGAAGTGATTTGTCTTTAAATCCACCAAATCACCCATACCCATCCCACTTTAAGGCTATATTAGCAATTAACTAGTAGCCAAACGCAAGGATTTAAAGATTATTGTTTAAACCTCACTACAAAAAGATCGTAATTCACACATCTAACTGCAAGCAGACATTTTGAGAGCCTATGCCGACCTTCTGAAGATGCTATAAGCCACAGCAACAGTTGCTACAGCACCAACAACAGCGCCGACCATCAGAAGATCACTCTGCTCCCATTTTCCTGCCCAAGCTGGCAAGCATACAGTGCCTTTCTTGCAAGGCTCATCTGAGGCTTTCTTTGGGCTTACTTCTGCAACTTCTCCATTGGCAACAGAGCCATCCCTGCAACAAGAAACTGCATTTGTACCCTGGCAACAGCCTGTTGTACTTTCCTTAACCTCAGTTTCCTGTGATTTCTCTTCAGTTTTCTCCTGAATGTTTTCAGTTGTGGGTTTGTTCTCTTCTTTTTCAGCAGCCTCTAATTTCAAGCCCATTTGACCCCTGAAATTGATCGTCAAGTGTCAAAGATACATGCAGTAACACACCTCCCATTAAACTTCTCAAGGCACAAGGTACTCAAGTTTTTTTAAAGTTCATTTTTTTTTCCAGAAAACTCTTAATTTTTTTTTTATTAAAAATAAAAAGTTACATACGCGTTAAAAAGAAATTTCCTAATTTTTAGGCAATGATCAGAGTTTGGATTTTAAAGGCAAAAATGTCCTACATTATGAAGCCCAAAGCTTAGAGTGCATACCAATTTGGGACATGGAACAGGGTATACCACATTCAAACTTGCTAAAACTATAAACAGCATCCAACAAGAAATAATTTAACAGACCTAACTGAAGCCATAAGACAACATACCTCCATAACTTTTCTATGATTTCTCCTTTGCCAATATGCACATCAAGCAAGTCTGGCACATCAGTTGGAGTGACATAACCATACCTGCAAACCAGCAAGTAACTAATTAGTCCCTGACAACATATCACTGCAAATGTCAAGCAAATGAAAAGAAAGATAATAGTGTCATACCAATCCCCAGTAACCTTTCCCTCAGCATTTGTCCCAAAGATGATCAAATTTCCAGCGTACTTGTGACCCCCAACATGAGAACAAGCACTCATGAAAACCTTATCATTCAAATCCCTTGACTGAATCTCCTCCTTGAACTTTTCAATGAGGACAGGACCACATTCACCACACCTTTTATCCCTGCTACCATGGGAGCAAACAAAAACATATGCACCAACTAAGGATTCAGGTACTTCAGAACCCCATGTCTTACCATTCACAAGAACGTCATCAACAAAAGCATCAACATCTGACTCCTTCAACCCCCTACAATCACCAAAATATTCAATTTAGAGCTGAAGAAGCAATAATGAAAAAATAAATAAATAAAGGTCACAACCAAAAACAAAAAAAATGAAAAAAAAAGGCAAAGCAAAAATATACCGTCGAGAAATAATAAGGCCTACATTTCATAGCTAATCGCTAGTAAAAATAAGGTAAATTTGTCCAAAAAAAAAAAAAAAGGGCCTTTTAAAGTTCAAATTTTGTGAAATACTATTTTGTTTTTTATTACTTTTTAAAGAAAGCTCCTGATAAAATGGAATTTACTAAAAGTAACACCTTTTGATCAGAATCCAGCCTCTCTCTCTCTCTCTCTCTCTTTGATCTTAATCTTTTCTCCTTTTATATTCCATCTAATTCCTTTTTCTCTCCCTGAATTCATCTTAGCCTCAATTTACTTGTTACATCAAATATTAAAAAGGCTCCAGTAGAAGTGGTTTCACAGCATATATACCGTTAAATCTTCTGCTATAATTGATTGAAAAACCCAAATCACCTACCAACAATGTAATATTGTGTGTCTCAAGTGGTTTTGTATTTTTTACAAGCATTACCCCAAAACAGCAAGTATGCTATATTCAATGTTCCTATTCCATCTAATTCCTTTTTCTCTCCCTGAATTCATCTTAGCCTCAATTTACTTGTTACATCAAATATTAAAAAGGCTCCAGTAGAAGTGGTTTCACAGCATATATACCGTTAAACCTTCCGCTATAACTGATTGAAAAACCCAAATCAGCTACCAACAATGTAATATTGTGTGTCTCAAGTGGTTTTGTATTTTTTACAAGCATTACCCCAAAACAGCAGGTATGCTATATTCAATGTTCCTCTATTGAAAATCTATTTCTTAAGGATATCAAGCCAATTTATATTCAGATTTTTTATTCAACACGATTGAAATTCTTGCTATTACAGCTCTCATTCTTTTTTTGCCCCATTAAAAGTTATATTCAAAGAGAACTGATTACCCGTGGAATAGAAAGAATAATACGATTATGGGATTATAGTAACAATCTGATCAAACAGCCTTGCACAACATAGTGATGAGTTATGAGGATGATGAAAAACAACCACCATAGAAAAAAGAAGTGAGAGATAGGGTGTTGTATTTAATTACTCTTCTCTTTGCAATTGAAACCTTGATTTCTATTTAGAATTTTGGTAGACAAAATTAGATTATATGTTATTCAAGATAGTTCAACGTTTATACATGCAAAATGGGGAAGATTCTCACCCAAACATTGAAAATCAATCACAGCTTAAAATGAAAGTACAAGAAACGGAACCTATTGGATTTGCAAGGAGAGCAAAAAAAAGTTAATGTTGTTGATGAACAAATGAAGATAATAAAAGGGGGAAGAGAATCGGCGTGAGAGGGAAAAATTAGAAAAGGAGTGTGCGCTTCACACACCATAAGACACGGATATCTAACTTTATTGGCTGGATTCTGAGAAAATAGTGCTAATTTTAATAAAATTCACATTAAAAGTTGCTTTCACACAAATAATAAATCATAAAAGGTATTATTTCAAAAAAAATTGTGTTTTAAAACGACTTTTTTCTACAAATTTTTCTCAACTCCTAAACGTCATCAATGAGATCAAATAGAAATCAACATTAAATAGTGAAATAATGGAAGTCGTAATGAAATTTGTTTACCTATATTTGACCATCTCTGGGAAAATGTATAAATCACCATCTGAGCACTCATCCCCATTGCAGCCACCACATATGGTCAGACGAGTCTGCATAATAAGAGACGAACATTATCATTAGTGACTGATTCACCTTTGAATAGCACGGACCCTTAAAATAACTACGGGTGATTCGATTCATTGAAACTAGTTAGGCAATTGGAAACCCAAGATATAAAGCAAAAGTTTAGCACGCCATGACTCATAACTTAAATGCCATAAGCATCACAATGTGAAAATAAACCCCATCAAAAGAACTTTACAATCCCGAAATACAAATTCACAGTTTATAGCAGCAAATTAGTGTTGCTAATCACACAAAATTTTCTACGACCTGCCATCTAAACATCAAATCAACAGTTTTATCCCAGAGTAACACATCCATCTACTTTGTATAATTAGAGCCTACAAAAGTTGATTAACATCACCTAACATTATTTTACACCAAACCTCAAAAATATATTTCTAAATCAGAAAATGAAAAACTATAACTCTTCATCTGATATAATACAAAAATATTCTTAAATTACATTCACACAATCAATAAGGAAAAATAAAAATGATACCATAAACATAACAAAAATAATTCATCATATAAAACAGTAATGGATTCTGAGCTGAAACAAAAGGAATTAAACATTTCAACATATATTTTGCTAGTGATAACCAATGATGAACAAACCAAACTATATAGTTCGTAATTAATAAATCCTAATCGTTAACAATGATAATACAGGCTACAGCACACAATAATCTAGAGTCAAACCGCAAATATTAGAGAAATATGACATGAAACAGATCAAAAATCAACAAAAATAATTCATCGTATAAAACAGTAATGGATTCTGAGCTAAAACTAAAGGAATCACACATTTCGACATATATTTAGCGAGTGAAAACGAATTATGAACAAACAAAACTATATAATTAACAATGATAATACAACACACAATAATCTGGAGTCAAACAGCAAAAATTAGAGCAATATACATGAAACAGATCAAAAATCAACAAAAATTAAAACCACAACAAACGATCAAACAAAAACCTAATTTCAGAAACAATAATCAATCAAAAAACACGAAATCAAAGAAGAAGAGACCTTGAGAGGAATATCATCCTTGCGAGCTTTTAGAGCAGAAGCGAGAAGCTTAGGAAGAGGATCGACATCAGAGTTTTCAACATTAGAAGGCCAAGCTTCGGGAGATTTGTAGCAAAGGAAGACATGACGATCGTAAGCTTCGACGGAATTAGCGACGGGAAGAGAATACATCTCAGGACGATCGAATCCGTAGTTGGTGGAGTCAACGGCCGCCATTGTTGGAGCTCGAAATGAGGTTGAGAAGAAGAAAGGGGAAAGGGGACAATAATTGGAGGGGAAAACAGAAGAGACGAGAGAAGAGGAGGTTTTAAAGAAGAAAGAGGAGAGAGAAGGGATGTGAATGTGATGTTGTTGTTGTTGTTGTTTGCTGGAATTGCTTAGTGGTTGTTGAAATTATCTGAAGTGGACGTCTTCCACTTCCAAACGCTAAACGCATTTTTTTTTTACTTTTTGTGAACTATACGGAGTACTTTTATTTTTTTCTAATTTTGACAACTTTTCCTAGTTATTCTTTTTATTACATACTCATACTCCCTCCATCCCTAACGGGGTGTTTGGTTGGAGGGATGAAAATAACAGAGATAAGAAAGAAAGATAAAGATAAGGGATTGATAGGTGGGACAAGGATAAATAATTTTTATTCCATGTTTGGTAAGTATGAGAATTAAATTAGGATAAGTAACAAATTTATAAAAATACACTTACTAACTTCTACCCTTTCTCCTTACCCTTTCAATTTCATTAAGGGTAATTTAGTCTTTTAAAACCCATTTCTTATCCCTTCCCCTTATACCACCCCCTTAGTTATAAAAATGGAGGGATAAGTGGATGTTTTTATCCCTGTTCCTAACCCCATCTAATTCTCATCCCTCTAAACAAACACTACATTTCTTCTATCCCTATATTTTAGTGGATTGCTAAACATCGCCCGCAAATCTCCACATAAAGCCCACAAACTTATATTGAAGTTACAATATTGCCCTTGACCTTAAAAAAAAAACACAACCTCAATAAAAATCAAAGTACGGGGATGTCGAGGCTCGTGGCGGCAAGGTGGTTGGCTCGTGGCGGCAAGGTAGTGGTGGCTCGTGGCGGCAAGGTGGTGGTGGCGACAGGTCCGGCAGCCACGTCCACCGGCGTGGCGTCTGGGCAGGACGCCCAGCCACGGTGAGTGGCGTTTGGGACAGGCGCCAGTCACTGTGGCTGGGCGTCCTGCCCAGACGCCAGGCCGGTGGACGTGGCTGCCGGACCTGGCGCCACCACCAGCCACGGGCCGTCCTGGTCAGGCGCCCCAGCTACCTTAAATTTTTTTTTTTTTTAATTTTTTTTTTTTTTTTTATTTTTTTTTTTGGAAAATCAGAAAATTTTTCTAATTTTTTTTTAATGTGTTTGATTTTTTTTTTTAAATATTTGTTAATTTTATGTGTTATTTTTTATAAGTCTAGTACATATATTTTTTATAAAATCAAATAAAAAACATAAATTTCCACATCCTAAATCAAAACATAAATTTAATAAACATAATTTAAAAAAATAAAAAAAAAAGGCAAAAAAAAAAAAAAATTAAAAAGTAAGGGCGGCGTCCAAACCAGACGCCAGTGCACTGGTGGTGGCGCCTGGCCTGGACGCCAGTGCACTGGTTGAGGCGCCTGGGCTAGACGCCAGTGCACTGGTTGTGGCGTCTGGCCTGGACGCCAGTGCACTGGTTGTGGCGCCTTGCCTGGACGTCCTTGCCATGGTTCCGGCGTCCAAACTAGGCGCCACCTCGTTTTCCGTCGAAGACGACGTATTTCCGGCGACCCTCGCCTCTCCGGCCTCCCTGGGCAACCCAGTACGACTCCACATTTGTTAGATCGAGATTTGTTCACTTTGGGTACGATTTTAGAAATGGGCAAAATTGTCAAACCATGTCTAATTTGTGGGCTTTATGTGGAGATTTGCGGGCGATGTTTAACAAATCCCATATTTTATCCTTGTCCCACCCTTTTTATCCCCCTAAACAAACACCCTCTAAATGTTTGTCACTTTTGTCATTTTGAGTGTCCCTAAATGTTTGTCAAATTTCATATTTTCATAATTATTAAGATATATAAAAAGACTTTTATACCCTCAATTTTTTTTTGTTCTTATATCTTCTTCTTATTTTACTCTAATATTTGCCATAAAAATTGTGCCAACTTTTGACTAATTTAATTTTTTACACTCTTGAATCTCTCAATTTTTATTTCCTATGTACTTTAATTACTTTTGTAATTTGGAATTTCTCTTTCCCATGCACTTTTTATTACTTTATTAGTTGGGAATTTCTTTTTCTCATAAATATTCATTACTCTACATTCTCCACCTTAATTCATGTGAATTTTCATCAAAAGTGACAAATATTTGGGGACGGAAGGGATAGTACAAAACTAACCACACCCGACCCGACTCGATTTAAAATTGACTCGAAAAATATCCGATTCAAATTTCGACTTGCATGGATATAATAAATTATTATGACTCATATTTAAATAGACCTGACCCAACTCGGCCTCATGGAATCCGACCCGAACAATCAAATTGACAACTCCATATAAAACTATACAAGTTACTTCCTCTACTTTTTTATTGCACCATTTTGGATGGACACAAAGTTTATGATAAAAGGAAAAAAATAACAAAATGCCCATGCAATTACAAATACAAAAACTTTTGTATACATTTGTGTACATTACTATTACTGTACACCGAGGTAACTTTTATTGAATTTAGGGTAACTTTTAGTTTTTTTTAGGAAATTTTTACCAATAAAGCATAAATAAATTTTATTTATATCAGGGTAATTTATATATACTAGCTAGCCACATCGTGCGGCAAGCTAACACACACTAAAACACTGAAATATTAATTTGGGGCAATTGTGGTCATTTTTTTTCTTTCTAATTTCGACTGCAAATTTTGATCCTTTAAGGTCATAATGACCCCCTAAACTTTAACCGAACATTTTTTTTTTTTTGCAAAACAATTCGAAATATACAAATCAAGACATTTTCCTTGCACATAAACTGAGACATTTTAAGCATTCTTTTGCTAAAATTGAACCTTAAGGTTGCTAAGGGCTAAAACATCCTCTTAAAACCTTAATCGATCAATTTTTATGACACCTAAATCGAAGAACACATATTATATTTGATAGAATGCTACTCTAAAGAATAAATCGAAAGTCCGTATAGTGGTACCATTTGGAAATAAAAATAAAAATTTGGTACCAAATGGAATAGTCCAAACTATAATGACACCATATAGAAAATCCCAATTAAAAAATAGATATTATATTTGGTAATCATATATTCATGATTATCAAATATAATAACTTTTTTCCAATTTACCAAAGAGAGAAATAAGTAGTCGTTGGTTGTCACCAAACATAATTTTTTTTTTTTTTTTATATTTTTTTTTTGTGAAATATAATCGTTTTTTAAGTTGACATTTTTTTTACTTTAAACACTATATGTTGAGTTTTTAATATATTTCACTTTATATATATATGTTTTTTAATTTAATATTATTTAGGAGTTTTGATTTTTCTTTTCAATTCATTTATCAAATAAATGAGCATTTTTGCATATTGTGATGGTTTTTGACATTAAGCAATGAAAGAATGCCTAGGTACTCACTAGATGAACACTTACAAAATTTGTTGATAATAACGTCTGTTTGAAACGATAACATAAGGATTAATAAGGTATAAAAAAGTTCTTACTTTGTTTTAAAGATATGGAAAAATTGATAAGGTATGAAAAAATTTCTTACTTTGTTTTAAGATATCCACATATTATAATTAAGTAAAAATGGAAAGTAAAAATCCTACTTTGCCCATTCCGTTCAAAACAATCCCACCTTTTTTTGAAATCTGGAAACAATATCACCTTCAACCCCCATGTCCTCAAAATGATCCTTTTAACCTTCAACTTGTTTCGATTTTTATTTTATTTTTCTTTAATTCTTCTTCTCCCACCTCACCTCCTTCATCCATATTACCACCACTCACCCATCCATAACCACCACATGATCACCACCCAAAACCCTAACCACCACTTGATCACGACACCATGTCCAGATGGGGAGGCTTTGCACAACCCTAATTGTCGGTCGAATGTCGAGCATCCGGCTTAATTCAATCACCAAATCAACCTTCTCTTCTTGCTCAAGCACAATGACAGTATTAATTGCAAGTTTCCTTACAATAATTGCACCAGAGAAGTAAGGTGGACCCCATCTATCATGACTCATATTTTTTGGTCGCTGATTTTTTGTTACTTGGGTTAAACTTCTTTGTTCGTGAATGGCGCCGGATTTCTTTTTTATTCTGCATCCGATGTTAGCCTGGCCTTTCTTGTACATGGACTTTTGATGTTGTTCGGGTGATTTCGTGGTTGTTAAGATTCATTTGCGTGGCGCAATTGGTGCTTACAATGCCATGCCCTTGTTGTTAGGTCAAGTAGGTGTGTATTTGGGCATTTTTTGCTTAGTTTGATGTCTACTTAGGCCTTGGTTATGTGGTTTCCTGTTGGTTGTCCTAATGTGTCTGATTAGGTGGTTAAGTCCGACAGGAGGCTGGTCCGGCAAGGGGGAGAGGGGCTTCGATAGGGGAGGGAGGGAAGGGGAAAGGGTTATTAATTAATTTATTTTTATTCTTTTAATTTTTTTACAAATTATATAATAAAAAACCAATTATAAGAACACACGTGACAAGTCACCTTCTAAAACAAGTTACCAATTTCATAAATCGGTAAAGGCTTGTTTTGAGAAAATGAGGGTTAAAGGTAGGGGTGAAAGTAATATGGATAAAATCAAACCGAATTATCAATTTGGATATTTTTTTAAATTTGGTTTGCATTGGATTGAAAATTTAATTTTCGTTTTGGATTCAGTTTTAGGCTTTTCAAAATTGAAAATCGAACCCAAACCGAATTATGCTAGAAATATATGTGTGCAAGCAAATTTAGTTTTAAGCTAGGCCCAAATTTATAGCCCACCAAATACCCAGCCTTAGCATTCCCATATAAATAGAAAATAATAAAACTCTAACTCTTTCAACCCTTCATATCCACCTCTATCTCTCTCACTCAGTATGTCTCTTCCAATCTTTCATCCTCTCATAGTCTCATGGCACATTCTTCATCATCATCTTTTCTCTTCTTGTAAGTTATTTCTCAATTTTCATTTTATTCTTCAACTTCCCTCAACAATATTTCATATGCAACACTTAAAAACAGTGTAATTTGATCTATTTGATTTTCACAATAAAATTGTGATTACAACATACAAGCCCCATGTGAATTGCAACTAGAAGCATAGCATAAATAATTCCATCTATTTGAAATGGAGTACGTTTTTTTTTGGTATTTTTGTCATTTTTTTAATTTTTTTTAATTTTTCAGTAATGTTGAACATAGATCTGAAGTTTTTGATAAGGCAAAGGTAGGAAGAACAATATAGGAAGGACGACATTTGGATATTTTCTTATATAATTTACTTGTCAGGAGTAGTCTTATTAGATTATATTATTATTTAAGGCTTCTAAGAATTAATGTAATAAATTAGATTTTGAGATTGTTTTGTTAATTATCGGATCTTATTTAATTAAAATTATATAATTTGTTCATTTTTCTTTAAAATTTCGCAAACCTTAAAAATTAAGGTCAATAAATTTCGGTTTTTAGATTAGATTTGATTTGATTATTCGAAAATTGATTCAGTTTTTGCTTGGACCGAATTGTAATTTAGTTTGGATTCGGTTTGGAAAATCCAAAACCGAAATAATTCAATCAGTTTGATTTCAATTTGGGCCTTAATTCAAACCGAACACCAAACTTTCACCCCTAATGAAAGATGGGATTGTTTTTAGCAGAAGTGACATAGGTGGGATTATTAGTTCTATGTCCCCTATAATTTCTACCCTAGTTTATATTACTAAGTTGTATCTTTTTACTTTGCGATTCTATACTAATATAATATATAGTCCAACCAACAACTTAGGTCTCTAAATGAAGTCGATGACTTCATTCACCTTGGCTATCACCCGAAGAGGCCATTGAAGGAGGCAAAACCAACCGATAATGTAAGTTTTTCTTAGTTTGATTATTTCTATTAATAAAGTTTATACATGCATGGTTTTTGTATGATTCATATTATTCACAAATATTATATTTTCTTATGTAGTCTGTATAAGCGAGCACATTGGGGGTGTGGGGGGGGGGGGGGGAAGCGCTCAACTAGAAGGAAGCTAAACTGGAATTTAGGTTCAAAGGAAAAATATCTTATGGTGAAATTGTTCTCTATGATATTCATTTTCATGAACCCGGTTCCAACCAATTCAAGATCCAAGCAATGTAAGTATTTTATTTGTGTTGCATAATTTGTAGTCTTATTAATTTCTACAATGCAAATATGAGGTTTAAAATTTGTAGTCTTATATAATACGTAGTTTGTTTCAATAAAATTAAAGTTGTGAATGTTTCATTCAACAAAATCATTTATCAATGTATCAAGTTAATAAGGCCGAGTTTTTTTTTCTTTCATTCATTCCTTTTGTTTCAAGAGTACTTTTTTCTTACTTTTTGACAGACATTATGATAATTGAGCATTGAATTAGTACAACTCTACATCTACGCATTAATTAGTTAAATGTTTATTTAATTCTTTTGAAAGATGTACAAGAGTAATTATAATTTTAATGATTTTTACCATCTGATGTTATGAAAGTAAGATGAATTATAAAAACTGATGAAAAAGATGAAGAAAGTATAATTAAGTGTTGGTCCACAATTTTCAACACATTGAGCACATAAGTATTGTTTTATTATGAACTATAAATATAGTTGTTTTTCTTTATATGAAACAACATGTATAACAAAAATTCGGAAGAAAAAAGTACATCAAAATAATAAAAAAAATACTTAAATAAAGTTAGCGATAGGTCGTAAGAAAATTGGATAGGTTCATCGATCTGACACCAAAAGTAATTTTTGGTTGGTCTAACAAGCAATAGTAGAAATGTGGTGACATATAACATTACAAATGAATTTGATAAAAAATAATTGGGGTTCTTCAAAAAAAAAAAAAAAATAATTGGGTTGATTCGTTGATCTATCTTTAAAAGAAATTAAAGTTTAGTTGATTTAACGCGCAATAGGAGATAGATATGTTATGACATAAAACACTATGAAAAATGTTGGCAAAAAAATAATCAGTTCGATTTGTTGATCTATGATTAGATGAAATATTAGTTTGATTGATATAACATGCAATAGCAAATAAATCGTGACTCAAAACATTACAAAAAAGTTGATAGAAAAACATGGGATTGATTGAACTATTTCTAAAAAGAAAGTAAAATTTGATTAATTTAACATGTGATATCCAAAAACAAAACATGACATAAATATTACAAAATGAAGTTGATAGAAAAAAAAAACAAGGGAAATTCCACTATAGAATTGATGGACTTTTCCCATTGGTACAATATTATCTTTTTGCCTTCTCTGCTTTGCTTAGGCCCTTTTTGGTTCAACATACATTAGTAATGGAAAGGAAGAGAAAGAAGAGAAAGGAAGGAAAATTGATTTTGTTTTCCGATGTTTAATGTAAGGAAATGAAGGGGAAAGAAAGGAAACATCTTTTATTTTTCTCTTTCCTTTGAAATTCCTCCAAGTTTTGGAGGAAAGGAAAGTGAAAATTTTGTAAAGACTCTTTCCTTCCACTTCATTTCCTTTCCTACCAATTCCTATATCATTTATCATACCAAACATGGAAAAATAATAAAACTCACTTCCTTTCTTTTCTTTTCTGGCCAAATTCCATCAACAAAACAAAGCTAGTGTACCAATGGGAAAGTCAAATCTAGAGTGGTACTTATGGGAATATCCAAACAAACAAAAAAAAGCCTTAATCCATTGAGCTATCACTAGAAGAGAGTACTTAATACTGACATAAATCAAATCAGAGTAATTATCAAAGAAGAAATTAACATGCATGAAATAGATAAAACCCCAAACTCTTCATGAACATCATCAATTCACCAACTAGAACAAATGAAAGATGAGATAAGATTAAAAATTAATAGTTAAAAAAAAAAGAAAAAAAGAAGAATATTTGAACAAAGCATGTAGTATAAAATCAACCATATACATAAATAATCCACCACGTTAAATCATCATTTGATTCAAACATGTTATGCAAATATATAACTGAAAAAGAAAATTAAAATTTCATAACAGTTCACTAAGATGCGAATATTGAAGGTTTCAAATTCAAAAAGAGTAAATACAATTGGCGGCGAGTTTTAATCAGGGTTCGCCATAAGTTTTAAAGATGTATAGAATATTCATAAGAGCGAGAGGAATTAAAAAGCTGGATTGAAAAGACTGTGGGAAAGAAGGTGATATATAGAAGAAAAATTTGGACTACTAGAACATTTTGGTAAAATGAGAAATACAATAAATTTGATTGGGTAATTATCATGAGAAAATTATAACATATAATAAATGAAAAATAATACCACCTTTGTATCGTAAATTTTATTAATTTACTCTTGTAAAAATAATACTTTCTTGGTTAAATAAACATCTAATGCTACGGTATAAATTTTACAATCTAATAACTAGTGGCAAACCTAGGTGATACTATTTTATGTTATTATTTTATGTTATTCATTTAATAACATAAAAAATAAATCTTACTTTTACAAGAGTGAGTTAATAAGTGGTGTCATTGACCCCATTATCTTGAATATGGCTCCGCTATTCTAACAACACTAGTGCAATTTGCTATTTATTTAGATAACTTTCAAATAGGATTTGACTAAAATAAAATTTGAAATTAATAATTAATTAAAATTCTATTAGAAGTTAAAATAATTTTAAAAGAATTCAAAAACGTAATTTTCTTAGTCTTGCTAATGAAAAACTCTTGCCTACAATGGGTGAATGGTGTGACATATATGTGACTTAATATAAAATATAATTACGGGTGAATTTAACTTTATCAAGGTGGTATTATTTTTCATTGATTTTATGCCCTGATGGTAATTACCCAATCAAATTTATTATATTTATCATTTAATCGAAATGTACAAATAGTCCAAACATTTCTTCTATGTATCACCATCTCCCTCATATGTCCTTTCTATCCACCTTTTTCATTCCTCCCACTTTTATACATTATCTCTACATCTTTGACACTTATGGCAAGCCTAATAAAAATTCGCCGACAATTATATTTACTCTTTTTGAAAAAATCTTCAATATTCGTATCTTGGTGAACCGTTGTGAAATTTTAATTTTCCTTTTTAATTACCTATTTCACTACAACAAATTGACATTTGTGCCACAAGAAAAATCGTGGCACAAGTTTAAAATTCTCGTGGCTATGCAGTTTAGCCACGGGAATTCTGAAATTTACTCCCGAGGCACAAAAGGCCGTGGCAAGAAATTTGCCACGGGAAAAAGGAAGTCGAGGCAAATATTGGATTTTATGCCATGGGTATTAACGTGGCAAGCAAATTCTTTTTCCACGAATACTAACGAGGCTATAAGAACTAATTTGCCACAAATTCTACCGTGACTAATAAATTTCGTAGCCACAAATATTACCGTTGCTATTATGCTTGTTTGCCACAAATACTACCATGGCAAATAATGTCCATTGCCACAAATACTATCGTGGCTAAACAAGTTGTTTGTCACGAATTTTTATCATGGCTACCAAATTTACTATCGATGATCTTTGTCGTGGGCTCGTGGCATGATCAACATGTGCTAAAAATTTTAAATGATATTTTTCGGTCAAATAAGTCACATTTGGTATTTTTTGAGACCAATATATAAATTTCGTAACACATAATAAATTTGGAGAAATAGATTTTCTAATTGTTGTTTAATATCCATACAATCAAAAATATTTGAAATTAGTATGTTTCATCAGTATTCACATACACACACGAAAATAGGAAAAAAAAACAAAGAGTCATGCCCTTCAATCCTTCTGCTAAAGAAAAATAAAAATATTACATTATATGTAATTTGATAAAAATAATTAGTAGTATATCTTGTGATTTGCATTCTTCTTTTTACCTACAAGAATGAAAAACAAAAAGAATTAGTTATAAAAATTATTATAAAATCCTAATAAACTATAAATTATAAACAATATAACCAACAGATAGAAACCTCTATGCTTTCCTTGCACACTTTCTTTGGAAGTTGATTATATACTTCTATATATGTTTATTTTTACACATAAAGGACCAACATTTTTTGACAGCCAAGGGAAACACTAATTATCATTTAAACTGACTAAGCCCAAGATTACAGCAGGGGTGACACAAGGGGTTTTTTTTTTTCAAACCACACCCTCATGTCATTAAAATCCTTACAAACATGAGTCATTTTGTGAGCTACCACATTACCAGATATGCCAATATGAGAGAAAGAGATAGAAGAACAAAGAGAAGACAAGTGGAGAATGTCAGCTATTAGGATTCCAAAGCTCGATTTTTCCTTCATTTGTGGAGTAGTCTTGGATTGTATAGTCCGCTCTGTAGGGAAACTTCATTTTCTTTCTCAAACTCCCCCACAAGACTAACAAGTCTGAAGATTAGAGCAAGAATTAGCATAATTGGCCTTGAAAAACGGAAGTGGCCTTGCAATTTACTAATACTACTACTGCTATAGGTTGGACTCAGAAAATCATTTGACAGTAAACCAGTCAGATTATTACTCGAAATATTAAGGATATATAATCAGTCCTAGGAGATGTTTGCAAGTGTTCAACAGATGAAGAAGGGTATGATATGAAGTTACTGAAAAGTCAGGTCATTAGGAATACATTGATCATGATTATGTCAAGGTTACACAACATATTATTGTCTAAGTAAATTAACGCAAGAAAACTCTCAAACAAATAACTATAGTTAACTAAATGTGAATTCAGGGAGAAAAACGATAATTCAGAAAGATCGAGCTGTACTTACTTCACTTTTGATGCACCTTCACATCCTGAACCATCATCATTATTTGAAGAACCTCCTGCTCGAAGAAAATCCAGAAGTTGACTAAATTTATGAAGGATTTATGTCTTCGTCAAGTGAAATTACTAGATATATCAAAGATCATTATTATGGAGATAATTAGTTCATTCTTTTGGGTCGTCATTGTCTGTTGCTAGATATGATAAATGATCTTTAAGCTATTCAAATAGTCCAAGCCCAATAAAATGGATCCTATAAAGTCACACACAAGGGTGACGTATTGAACATAAGAAAGAAGCCATTTATTAGGCCTCATGGAGTGGCCGGCCATATGGGATTAAAGAGGGAGTAATTTAGGCTTGGTTTGGACTCTAATTATACATGTGATGTATAAATAGAGGTCTTGCCTAGGGTTTGATATACAACACAATTGGCAGTCAATTGAGAATTGAAGAGCTAGCTGTAATACCCTGTATTTTTATACGTATTTTAATTTAAACTATTATTTTATAAAATATTTAAATAATTCGAAATGAATTATTTATGGTATTGTATTAATTTAAAAAGGTTTATTTTAATTAAAGGTTCATTTTTATTTATTTAATTGCTTTGAAAATATTTTATTTTTTTATTTAGAAACTTTAGGGCATATTATTTTATAAAAGGAAATTCAAACTCAATTGTATTTAAAGAAAGTTAAATGACTAGTTTGAATAGGAGAAGGAATAATTAAGGGTAGAAAGGGAATTTAAGGTTAGGAGGGTTTTGAGAAGGGGTATAAATACCCATTTATGAGCAAGTTAGATCTTGCCCAAGGTGGAAAATACCCAAAGGTAAACTCTCTCTCTCTCTCTCTCTCCTCTTGATTTCTCTCCCTTAATTTTTCCCCCTCCCCTTTATTTTTACACACCCACACCCACACGCACACACAAGGTGGCCGACCGCCACCACCACCTCCCACCGGCCGGCCACCGCTGCAAGCAGCAACAACCCCCTCCCTGTCGTGTGGTGCGGCTTTTATAAAAAAACAAAAAAACTCTTTTTGTTTTAATTTATAATCTAGCCTTAATTCTATTATTATTTTTGGGTTTTGTGATGATTTTTATGATGTTTGATTATGATTATTATGTATATAAATTTCAGATTTGGTTTTTGAATTTAAAATCCCCAAATTGAAAACCTTAGGTTTCTAAATTAATGAATATTGATGGAAATTGATTGGGGTTGGTTGGAATTATTGAAATAGGTGTTTTTAAACATAATTACAACAATTTTACATGTTTTTATAAAGCTGGAATTTTTATATAAAGGTTAGAATTATGTTTCTAGAAAGGATTTTTAATTACCCATTAATTGGGAATAAAAGTAGGGGTTTTATATTAATTTTCAGCTTGTTTTAGAGGGTTTATAAGTGATTTAAAGAGTGTAGATATTGATGGAAATTTATATTGAATAGGTATTAATGTCTCTTTGTAATTTTGGGTTGTAGGAGATTTCCAAGTGAGTGATTTCGTGTAGTCGTGGCGATTTTGAGATCATATTCGAGGTATGTTCGCGTACTCGGTAATTACTTAAGTGTATAGAAGCATGCTAGGCCTTTGTTTAATTAATTCCAAGGTAGTATCATGATAGGTATTGGTTGGAATTGTTGATTGGATTGATGTTGGTGATTAATTTGTGAAGTATGAATTATTTGTGGTGAATTGATGATTGGAATTAATTATGTTGGCATTTTGAATATGAACCACACTTTTATTATTGGCATGATTGAGAGCATGTTTAATTAAACTAATTGTTTAATTTGGTTTGGAATATAAAAAGAGAATTTTATTATGGTTCATATAACTTTTATTGATGCTTTAAGCATGGAAGTTAAGCTATTAAGTGTCCTAGTACACAAGAATAAAATGTATCGCGGTTCCTAAGTGCACTTAAGGTGTTCTAAACACCGAAGGATAGGATTTGCGTTGCTTTATGCGCTTAAGGTGTTATTTAACGCCGAGGTAGTTTAAAAAGGATTCAACATTAAATTTATGTGGTCACTAATTATTAAAGAATTAAATTGGCGTGTTTGATTGCTTGACTGATTTATTATGATTGATTGTATTATGGTTTGAGAGTCATCACTAAGTCTAAAAATATGTAAATCACGTAAAGTGAAAGAGATTACGCACCAAAACTCTTGGAACGTGTATACCTTGAGTATGAACATATAGGGGGAGTTATGCGTCTTTATATTTGACCATAACTTCTACTGGAATTACAGGACGCTGTATTTTTCTTTATTATTATATGCGCAGGACATCCACTCACTTTCATGTGGCATTTGCTTACCCGGTTAGCTTCCGGTGTAGTTTACTTCAATTTATTTAGGGCAGAGATTTGGTGGGAAACCTATTCGATGCGTAATCAAATTAAATAAGAAATTTATTTAGCTATTTATTGGTTGGTCGTGTTGTATGCTTGTAATAGGTGCAACAAGGTAAGTTGTGTGTTGATAGGATGAAAGCATGTTAGTGTGTACTGTTTACGCTTATGTACTCAGCATTGCTGATTGTGTGTTTGTATGTTTGTTTGGCCTTGTCTTTATCTTGGCCCTACGGCGACCCATTTTTAATGGCGAGTAGTGGGGACAAAGTAAAAAAGAAGCTTTTCAGGTGATGAACCATATTCATGATGGACATGAGTGAAGAGCGAGTCATGCTTAGTTTCTATAAGAATATGATGTGGTTTATTGTTTTGATTATCATATATTTTGCTTGTGAGACTAAAACAATGGTTTTTTTAAAATTTGTATTGGGTTGATAAGGGCCTACAATGGTTCCAAGTTGTAGGTTGACTTCGTTTAACTTTGGTTTGACTTTACTTTCGTTTGGTTTGACTTTTTAAGTTAACTTGTTTTGAATGATTTTTGAAGTGAGTCTTCCGTTGTGAGTCTTTGATAATTGCCTTATCCGTTTTCACGGTGGCGGTAATGTCTTAGAATCTCCTAATTCGTATTTTTAAAAGAGTAAAACAGGTATTTCAAAGGAAAGGAATTTCTATGATGTTACACTAGCAACCAAACCCTAAAGCCTCACACATTCACTCTCTTCTCTCCCCTCACGTCTGCACACACCGGTGGTGCGTGTGGTGCATGATGAGTGGCGTTTACGCCACCATTTCACCCTTTTTCACTAGAGAATTCCCCCTTATTTGTCACTAGTTGAACACCCAGTTTCTAGAGATGGCTGGGAGATGGCAAAGAGAGGGCGCGACTCTATTAGCCGCGGGTGCGGCATAGGTGGCCGCGGGCGCGGCGAGCTGGGTTTTGGCAACTACGTACCCACAACAGAGAGGGCGCGGCAGCCTTGCTGGAGAGGCCTCTCCCTCACCCATTTCCTTTGTTTTATCAAGAAACTATATATAGCCTTTAGCTTGAATTTCATGAGAACTTTAGGGACTATCATTCACTATTCCATTGAAAAACATTGTAGAGAGAGAGCATCAACATTCTAGAGAGAGAAAGTAGCTTAACCTTCAAGTTTTCATTGTTGTAATCAAGATATTTTCAAGTTTTCTTCAAGCTATCATCTCTTCAATACAACTAGTCCATGTTTGCTTAATCCTTCAAGTTTAACAATAGTAATCTCTTTATCCCTTATCTTCTATTTGGTTTTATTGCTCTTAATAGTGTTTATTTCCATAAAGATTCTTGCTTTTACTTATTTTATTGCCTTTCCTTTGGTTTTGAATCATGTTTAGTTTTGTTGGGATTGAATACATGTTTAGTGTAGTTGATATGGCTAGTTTCCTTTCTCTACACTACTACAAAAAGAGCATTTTCTCGACGCTGGACCTTCGACGCTAGGCAAGCAGCGTTAACTATTAATTATACTATGCGTATTATCTCGACGCTTTTGCATGTCGAAATTATTTTCGACGTTAAAAAGCGTCGAGAACATAACACGTGCCCCACACGTGACTGCAAGAAACCCTCAATGGTAGAATTTAGGGTAAATGAAACCACCGAACAAGAACACAAACACAAAAACAAAAACCTCTAGTTACAATCCGAACTCTACTCTTCTCTCTTTCAATCCGAATTCTACAAAGACACTTATGGAACCATTGTTTCCAATCTCAGATCTTTGTTTTTCTCGAAGTAATTTCAATGTGAGGAAGATCATTTTGTGAACCAGATTCTTCAAATTGAGGTACATCAATTTCAATTTCAGATCTTTGTCCTTCTTGGATTCAATTTCAATTTTAGGTAAATCAATTTAAAATTCAGATCTTCATCTCTCTTTGAATCAATTTATAGATCTTGATCCAAAATTGTAATCAATGTCGTCCCTCTGAGTGCCGATCGATAATATTAAGGTACAGACCAAATTTGTTTTTAATGTTATATTTTTCAATAATCTAACAGATTATGTTTAGATATGGGTTAGCTTCATGAGTAATTGAGATTTTAGGGTTCTGTTATGTTTCATTTTGTGCTTCTGGTTTAATTCAATTTAGAATATTAGCCTTTTATTTCATGTTTTTAAATGAGCTTGATCGCATTGTTTTCGTCTCACAATTCCATCACACTTCGCATTGATTTTCGTAGGAGCTGCTGTGAGTGCTGACTTTGTTTGGCTCGTTCTCCTTCGTTAGAGAAGCTTTTTAGGTGATTCTTTTTTTGAGTTTGGGTGTTTTTTTGTCTACTTTTTGCCTTTAAAATTTCAGAATTTTTGGAGTTTATTTGCTATTAAACTGAGCTCCGACTGGTCTGTTTTGGTTCGAATTGGTTTATTCTTGCTGTTTGGGTGGGATTTTAATAGAGTTGTTCTGTAATTTTCTGTAGGGATTTCTTGTGTCATTTAGGGTATATTGAGGGTGTTTGAAAATATTATTGCACTTTTTATTCCCGTGTTTCTTGCTGCTACTATTTTCTTATGCGTTCATTTTTCCCTTGTATGTGATTAAATCTTGCTGCTATTGATACTGTTGGAAGCTGTTGCTACCTATGCTTAACGTTGCTACATGCTGCTGCCAGCCTACCACCGCCTATGCTTGATGCTGCTGCCAGCCTGCCACCGCCTATGCTTGATGCTGCTGCCAGCCTGCCACCAGCCTATGCTTGATGCTGCTGCTGCTTCCTCTGCTTAGATGTTGTTGCTTCCTATGCTTACTACTGCTCATGGGGTTTTCTAAGCTAAAAAAAAAGGGGAACATTTTTTGATATTACAGTTTTTTTAAGCGTTCCTTTTTTATTTTTTTATGAGTCGGGTTATTGATGTTTATGTCTATTTTTGTTGTTCCTAACAAATTTCACGTTGCTATTGTAGGCTTATTGGGTTTGAAGTGAGAATTGAAGCCTCTTGGTTATATTTGTGTGTTTTGATTGAAATTCTATTTTTTTTATATCTTTGCGCATTTCAAAACAAAATCATTTGCCATTGTTCTAAATTTTTTATAGAAGATAAGATACATTGTCACTATTCTAATATTTTTGAGAAAATTATCAGGAAAAAAAGAGGGGGTTAAAGATATTGGATCCTACAGTAGCAAGCTTCAATGAGGTGCTCAATAAATTTAAAGAGGAAGTTGGAAATATCAAATCTAATTGCATCCTTGTTTTGGCTGACAAATAACCCTTCTACTACTCTCTGTTGCTTTAATGTTGATATTGGATTTTAGTAATGGCTACACTTTTGAGAGCTTATGCAGGAAATAGGCCAACTTATCCTTGGAGGGTCAAGGATTTAGCTCAAGGGTGTTCCAGCCCTTATTCACTAGGAGAATTATGTTTCTGCTACGCATTTGGAAGACCAGAGGCTCACATTGAATCAAATATTAGTGCCCTTCTCGGCGAGTCTAAAAGTGATCAAATGTACTTTGTTTAGTTGCAGTTGCAGAGTTTTTAAAGCTAATGCACCCCACCCCCTAACTGAAATAATAAATTTGCTTAGATGGGTAATTGATTTTTTGTTTCTTTTTTCGATTTATTGTATTTAATTAAGCTGATACAAATGATGTGCATTATAGTTTGCCAAATTTCCAAAAATTTCCTACTTTGTAGTTTCAGGAATCGATTTAACTATTTGCAAATTATTGTAAATCTTGTAAATTAATGTTTTATTTAGTTTATCTTGTGCAAAATCTGCTATGTCGCTTTCATATAGAGCAATACTTATGTAGAAGAAATGCTCTGAGATTGTATATTTTTGCTCATGCAATGATTTGTTTGAATCACCTATGATTTTTAGGATCAAGTGTATCCATTGCTCGGATTTGGTGTACAGGTTGAGCAAGTATTGTTAGTGTAGTATCTGATATATGCTCATTATTTGACAAGTACTTGTATTTTATTGATGTTGTTAGTTATTATGTGTGGTTATGGTAGATGGGAAAAGGAGTAGGTGACTAGGTGGGGTGTGAGATATGATTAAATTTCCCAAGCCAGAGAGCTTGCCTTTTTGTGAGGGGTGGTGTACTGGTGTGGTACTCCATGTGAGAGGTTACTTATTCTTACTTGTTAATGAATTGTCTTTAATCTCTTTACACTTTAGGTGATTTATTCATGTAATTTCTAAAAAAGAAGAGTGCTTACTATGTGTATAAATTTTGTCTTAGATGACATTGAGCTTTAATATCTTGGTGCTTATATTACGAAATATTCATTCTTAGCTTTTATACACCAATATTCATGATTGAGTTTTTTTTTCTTTCTTTCATATTCTTTATTTTTTTATTTTTATGTATGATTGTGATTTAAAATTTCACTCTGTTGGCTCAGATTTGAGGCTAGAACACTAGCTATTGGTGAAGCCATTAAATTAGGAGCAGCTATAGACTATCTATCTAGAATCGGCATGCAAATGATTCACGATTATGAGGTAGATTATTGTCTTACAATTAATATCTTCTTGTCCAGTCGCTCGTTGATTTCTTATGTTCAGCAGCTATATGATTTTTGGAACTTTAATCTCCAATATTGGTTATTATAATCCAAGTAGTAGTACTAATAGAATTATTACTTAGTTGTAATTGTGTGTATGTTGATTAGATGGGAATGATTTAATGTATGTTAGATATTAGATTAAGATAAAGTAAGATTTGTCTTTTATCTACTTTCATTATTTGAATTAACTTTTAATGCTCTTTTCTTTAATGATCAGTAGCTTTTTCTCATATTAGTGGTCTTGTAGAGATGATAAACTTAATGTTAGTGTTAATTCTTTTAGTTATAAGCTAGATTAAACTTTTTTAAAGTTTGAATCGGATTTGATTTTCTGAGATTGAATATCTACACCTAATTACTAACTAGCTAATTGAGATTTGTTTATGTTTTTTGGTTTGTTCTGGTTAGAATTTATATACAACTATACGAAGGATTGTTCTGGGCAGTTTATATTGATGTCGTAATTATTATCAAGCAATCTAATGAAATGAATATTGTATGTACTTCAATTTTTTTTTTTCTCATATATTGGCCGTAAATCTACATATTAGTTTATGTGCTTTGGCTGCAAAATTTTATTCTAGTAAATTTGTAGTTTTATGTCCTAGTTAGTTCTTGAGACGCTCCTTAAGTCTTTTATAATTTTAAATTTATAAATCAAGTTTTTAATTGACTTAAAGTCTTACTAAATCAAGTTGTGACTAATCTTAGATCTGGTAGTGAAGTTGGGGGTATTGATCAGATTGTTAAATCAGTTTTTACTGTTTTTAACTACTCTTATAGATTATGCTGAATATCTTCTTTAAGTCTTTTTTCATTTTGGTCTTACACAAAAACATACCTATAAAGGACTAAAGCCTGAAGGTACATCTAAAGGTGCTGTGTTCGGAGTCACAGCAGCATGGATAGCGCACACTAACCTGTTGATTTGGGCGAGTTTGCCTTTTTGTTCAGATTTCTATCAGTATTGATTTGGTGTGTCCAATTGTTGGATTGATAATGATAACTATATATGTTTTCTTTTTTATGTTCTTTTTTTTATCAATAACATATGATATGCTACAAACTTACTTGGCCAAAAGAATATTATTGAACCAGCTTTATAGCTTGCTTTAACTTTGGAATATCATGAATGTCATTCTATGTTAGGCAAGCATACACCAATAAGTTAGGTATTTATCTTAGATTGAAATTTTTCTAGATCTTATTATTACTTTGTTAGCAGGGCTGCCATTTTAAGCTTCAGTATAGTTGGAGAACCACTGATAAAGTTCTGTTTTCTTATTTATATACCAGGCATTGATGCATCTGTTCCTCTACCTTGTTTTGGTGCGGGATTCTGAATTGTTTTATGAGTGCGTGAGAGCTTTGAAAGCCTTTGCTTCATTTCATTATAAAGAAACTATTGCTAGAAAGGTGGGTCTAGGCTCACATGCTGCTAGTGGTGTCAAGGTATACGGGGGAGAATGTTCAGGAAGGAATTTTGAGTCGCTTCCTTCCTTCCCTGCTGCAGCTACTTCTATTTGAGGATTACAAGTATAAGGTTGTTGATAATTTTAACCTTTTTTTTATTTTATTTTTTGCATCAGGCATCCTTCAAGGGCAGTTGCTTCCACTCTTCCTTTCTTCCTCCATTTTTCATGAACTTTGCTTTACGCCCTCTTGCAAGTATATTAAGGAGCAGCTAAATTGGAGATTGATTGAAGATTTTTTGAGAGAAATGAGCAGATTTGTTCCACTACAACTAGTCACGAATGAAGTATAAGTTGGAATTATATCTGTTGTAATAGAAATCTCGTTACTGTGAGATATTGTACATATACTATAATATACCTATATGAAATAAAAAAAAAAGTTTGGTCCAATTATTTGGTAAATTTTTTTTTCATTGAAACGCACGTTTTTTTGTTAAATATATTTTAGATATTTTTTTTAATAATATGGACAAGAAAAAATGTCCCTAATGTAGAAAATATAGACGAAAAAACCGTCCCAAAAATATTGAATATCAAATGTTTGAAACTCTAGACACAAAAATCGTCACCAATTTAATGCTTTTAGACAACAAAAAGTGTCGAAAATGTCAATAAAGTGCGCCAATTTCAGCTAATGTCGACGCTTCGTATGTTAATTTGGACATAGATAGTCGTCGAGATTCTCGACGTTTTAAAGCGTCACAAAATATTGTGACATAAAAAGGTGTCGAGATTTGTGACACCAAAGAGTCGCAAATTTCTCGACTCACTTTTTCTCGACGCTTTTATAAAGCGTCGAGAAAAAAATGGCAACGCTTTTCAATGCCGTAAATAATGGAAAAAAGCGTCTCAAAAGGACGGGATTTGTAGTAGTGCTAGCTTAGATTTCTAGCTAGGGAAGGGGGTGAAAATCATAATTGATTGAGTTTATATTAATGATTGATTGGGTTTTGCCTTGAATTGATGATTTTGTGCTTATTGCGTTTGGTGCTATTGTTATGCACCTCTAGCCCAAATATTTGAGTTCTAGATTAGATGCATGAGAATGATCTAGTTTAGGTTTGATCGATTTCATTGACTTACTTTGAGTGATTGCAAGATAATGAATCATTTAGAGTAGAGTTTGTACTGCTTGGCATGAATCCATGATGATTATCATAGTTATCTTAGTAGATCATGATTGGAACCCCTTCTCCCTAGTGTTTTTGATCATATTTCCATTAAAATCTTATCTTTCACCTTTATTTTAGTGGCTCTAGTTTAACTCCTTTATTTGCTTGTTTTAATCACTTCTTAGTAGATAGTTTAATCTTAGATATTCTAAAAAACAAACCAATTTACCCCTTGTTACTTGCAATAGATTGTTTATTTCACCTTGATTGTGCAATACCCCATTTCCTTGTGGTTCGACCCTAGCTTACCACTATCTAGTGTAAACTTGATAGAGTTAGGTTAGGAATATAAATTGTTGATTTGATCTAGGATAGTAGACACGACCTATTGTCCTCCGATCAAATTTTTGGCGCCGTTGCCGGGGAAACGACTTATTTTGCACTCTTATTGTGTTATTATTGGATTTGTTGCTTTTTATTTTGTTCCTTTACTCTCTTGCTAGTCATTGCTAATTATTTGCTTAGCTTTGGTGGATGCAAAGGAGATCTCAAGGACCTCCTACACATTACATTGACCACGAAATCGACCGCACTTTGAGACAAGTCCGTAGACTCTATCAAGAAGAGGGGCGAGGTCTTGGTGCTATTGTTGTTAGTGAGAGTGATTCTTGGTCTTTAAATTCTCAAAGCGAGGAAATGGTGGGACAAGAAGATGATGTTTTGTTTCGTGAGTTTGGGAATCCTGAGGATTATGAGCTCACAGGAGGGATTTTGCCACCTGTCACGGAAACCAACTTTACCATTCATCCTCAATACACTAGAATGGTACAAGCGGAACAATTTTCAGGTTCTCCAAGTGAAGATCCTATTGAGCACCTTGATAAATTTCTTGAGATTTGTGCCATGATTCAAACCAATCAAGTTTCTCAAGAATACATCTGTATGCACTTATTTCGACAATCTCTTTCGGGTAGGGCAAAGAAGTGGCTCAAACAAGTTAAGCCAAATTCTCTTACAACATGGAGAGAGATAGTCAAGGCATTCTTGAAGAGGTTAATTTCCGAAGAAAAGACCGCCGAAATGAGAAGGGAGATTGTATCATTTGAACAAGAAGCAGATGAGATTCTTAGTGAAGCTTGGGAAAGATTCAAAGAGTTGGTACAAGCATGTCCTCACCATGAATACAATCAAAGCTTGCACATGCGATTCTTCTATGATGGATTGGAACCTATGTCTAGAGCTAACTTGGATGCGGTGGCGGGTGGACAATTGATTAAGGTCCCCCAAAATCAAGTTGAAACAACAATTGAAGAGGTAGTGAAGAACTACTCTTGCGGTGGTAGAAGGAGGAATGCACCAAAGAAGGGTGGAAAGTATGAATTGGAGAAGGTTGATCAATTACAACATCAAATTGAGCTTTTGACAAAAGGGCTTGCAAAGTTAAATACGAGTGTCAATAGTGGGGCAAGCTCCTCTCCAGTCAATTCTTTCTCTTGTCAAAATTGTGGTGGAACGAACCACGATACATCTTATTGTGGAGGTTTAAGCCCCGAGCATGTGGCGGCATACAACACAAGACAAGATGGATATAGGGGAAGTGGCGGTGGAGTAGCTTGGAGGCAACCACCACCCGGATTTGCTCACTTACCTCAACAATAATCAACAAGCTCAACAATCGTACAACTCCAATCCTCAATACCAAATCCCACCTCCATTTCAAACCTAAAACCCAAGAGGAAATTACCCAAGAAACAACCAACACAATAATAAAAACCAATACAACAATCAATAACAAGCGGCTCAAAGGAGTTAAGAGCAAGCATCTCAACCCGATTCTACTCAAACCCAAATTCTTCAACAACTTCAAGCCATGAATCAACAAATGCAAGAGGTCAAGGCTCATAACAAGATGGTTGATTCACAACTAGCTCAATTGGCCGAGAGAGTCCCTTTCAACTCACCTTCTACTCTACCCGGACAATCACAAACTAACCCTTCCAACATCATGAAACCCGACTCTTGCAAGGCAATCACGTTGAGATCGGGTACATCCTATGAGGGTCCTAAGGAGGGGGATAGTGAGGAGAAGAGAGTGTGGGTGAAGACAAGGAGGTTGAAGAAGAGAAGGTTGTTGATAAAGAAAGAAGTATAGAGAAGAAGAAGCTTAAACATGAGAATACAACTTCGACTCCTAGTGAAGCTAGGAATCTCGATGGGCCGGTTCCATTTCCCGGTCGACTTGCGGAGAGGAATTTAAATGACAAGTTTGCAAAGTTCCTTAGTGTGATGAAGAATTTGCACACCAACCTTCCCTTTCATCGAAGTTGTCACACAAATGCCTTCATACTCCAAGTTCCTCAAGGATATTCTCACCAACAAGAGGAAGCTCAACGATGAGCTCATCACTCTTCCCCATCAAGTGAGTGCACTTGTTCAACATAAGATGCCCTAGAAGCAAAAAGATCCGAGAAGTTTCACTTTGCCGGTAAAGATTGGGAACATGGAAGCTAGGGGTGCCTTAGCCGATCTTGGGGCGAGTGTTAGTTTGATTCCTCTATCCATTGCTCAAAAGCTTAACATTGAAATGATCCCTACAAGGAAGACTATCCAATTGGCCGACCGTTTGTTGAAATTGCCTTGTGGTGAGCTTGAAGATGTTCCTATTCAAGTTTGACATATTTATGTGCCTTGTGATTTTGTAGTGATGGATATGGAAGAAGATGTTGATACTCCTTTGATTTTTGGCCGTGAAGCTCTTAAGACTTTGGGGGCGGTGATCAATTGCAATAACAACACCATTACATGTGAGGTTGCCGATGAAAAGATTATGTTTGAGTTCTCTTAGTTGCTCAAGACCCCCATTGTTGAAAAATGCTATAGGGTTGTTGTGAATGAGGAGTTGGACGTTTGGGAAGGATTATGATGAAGCCTTAAGATCCAATGGTTGAAGCTCTTACATGCAAGGAAGAGTATCACTCTCAAGAAGCAAAAGAGTTTGTCATGGCCATGGAGGAAACTCAAATGGAGGAAGACCATGAACAACAAGAGGATAAAGAAGAGCTTGAACTAGAGGAGAAAATGGAGGAGAGTTCCAAGCCACCTCCCAAGGTAGAACTCAAACCCCTTCCCCCCTCTTCAAAATATGCTTATCTTGGAAATGAAGGGGAATACCCTATTATTGTCAATGCTACCCATGATGGTCTTGATTTGGAAAAATTGCTTGTTATGTTTAGAAAATATAGAAATGTGATAGGGTATAGCATTGATGATATCAAAGGTATTAGCCCCTCTTTGTGCATGCATCGTATTCATCTTGAGGATGATCAATTCACCTCGATTGAGCCTCAAAGGAGGTTGAACCCCAACCTCCAAGAGGTTGTCAAGAAGGAAATCTTGAAATTGCGTGAAGCGGGCATAATTTATGCTATCTCTGATAGCAAGTGGGTTAGCCCGGTTCACGTGGTTCCAAATAAAGGTGGAATGACCATTGTCAAGGGAGAAGGAGAAGAGGAAATCTCCACCCGGACGGTGACCGGGTGGAGAATGTGTATTGAGTATAGGAAGTTGAACAAAAATACAAAGAAAGACCATTTTCCTCTCCACTTCATGGACCAAATGTTGGAGAGACTCTCTCACCATACTTTCTTTTGTTTCTTGGATGGATATTCCGGATTTTTCCAAATCCCTATCCACCCAAATAACCAAGAGAAAACTACTTTCACATGTCCATATGGAACATTTGTGTACCGAAGAAGCCATTCGGGTTATGCAATGCTCCTTCAACATTCCAACGATGCATGACTTCTATTTTTTCGGAAATTCTTGAAAATGAAATTGAAGTTTTTATGGATGATTTTAGTGTTGGTGGCTCGTCTTTTGACTCTTGCCTTTATAATCTTGAAAAAGTTTTGAAAAGGTGTCAAGAGACGAGTTTGGTTTTAAATTGGGAGAAATGTCACTTTATGGTTGAGGAGGGAATTGTCCTAGGCCAAAAGTGTCAAAGAAGGGCATTGAGGTCGATTCGGCCAAGGTTTCGGTGATTGCGAAGTTGCCCCATCCTACTTCCGTTACGGGAGTAAGAGTTTTTCTTGGGCATGCCGGTTTTTACCGGAGGTTTATCAAAAAATTTCATGAATCACCAAACCCTTGACCGAATTACTCAAGAAAGATGTTGTGTTTAACTTTGATGAGGCTTGTCTTGAGGCATTTCAAAAACTCAAGGAAGCTCTCATTTCCTATCACGTTATGCAAGCTCCGGATTGGAGCTTGCCTTTTGAGCTAATGTGCGATGCGAGTGATTTTGCAGTAGGTGCGGTGCTTGGGCAAAAGAAAGAAGGAAGATCTCATGTCATCTACTATGTAAGTAGAACACTTGATGAAGCTTAAAAGTATTATACAACGACGGAGAAGGAAATGCTTGCGGTTGTGTTTGCCATGGACAAGTTTAGGTCCTATCTTATTTGCTCCAAGGTGATTGTGTACACGGATCACATAGCGGTTCGCTATCTTATGACCAAGAAGGAAGCTAAGCCACGCGTCATCCGTTGGGTTCTTTTGCTTCAAGATTTTGACACGGAGATGAGAGATGAAAAGGGAGCGGAGAACTATGTGGTGGATCATTTTTCTAGGCTTCCTTTTGAGAAGAAAGAGGATGTACCAATCAACGAAGAAGTATGATTTGAAACCCTCATGGCTATGGTTTCAACATCTAGCCCGTGGTATGCGGATATAGCCAATTATCTTACTTGCGGGGTCATTCCCCAGGAGTTTTCTTCTCAACAAAAGAAGAGGTTTTTCAAGGAAGTGAGGAGGTACTTTTGGAATGACCTCTACTTGTTTAAACAGTGTGGAGATGGCCTTTACCGGAAATGTGTTCCGGACCATGAAAGGAGTTCTTGAGCACTGCCACTCGTTTCCATGTGGAGGACATGGGGGAGTTGATAAAACGGTGGCAAAGATTTCTCAATCTCTCCTATGGTGGCCGACGATGAATAAGGATGCTAAAAAGTTTGTTTCAAGATGCGATAAGTGCCAAAGAAGTGGTGGCATAACCAAAAGAGATGAAATGCCTCAACAAAACATTTTGGAGGTTGAGCCTTTTGATGTTTGGGGTGTCGACTTTATGGGGCCTTTCGTCTCTTCATATGGGAATTTATACATCCTGGTAGCAGTGGACTATGTGACTAAGTGGATTGAAGTTATACCCTCCCCTACCAATGATTATAAGTTTGTGCTTAAGCTTCTCAAGAAAGTCATATTTCCGCGGTTTGAGGCTCCTAGGGTGCTAATTAGTGATGGAAGTTCTCATTTCGCCAATAAGCAATTCGAGGCTCTTCTCAAGAGGTATGGAGTTCATCACAAAGTTGGTCTACCCTATCATCCTCAAACTCAAGGGCAAGTGGAGGTGTCAAATAGAGAGATCAAGAACCTTCTTGAAAGGACGGTGAACAAGTCTAGGAAGGATTGGTCCCTCAAGCTTGACAACACACTTTGGGCCTTGCGGACGGCGTACAGGACTCCAATTGGTACAACACCCTATCGGTTGGTCTATGGGAAGGCTTGTCATTTGCCGGTTGAGTTAGAGTATAAAGCTTGGTGGGCAATCAAGGAGCTTAACATGGATATGTCGTTGGTTGGTAAGAAGAGATTGCTTAAGCTCAATGAACTTGAGGAGCTTTGATATGATGCCTACGAGAACTCAAGGCTATACAAGGAGAAAACTAAGAAATGGCACGACCAACATATAAGGAACAAGAGCTTCAAGGTTGGAGACAAAGTGTTGTTGTTCAACTCTTGGCTTCGTTTGTTTCCCGGAAAGCTCATATCCAAATGATCGGGGCCTTTCGTGATTTCAAGGGCTACTCCTTATGGGTCTTTTGAGTTGGAGGCGGGTGACAACAAGTTCATGGTTAATGGTCATCTTTTGAAGCACTACTTTTGCAAGGAAGAAGTTGGTTTGATTGAATGTATGAGGCTTGATCCGATGGATCTTGAGCCACCCTTTGGATGATGATTTCTCATGGTCAAGCTAGTGACCTCGTAAACAAGCGCTTCTCGGGAGGCAATCCGAGTTCTCAACTGTATATTTTCTTTATTTCCTTTATTTAGGCGATTTTGATTGATCTCTTTTAAGTGTTTGTGTCTTATGGTCTTTGGTTGTTATTTTGTAGGTACTTGAATTTTTGAACAATGGTTTTGTGGATTAAGGTTTGAGGATGTTTTCACCTCAAGGGAGTCCTTCTGAAGAGTTAAGATGGAGTTATGAAAGAAGAAAGGGTCGAATTTCTGTTCTGTACAAAGCCCCGGCTGTGTACTACACATCTAGGCAAATTTTGAGGTCAAAGGCCAAATTCTCTTAATTTTTGTGTGTTATAGTCTTGTTTGTGCAATGCACTACCGGACAAACTTTGAGGCCAAAGGATAGATTTTATCTAAAACCAACCGCCTGCTCCAACATGAGCAGGCATCCGGCGACGCCCCTTTGGGTGAAATCGTCGAAGAGAACATCTCCCATTTGGGTGGTACATTATTCTACCAAAACGTACAAACGGCTAAAAACCTGCTGTCCAGGTCAAATTAGTCGTTTGAATATGCAATTGAAATCGAGATACCTCATGTTGTTCCCAAGTGACACAGACGATTCCCGAAATCTCGATCGGAGATGCACGACTTTTGCTCAAAAGCATCACAGCCGGTCTCTCGCCAACCACTTCATGTAAGAAGAATGTAAAGGTTGAGATGCATCCGCATGATGCTCTAAAGTAGCACAAGCGGCTGCTCAAAGGCACTCAGCTGGTTATCAACCCAAGTTAACTATTAAAATTGACTTTGACACAATCGCATGTCACCCAAAGTGGCACAATCGGTAGTTATGGTCTGGATCAGTTAAAATCGGTCCTCACTCAAAGGTACTACAGCCGGTCAAAGGCCGCTTGTTTCCTATCAAACGCCTAAGAATGATTACCCAAAGGGTAACATACAGTCGGATAAGCGACGGGCCTATGAAAGTATCGTCTGCTATTCTTACTTGGGCCAATTCGGCCACTTTCAAAATAGTCAAGGGACCGCCTGTTTATTCTCCGGATGCTCGTTTGGACGGCTATATGCTTAAAGTAGGGCAACTACCAAGCACATAACTGTCCAGGGGCAGGTGAAGATCATACATCCGGCATAAGAAATTGGCAAAAGAAATTCAAAAACTGAATTTGCAAAAAATTGAAGCGAAACGGCGAAAATTGAAATTGAAGATATTAGATAGAAATAAAATAGAAATAAAGCCGACTCAGCCGACAAATGTAAAAATTGGCTTATAGCCAAAAGGAAATTGTTAGCCGGACCCATGTCCGGGAGAAAAAAAGAGATACATTCAAATACACGGTACGCAGGCCGGAGAGTTAAATCAACAAAGCTTAAGATTGAGCCGGGTCTCTGGCGGCAGCTTCAGGAGCAGGAAGGGCAAGGGTCTCTTTAGCCTGGACCTCTTCATTTTCAGCTCGGGCATCTTCATCCCCGTCTGCACCCATCTCCGCCTACATAGCCTCGATCTCCTTCCTAGCCCATACTTCATAAGGCTCTGGTGCCGGCTGGTTCGTTTCCTTGGCCAGAATGGCAAGATCTGCGTATTTGTAGGCTAGTTCCCAGACGGCATATTCCGCCTCCGGATGTACCAGGGACCAAGCCATTTGCATGCGGATTTTGCAGTCTTGCTCATTCACCTCGATGAGCCGGCTTTGTTCAGCTTCCAAGGTGGCTTGGAAGTTCTTACTGGCGAAAGCCGCATCCTTCTTCAGGCGGCAGTTCTTAGTCAATAGCGAGGTGTTCTCCTTTTTGGTCGCCTCAAAAAGCTTGAGGGACTCCGCCGCCTTCTTCACCCCCTCTTCATCGTTTTCTTTCTCCGCCTGAAGATTATGAATTTTTGTCCGGGCTTCATCGAGGGACTTTTGAAGCTTTTTGATGGAGTCCGCTTGTTGCATGATTATGATTTTAGTTTCTAAGTCATGCACAATTCTGGAATATTGAGTAACGTTATAGGCCTTAAACGCCTCTCGTTTAGCTCGTCTTACCTCCTCTTGCTTCCTGGCATAGGCTCTCTTCAGCCCTTCCACGCGCAGCATGGACTGCAAAAGTACAGCCGGGGTTAGAAGGTTAAACGGTTCAATAACTTTGAAATATTCAGTTGGAGGAACATACCTCAGCCAGGCTGACCATGACTCGCTTAGCATTGAAGGTGTTGATCCTCGGGATCGCCTCCCTCTCCTCCTTCGGAATGGCCTTCGGCATGGCCTTGGCGTACTATTGTACATCCGACCAGCTGATAAGTGTATTATATATATATATTTATTCCCCGTCCCAATGGTCATAATTGTGTTTATTTGAGCTCTACGGAGCTACTTTTGTTACTAATATGCGTTTTCTAGTGTTTTCGTAGATTTGGTATTGTTTTATAGGAAATTGCGAATTTGGAGCATTTTCCTGGATTTATTGTAGCCACTACGAGCATTGGAGTAAGGTCGCATTTATATGACCACATTCCGAAGCCCAAGACCGGTTGGAGTCATCAAATCGGTGATTAAGGGCCCGACAAAGAAGAAGAGTCCGGGGCTATGGACCATGTATTCATAACGCTAAGAGGAAATGCGAATTGGGCTAAGAAACGACCCAATTGAAGAAGTCCAAGCTTGCCCGGGAGCTCGCCCAGCCAGGCGAGCCCTCGCCGCAAGGCGTGCCCGGCAGGGCGAGGAAGAAGGAAGAGAATAGTTGCTTGCCCAAAGGCGCGCTCGGCCAGGCGAGATGCCGTCCGACCGGGCGCGTGTTTCCGAAGGAGTTTAAAGATATAATTTGTTTTATCTTTTTAGTTTAAGTATAAATATGTTTTATTTTAGGAAGTGAACAACGTTTTTCACTCTTTTTACTCAAATTACGGATTATTTTTAGTTTAAGCTTTTGTTAATACTCTTACTCTCTCTCTCTCTACACTTTTCCTCTCTACACTCTTGAGTCTTATGCAATTTATTATTTCCATTAATTTTGGTAACGATTTATTCCCTCTTTACTTTCAGTAATTATTTAATTGCTTTGATTTAATTATGCTTTCTTTAATTGCTTTGCCTAGTTTAATTTTGATTATGAGTGAGTAGATTTATTTCTAGGGTTTGTGGGGATCCATGAGTAATAAGAAGGGGTAATTTATTATTATTGATTATTGATGATTGATTAATTTCGTATTGATTGATTTAAATACTATGCAATTAGATTTGGCCAGGTTTAATTGTATGAGTTATGCAATATTGATTCGAGATTCGAGAGATGAGAATTGATGTTTAGGCTTAGTTTTGATAGGCATGTTAATCTATAAATGGTTAGGTCAAGATTCGAGAGATGCGATTTAACACCAGTAGATTAATTATGTGATTATAATACGTAGCGACAACCTTGTCACCAGCGAGGGGAGAGATTTTCACTAGAAAGAGACGGTGAGAATGCTACATACATCCCTCCTACGGACTGCCGGCTGCCAGAAGAGTCTTCTGGCTGGAGCTGGGAGTGGGACTTGACCCACATGGGCTTGCCAAGCAAAGAAGGGTTGAAGGGATCTATTTTACTTTGAGAGATAGGTTAAAAGCCCTGATTACCCTCAACCGGCATAGATGCGCTTGAATCCCTAGGCGGCGCAACTTCCTTGGATGCCTCTGGGACATCCGGATGCCAGAAGGTGAGATCGAACCCTAGGCCAGTATTTTTTACGCTCTTTCCCCCAACCGTCAGACGGCCGGGGATCGCCTGTGAGGAGGCTTTTCGAGATTTGTTAGGGACGGGGCCCTCATCTCCCGGCCGAGGCTGGATCAACTTGGTCAGAGAGCGAGGCGCCTTGCTCCCATCCTAAGTCAAAAGCAGACATAATGGAAAGCCGGTACATACTTACAAAATTACAAAGGACTAAGGGACAGGCGTTAATGCCTTGTTTTTTACCGCCTGGGCAGCTTTTTTCTTCTCCGCATTCTCCTTGCGGATTTCAGCGGCTGATTTTGCAGGGGTCTTGTGTGGAGGCAACATTGTAAAGGCGTTTATTGCAGAAAAGAAACCGTCTGATTAGGCGAATATAAAAAAAAAATTCTTAGTATGAAATAGCTAAAGCGGCACAATAGTGCCAGGTGCTACTACAACCTACGTTTTTTAAACTGGGTGCTTAACCCACAGGCGGATAAGAATGCCTCATCTCGTAGGAACTCGTGTTTGGGTACCCAATTCTTAGGCACACTTATTAGCTCACCGGTTGAGAGGGCGGTTGTGGTGAGTTCAAAGAAACCCGCCTCTATAATCCTCTCATAGTCCTCATCTGGGATTCGGGGTATCTTGCATTTTTGCCCCCAGCAGCTCAGGCTTCCGGTTGTAGGTCCTAAGCTCACAGTTCTCTTCGTTTGTGGGGGCTGAAACGAGGAAAAGCGGTTCTTCCAGTCTGACCACTTAGACGGTTTATCCAACTTCATCAAATACTGGGGATTAAGTGGTCTGAGTATACCAAGCTCTCCACCCGCCTGGGCTCCGGCTTAAATAGTGCATATGGGCGAAGGCCTCCCAGTCGGGGTTCAGGCCCTGCATCTCACAGGCGGCGATGTAGCCTAAAATGTTAACCCAAGAATTGGGGGTTAACTGCCACACGCCCAGGCCGTATCCTCTTAAGATGGCCTTTATGGTGTCGTGTAGAGGGAAGCAGAGGCTGGCTAGAAAGGCCGCCTCATAGCAGCCAAAGTACCCGTTTGCATTGCGCTGGTTGTCTTCCCAGGCAATTGTTCCCATCTCAGGCGGTACTTGAATAGTGTATTCCTCTCCCAAAGGCCGCATGAGGACAAAATTCCCTAAATTCTTCTCCATGCTAACCCGGTCCTTAGCTGAGACTGTGATGAGGAGGGGATCGCCCTTATTATTCCAAGTGGGTCTTTCTTCCTCCTCGCTATCTACAACCGGTGTAAAATAGCTACTGCTACTGCTTTTATCAGAGTTTGATGTAGAGGCGGTTTTCCTGCTTCTCTCATCACTAGAGGATTTTTCCTTCTCAGCTCCAGAGATAGAGGCGGCATCTTTTCCGCCTCCATTATCGAACCCCAGGATTCCATCACTAGGGGTGCTTGGGGTACCTCTTGGGGATTCCCTTGTCATCTCAGCCTGGTTCGTTTCAGGCGGCAATTCTTCGGAGCTTTCTCCTTTATACTCCGGATCTACTGCCGTTTTTCTAGTACGAGCCATTGTGTCCTGCACAGAGACAGAGACGGTCGGATTAGGAGATGAACAAGGGGAATCCCAGTACCCAGAGGCGGCTCCCCCAGTCCTAGACTCAGCCGTACCAGGGGACCGGTTGACCTCTAAATTGTGGTGTGCCGGGTGTGTGGTTGGGGAGTCCATTTACTTTTAAAACCAAAGAAAGAAAAAAGAGAAAGAGACAAACTAAATACATGAAAGAGCTGAAGGGGGTAGAGACGGTACCTCAAAAGTAAGCTGAAGGACTAAAAAGTGTTAATTGGCTGGTAAAGCAGGCAGAATTCAGTGGAGGGCTTTCAAGGGGCACAAGCGTTAGAACGTGTGTACCCTTTGAGAAGAGCAAGTATATTGAAACCTGAACTGGCTAGTGCACAAATGGTAAATCCGTGTGTACCCTCTGAGAAGAGCAAGTATTTTGAAACCTGAACTGGCTAGTGCACAAACGGTAAATCCGTGTGTACCTTTGGAAGTAATGGTGATTGCTCACAAACCCCTCAAGCGGTGCTGACCGGCTATCTTAGACGAAAACTGGATGAGTAGGGGGAAGACAAACGGTTGTATAAGCAGGACAACCGAAATCAGAGCTCTCTCTTTTTCTCTCAAAAAGTTTTCTCAAAATTTGCAAAAGTGTGAAATGAGAGGAGGGGGGTTTCTATTTATAAAGAAACTCAGAAGGCGAACCGTTTCCTCCTCATTTCAAATTCGAATTCAAAAAAAAAAAAAAAAATGGAGGGAAGGAGACGAACCGTCCTTTTCTCAGAATATGACACGTGTCACAGGTGCCACGTGACGCTTGTGAGGGGCAAATGTTTGGGGTAAAATTACCCTATGCCACGTGGCCCAATGGTATGCTGAAATGTGTCATCCCCAGAGAGGCCCAAGGGGATCCAATCGGATGCTGACACGTGGCACTGTAACCCTAATAGGGGAACCAATCTCCTTCTACTATAAATAGAGGAAAGTCCTCATTTATTGCACATTCATGCACTTTCATAAATACAGATACAAATAACGAGCAATATTAATTGCAGAATCTCCCGGAATCCGAGAGGCTATTTACTTTCTGCATTCTTACTCACTCAGAAATATCCTAACTTGATCGTCGGAGGCGGAACTCCAACCCACTGGAGTCTCCGTGCTTTTGCAGGTACAGGCAGTCGGCTACAAGTTCTGGTGTTGTAACTCTCCCGCAGGACACATCAAAAAACCCCGAAACATTGCCGGCTGCGAAATGCATCAAGTAGAGCCCAGCTTCGAAGCATTCGCCCACATGCATTACCTCAGTCGGACCCCAAAAGCAAGCGGGACCGGCTGGTTTTAGTTGTCTAGCCATAAAGGCTATATGATGAATTTGGGGAAGGAGAGCAAGTGGAAATATTGGAGAAATACTTTCTACATCATCTCTTGCCCTGACAAAGTCAGAAACGAAAAATTCAACAGGAGGAATAGGAACCTACCTTTCCTTACAAGCAGTTCGAAGCTGCCGCCTATTCCTCGCAAAGCAAAAGAAGAGATCCTTGGCAGAGGACTCTTTAAAGTAGATATCCAAGCAAAACCCAAGACAAGTATAACTGGTTATATGATGGGACATATCTGGCCGCTTGTGGCCTTAGTGAAGAAATGCCGAGAGGTAGCTGACCGCTTGTTCAAGTGTCTTGTAAACTTGATTATTTTTGCGTCAAACTAACTCCCTAATTTATCTTTTGTAGACAAAGCTATGGAAAAACTCTCAGCCTCAAAGAAAGCTGTTGCGCAGTTCCGCTCGGCCATCTTGGGCAAGCGGTCAACTGAAGAGTCGCCTGCTGCGCAGGTGCCCAAGGTGAACTTCCAACTGAACATATCTCATTTAGCTTATCTGCCGCCGGATCCTAAAGTTAGGAAACAGACGGCTGGTGACATAACAATCCCTGGGAAAGCAAGGAAACATGTGGCCTCAAGGCCAGGGAGCAATCAACCTCCTAAATCTCCAGTTGTCCCTGTGGGCAGTCGTACAGAAGGAGATCGAGAAGCAAGCGGCTGCTGAAGGTATCAATGACTTTCTTTCTTTCCCTTACCCTTTGAGGGTCAAATTCAATCAGCAGTCGTCCAGCACTTCTGAAAGCAGTCGATCTATTGGCCGAATTTACACCAAGTACTTACAGGGTATTGATTGTGCAGATGTCTCTCAAAGGCCCGACCTTGTCCATTTGGCCAAGTCCATGCAGAAAGTCGTCTCCTTTGAAGACAGGGAGGCGATCAGGGGAGTCGACACCCTCCACCTGGATGCCATCCTCGCTTTTCTCGCTGAGGTATACTTGTAATAATTTTTCGTTTCTTTTTTATAAAACTTTTGAGCCGCCTGTATCTGTCATCTGTTTTTGGCTGGGTCTAGTCTATGCTACGAGTACACGGTCTTCACAGGCCCATAAGCAAGAAGACCAAAGAGATAAAGGATACGAAGGCTCGAGCCACCTCTGTTTCTGACAAAGCTATGTTCTAGATTGCACAAAATGAACTTCTGACTAATGACATATTGTATTATCAGGCGACTGCCAACTTGCAGGTCAAAACGGACTTGGAGGCGGCCAAGAAGAGGATCTCAGAGCTGGAGTTGTCCATTAAGGACCTCAAGGCTGAGCTCGGGCCTTTTATAGAGGCGGACAAAGAAGCAACCGACCTCCGCACTAGGGTGGACAAGCTTAAACTCCGCCTGTAGATACATGAGACCAAGCTTGCCAAGAAGTACCTCTCAAAGGCTAATGAAGAGAAGGAGCCCCTAATCAAGGACATGATGGACGACTGCAACGCCATCATGAAGAGGACATGGGGGGTTCTCTTCCCAAAGACAAGTTATGAGAACTGGGAGAATTAGTTTGTTGCCTCCACCAAGGAATACAATGATAAAATCCTGAACCAAGACCAAGAGGGCGAGGGAGAGGAGGAGGAGTCGTCTGATTTTACTTTAGGGGAGTCAGACCAGGAAGAGGAAAAGGAGGGGGAGGTTGATGAAAAAGAACAATGGCCGACTGGGGACCAGAAGGCTGCGGCTGCTGATGCTGATGTACCCCCTCCGGCTGCTTAAGATTTCCCTTTTTTTATTAAATTTTCTTCGGCCTACGTGTCGTTTGTGTTGTATCATTACCTGACCAAGAGGTCGGGGTTTATTAACAATTTCAACTTTTTGTCGGTCTCATGGCCGACTGTTTATATGAAACATCCGGTAGTTTTGTCGGATTTTCCAATTTTCACTTTGCTTTTGAATTTTCGCATTTCATAATTTTGCCAAGTATAGGTTGCCTTTTTGTATGAATGCTTTAAATATTTTTCAAAATGCCGATTGTTTTGGTATACCGATTGTTCTTGCCCCTGGCCGGTTGTGCCCTTGGTTTTCTAAGGTTAATGGATTGACTTGGAAATCTTTGATACTTTAAAGAGTATGGCTGATTTCTAGGTCAATCAATAACTATGGTGATTGCCCCAAACCAGGAGGACAGACGGCCATTGGATAGACGGTCATACATTCAACATGATCCGGCTCTCGGCCTCAATATAGCTCTTTAGACGAACCACGCTTTGCCACTAAGTTTTGTACTTAGTTTTGTAAATAGTCCATTTGTTTGGTACTTATACAGATCAGGCGCCAAATTGGATGTTTTTAATCAAAGTAGCAACCGCCTGTTGGGTTACAGGCTGTAGCTTCAACTATTTTGCTAACCTAAATAGGAAAAGTGGCCGAATACTGTCTGTTTATTAAAAGGACAGGCAGCTTCATTCGTACCTTTTAGGTTCCATTATAGGTTGGTTGAATGATTATGAGTTAACCTTTGGGGTTAATCAGTCTCCGTCTCTTGAACTTGAGTGAATAGAAGAAACAGTTGGCTGTTGTCGCATGTTATTTCTCATTTGCTAAGCTAGACTTAGCTTATTACCCAAATAGCTGCCAAGTTTAGAACTCAGCTTATGCCGACTGTATTGTCCCAAGCAATAGCAGGCGGTTTTTGACTTAGATTTTAACTGTCTACCACTTGTTTGAAGTAAGCGGTACGTTTATCTTCGTCTCATGTCAAACAACTGCGAGGTTGTCTTAGAGACATTCGGTAGGTCCGTTTGTTTTAGGTTTATAAAGCAATGTGCCACCCAAATGGGAGATGCTCTCTGCGGATGGATGTCGCCGGACGCCTGCTCAAGTTTGGGACAAACGTCTTAGTTTAATTTTTGTAGGATCATCCGGCCATGGGCCTCAAGTTGATCATCCGGCCATTGACCTCATTAGGTTGTTCAGAAAAGAACATAGTTGCTAAGTTGTCAAGACTTAGAATTTTTACTCATATTAGAGTAGGTGATTAAAAGAAATAAGGCCGACTGTGTATTGCACAGGCGGCTTGCCCCTCTGAGGAGACTTGCAAAAGAATCTAAAAAATAAATTGCAAATTTTATTAATATGGTTTGATGTACAAATAGTTTACAAATCTCAGAAATAGTACTTTTTCAAGTTACCTACGTTCCAAGTTCTAGCTAGCTGCCTACCGTCTGGTGTTTCCAGGCGGTAGGTGCAACCTCTAACTTCTTTATGGATTCGGTAGGGGCCATCCCAATTAGGAGTCAGCTTTCCCTGTTCGTTGGCCCTACCGACTGCTTCCATTTTCCGTAACACAAAGTCCCCTACTTTCAGGGGGCGCTTGTGCACTCTTTTATTGTAAGCTCTCGTCATTCTCAGACAGTAGATCTCATGACGCAAGGTCGCATTACCCCTGCGTTCTAGAAGTGAGTCCAATGCTAGCTGCATGGCCTCCCAGTTAGCCTCTTCGTCATAAAGCATGAGTCGAAGAGTCGGCTCACCGTGCTCAATAGGCATAACAGCCTCTACCCTATAAACCATGAGAAATGGAGTTTCACCAGTCGCCCCTTTTTCAGTCATATTGATGGCCCACAGAACACGCGGTAGCTCGTCAGCCCATAGGCCGCCAGCTCTTTCAATTATTTTTTTGATGCAATCAAATATTAACTTATTGAAGGCTACAACCTGGCCATTTTCTTGGGGGCGGCCGATTGATGCAAAACAGTGAGAGATCCCTTGGTCTCCCAACGAGTTTTTGAGAGTAGGCGTCTCAAATTGAGGACCATTTTCAAAGACCATAGACATGGGTACCCCATACCGAGTGATGACATTTCTCCAAATGAAGGAGATAACATCTTTTGTTTTAATGCCTTTAACTGCCTCTGCCTCTACCCATTTGGTGAAGTAGTCGACAACCACCAAAATATACTTCCGTTTGCCTGTAGAAGGCGTATATGGACCCAGAATGTCCATGCCTCATTTAGCAAATGGTAATGGGCTATGGATAGCCGTAAGGTCAGTGGCCGGACCATGGATGAGCTTGCCAAACCTTTGACGCTTGTCACATTTTTTCACCATCTCCATGGCATTTGCGTCTAGGGTAGGCTAGAAGTAGCCTTGCCGCCTGGCTCTCTTTGCTAGGGTCCTGCCGCCTATGTAGGAGGCGCAGAAGCTCGAGTGCAAGTCTTCTAGGACCTCTCCGCCCTTCTCTGGTGTGACACATTTCAAAAAAAGTTGGAGATAACCTTTCTTAAAAAAGCTCTCCATTGTGGATTTCGAAATTGGCCGCATGTTTTTTCATTGTGACCATCTCTGGGTAAGTATCCGGCAAGGTGCCGCCTGTTAAGTAAGCCCGGATGCCATCTATCCAGGTTGAGCTTCGATCTAGGATCCCAATGGGTTCTTCTTTGATGCTCCTTTTTTCCATCACTTCCCAAAAAATTGATCTAGGTGTGTCACAAGAGGCGGATGATGCCAATTTGGAGAGAGCATCCGCCTGGTTATTCTCAGACATGGGCACCTGACTTAGATGAAATTCCTCAAGCGCCCCATCCTTTTCTTTGACTGCCTGTAAATACTTGATCATAGTCAGATGTGTGGCTTCATAGTCACCATGGTATTGGCTAACAATCAATTGTGAATCATAACATGCGTCAAATTTCTTTGCCACCGCCGCCTTACACATGCGGATGCCGGCCAGTAGGGCTTCATACGCTGCCTCGTTGTTCGAGGCCTGGAACTTAAACTGTACTTCATATTTGAAAGGAATGGTGTCTTTCCAACAAGTGTATTATTCCGTTAGAGGGTTCAAAATTATTAGAAAGCTAATTCTTTAGTGAGGTCAAATGATCGGAATGCTCAGGTAGAGGCCGCTTCCGATCAGTAATATTAATGTACAATTAATATTACAATTTAATCTTGACTGAACCCTTTGGGTGGAACCCAATCGAACAACCGATCCGAGATGACGAATCAATCCGAAGGGTTCGATGAGTCATTGTAGTATTACGAACAAAGACGTTGGATATCGAGCTTAGAGCGTCGAGACCAAGCGTCGCAAGTCGAGTCGAATTTAGAATTCGACAAAACGTGAAATCAAACAAGCAACAAGTTCGAGCCTAGCCGTAGACTTGCATTGGCCTAGCCATATGAGTGCTAAGCTAGGCAAGGTCCCAAGCAATGCATGCCTAGCATCCCCTAACACACGCAGATCGCATGGCACAAGCATCGCAAGATGCGTGCATGCGTGTGGTGTGGCTGTGCATGACTGGGCATGCTAGCATAGCAGCCCTAGCCATCGCATCATGATAGGCCAAGCCCTTCGCTAGCTTGCAAGCATCGCAAGGCCATCATCATGCTAGGCTTGCTGGGCCTTGCTATCGCAAGCAACGCAGGCATGGTGCTTTGCGTGCTTGCTAGCGTGCTAGGGCCTGGCACATAGCTAGCAGCAGCCTCGCACATCGCACTACACCACGCACCAGCCAGCAGCGTGCTGGGCATGCTGGGCTGTGCGTGTATGCTAGCAAGCAGCAGCCTCGCATTGTAACGCCTAGCAGCACGCACCAAGCAGTAGCGATGCATGCGTGCTGGCTGGCTGCGCATGCATTGCGGGCTGGTTGACGACGTGCTAGCTGGTTGGCTGGCTGGGTTGCCCAGCCTTGGTGTTAGGCGCCAGCTGGCAGCCTTGGCAGCCAAGGTAGGCTGCCAGCCAGCCAAGGTAGGCTGCCAGCCAGCCAAATGGGAGTGTGTATCGATTTTTGTGTAGGGACAATTGGTTGGTGTTTGCCCCGGGGAGCAAGGTGGGTTGGTCCCCTCCCTTGGTGGTCCTCACCTTTACTCTTTCCTCCCATTGCCACTTGTAACTTGTTGATTGATTTTGGTACGAGCCGTTGGAGACCGTCGCGCTTGCGAGGTTTAGCTTCTCAAGTAAGAGCTCGGGTTCGAGCGAAGCACGCGTCAAGAGTAAGAATGTCTTTTCTCTTTCTCTTGTTAATTGTTTAATTATGTGATTGCATGCTTAGTTGCCTTAATTAGTGGGTGGGTTTCTCTTCCGCGTAGATTCGAACTCTATGAAACCCAACAATATTTGTACTTGTCTCCTTCACGAGACTGACATAATACGCCTGCACCACAACCGTTCCTTGTGGAGCTCCCGTCCACATATACCTTCCAGACTTGTTCAAAATTTTCTAGATTAGCCGGCCTAGTCATTTCAACAATGAAGTCAGCGAACGCTTGCACCTTCACTGCTTTCCTTGGCTCAAAAGTTATTTCAAGGCTTTAAATCTCAATCGCCCATTTAATCATTCGGCTGGATGATCCCATGGTTGTCAGTGGCCGCTTGATTGGCTGGTCAGTGTAGACCACGACCGGATGCGCCAAGAAGTAAGGTTTCAACTTCTTAACTGCCATGAAGAGGGCAAGTCCAAAATTTTCAACCATGGGGTACCTCAGCTGTGCATTCCATAGAACATAACTGATGAAGCAGACCGGGAGCTAGGTGCCGCCTCTTTCAGCAAGTAGAACAGAACTAAGCGCATGGTCAGAGACGACTAGGTACATGTACATCACTTCTTTTGGCAAAGGACTGACCAGCCTTGGTAGAGAGTGCAAGTGTTCCTTCAAATTTTAGAAGGCCACCTCTGCATTCACCCCCCATTATCAAACATAGTCTTCTTCTTAATTGCTTGGAAGAAATAGAGGCACTTGTCGCCTGACTGACTAAAGAATCTCCCCAAAGCCGCCAGACAGCCTGTTAATTTTTGAACTTCTTTTATAGTGCGAGGCGACTACATGTCTATGACTGCCTGTATTTTTTCCGGGTTGGACTCTATCCCTCTTTGATCAATTAGAAATCTAAGGAACTTCCTAGACTCAACACCCAAAACACATTTCTTAGGATTAAGCATGACTTGGTGTCGCCTGAGTGTGGCGAATGTTTCTTGAAGGTTTGTAAGATGGTCCGTTTGTAGTTTGGATTTGACTATCATATCATCAATGTACGCCTCCACATTCCTTCCAATTTGATTAATGAAGACTGTATTAATCATTCTTTGGAAGGTCGCAGGCGCATTATTCAAACCAAACGACATCACAGTGTGACAGAATAACCCTGATCAGTGACAAATGCATTTTTTTCCACAAGGGTATCTGGTGAAAGCCTGAATAGGCGTCCGTAAAGCTCATCAAGGCATGGCCAGCTGTAGAGTCGACCAGACTGTCGATCTTTGGGAGAGGATAACTATCCTTCAGACATGCCTTATTGAGATCTGTGTAGTCTACACACATGCGTTAGGTTCCGTTCGGCTTCTTTACAAGCACAATATTGGCAACCCAATTAGGGAAATAACATTGCCAAATGAACCCAGCATCTAACAATTTTTTCACCTCGACGGCTGCCGCCTGGCTTCGCTCTTCCCCATGTTCCTTTTCTTTTGCCTTACCGGCTTCTTTTCAGGATCCACAGCAAGTTTGTGGACGGCTAGATCCGGGCTGATGTCTGGCATCTCGTCCACCTCAAAGGCAAAGATGTATTTGAATTATTTTAACAAATTGTGCAAGTCTGCACCAAGTTTAGCAAAAGCAGTCGTCCCCACCTTGACAGTTCGTTCAGGACGAGAGTCATCCGGAACGATGTCGATGTGCTCACCAGCCGGCTGGGGACGCAGATCATCCGGCCTTTCGCCGGACAATGATTGCTATTTCTTGTCATTTTTCTCGGCCACCATTTGGCTTGCCTCTCTCTTCTTGCCAGCTGCTATGGCAGCAGGCGCGGCTTCCTTGACTTGGTTAAGGTCAGTAGTTTCTCCATTGGGGCCGGCTGCGACCACAGTGGGTTTGACATCAGAGAGATAACACACCCTGGCCATCTTTTGGTCTCCCCGTAAGGAGCCAACTATTAGATCATCCCTCTCAAACTTGAGGAGCATAAGAGAAAGAAAGATAACAACCTTGGATTCATTCAGGGTTGGTCACCCCAAAATCATGTTATAAGCCGTCAGCTCTTCAACAAGTAAGAACCGGACCACCATGTAGCGCCCCTCCCCTTTTTCGCCTAGACGAATGGGTAGTTCTATTCGACCTGGTGCATGTTCTTGGGCTTATACCTGAGCTTGACCAAGCACTTGTTACTGATGAGATTAGACGAGCTCCCAGTATCAATGAGGATTTGGCCAACTCTTTGGTTGGCCATTTTGCATTCGATGATAATAGGATCATCATGTGGCCTCCTGACTTTGCCCCTGTCATCCTCAGTAACTACCAACTTCGGGGAAGGAGTCCTTGGACGCCTGCCCATCGTCGACCGAGTTGACGTCGAGCTGTCTGATGTAGTCCTTGTTACCCCGGATCGTTGGGCCGCCTCGAGCAAAGCCGCCTGCTATCGTATAGATCGGAGTTTCATCAGTGTCCGAACTATTATCAGAGTGAGGCTTCTTCTTAGACGACTGCCCAGGGTTAGTGTGCAAGGTAAACTTGGACCTCAAAATATAAGATTTGAGAACTCCTTTATCATTCAGACGGTCCAACAGCCGCTTGAGACTAAAGCATTCATTGGTGTCATGGCCAATATCCTCATGGTAGTGGTAATATTTATTTTTGTTCCGATTTTTGGCGGAACCTTTCATAGCAGCCGGTTTGTCAATGGAGACCCAATCCTTATTTTCCATGAGGATGGAGTGACAATATTTATTGAATTCGTACTTTGGGGAGTAAGTTTTGTTTCTCTCTTTTTCTTCGGGGATGGCTGTTCAGAAGTATCAACCACCCATACTTCTTTTCTCTTCTTTTCATTCTTAGCCGACTGTAATGGCCGACTCTCTTTTTTGTCAGACCTCTTTGAGTCCGACTGTTTACTGATGTTGCAGAGTTCGGTCGCCTGTATATAGGCGTCTGCCTCCATCAGTGCTTCTTGGATGGTAGCAAACCTCCACCTGACAAGAACGAACTTGAAGGCCGACCCGGCCTTCGGACCTTTGAAAAAGTCTGTATAGGCCACCTCATCAGAGAGTCCTTGAATCTGAATTTTCATTAGATTGAACCATTTGATATATGAGCGTAGCCCTTCCTTCTCACCCTACTATATAGCTCCCAAGTCAAGACTCGTTTTCTTTGTAGGGATATTTCTTGAGAAGTTTGACCCAAACAAGTATGCAAGCATCTTAAAATTATTGATGGATCTGTCTAGCAGGTTGCCGATCCATTGCTGGGCGACGCCCTTCAATGTGGCCGGGAAGCACCTACACCATGCGGCATCATCCAACCCTTGAAGATACATAAGGTTGGTGTATGCCATCATGTGGTCTTCTGGGTTGGTGGTACCGTCATAGGAACCTACCAACACATTTTTTACCTTGGCCGGCTGGGCAACCTCTATTATTTCCTTGGAAAAAAAGCTGAGGGTCATTCCTCCAGTCTTAGCAGTCGGAGCTGCCAATCCAAAGGCTGGACATTATGTGCCGCCTGCCCCCTAAAGAGGGTTATTTCCTAGGACGGCATGTATGGCTGTTAAGGCACATACGGGGACGCATGGAGCATTTGAGGACTAGAGTGGGCAGACATGCCGCCTGTCTGGTTCTCTTGATTTGATTGTGAATACCTCATTGAGGTATTCTGAAAGCTGTCTTGCAAGTTCGACATGGAAGCTGACTCTGGCAGATGCATGTTCTTCTGCTAAATTAAAATCTAGGCATTAGAATAAGTTTTCTTCGATCCATCCGGTTGTACATGTCGTATGGCCTTCCTCTTCCCTGGCTCAAGGAACCGAAATTTGGCCAAATTTAACAAGGGCCTCTGCCCCTCCCTATGTTTAGGGTAAGGAGTGGCCTTTCGGTCTTTGACCGGCTTATTCCTCCTAGAATGAGAGGGCTTCTGGGCCGACTAGTCCCTAGTTGAAACAGTCGTCCGTTTGTCAATAAAGTCCTTAATCTCCCCTTTGAAACTTGTGATGAGGGTCATGAGCTTGTTTCTAGTGATGGGGACGGAGCCTTCGGCCACCTGGGGTTGACCGACTAGCTGGTCGGCTAGTTCACTAGGGCCCGCCTGTTCGACAATCCGTTCCTTTCTTTTGAGGGGACGAATGCGCCGAGTTCTTAGGGACCCGTTAGGGGAAGTGTGTGTGTCGACTTCACAGTCGTCATTTGTATCTTGGTCTGTATAGACCAGGACATCGGCCATAGGCCGTTTCTCATTAAGAGGCGGTACAGGTCCTTGTGAAGTCATCTTAATAGTACTCTCCCCACAAACAGCGCCAAATGTGTCGGGGTTTTTTGGATGTCCAGCGGGAGAGTTACAACACCTCTGGACACCTGTACTTGCAAAACAACGAAGACTCCTGTGGGTGGGAGTTCCGCCTCCGACGATTAAGTTAGAGCGTGTTCGGAAGTAAAGATGCGAAAAGTAAAGGGGATCAGGCTCCTCTCGGAAGGGGAGTGATCATCCGACTATCTGAGACAGTCTCGAAAACCAAGCCTTAGCTCTCAAGTAGCGCAATTAAAGCTGGGGTTAATGCTCAGCAAGTAATGTACGCGCGTATGATTTCTGAATGATGTTCCTCAGAAGGAACATCTCCCTTTTATAGGGTCTTTGAAATGCGGGCCTAGTACTAGGTTTCTATAACCTAGGACTGACTGGGCTTACCTTGGAATTTGGGCCGTAAAGGTCGCTTTCCCAATTAGCAATCTGTTTTCCACGTGTCGTGACCTGATTGGTCCACCATGGGCCTCTCACGAGGTGACACGTGGCAGACTCTGATTGGTCCACGTGGACAACACATGGCAGAGCTCCATTGGTCCACATGGCGGGAAAAAAATCCCCTATTAAAAAATAATTGTGAGTATAGTCCTTCAATTTATAGCATCAAGATGAACCTAAAATAATTTAAAGAATGGTTCTTGAATTTATTCTGGTTTGTGCACTAAAATTGAATTTATTTAAGTTGGACTTGTTATATTTTCATTCTTTCTCAAGGTTGGTTCTAAAATAAATTTAGAATCAATTTTATGCCACACTAATATTGGGATTAAATCTCGAGATAAAAGCACGTAAATCAAGGCAAAGATCGCCCAAGCACCACCTTCTGCTAGCCGGGCTGCTCACGCGCAGCCTATATGTGGCTGCCGAGGTGCGCATGGGGCTACTCATGCCTCGAATGGCTGCTGCTGTGTGGCGTGTTGGGCTAGGTTCACGCTTGTTGCCTACACACATGTTGTGGTGTGTGCGTGCTTGATGCATCGAGAACGCGTGGGTGATGCGCACAAGATGCTACGATAGGGGTGTGTTGGTGCTGTGATGTGTTGCTTGGCAGCGTAAGCTCACATGATTTAGGACCTTTGAGGCCACGTCTTGTGTGCGTGCAAGTGCACTGATGTGGTCGGTGTTACGCGTATGCAGCATTGGAGTCACTCCCACGTGCTTAGGCCACAAGCGGTTATGCGGGTGCGGCAACACAAGGCACCTCGAGCCATGGTGCTAAGCACTTGGGCATCGTAAAGCATCGTTGGGGTATGTGTTTTGCGATTTTTGCCGTTTAATTATTTTATTATTTTAACGAGGCTAGGCCTCTATTTTGCTGACACTTGCAAAATTAACTTGGCAAAATTTGGGTTAACCTGCTTAATTAATTGGATTAATTGAGTTGGATGCGGAATTTATTGGGAGTTTTGTTAATTACTTGAGCTAATTTTATTGCTTTTTAATCACATAATCAGTTAACAACTTTGACTAGTTTTAATTAGGCGCGTTAATCGGATTAACCACCTAATTTAGTTACTAGTTTGCGCATGTTATGCATTGTTACTTGTTTTTCGTTGTAAAATGCATGGCCCATTCACACATAGTGAATGGTGAAAGGAATGGTGTCCTTCCAACAAGTGTATTATTCTGATAGAGAGCTAATTCTTCGGTAAGGTCAAGTGATCGGAATGCCTAGGTGGAGGTCGCTTCCGATCAGTAATATTAAGGTATAATTAATATTACAGCTTAATCTTAACTGAACCCTTCGGGTCGAACCTAATTGAACAACCGATCCGAGACGACGAATCAATCCAAAGGATTTAATGAATCGTCGGAGTTTTACGAACACAGACGTCGGATATCGAACCTAGGGCGTCGAGACCGAGCATCGCAAAATCACAAGCATAGCCGTAGCATCACATTAGCCTAGCCATGTGAAGTGCTAGGCTAGGCTAGCTCATCGCAAGCCTAGGCGCACCATGTGTGTGCTAGGCGCGCCCTAGGTGCTATCGCAGCCCATCGCACAAGCACAACACCATCGCAGTGCTAGGCACTTGCGTGTGTGTGCCTGTGTGTATGCCTAGGGCTATCGCACCATCGCAGCCTTCGCACATCTCACCAACGCACCATCGCAGCACAACACTATCGCATGGCTAGGCCTATGCGTGTGTGCGTGTGGATGTGCCTAGGGCTATCGCACCATCGCAGCACATAGCACAACACTATCGCATGGCTAGGCCTATGCGTGTTTGCGTGTGCATGCAGGCCATCGCAGCATCGCTGGCACAGCACCAAGCATCGTATGCTTGTGCGTGTGGCTGGCGAGGCAATGCCCAGCCTGCGTGGCTCGCTAGAAGCACGCATGCTGGTTGTGCATGTGCGTGTGCGATGGCTGGGCAGCAGTGCCTAGCTAGCAGCACACAGCGCCTAGCAAGCAGCAGCAGCGAAGGCATCGCCCAACACAGCAGCATGCAGCGCGCATGTGCTGGCTTGGGCTGATGCATGCTGGATGGGCATCCTTGCAATGCTAGCTGGCGTGCTAGATGGCAGCTAGCCCAGCAGCCCTCTTGGTGCTGGTTTTGTGAGGGGTGGGGACCAACCCTTGGGCAAAGCCTTGGGGAGCAAGGCAATGGTCCCCCCTTTACTCTTGGTCCTCACCTAACTCCCTCTCTCCCCTTGACACTTGTTGCATAGTGATTTCCTTGATTATTTATTTAATTTAGAATTAAATAAATTATCAATTTTATTCATTCTCCCACATTGGTTGGGGAATGAAATCCAAGGGTTCATTTCCCCATAAATACCAAGGCTTGGGTATTTTGGAAAGAACACACTTAAGTGGAACTATATAGGCATCTCCATTGTTTAGAATACCTTAAGTTCGTAAAACTCCAAAGTTTATACTTTGTCCGGGTCCCGACTAACCTTCAGGGCTTAGGACGATCAGGTCGGGTTCGAGGGTACGAACCGTCGGAGGCCTTGCATTTGCGAGGTTGAAGTAAGAGCTCTATTAGCAAGCGAAGCACGCGTCTAGGGTATAATTCTTTATCCCTTCTTCTTTTAATTATGTATTAATTATGTTTAGCATGCTTTAATTTCTTTAGTTATCGGGGCGGGTCTTGGGGGGTTTCTTTCCGCGTAGTGAGGGTCACTACGAAACCCTACAAATGGATGAATGGAATGTGTATTGTATCATAGGTTTTGTGAAAATGGCAACTAGTGAGGCCCGATTAGGATAGTAAATACGGACTGCGATCCATTATGTATTTTTGTAAATCTAAATACGGTCTGCGTACCGTTGCGTATTTTTGTACCTTAATATTTAGATTAGTCCTAATAAAAATAACTAGTAGTTGCATATTTGGTGGAGATGTCTCAAAAACGGCGTTTCTAAGAAGACAAGCCATGAGGATGCATCGAAGACCCATGGAGACTTGAAGACTCAAGGGGTCATGCTAGTTGCCAAATGCATCTTTTACTTATGTTTTATATATATAGTTATGTTTATATATGAATGAATGGTATGATAGATGTATGTTTAGGATTTCAAATGTTGCAATGATTAATTAAGTTCACTTAAATCAACCAACATAGAAACTCTGGGACCCTATAATATTGAGCCAAATTTGCCATTCCAAGAACAACACTTACCGAACTAATGCGCGTAGTGATGGGCTATGCCAAAGCGAGGCATCACTACTTCCCTAGGAACGTAAGGTATACTAGGTATAAAAGTTGGTCTTATTTAAGCTCAACGATATTAGGAAAGAGTCCTTAGATATCGTGGAAATGAAGATAAAACGTCAAGAAAGCATTAGGTGCGACGTTTTATCAAACCAAGAGTAGCTTAGAGCTATTAGCAATTTGATTATTTACCCTCAAATATTAAGTTTTAAGACTAGCCAAGCATGCTTAATCACTTTTTGATTTTTGGGATCTTGGAATCGTTTTATTCTCGCCTAAAAGGGACAAATATTAATGCGTGGATAAAACGCTCAATAAAGGTTGAAAATTTGCATGTATGCTTTAAAATTTGCATGTCTGTTTTATGAATGGTTTTTTCATTTCAAATTCTTTCAATTGTAGAATCATGTCTGCAAATAACTCAAACAACCAATTTTTGTTATGCTAAATTCTCGACAAGGAGAAGTTGAGTGGGCCAAATTTTCTTGATTGGCAAAGGAACTTGTGTATAGTTCTCATGCAAGACCAAAAGGAATACGTCCTTGATGAGGAAATGCCCGACGCTCCCAATGAGGAGGTCACTCAGGCTGCCCTAAACTGATGGCAAATTGCCAATCGGGATGTCAAATGCATCATGTTAGCCATAATGTCTCCGGATCTCCAAAAGACTTTCTTTGAAAAGGAGACGACTTTTGAGATCATTTTTGAACTTCAGAACATGTTCCAAGAGCAGGCCCAAACTGAAAGGTTCGAAACCTATAGGCAGATCCTTGAGAGTAAGCTCAAGAAAGGAGAGCCAGTCAGCCCACATGTACTTAAAATGATCGGATTATTTGAGAACATGGAAAGGCTTGACGCTGGGTATTCAACCGAGATGGAAATTGACATCATTCTCCATTCGCTGCACAAAGGCTATAATTAATTCAAGATTAACTATAATATGCACAGCATGGAGAAAACCCTCACCGAGCTTCATGGGATGTTGAAGCCGGCCGAGCAAATGCTCAAGGATGAGGGGAAGCATCACTAGGCAAAAAACATCAATAGACACCGGTTCAAACCACCCTATGGGCATCGGTTTTGAACCGTTGGGTATTTGAGAGATGACAAAAGCTAAGTAAATTAGCACCGGTTTAAAACCGGTGGTAATATTTGTCAATAGCACCGGTTAACCGATGCCAATTTGTTGTTATAAGCACCGGTTACCGGTGCCCATTATGCCTTACAAAAAAAATGGATTTTTTTCACTTCAGAACCAGCCACCACAACTTAACCCAAATGTCCAAACCAGAGAAGGAGAGAAGAAAATAAAGAGGCGGATGATTGAGAGAGAGGGGGGGGGGTAAAGGGTTTATAATTAAAATTGAAATTAGCACCGGTTAAACGGTGCCATTTCTTTTTCTTTTTTTTTGGTTTTCATTTTCTAAAACAAATAGCATCGGTTAACCGGTGCCGTTTTATTTTTGCCCACCGGTTTTTAATAACCGGTGCTATATCTTTGGTGCTAATTTCTATTTTTCTACTAGTGCATGACATGCTCATGATCAATAAGGGCAAGCCATCTAAGAGCTTGGGCAAGAAGAGAAGCTTTAAGAGGAAGAGTAAGAATACTTTTCCGCCTTAGTCAAGTGCTACCAAGGGCAACAAGGCAAAGAAGGTAGCCTCTTCTAAATCCGATTCCGAATGTTTCTATTACAAGAAGAAAGGACATTGGAAGCGAGATTGCCAAAAATTCAAGGAAGATAAGAAGAATGACACTTTTGCTTCTGTATTAGGTATTTTTGTTATAGACTTAAACTTCGCTAGCAAAACATCACGGGTATTAGATATCGGATGTGGCTCACACCTTTATTCCAATGCTCAGGGACTAAGTATTAATAGGAGGCTAGAGAAGGGAGAGGTCGAGCTACGGGTCGGCAATGGAGCCAGGATGTCAGCCGTATCCGTTGGAACTCTCAGTTTATCTTCGCCCTCTGGGCTTGTTTTGGAACTTGACAATTGTTATCATGTTTCAAGAGTTACCAAAAAAACATTAATTCAATTTTGGCGTTGGACGCCAAGGGATTTGAATTTCAAATAAAAAACAATATTTGTTCGTTTTATTTCGATAATGTTTTATATGGTAAGGCATATTCAGAAAATGGTCTTTATGTGCTTTCTCTAGACAAACAAGTTTATAACATTGATGATACCTCCAAAAGAGCTAATACCATTGAGTCGAATCAAACCTACTTGTGGCATTATCGTCTTGGACACATTAACATCAAACACATTAAGAAACTTCTTCATGAAGGTAATCTTGACTCATTCGACTTAGAGTCGTTTGAAAATTGCAAAGGATGTTTATTAGGCAAGATGATAAAGCAACCATTCTCCAAGTTAGGAGAAAGGGCTAGTGGGTCTTATACATACGGATGTATGAGGACCAATGAGTACACCCGCAAGGCATGGTTATCGATATTTCATCACCTTCACCGACGATTATAGTAGATATGGATATGTCTTCCTTATGTCGAACAAATCTGAATCTTTTGAGCAATTCAAAGAGTTTCAAAGTGAATTGGAAAATCAGCTTGGCAAGAAAATCAAAGCACTTCGATCGAATCGAGGTGGCGAGTATTTGAGCCACGAATTTGACGATCATATGAAAAAAATGGTATTCTCTTATAATTGACACCTCCCGGAACTCCACAATGGAACGAAGTGTCCTAGAGGAGGAATCGAAACTTGTTAGACATGGTCCGATCAATGATGAGTTGTAGTGAACTTTCTATCTCTTTCTAGGGACACGCACTTATAACTACGGCACTAACACTAAACTGAGCTCCGTCTAAAGCTGTCGAAAAGACTCCTTATGAATTATGGACGAAGAAACCTCCATGGTTATCTTTTCTTTAGATTTAGGGTTGCGAAGCATATGTCAAGAGGTTAATTTCTAACAAACTTCACCCAATATCAGACAAGTGTTTCTTTGTGGGATACCCAAAAGAAACTAAAGGGTATTACTTCTACAACAAATCCGAGAACAAAGTGTTTATTGCTCGTGCTGGTGTCTTTTTGGAGAAGGAACACCTTTCCAAAATGACAAGTGGGAGGAAAATCAAACTCGATGAAGTTCGAGAGGACGAGTAACAAAGTCAACCTAACAAAACTGACAATCTAAACGCTTTAAAAGAGAATGTTGACATTGGTCAGAGTCAAACCGACAATGTGTAAAGTCAATCCGACAATGCAAATGCTCAAGCTATTACACTGCGTAGGTCGCAATGGCCAAGATCTTAACCAGACAGATACCTCAGTGTTGTCTTAACCGAAGATCAAGACATCCTAATAATGGATGGAGATGAGCCAGCAACATACAAACAAGCAATGACAAGCCCCAACTCTGCAAAATGGCAAGAGGCCATGAAATCCGAGATGGATTCCATGTTTGAAAATCAAGTCTGGGACTTGGTTAATTTGCCCGAAGGTTACACACCTATCGGTTGCAAATGGATTTTCAAGTTGATTATGATGAAACCTTTTCGCCAGTCACCATGCTTAAGTCCGTCCGGATTATCCTAGCAATTGCCGCAAATTGTGATTATGAATTATGACAAATGGATGAAAAAACCGCTTTTCTTAATGGGATTTTGGAAGAAACTGTGTGCATGACACAGCCAGAAGGTTTTGTTGATTCAAGCAATGTAGGAAGTTATGCAAGCTTAAGAAGTCCATTCATGGATTAAAGTAGGCAAGCAGAAGTTGGAATCTGCGATTTGATGAAGCCATTAGTAAGTTTGGTTTTATCAAGAATCCAGATGAGTCTTGTGTTTAGAAGAAGGTCAGTGGGAGTGACATCGCATTCCTCGTCTTATATGACGATGACATATTGCTCATTGGAAACAACATTCCAATGTTAGAGTCAGTGAAGGCCTGGCTTGGAAAGTGCTTTTCAATGAAGGACTTGGGAGAGGCACATTACATATTGGGCATCAAGATCTATCGGGTTAGATCAAAAAGGATGACTGGATTGAGCCAAAGTACTCTTATTGATAAGGTACTGGCATGATTCAACATGGAAGGGGCCAAAAGAGGGCACCTACCCATGTCACATGGCATAACTCTCAGCAAGAAGTAGTGTCCACAGACACCTGATGAGCGAGAAAGGATGAATCAGATTCCATATGCTTCGCTTATTGGATCGATCATGTATGCCATGATAAATATATAAAGATCTATCGGGATAGATCTAAAAGGATGATTGGATTGAGCCAAAGTACTTATATTGATAAGGTACTGGCACGATTCAACATGAAAGGGGCCCAAAGAGGGAACCTACCCATGTCACATGGCATAACTCTCAACAAGAAGCAGTGTCCACTGAAACCTGATGAGCGAGAAAGGATGAATCAGATTCCATATGCTTAGCTTATTGGATCGATCATGTATGCCAAGATATGTACTAGGTCAGATGTATCGTATTCCTTGAGCGCTACGAGCTGATACTAATCAAACCCAAGAGAGGCGCATTAGACTGCAGCCAAGAATATCCTAAAGTACCTGAAAAGGAACAAGGATAAATTTCTGGTCTATGGTGAAAGTAATGATTTGGTTGTTGAAGGTTATACCGACGTGAGCTTCCAGACTGACAGAGACGACTCCAAGTCGCAGTCAGGGTACATATTCTGCCTAAATAGAGGAGCGTTTAGTTGGAAGAGTGCTAAGCAAAGCAACACTGCAGATTCTACAACTGAAGCTGAATACTTGGCAGCTTCGGAAGCAACTAAGGAGGTAGTTTTGATTCGTAAGTTCATTGGTGAACTTGATGTTGTACCCTCCATCAAAGGTCCGATAAACCTCTATTGTGATAACAATGGAGCTATTGCTCAGGCTAGGGAACCAAGGGAACTTCAGAAGGTCAAACATGTCAAGAGGCAATTTCACATGATAAGGGAATGGAAGTCTAAGGGTGAAATCAGAATTTGTAAGATTGGAATGGACGACAATGTAGCTGATCCACTCATTAAACCTTTGCCTCAAGTGAAGCACAACAAGAACGTTGAGGCAATGGGAATCAAGCACGTTGGAGATTGACTTTGATTTTCCTGTTATGTGATTTAATTAAATTTGAGCTTTTTAATGTAAAACACTATGTTAAACCCTTCAATCTTAGAGTAATTAAATTTTCTACAAAATTATTATCACTCCATTCCTATTATTGTGGTTTAGAATTAAATAATGTGTCCATTCGATTTATGAGAATATTCAAAACAGGGTATCAAGACCATGTCTTGGATAAAGCAACACCTGTTAAGTGAACATTGAATATTTCAATCGAAAATTATCCCTAATCGAGGTCATTTAAATGATGGGCAATTAATGACCAATTGAGATTAGTGTGTAGTATGATTTATAGCATCGTTTCTTGTGCTATGAGGACATGATTGTCATAAATCATTTGCACAAGTATTGGTTTGGAGCTATACCGGATCGACCTATGAGAATAATAATAATAATAATAATAATAATAATAATAATAATGATAATAATAATAATAATAATAATAGTAATAATAATAATAATAATAGTAATAATAATAATAATAATAATAATAATAGTAATAATAATAATAATAATAATAATAATAATAATATTGATATTACCAACAAAAACAAATAATAATAATAATAATAATAATAATAATATTGATATTACCAACAAAAACAAATAATAATAATAATAATAATAATAATAATAATTTTGGAAAAAAATTCTCTCGTTTAGGGGCGATTAGGGCTGGGCAGGGTAGGCTTTCCTCGTTCTTTTTCCGGCTTATTTTCCGTCGAGTAGGTGTGTTCAGGTCAAGCGCGTTCAGGTCAGGTGGGTTCTCGGTTTTATTTGGATGATTTTCAGGTGGTTCCGGGCTTCTTTATGGCAGTTTTGAGGTGACTTTTCCAGGCGTGTTTTAGGCGGCCATCAGGCAAATTTTCCAGGCGTGATTCAGGCAGTTTCAGCCGTGGTTTCTCGTTCAAAATCCGGCAGGTTCCACGTTTGTTTTTCCGGTTATAATTCTCCGGCAATTTCAGGCGAAGGGCATCCTTTTCAGGCGTTTTTTCAAGCGTTATTCAGTCGTTTTCTTGTCGTTTTCCGGCGTTGTTTCCAGGCGTTTCCTGATCGTCTTGCAGGCTGTTTCTGGGCGTGTGTCTTTGGGCGTGTTTGCGGGCTGTTTATGGACGTTTCTCAGGCGTAATTAAGTCAAATATCTCGTCTTTTAGGGGCTGATTAAGGTGCTATTTTGGTGCATTATTGGTGCTCTTTTGGGTGTTATTTTCAGGCAGTTTTTAAGGGCTGTAATAGGCAGTAGCAGCGTGGTTTTTGCCTTGGGTGAAGGTACTTCGTGGTGGCAGCGTGTTTGCGAGGTGTTTGTTTCCTTTCATGCGGCTTGAGTAGTTTTCGGTGGTGTGTAGCTATGCCGGGTGCTCGGGTGAAGTTTCATTGCCCCTTTGTGGGTCTTAGCGGTTGTCAAGATGGAAGTGGCATTGGTCTTACTAAAAGTTCTCTTATCAAGCATCTTTGTGATTGTCATTTTTGTATTGGTGCGCGAGATACCACTCGACATTATTTGACTTCTAATTTGGCTGTGTATTCTGAGGCTGAAGTTACTTTTTCGCGTATGGGGATTTGGTTATGTGAGTTGTTACAAAACGCATACTCATCGTACTAAGTGTCGTCATAGTCCGAGTGAGGTTGTGTCACCCCCGGATGAAGGGGATGGTAATGTTCGTTTTGTGCTTCATGGTTTCTCCATGACGCAAGCTCCCTCTTCTCCAGCTCAGCTTGGGCGAATAGGTGGTTTGGTGCAAGATCAACATTGTGTTTTTGATGTGGCTCTTCTTGATTGTTTGTTCTCCAAGGGGTTTCGTATTGTGAAGTCTATACCTCCCAAGTGTCGTTTGGGGTTTTCTCGGGTTCTGAAAGGTGCCCTTGATAAGGTGATCTCTAGGCCTGATGACTTTTCCAGTGGGGTCTCTTTGTTGGTGTTACCTCTTTGTACCCTTAAAACCTTTCGCCCGCGGAGCAGCTCTGAGTCTAGGGTAAAACAACGACTTCAAGAAGCAAGTATTTCCCGTGCTATTTGTTCTTGGAGTGCACCAGGTGGTATTTTGCAGCTTGTGAGGGATACTTATTCTCTTACTTTATCAGTGGTTGGTGATGAGGACCTTGATTTGGGGGAGCGTAATATCAAGCAATGTCGTAGGAAGATTTGTGACGGCCACTACACTACTGCAGTCCGGGTTCTTTCTTCTTCAGGCGTTGCTCCTTATAATGACGCCACTCTCGCAGATTTACAGTCTAAGCACCCTACTTCTCCAGCTCCATCCTTGCCTGATATACCTGTTGATGGCCTTCATCTCGTTACTACTTCAGCTGTTGTTTTGGATCAGATTAAGAGTTTTCCACGTGGCACATCATGTGGTAGGGATGGTTTACGTGCTTTTCACCTTATGGATTGCTTGAGTGGTGCTGATGTGGCTGTCTTGGATGAGTTAGTTGACTCTATTTCCGGGGTGTTTAATCTCTTTCTAGCTGGTAGATGTCCTATGGAGCTAGGAGAGTATATTGCTAGTGCTCCTCTCATACCTCTTGTCAAGCCTGGTGGTGGTATTCGTCCTATAGCTGTGGGAACTATTTGGCGGCGTCTGGTTTCGAAGGTCGGTGCTGTTATGGTTGGCCAGTCTTTAGGATGTTACTTTGATGGTCTCCAATTTGGTGTTGGAGTTTCTTCGGGAGGTGAGGCAATTATTCATGCTGTGAATCGATTGATTGAGGATCGTGGTTCCGATGTTGGTCTTTCTATGTTGTTGGTGGATTTCCAAAATGCCTTCAATCTAGTTGATCGTGCGGTCATGTTACGTGAAGTGCGTCGTCGTTGTCTAGGCCTTTCGCAATGGGTTGAATTCTGCTATTCTAATCCCGCCAGATTGTATTATGGGGACCACACCTTATGGTCGTCTCAGGGGGTGCAGCAAGGTGATCCCCTTGGTCCTCTACTTTTTGCTTTGGTTTTACAACCCCTGGTGTAAAATCAGATACACTTTTGATGTAAGTCTACATGCATGGTATTTGGATGACGGCACTATTATTGGTGACACGTTGGTGGTGGGGAAGGCTTTGCAGTTGATTATGGAGGAAGGGCCTCGTTTTGGGTTACATCTTAACGTAGAGAAAACTGAAGTTTTCTGGCCTACCGAAGACCCTCAAAGCAGGCTTGTGGGTGTCTTTCCACCTAATATTGCTCGACCTTTGCGTGGTGTTAAGTTGCTTGGGGGTCCAGCTAGTTCCGATTTCAGTTTTGGTGGTGAGCTTGTGATGTAGAGGGTGACTAAGATCATTGCGCTTACGGATAAGGTTGCTATGCTTGATGATCCTCAGTGTGAGCTATTGTTACTTAGGGCATGTACCGGAGTTTCTAAACTCTACTTTGCATTGCGTACTTGTCCTCCTAGTACTTTTGAGACGGCTCAACGCACATTCGACAAGGCTCTTCGATCTTCCTTGGAGCGTATTGTTACTGCTTCGGGGCCTGGGTTTGGCGATTGGCAATGGCGACTTGCCACCTTACCATTTGCGTTTGGAGGGCTTGGGGTATATTCAGCAGGTGATGTTCGTCATTATACTTTTCTTGCTTCTCGGTTACATTCAGCTGGGTTGCAGACACAACTTTTACGACATGCTGGCATTGTTGGTCTTGGACGAGCCTATGCAGGTGCGTTGAGTTTATTTAATGGAATAGTGGAGTCTGACATTATGGGTAATCCTAGTGAGATCGCTACCCCTAAACTCATGAAGAAATTAGCAGATATATATTTCAGAAAGGTTACCGCTTCTACAGAATCCGCCTATTCTTTGTCTTCCCGGCAATCAGCACTGTGGAAATCGCAGCAGGGAGATCACACCTCTGCTTGGCTTCGGGCAGTCCCTATTTCTGGGTTGGGTCAAACGATGAACGCAAAGACCTACCGATGTGTGTTGTGCTACAGGATGGGTATTCCATTGTTCTCTATCTCGACGCCATGCTCTACTTGTTCTCGGGTTTTTACTGGGGACATTTTCGGTGATCACGCGGTGTCGTGTGCTGGTATTGTGGGTATTAAACATCGGCATAATGTTGTCCGAGATACCCTTTTTGATATCTGCTACAGATCTGGTATTTCAGCAAGAAAGGAGGTTGACATAGGGTTATCCGGTGGGAATGACGGGGCCCTCAGACCTGCTGATGTGTTACTTTATTGCTGGGATCGTGGTCGCGATGTTTGTGTGGACCTAACTGGGTCTTCTCCTTTGACACAGACAGGGCTATCTGACTTTGTTCCTGGACGGGTTGTGGCTGATGCGGCTCATCGTAAGCGGGTGAAGTATGAAGCTAGTTGTCGGTAAATTGGATATGGTTTCATTCCCTTCTCCTTTTCTTCGCTTGGGGAATTAGAGAAGGAGGCTGTTGCGTTGTTGAAGAGGGTTCAGAGATTCTCGGCGATGCAAGACATTGGGGCGCGTGCTGCAGCTTATATCTTTACTAGGGTAGGCTTTGCTATAGCTAGAGGAGTGGGGGCCCAGATTGTATATCGGCTTCCCACTAATTTATTGTAGGTTGTATGACTTTAACTGTTTTTGAGATAATAATAATAATAATAATAATAATAATAATGATAATAATAATAATAATAATAATAACAATAATAATAATAATAATAATAATAACTAATTAAAAGTCGAACTTAAACGAAAGTTGAAATATCATTGGAGTATGCGAAATTTTATAAATAAAAATTTCATGGTATTACAATCACCCTTCCTAATAAAAAGTTTCATCCTCAAAACTTACAAACAAACATAATCATTCAAACCCATATTGAAATAGGTATAAAAGAAAACATCAAACTAAGGCTCGATACTAGCGTCAAAAAGCTCGGGATACTTTCGTCTCATAAACTCTTCGGTTTCCCAAGTAGCCTCTTCATGTTTCTGACTTCTCCATAGTACTTTGACCAAAGGGACCACTTTCCTTCGAAGCGTGCGATCTTGACGATCTAGAATTTTAACTGGCCACTCCTTAAAAGTCAAGTTCGGCTCAATTGTAACCGAATCAACTGGAATCACATGAGAAGGATCACTACGATACCTTTGCAATTGCAACACATGAAAAACATCATGAACCTTTAAGAGATTCGGCGGCATTGCTAACCGATAAGCCATTTCACCAATTCCTTCCAACACCTGGTAAGGGCCTACATACTTCGGACTAAGCTTGCCTTTCTGCCCGAAATGCATCACCCCCTTCATCGGAGATACCTTCAACAAAACCTTATCCCCAACCTCATAAGAAATACCCTTACGACGCAGATCCGCATAAGTCTTTTGCCTATCTTGCGCAGCCTTCATTTTGGAACAGATCACTCTTACCTGCTTAATAGTTTCCTGAATCAGATCCGGGCTCAAAATTAGTGAATCACTTATGCCGCTCCAACAAGTAGGACTACGACACTTCCTACCATACAAAGCCTCATATGGAGCCATCTGAATACTCGCATGATAACTATTATTGTAGGAAAATTCCACCAGACTCAACGATTCAAGATTGCTGAAACTCAAGAGCACAAGCACGAAGCATATCTTCCAACGTCTGAATAGTTATCTCCATCTGACCATCAGTAGCAGCATGAAAAGCAGTGCTCAACTTCAGCTTTGTACCATAGGCCTCTTGCAAAGCACCCTAAAAGTGCGATAAGAATCATGGATCACGATCCGACACAATGTCTTTAGGGACACCAAGAAGACGAATAATCTCCTTAGCATAGGCTTCCACTAGCTTCTCCATTGACCAAGTGTGTCTCATAGGAATGAAATGAGCCCCCTTAGTCAGCCTATCCACAATGACCCACACAGAATTTTTCCCACCAGTAGCTTTAGGAATACCCATCACAAAGTCCATAGATATAGAGTCAAACTTCCAAGCGGGAATCGGCAAAGGTTGCAACAAACCCCCAGCCCTCTGATGTTTAATCTTTACCTTTTGGAAAACTAAACAACGAGCCACAAATTCAGCTACTTCTTTCTTCATACCAGGCCACCAAAAGCTCACCTTGAGATTTTTATATAACTTTCCACCACCCAGATGAACAGAATATGGAGTGTTATGAGCCTCTTCAAAGATCTTCTTCTTAAGATTAACATCATTTGGGACACACCATCAACCCATGAATTTCGAACTACCATTGGTACAAATCTCAAAATTCTAAGCTCGATCCTGTGCTTTAGCCTCACGGATCTTTTCTAACACCGGATCATCTACCTACTTAGACCTTAATTCTTGGAACAATTCTAGCTAGACACTCATAGATCCCAAGAATGAAGAGACAAACCCTTGCAGTACAACTTTGATGTTTAGCTTTTGAAATTCTTTGCACAACTCCTTAGACACGACCATAGCGGCGTTTAGAGAATGTTTGTTCTTATGACTCAAAGCATCCGCTACTTTGTTGGCCTTTCCTTCGCAATAGTCTAGAGTCACCCTGTAGTCTATGATTAACACTAACCACCTTCTTTGCCTCATATTAAGATCCCGTTGGGTAAAGATATACTTCAAACTCTTATGATTGGTATACACCTTACATGGAACCTCATACAAGTAGTGTCGCCATATCTTTAGCGCAAACACAACAGCCGCAAGCTCGAGATCATGAGGTGGATAGTTCTTCTCATGAACCTTCAATTGTTGACTCATAAGCGACCACTTTACCCTCTTGCATCACAACACAACCTAACCCATTCTTCGAAGCATCACTATATATCTCGAACTCAATCCCTTCGGTAGGCAATGTTAGTACAGGAGCAGATGTCAACCTCTTTTTCAGCTCTAGGAATGCATTCTCGAACACCTCGGACCACAAGAACTTAGAGTCCTTCCTCATTAGCTTTGTCAATGGCTGAGCAACTCTACAGAAATCCTGCACGAACCTTCGATAGTAGCCAGCAAGGCCTAGAAAACTTCGAACCCCTGACACATTCTTCGGACTTTCCCACTGATGGGCGTTAGAAATGTCGCACATTCCACCCTCATTCAAACACATTTATAAGCAAACATCTCACAGACCAAGCACAATGATAAGAGTTCAGTCCACAGGGAACAAGATATAATCGCTAAAGATCTTAATACGCAAGCTTATGTTGATTGGGGGTTCGTCAAGTAGACAAAAAAACTATTGTTCTAATTCAAGTGATTAAAAGCACTAGGGAATGGGATCCACTCAACCATGGCAATTAAGAATATTGGGAGTAAAAGAGACAAGAGATAGTAAGGACTATATGTAAGACCAACCTCATGAAATTAGGAAAACAACTCACACTCCTAAACTTAGATCCCTCATTAGTTTAGCAATAGGAGATACATAATCAAATTGCAATAAGTAATGACATACTTAATCTACATTTCCATGTCAAACTAAGCATAACATGCCATCAAGCTCCAAATTCAAGGGTAGCTAATCCTATCATGAAGAACTAACAAGAAATCTCATACAATCAATTTAATCACAAATCAAACATCAATACTTCTCCCAAGTTTACTTAATTAACCAATAGGTTGAGCTTCACCCAACCCCTAGCAAGGGGGACTACTCACAATTCATTGTGAGTAACATGCAAGGTTCCAAGTTGGTGTTCTAAGTAATTCTAAAATTGGGGAAAAGTGATTCACTATGGATAAACCTAACATGCAACAACAATTTATCAAGACTAAGAGAGATTCAAGTGACTTGCAATAACAAAATAAAATCAGAAAATAAGTAGTGACAAGTGAAAGAAGTTACTATTTAGCTTCAAATGTTGAATAAATGCTGAAAATCTAAGAATGAACCTTGAAGTTTTCTTCTACAATGATTAGATTTGAGAGTTTCTAAACTAAATCATCAACTAATTAAAGAACTAAGGTGCTAACTAAGAAAAAGTTTTTTAAAAACTATTCTACTGAGCTAATCTATATTCCCCTCAAACACGTTCTAAAAAGGAACTTAAATAGTCCGTATAAAGTTAGATGAGATCGGGAAAAGGTCCGCCGAACTCTGGGTAGGTTCAGTCGGACTCTAGGTAGGTTCGGTCGAATTCTGGGTAGGTTCGGCTGAACCTCCCTGCTCCTTGTTTGGTCAAACTTTTGAAGTTTAACCCCTCCTGCAAAATCGCTGAAAACTGGTTTGAAACTGCCTCCTTTGCACCTTGGAAGTTCGGTCAAAGTTTTGAAAAGTTTGACCACACCTTGGTTCGACCGAACCTTTCAAAGGTTCGGCCACACCTCCTCTTGCACTTCCTCTTCTTGCTTCCTCTCCTTCCCTTTTTCTCCTCTTGCCTTTGTCCATGCCTCCAAGCTTGGCCAAGGGGCCTCCCACCGTGCTTAGGACCACCATGGAAACTACAAAAGATAGTAAAAATCACGAGAGCATGGGGATGATAAAATAATGCATAAAGATTATCAAACCAAGCGCAAATAAGCATACTTTTCATCAACACATAAAGAAGCCATAAGAAATGAGGTAGAAAAACCTAAGAAAATAGGACAAAAGAAACCTAAACACTACCCCTAAGAGTGACATAAATGTCACTCATCACCCACTCAAAAACCGCCTTGATCTTAGAAGGATCCATCTTAACCCCGACTTTATTAATAACGTGGCCAAGGAAAGCAACCTCTTTTAACCAGAACTCACACTTAGAGAGCTTGGCGAACCACTTTTGTTTCTGAAGAACATCTAGAATCTACATCAAATGCCTTTCATGATCTTTCTCATCCTTAGAGTAGACAAGTATATCATCTATGAAGACCACGACGCACTTATCAAGATACTCATGAAATGATCTATTCATTTGATCCATGAAGATTGCAGGAGCATTTGTGAGACCAAAAGGCATCACTTCAAACTCATAGTGACCATACCTTGTTCGAAAGCAGTCTTTGGTATGTTCTCCTTCTTTACAGGAATCAGATGATATTCAGACCTCAAATCGATCTTTGAGAAAACTCCTGCGCCTTTCAACTGATTGAAAAAGTCTTCAATTCTTGGCAAAGGATACTTGTTCTTGATAGTCACCTTGTTCAATTCACGGTAATCAATGCACAACCTCATACTACCATCTTTCCTCTTGACGAACAAGACAAGAGCACCCCAAGGAGAGACACTCGGCCTAATAAAGCCCTTATCAATCAACTCTTGCAACTAAGTTTTCAACTCTTGCAATTCAGGAGGCGCCATTCTATAAGGAGCCTTTGATATCGGGGCAGTTTTAAGAACCAAATCGATACTGAACTCGACGTCTCTTTCTGGAGGAATACCCGGCAATTCGTCAGGAAACACATTCGTATATTCTCGGACAATTGGAATGCTCTTGAGCTTTTCTTCAAGAGATAGGTCCTTCACTACACAAAGGAATACCTCATCACCCTTTTGTCGCATCTTTCTCATTTTTAGAGCAGAAAAGACCTTCAAGCCTTTCTTCACCAAGACACGGGAATAGGAGATCCGATTTCCTTAGGGGCCACAAAGCGTCACCTTCTGATCGCGATAATGGATGGTTGCATGATATTTTGACAACCAATCCACCCCGAGAATCACATCAAACTCAATCATCGAAAACTCTTTTAAATCAGCAAGAAGCTTAATTCCCAAGATATTGATAGGCACATCCTTAAACTCATTATGGCACGGAAAATTCTCTCCCAAAGGGAGAGATATCAAAGACTTTACAGGTGATCTACTAGTCAAATTAACTTTAATAACAAAGTCACTAGCAATGAAAGACACGGTAGCTCCAGTATCAAACAACACATAAGAAGGTACAAAATTAACAAAGAATGTACCAGAGATCACATCCGGTTGCACGTCTGCTTCAGCCTATGTCATCACATAAATGCGGTTTTTGACAGGAGCGATAGGACCAGTAGATTTAACACTAGGAGGATAAGCAGCATTCGGGTTCTTAGGACACTTGAAAGACTTATGACCCACCTCCTTACAGTAGTAACAGACAATTGTAGATCCGTCACAATTCTTTCCTGGATGATAGTCATTTCCACATGTACAACACTTAGAGTCAGAACTCGATTTGAAACTCGAACTAGAACCAGATCCCTGCTAATAGTTGCCTCGGTTACTAGAGTCAATCTTTGGCTTCTTAGCCAGGGTTTAGTTGAAAGTAACAACCGGATTCTTCACACTCACGCTCTTGCAGCTTCCTCTTCTCGGATAGAGGCATGGATGCTAAGTGCAATCTCGTTGGCACCTTGAAAAGAACTTGCACCAGAACTTAGGACATGAGTCCTAACCTTAAGATCCATCTTCTTGATGTACCATTTTACCCTCTCAGATTCTGAAGGCACAATAGAGGTGGCAAACGGGACAACTTAGTGAACTTGTCTGTGTACTCCTGGATCGACATAGACCCCTGAGACAACGACAAAAATTCTTCTTGCTTATGCCAACGAAGCTCATCAGGATAAAATCTTTCCTTTAGCTTGGTAGCAAATTGTGTCCACCCAAAACAAGGCACTTCCATACACTCTTCACGATTTGTACTTCACCAGCTGTCGACTTCCATTTTTAGGTAATAGTAACCGATTAGCACCCTTTCTTGCGAAGGACAGTTAGTTGCAGTGAACAACTTTTCCATCTCTCTAAGTCAACTTTCTAGAACCATTGGGTCAGAAGTTCCTTCATAGGTAGGTGGTCTATCACGGTCAAAACGGTCAAAGACTAATTGCCCCTGGTTAGAAAGAAGGTGCAACAGTTCGATTTGCCAATGCTAATATAGCATCCTCAATTGCCCTTCACCTGCGTCGTGCAGCAATCTTCTTAGGACTCATTCATGGAGGCATTCTACAAAAATAGCAGACAGATTAGCTCATAAACACATCAAGACTTAACACATAAGAAAGAAAAATATATATACCCTTAGTTTCTTCCTACCCAAATAGCTCACTGATAAAGTTCTTGAAGTCTAATATGTTAAAATTCTAGATAACATAAACTACATATTTAGTAGAAAGTTGTAGCAACTCAATGAGATTTTTAGAACGTTTTGCTCTAATACCAACTGTAACACCCCGTCTAAAACATAAGACAAGACGTTAGCGGAAATAACGTCGAGACGGAAATGTCACGCTACCATGAAGAAATAAAGAAAATGATTAAATAACAGAGATAAATAAAATAAAGTGAAAGAAATTCAAAATGAACATTAAACACTTCCAATGAGGGAAACAACCTCAAATCCGATCATCCCAACAGAGAAGGTCCAAAGATAACAAAAGCAAGTCTAGAAAAGTAGCTGCTAAGAATAAACTAAACACTCTGCGCTCAGCCCAGACTCAACTTGAACTACTCTTCACCTGCAAGTAGCATTAAGGTTCCACAATCAGTGGGGAGTAACTAGCAGATCTCCCAGTACTGTAGAAATACAAAGCTAAGTAAAGAAAAGCTTAGACACAAGCATAAAACTTAACAACATGCAGGAACATCAACTCAAATAAGAATTACCAAATAAACTCGAGGAAAAAAAACATGGAAACACGATTATAATACAGATCAAGGCATGTAAATAGAACAACGTAAAAATATTACTACAAAATAACAGATAAACATAGCAGCTTCCATAACAAAACGGTAACTCATATAAACGATAATTAACACTTATAAAGGGTTCCTTCCCAAAACCAGTAATATCTTTAAAATAATAAATTTTAACTTTTTTTTTTAAAACAAATTTATAGTGAGGTAAGCATATAAAATAAGAACGCCACCAAAGGTTTGTCAGGGCGAACCTACAGACGATTGCGCAGCCGTCTGCGTTTGAGAATGGCCAGACTTCTAGTTTTCCAAATTAAATTCCGCAGCCCGAGTAGTTCTGGACGACAACAATTAACCTAGGAAAATACCTATTGAATTCCGCAGCCCAAGATGTTGGCATGTTCCAACCATTGAATTCTGCAGCCTAATGGCTGTCTTACACTCATGAATCATATAAAACTGTAAAAAAATACTTCTTCAAAATCATCCAAACACATTAAGGGATCATCAACCCCAATTTAAAATATTGCGGGTCTTTACTTCTAAGACCAAAATTCAACAAAAATCCTTCTAATGAGTTTAACTTTAAAGTTCTTCAAAATGTACGAAACAACTTATATATCATAACAAGGTGTCACTCTTATTATCTGGATTTGGGTACGAACCTATTTATAACAAAATATCACAATACACTCCGTACATAACCCTTGGCGAAGCGGTCTAAAAACAGTGTTATTATTCTTTAAAGCACAACGACGTTGACAACTTACTTGACACTTTAAAACCATTTTTTTTACTTTTCAACTTTTTAAATATCAAAACTTCCCCAATTTACACCATAAAAATCAAGCCAAAACATCAAAGAAAAATCAAGACATTATAAGCTATACATTAAGCAATGTAAATACACAACAAGACATCAAAAATCAAGTCAAACCCCAACCAAATGACACGCCTATGTACAGCAGCCCTTACATATAATGTAGCAGCCATACACACATAAAAATCACCTAAAACCCAACAAAACTCTAAAACCGAACCTAGCCCATAACCATAAGACATCATAGGATGATTTATAGAGTAGACTAAGCATGTTTTTAACCATAAAATTTAAGCAAACAACCTGATTTGACGGCTCTAATCACATGCATACAAACAGTGGGGCAGCAGCACTTAACCTCAAGTTTTGGGCATAAAAATCATATAAAAGGCTTGCTTAAAACATGATCTAACTATTTAGGAACATGCCTAACATGATGCTACATAAAATTAAGCACAAAAGCAACCTAAAAGTAGGCAAATAAAACCTTAAATACAAATTAATAATAAGAACACTTGTTGTCCATTTCCTTACAGCAACATACAAGCATGAATAGCCTACTATAGTCATGGTCTTATAGCCCAAACTTAACACGAACTTAAGTACATGATACTAGGTTTAGTGAGAATTGAAGTACACAATTTTTCGTGGATTTAAAGACAACCACAACAAATCAGTTTGTAAACTGATATTTTACAGCCTGCAATGTACTCAAACACAAGGCAAAATTCAACCCATATACTTGTTCAATAATCATGATTTTACAACCTTAAACACCATAACAAGTTTACAACACCTAGACATGATTATCTAGCATAAAAATCAGCAATGAACTTGACTAGAACCTCCGTTAATCACCACGCACAAACATCACACAAAATCAGAAAATATAAGCACACAAAAATCATGTCAATTTCTAATACAACCCACTACAATTTGCATCTAACCTTACTCTAACCTAGCTATGATTTCTAAAGCTTGGAATAGTGCTAGTTACCTTGATTTGAGATAAAAGAAAAACCAGTTTAGAATAGAGGAGAAGATCATCCCGAAAGCGTCCCGGAAGAACTCCAATTCCCACGACCTTCCTACACCTTGATGGCCTTGGTTGATGGTGTTTCAAAAATTGGAAAGGAAGAGAAGAGTTGTAGCAAAACCCACGTTTCACCTTAATGATATTACATAAACATTGAGAGAGTTTTGAGGGAAGAAAACTGATGCATGAGTGCAGCAAATACATGCCCAATCTTGCTGTTTTGTACGCTTCAATTGAGGGAAGAAGAAAAGAATTTTGGATAGCAATTTAATTAGTGATTAAGACACTTGATTAGGCTTGATTTCTTGAGTAATTGGGAAGATACTAAGTCAAAACTTTGTGCAGTAACTCCAGCCTAGCAGTCGTGCAAGAGGGAGGGAGAGAGGAATGGGCTCAAAAAGGCTTCCATGCAAACCCTAGATTAAGGAAACAAATGGGACAATTAGGGAGGTTAGACCAAGGACTATCATGGGCTTAAAAAGACTAAATAACTAAGGTTATACAAGCCTAATTGAACGGTTAATTACTAGCTCAAATCTATCCCGAAACCAATCCTAGTTGACCCCAAGAAAAATATCAAAGAGAAGAAAGAAATAAGAAGCAAATAAAATACGCATAACAAAAACAACATTATTAATAATAATATTGATATTACCAACAACAACAACAACAACAACAATAATAATAATAATAATAATATTACCAACAATAACAAATAATAATAATAATAATAACAATAATAATAATAATAATAATAATAATAATAATAATCATTTTGGGTTACATCTTAATGTGGAAAAAACTAAAGTTTTCTGGCCTACAGAAGACCCTCGAAGCAAGCTTGTGGGTGTGTTTCCGCCTAATACTGCTCGACCTTTGCGTGGTGTTAAGTTGCTTGGTGGTCCTGTTAGTTCCGATTCCGGTTTTAGTGGTGAGCTTGTGATGCAGAGGGTGACCAAGACCATTGCGCTTATGGAAAAGGTTGTTATGCTTGATGATCCTCAGTGTGAGCTATTATTACTTAGGGCATGTACCGGAGTTTCTAAACTCTACTTTGCATTACGCACTTGTCCTCCTAGTACTTTTGAGACGGCTCAGCGCACATTCGACGGGGCTCTTCGATCTTCTTTGGAGCGTATTGTTACTGCTTCGGGGCTTAGGTTTGGTGATTGGCAATGGCGCCTTGCCACCTTACCATTTGCGTTTGGAGGGCTTGGGTGTACTCCGCAGGTGATGTTCGTCATTATGCTTTTCTTGCTTCTCGGTTGCATTCAGCTGGGTTGCCTTTTACGACATGATGGCATTGTTGGTCTGGGATGAGCCTTTAGAGATGCTTTGAGTCTGTTTAATGGAATAGTGGAGTCTGACATTATGAGTAATCCTAGTGAGATCGCTGCCCTTAAACTCAAGAAGAAATTGGCAGATATATATTTCACAAAGGTTACCTCTTCTGCATAATCCGCCTTTTCTTTGTCCTTGGCAATCAGCATTGTGGAAATCGCAGCAGGGAGACCACACCTCTGCTCGGCTTCGGGCAATCCCTATTTCTAGTTGGGTCAGACGATGAACGCAAAGACCTACCGATGTGTGTTGTGCTACAGGATGGGTGCCCATTGTTCTTTATCTCGACGTCGTGCTCAGCTTGTTCTCGAGTTTTTACTGGGGATATTTTCGGTGATCACGCGGTGTCGTGTGCTGGTATTGTGGGTATTAAACATCGCCACAATGTTGTTCGGGATACCCTTGTTGATATCTGCTACAGATCTGGGGTTTCAGCAAGAAAGGAGGTTGACATAGGGTTGTCTGGAGGGAATGACGGGACCCTCAGACCTGCTGATGTGTTACTTTATTCCTAGGATCGTGGTCGCGATGATTGTGTGGACTTAACAGGGTCTTATCCTTTGACACAGACGGGGCTATCTGACTTTGTTCTTGGACAGGTTGTGGTTGATGCGGCTCATCGGAAACGGGTGAAGTATGAAGCTAGTTGTCGGCTGATTGGATATGGTTTCATTCCCTTCTCCTATTCTTTGCTTGGGGAATTAGAGAAGGAGGCTGTTGCGTTGCTGAAGCGGGTTCAGAGGTTCTCAACGATGCAAGACATTGGGGCTCGTGCGGCAGCTCATATCTTCACTAGGGTAGGCTTTGCTATAGCTAGAGGAGTGGGGGCCCAGCTTGTATCTCAGCTTCCCATTAATTTATTGTAGAATGTATGACTTTGTCTGTTTTTGAGATATAATACAACTTATTAAAAGTCAAAACTTAAATGGAAGTCGAAATATCAGTGGAGTATGCGAAATTTTTAAATAAAAAATTCAGGGTATTACATCGGCAATAGGGTCCATTTTGTATGCCATGATATGTACAAGGCAAGATGTTTTATATGCCGAGCATGTGTAGCAAATTTCAAGCATATCTAAGGGAAGCACACTGGAAAGCTGCTAAGAACATCCTTAAGTACTTGAGAAGGACAAAAGGAATGTTCCTAATTTATGGTGGCGAAAGCGAACTGGTTGTCAAAGGCTATATAGATGCGATCTTTCAAACAGACAAAGATGACTTTTGATCTCAATCAGGGTACATTTTATGTCTGAATGGAGGAGCAGTGAGCTGGAAGAGTTCGAAACAAAGCACTGTCGCATACTCTACGACAAAATCTGAGTATTTGGCTACGGTGGAAGCAACAAAGGAAGCAGTTTGGATTAAGAAATTCCTCACTAAACTAGACATTGTAATTAGTGCTCAAGAAGGAATTGAGTTGTTTTGTGACAACAATGGTGCCATTGCTCAATCAAAGGAGCCAAGGTCACATTGCAAGTCCAAACATGTAGAGAGAAAGTATCATATTTGAGATATCGTTGGTAGGCGGGATGTCAAGATCTGCAAAGTTCATACGGATGAGAATATCGCTGATTCGCTTACTAAACCTCTTCCACAGCCCAGGCATGAGATTCACACTAGGGCTTCTGGATTGAAGCGAGTTATGTAATTAAGTTGTATTTGTTTTGAGAAAACTTATTACATATGAAATACATTAACTTGCAGAATTATGTTTAATTAGAAATTTTCATTTTTCTTATTAAATTGTGGTTTGATATTAAATAAAATGTCCAAAATAATTATGAATTGATGGGATAATCAAATACGTGATTTGGTGAATGAAACCCCACATGTGAACTAAATTCATAAATTATTTTAAGTTCCTAAATCGAGATCATTAAATTGGACATATATTATTTCAACCAATGGACTAGCATGTAAGATTGAATGATAGCGCAGTTTCATGTGAAAGGAATGGTGTCCTTCGAACAAGTGTATTATTCCAATAAAGAGTTCAAAATCAATTACGGAGTTAATTATTCAGTAAAGTCAAGTGATCGGAAAGTCGGGCTAGAGGGCATTTATGATCAGTGAGATTAATTATATTAATCTCACAACTTTCCTTTGACTAAATCTAACGAGTCACACCCAAGCGTGCAATCGAACTAAGGCGACGAATTAAGATGAAGGTCTTAATACGTCGAACAAGATGATACGCCATGCGAGGGGTAGGCTAGTATGACTAGCAAGGCTGCTAGCCCATGCAAGGCATTGGCCGCAAGCCTAGCAACAGCATGCGCGTGCTGGCCGGGCGAGCTGGCCATCGCTTGCTAGCTAGCAACGCAAGCAAGGTTAATAATTAGCAAGCTTGCTGGGCCTCGCTAGCTGCTGCTAGCGCCAGCCCGCGTGGCCTGCTAGCCTGCCATAGCGGCTCGCTAGCGTGCGAGGCCTGCTGGTGCTTATGGACAGCGGCAGCAACGTAGGCCTAGCTGGCTGGCCCAACCGAGAGCACAAGGGCTGCCAGCTAGGTGCGCCTTATTGCTCAAGGTAAGCCGGCTAGCTAGCCACTTCCTATTGGGGCTGGTAAGGCTTGGAGAGCAAGGAGGGCCTTGTGGTCCTCACCTAATCCCTCGCTTTATTTGCCACTTGTTGTTTGATTATTTTTTTCTATTATTTTAATTTATATTATAATTAAATTAAATGAATTATTTCTCAACTTTACAAAGTCCCACATTGAAAGATTTCAATGGGATGGAAGATGCCTCTTCTATAAATACCCAAGCTTGCCTTGAGAATTAAATTGCAAGAGTTGAACTTGAAAAGGGCATCTCCATTGAGAAAACCCTTGGAGTACCTCTTGTTAGTAGTGTTGCGTAATAACCTAGTCGTTAATACCAAACAAGTTCCGGGCGTGTGGGTGGACTTCGTTAGAGGAGCCGCATATGAGGTTCTCGCTCCATTCGAGGTTCTTGCTCGAGTGACGGGGAATCACGCTTTAAGGGTATGAACATATTTTCCCTCCTCCTCCTCCTCCTCTCTCTCTCTCTCTCTCTCTCTCTCTCTCTCTCTCTCTCTCTCTCTCTCTCTCTCTCTCTCTCTCTCTCTCTCGTATGTTTGTTTATTATATGCGTGTTTAATTTAGTCGTATTAATTTATGCATGTAGTCCAGGGCGGGTTTTGGTTCTGCACAGTGTTCGCACATCGTAAAACAACATCATGGGCTATAGGGACATAAAGATGAATGATGCATAGATATGCATGAATGATGCATGATCGAACTATTGACCTACTTTGAAGTTTAAGTATAGAACTTCCGGAAATATTAGTGGATTCCTTTGACATGAGTGGAACACTGTCTTCATTCAATGATGGTTTTAACTATAGGACATTAAAATGTCATGCCGTAAAAGTGGACTATAAAGGGTGTTTCCTGGTTACTTCAAAAGTTGAGCGGGAGCATTGGTTACTACAAGATTGGATTGAGTCTACTAATTTAATGTGTCATGGCCTCTTGAAGAGGGAGAATTGACAAAATGCATGGACGTGCTCAAATGGATTACATAGTAATCATTTGTTTTGCAATTCTAACTCAAATTTCAAGAAATGATATGTATATTAATATGATCTCGACATGAGATGCAATCATTTTATCAAATCGACACATATTTAACTTAAGGAATTTGATTACACACTTGTCTCAGACAAGTGGGAGATTGAAGGTTTTATGTATTCGTCAAGTGCAATTACTAGATATATAATGGATCAAATTATGGAGATAATTAAGTTAATTAGTTCTTTTGGGACATCGTTATATCATAGCTAGAGGTACTAACGATCTTTGGGCTAATAAAATAGACCAAAGCCCAATTGAACGGATCCTATAAGGTCACACAAAGGGCCTAGATTGAGCATAAGAGGAAGAGGCCTTTTCTCTCTAAGTGGCTGGCTATGTGGGTAGTGTATGAGGGTTTCAGACTTTCTAACCTAGTCTAATTATAATATGATTATAAATAGACTAGGTGCCTAGGGTTTTACATAGCATAGTTTTATGGTTAATTAAACCCAATTTAGTAAACATAAAACCTAGCCCTCTCAAACTCCCTCTCTCGTGTCATTCTCTTCCCTTCTTGCGCCGGTGGTGTGTACGGTGATGGTGGTGTTCGTTGTGGTGGCTGGTTGTCCAAAAGGTGGTGATCGTGGTGCATTCCTCCATCATCCGACCAATATAGCATTGGTGGACGGCTCATTCGAATCTCGTGGACTAAGTAAAAGAGCAACGCTTGGGGCTCTATTCTCTCCCTAATTGTCAGTATATCGCAACATGGAAATCACGCTTCAAAGGTATAATTATGTGTTTCTTGTGTATTATGCATGTGATCCTGTATTAGGTGCATATGAATAAGATTCGTGAAATTTCGCTTAGAGTACCTAAATCCCTACAATATTTATAGCTTGAGGCAAAATCAAGCATAAGACACATGTGGTGTGCACGCGCCAAGGGGTGCGCGCGCGCCACTAGGTGTGTGCCCCTCATCATGCGTGCACTAATGAGCTCGCTAAGCTTCACCATGCTCCCGCAAAAGCCCGCGCGCAAAAGCATCACCCTCATCTACGCTCTCACATGATGCTCACGAGGGAGCGACTTTCCAATCCTCATTTTAGCGAGTTCAACACCATTTTGGCTTGAGGGCATGGCACGAGAGCGCAAGAGCTTGAACTTGGAATTTGTCATTTTCTCGCTTCTTGAGCTATTCTGAATGCCATGAGCTTGCTCCAAAGGCCTATTCCAACTTGGGAAACCACCAAGATCGAGTCCCAAGCCTTGTCTAATACCTACAAACAACGAGAGAGAAATAAGTAAAAGAGAAAAGACGAAAATAACCACTAAGTGAACAAAAATACAAGCAAGCATAAAGAATCTAATGAACAAATGAACAAAACACTACGTGTGAGTGTATGACACTCATCAACTGATCATATAAATTTTTTACTAAAAAAGTAATGTAATCAATTTTTCTAACGTTAGTCAAAAGATTCCTATAATCATATAATTTTATTAAAATATGATTTATTTGACAAAGAGTATATAGTAAGTACTCCGTAAAATAAAGTACTTTACTAAAACATAATTTTTTTGACAATTTTTCACTTAATGATTTTTTGTTAAAAATATTATATTTATTTGACAAAGATTTTATACATGTTTATAGTTGACAAAGATTATATAAAACTCCGTAAAATTAAGTACTTTAGTAAAATATTCTTAACATATATATATGATTTTATAGTTATGAGAAATGTTTTTAAAATATGCGATATTATATATGAATAAGATCTTTGACAAATATACACCGAATAATTTTTAACAAAAAAAAATAACTAAACTAAACTAAACAAGGGACACGTGTCAGTTATAGAGCTAGTGTACCCTATTTTAGTAGAGTATATTGATTGATTGATATTGATTGTTACCTTATTTCATTTATAACTTTGTAAGAGTTGGTCGTAAAAATGGATTTAAAAGATGGTTCAAAAAACAGATAAAACAAATTTCTCAAAGAGTCTATCTTTAATTGAATAAGTAATGAAAACAAATCAATTTTTTAATCATCTGCTATTCTAAAATCACCGGAGTGATATAGCATGGGATAAACTCAGCTTGTTCTGAAATAACTTCGCTTGACTTGATCATCTAAAGATTTTGCACCAAATTTCAGGTTCCATTAGTCCATTTGTTGCATATTATTACAATCGGAGTAGTTGCTGGGGTTTATGATGAGGAGAGGGATGCATGGAAAGTGGTCTAGGGTCTTGATGGCCCTCCGAAATTAAGTCACTTTCTATGGCACATCCGCACATGGCCACATGTGCAAGGTGACTGCAGCTGTCAAGCAGGAGCTCTTACTAACACCCATTGCAGTGGACGAACTGTGTGGAGCTTATGTTGTTGGGAGTATGGGCAAGTAGCACGTTTGGGACTATAATTTAATGAGCTTGTGGTGTGGTTTGCAAGCAAACTGGAACAACACGAGTTGAGAGTTCTTTGTCCTCTGTGACACGAGTGAATGAGTGATCAGCGATAGTGTTCAAGGAAATTCCCCGCGGTGGTTAACTAGTGATGATATTAACAACTTATTTAAGTTTCTTGAATTCCTTATGAATTCTCATGTTAATACAGTAGGCAACAAAGTGCCTCGTCTATTTGAGATAGGATACGTGCGTGCTAGCATGGAATTAGTTTGTATGAACTCCATCCCCAAAGTCTTATAACTTCAAGGGAATCCGATTTATAATAATGAAACTGTTTTGAAATGAAGGGAGTATGTTGACTTGATTCAGATTGCTTTGGAAACAATATGCAAGAATTAGGTAACTTTTAGAAGAATACAAGCATACAAATTGTATCTGAGCCTTATCAGCGAACATCATATTTTGTATTAACAGAGAAATGAAGAATTTTGGTTAGACAAAGAATATTAAAAGATACAGGAATTCCACTATCTATTCAATATACTTGCGATTCTTAATATTTTTCTTGGTATCTTAAACAAATGCCTAATGCAGTTCCCCTCACCGTATGAACAACAATGTCATATGAGGTCAGTGACGCATCGAGACCACCATAGCACAAATGAGAAAAACCCCAACACAAAATGATCGCAAAGAATCAGAAGAAATCAATCTGGACGTAATTACCTGAGGGCGGAACATCAAGACCAGGAACCTTAGCTCCTGTGGCAGACGTAGCAGGGGGATTCGCAGTTGGCACAGGTGACAGCGTGTAAGGCCGGGGAACATCGGGTGGGGTAGCACAGCGGATGAGTGCCCAATTAATGCTCTGAAAGAATGGATGTTGCTTGATTTCTGTGGCACCACGCCTGTAGGCAAGGCGGTGCTGCGGCTCCTTTACCAGCAAACCCCTGATCAAGTCTCTCGCAGCAAAGCTTACAGAAGGGGAGTCTGGGAATTTAAGGGGCTGACCTACTACATTAAACAATGTAGCACGATTGCCCTGCCCTTTGAAGGGTGTTTTCCCAAATAGTAATTCATAAAGAAAGATTCCAAAGGTCCACCAATCTACAGCACTGCCATGACCTTCACCTTTAATGATTTCAGGAGCCAAGTACTCATGGGTTCCCACAAATGACATTGATCGAGCATTTGTTGGTTCGGCAAGGAGCTCAGGCAGAGGGCAGCCTTGAGAATATAGATCAGTCTTAGGTTTGGGTTTCTTTGCTTTTTTGTGCTTGTTGAATAAGAAACGAGGTGAGAAACATGCTGGCTGAATTATACAAGATGGTTCTATACAAGCAGGTTGAGCACAATATGCTGAGCTTTTGGACTCGAGGGTTGAGTTCGCTGATTTAACAAGAGTTGGGCAGACAGCACATCTTAAAGAAAGGTCAAAATCAGAAAGCATTATATGTCCATCTTCTCTAACCAGGACATTCTCAGGCTTTAGATCCCGGTAGATTATACCAAGCATATGTAGATATTCCAAGGCAAGGAGAATCTCTGCTACATAAAATCTGTTGAAAAAAAAAATGAAGTCAGGAAACAGCAGAAAACTTTGACAAAAGATGGACACCATTCTCCATGTTAAATATGTAGCAAATCCAGAAGTGACAGGCTGGGGGGGGGGGTATGGGGAGAAGAATATCAATCTTGCAAGCATCACTAACATACCCATTCCACAGGTTTGGGGTGTAAAAAACACATTCAAGGTATGCATATGCCACGTAAAATTTAAAACAAAGTTCTTTTGTACTCTACAACAAAATTTGGTCCTACTTGATCCAAAAGTGGGCCCTTTAAACAGCTTGAGCTGTGGTTTGCAATGATATTAGATAAGCTCTATGATCATGGTTGACAAAATGATATTTCTACAACACAGCTTCCAGTTCTGCGACAAAAGTGTGGTTTGCACTGATAGCCTAAGATGCTCATGTTCATGGATGACAAATTGGTAAAGGCTATTTAGTTCAGAGACAAATGCAAGGAAAAGAGAGGGTATTGTTAAACAGCGGCCAGATGGTCCGGTAGCTTTTACAACATATGATACAATTACAGAATTACTTCTTTTTCTCATCATGCATCTCTATGGTTACTATGACTGGTTTTACAGCAAAATTAACCATCCACACAGACATCAACTAGAAGAAATCTTAAAGAAGCAACTCATTAAAATAAAAAGGCTCTACATGAGTAGAACACAGCTATACAAGGTAACACCAATCTAAACAAACACAAGATTAAACAAGGACAAAACCTACGGTCAGTTACTATATGCTATGTTTAAAGCCAAACTCCGAGTATATCATGGTAGAAGAAAACACTTTCACAGTCTTGAAGATTGTTGTAGTAATTTTCGCAACAAAGATAGCTTGTTGCCAAAAAAAGGGCTGAGTTATCATTATGATTGTAAGTATTTCTCTTCTTATTCAAATTTCTCAACCTAATTATAAAATAATTTCTCCAACAAATTTTTTTTTGTTCTTGGATTAACAAGACATTCTATGATTTACATATATCTATAAATCACCTTTTTCTAAATAAACATATTGTTTTATCAAGATAAAGAGATCTAAATAAACAAATTGTTTTATCAAGAAAAAGAGAAAAATATCGATTCAGTATGTCCGTAAATTATTGAACATGAACACCTGCTTATCATCTCAAAATCCATAATCCATAATACATGCCTGACCAGAAGAGTAGGTGATCAATTTCAAAGATGCATACCCCTCTAGCACCACCTCCACCACCACCACCAAATAAATTATTATTATTTTCCCACTCAGGCAGTTTCTAAATTATATCCACTTCCGCAGCAGAAGAAATTACTAATAAGCATGTCCATAAGCTATGAGGTTGGTATGAGGATGATTTGCAGGCTTGCAGCAGAGTATGAGGATGATTTGCAAGCTCACATCAATGTTTAAGGGATGATAATACTTTGAATACTACTTTTATAATCTACAAGCTCTCAATGCTTTGATGAAATATTAAGGATATTGTAACAGAACAATCATGGATTAATTAGATTGATCCAACAAAATGTTCAAAAAGGTAGTGCATAAAGGGAATACTGATTTCTAGAAAAAGCTTAAATATAATTGTTAAGGCCACAGAATATCCCACCTTGCAGCATGCTCGGGAAAGCATTTATGAGGTTGTCTCTGCCGAAGTGAGTGCAGATCACCTCCAGGACAGAACTCCATCACCAAACAAGAATGATTCTCCGTTTCAAAATGTGAATACAACGTGGGCAGGAATGGATGATCCAGGGACTGAAGGATCTCTCTCTCCGTTTGAGCCCGCAGAAGTTTCTTTCGACTCTCTAAAGCTGCTTTGTTCATGACCTTCATTGCGAAATGAGTTCTGGTCCCAACCAATTCAGATAGATACACCTTCCCAATATCTCCACATCCTAATTGCTTCAGAAGTCTGAAGTGGCTCAACTGCAGTTGCCCATAATGAGATTGAGCTTTGCGGATAGCAACCCATCTGACGTCATTAACTTTGTGAGGCTTATACATGGTGCTACTCATGCTACTAGAGCTGCTTTCATCACTAACATCACTGCCTGTGCTGCATCTGTAAGCACTACTCACTTTCCTACTCTCAACAAAGTCAAAGGATTGACTGTTCTCGGCACTTTCACTTGATTTCTCGATACTACTATGGCATTCACTTGCTTCTGTGATGGTATCTTTGGCTTCTATAGATTGGTTAGCAGAATGAAAACTGTTTGGAGGGCTAGGGCAATAACTAATTGCTGATGGAGGAGCTAACGGGCTACTTAGCTGTCCATCATCTACCCCTTGGTCCAACCTAAAAGTTGACGGAGCCAACGAGCCGTTTGAATCACAAGCCTCAGAATCTTTAACAGGATGCTTAATGCAACATTTGGACTCAAACCCAGAAACCTGATTGCCACTGGAACTTTCCCCTACATCACAAAAAAAAAACAAAAAAAGTTATCAAAAACTATTCTAATGGCAAACAAAGTATATACTATGGGGTATTAGTTACAGCAGCTAAATTTTCTAAGCTGAGTAACAGGAGCATCACCTGAAGGAGAAAGAGAACTTTTGCCAACAATACCAGCAGAATTCTGCAGCTTTGTCGCGAAATTAAGGGCATCACCAGCAGATTCCATTGACGTGGTTGATGCTAACACCCTGTGACAATAGAACCCAGTTCACCAAATTGATTCTTGTCTTAACTTAATCATTGACAAAAATACATATTTAATCCAGAAACAATCTCAATACCTAAATTATTGGTACAAAATAATAAATTAAAGAAAGTAATGTGAAATCCAGATAACAACATAACCAATCTAAGTCCAACTTACTTTATATTATACTGAAATTTCTACAAATATCCGCAACATATATCATTAAGACTCAATTAACAAAAATTATCCACAAATTCATATGTAACCATTAATTGAAGCATCAAAAAGCAGAACATTACAATCCAAGAAAACCCAAAAGATTACGTCGCAGGCAATGCATGAAAATCCCATTACTCAATCAATCAAATTTCCCCAAGAAAATCATCTGTTAAACAATCAATCAAAATTTCTCAAAAAATTAAAACAAATAAATAAACAAAACCCATTAAACAACCTATCAAAAACTACCAAAAAATCAAACCCATTACACAAATAATCAAAAATTCCAAAAAAAAAAAACAAAAAAATAAAAATCCATTACATAATCAATCAAAAAACCACACATTATCCAAATAATAAAATCAAAAATCCCAAAAAAAATCACACCCATTACACAAACAATCAAGAGTTCACTTAAAAAAAACATACCCATTATAGAATTAATCAAAATAAACCCCAATTATCAAAACCCAGAAAAGCCTAAGAAAATGATGCACAAAGAAAAGTGAAAAAACCAGAAAAGTAGAGAGAAAATACCTGGAAAGAAGAGTGAAGTGGAAATGCTTAGAAAGAGAGTGATCATGTGAGTGCGTGAGTAAAAGTGAGAGGTGATGAACTTCAAAAAGTGTAAAAGCTTTTATTTCCCAATAATATTTTCTCTTTTTTTCTTTAATTTTTATAATAATTCTCAGATCCGATCGTAAACAGTTGAAAGAGAAAAGAAAGGTGTCGGAAAAATATACTCAGAACGTGGGTTGTTAAATCTCGTCGTTTTTCTAAATTTTTAGAGGTTTATCAATTTTTAGAAAGCTACTTTTTTTTTGGTGGATTTTTGCAAGAAATTAAAAAACAAATTTTGTTCTGTAATTAAACAGAATTTAAATTTGTATTTTAATTTGGGGAAAATTGGAGTTTGTTGAGATTAGTGAAGGAGCATGGGAGAAAGGTGCGGGGATCTTGAAATTTGATACTTGTAAATTGTAAATTTTGGCGTTGAAGGAAGAGTTTAACATGAATTCAGACCCCATATTTAATATTATATATTTGGGAATAATGCACTATCCAATGAACAGTAAATGGATATTATTTGTACATATAATTGGTTTGACTGCAATAAAAAAAAAATGCTGACAATTACAGTAAGCTTGTAAGGTTGAATTTTTGACTGTCCAATACCTTTGGGCTACCGTTGAAAAAGTTGGGGTGGCAATCTTGTTATTAAAAAACATTTTAAAGGGGGGAAAATTATGTACCTATTGATACATAATAGGGGCGTAATGATAATTTAAAATAAATAGGTGATGGGACAACATATTATCACTTTAATTTTCAGGTTTTAATTGACCACTATAGTCATTTTAATACCATTACAATTACTATTATACCATTACACTCCAATGGCATAAATTTACAACCTAGTGGTACATACATTAGCTTCAAAAGTATACCATTGTAATAATCTTTAGTGTAATTTTAACAATTTGCAATACTATTGTGATAACAATAATACATTTCACATCTCAGTGGTAGTAGTGTTAATTTTTAAAATATTTACGAATTATCATGTTATGTACCAACAAATACATAACATTCCTCCATTTCTACTTCCTCGTTGATCAAATAATGAATTTGGGTGATTTGAGTTGATGTGTAAAGTTGGACCAGGTTAGGTCGTGTACGTGGCTCATGTATGTGGGTCGTGTCTGTAACGAATAAATAAACAAAAGACGTGTTGTGTTAGACACGTATCGATCTTTTAGATATAAAGCCCATACAAGAGTATGGCTCATGTATTGTCGTGTTGACTTTACCAAAGCTAGCTAAGGAACTTTTCTAAGTCTCTGCTACTTGACAAAGGAACACGCGTCAAGTTCTATAGTTCTCATTTAGCAAAATAAAGTAAACCGAACTAAACGTGTTACTGAAAAAAAAAAAATAAAAAAAAAAAAAAAAAAAAAAAAGAGAAAGATGGCCACGAATGTTATCATACAAATAGCCAAATGCTTGAGAATTGTAACCACGGTAACAGTTTTCGGAGAACGTAACATGGGACTTTAACTAGAACGATCGATTGTTGGTGTAGGTTTACTTAGACCTGATCATGTCTGGCCCAGCCTAATTTCGGGCGGACTTTAGGCGAAAAATTTCGACTCAAAGTCGCGTCGAGCCCGGATTAGCCCTAATTTTTAAAAAAATATTTCGCTGGTCTTGGACATGCATTTGTAAGCATATTAGTCTTTTTTTTTTTTACTTAACCCAAAAAATCCGAAAAAGTCCGCTATGCTCGCTTCTATGTTTGTTTTGGGCGAGCATTATTCTACCTGACTTAACCAAGCGAGCTAATGTTTTTACCCTCCACCTGAATCGCCCTTTAATCACCTCTAGGTTTACTACTTTAGTCAAACTAAACCACTACAACTTTGTAGACCAATGAAGAGGGCATAATCATCATTTAAAATTAGGCCACTTAAGGGCTAGGGTCCCTTCGAAATGTAATTGTTTGAAGGTACGTAGAAAGTACTCCGACCTTGGGTAAGTGTCTTTGTTTGGTCGGTAGCCATCAGCTTAGGGGTCAAGTAAAACCCTCACCACCTTAGAGTTTATAATAAACAATCCATCACGTGACTCCCTTAAAAGCCCTATCAACAACACAAAGACATGTTGTTCTTCCTAAATGTTCAAAGGGATTAAGTCTATAAAGTGACCCTACTACAAAAATAATCAAATGTTACCTCGATCGAGGCGGTCACGTGAATGTGCAACTAACAAAAAACATTTTCATTTTTTTTAGCTACACTTACATATTCAAAAGCGTTCCTAAACAAATTTAGGTGTCACGGGTTACTCTCCTTTTGGTTAATCAAATCCATGTCATCCACATTTAATATCAAAAAAAGTTATTTCATGGTTTTTACCAAATTTGATCTTGGAAAAATGGAAACTAATAATCTCACCTTTGGCTTTTTTGCTCAAAACAATCCCACCTTTTCGAAATCTAGAAACAATCTCACCTTTGACCCCCCATCTGCTCAAAACGAGCCTTTTATTGGTTTGTCAAATTAGTAACCTGTTTAAGAAGGTGACTTGACACGTGTCACCTTCTTATTGGATTTCGTTTTTTAAATATTTTTTTTAAAAAAGGATAATTAAAAAAAATTAAAAACCCCTTCCCACTTCCATCTCCCTTGCCGGATCGACCCACTTCCCCCTATCAAACCGACCCACCTCTTCCTATCGAACTTACCTACCTTACCACCTCCCCCTGCTGAAGCTAATACCTCCTCTTGTCGGAGCCAACTCCATCAACTTTTCCCTTCCCCTTCCGCGATTCTCTCTTCCCTATCAGAATCCCCCTCGCTCCATCCCCTATTGGGCTAGTCGTGTTTAAGTGGTGGGTTTTGTGGGTGGCTGGGGTGGTCGGGTTTTGGGGTGGCTGGGATGGTCGGGGTTTCAGGTTGGCTGGGGTGGTCAGGTTTTCAGGTTGGCAAGGATGGTCTAGGTTTTAGGGTGGCTACGGTGGTCGGGGTTTTAGGGTGGCTGGGGTGGTTGGTGTTAGGGGGTTTTGTGGTGGATAGGGGTGGTCAGGTTTCAAGATCGCTTGGGTCGTAGTTAGCTGTTTAGGGGTGGTCGATGTTAGGAGAAAGAAAGAAGGTGGTGGGGGAGGGTTATGGTGGTGATGTAGTACAGTGGTGGAGCTTATGGAAGGGTGGTGGTGGTTATGGTGGGTAGCCATGGTAGGTGTGCTAAGGTGGGAGATTAAAGATTGAAAAAAAAATAAAAAAAATAAACTTGTTATATAGGTTGTAGGTTAAAAAGCTCGTTTTGAGCAGATATGGGTCAAAGGTGGGATTGTTTCCAGATTTAAAAAAGGTGAGATTATTTTGAGCAGAAAAGTCAAAGGTGGGATTATTAGTTTCCATTTTTCCTTTAATCTTATAACCTCATAATAACATTATAATCTTAACCATTAAATCATGAAACTTTGGATGTTTTTCTTGTAAAGTATATAAATAATTGAAAATATATTGACCTAGAGCAATACTCGGGCCTAAAATATAATTTAAAAGAACACGTGCTGTAGTGAAAATTAAATATATAGAATTAAAGGAACATAGTTCTCAATTTATGTATATAAAAAAATCAAAGACAAATCATAACAACTTTGTAGTTAATCAATATACACTAACTTTTAAATAAATCGGGCCCAAAATAAATATTGTGCATCATATCAAAGGTAAAGTTAGGCTTCGTTCACTTCACCGTACAAAGATAATCTTTTGTAAAAAATATTAAATAAAATAAAAAAAATTTAGTAAAAATAAGTTCAGATCAGTTTAATAAAAGTGTTTTGGGGTTTTCTATGTCCCTCAAGAGAGTTACGTCACTAAGTCTGAACTCTGAGCGCCTGTACCTGCAAAACAATGGAGACTTCGATTGGGTGGAGTTCCGCCTCCGACGATCAAATTAAAACGTGTACGGAGAATGTAAAAAGGCGCGGAAAACAAAGTGAGATTTTCTCAGATTCCGGGATAAGGTGTTTTTCTCTGTTTTCGAGAGAATTGATTTTGTAATCATTGAATCATTTAATGTTTTCCCAAAGTGGGGAAAATCTTCCTATTTATAGGGTCATTGGGATTTGTGCCCCCATCCTAGGTTACGGAAACCTTGGACTAATGGGCTGCGCCGTTTTAGGATAGTCTAGGGAATTAGGTCGTGAAGACCGCCAATTCCATATGGGGTATCTGCCTGCCACGTGTCTAGCCCTAGTAGGTCCACTTTAGGCTTTTCCTAGGGTGACATACGTCACTCTCTGGTTGGTCCACGTGGCGGGGTAAAAATACCCAAATCATTTGCCCCAGGGGTGACGTGGCGCGCCACGTGACGCCTGTGACAAGTGTCATACATGCATGGGTGGACAGTATTTTTACTGTTTACCTTCTGGAGTAAATGTCAGGGTTGCCCCTGACATTTTTACCCCTCTATACATATGTTTTCATCCCCTCATTTTTGCATATTCACGAAAAAATTTCAGACAGATTCTTTGACTTTTTAGAGAATTTGTCTTTTTCTGAGAAAAACATCTGCCGCCTGCAACTTGTCTGTCTGTTTCTACAGTCGACCAAGACTTTTCAAGCGTCCTCAGTACCTTCAAGTCTAAGGTATCTGCCTACTTTTTTCTCTTTTTATTTTAATTTTTCTTCTTTTCTTTTGAAAATGGTTTACCAAACGCACACGGCACAACCTAGGTTAGTGATCAGCCGGTCACCGGGGACGGCTGAGTCTAGAACTAGGAGTGCCAACTGCCCCTTCTTGGACTCCCCTTTGCAAACTTCTCCGAATCCGACTGTCTCTGTGTGTGTGTGTAGGACACCATGGCTAGAACAAAACAAACATTCAGGCAGCAAAATCCAGACGACTCCTTTAGGGCGCCTGTTAGTGAAATTTCTGATCTGCTGCCTGGTACTTCAAGTACCCCCAGTGATTCGATTTTGCAAGAATCAGGGGAAGAGTTAGGAGGTGATGTCTCTGGCTTTGTTCATCAAGCCTTTCATTCGGACGTTAGGTTCGACAGCTCTGACTGCGAATCGGAGCCGTCTACTTCTAGCAGAGTCTCTGTGGACTCTGATGAAAATGCCTCTCGGCTGGATACAGCGAGAGAGTCACTCTTCGCAGAGATGGGTAAGGGATGGGCCGAGCTTTCTGCCCATCATCAAGAGCAGTATGCTGCCTATTAGGCTATTACCACCACGTTGCCGCAGGCATGGGGAAGGCTATGGTTGACAAAGTGGGGAAATTCGGAGCTGACCATGGCTTCATTATAAGCGTCCCGGATGCTGAGGATACCGTAGTCTGGCCAGAAGGGTCAAGCTACGGGGACAAATGTTTTGGCTGCTATGAGGCGGCCAATCAGGCTGGTTTGCGATTCCCTCTCCATCCGGCTGTGGAGAGGATTCTAGACGGATACCAATTGGATGTCTGGCAACTTGACCCCAACTACTGGGTAAATATTCTGGGGTTCGTTGCCGCATGTGAGATGCTGGAGGTAGATCCAAGTTTTGAGGCCTTTGCCCAGATGCACTATCTCACCCGGACCTCGAAAGCAAGCGGGTCCGGATGGTACACCCTTTCAAGCCACAAAGTCTACATGATGACTGTCGGGAAGGAGTCCAAGTAGAAGGACTGGAGGAGCAAGTTTTACATTATCTCCTCCCCTGACCAGATGAAAAACAAAAAATATAACCGGTGGAACCAGAATCCCCCTTTGCTCTCAGGTAGAGCTGAATTGCCGCCTGTCCTAAGAAGGGCTAGGGAGCAGATCCTGGACAAGGGTCTCTTCAAAGTGACTGTTTAGTCTAATGAGGAGACCGAGGAGAAAAAAGTCATTCCCCATAGCTACATTCCCCGTCATAATTGGGTGGCTGATGGGAATTACCTGGCCGCTTGCAGCTTGCGTGTTGAGAGGCCGAGAGGTAGACGACCAAATGCGCTTTTATATTTTTTTTTTCAGTAAGACTTGATGTTCATCTTACTAACCTCTTCCAACTTCTTATGCAGACAGAGCAATGGAAAAGCTTTGGGACTTTAAGAAGCCGACTGCCTACTCCGCCGCCTACTACCGCTCCATTTTGGGCAAGGGAAGAACGAGGATCCGGAGGTAGCCAAAATGCCCAAGGTGAGCCATATTCTTTAGTTGGATAGGTTGGATTTATTTTCCCCGCCTGCTATTTACTCACTCTGGTTTACGTACAGGGCAATTCAACCAAACCTTCTCCTTCTTCTCAGCCGGACCCAAAGCTTCAAAAGCAGTTGCGCGGTGATGTGAAGACTCTTGGCAAGCCTAGGAAGCGTGTGGGCCACAAGTCTGGGAAGACTAAGGTAGGAGAGGGCTCCCACCCCTCAATTGGGGGAAAATCTCCAGTAGGCCTCGAAGCCTTAAAGAAGCCGAACACCTATAAAGCGTCGAAGAGTGGCAAGGGTCCACTCGAAGCTACTATCGGCTAAGCAGCTGTGGGAAGCAAACCCCCAAAAGACCGGGAGGCGGCCGGTAGGCACAAGGCTTCCAAGGAGAAGGCAGGTGCTGGTGGAAGCAAGCTCCCCAAAGAGAGAGATGAGGCGGACACGGGAGGTATAACAGCTTTTAATCCCTTGCCCTACCCTTGTAGAGTCAAGTTCAATCAATAGTCGACCAACACTTCTGAAGACACCCGGTCTATTGGCCAGATATACACCAACTACTTACAAAGTGTTGAATGTGAAGATGTCCCCCAAAGGCCGGATATTCAGCATCTGGCGAAGACCATGCTGAGGGCCATCTCCCCCGAGGACAGGGAGTCTATCAGAGGAGTCGGCTCCCTCAACTTTGATGCCATCCTTGGCCTCCTTGTTGAGGTGCAATAACTTGTAATTTTTTATTTTTTGTGCAACTCTTCGAGCCGCTCGATATTAATGTTTTGCCCCTTTGCCGGATGCAGGCTATGCTGCGAGTGAACGGCCTTAAAAAACCGTTCAGTGAGAAGACCTAAGAAGTAAAAGCCACGAACGCTCGAGTCGCCTCTTCTCTAGATACGGCCGCGTTTGAGATTTCTCAAAATGAACTACTGACCACTAATATACTATATTCTCAGGTGGCGGTCAATCTACAGGTCAAGGTCGATCTGGATGCAGCAAAGAGGTGGATAGCCGAGCTGGAGAAGGAGGTTAAGGACCTTAAGGCCAAGATCGAGCCCCTCCAAGAGGCGGACAAGGAGGCAAACGGACTTCGCACCCGGGTGGAGAACCTCAAGAAGAAGCTGCAAAACCAGGAGGTCCAACTCGGAAAGAAATATACTTCAAGAGCCAAGGAGGAGAAGGAGGCCCTGGTGAAGCAGATGATGGACGACTGCGAGGCCATCATATAGATGACTTGGGAGTCCCTCTTCCCTAGTACTGACTATGACGGGTGGAAGCATCAATTTGACGCAGCCTCCCTTGAGTTCAATGATAGGGTTCTAGGAAAAGCCCAAAAGGAGGAGGAGGAGTCCGACTTTACTAGGGGGGGGTCTGATCAAGAGGAGGAGCAGGAGGATGAAAAAGATCGGCAGCCGAGTGGGGAGAAAGAGGATACGACTGTCGATACTGAGGAGCTCCTTCCTGATAATTAAGATTGTTGTCGGCTAGATGGCCATTTATTAACTTCTCTGGCTTGTGTGCCGTGTATCTCTGTATCTTTTACCGACCAAGGGGTCGGGTAACTTGACAATTTCTTCGGTTGTACCAATTAACTCTTTTTTAGTCGACCATGGGGTCGGCTAAGTTAATCAATGAATTATCCGGCCATGAGTCCGATATTTTTATATTGCACTTGCTTTGAATTTTTGATATGCATAGATTTTAGCCAAGTATTTAACTCGCTTTTTTCTATGAAATTTTTTCACTATACCGGCTATTTTTGCCCCTGGACGGTTGTGCGCTTGGTTCCAAAGTTGAATTGATTGACTTGGAAATTTTGATACTTTAGAGAATATGATTGGTTTCCAAGTCAATCAATCACTATGGTGATTGCCCCAAACCATGCGGACAATCGACCATCAAGCAAGCGGATAAGCATTTAATATTATCCGGCCATTGACCTCATTAAATCGTTTTAAATTGAACAATGCTTAGCTGCTAAGTTTTTGGACTTAGCTTATATTTATTATTTGTAATTTTGCCGCCTGTATTGCCCCTGTGCAATAGCATGCATTTAATGGTGTACCGAAATAAGATTGTATCTAGCCAAGATAATAGTCGGTTACCATTTGTTATAGAAGAGGCGGTAATCTTTAGCTCTCTAGGTCTCATTAAATCAATTCAAACAACAATCGGTAGGGCCGTTTGTTTTTTAAGTTTATAGAGCAATGTATCACCCGGATGGGAGATGCTCTCTGCGACGAATTCCCCGAATGGGCGTCGCCGGATGTCTACTCATGTTAGAGCAGACGGTTGGTCTAGATTTAGCCGTCTGCACATTGCACAGGCGGTGTTCCTATTAGGAGACATATCTAATAAAGCATAGATAATCAAAATTGAAAACAAAAAGCCTATCAATCATTGATAGGCTTTTTGTTTACAAAAAATTTACAAGTCTTAGAAGTAGTACTTTTGTAAGTTATCTACATTCTAAGTTTTGGCTAGCTGCCTGCCGTCTGGAGTTCCCAGACGGTAGGTGTCGCCTTTTACTTCTTCATAGATCTAGTAGGGGCTTCCCAATTGGGAGTCAACTTTCCTTGCTCATTGGCCCTACCGGTTGCCTTCATTTTCCGTAACACAAAGTCCCCTACTTTCAAGGGTCGTTTGTGCACTCTTTTGTTGTAGGCTCTGGTCATTCTCAGACGGTAAATCTCATGATGCAAGGAGGCATTGCCTCTGCGCTCCGAAAGTGAGCCAATGCTAGCTGCATGGCCTCCTAGTTTGCCTCTTTGTCATACAGCATGACTCAAAGAGTCAGCTTATAGTGCTCAATAGGCAAAACAACCTCAACACCATATACCATGAGAAATGGGGTTTCACCGGTTTCCCCTTTTGCTGTTGTTCTGATGGCCCAAAGGACATGAGGTAACTCATCCGCCCATAGACTGCCAACTCTTTCAATCTTCTTTTTTATGCCATCTGAAATAAGCTTGTTGAAGGCTTCAACCTGGCCGTTTGGTTAGGGACGACTAGATGATGCAAAATAATGAGAGATCACTTGATCTCCCAGCCAATTCTTGAAGGTAGGCGTCTCAATTTGAGGGCCATTGTCAAAGACCATAGACATAGGTACCCCAAACCGGGTGATGATGTTCTTCTAGATGAAGGAAATGACATCCTTTGTCTTGATGCCGTTGACCGCCTCTGCTTCTACCCACTTGGTGAAGTAGTCAACAGAAACTAGAATATAGCGTCGTCCGCCTGGTGTAGGCGTATATGGGCCCAGAATGTCTATGCCCCATTTGGCGTATGGTATTGGGCTTTGGATGGTCGTCAGATATGTGGCGGGACGGTGTATGAATCTGTCGAATCTTTGACACTTATCACACTTCTTCACCATTTCCATGGCGTCTTGAAAGGAATGGTGTCCTTCCAACAAGTGTGTTATTCCGGTAGAGGGTTCAAAATTATTAGAAAGCTAATTCTTCAGTAAGGTCAAGTCATCGGAATGCCTAGGTGGAGGTCGCTTACGATCAGTAATATTAATGTACAATTAATATTACAACTTAATCTTGACTGAACCCTTCAAGTCGAACCCAATCGAACAACCGATCCGAGATGACGAATCAATCCGGAGGATTTAATGAGTCATTAGAGTTTACGAACAAAGACGTCGGATATCGAGCTTGAGCGTTGAGACCGAGCGTGGCAAGTCGAGTCGAATTTAGAATTAGACGAGACATGAAATCAATCAAGTTAAAGTACCTGAAAAGGAACAAGGATAAATTCCTGGTCTATGGTGGCTGTAATGATTTGGTTGTTGAAGATTATACTGACGCGAGCTTCCAAACTGACAGAGATGACTCCAAGTCGTAGTCGGGGTACATATTCTACCTTAATGGAGGAGCGTTTAGTTGGAAGAGTGCTAAGCAAAGCACCACTGTAGATTCTACAATTGAAGCCGAATACTTGGCAGCTTCAGAAGCAGCTAAGGAGGCAGTTTGGATTCGTAAGTTCGTTGGTGAACTTGGTGTTGTACCCTCAATTAAGGGTCCAATAGACCTCGATTGTGATAACAATGGAGATATTGCTCAGGCCAGGGAGCCAAGGGAACATCAGAAGGTCAAACATGTCAAGCGGGGATTTCACATGATAAGGGAATGGAAATCCGAGGGTGAAATCAGAATTTGTAAGATTGGAACGCACGACAATGTAGCCGATCCTCTAACTAAACCTTTGTCTCAAGTGATGCACAACAAACACGTTGAGGCAATGGGAATCAAGCATATTGGAGATTGGCTTTGATTTCCCTGTATAGATGTTTTACTTAAACTCGATGTCTTAATTAAAACACTATGTTGAACCATTCAATTTTGGAGCAATTAAATTTTCTGCAAATTTACGATTACTCCATATCTATTTAATTATGTTTTAGAATTAAATAATGAGTCCATTCGATTTCTTAGAATAATCAAAACAGGGTATCAAGACCATGTCTTGGATAAAGAAACACTTTTTAAGTGAACATTGAATATTTTAATCGAAAATTAACCCTAATCGAGGTCATTTAAACAATGGACGATTAATGACCACTTGAGATTAGTGTGTAGCATGATTCATAGCACCATTTCTTGTGCTACAAGGACATGATAGTCATAAATCATTTTCATAGGTACTAGTTTGGAACTATACCGGATAGACCTATGAGAATACTTTAAGAGATATCAAATCGTCATAAGTATATTTCTCATTATAGCTATCGGAACATTTTTCCTCGACCATGAGTATTGCAAATTCTCTTGTTTGAGTACTAGTCGTTTCGATGTTGTCAAAAGTCTGTCGTGAATGGGGATTATAACGGCAACACTCAGGTGACTAGGTCCTCTTAGTAAGGGAACCTTACAGTACAAGACTGGGAATGTCACCCTATTAACAATAGGGAATATGTCTTTGTTGTTTACAAGGCCTCTCGAAAAGCAAGACTCTGATACTGCATGGCCGTGCTTAGATGGATTTTAGAAATCATTTGTTTATTGACAGTCAAACTCAGGAATTAAGAAATACTTCTGGACGTAATAAGGATGACGAAGAATCTTACCTTATAGTTCATGAAGAGACATTAAGAGACATAGGAAAAGGGCTATACACAAATTGCACACTTGTTCGGAAGGACAAGTGGGAGATTGAAAGGAATGGTGTCCTTCCAACAAGTGTATTATTCCGGTAGAGGGTTCAGAATTATTAGAAAGCTAATTATTTAGTAAGGTCAAGTCATCGGAATGCCTAGGTGAAGGCCGCTTCGGATCAGTAATATTAATGTACAATTAATATTACAACTTAATCTTGACTGAACCCTTCGGGTCAAACTCAATCGAACAACCGATCCGAGAAGACGAATTTATCCGGGGGATTTAATGAGTCATTAGAGTTTTACGAACAAAGACGTCGGATATCGAGTTTAGAGCGTCGAGACCGAGCATGGCAAGTCGAGTCGAATTTAGAATTCGACGAGACGTGAAATCAATCAAGTTACAAGTTCGAGTTAGGCCGTAGCCTCGCATTAGCCTAGCCATGCGAGGGCTAGGCTATGTCGAGCTAGCATGTGCATCGCAATGCTAGACGCAAGCCATGCATGCTAGGCATGCTAGGGCCATGCATGCTAGCTAGCCATTGCAAGCATCGCAGCCTTGCATGTGTGCTAGCATGCCATGGGCCGAGGCATCGCAAGGCTAGGCCTTGCTCGCATGCTAGGTGTTGGCGCAAATCATAGCCTAGCACTGCTCGCAAGCATCGCGGCCAAGCACCATGCGTGCTAGCTGGGCTAGGCATCGCTGCACTCCATGCGTGTTGGGCCTTGCATGGCAGCAGCTCAATGCTTCACAACATCGCAAGCAACACGCACCAGCTAGCAGCGTGCTAGCCATGCTGGGTTGTACGTAGGTGCTAGCAAGCAGCAGCACGCTATGCCTCGCATAGCAGCAACGCCCAGCATGCGTGGCTTGCTAGCAGCACGCATGCACTGGCTGGCTGCGGCTGGCTGTGCGAGTGTGCTTGCTGGCTGGCCAGGCTGGCTAGCCTTGGTGTTAGGCGCTAGCTGGCAGCCAAAGCAGGCTGCCAGCCAACCACTTGGCATGGTGGTCCGGTTTTGCTAAAGGGGACCATTGCTTGGTCGTTGCCTTTGGGAGCAAGGTGGGTTGGTCCCCTCCCTTGGTGGTCCTCACCTTCTCCCTCTCCTCCTCTTGCCACTTGTAACTTGGTGATTGAATTGCAATTTTATTTTGTTTTGATTAAAATAAAATGGGAAAATTGCAAATCTCCCACATTGATTGAGAATGGGGATTCAAGGTTCATTTCCCTATAAATACCAAGGTTTTGGGATTTGGGAAGAACACTTGAGTGGAACTAAAAAGGCATCTCCTTAGAAAAGTGAGAAAACCTTAAGTTAGTAAAACTCTAGTTTTTATTGGTTAAGTCCCGACTAACCTTGGGACTAGGACCGTTCGGGTCGGGTTCGTGGGTACGAGCCGTTGGAGACCTTCGCATTTGCGGGGTTCGAGTTTTAAAGTAAGAGCTCGAGATTCGAGCGAAGCACGCGCCAAGTGTAAGAATGTCTTTTCCTTCTCTCTCTTAATTATTGTTTAATTTGTGATTACATGCTTAGTTGCTTTAATTAGTGGGCGGGTCTTGGGCGGGTTTCTCTTCCGCGTAGAGTCGGACTCTACGAAACCCAACAGCGGTATCGGAGCCGCGCTCGCTTTAATTTTTGTAACTAATAATTAATTAAGGTGATTAAAAATGGATTTAAATTTTTGGTTGTTCTTTCTAATTGGATTAAAAGCTCGTTTTAATTAGTTTTAATATGTTCTAAATTGTTTATGACCCTTTTAGGTTTGTCTAGAAGCCAAAATCCACCCAAAAACATGTTTTTCAAGGGGTTTTTCGTTTTTGACGAAAATTTATAAATCTTTTTAACCTTGATTAATTATTGCATGTTGAAGGTAGATTAAATGTATGGTTGCATCCCTAATCTATTGCAATTATAAACCTCATTAAGCATGTTTATGAAGTCATAATTGGTGCTTAATTTTGTATGTTCATTTTTCACATAAACTTGATTTTTCACATTGTTGCAAATTAATTACTTCAAGTGTGTATGTTTATGGTGAACTTGTAATTTTTGAAGCCCCAAATATTTCAAAAATCCAATCTTTAATTTTTTATTTGGTTGGAACTTTGATTGCTAAATTCCATGTTGAACTAATTTTTGGATTTAATCATTTTTGTGTTGATTAAATTCCTTACAGTTCAAAACTTGTGATTGATTTTTGATTAATCTTCATATTGGAAGATGTAATTTTTCATTTATAAACAAGTTAAAGTTGGAAAATTTTCATGGGATGAATGGGTTTATTTTTCCAACGCCATTATTTTGTCAAATCTCATTATTAATTTATATTTTTGTTGAATTAATTATGAGTGTAGCCCTTCAATTTTTGTAGCATAAAGAAAGACCAAAATTGTTTTAAGAATGGTTCTTTAATAATTTAGGCTTGTGCACCATTAAAAATTGAATTTAATTAAGTTGGACTTGTGTTAATTTCATTTTCGCCCTAAATTGATTCTAAAATAAATTTAGAATTAATTTTATGTCACACGTATAACGGGATTAAATTCTTGAGAAAAAGCACGCAAATCGAGGCAAAAACACCCAAGCGCCACCAAGGCTAGCCGGGCTGCGTGAGGCTGCCTTAGGTGTGTACAAGGGTGCTCCACCCTCAAATTGTTGTTGTTGTTGTGTGGCTGGGCTTATGTGCACTGCTATGTGCGTGGTGTGTGGTGGATGGCTGCCAGCCATGCTTGTGCGTGCTGCTGGGCAGCAAGCCAACAAGCCAGCCACTTGCCTGCCAGCGCTAGCTAGCAGCCAGCATGCGTAGCATGCGCAGCAAGCTGCTGGTGCTAGCAAGCGTGGCATACGTTGCTGGGCATGCATGCCAGCACCCAGCACATGCAGGCGCATCTCCCAAGTGCTGCTAGGCAGCCATGGTGCGCATCCCACGATTCTTTGGGTGGGTTGATTTCTTTCTTAAATTGGACAACCAGTTTTTGCAATATTTTGCTGTTTTAATTTTATTTAATTATTTTAACGAGGCTAGGCCTCGGTTTTTCCGACTTTTGCAAAATTTTAAGCCGTAATATTAATTGTACATTAATATTACTGATCGAAAGCGGCCTCCACCTAGGCATTCCTATCACTTGACCTCATTGAAGAATTAGCTTTCTAATAATTCTGAACCTTCTATCAGAATAATACACTTGTTGGAAGGACACCATTCCTTTCAATCTCCCACTTGTCCTTCTGGACAAGTGTGCATTTAGTGTATAGCCATTTTCCTATGTCGCTTAATGTCTCTTCATGAACTATAAGGTAAGATTCTTCGTCATCCTTATTACGTCTAGAAGTGCTTCTCGATTCTCGAGTCCGACTGTCAATAAGCAGATGATTTCTAAAATCCATTTGAGCACGACCATGCATTTTCACAGTCTCGCTCTTCGAGAGGCCTTGTAAACAACAAACACATGTTCTATTGTTAATAGGGGGACATTCTTAGTCTTGTATTTTTAGCTTCCCTTACTAAGAGGACCTAGTCGCCTGAGTGTTGCCGTTATAATCCCCATTTACGATAGACGTTTGACAACATCAAAACAACTAGTACTCAAACAAGAGAACTTACAATACTCATGGTCGAGGAAAAAGATTCCGATAGCTATAATGAGAAATATACTTATGACGATTTTATATCTCTTAAAGTATTCTCATATGTCGATCTTGTACAGTTCCAAACTAGTAATTGTGCAAATGATTTATGACTTATCATGTCCTCGCAGCATAAGAAACGGTGCTACAAATCATATTACACACTTATCTTAAGTGGTCATTAATCGTCCATCGTTTAAATGATCTAGATTAGGGATAATTTTTGATTAAAATATTCAATGTTCACTTAACAGGTGTTTCTTTATCCTAGATATGTTCTTGATACCTTGTTTTGAATACTCTCATAAATCAAGTAGACTCATTATTTAATTCTAAACCACAATTAAATAGAAATGGAGTAATAACAAATTTGTAGAAAATTTAATTGCTCCAAAATCGAATGGTTTAACATAGCATTTTACATTAAGACATCAAGTTTAATTAAAACACATATACAGGTAAATCAAAGCTAGTCTCCAACATGCATGATTCCCATTGCCCCAACGTGCTTGTTGTGCTTCACTTGAGACAAAGGTTTAGTCAGTGGATCGGCTACATTATAGTCCGTTCTAATCCTACAAATTCTGATTTCACCCTCGGATTTCCATTCCCTTATCATGTGAAATCGCCGCTTGACATGTTTAATGCTCCTTTGGCTCCCTGGCCTGAGGAATAGCTCCATTTTTATCACAATAAAGGTCTATTGGACCCTTGATAGAGGGTACGATACCAAGTTCACAAATGAACTTACGAATCAAAACTGCCTCCTAAGTTGCTTCCGAAGCTGCCAAGTATTCGACTTTAGTTGTAGAAGCTACAGCGGTGCTTTTCTTAGCACTTTTCCAACTAAATGCTCCTCCATTTAGGTAGAATATGTACCCTGATTGCGACTTGGAGTCGTCTTTGTCAGTCTGGAAACTCGTGTTAGTATAACCTTCAACAACCAAATCATTACAGCCACCATAGACCAGAAACTTATCCTTGTTCCTTTTCAGGTACTTTAGGATATTCTTGGCCGCAGTCTATTGCGCCTCTCCTGGGTCTGATTGGTATCGGCTCATAGCACTCAAGGCATACGATACATCTGGCCTAGTACATATCATGGCATACATGATCGATCCAATAAGCGAAGCATATGGAATCTGACTCATCCTCTCTCACTCATCAGGTGTCTATGGACACTACTTCTTGGTGAGAGTTATGTTATGGGACATGGGTAGGTGCCCTCTCTTAGACCGTACCATGTTGAATCGTGCCAGTACCTTATCAATATAAGTACTTTGGCTCAATCCAATCATCCTCTTAGATCTATCCCTATAGATCTTGATGCCCAATATGTACTATTCCTATCCCCAGTCCTTCATTGAAAAGCACTTACCAAGCCAGCCCTTTACAGACTCTAATAGTTTAGTGTTGTTTCCAATAAGTAATATGTCATCTACATATAAGACTAGGAATACGATGTCACTCCCATTGACCTTCTTGTAAACACAAGACTCATTTGGATTCTTGATAAAGCCAAACTTACTAATGGCTTCATCAAATTGCAGATTCCAACTTTTGCTTGCCTACTTTAGTCCATAAATGGACTTCTTAAGCTTGCATACCTTCCCAACATTGCTTGGATCAACAAAACCTTCCGGCTGTGTCATATACACAGTTTCTTCAAAAATCTCATTAAGGAAGGTGGTTTTGACATCCATTTTCCATATTTCATAATCGTAATATGTAGCGATTGCTAGCATAATCCGGACGAACTTAAGCATTGCGACCGGCGAAAAGTTTTCATCATATTCAACGCCGTGAATTTTCCTGTAACCTTTTGCCTCCAGTCTAGCTTTGTATATAGATACATTTCCATATTTGTCCGTTTTCAACTTGAAAATCCATTTGCAACCAATAGGTTTGTAACCTTCGGGAAAATTAACCAAGTCCTAGACTTGATTTTCAGGCATGGAGTCCATCTCAGATTTCATGGCATCTTGCCATTTTGCAGAGTCAGGGCTCGTCATAGCTTGTTTATATGTCGCTGGCTCATCTCCATCCATAACTAGGATGTCATGATCTTCGGTTAAGACAATACCAAGGTATCTGTCTGGTTGAGATCTTGGCCGTTGCGACCTACGCAGGGTAATAGGTTGAGCATTTTCATTGTTAGTATGACTTTGACTAATGTTATTAGCTGCTTCTAAAGCACTTTGATTGTTAGGTTGACTTTGTTGCTCGACCTCTCAAACTTTGTCATGTTCGATTTTCCTCCCACTTGTCATTTTAGATAGGTGTTCCTTCTCCAAAATGACACCATCACGAGCAACAAACACTTTGTTCTCAGATTTTTTATAGAAGTAATACCCCTTGGTTTCTTTTGGGTAGCCCACAAAGAAACACTTGTTAGATTTTGGGTGATGTTTATCAGAAATTAATCTCTTGACATATGCTTTGCAACCCCAAATCTTAAGAAAAGACAACCGTGGAGGTTTCTTCGTCTATAATTCATATGGAGTCTTTTCGACAGCTTTTGACGGAGCTCGGTTCAGTGTTAGTGCCGCAATTAGAAGTGCGTGTTCCTAGAAAGAGATAGGAAGTTCACTAAGACCCATCATTGATCGAACCATGTCTAACAAGGTTCGATTCCTCCTTTCGGACATAGCCATATCTACTATAGTGGTCTGTGAAGGTGATGAAATATCGACAACCATTCCTTGTAGGTGAACTCGTTGGTCCACATACATCCGTATGTATTAGACCTAATAAGTCACTATCCCTTTCTCCTAACTCGGAGAATGGCTGCTTTATCATCTTGCCTAACAGACATCCTTCACAATTTTCAAACGACTCTAAGTCGAATGAGTCAAGAACACCTTCTTGAAGAAGTTTCTTGATACGTTTGATGTTAATGTGGCCAAGACGAAAATGCCACAAGTAGGTTTGGTTTGACTCAATGGTCTTAGCTCTTTTGGCGGTATCATTAATTTGTCTAATCATATGTAAAACATGCAATTTTATATAACATATATGCAAGACATTTCAAAAACAACCATTGTTTAAGTCTTGTGATCAAAGTAACCTGATGTCCAACACCATAGGTCAAAAGTATGTTTAAAAGCATGAGAAACTAAGAATAGTTAATTACAAGCCATAGACAAAATAAATATGTCTACAAGCACTATCGAAAGACCATCTTTGTCGTCCACTTGTAGTTGCATATCCACTTGTGAAGCCGTTCTCATTTGGTTCCTGAAAAGGAAACATAATGTGAGCTACACATGGTATCCAATACCTATGAATAGCTTTATACATAAGTGTTAATGAAGATACCTGAGGCAGATGCCACATTCCTCTCCTCTTCATCCTTTCGGAAGAGCTTGCATTCCCTCTTGTAGTGGCCTTGCCCACCACAATAGAAGCATCGCATCTTCGCCTTGTTCTTGAACTCCCTCTTCCTTGCTCTCAAGGGCCTTTCGGTTGCTCCATAGGAGGTGGCTTGGCTAAGCAATTGCACCACCTCTATTAAAGAGCGTGTCTCCTTTCTCGCAGCTATATGCACTCTAAGTGCATCATAGCCCGTGTGGAGTGAAGCAAGCAAGATATGACCCGCCATCTCATCCTCTAATGAGATTCTGAGAAGCTGCATGTGCTTAAAGAGCCTAGCTATTCCCAGCACATGAGGTCGGAGGGGCATACCAGGTCTCAATTTGGTATTGTAGACCCTTGTCCAAAGCCGACGCCTCTCCTTAGCAAGACAACCCACTTCTGGTGGCTTTATCTTCATGTTCGAGAGTGACCTAGTCACATCAAACAAGAGTCCATCATAGTTGCCATTGTCATTCTTGGTGGCTCTCACATTGACAACGTCCTCAAGTGCTTTGAGGAACATGTCCAGAAGATAGGAGGGGAGCTTTTCCTTCCAATCTTCCGGGATGGAATTAGCTATAATTTGTGAGATCGACTTTCTTGCAATCGGAAGACCATTTATCATGAGCCTCATTGCTCATGATTCCCTTAGAGGAGAAGCTTGGAATGGGAGTATCAAGAATGTACTCCAAGGAACAATTCCGAAGATTTTTCTTGAGTTCCTCTTTCCATTCCTTGAAGTTGACCAAGTTAAGGCTAAAAACTAACTTGTCGGGGAGTTCCGGGCACGTAGAGTTGTTGTTGTTTGAGTTACTTGTAGACATGTTTCTACATTTGAAAGAATTTGAAATGAAAACCATTCATAAACTAATAAGTTTGAAATTTAAAGTATACATGCAAACTTTCAATCTTATTGAGCATTTTATCAACGCATTAACATTAGTCCCTTTTAGGCGAGAATAAAATGATTCCAAGATCCCAAAAATCAAAAAGTGATTAAGCATGCTTTGGCTTGTCTTAACACTTAATATTTTAGGGTAAGCAATCCAATTGCTAATAGCTCTAAGCTACTCTTGGTTCGATAAAATGTCGCATCTAATGCTTCCTTGACATTTTATCTCCATTGCCACGACATCTAAGGACTCCTTACTGATATCGTTGAGCTTAACCAAGACAACTTGTATACCTAATATACCTTACGTTCCTAGGGAAGCGGTGATTCCTCGCTTTGGCGTAGCCTATCACCACGCGCATTAGTTCGGTAAGTGTCTTTCCATTAAATGGCAAATTTTAGCTCAATTTTATAGGGACCTAGGGTTTCTATGTTGGTTGATTTAAGTGAACTTAATTAATCATCGCAACATTTGAAATCCTAAACATGAATCTAACATATCATTCACATATATAAGCATAATTATATATAGAAAACATAAGTAAAAGATGCATTTGGCAATTAGCATGACCCCGTGATTCTTCAAATCTTCAAGGGTCTTCGATGCACTATCTTGGCTCGTCTTCATATAAACGCCGTCTTGAGACATCACCGCCAAATATGCAACTACTAGCTACTACAACTAGGTCTAATCTAAATATTAAGGTACAAAAATAGGCAACGGTACGCAGACCATATTTAGATTAACAAAAATACATAACGGATCGCAGTCCATATTTACTATCCTAATCGGGCCCCAATAGTTGCCATTTTCACAAAACCTATGAAACAATATACATTCCATTCATCCATTCACTATATGTGAATGGCCCATGCATTTTACAACGATAAACAAGTAACAATGCATAATATTAACTAACTTAGGTGGTTAATCCGATTAACGCGCCTAATTAAAACTAGTCAAAATTGTTTATCATTTTATATGATTAAGACGCAATTAGTTCAAGTAATTAGCTCCCACAAAATTCCGCATCCAACTTAATTAATCTAATTAATTAAGCCGGTTAACCCAAAATTTGTCAAAAAATATTTTGCAAGTGTCGGAGGAATCGAGGCCTAGCCTCGTTAAAAGAATTAATTAAAATAATTAAAACGACAAAAATTCACTAAACACATAGCCCACGTAACGTAAAAATCAGCCTACTAAAACCGAGTGCCTAGCATCCCAGCCATAGGGCTAGGCTTGCTAGGCACCAAGGCTGCAGCTTATGTGTGCTTAGGCGCAGGCATGCGTGCCTAGTAAGACACGCTACGCCTGCTGGCACCAGCATCATCGCAGCATGCTACGCATGCGTGCTAGCGCTGGCAGTGTGTGGCTGGGCCTGCTGGGGCTCGCTGCCTTGCCGCCCAGCAACTCTTGCGAGCATTGTCCAGCAGCCACGCACCACGCAGCAAGCACGCACTTAGTGTACACTCCCAGCCAGCCAACATCATCTTGAGGTAGGAGCATCTCTATGCGCACCTAGGTAGCCACATGTGGGCTGCGTGAGAAGCCCGGCTAGCCTTGGTGACGCTTGGGTGATTTTTTAATTTGCGTGCTTTTATCTCGGTATTTTAATCCTGATATATGTGTGACATAAAATTGATTCTAAATTAATTTTAGAATCATCATTGAGCAAGAATGAAAATACAACAAGTCTAACTTAAACAAATTCAATTTTAATAGTGCACAAGCCTAAATTATTTAAGAACCATTCTTTAAATCAATTTAGGTTTATCTAGATGCTACAAAATTGAAGGGCTACACTCATAATTAATTTAATCAAACATAAAATAACAATGAGATTTGACAAAATTAAAGGGGTTGGAAAATTATACTTTTTCATCCAATGAAAATTTCCAACATTAACTTGTGTGAAATTGAAAAATTACATCTTCCAATATGAAGATTAATTAAATTTCAATAAGAAGTTTTAAACTTTTATGACTTTAATCAATCTCAAAATTGATTAAATCCAAAAATTAGTTCAACATGGAATTTAGCAATCAAAGTTCCAACCAAATAAACAATAAAAGATTAGATTTGTAACATATTAAGGACTTCAAAATTACAAGTTCAGCATAAACATTTACACTTGAAGCAATTTATTTGCAAAAATGTGAAAATTTCAAGTTTATGTGAAATATGAACTCACCAAATTAGGCACCAATTAAGACTTCGTAAACATGCTTAATAAGGTTTATAATTGTAGTAGATTAGTGATCCAACCGTACATTTAATCTGGGTTAAAGATTTAAAAAATTTCATGCCATAATTAATCAAGGGTTAAAGATTTAAAAAATTTCATCAAAAACGAAAAACCCCTCATAAACATGTTTTTGGGTGGATTTTGGCTTCTAGACAGTCCTTAAAAAGGATCAAAAACGATTTAGAACATCGATTCCACCAAAAAATCACTATTTTTGAGCCGAAATCTGGGTTCATTGGCCAAAATTAGTAAAATACGAGATTAAAACTAATTAAAACAAGCTACTAATCTAATTAGAAAGTATACTAGAATTTAAGTCCATTTTAAATCACCTCAATTAATTATTAGTTACAGTAATTAAAATGAGCGCGGCTCTGATACCATTATTGGGATTCGTAGATTCCGACTCTATGCGGAAGAGAAACCCGCTCAAGACCCGCTCACTAATTAAAGCAACTAAACATGCAATCACATAATTAACAATATAAGAGAGAAAAAGAGAAAAGACATTCTTACCCTTGACGCGTGCTTCGCTCGATTCACGAGCTCTTACTTTAAAGCTCGAGCCTCGCAAGTGCGACGGCCTCCTACGGCTCGCACCCTCGACCCGACCCGAACGATCTTAATCCCAAAGGTTAGTCGGACTTGACCAAACAAAACTAGAGTATTACGAACTTAAAGGTTTTCTCACTTTTCAAGAAGATGCCTTTTTAAGTTCAACTCAAGTGTTTTTCCCAAAACCCAAAACTTGGGTATTTGTAAGGAAAGGAGACTTGATCTCCCTTCTCCCATCAATGTGGGAGATTTGCATTTTTCTCTCATTTTATTTTAATCAAAAACAAAATGAAATGACAAGCAATCAACAAGCTCCAAGTGTCACAAGGAGGGAGAGAGTAGGTGAGGACCACCGAAGGGGGGGACCAAATCACCTTGCTCCCCAAGCCAAGCACCAACCCCCTTTAGTCCCTTTCTTGACCGTGAGCTGGCCTAGGTACAGCTGCCTGCCAGCCAGCCTTGGCTGCCAAGGAAGCCCAGCTGGCGCTTGGCGCCTTGGCTGTGCTAGCAGGCCAGCCAGCACAAGCATGTGCACAACCAGCAAGCCATGCATGTCATGTCGGCTGCTGCTGTTGCATAGCGTATGCTGGGCGCTGCCCTGCAAGTGTTGCAAGTGCTAGGCGCTACTCACCTCGCAAGCACGCATAGCCCAGCACTCGCATGCACAACACGCTGCTAGCATGTGCGATGCTTCGTGCTAGCGAGGCCCAGCCTTGCGATGCTGCGTGCTAGCGAGGGGCTGGGTGCTTGGCCTAGAATGTTAGCAAGCACGCAAGGGAACATGCTTGCGATGCTTGTGGGCTTTTCTTAGCCCATGCCCAGCATGATGCAATGGCTGGCGCTGCTATGCTAGCACGCGCAGCCATGCATGCACAGCCACACCACACACACGCATGCACGCATCTTGCGATGCTTGTGCCGTGCGATGTGCGTGTGCTAGGCGATGCTAGGCACCCATGATACGTATGGGTTGTTGACCTCGCCTAGCCTAGCACCAGCATGGCTAGGCCAATGTGAGGCTACGGCTTGGCTCGAACTTGTCGCTTACTTGATTTGTGATGCTCGGTCTCGACGCTCTAAGCCCGATGTCTGACGTCTTTGATCGTAATACTCTAATGACTCATCAAATCCTTCGGATTGATTCGTCGTCTCGGATCGGTTGTTCGATCGGGTGCGACCCAAAGGGTTCAGTCAAGATTAAGGTGTAATATTAATTGTACATTAATATTACTGATCGGAAGCGGTCTCCACCTAGGCATTCCGATCACTTGACCTCACTGAAGAATTAGCTTTCTAATAATTCCGAACCCTCTATCGGAATAATACACTTGTTGGAAGGACACCATTCCTTTTAATGCTGGCTAGCAGGGCTTCATATTGCGCCTCATTATTTGAGGCTTGGAACTTGAACTGTATTGCATATTCGTACTTGTCCCCTTCAGGAGACTGACATATAATTCCTACACCACATCCGTTCATAGTAGAGCTCCCATCTACATACACTTTCCAGACCTTGTAAAGATTCTCCGGCTCAGCCGGCCTTGTTATTTCGACAATGAAGTCGGCAAACGCCTGTCCCTTCACTGCCTTCTTTTGTTTGAAAGAGATCTCAAGAATTTACATTTCAATAGCTCATTTAAGCATTCGGCCGGATGACTCCAAAGTTTTCATGGGCCTCTTGAGAGGTATTTGTGTAGACCACAACCGGATGTGCCAAGAAGTATGGATTCAACGTTTTGACTGCTTTAAAAAGAGAAAGGCCAACATTTTCAACTGTTGGATACCATAGTTCATCATTTCGAAGAACATGGCTAATGAAATAGACCGGGAGCTGGATGCCGTCTCTTTCAGCAAGGAGAACGACACTAAGGGCATGATTTGAGACGACTAAATACATGTAAAGCGTTTTTTTGGGCAGAGGGCTAACAAGCCTTGGCAGAGAGTGCAAGTGTTCTTTTAATTTCTGAAAGGCTGCCTCAGCATCACCCCCCTATTCAAACCTAGTCTTCTATTTTATAGCTTGGAAAAAATAGAGGCACTTGTCACCTGACCGGCTGAGGAATCTCCCCAATGCCACAAGACAACCTGTTAGCTTCTGAACTTCTTTGATAGTGCCGGGTGACTTCATGTCAATGACCGCCAGTAACTTCTCTGGGTTGGCCTCTATCCCCCTTTGATCAATTAAAAATCCGAGAAACTTCCCAGACTCAACACCAAAGACACACTTTTGGGATTAAGCATGACCTTGTGCCGCCTGAGTGTGGTGAAGGTTTCTCTGAGGTTAGCAAGATGATCCGTCTGTAGCTTGTATTTGACTATCATGTCATCAATGTACGCCTCTAGATTCCTCCCAATTTTATTAATGAAGACTGTATTAATCATTCGTTGGAAAGTAACAGGCGCATTTTTCAAGCCAAACGACATCACAGTATAGAAAAATAACCCCTGATTAGTGACGAATGCCTTCTTCTCTTGATCTTTTTACCACAAGGGTATTTGATGAAAGCCTGAATAGGTGTCCATAAAGCTCATCAAAGCATGTCCGGCCTGTAGAGTCGACTAAACTGTCGACCTTTGGAAGTGGATAACTATCCTTCGGACATGCCTTGTTTAAGTCAGTGTAATCAACACGAATGCGCCATGTACCATTCGGTTTCTTTACAAGCACAACGTTCGAAACCTAATCTGGGAAGTGACACTTCTGAATGAACTTGACATCTAACATCTTTTTCACTTCGAGGGATGTCGCCTGACTTCTCTCCTCGCCATAGTTTCTTTTCTTTTGCCTAACCGGTTTCTTTTAAGGATCCACGACGAGCTTGTGGACAGCTAGATCTGGGCTGATGCCTGACATTTCTTCCACTTCAAAGGAAAAGATATTTTTGAATTTCCTTAATAAATTGTGCAAGTCTGCACCCAAATTCACAAAAGCAACCGTCCCCACCTTAACAGTACGCTCCGGATGTGTGTTGTCCAGATCAATATCAATGTGTTCACCAGCCGGCTAGGGACGGAGTTCATTTCCGACCGTTTCCCAGTCAGTGATTGCTATTGCTTCTCTTTTTTCATGGCCTCCAACTAGTCGGTCTTTCTCTTCTTGTCGGTTGCTGTTAGAGCAGGCTCGGCTTCCTTAATATCATCAAGGTCTATTGGCTCCTCACCCTGGCCGGCTGCGGCCACTGTAGGCTTGACGTCTAAGAGGTAGCACTCTCTAGCCGTCTTCTTATCCCCGTTTAGGGAGCCAACGGACCCATCATCCTTCTCAAATTTCAACAGCATGAAGGATGGAATAATTACAGCCTTGGATTCGTTTAGAGTCAGACGACCCAATAATAGATTATAGGCAGTCAGCTCTTCTACGACTAAGAACCGGACAACCATGTGGGCGTCCCTTTCCTTTATCCCCCAGCCGGATGGGTAGGTCAATGAGTCCGACAGGGTGCACAACCCCACCCCCAAAACCAACCATGGGGTGAGAAACCTTGTGCATGCTGCCGAGCTTGTATTTCAGCTTTGACAAGCATTTGTAGTTGATGATGTTAGACGAGCTTCCGGTGTCAATGAGGATCCGGCCGACCTTCTGGTTAGCCACTTTACACTCAACGACAATGGGGTCATCATGTAGTCGACGGACCTTGCCCTTGTCCTTTTCAGTGACGATGACCTCAGGGAAGGTATCAGTAGACGCCTGGCCCTCATCAATTGAACTGACGTCCAGCCGTCGAACATGGTCCTTGGTGCCCCTGATGGTTGGACCCCCTCCAGCAAAGCCGCCTGCTATTGTGTAGATCGACTCTTTATCTGTTGGATTTCGTAGCGTCCAACACTACGCGGAAGAGAAACCCACCCAAGACCCACCCACTAATTAAAGTAACTAAACATGTAATCACATAAATAAATAAAAGAAAGAGAAAGGGAAATGACATTCTTACCCTCGACGCGTGCTTTGCTCCTATAGAGCTCGGACTTCAAAGCCTTAGCTTCGCAAGTGCGTAAGCCTTCGACGGAGTCCACCCTCGAGACCCGACCCGAACGGCCTCTACCCCGAAGGTTAGTCGGGGCTAGACTAAGAAAAGACTAGAGTGTTACGAACTTAAAGGTTTTCTCACCTATAGGGAGATGCCTTATTGAGTTCAACTCAAGTGATTTTTCTGAAACCCAAAACTTGGTTATCTATAGGGAAAGGAGACTTGATCTCCCTTTTCCCATAAATGTGGGAGATTTGCATTTTTCCTCAATTTTATTTTAATAAAAAAATAAAATAAAATGCAAGACAATCAACAAGCTCCAAGTGTCACATGGAGGGCAAGAGTAGGTGAGGACCATTTAGGGGGGGGACCAAACCCCTTGCTCACCAAGAAACCCCCTTAATTTTGGTCCACACACAAAACAGACACACACCATCCACAGGGCTAGCTGGCAGCTTTCCTTGGCTGCCAATTGGCGACTAGCACCAAGGCTGGGCTGCTGGCCAGCCTGCCCACACACATGCGCAGCCAGCACGCTACGCAAGCCTTGCGAGCTGCTAGCTGTTGCTGCCAATTTGATGCGGTTGCTGCTGCTATGTGATGCCCAGTATGCATAGCCCATAGCACAAGCACACATAGCGAGCTGCTGTGCGAGTGCTATGCGATGCGCTACCTGCTAACATGCTTGCGGCCTTGTGCACCAGCCTTGATAGCATGTTTAGCCTAGCACACAAAGGATGCTAGGCTTGCGGTATGGCTTGCAATGCGCATGGTAGCTTAATGTCACGGGTCATCTCCCACACCAAGGATGGGCGTCAAGAGGGTCACTACGCAGCAAGGCAACAATCGAGGCTAGGGGGCTTGCCTTGGTGCTCAGGTAAGCACTTCCCCCTAAAGAGCTTTATATTGCACCTTGCTTAAAATCCTAGTGAACACCCACTTGACAGTAACACAATAATGGGTCGTTTGGAGACCCAAATGAAGTCCAAATAGGCCCAAATTTGGAGGTCCACCGTATTTTGGGCCAAGGAAGACGATGGTGGTGTCAGTTTTCCGAGACAAGGTCCCAAAATACAAGTTTGTGCAGCAGGTAGCCCGGGAAACGTGGGAAGCTTCTAGAAGGTTCCGGAGCTATCTACGGAGTTCTTTTGGAGGAGTATTCTAGAGAGGATGTCTCTAGAATATTCAAGGTTCATCCAGTGAATCTTAGAAGTCTCAAGGGCCTTCTATGTATGTACATTTTGAATGTAAAGTTCTAGAATGTTCTAGGTTAGTCCTTAGCATTCTAGGTAGGAAGCTTGTAGAAACCTCCATGTGTGTAGTTCCTAAGGAGGTGGGAACACTCTAGATTGTTGTAGTCTAGAACCCTCCATTTGAGGAGGTTAGGAACATTCTAGAGAAAGAGAGTAAGTAGGGTGGAGCACTATTAATAGGCTCCAAGGCATCATTTGTACATTCAAGTTGGGAGATCAACAAGTTAAGAGCTATAATTTGAGAGCAATACAAAAAGCCTTTCTTAAGCACTTGTGTTCTCTTGCAACTCAATCCTTTCCTTCCAACACCTAGAGAGTGTGAGGAAAACTAAGGCACGAGGGTGCCAAGTGAGTGATCGGGCATACCAGCAAGGGTGATAGCTTGGGTGCTCAATTGTCTACGACACTTAGTCGTAAATTCGGACTAAGGCACTAAGGGTGAGTGCTTAGTTCAACTAAAGGGGACTTGTTAGCATAAAGGGTTCGTACTAGAAAACTTATACTAACAGCACAAGGAGTTGTGCTACGTGGGCACAAGGAGTTAGTGCCAAGGAGAAAGCCTGACTCGGCTTACGACGGACTGTAAGCGGGTGGCGCACGGTGCGTGACTAGGGCAAAGCAGTCGGCACGTGACATTAAGCTAGGGGTCAGAGCAAGGCTACGATTGTCGTGTGGGATCGGCATCGTAAATTCGAGGCGTTGCTGTTGGAGCTACGAAAGGACGGTAGCTAGGCAACAAGGTAAGTCGCTTCATTCTTATTGTGGAAATAAGTATGGCTGGCGACAAAGAAGTTCCGGCGAGCCAAGTTTTTCAAGGGGAAGAGGAGACAATAAGGAGGTCCAAGAAGAAGGGAACGAGGGACCCATCGAGGGACCCATCGGTGCCTAGAACCTTGACCTCTGAGTTGGAACCCCGCCTCATGAGGGTAGAGTGTACTGTGGCGGACATGCACGATGATATCACACAACTCTCGGACTCCGTGGAGGGGCTCGAAGGAAAAGTGGAGGCCGCACACACTGCTACCCAAGATTTGAGGGACGAGACTCTTGGGCTCGTCAATAGCGCGTTGGCAACAATTCGCGAAGAGGTCGCGAAACTCAAAGAAGAGTTGCTTGGGCGACTAAGGGACATCCGAGCTGAGGTGGAGTCGGTGAAGGAGGATGTCATTTTATGTAAGAAGGCAGCAGTGACCGGGAGTGTCACTATCCAACAGGGGCCGAAGATGGAGGTCCCAAAGCCACAAAAATACCATGGGAAGCGAGACGCTCGAGAATTAGAAAACTTCCTATGGGGCGTCGAGAGGTACTTCGACGCAATGAAGATGGATGACGATGCATCAAAGATCAATACCGCCACAATGTACTTGGGCGAGGATGCTGTCCTTTGGTGGAGGCGTCGAGAGTTGGACATCAAGAAGGGGACTTGTTCCATCAGCACATGGGACGAGTTCAAGAAAGATTTCAAGCGTCAGTTCTACCCGGAGAATGCCAAGAAGGTCTCCATGATGAAGTTACGTGACTTAAAGCACACTAGCACAATCAAGGAGTACATCAGGCAATTCACATCCCTCATGCTTGAGATCGATGATTTATCGGAGGAGAACCAACTCATTTACTTCACCGGAGGTTTACAACGATGGGCCCAGCAAGAGGTGGAAAGACGGAATGTTAAGACACTTGCTGAGGCAATAGCCGTGGCAGAGTCCTTGATCGAGATCCCGAGGGAATCGAGAAGGGACAGGGGCAAAAGGGTCGAGGAAGGTGACCAGGAGGAAGAAGAGGCATCGCATCCAAAGGCTAGGTATGCGGATCATGGCAAGGACAAAGCCAAGTCCAAGTGGGAGTCAAAGGGGGACAACCGAGACGGAGGTAAGCCCTCAAAGCCTTTCAAATGTTTCCTGTGTGAGGGTTCTCACCTAGCGAGAAATTGCCCGGTACGACAAAAATTAAGTGCCATGATCGCAACGGAGGAGGAGTCCGCACCCACAACGAGGATGGGGGCAATGGTCATGAACGAGGACGCCCAGCTCGCCAATATGAGGCTCCTCAACACCTTCAAGGGTCGAAGATGATGACCTCAAGGGAAGGGCATCTTCGACAAGCAGCACTACGAACATCAAGCAAGGAGGAAGCTTGATGATCGTAAACGGGGAAGTGAACGAGGTACCGACGAGGCTACTTGTGGACACGGGAGCGTCGCACAATTTCTTGGCTAAGGAGGAAGCCAAAGCCTTAGGGGTGAAGTTCACAAGGGTCGATGGCGAGATGAAAGTCATCAATTCAGAGGCCACGCCGGTGTATGGAAGGGTGTGGGGAGTTCCAGTCCGCTTGGGGAAGTGGAAGGGAAAAGTCGACTTCTTGGTGGTCGACATTGATGATGAGGACGTGGTGCTAGGCATGGAGTTCTTGCACAAGGTCCTACCTTTTCGGGTAAGTGATGGCATGATAACCATCACATCAAAGGGGAGCGAGATAGGGATCAAGCTCGCTCAACTCAAGGAGCGGGACGTGAGGGTCTCGACCTTAAAAGCTTGGTGGGCGCCAAGGCAAAGGCGTCAAGGTGCGGTCCATGGGAGGATCAAGGCAACAAAGATGCTAGGGACAAGGCATCATGGTGTTCCAAGGGATGGGACAACAAGGCTCAAGTGTGGAGTCAACAAGAGGGACGGGGCAGCGGCGCACAGAAGCACCCAAGGGACAAGTGGTGCACTAGACCGGGTCGCGGGCACGTACTCCAAGGGGCGATCTTGCCGAGGTCGGCAAGAATTTGGGTGGGGGAGAATGTCACGGGTCATCTCCCACACCAAGGATGGGCGTCAATAGGGTCACTAGGCAGCAAGGCAACAATCGGGGCAAGGGGGCTTGCCTTGGTGCTCAGGTAAGCACTTCCCCTAAAGAGCTTTATATTGCACCTTGCTTAAAATCCTAGTGAACTCCCACTTGACAGTAACACAATAATGGGTTGTTTGGAGACCCAAATGAAGTCCAAATGGGCCCAAATTTGGGGGTCCACTGTATTTTTGGCCAAGGAAGACGATGGTGGTGTCAGTTTTCCGAGACAAGGTCCCGAAATACAAGTTTGTGCAGCAGGTTGCCCGGGAAACGTGGGAAGCTTCTAGAAGGTTCCGGAGCTATCTACGGAGTTCTTTTGGAGGAGTATTCTAGAGAGGATGTCTCTAGAATATTCAAGGTTCATCCAGTGAATCTTAGAAGTCTCTAGGGCCTTCTATGTATGTACATTTTGAATGTAAAGTTCTAGAATGTTCTAGGTTAGTCCTTAGAATTCTAGGTAGGAAGCTTGTAGAAACCTCCATGTATGTAGTTCCTAAGGAGGTGGGAACACTCTAGATTGTTGTAGTCTAGAACCCTCCATTTGAGGAGGTTAGGAACATTCTAGAGAAAAAGAGTAAGTAGGGTGGAGCACTATAAATAGGCTCCAAGACATCATTTGTACATTCAAGTTGGGAGATCAACAAGTTAAGAGCTATAATTTGAGAGCAATACAAAAAGCCTTTCTTAAGCACTTGTGTTCTCTTGCAACTCAATCCTTTCCTTCCAACACCTAGAGAGTGTGAGGAAAACTAAGGCACGAGGGTGTCAAGTGAGTGATCGGGCATACCAGCAAGGGTGATAGCTTGGGTGCTCAATTGTCTACGACACTTAGTCGTAAATTCGGACTAAGGCACTAAGGGTGAGTGCTTAGTTCAACTAAAGGGGACTTGTTAGCATAAAGGGATCGTACTAGCAAACTTATACTAACAGCACAAGGAGTTGTGCTACGTGGGCACAAGGAGTTAGTGCCAAGGAGAAAGCCTGACTCGGCTTACGACGGACTGTAAGCGGGTGGCGCACGGTGCGTGACTAGGGCAAAGCAGTCGGCACGTGACATTAAGCTAGGCTAGCACTCGCATGGCTAGGCCAATGCAAGGCTACAACCTAGCTCAAACTTGACGCTTGTTGGTTTCTCGTCTCGTCGAATTCTAAATTCGACTCGACTTACGACGCTCGATTTCGACGCTCCAAGCTCGACATCCAACGTCTTTGATCGTAATACTCTAATGACTCATTGGATGGATTCGTCGTCTCGGATCGGTTACTCGATTGGGTGTGACCCGAAGGGTTCAGTTAAGATTAAGCTATAATATTAATTATAATTAATATTACTGATCGGAAGCGGCCTCCACCTAGGCATTCCGATCACTTGACCTTATTGAAGAATTAACTTTCAAATAATTCTGAACCCTCTATTAGAATAATACACTTGTTGGAAGGACACCATTCCTTTTAATCTCCAACTTATCCTTACTGACAAGTGTGCAGTTAGTGTATAGCCCATTTCCTATGTCACTTAATGTCTCTTCATGAATTATAAGGTAAGATTCTTTGTCATCCTTATTACGTCCAGGAGTGTTTCTCAATTTTCGAGTTTGACTGTCAATAAGCAAATGATTTCCAAAATCCATCTGAGCACGGCCATGCATTTTCACAGTCTCGCTCTTCGAGAGGCCTTGTAAACAACAAAGACATGATTCCTGTTGTTAATAGGGGGACATTCCCAGTCTTGCATTGTTAGCTTCCCTTACTAAGAGGACCTAGCCGCCCGAGTGTTGCCGTTATAATCCCCATTTACGACAGACGTTTGACAACATCAAAATAGACTAGTACTCAAACAAGAGAATTAACTTACAATACTCATGGTCGAGGAAAAAGGTTCCGATAGCTATAATGAGAAATATACTTATGACGATTTTGAATCTCTTAAAGTACTCTCATAGGTCAATCCGGTATAGTTCCAACCAATACCTGTGCAAATGATTTATGACAATCACGTCCTCGTAGCACAAGAAACGGTGCTATAAATCATACTAAACACAAATCTCAAGTGATCATTAATCGTCCATCATTTAAATGACCTTGATTAGGGATAATTTTCGATTGTAATATTCAATGTTCTTTTAACAGGTGTTTCTTTATCTAAGACATTGTCTTGATACCATGTCTTGAATATTCTTCAAAAATCGAATGAACTCATTATTTAATTCTAAACCACAACTACATAGCCTGTGGAACATTTAGAAAAATTTTATTCCACTATGAAACTTTTCAACGTTTCATCTTATGATAAATGGTTTCCCCCAAATGTTTTAAGAGTAACACTCTTCACAAAACATTTATAGAAATCACACCCATATTTAATATGCTTGATTTCTTTCATGCAATTCTGGTGAATGTTGTCGTTTACTTATTGCATAGGTTTAGATATGATTTATTTGCAAATATTAGCATCTTCATTATCGAACACTTTCGTAATAAGATGATAAAATTTGAGAGTGTTAGGAATCATATGTGATTTAGGATTTATTGTTCAAGTGATGGCTCCTACTCATTTTCATGACTTGAGATCTTTCAACTTAACAACCTACAATCATCAAAGTTCGACAACGAACTTTCCATTGAACACTTTCTTATTATTGCCTTCCAGGCAACAATATTCTCAACATATATTTCAGTAGACTTTCTCATGGTGCTTTGCTCGGATTTCATTCCAAACGACTCACAATGATTTGGGAGACCCTAATCACTTGTGATTATGGAAATTTCCGCACATCATACATGGATGCACGTCCATGTTACCATTCTCAAGCCACGACGCATTGTATCTCGTGCTTATAAATGGCTTCCTTATTAAGGATCTAATCCTTGCTAAGGATGTGCTTGCAACATCAATTCTCAAATTACATTTGTTTCCATGCGTCAAGAAATTATCCCCTTTACTTATTAAAGTACTTTGGACTTTTCTTGATCATAATCTAACGATTCATCACTTAGATTTAAATTGAATGGTATTTAATACTTCTCATGCTCCAAGCATGTAAGTTAAGTGACGACTCCATATCATAACATACATAATGGTTTTAATTGCAGAATTATTCCCAATATGTTCCATTCATGTGACCTTTTAGCTCATCGAGTTTCACCGAGTCTTGCTAAAATGTTGCTATGTGGTACGGTTGAAAGTCTCTTCTAGAGTCTTTCTTATTTGACTTAGTATTTGCCTAGCTTATACTTAGTTCAAACATTTACTTAGTTTTATACATATGGGTCGAAAGCCTTTCCAAGTCCTTCATGTTTAACACGGTAAATTTCTCTACTCGTTTAAACATTTCATTAAGTCTATCCAATAGATCTTAATTCCCTCTATGTACTAAGTATTGCCTTTTGCTTGGTCTATTGTCGAAAATCCTTTCAAATCTAAGCATTTAGCATTTGACAGTCATTTTACAATAGAGTTCGTAAACTTCTTGTTGGACCATATAATATTGACTCTTGCTCCCACTAAACTTATTGTTCTTAAGAATTTCTATGATTCTCCATAAGCCAAATCTTTTGTTAACTTTATGAGAATACATGTTCCAATTCCTACATACAATGCTTCACTTAATCCCACAATGTATTTCTTGAGCTTGCTTTAAAATATAGCATTATTTAGAATTACAAAACCCTGACTATTTCCATAGTCTCTTCCAAAATCCAATTTTAGGAAGGCGGTTTCGTTATCTATTTTTCCATATTTCATATGCACAATTTTGCTAGAACAATCACGAAAACACTTAAGCGTTCTGATTGGTGAATAGGTTTTTTACTAAAATCAACGCCATGAATTAATTGTATACTTTTCAACCAATCTAGCTATGTATGCTTATGCATTTTCATATTTGTCAGTTTTCTCCTTGAAAACTTATTTGCGATTGATGGGTCTTTCACCCTTCATGCAAATGAATCAAGTTCCAAACATGGTTTACAAACATGGAGTCTATTTCAGATTTTATGGCTTCTAACCATTATTCGAAATTTGGATTTGTCATAGCTAATTTACAAGACACTATTCCCTCACCATCCAATGGTAAATAGTATGCTTGTAAGTCTTAGGTATATTTCTAACTTAATAGAAATTTGTAGGATTCAATCCAAGCCTTTGGTGAATTCTATACCTATACAGGGTAATTGCATCAAACACTGAGTTTCAAGGTGCTTTTAAATCCCTTTGATTATGTTGATCTTACTCCACCACTTCTAAAGTTTTGTGAGGATTGAATTCGCATTTAAGGCACATGTGAATTCCTTTGAGTATTCTTGATAAATCATTCTCATGAAGCCCTTCTAAAGTCTTCGGAGATTCTCAGTTTAAGAGTTTGTTGCTAATCTCGATGGTTATCGAGTTCATTTTCCTCCTACTTGTCGTTTTGGAAATGTGTTACTTTCCAGAAAGACACCACTTAGAGAAACAAATACTATGTTCTCAATTAGGTTGTGGAAGTAATGCCTGTAGTCTCACTTGAATACTTACAAAGAGTCATGTATATTTTCTTTGAGTAAAAGTTCGTTGTGAAACAAACAGTTAGCTCCTTGTCGAGCTACCTTAGCCCTTATTGAGCCACTTAGCTCCCACTGAGCCAATGAACTCCCACTGAGCTAAGAGCCCTAGACATATACTTGAAAAGATGCTAGAAACTATTTCTATCCATAACTGAATATGGTGTCCTTTCTTAGCTTCGACAATTTTTGTTTAGTGTAACCACTAGTCATTTGTGAAAATCTTTAAGAACTTTATAGGAAGGGATGTGATCCATCATCATTCGAGTCATTTCCAAATGGCATCGAGGTCTCCGTCAAGACATACTAAATTCTTTGTGGAGCTCATTATGAAATTTCAATTTCATAAGTTTGATATGATCACTCTTTGCTCAAGAAAACATCGATCGATCTGATCTAGACGTGTTGATATCTTGCCAAGTCGATTCTATACTTCACTGAACTTTTAAGCTACTCAAGGTCCAGTTTGTTCACATGTGATGAATATAGCCATATTCTTTCAAATTCTTGTGAGACGTTGAAGTAATGGAATCCTCTTTAGCTTTTGGAGTCAATTGTCTATACCAAGAACAATAGCTCCTTTCTTTGTTGATTTCAACAAGTAAGACTTGCTTGTCTTAGAACGATTCCGAATCGATCAACTATCAAGAGTCTATCTAATAGAGCCTTGAGTACGTTGTTGTCGATGTGACATTGCTAAAGATGTTTGGAACACAAATCATGTCAATGACTTGAACCTTGTGAGTTTTCATGTTAGGGAAATGTTTGTTTATAATCTAGCATTTTTTACTTATGGCTTTAGACAACCATGCCATTCAAATAAAACCCGCAACTATTGCTCTTTTACTTTGAATGTGAGTTTTTGCGTGTGTAAACGGATCGTTTGCTGATTATGGAACACAATAACCATTATTCGTTCCAGCCTTGGGTCAAGAAGACTTTAAACAAAACAAATGACCTTACAACTGATGTAGCACTACTTGCTTCATTCTAAACTTGTAAGTCAATGACTTAGCTTGTCTTCAAAGGTTTGAGGTCATTTTCAAAGTGGAGCACTGAAGCAGTATCCAATACTTGTTAAGATAATGAATTGCTAAGTTAACCACACTAACATGAACTCATGGGTAGAAAAGGAATCTTATTCCTTTCATTTGTTCCCTGTTTCCTATATTTCTTATCATACACCATCTCATAACTTTAAGAATCATTTTTTAAGTGCCTTGACTTTTACACTTTGTTAGGCATAATTAAGCATCTAATGCGTCGTGAAATAAAGTTCCATCTTTTCCTTCAATTCGTACTTGAATTGCTACATCAATGAGTCTTACTCATTTGTGTATGAAGCGAAAAGATACGTTGGTTGTTAACTATTGACAACTTGAGTTTTCCAACTCAATACTTCATGTTCATCAAAACTACCTTGTATTTTGAATACATGATATCCAACCATCCTTTCGAACTTAAGTCATAAAAGTCAATTATGAGAGGTTGTATTTTAGAAACGACTTTCCAATTCTTTGAGAACCATTCTCAAAAGATTTCCTTTACCAATCATTGAAAAAAATATAATTTGACTTAGAATTCTACAAATATAAGTGCCAAGTATAACCATTTATCAATTTCATAACATAATAAGTTTGAAATTCAAAGCATACATGCAAACTTTCAATCTTATTATGCGTCTTATCCACACATTAAAATTTATCCCTTTTAGACGAGAATAAAACGATTCCAAGATCCCAAAAATCAGAAAGTGATTAAGCATGATTTAGCTTGCATTGTCTTAACACTTAATATTTTAAGGTAAGCAATCCAATTGCTAATAGCTCTAAGCTACTCTTGGTTCGATAACACGTCGCATCTAATGCTTCCATGACATTTTATCTCCATTGACACGACATCTAAGGACTACTTAATGATATCGTTGAGCTTAACCAAGACAACTTGTATACCTAGTATACCTTACGTTCCTAGGGAAGCGGTGATGCCTCGCTTTAGCGTAGCCCATCACCACGCGCATTAGTTCAGTAAGTGTCGTTCTTGGAATGGCAAATTTGGCTCAATATTATAGTGACCTAGGGTTTCTATGTTGGTTGATTTAAGTGAACTTAATTAATCATCGCAACATTTGAAATCCTAAACATGCATCTCTCATATCATTCAATCATATATATATATATATATATATATATATATATATATATATATATATATATATATATATATATATATAGAACATAAGAAAAAGATGCATTTGACAACTAGCATGACCCCTTGAGTCTTCAATTCTCCATGGGTCTTTGATGCAACTTCTTGGCTTGTCCTCTTAGAAACGCTGTCTTCAAAACATCTCCACCAAATACGCAACTACTAGTTACTATAACTAGGATTAATCTAAATATTAAGGTATAAAAATACGCAATGGTACACAGATCGTATTTAGATTTACAAAAATACATAATGGATCGCAGTCCGTATTTACTATCCTAGTCCGGTCCCACTAGTTTCCATTTACCCAAAACCTGTGAAAGAATATACATTACATTCATCCATTCACTATATGTGAATGGCCCATGCATTTTACAACAAAAACAAGTAACAATGCATAACACGCGCAAACTAGTAACTAACTTAGGTGGTTAATCCAATTAACACGCCTAATTAAAATTAGTCAAAGTTGCTTACCATTTTATGTGATTAAAACGCAATTAGTTCTAGTAATCAACGAAGCTCCAACTAAATTCCGCATCCAACTTAATTAATCTAATTAATTAAGCCGGTAAACCCATATTTTGCCAAAATATTTTGCAAGTACCGGAGAAACCGAGGCCTAGCCTCGTTTAAATAATTAAATAAATAAATAAATAATTAAAACGGCCCAATTACACAAAATGATAGCCCACCACATGCCCAAGTACCTAGCATCAAATCCACGGGGCTAGGCTTGCTAGGCACCTAGGGTCGTGGCTGTGCGTGCTGGCAAGCTTTCCTAGCAGAGCACGCCACGCTTGCTGGCTCTAGCAGCATCGTAGCAAGCTACGCATGCTTATGTGCATGCTGGCGCTGGCAGCGTGTGGCTGGGCTTGCTGGGGCTCGCATGCCTTGCTTCCCAGCAGCACTTGCGAGCACCTTCAAGCAGCCACACATCACATGCATCAAGCACGCACTTAGTACCCAGCCCGCTACACACTAGCGCATCTACGAGGCAAGGCAGCCTCACCACGCACCTTGACAGCCATATGTGGGCTGCTTGAGCAGCCCGACTAGCCTAAGGATGTGTTTTGGGCGGTTTTGCCTCGATTTGTGTGCACTTGTCTCGGGATTTTAATTCCCGATTTATGTGTGATAAAAATTAATTCTAAATTTATTTTAGAATCAATTAGAGCAAAAATGAAAATAAAACAAGTCCAACTTAATAAAATTCAATTTTAATAGTGCACAAGCCTAAATTATTCAAGAACCATTTTTTAAATAAATTTAGGTCCATCTTGATGCTACAAAATAGAAGGACTATGCTCATAATTAATTTAATCATACATAAATTAATAATGAGATTTAACAAAATTAAAGAGGTTGGAAAAATAAACCCATTCATCTAATGAAAAATTTCCAACACTAACTTGTGTATAATTGAAAAGTTACATGTTCCAATATGAAGATTAATTAAATTTCAATCACGAGTTTTGAACTTTTAGGACTTTAATCAACCCAAAAATGATTAAATCCAAAAATTAGTTCAACATGGAATTTAGAAATCATAGTTCCAACTAAATAAACAATTAAAGATCTGATCTTTAACATATTAGGGACTTCAAAATTACAAATCCGCCATAAACATTCACACTTGAAGCAAAATATTTGGAAAATTGTGAAAAGTTCAAGTTTATGTGAAAAATGAACTCACCAAATTATGCACCAATTATGACTTCATAAACATGCTTAATAAGGTTTGTAATTGTAGTATATTAGTGATGCAACCATACATTTAATCTACCTTTAACATGCCATAATTAATCAAGGTTTAAAGATTTAAAATTTTTCGTCAAAAATGAAAAACCCTCGAAAAACATGTTTCTGGGTGGATATTGGCGTCTTGACAGTCCTCAAAGAGAGTCAAAAACGATTTAGAACATTAATTCCACCCAAAAAAACACTATTTTGAGTCAAAATCTGGGTTCGTTGGCCAAAATTATTAAGAATACGAGATTAAAACTAATTAAAACGAGCTTCTAATTTAATTAGAAAGCAAAACTAGAATTTAAATCCATTTTAAATCACCTCAATTAATTATTAGTCACAATTATTAAAATGAGCGCGGCTCCGATCCCATTGTTGGGTTTCGTAGCGTCCAATACTACGTGGAAGAGATACCTGCCTAAGACCCGCCCACTAATTAAAGCAACTAAACATGCAATCACATAGTTAAACAAAAGAAAGAGAAAGGGAAATGACATTCTTACCCTCGACGCGTGCTTCGCTCCTATAGAGCTTGGACTTCAAAGCCTTAGCTCCGTAAGTGCGTGAGTCTCCGACGGAATCCACCATCGAGACCTGACCCGAACGTCCTCTACCCCGAAGGTTAGTCGAGGCTAGACCAAGAAAAGACTAGAGTATTACGAACTTAAAGGTTTTCTCACCTGTAGGGAGATGCCTTATTGAGTTCAACTCAAGTGATTTTTCCCAAACCCAAAACTTGGGTATTTACAGGGAAATGAGACTTGATCTCCCTTCACCCATCAATGTGGGAGATTTGCATTTTTCCTCAATTCTATTTTAATCAAAAAACAAAATAAAATGCAAGATAATTAACAAGCTCCAAGTGTCACATGGAGGGCAAGAGTAGGTGAGGACCATTTAAGGGGGGGGGGGACCAAACCCCTTGCTCACCAAGCAACCCCTTAATTTTGGTCCACACACAAAACCGACACACACCACGCCACAGGGCTAGCTGGCAGACACACATACCACGCAACGCATGCTAGGCTTGCGGTATGGCTTGCGATACGCATGGTAGGTTAAGCTAGCCTAGCACTCGCATGGCTAAGCCAATGCAAGGCTACGGGCTAGCTCAAACTTGTCGCTTGTTGATTTCTCGTCTCGTCGAATTCAAAATTTGACTCGACTTATGGCGCTCGGTTTCGACGCTCCAAGCTCGACATCCGATGTCTTTGATCGTAATACTCTAATGAATCATCAAATCCTCTAGATAGATTCGTCGTCTCGGATCGGTTATTCGATTGGGTGTGACCCGAAGGGTTCAGTCAAGATTAAGCTGTAATATTAATTATACATTAATATTACTGATCGGAAGCAGCCTCCACCTAGGCATTCTGATCACTTGACCTTACTTAAGAATTAGCTTTCTAATAGTTATAAACCCTCTATCGGAATAATACACTTGTTGAAAGGACACCATTATTTCATTTTCAGTATCCGAACTACTAGTAGGTTGGGCATCCTTTTTGGAAGACTCCCTAAGGTTTGTCCTCAGGGTTACCTTAAACTTCAGGATGTAAGACTTCAACACCCCCTTATTAGCCAGACGGTCCAACAACCGCTTGAGACTTTAGCATTCGTTGGTGTCATGGCTAATATCCTCATGGAAATGGCAGTACTTGTTTTTAATCCGGCTTTTGGCGGAACCTTTCATAGCAGCGGGCTTCTCTATGGTCACCAAGTCCTTTATCTCCATGAGGATGGAGTAGCAGTCTTTGTTAAACTCGTACTTTGGGATGTACGGTTTAAACTCTTTCTTTTCCCTTAAGGACGGCTAATTAGAGTCGTCAACCGCCCAGATCTCTTTTCTCTTCTGACTCTATTCAGCTTTCTAAGCCGGCTGAGCTTGCCGACTCTCTTTTTTGTCAGACTTCTTGGAGTCCGACTGCTTACTGATGGAGCAGAGCTCGGTCGCTTGTATATAAGTTCTGCCTCCATCTGTGCTTCCTGGAGGGTGGCAACCCCTGCAAGTACATGAGGTTGGTGTAGGCCATGAGGTGATCTTCAGGGTTGGTGGTACCATCATAAGTACCCACCCAAACATTTTTAACCTTGGCCGGCTTTGTCGCCTCGGTTATTTCCCTGGAGAACGCAGAAGGTTGTTCCCTAAGTTATAGCAGACGGAGCTGCCAGTCCAAAGGTTGGACGTTTTGTGTCGCCTGACCCCAAAGAAGGTTATTTATACGACATGTATGGCTGCTGAGGCACATACGGGACTGAATGGATCATCTAAGGGCCAGTGTGAACAGACAGGCCGCCTGACTGACTCTTCCGTACAAATTCAGAATACCTCATTGAGGTATTCTGGAAGCTGTCTTGGTAACTCGACGTTGAAGCCGATTCAGAGAGGTGCTGGTTTCTCTTTTGCTCAATTAGGAACCGGGCATCAGAGTATGTCTTCTTTTAGCCATCCGGCTGAACATGCCGGATGACCTTCCTCTTCCCTGTCTTAGGGAATTAGATCTTTGAATGATCAATCAAGGGTCGCTTCCCCTCCTTTGATTTAGGATGCGGAGTGGGCTCTCGGTCCCTAACTGGATTGTTCTTCTCAGAGAGAAAAGTCTTCTTGGCTGACTGACCCCTGATGGAGCCAACCGTCCTCTTGTTGATCAGGTCCTTTATTTCCCCCTTGAAACTTGTCATGAATTTCATGAGTTTGTCTCGAGTGACTGGGGTTGTGCCTTCCGCCGCCTGGTGTTGTCAGACGGCTCTCCGAATGACTTACTTGGACCAGCTTGATCATCGCCCCGTTTCTTTCTTTCCTTGGGATGTGTGCATCTGGTTCTGAGTGACCCATCAGCGGCCACATACGTTTCGACTTCAAAGTCGTCATCACTGTCATGGTTCGAATAGACCTCAGCTTTGGCCGTAGGCCGTTTCTTATTAGGAGGCGGTACAAACTGTTATGAAGCCATCTTAGAGGTACTCTCCCCACAGACGACGCCAAATGTTTCGGGGTTTTCTATGTCCCTCGGGAGAGTTACGTTACTAAGTCTGGACTGTGGCCGCCTGTACCCGCAAAGCGACGGAGACTATGATTGGGTGGAGTTCCGCCTCCGACGATCAAGTTAGAACGTGTACGGAGAATGTAAAAAGGTGCCGAAAGTAAAGTGAGATCTTCTTGGATTCCGAGATCAGGTGTTTTCTCAATTTTCGAGAGAATTGATTTTGTAATCATTGAATCATTGAATGTTTTCCCAAAGTAGGGAAAATCTCCCTATTTATAGGGTCATTGGGATTTGTGTCCCCATCCTAGGTTACAGAAACCTAGGACTAATGGGCTGTGCCGTTTTAGGGCAGTTTGGGGAATTGGGCCTTGAAGGCCACCAATTTCATACGGAGTATCTACCTGCCACGTGTCTTGCCCTGGTAGGTCCACTTTGAGCTCTCCCTAGGGTGACACGTGCCACGCTCTGGTTGGTCCACATGGCAGGGTAAAAATACCCAAATCATTTGCCCAAGTTCAGTTCGGTAAAATTAATTATGTTTAGTAAAATCGGTAACTTCAAAGAAGAAATATAACAAATCAGTAAAAAATAATTCTAGTTCAGCAATTTCATTCAAGTGAAAATAGTTTAATTTTAACAAAATTAATTTAATCTCAGTAAAATAATTCCAATTCAACAAAAATAAGATGAAGGAAACATGGCCTTACCCTATATTGAATTCCTAAAAAAATTCAAAGTTTACCTTGATAATTATTTTTTTTTTAAAAAAAGTTACCTATGGTTTACAGATAAATTTACTCGATATCCTAACAAAAAATGAACCCCGAAAAAAACTAATCTTAATGAATAAATGTTATTATCATATTGCCCTTTATAAAATTTATTTCTTAATATTTACTTTGTATAGTAATTTATTAAAAAAAAAAAAAAAAAAGTTACCTCAAACCAATTGAAAAGTTACCCCTACCATTTGTCGGTACAGTGTACATTGAAGTTATTGTACAAAGGGTGTAGCCATAAATTTTTTTTTTAATCAAAATTTATATGTTCCGTATTGAAATTAATATAAAGTAAAATAACATATATCTAGTTTTCAATCACAATTAACATATAGTTACAACCCTAATAAACATAAGCGGTTATTTTGACATGGTACACAATAAATAAGTATTATACACCCGAGTGCAACAACTAATTCTCATATTTAGAGTTTGCTAGAATTGTGTAAACATTTTAATTTATTACACGGAGTATAAAAATAAGATAAAATCATTTAATTTGGAGAGAAAGGGTTAGTGAAGTCTCCACATTACATGATATATTAGAGCTATGCAATTTTTGATATTGTATCTGATCTAATCAAAACTTTAAGATTGGAAAAATGCGATCCGGATCCAATCTGGAGTTTTAAATGCTTGGATTTTCTGATCATATATCCGGACTATTGTGTCATTATATTTTCGAATCAGATTGATCACCGGATTTTCAAATATTGTCATAGTAAATTTTTTAAAAATGTGCTCTGTATCCATTCTAGAACCCAAAAAAGAAAAACATGAAATAAAAAAATAAATTTAGCTACATGAAATTTCGGATAAGATTACCAGATTTTTTTTTCACCTAAAAAGATTGGATATTTTTGCACAAACCTATGATATATGAAGAAGGAAAGAAATAGTCTTTAAAAAAAAAAGAGAAAAAAAAAGTAATAGTGGGGCATGCAAATAAATTTATTGAATAGATTGGATAAGATAGATAATTCCCCTTTAAGATATCAACACAACTATTTGAAGACTAAAAATAATTAGATTAGTTCGTGCACTCTACAACCCTTGTACACTTGTACTTAGCAAGGTACAATCGGTATTATATATATCACCGACCACCATTGTTGGGAAATTGAAGTTCAAGCTATTAATTTCACTCATGGTTGGCGAAATGGAGGGTTTCTAATTATGGAGTAAATTTCAAGTAGTACTCCAAATTTTTTAAATTATGTGATTGTGAGAATTAAGAATAATCAAGATCAACTAAATTATGCTTTCTCATATATATATAATAAGGCTATAATAAGAACTAGGAACTAATCTAGGCCCTTAGATCATGTTAATCAGACAGTCCACATGCTTCCTGTGTCATTAATGGCATTTTCGTAATATTTCAACTTTACAAAGTAATTTTCAGTTATATTCTAAAAAGTAAATGAAAAGTTAGTAAATGTAAATGAAATCAGTCATAAAGTAAATAAAGTTGCCTTAAAAGCTAAAAGAACTCGAAAAGTTTGAAAAGCTGAGAAATTACGAAAATGCCACTAATGAAAGAGGGTGAAACGTGAGCCATCAGATTGAGTGAGATCTAAGGTGGAAATTAGTTCCTAGTACTCATTATTCACCTAAGTTCTCACCTGGGCATGGGGCTTCTTATTGGTGCCCTCTCCTTCTTTCCTGCGTGGGTGCCTAGAAGAAGAGGGTGACTTGCCCTCAAACTCCTTTCGGAGCTTAGCTAAAATAGCCTACAGGGAGCTGGCCGTTGCAGGAGGATCCTCAGCCTCATGGAATGAGGCGGTCAGAGGATCATTATTGTTGATGTTTACTTTAATGTTCTCTACATGGCCGTCCTGACCAGAACCGGGTGCCTGATCGTCTTTAGCCATTTTAGAGAGAGAAAGTGGAGAGAAGTTAGAGCAATTTTTATGCAATAAATGAGATGTCTTTATCCAAACCTCCCATCATAAATGATTGGGGTATTTATAGGGGTGGGAATGTGTGCCCTGTAGGGTTGGTGCCCTAAAAAGGTGCAACCTGATTGGCGACGCAATCAGGGTAGGACACATGTCCTTTTGGGGGCGCCGTTATGGCGCCTTTCTCAGGATTTGGGACTCCTAATGTAAGGAGGCCTTCTCTTTTTCAGGTTCTCCTTTATTTTTCCACGTGTCGTCTTTCTACTAGGACAAGCGTCGCCCTTTTTACTAGGCCATGTGTCACTGTAGGAATGGACCACGTGACGAGCTATTTTTTACCCTAAACATTTGCCCCTCAGAGGGGGTGGCTCGTACCATATGGGCCACGGTATGTTCGAGTACCGAGCTGCTTGAGCAATTTATTGAAAAGGGGTGGACTGTATCATCCGCCTGAATTCAGAAGAATCCTTTAGGCAAGTTGCCTTGAATGGTTCGATTGATTTCATTTTTGGACTTAAGTCTTGAAATCAGTTGGGAAAATGGTGCCGCCTGATATCAAGTGAGACACTTGTCCTCCGCATTTTTCGGGCCAATGGTTTAAATTCGTAGACCTGGCCGTTAATTCTGATGTACCATTTTGATAACTGTACGCCTTCTTCGTCTTTATGGACGGAGCGGTTTTTTAACCGTTTGGGCTTCTAGGCTAGGTTTTTTAAAAAGAGTCGTTTGAGCTTCTCGGTAGGAAAGGTATTTTTACTATTTGGCCCCCATAAATTTGCCTAACAATAAGGCCGGTTTGACTTCATAAAAACACTTTGGAACTTTGCGTTTCTTAGAGACAGGTCAGAGCTTTTTAGAGAGAGAAAGTGATTTCCCCCCCTAATCTTCGAGAGCTCGGCCGAGTCTTTGAGTTTTCCGGTCTACTGGTGGTGTTGCAACTTGACTTCTTCAAGATCTTCAAATCTTTCAAGGTTTTCTACTCGTACAGAGGTAACCGTCTGTTTTTTCTTTGATTTTTCTTCTTTTCATATACTTGTTTTTATTTTTAAACATGAACTGACACAAAATTCGGATTCGTCCGTCTCTCTGCATGAGGTCGGCTGTTCGCTTAGGACTAAGGAGTCTAGAGCAGCCAGAATCCGGTACAGCACCTTTCACAATACCCGCTCGGTCTTAATGTCGTCCGATCTGCTATCTTCTAAGAGGCCTCCTTCCACAATTTATGAGGACGCTAGGTTCGGCCGAGGGAGGTCGTCCGACAAAAATCCCCAACTACCCTCAACACAAAATACCAGGTCGGTCAGGCCGACTGGGGTGCGCATTTCAGAGTCGTCCGATCTGCCTCCTCGCAGCGTTCCTCCTTATGGAAATCAGGCGGACGCTGATGAGGGAAAAAAAGATAAGGGGAAGGGACCCTTGGTGCTACAAGGCACTGTTGTTACTGAGGTCCACCAAGGCTCCAAGGAGAGGTGCTCGGCCGAGGCCGCTGCTTTGGACACAGTGTTGTCCTCCGAATTTGGTTCAGCTAGGGCCCCCGAACCTTAGGCTGCTGAGCAAGAAGCTTAGAATCCGGACGCTGATCAAGTGGCTGAGGAGGCCTATGCCATAAACTTCAAAGACCCGGGCTTCTCTTGTGTTGTCGGTGACGTGGCCCTAGGTTTTCAAAACCATAAATTTAAAGAGTTTAAGGAATTCCTCAAACTTGGGAGAGGCTACCACATCCTAGCGCTGAGGCGTTCCTATTTAGTGGCCGCCTGGGAAGGCGAGTCACAAAGGAAAAATTGCTTTAGCGTCTATCGTGCCGCTTTAGAGGTGGGACTTCGCATCCCCTTACATCTGTTCGTCTAAGACCTTCTTGACGAATACCACATTGCTATTTTTAATTAAGTTGGTGCCAAACAGTTGGGTAAATATATTCGACTATCTAGTGTCGTGCCTTAGGCAAGGCTTCACTCTTGACGTCTCAAGTTCTGTGAGATGCATTCCATGGTGAGGCTGTATGCAGAGACAGACGGTTGGCTCATTCTGAACACCCAGAAGGAATATCAGGTAGGCATGCACAAGTCGTCCAAGTGGTGTGACTAGAAGCACCAATTCTACCTCGTCAAAACCAGCAACGAAGAGTTCAATTCGTAGATGAATCGCTTCAACGCCGAGCCTATCCAACTCAGACGTGGGATGCATAAGCCCACCAAGCCACCCATCCATCCTGACAATGAATTCCAACTTGACTATTTTAAGGTCAAGAAAGTGATTAGGAATGGGAAATCCGTGTCCATGCCATCTAATTGGATTCCACTGGTCGACCAGCTTAGGGATCTGGTGTTCATGTTGACCTGCGGCCTGTATCAGAATTACCTTCAAGGTTGAACCTTATGACTTGAACGTTCGAGCGATTTTATAGCTTGAAAATATTCTAACATCTGATTTTTATTTACTTATCAGACGAAGCTTTCTTGAAGTTGGACGCCGAGCAAAACGGAGAAACCATCATGTCCGAATTGAGCCTAGAACGGTACAAGTTCTGTCAACAACAGTACGAACAGGATAAGGAGGTATTGATCACTCTTTTTTTTTCCGAGCTGATATGTATGGAAGGGTGTCCTTCCAAATTTATCTCGGACGCAGCTTTTTAATATATTGCCGAGCTGGTATGTTGAGAAGGGTGTTCTTCCCAATTTTGCTCGGACGTAACTTACTTAGCTCCAAGGACGACAAGTTGTCTAAATTCAAGAAGACTATAGCCTCGATGGCTAAGTCTTCCCCCCCAGACAGCCAAGACCACGCTGCAAACTGCTTTTAAGCAGTCTAAAGGAGAACAACCCCAATTGACACTGAGTGGGGGCTCTAAGTCCATGGAACTGCAAACTGAAGCGATCCATGCTAAGACCGTCCGAATGGGCGAAGAGGGAAAGTCGTCCCTTCACAAAACGATTGGCCACAGTGCCTTGACTCTGCATGTCGAGGACATAACTATGTTATAGGAGCTGAAGTAGAAGGCTTCTCAAGCGGCCGATGAGCAGCAGGGTCAACCCCAAGACATTGGGGAACAGCCGCATCCTACTCATTCGGCTGAACTTTGACAACAATCCCCACCATCCTTTTCGGCAGGTATGAGTCAGCTTGTTTGCTTGATGTTTGTACCTTTGCTTCAATAATCTAACATTTTAAGTAATTAATGCAGATAGTGCCAAAGAGATGAACATGCGGCTACCCGGCCAATCGCTTACTGGCGCTGATAGGAAGGCCATTAGGGAGGCCATGCTTAGGGCCGTCCCTAAGGAGTATTGGGACAAGTTCCGCGAAATTGATGAGGGATTCCTCGGCCTAATGATTGACTACGACTCCGAGTTAGTTATGCTTTATCTAAGTATCAGCTCTTAGTTTATTTTCATGTTTTGTTTTTGCTAAGTTTTTTTTATGTCCGAATGCAGATCTTCCTTAGACTTAGCGGCTTCCTAGATTGGCGCTCTAACGAGCAGGAAAAGATCATGGAGGCTTGGGAGGAGATAAAGAAAATCTCCGATGCAAATACCGGGACACTGGCCATGTAGGAGATCAGGCAAAAGGTCGCCCTCAATGCGCTGTCTGAGAAGTCGGCCCGGCAGATAAGGATATCATCAAGATGGGCGATGCCCTTAAGCGGGAGCAGCTTGCTCGGGTGGCTCTTCAAAAAGAGAGAGATGAGGCGGTCGCTAACGCTTCTCAGTGGAAAGAAGTTTTTGAAACCTTTGAGAAGCTAAAGGTCAAGCTGGAATCTAGCCGTCAGGCCCTTCAGACAGCTTTAAATGAAGTACACTCCCTCAAAGTTAAGGTTAAGCGTCTAAACAAGTCCATTGCGGACTTATCTGAACAGCTCAAAGCGCCTTGGCCGATCGACCCTCAAGAGGCAGTCCATCTTGAGCTTGTAGTCGAGGAGAGGCTAAAAAGCCATTTTAAGGAAGCATTCTCCATGATGTTTGACATTGGAGAGGTAGCTTACCATTAGGAGCGCTTTATGCATCGGTTGAACCATGTCTCTATAAAGGAGGAGGCTGAGGCCATTGGGTTGCCTGCTTCCGAGTTTGTCGAAACTCCCTTTCCTCCTCAAAGTGATGACGAGGATGATGCCGTGGATGGGGAAGAGGAGAAGGAAGAGCCGACCGAGGTAGAGGACCCGACCAAAGAAGGAGAGCCAGCCAAGACAGATGAGGCTGCCAATGGCGTTGTTGATAAGGCGCCAAGACTGAGTGAGGATTTATGCGAGTTTTCTCTTTTCTCTTCATCCATACTTAGCATATTTGAGCAATTTTTCATGCTTTTATTATGCTTTTTTTTTTTTTGCGTACGAATGATTATATACTGGGTGTATGCCCCTTTATTCGGCAAATTATCTAATCCATACTTGAAAAGGTTTTATTAACTTGGTAGTTTTTATATCTTAGAGGATATGACGACTAGTAAGTTAATTAAGTCATAGTAATGATAGCCCTTTGACTAGGAAAACGCCAAAAGAATTTTAAGTATGCGACCGTTTAATTGAATTTATATTTAATCTGTGTCGAGTCGTCTTCTGACGCTATCTTTTAGACATACTCGTGAAATTTCAGGTATGATCTCAACCTGAGAATTTCTAAGTATTTATATGACTTAATAGCTTAGGTATGCCTTTGCCCTTAGGCTCAAAATGCCTTAGACAATTTTTAGGCTACCTTATTTCTTATCCATCCAACCAGGTTCATGGCCAGATGGATTGAATAACAACCTAACCATTATGGCTGAGTTGCGTTGTTGGGAAAGACCTTTGATAGATCTTTCTCTCGGCTTTTCACATTTGCCCCATTCGAGGGCCGAAATGCTAGGCTGGGAGGGGCCTTGCTAGGTTTTTCTCCTGAATCATTCAACCTTGCCCCTTTTAGGGGTTGAGCTTCCAAGTTGCTAGCAACTGATGTTTCTGTTTTTCGGCGGTATTTCTGCTCAACATTAGTTAGGCGTAAGAAACATTTATGCAAAATTTTTAATTAACAATGTTTGACTCTTTCATTAATTCGGTCAAAATTACATTGTTTGGTTGCACGACTTTAATTACATTACTCGATCGCTAAACCTAGTTGTATATACAACTCTTTGGCTAAGTACAAAAAAGTTTATACATAATATTTTTTGAGATTGTCCGTATTTCAAGTACGAGGAAGAGGACGGCCATCTAAGGCTTCGAGACAATATGTACCATCTTGCACTTCTTCTCTGATTCGGTAAGCCCTTCCCAGTTAGGGGTTAACTTGCCGTCCTCTTTTGCTCGACCTACAGCTTCCATTTTCCTCAAAACTAGATCTCCCATCTTAAGCGGCCGCTTTGACACTTTTCAATTATATGCCCTTGTCATCCTTAGAAAATATATTTCGCGTCTAAGCGTTGTGGTTGCCCCTAGCTTCCAAAAGGAAGTCTAATGTAGTCTTCATGGCCTCCCAATTGGCCGATTCATCATATAACATCACCCGCAGAGTAGGTTCGTACATTTCAATTGGGAGCACAGCCTCAGCGCCATAGACCAGAAAGAATGGGGTATCCCTTGTCGAACTTTTGGTTGTTGCTCGAATGGACCATAAAACATTAACCACCTCATCAGCCCATAGGCCGCCTGCGTTCTCAAGCTTCCGCTTGATGCCATTGGAGATCAACTTGTTATAGGCCTCAACTTGGCCATTAGCTTTTGGCTGGTCGACCGAAGCAAAGCTATGTGCTATTCCTTGGTCGTTAAGACAATCTCTGAGATGGTCGGTCTCAAATTTTGGCCCATTATCGAACACCATTGACTGAGGAACACCAAAATGTGTGATTATGTTCTTCTAGATGAAGGCGAATACATCTTTCCACTTGATCTCTTGGACGACCTCAACCTCCACCCACTTTGTGAAGTAGTCAACTACTACTAACACATAACGCCGCTGCCCTGATGCAAGATTATACGGCCCTAAGATGTCCATACCCCGTTTCGCAAAAGGGAGTGAACTACTTATGGCCGACAGGCTATTTGCCGGACAGTGCTGAGGGTTTTGAATCTCTGTTACTTATTACATTTTTTCACCATTTCTCTAGCGTCTGAATTCATGCTCAACCAGTATTACCCCAAATGGGTCACCTTTTCAACTAAGGCTCGTCCACCTATATGTGATCCGCAATGCCAATGGTGGAAGTCGTCCACGACTTCATGCCCCCGCTCGGGCGTAACACACTTCAAATATGGTTTAACAAATGATTTCTTGAACAAGTTCTCTACTTCATCACAAACCATGCCACCTTTTTCTTCATCACCCAGCTCTCCTTTGGATCGTCCAGAAGGATTCCATCTTTTGTATAGGAAACAATTTCTTCCATCTATGTGGAGCTTCGGTCAATAGTTTGCACGGACTTGACATCAATGCTCTGCTTCTTCTTAATCTCCTAGAACACATATCTCGGAGTATCACATGATGCCGAGGAGGCTCGCTTGGACAAGGCGTCCGCTTGATTGTTCTCGGACCGAGGAACTTATTGAAGCGTGAAATACTCTAGGCCCTTGGCCTCTTCCTTCACCATTTGAAGATATTTCATCATTGTCGGCTCCCTAGCCTTGTAGTCACCATTCACTTGGCTAACTATCAGCTGGAAGTCCGAGCATGCATCAATTTTTGTTGCCCCGGCCGCCGTACACATCATCAGGCTAGCTAGGATGGCTTCATACTTGACCTCGTTGTCGGAGGCTTGGAATTGAAATCTCAAAGTGCATCGGGGTTTTTTGATGTCCTGCGGGAGAGTTACAATTCCGAGACTGGAACCGGACGCCTGTACCTGCAAAACAAACATATGCTCCGGATGATTGGAGATCTGCCTCCGACGGTCAAGTTAGTACTTGATTAAGGAGTATTTAATGCGGAAATAAAGGTGATTGGGTCTCTCTAGGTGAGAGTGTTTAATGTGCGTAATCCCCCTTAATGAGGATTAAGGGAGGTATTTATAACCTTGGGAAACGTGCCAATCCTAGGTTTAAGTTAACCTAAGGCTGATTGGGCTTCCCTTGAAAGTTGGGCCTAGGGGCCGGTTTCTCCATTAGGCATGGAGGACGCCACGTGTCATGACATAATAGGTCCAGGGTGGAAGAATAGGCGTGTTCCACGTGGACAACCCTGACAGTTTCAACTGGGGGACACTTGGCAGGACCTGATTGGCCCACGTGGCGCATTCCGATTAGTGAAAGCAAAATCCCCTAATCATTTGCCCCTCACAGGTGGCACGTGACTGGTCACGTGTTACCTGTGACAGGTGTCGCACTGTGACAGGCGACGGCCTGCTACAGGCGCCACTCGGCAAAAGGCCGAGAGATTCTCCCGCCCAAATTTTGAATTTCGGAAGGGACCCTTCCACTTCTCACTTCACCTATATAAGGGGGGTGTTGACTTTAGTCATTTTCACATTTGAGAACTTTTTAGAGAGAACATTCGGACCCCTGAACTTGCTCTGACATTCCGGACCCTTTCTGCCCACCGCCTGCTCTGACAAGCCGACTACACAAGATTTCCAGAACTCCGTCAACTTCACTCGTTCAGGTAACCGTCGGTTCTCTTACTCTTAATTTTTTCTTTATTTTATTCTTTTTTTGAAATGGCACCACGGAAGCACTCGAAACGACCTAGGTTAGTGATCAGCCGGTCACCGGGGACGGCTGAATCTAGGACTAGGAGTGCCGCCTGCCCTTTTCCGGACCCATCTTTGCCCTTTATACAAAGTCCGACTGTCTTTGTGTCTATGCAGAACATGATGGCCAGAACAAAAAGAACTGCTAGGATTTCGAACTCAGACGGCTCCTCCCACAGGGTGCCGATTAGTGAAACATCTGACCAGGCGCTAGATGTGGAAGTGAACCAAAGCGGCTTGAAAGCCGACAGTTCTGAGGGAGGAGTCAAAGTGACCCCTTCCAATTTTACAGTTGACAAGTCTACATTCTCTCCTGCTCCTTTTGAAGGAGAGGAGGCGGGCCCCTCGGGGAGAGGGGAGGTGTCGTCCTCTTCGGACTCGTCAGAGGAAGAATCCGAGTCTAACTCTTCTGGTCATGCTTCTCTGGACACAGAAGAGAAAAACAGCCGCCTACAAGAGGCGAGACTTTCTCACGCAGTTGAGAAGGGGGACAAATGGGCGGAGGTATCCGCCTCTTACCGAGAGCAAAATACCCCCTACTACTGCACTGTCCCACGGGGTCGGATCACAGCCATGCAAGAGAAAGTGGGGAGCTTTATTGCGAACCACACAATGGGCCCCGACTTTTTAGTTTTCGTGCCGGATCTAGAAGACACAGTCGTCTGGCCGGCTGGTACTAGTTATGATGGCGCCTGCTTTGGCTGCTACGAGGCGGCCATCAAGGCTGGGCTGCGCTTCCCACTACATCCGGCTGTTTAGCGGATCTTGGATGGGTATGAGTTGGGGTTATGGCAGTTAGCCCCGAACTCATGGGTCAACGTACACGGCTATGTGGCCGGGTGCGAACTGCACGGGGTGGAGCCAAACTTCGAGGCTTTCGCCCACATGAACTACCTCAGCCGGACCCTTAAGGCAGGCGGTACCGGCTGGTATCAATTGCCGAGCCACAGAGGCTACCTCATGACAAGAGGTAAAGCAAACAAGTGGAAGGACTGGCGAAGCACCTTCCTTATCATTGAGAGGTCAGACACAGAGCTGAACAAGCGCTTCAACAGGTGGAACAGGAATCCGCCTCTTCTTGCAGGCGGCCGCAGCATGCCGCCTATTCCCCCCAAAGCTAAGAAAGAGATCCTACATAAAGGACTCTTTAAAGTAGAGTCGAGGGTCGACTCTACTTCAGGGGTACGAGAGCAAGTACCCCTGCACTGCGTCCCGAGCTTCAAATGGCTCTACGACGAGTACTTTTTGGCCGCCTGTGGCCTCAGCAGTCGGTGTTCAAGAGGTAGCCGACCTGTCGAATACTCTGTTTTTCCATGCGTTACTGTTATGACTTTTTATTAACTTTGCTATTTGTTTTTGCAGCGGACGCCATGAGCAAATTACCGCCTCCAAGACTGCGGCGGCCATGTTGCGGGCCTCCATCATGCAACAGTCCTCAACCGACTCCCCCAACAAGGGGGTGCCCTTGGTGAGCTTCGAACCTTTCACTCTCTTTTTGGGTTGGGTTTATGCATATACTGACCGAGTGTTGTTTTGTTTTTGTTTTTTTTTTTTTTTTATTTTATTTTTTTTTTTTTTTAAACGGGCACTCCAAGAGCCTCTTCTTCCCAACAACCGGACTCCAAGACCCGGAGGATGACTGTTGCGAGCTCTCTTGGTTCTGCCAGGAAACATGCGGCGGCTGAGAAACTATCGTCCATTCCTTCTAAAACTCCAATCAGGTCGCCTAGAAGTATGAAGCTGTCTTTGTGAATTTAGACTTGCTCCCTTCTTTACTAGGTCTAACTCGTTTGTTTATGATTGATGCAGCTGGCCCTCAGGAGCCGGACTTGGTCGAGGTGGCCAAGTCTATGATCAAAGCCGTTCCTCCAGCTGAAAGGGAGGCGGTCAGGGGTGTCGGCACCCTTGACCTAGACGGGATTGCAGGGGTCCTTGCTGAGGTATACTTAGCATATTTTTGGTTATTTAAATTCCAGGACGCCTGTTTTTTTTTTGAAAACTGACGCCTGTTCCCTTTTACTTAGGCCCTGCTCCGAGTGAACGACCTTCACAAGCCGCTTGACAGGAAGAACAATGAGGTGAAGGCTGCAAAAGCTATGGGCGCCTCTGACTGTGATAAGGCAATGTTTCAAATTGCCCAAAATGAGGTTCTGACAATTCACATTCTTTATTATCAGGCGCAGGCTACTTCTGCTATCCGGGCTCAGTTAGAGGCGGCCTAGAAGAAAAATAACGAGCTGGAGGCGACCATCAACAATCTCAAGGCCGAGCTGAGACCTCTTTGCCAAAAAATGTCCTCATACGACACCTTGGAGAAATCCTTGGCGCACGTTAAGGAACGCCTGGTGACCCAGGAGAAGAGTCTTACTCAGGAGCTCTCGGAAAAGGCCGAGCAAGAAAAGAAGGAGCTGGTCCGAGAGATGATGGAAGACTCTGCTCAGATCCAGCGCCTGACCTGGGGCCGCCTCTTCCCCAATGCCGACTTTTCCTCCTGGGAAAAAACATACCGCCAATGTTCTGATAGATATAATCAAGAGATCTTGGCGGCTGCTGAGGACGAGGCGTTGGAGGAGGAGGATCCGGTAGTGGCGCTTGTGCCACTTTGGGGGAATGCATCGAAGAAGGATGCAGCTGAAGCCGAGTCCAGCAAAAAGAGTGCTGACCAGGCGGCAACTGCTACTATTGAAGATCTGCCCCCTTCTTAAGCTTTATGTCTTCTTTTCACGGCCTGCATGCCGTTTGTTTCTATTTACCCGGCCAGGGGGCCGTGGTTTTGAATATTTCGCCGGTCTTTATGACCGACTTCTTTTGTATCTTTTACCCGGCCAAGGGGCCGGGGGTATGTTTATTTATGCAAAAAATGTTTTGTTCCAAATTTGTTTCGATTTTGCTAAGTATCGAAACTTTGATATCCAATTGCATACTATACCAACTGTTTTGCATGGCCGATAGTTGCGGACAGGTACGAGGTAGTTAGTCACGCCACCTATGCCCCTGGACGACTGGTTGTCTGTTTCCAGGCTAAGCGATCAGTCGGCCACTTTAAAGACTGGATCTCCTTTAACCAAGTAGGAAGGTGGTTTCCTACCTGCCTTGTTTGTTTTTTTTGTTTCTTAAGCTAGAGACTCTAGTCGGTCCAGGCCGACTGTTCCCTGTCGCATTTAATCTAGTGTGAACAGGCGCTGTATGAACACCTTTTTAGTCTCATACTAAATTTTTAAGGAGTGACCAAGTAAACATAATTGTTACCTAGTCGCCGTTTGATTGAGTAGTAGAGGTTTCAAGCGGTGGGTACCGGTTGTTCCCCTTTATTCGCCAATGTTTGTTGGCTATTAACTCATAAGATATCGACTGTTCTTATCCCAAGTAGTTCAGTCGGTTTGGTTGACACGGATGGTTACTGCGAACACTTGTTTGTCCTGATTAGTCAGTTAAGTGAGAGGTATCCTTGTCCGGGAAACGGCTACATGGTTGTCTTGGTAGTCGTATAGGTGTCGTGTAATGATTTTATAGAACAATGTTCCACCCAAAAGGGAGCTGCTCTCTGCGACGAATTTCATCCGGATGGATGCCGTCGGACGCCTGCTATAATGTTGGGACAGGTCGAATTAAACTTATATTTGGATCAGTTGACTTGGCGCCTGGTCTGATCATTTTAGCTATGAGCCTTTGATAGTTCTTGGTGAACTGTGTTGTGGGAGAGTAGCCGGTTGTATGAAACAAGCGGCGTGCCCCTCTTAAGTAAGAATGAAAATTAAACATGGAGAGTAGCCGACTGTTTGTCAGTAGGCATGCCCCTCTTAGGTAAGAATGAAAATTAAACATGAAGAGTAGCCGACTGTTTGTCAGTAGGCATGCCCCTCTTTGAATGAAACATCAAACTTTTATTAAGTAGCCCTCGACTATTTACATCATTCAAAAGAAATATTTCTTAAGATTATCTACATTCCAGGTTCGAGGCAATGGTTGGCCGTCTGGTGTTTCCAGACGGTAGGTACCGTCCCTGACCTCCTCATAGATTCGGTAGGGTCCTTCCCAGTTGGGAGTTAATTTGCCAAACTCATTAGCCCTACGAACTGCTTCCATTTTTCTAAGTACAAAGTCCCCCACTTTGAGTGGACGCCTGTGTACTTTTTTGTTGTATGATCTAGTCATTCTCAGGCGGTAAATTTCATGGCGCAAGATAACATTGCCCCTCCTTTTTGGGAGTGAGTCTAATGTCAGGCGCATGGCTTCCCAGTTTGCCTCTTCGTCATATAGCATTACTCGAAGAGTCGGCTCGTAGTGTTCAATTGGAAGAACAGCTTCCGCACCATAAGTTAGGAGGAATGGAGTTTCTCCAGTCGCCCCTTTTTCAGTCATCCTAATGGCCCAGAGAACATGTGGTAATTCATCCGCCCATAGGCTGCCTGCTCGTTCAATCTTTTTCTTGAGACCGTCTGAGATGATTTTATTAAAGGCTTCTACCTGGCCGTTTGCTTGTGGACGGCCGACTGATGCAAAGTGGTGTGCAATTCCTTGGTCACCCAACCAGCTTTTGAGAACAGGCGTCTCAAATTGGGGACCATTATCAAAAACCATAGACATGGGAACCCCGAATCGAGTGATGACATTTTTCCAGATGAATGAAATTACATCCTTCGTCTTGATTCCCTTTACAACCTCCGCCTCCACCCATTTAGTGAAGTACTCGGCATTTTTTAGTACATGACTGACAAAGTAGACCGGTAGCTGACAGCCGTCTCTTTCAGCAAGAAGAACAGCGCTTAACGCATGATCAGAGATGGCCAGGTACATGCCGAGTACTTCTTTGGGCAAAGGGCTGACCAGCCTCGGCAAGGAATGCAAGTGAACTTTCAATTTCTGGAAGGCCGCCTCAGCATCCGGCCCCCATTCAAACCTTGCCTTCTTCTTAATGGCTTGGAAGAAATATAAACATTTGTCGCCTGATCGGCTTAGAAACCTTCCCAAGGCCGCCAGACAACCTGTTAACTTCTAAACCTCTCGGACGGTACGAAGCGACTGCATGTCGATAATCGCCTGTACCTTCTCAGGGTTCGCCTCTATTCCTCTCTGATTGATAAGGAATCCGAGAAATTTCCCAGACTCAACTCCAAATACACATTTCTTGGGATTGAGCATGACATGGTGCCGCCTGAGTGTGGCAAAAGTTTCTCGGAGGTCCGACAGATGATCTATCTGAAGCTTAGACTTGACAATCATGTCATCAATGTATGCCTCGATGTTTCTCCCAATCTGATCAAAGAACACAGTGTTTATCATTCGCTGGAAGGTGGCCGGGGCATTCTTAAGACCGAACGGCATGACCGTGTAACAGTATAACCCTTGATCAGTGACGAAGGCCTTCTTCTCCTGATCTTTCTTCCATAAAGGAATTTGATGGAAACCAGAGTAGGCGTCCATAAAGCTCATCAAAGCATGGCCGACTGTTGAGTCGACCAGGTTATCAATTTTAGGCAGAGGGTTGCTGTCTTTGGGGCATGCCTTGTTTAAGTTTGTGTAGTCTACACACATTCGCCAGGTGCCATTCGGCTTTTTAACAAGCACCACATTTGCAACCCAGTCTGGGAAGTAACATTGCCAAATGAACCCTGCATCAAGTAGTTTTTTAACTTCGGCGGCTGCCGCCTGACTTCTTTCTTCGCCATGGTTCCGTTTCTTCTGCCTTACCGGCTTCTTTTTCGGATCCACAGCCAGTTTATGTACCGCAGGGTCAGGACTAATGCCTGGCATTTCGTGGACTTCAAATGCAAAGATGTCCTTATATTCTTTCAATAGTTTGTGAAAATCGTCACCCAGGACTCTCAGAGCAGTCGTCCCAACTTTGACTGTTCGCTCAGGACGTGAGTCGTCTAAGATCAAGTCCGTATGCTCACCAGCCGGCTGAGTGCGGAATTCATCCGACCGCTCCTCTGCCAATGATTGTTATTTTCTGTCTTTTCTTGCGGCCCCCGTCTGGGCTGCTTTTCTCTTCTTGCCGCCTGCTTCTTGAACAGGCGCACTCTCCTTGACATTGTCAAGGTCTGTTTTTCCACCACTTGACCAAGCGGCCATAACAGTGGGCTTGATATCCGAGAGATAGCACTCTCGGGCCATCCTCTGATCTCCCCTTAGGGACCTGACTGTTCCATTATCCCTCTCAAACTTGAGCAACATAAGAGATGGGATTATAACAGCCTTGGAATTATTCAGGGTTGGTCGTCCCAGAATCATGTTGTAGGCCGAGAGTTCTTCTACTACCAGGAACCGGACTACCATGTGTCGTCCTTCCCCTTTTTCACCCAGGCGGATGGGTAAATCCACTCGTCCCACTGGGTGGACGACTCCTCCTCCAAACCCTACTAAAGGGTGGGATGCCGGATGTATGCAATCAGTCTGATATTTTAGTTTTGACAGACATTTGCTACTGATAAGATCTGAGGAGCTTCCAGTATCTATAAGGATTCGGCCAACTCTCTGGTTGGCCAATTTACATTCAATAACGATAGGGTCGTCATGCGGCCCCCTTACCCCTCCTAGATCTTCTTCAGTGATGACAATCTCTAGAAATGAACATTTGGGGGGCCGTTCTTGGTGAACGAAATTTACATCTAGCCGCCTGATATTGTCTTTGTTGCCTCTAATAGTGGGACCGCCTCCTGCGAAGCCGCCTGCAATGGTGTAGACGACTGCATCATCTGTATCAAAGCTGTCGGCCTGTTGACTCTTTTTGGCCGACTGCTTTTTCGAGGAAGTGTTCCCCGTAGATTTCTTGACATAAGAGTCAAGATCGCCTTGCTCAGCCAGGCGGTCCAGATACCGCATGAGACTGATGCATTCGTTGGTGTGATGACCAACATCTTCATGATAATCACAGAATTTTTCTTGGTTCCGGTTGCTTGCAGAACCCTTCATGGGGACCGGCTTCTCAATTGAGATCCGTCCCTTGATTTCCTTTAGGATAGCTTGGCTATCCTTGTTAAACGCATACTTTGGGGAGTATGGTTTGAATTCTTTTTTCTTCTTCTGGGCCGGCTGTTTAGAGGAATCAGCCGCCCAGACCTCTTTTCTTTTCTTTTCATCTTTGTTCGACAACTGTTTCTGTCGTCCTTCTTTTTTGTCGAACCTTTTCCCGTCCGACTGTTTTGTACTACAAAGATCAGTCGCCTGTATATAGGCTTCCGCTTCAACCAAGGCCTCTTGAAGAGTCGCCACCCTCTTTCGGACCAAATCAAATTTGAATGTCGATCCGTCTTTGAGGCCTCTGAAAAAGTCAGTATAGGCTACCTCATCCGGTAACCCTTGAATATGTATTCTCATCAGGTTAAACCGCCTGATGTAAGAACGAAGCCCCTCCTTCTCGCCGTGCTGAATCGTTCCTAAATCAAGGGTTGTCTTCTTCGCAGGTATGTTCATGGCAAAGTTGGAGGTGAATAAGTAAGCAAGCGTCCTGAAGTTATTCACACAACCAGTCAGCAGGTTGCCGAACCATTGTTGTGCGATTCCTTTGAGAGTCGCTGGGAAACACTTGCACCAAGTGGGATCATCCAACCCTTGAAGATACATCAGGTTGGTGAATTCCATCAAATGGTCTTCTAGGTTAGTAGTGCCGTCATAGGCGCCTACTAATACATTTTTCACTTTTGCCGGCTGAGCGGCTTCAGCAATTTCCTTGGAGAAGGCCGACGGCTGTTCCCCAAGTCTAAGCAACCGTAGCTGCCAGTCCATAGGTTGGACATTCTTTGCTGCATGCCCACCAAACAAAGGTGGCTGCAAAAAATATTGTTGTTGCGGTACAAATGGTAAGTTTGGTACCGCCTGGTCACTATGAAAGCCGGACTGACGGGAGGTGCCGCCTGACTGACTCTCATGATACGACTGAGTATACTTCATCGAGGTATTGCGTAGACTGTCTTGGAAGTCTGAAGTAGAGGCCGACTCTGAAAATCGGTCATTCTTCTTCTATTCTAGCAATAACCGAGCATCCTTGTATGTTTTCTTCGACCCGTCCGCCTGAATATGACGAACAGGTTTCCTCTTCCCTGGAGTAGGAAAACGGTACTTTGTGAAATCAAGGGCTGGCGGCTCCCACTTCCTAGACTTAGGATGAGGGGTCGCCTCTCGCCCTTGAACTGGCTTCCTCTTCCCTGAAGTGGAAGGTTTCTTAGCCGACTGCTCCTTGGCCAGAGCAGGCTTCTTGTTGAGCAACTCTTGAATCTCTCCCTTGAAGCCCCTCTTGAAGGTCATGAGTTCGTTTCTTGTAATGGGAGCAGACCCATCAACCGGCTGCTGCTGAACAGGCGGTGCGCCGGCTGGATCACTGAGTCCAGATTGAAGATGATCCCGTTCCCTCCTTTCGGTATGACGGGTGCGTCGGGCCCTTGGGTCCCGTCTGAAGCTGTGTGAGCTTCAACTTCAAATTCTTCCTCAGTATCATGGTCCGACTGAACTTGAGGGTCGTCTAGGGGACGCCTCTCCTCAGGAGTCGGTACAGACGTGGATGCCATCTCAGAAGTACTCTCCCCACAGACGGCGCCAAATGTTTCGGGGTTTTCTGATGTCCTGCGGGATAGTTACAATTCCGAGACTGGAACCGGACGCCTGTACCTGCAAAACAAACGGATGATCCGGATGATTGGAGATCCGCCTCCGACGGTCAAGTTAGTACTTGATTAAGGAGTAATTAATGCAGAAATAAAGGTGATTGGGTCTCTCTAGGTGAGAGTGTTTAATGTGCGTAATCCCCCTTAATGAGGATTAAGGGAGGTATTTATAACCTTGGGAAACGTGCCAATCCTAGGTTTAAGTTAACCTAGGGCTGATTGGGCTTCCCTTGGAAGTTGGGCCTAGGTGGCCGGTTTCTCCATTAGGCATGGAAGATTCCACGTGTCATGACATAATAGGTCCAGGGTGGACGAATAGGCGTGTGCCACGTGGCAAACCCTGACAGTTCCAACTGGGGGACACTTGGCAGGACCTGATTGGCCCACGTGGCGCATTCCGATTGGTGGGAGAAAAATCCCCTAATCACAAAGCATACTCAAACTTATCCCCCTCAAGAGATAAACAAATAACACCAGCACCACAACGGGTCGCTGTTGCACTTCCATCCACAAACACTTTCCAAATCTAATCCCCTGCCGGCTGTAGGTCCGACCGTGTCATTTTAGCCAAGAAATCTGCAAAGGCTTGACTCTTTATTGCTTTTCTGGGTTCGAATGTAATATAAAATCCTCTTAATTCTAAGGCCCATTTAAGCATTCGGCCACCGGCCTCCAATGTTGTTAACGAATTCTTCAACTGTTGGTCCGTGTAAACCACAATTGAATGAGCAAGAAAGTATGGCCTTAGCTTCTTTGATGCCATGAACAGTGCCAAGCCGAACTTCTCAATGAGTGTATACCTAAGCTCGGCATTGTGCAACACATGGATGATGAAGTACACGGGGATCTGGTGATCGTCCCTTTCAGCAACTAGGACGACACTTAAGGAGTGATTAGATATTGCAAGATACATGTATAGCTTCTCATATTTAAGCAGATTGACAAGCCGAGGGAGGGTATGCAAATGATTCTTTAACTAAATAAAGGCTTCCTCAGCCTCTTTTGTCCAACATAGCATTCTTCTTTATTGTCTGAAAAAAGTAGCGACACTTATCCCCTGATCTTGACATAAATCGTCCAAGGGCAGCTAAGCAGCCGGTCAATCTCTGAACTTCTTTTACAATTCTAGACGATTTCATGTCTAAGACCGCTTGGATCTTCTCAAGGTTAGCTTCAATGCCGCACTAATCAATCAGAAATCCGTGAAATTTGTCAGACTCAACACCAAAGACACACTTCTTTGGATTTAACATCATCTTATGCCGCCTAAGTTCGGTAAATGTTTCTCGAAGGTCACTCAAATGATCGGCCGACTTCTTTGATTTAACAATCATATCAACAATATAAGCCTCCATGTTCCGGCCTATCTGACCTCTGAAGACCGTATTCAAAAGTCTCTGAAATGTGGCTGGGGTATACTTCAAGTTGAATGACATGACTTTGTAACAATACAATTCCTGCTCGATCACAAATGCTATTTTTTCTTGATCTTCTTCCCATAATGGGATTTGGTGAAATCCATAATAGGCGTCTTTAAAACTCATCAAGGCATGTCTGGCTGTTGAATCAACCAGGCGATTGATTTTAGGCAAGGGAAATCTATCCTTAGGACATGCCTTGTTAAGATAAGTGTAATCAACACAAATTCGCCAAGTTTTATTCGGCTTCCTGACTAGCACTACGCTGGCCACCCAATCATGATAATAGCATTGCCTAATGAAACCCGCGTCCAACAACTTTTCCTCCTCAGCTACAGCCGCCTGATTCCTTTCCTCACCATGGTTCCTCTTTTTCTACCGAACAGGCTTCACGGCTGAGTTCACATACAACTTGTGAACTGCCAAGTCTAGGCTTATACCCGCCATCTCTTGAACTTCAAACGCAAACACATCTCTGAATTCTCTTAAAAAATTCACAAGGTCATCTCCAAGCAAGTCCATGGCCATAGTGCCTACCTTGACCGTCCGATCAAGCTGGTCTAGGTCTAGCAATATGTTCGTATGATCGTCAGCCGGTTGCGGACTTAACTCTTCTAGCCGGCCGACAGTCATTAACTGCTATATATGCCTGCTCTTTCTTAACTGACTTGCGCCTTTTGCTTACTGCATAGCTTGGAGCGACCCTCGTTTTGAGTTTTTCTCAGGCACTCTGCTATGTCCGAATGAGGTTGGCTTCACGGCCAGCTGATTACACTCTTTTTCCATTACTTGGTTCCCCTGAAATTGAACCTATCTTCCCGACCGAGCGCTCGAACTTCATCAGCATTAATTGCGGGACAATTACTTCCTTTGTCGATTTCAAAGTCGGATGACCGATGATGACATTATAGCTAGTGAGTTGTTTAACGACCAGGAAGCGGACGACCATGTCCTTTCCCTCTCCCTTTTTCCCAAATCAGACAGACAAATCTATTCGTCCGACTGGGCGGATAATGGTCCCACTGAACCCAACCAACGGGTGATAGATATCCTTCAGAGCATCTTCTGGGAACTTCAAATTTTTTAGACAAGCTAGGATGATTATGTCGGACTAGTTGCCAGTATCAATCAACACTCTTCCAACCTTCAGATTGGAAATCTTGAGGATGAACACCATAGGGTCATTGTGGGGGGCTTTGATTTTTCCTATGTCCGCCTCGTAGACAGCCACCTTAGGGAAAGGCTCAGCCTTGACCTCTTCCGTGTGCATCACCTTCCCTAATTGCCTAGCATCCTGCTTGATACCTTTCATGGTCGGGCCGCCTGCAACAAAGCCGCTTGAAATGACAACCACAAACCCTGAGTCCGTGCTATTCCCATCTTCATCATCTTTTTTCTTCTCCTTCTTCTTCTTGGATTTATTGTTTGTCCCAGAATAGGTAAACTTTGGCTTCAGCACTTACAAGTTGAGCATGCCCTTCTCGGTCACCTTATCCAACAGCCTTTTCGGGTTATTGCACTCGTTCGTATCATGCCCCACATCCTTGTGATAATGGAAATACTTGTTCTTGTTTCTGTACTGGCTAGACCCCTTAAAGGTTGGGGCTTCTCAATCTCGAACTTGTCTTTGATTTCCATCAAAATTGAGTAACAATCCTTGTTGTACTCATACTGTAGCTCGTACGTCTTGGCTTTCTTTAACTTCTTCTGCTGGCAATCAGCCACCCAGACTTCTTTTCTTTTGTTGCTTCCTTCCTTCTTTTTGCTGGCCGAGTCTTGCTGGGAGAAGATGGTTTCTTCTCGGCTCCCTTGGCTGGCTCTTCTGCTTTTGTAAGCGAACAGAAATCAACTGCCTCTATATATAATTCGACCTGCCGCAGAAAACCTGCATATGTCCGAATCCTTTTCCTGATCAAATCAAACTTGAAACCATTATGCCTTAATCCTCGAAGAAACTCCGAGTAGGCAATTTCATCCGGCAGGTTCTGAATTTGTGCTTTTTCCATGTTAAACCTTTGAACATACAAATCTACCCCTCTTTCTTTCCTTGGACGATGGTCGCCAAGTTAAGACTAGTCTTCTGAGGTGGTATATTGTAGGAGAAGTTTCCAACGAACAACAAACTAAGAGTTGTGAAAATAATTGATGCATCCGGCCAACAGATTGTTGAACCAGTCTTGAGCCACACCCTTGAGAGTGGCCAGGAAGCATTTGCACCAAGTGGCATCATCCACATTTTGCAAGTACATCAAATTTCTGTACGAGGAGATATGCTCTTCTGAGTTTCCTGTACCATCATAGGCACCCACAAGTACGCTCTTCACCTTAGCTTGATAAGGAGAGTTGAGAATTTCTTGAGAAAACGGAGGCGGCTTGTCTCCAAGAGTCAACAAGCAAGCGCCTTTGCCAATCAATAAGTTGAGTTTGTGCGGTCGGTCCACCTAGGTAAGCTGCCTGAATGTACGGTTGGCCATATTTCCCGTACTGCCCGTACATTTGGGGGAGTAGATGGCAGGACAAGACCACAGTTATGGGGAACTTGAAACTGAGCTGGTTGGGATAAAAGAACGGGGGTCAGAGTACAATGATCTTGACTCCTGCTGGTCCTGACCGAGCTGGTATGCTTGGAGATGGTATGGTTTGAAATTTCATCCGGCATGCTAGGAGTGGAGGCAGTTTCCGAGTAGTAGGACTGGGCTCACTCCTGCCGCTTGTGCCGGAGATAGTCTCTAGCATCTTTCCAGCGCCAGGACGGCTCATTTGGCTTCCTCAAAGGCGGCTTGGTCTGCGCCCCTGCCGACTTCGATTTCTCAAGCAATCTCGACCAGTTCGTCCGAGGCACCCTAAGGGATCTCGGCTGCCTCCTAAACGGGGTAACTCCCACATCTTCAGTATTGGTCGCCTGGGCATGGGGCTTCTTCTTGGTTCCCTCTCCTTCTTTCCTGGGTGGGTGCCTAAAAGAAGAGGGTGACCTTCCCTCAAACTCCTTTCGGAGCTTAGCCAAAGCAGCCTACAGGGTGCCGGCCGTTATAGGAGGATCCTCCGCCTCATGGAACGAGGCGGTCAGAGGATCATTGTTGTTGATGTTTACTTCAATGTTCTCTACATGGCCGTCTTGAGGACGCCGTTATGGCGCCTTTCTCGAGATTTGGGACTCCTGATGTAAGGAGGCCTTCTCTCTTTCAGGCGCTCCTTTATTTTTCCACGTGTCATCTTCCTATTGGGAAACGTGTTTCCCTTTTTACTGGGCCATGTGTCACTGACTATTGTAATTTTGAAAAGCCTTTTAAAAAATTTATCGATTGCACCTCTAAAACAGTAGCAACCAAGAGCAACACTCGGGCTACTCACTAGTTATAGGTTTTAAAGGCGGTGCCGCCAAAGGTGGTGGTGGTCAAGACAAAACACAAGAGAAGGGGGAGGGGGAAAACCTTGAATGAAATAGGGAAGAGAAGAGAGAGAATTTTTAGGGGGCCCTTGAAATAATATTGGATAAAGTGGGCGATCATGAAATACGATATTTATAATTCTCTCAAATTACAAATGTGTCATTAATGATTATTGATTAACAAGTTTGCTCCTCTCTCACTCACATTAGGTAACAAAAGTTTTATTCAAATAGAATTCTGTCAAAAGTAAACTTTCTTTATATTACATTCACCATACAAAATATTTTAGCCTCTCTTAAAATCAAAAAATAATTTAATATAGCCTTGAAAAATGCTTTATACAAATTATATACTTATTAATTTATGAAATACATAAAAAAAATACTGAGTATTGCAATGCTTGAGGCGGTTGGCATACCACAACTAATGGTTAAGTGTGAAAAGTAATGACAATGCTTCAAATAAAAGGTTTTGAAAATTGAATAAGTTTGTTTGACCTAAAAATTTATGTGGGTTTTGGAAACGGACTTGAAAGAGTTTCGAAAGATGTCTAATCTTAGCTACATCTATGCTCATGCTCTAGAATGAACAAACAAAGCATACATTGGTCTCATCATGAAAGTTATTAGGAATTTCCAAATTATTTCTGTATTTTATTTCAACTATATTATGTGGTAGACATTTTTTTTAACTTGTATCTAAGTTGATTATTTGTGCCATTATTAACTTGTGTGTTAAATTATATGAATTAAGAGAGCTTTGAACTTCATTTCTAGTTTGGTTGACCAAATAAAAAAGGAAAGAAAATTATTCTACATGACTACACATATATATCTCCGTCTATTTTGAAATTATGACTTTCAGTATATTTTAAAACCAAGAGTTTTGAGATTTCTCCTTGTTATACTTTAATTTAAAATGTTAGTTATCGTATTTTGTCTATTAAAAATCATCTAAAAAAGCCTAATAAACTTCATTAGTAAAGCATTCCAAATTAGATAATTTTTTAAAAATTCCATAATTTTTTCCATACTTAGCACCAAAAACTCAATAAGACCAATCCATTAATGATGTTTTGGGCAAATCTCGGAAAGGATTCCTCGAATTTGCTTTTAGGATTGAGGGGTTTAAAAATTAAATCTGCTAAAAGAAAATAAACACAATCTCCAAAAGAGCAAGTTAAGAGAAATAATTAATTGAACGATAATAGCGATAATAACTATAAATTAAAGAACAAATTACGGAGTAAGAGAGGCAATTCTGAGTATGGTTGAGTAATGACGAATAATATCAAAGATTTTAGTATGAAGGTGCTGTAAATTGTATTCGACAACGTTCAAATGAGTTCTACTACAAAGAGTATGCTTATTCACATTGACTTGTAAATCTAATATAGGTAATTATTGAAGAATCTTTATTGGTTTGGTAATGTTGAGAAATTGATTGACATTTTCATTAGTTAGGAAATGTTGACTTAGTTGATTGATATCTCCTTGATTCGCTTCTTAAATTAAGGGACGTGATTATGCTTGCAGCCCAAGCATTCATTGCATGTTATCAAATGTACGAGCTTAGATCAAAGGGAAGTTGACAAACTTAGAAAGGCTTAGCGGGGTGGTTGATGAAATCAGAAACGTGCAGTTGAATTCTAATACCTTGATTGCAGGGGCGGAATCAGGGGGGGCTGGTGTAGGCCATGGCACCCCCATGATTCTCTATAAAAATAAATTTTGCCTATTATGTTAGAATAAGTTTGACAGTCTAGTTGGTTTAGCATGTGAGATTCCAATCAATGTGACTAGATTCGAGGATTGCTGCACACTTTTTTTTCCCTTTCCTTTCTATTGACATCACATATCAGCACAACAAGACAATAGTACAATGCTACCTAAAGTATATTGCACGTATGTTAAAGTATATTGCATGTATGTTAGAATTCATTTTATTTTCAATAAATTTATAGCCAAGTCTTTAATTTTTTTTTTATATTGTCTAATAATAAATTGAAAGTAATAAATAAAAAATAAAAATAAAAAGATATTTGATTATTAAAAAAAATGATCTTGGCCCCCCTAATATTAAATTTCTACTTCCGCCATTACTTGATTGATTCGGTGAACTCCTTGATTGGTTCAATCAAATCCATGATTGATGAGCTATGATTCTACTGAATATTCTTTGATATCTTTGACCATGCATCTTTTCTTTTTCAACTCTTTTTCTTATTTTGTGCAAGTATTCTTTAATTGATCGTTTGAATCTTTTCCTAATTTGTAGGCTTCTAAGAATCTAATTCCAACAAGTGAGGTGAGTAAATGGTGAATATGAAAATGGAAAATGTGGAATTTGGTTTGTTTGACATTAAAGTATTGGGAAAGAAATTGGCACAAATAACTTTACAAAAGTAGGGCTAGCCGTTTGAAGAGAATAAGAAAGTTTTTGAAACACCTTTGAATACATGAAGATTAATAAGGAAGGGAGTAACAAAATTTTATAGGGAGTTAGCTCTATGTGTAAATGATTAGAATAAGGTAGGGATATACAATACCATATAAACCTACGGTTTTTAGATAAAGGATATCTTTAAAGTTATGTGAAAACCCTTTTTAGAAATGATTTCTATGGTTCTTACAATCATCTCACTCGGTTGATTATAATTTAAATTTAATCTACTGGATGCAAAGAAGATCCGTTCTTTCTAAAGACGGGCATCGGCCGTGCTCTGCAAGCCCACATGTTGTGCTCGCGTTCCTCATGCCCAAGCGGGCCATGCCTAGAACAAGCCAAGAAAAAGTCGTGCTATGCCGGACTCATGTCAATCATTCATAAATGGAGCCTATGCACAACTCGGCCCGTATGTCATGTCATGCCAACGACTCACCTAATAATTTATACTTCCTTTGCTTTCTTTTAAATGCAAATTTTGGCATGCTTTTTTAGAAGCTAATTAGAATAGATAAACAAGCGATATTATCAAAATAATTTTGAATAATTTGTCCGTTTATATTGCTTAATTTCTTCTTCAAAATGTGTGCCAAGAAGGTGTGTTGCATTTAAATGAAAATGGAGGAAGTATATATTTTGCTTAAATTGGTCAAAAATAAGTGTGCCGATACGGGCTGGCCCATCATGTTCGTGCCGGGTTCATGTCAAATTTTGAAAATGAAGCCCATGCACTGTCCATGGCCCACATGTGTGTCTCTCGTGTTGTGTCGGGCATATAATAGGTTCTTTTCGGGTCGGGTTATTTTCGTGCCAACTCGACCCATTTCCATCTCTAGTTCTTTCCTATTGATGGAATAAAACGAAGGAAAACCAAGCTCCACCTCAAACACAATAATTCATAATTAGTCAATCGAAGATTATGGTTTACAAGGATTATAGAGCTTTAGACTATTAATTACATTTTTTTTTTCTTAATCCTGTTCCAAATAAATTATGATTTCTGCAGCAAATTTTCAAAATACAAGTTCAAAATGTGTCTTCCAGTAGATAGAACATCAAGCCTCTTCTCGCTGGGTTCGTATTTTCCCTTTCGGAGGTGATACCTGTGCGTAACGGCTGAGATTGTGTAAGTTTGTCCTTCAATAGTCACACTCTCTCCACACTGAAGGTTCTGTTAGAAGACAACATAATGACAATGATAAGATGCCACAATACAAGAAATCCAATCATGCACAACATTCATTCAATCATGACAGTCCAAGTATGTGGCTCTAAACATATTTAAAAAAACATGACAGATAAGTATTTTAACTTCTGCTAGTCTACCAGTAAAGAAGAAACATATCATTGATGCCTTTTTCATTTACAGATATTCATGCAGAGCTAACTACAGACAACCCCACCACCCTTTTCCCTTTCCGGCCACCCCCGAAAGCGAATTTTCAGACACGATAAATTTTTCAAAAATAAAGATAACAGATCTGCTCTGCTCTGCTTAGTGTCTGAGCCAGTACCACAAGTCACATATTGCCTAAGGCAACAATGACCCCGCTCCAATATAATTTTGGTGATTTAACATTCGATGGCATATCTAAACAAAGAAGTTTAGTAATGTTTGTTGATTGTGTAAGGGCAATCCATCTTGATGAAGAAGACAACTGCGCTAACACCTCAAACAGGTATAGGAGTAACAACTCCGCAAATTACAATAATGCTCAGACACTTCAATAATTGGTCATTGAATAAGGGCTTGGGGAAGGAAGGGACCAAACTACCGAATTTATTAAAATACCAATCATGAAGCTCTCTCACCCAGAATGAAGAAGCAAACAAATATACCATTTTTCATGTATGCATTTTCCACACGTCCAATTTTCTTTGACATTATCCTGTTCCATGGCGTGTATCCAACTCATCCATCTCCATTTCAATGCAATTTAGTCCTAAGGCAACCCCACGTGTCAACATAAAAGCTCCTCCCCCTTGAACATTTGAAATCGAGAAGATTTTGAAAGGAAATTTATCTCTCCCCATTCCTAAATTAATCCAAATTCAACGATCTTTTCTTCTTTTGTTGAGAACGGAGATCCTAATCATAATGGGCTCTTGTTTAAAGGATTGTAGCAACTAGCAAATAGTGCTCTGATTCAACACAACTTGAGGAATACAGCTTATTGATTTCCACTTAGAAGAGTATTTTTAGATTGATAACTGCAAACCAGGTCTTGGATAAGCCTAATCATGGAGAATTTAATTTGACAAAGCTGCTCTTTGCTGAAAGAATTTAGATGACCTAAGCCCATTGCCTTTTTGCTGCTGGACACTCAGAGAAATAGCTCCTAAACTTCGGGAGAAGAATTGCCCAATCACAAAGTGCTTGATACATGACTGTCAAAATCAGAAGTCTTGGCCTTAACCCCAAAGTAAAAGATTACTTGTACCCTTTCTTTCTTCAACATATATTATTAGGAAGTAAAGGTGCACTATCAACGCACCAAAAACCAACAGTTTTCATATCCATACCAGAGTCTTCGATAAATAAGACCTCAATCCTAAGTTCGAGGAGTTTTTATGTCTGATAAACTCAGTTTCACAAAATAAGTTAGACTATTGAATTTGTAGTTTTTCTTCAAAATGATTTTGTGTGCTTGAAATGTAGACTACCAATCTCCAGAATATAGATAAATAAGTCACCAAGACTTACCAAGGAAATGGAAATGTTCCTCTTACCGAGTGAAGTCCCAATGTAGACATCACAGCGAGATTGTATTGCATTCTCATGCCCCTATTCCTCAAATCCACTATGAGAGAGAATATCCTCATTCATCTTACCAATAAAAAAGAACGATATTCCTTTAGCATTGCATACTGCAAGATCTATACTATGGGGCTGCTATAGCACATTAATACAATCAGCAACATTTTGCTCCCTTTTGTGCTTTCAACTTCTGTGTATAGTAAACTTGGCAACATTAATAATTAAATTACTATTACATCATTTACATGAGCAACAGACCTTCATCGTCTAAACTAAAAATCATTATTCCATATAAAATAAAGTGCACGATGATCAGGATTTTACTAGAAGCTAATAATACAAAACAGCACACTGCACACCAGTCATGAAATTCAAGAATATGTCCCACAAAGGCTCCCCAAGAAAAAGATCAAAGGGTGACAAAATGTCAATTTATCGGATAAGAATTACAGAACAGAGAGTATTTGGGGCAATACACTATCCCACTACAAAACCGATGAAATAGAAAAACATGCAGCCCTCTAAAAATTTATTACTAAAAAACAAACAAAATTGGTTTGCAAAACCCCCAAATAAGCACGAAGAAGCCTTCTAGAATCTGGACCTCTCATAGCGTTGAAAAGTCCAGTACTCCAGCGCAATACAAAGCAAAACACTAAGCATGGATAAACCAGAAAATCCTCTTTAATATCCAGTCATACTAGTGGTAAGTATCAGAGCTTGGAGGGACCAACAGAGTAACAATACTAATATCCAATTAGGTAAGTAACTGAAGCCTAATGAAAATTGCAACAATTTGAAAGCATAAAATATAGATATCAAACAATGCAGTCTTACAGTAGCAAAACATCAACTCTCAAGTTCTAAAATATCCTTTGAAAGACTCTTAAATTCTTAACAATTGAAAATATTCCCTAATGAAGTTGTAGTGTAATAGCTGAGACTATGGTCCCCTATATCACACAATAATGTTCATAACAATCTTTACCCTCGTACTTACCTCATTAGATTATTTAAGAAAACTTCCTAATAACAAAAACACCGCTAGTGGGTCTCCCGTTGCCAGTCCCAAGCCTGGATAAAGGAGGAGGGTTTCGGTAGGCCACTAACAGCCAGTGTAAAACTTTGTCACATCCCATGAAATGAGCCAAACTGATATTTTCGTGGGAGTGTTCCCAACTCAGCGACGCGCTGCACTTCCTAGACCCGGGTGTAGTGATAAGTATGCAAGGGTTGCTAAGTCGTCGCCCGGAAGCGACGCGCCACATTGCCCAAGTGTGGTGTCAAATGATCAAGGGCATGCCAGATGGCGTTCCCTACTGAGCGATGCGCTGTACTTCACAGACGCGGGTGCAATGATAAGTATGCAAGGGTTGCTAGGTCGTCGCCCGGAAGCGACGCGCCACATTGCCCAAGTGTTGTGTCAAATGATCAAGGGCATGCTAGATGGCGTTCCCTACTGAGCGATGCGCTGTACTTCAAAGACGCGGGTGCAGTGATAAGTATGCAAGGGTTGCTAGGTCGTCGCCTGGAAGCGACGCGCCACATTGCCCAAGTGTGGTGTCAAATGATCAAGGGCATGCCAGATGGCGTTCCCTACTGAGCGATGCGCTGTACTTCACAGACGCGGGTGCAGTGACAAGTATGCAAGGGTTTCTAGGTCATCGCTCAGAAGCAACGCGCCACATTACCCAAGTGTGGTGTCACATGATCAAGGGCATGCCAGATGGCGTTCCCTACTGAGCGATGCGCTGTACTTCACAGACGCGGGTGCAGTGATAAGTATGCAAGGGTTGCTAGGTCGTCGCCCGGAAGCGACGCGCCACATTGCCCAAGTGTTGTGTCAAATGATCAAGGGCATGCTAGATGGCGTTCCCTACTGAGCGATGCGCTGTACTTCAAAGACGCGGGTGCAGTGATAAGTATGCAAAGGTTGTTAGGTCGTCGCCTGGAAGCGACGCGCCACATTGCCCAAGTGTGGTGTCAAATGATCAAGGGCATGCCAGATGGCGTTCCCTACTAAGCGATGCGCTGTACTTCACAGACGCGGGTGCAGTGATAAGTATGCAAGGGTTGCTAGGTCATCGCTCAGAAGCAACGCGCCACATTGCCCAAGTGTGGTGTCAAATGATCAAGGGCTTGCAGGTGGGGGCACGAGGGAGCGTGGTACTAGTGAGCGTGGTAGGAAGCAGGGGTGTGGATAAACAGGACCGGACTTGATCCAAACCTGTAGATTCAGGTCCGGTCCCGCTCTTTGAAATTCAAGGTTTCCGGTTCCAGTCCGGATTAGGTCCAAAACCAGGGTTTTTAGGTCCGGACCTGAAACCCGGAATATATAATTTTTTTTTTTTTTTTTTTTTTTTTTTTTTTTTGTTATATGAAATATGAAACCCTAAAATACACATACTCCAAGTCTCCAAGGAAACAACCGTTTCTCTCTCCCCAACACTCAAGTAAGTTGTTTCTCTCTCCTCTCCATTTTTCTTCTTCTTCTCCAAGTTCTCCAATAGTCTCATTATTCTTCTTCTTCTCCAACAGTCAAGCAGCGAGGTCCGAAACCACTCGGGATATCCTCCTGGGTATGGCCTCGGCCGCTTTCGCTTCGGATCTGAATATTCCAATCACAAATTTATCAATCACTTAGTATAATTAGCAATTCAAAAATCAGTTTTATAAGAAGGTGATGAAGAAACGATTGAAAAAACTTACTAACAGTGGTTAAAGGAGGTGCAGTTGAAGATGAAGTAGAAGGATTGCTGTTATTAGTTTATTACTAACTCTATTTAATTTTTCTATGTATTTTTTCGTTTTTTTAGTATTATTATCTGGTGCTTGTTGTTTTTTTGTTGTTTTGTCGTTGTTTTGAATTTTAGGGTTTTGTTGGAATTTGTCGGAACTCAATAATTCTTGCGATTATTCAATCAATTTTCCTCAATGTCGTTAGTCATTGCATCGAACCACCAGCGTCCGTCAATTGTTGCACCGGTACCTCTACCGTAACAGAGTAATAAGAAAGCAAACTGGATTGTAGATTAAGTAATTTTGTTATAATAAATGGATAGGAATAAGTGAAATTAAATTAAGTGAAAATACAAAATAGGTCTGTTTAGGTCCAAACCCGGACCGGACCTGGTTTATCAGGTCTGACCCGGAACCGAACCTGTTGAATCAGATCCGGTCTCCGGTCCTCAAATTTCACTAATTCGGGTCCCGGTCCCAACAGGTCCGGTCCGGTTTTGGACCGGTGCACAGCCTTAGTAGGAAGGAGCGGATGCGGAAGGACTCTAGTTTGCGGATTGGTTCTTGAAATGTGGGGTCTTCTACGGGAAAATCAGCAGAAGTGGTAGAAGTAATGAAGAGAAGACGGGGTAAACATTATGTGCCTCCAAGAGACAAGGTGGATAGGAGAAGGAGCTCGAGGCTTGGTTTTAGGTTATAAGGTGTGGTACGTTGGATAAGAAACGAGTCACGGGATTAGGAATGGTGGAGCTAGGAATGGAGTTGGTGTGATTCTTGTTGAGAGGTTGTCAAAAGAGGTAATCGAGGTCCATCTGAAGAATGATAGGTTGATAAGGGTGAAGTTGCTATATGGCAAGGAGATTGTGAATGTTATTAACGCTTACACTCCCCAAGTTGGTTTGGGTGCAGAAGAGAAACAACAATTTTGGGAGGATTTAGATGAGGTGGTACAGATGAGGAATTATATATATTGGAGGTGATTTCAATGGGCATGGTGGGGTGAGTCGAGATGGCTTCGAGAGGGTTCATGGAGGCTTTGGGTATGGGCAGAGGGACGCGGGTGGTGAGGCTATTATGGATTTTGCCCAATCATATGATTTAATTTTGGCTAATACTTGGTTTAAGAAGCGGGATTCGCACTTGATAACTTTTCGGAGTGGAGCAAATGCAACACAAATAGACTTCATGTTCACAAGTAGCATGAATAGACAAAGTTGCTTAAACTGCTAGGTCATTCTAGGAGAGAGTGTGGTCACCCAAAACCGGCTTTTGTTATGACTATTCGCTTGAAATAGAAGGCGAAGAAAAAAAGAAGACAAGAGGAGCCAAGGATAAGATGGGGGACTCTAAGAGATGCAAATGCTAAGAAGGTAATCAAGGAGGCGGATTGGGATAGAGAGGTGGATCCAGACATGAATTGGTTACGAATGAAGAACTATTTGATGAGAGTGGCCAAAGAGGTCTTAGGGGAATCAAGGGGGAGAACTTCAATGCAGCGAGATATTTCGTGGTGGAATGAAGAGGTGAAAGTAGTAATTAAGCAAAAAAGGGAATGCTATCAAGCCTTGGGAAAATGTAGGAGCGACGAAGCCTTTGTAGCGTATAAGGAGGCTAAGAGTAAGGCAAAGGCAGTTGTTCGCCAAGCGAAAGAAAAGGCTTATCAAGAGGTTTATAAAAAGCTATACTCCAAGGAGGGAGAAAAGATCATTTATAAGATGGCGAAGAGAAGATAAGAGGCAAGGAAGGATATTGCCATGGTAAAGTGTGTCAAAGATAAGAACCAAGTTATTCTAGTACAAGACGAGGACATCAGGTGGAAGGGGTACTTCGAAGAATTTTTTAATGAAAGTAATGGAGTAGTGACAGTAGATACCAGAGTGATGAAGAAATTAACATGGAGTATGTGCAGAGGATTAGGAGAGTAGAGGTAGAGATTGCACTGAAGAAGACGAAGCCTAAGAAGGCAGTTGGCCCTGATGATATACCGATAGAGGTGTGGAGGTGTTTGGCTAAGATTGGTATTGATTAGTTAACAGACCTCTTTAACAAGATATGGAGAACTACAAGGATCCCGCAAGATTGGAGGAAGAGCACCTTGGTCTCGGTCTATAAAAACAAAGGAGACGCTCAAGATTGTTCCAACTATCGAGGGATCAAGCTTATGTGCCACACTATGAAGTTGTGGGAAAGAGTGATTGAACATAGGTTGAGGGCATGCACAAGCATTTCGGATAACCAATTTGGTTTTATGCCAGGGAGATCCACTATGGAAGTAATCCATTTGATAAGACAAATGATGGGGTTTTATAGGGTAAAGAAGAAGGATCTCCATATGGTCTTTATTGATTTAGTAAAGGCATAGGACAGGGTGCCAAGAGAGGTTCTTTGGTGGGCAATGTTAAAGAAAGGTATCCCACTAAGGTACGTGGACCTAGTTAAGGATATGTATCGGGATGTGTCAACAAATGTAAGGACTTGTGGAGGGTTGACAAAAGATTTTCCTATTTCAATTGGATTGCATCAAGGGTCTGCGTTAAGCCCTTTCCTTTATTCAACGGTTCTAGATGAAGTTACTAGACCAATTCAAGATGAAATCCCCTGGTGTATGCTGTTTGCGGATGATATCGTTTTGGTGGATGAAACTAAAAATGGGGTTAATGCCAAGTTGGAACAATGGAGGCAAAGGTTGGAATCTAGAGGATTTAAGCTAAGTCGGAATAAGACTAAATATATGGTATGCCGCTTTGGTACTCAAAGGGGGACAAGCAATGAGGTGGTGAGTTTGGATGGAAAGGACTTGACCAAGAGCGAATGTTTTAAATATCATGGGTCGATCATCCAGAAAAATGGTGACATTGATCAAGACGTGGCCCACAGGATTAAATCGAGGTGGCTTAAGTGGAAAGCGGCCACGAGAGTGTTATGTGATCGAAACATTCCCTTACAGTTGAAGGGAAAATTTTACAGGACTGCCAAGACCAGTGTTGCTTTATGGTACAAAATGTTGGGCTTCTAAGAAGGCGCAAATTAAAAATATGGAGGTTACGGAAATGCGAATGTTAAGGTGGATATACGGGAGCACTCTAAGAGATAGAATCAGAAATGAAGTTATTCGCAAGAAGGTAGGTGTGGAAGGGATACAAACTAAGAGAAAAATCGTCTGTGTTAGTTTGGGCATGTTAGACGGAGACCCAAGGGTGCACCGGTAGGAAGAGTGGATGAGTGGGACCATGGAGGGGTTAAACGAAGGAGGGGGAGACCGAAAATGACTTGGTTGAAAGGAGTTAGGAAGGATATGAAGTATATGGATTTGCATGAGGATGAGACATTGGATTGTAAGGGATGGAGGAGGAGGATCTTTGTCGATGATTACGCGGAATAATTATATTTGGTTCATTTAGTCGACCCTTTCATGGGATTAAGGCTTTGATTGATTAATTGATTGAACATCCTAATAACTAAGTGTTGAAATCTCACATATCTGCTAACAGTTATTTTTTGCGGTTTTTTTTTTTTTTTTTAATCATTTCAGCATTTCTAGTTCTTTTCTTATCCTCATTGAACTCTAATTCACTACTAGAAATGTGGTCGTAGTAGAAAATTGTAAATTAAGAGGAGGACCAAAGTGTATTGTCACTAAAAAAAGCTTCTTAACTTTAATCTAGGACATGGACAGAAACAGTTGCGTCAAAAAATCTTTTATATGTTTCAGGGAGAGGAAACCTCCTAGTAAGCTACCTCCTCGTAAGCTAAAAAAAAAAAAAAAAAAGGTTTGAGACAGTTGGAAATTTCAGTTTAAAAAGTCATCCGTAGAGCAGTATTTGTATTTAAAAAGAAACAAACAAAATTCAATAAAATCTCCAATTATCTTCATAAGGAGCCAACCTGGCTTGCTCTAGAAAATAGCAAGATCGCAATATTGAATCATAGTTGTAATCACAACAGAGGTCACAATTACAAATGCCAGTTCATATAAGATCGTGGGTAATATGGCATGATTTATCAATCATATCAGTAATATCAGCTTTTTGTCAAATAATGCTTCTTCATAACTTGGAGAATAGTTTTTTTGTGTGGGTGCACAGTAAAAAACTGAAATAATCAAATAATTTATTTCCCCACCCACCACAGACTCTCATAATAAACTACGAAAAACAACTATAAATGAAAAGATGAAAGTATGAATCTACTATAGGTGATTAACTATCAATCCAAGTCATTGGATAACTCATGTATTGCGTACCATTTATCTCTTCTTTGATCCACCACTCCTTTAATCATTGCCAACCTCACTCAAGGTGAATTGATGCCAAGGCATGCCTTCGGTTTCCCACAACTCACATAATATTATAGCACATTCCAGATCCAGGGACATCTTAATAATAAACTGTTTTCTCCTTGAAGAAAAAGTGAGTATCTTAACATCTTTAGTTCTTCAAATGACAAGAAGTTCAATAATTTACTGATAGTGTAGAAACACTTTTTTTTTTTTTTTTTTAATCCGTCCCAAAGCACCCTAGAAAGACAAACAAGTATCATACCAATTACCAAGCTGTGAGAAATAGGTTCCAAAAGGCTTTATCTGCACAACCAGAATCTCTTCTTCTTCCATGACTTGGAATTTAAAGTACTAGACGGATATATAATGTCTCTGAAAAGTGTTATTAATCTGATGAATTTAGTTTAGGTTAAATGAACACAAATTTCTATCTCAGCCTATTCAACTCTTTCACGCAAGAGCATAAAATTCACCTCAATCATAGTTCAATGGCACAGAAGCAAACCAGGTCTTAGTAATTGATACAGGAAAAAAAAAATACCCCTAGCAGTGGGGACAAAGAAAGCAAACATTCCAGGCACATTTAAATTTGAGAGATCGGATAATAACAGTGCCATTACGCAAAAAGGATGGCAATTACTCTGTCAACGAGCATACCTATCTAAGATAGCTTTCATAAACCTCTTCCGGCTCCTGACAAAGGGTTGTAACTTTTGAATAATTTTGACTTGTGTTATTAGCCATTTCATGCAATAAAAAGGTTAGTTCAAAGTAATACTAGTTTTTTGAATGCCAAGGATAAAGATCGATTCAGATCTAAGATCACCCTTTTGCAATTCAGTATTATAATTAACACATGACATTCGCTTCTCTTTGACCTTCATCTACCCTACTTCAGTACTCATTTAAGTCATAAAGCCTTCATTACATCATCTAACTAGTAGAGATCGGATGATTATAACTTCAGAATTCAAGTAAAATAAAGCATAGCTTATTTTCAATCAATTTCGGATTGAAAGACTAACCTACCTTAAACTATTTAAAGATGTCTCTTATTTATCGTAAGAATCTGAGCTTCTTGCTAGCCAACAACAATGTTTAGCAACATAAGCACAAGTCTCCCTGACCGTGTGTCAATAAATGGGAATAGGGCAAGGCTTTCACTGATTCTAGATAACAAAAGACTGAATATCTGGATTTCTGTAGATTTATTAGCAGAATCTCACTGAAGAGTTAAGTGCCAAAAAACATACCCATCAACAATACTCAATACCGATAACAAAACTGCAGCTGCAGCTGCAGCTGCAGCCCTAGCCCTGCCATCCCTTCCCCTGCAATCCATGCATCCCAAGCCATGCCCTATCCTTGTTTCCAGCGCCCATGACAACAAACAAACCCTTACACAAACGCAGCAGCAGTCCTAGTCTAACCTTCAATCGCACTCGCAAGCACCCACACTGCTGCTCGCTGCAACCCACATGCAGCGCTGCGTCTCCTTCATTATCTCCTTGCTGCACACCTGCATAAATAGCCCACACCAACATTGCAGCCCAAACGCAGCTCTCTCTCATGCAAAAATCAGTCCTGCCTCACCTCGCTGCGCCTTATACTCGCTACTTTCCCTCACTAACAGCACAACAACAGTAACAACACAGAGCCACTTCCTCTCTGCTACCTGCACCTCGCCTCACCTCATGCACACGGAGCAACATATAGCAACAGCAGTGAAGCAACAGCAATAGCTAGCCCTTGCACGACCACTCGTGCAAGTTTGCAATAATAAACATAGAACTATGAAACTAAAGGTAAGGAATAAAGCTACAAGGTCATTGTTGTTGGTATACAAAAACCTAAAAAGCATCATGCAATCACCTATAAAATAACAACTAAGCTCCTGAAGCTGACTCAATGACTCACAGTACATTATCTACAGCAGGATTTTTTTAACCACATTGAGTTCAACATTAATTACACCCAGTACTTCACAAAAGGACATCATATTATTGACAATTCATACAACATCAGTATCTGCTATGAACAGCACTGTAGTAAATAAGGAAATAGCAACATCTCATGTTAAAATAACCACTAAGGATAGCAAAAAACCAAAAAATACTGGAAATTGAGGAATGAAGGCAGTAAGCAAAAAACCCATTTGAATAAATGCAGAAAAAAGAAGAAAGAAAGAAAGATAGAACTTACAGGAGGAAAGCAACGGGTACCAAGATGTTTGGGAGGTGGGGTGATTTCAATAACTTTATAGGCTTGCTTTTGATCCCTTTCTCTTTCTCTTTTCTTGCAAACTATAAATGGAACCTGTGCCTGAAATTCACAGATAAATCAATGGGAATTCCTAACAATTTCATTCAAAGGAGTTCAGTTCAATTAGCTAAAGCTCAGACCTTCTGCAATGGAGCTAAGCTGGACCACCTCATTCTGTTAGGATTCCAGAAAATAATCAATCCGTTTGGATAGAAAGGTGAATGCTGGAAAGCCACAGAAAATGGTAAAATGTCTCGATTATTTGTTTGTCAAAGCCTCAAAGGGGGGCACAAGGAAATTGGTAAATGTCTTATAAAACAACACATACTCTGTGGGCACTGTACTATTGTAGCTCTCATCCGTAATGAATGGAGGTAGGGCCGAGGGGTGTCAATTCGGATAACCGGACGAAGTTTAGATTGATCCACGACGGCCTGGTCTGTACGATTCAAGGTTACCCTTTTAACCCGCCTCGGTTTGGGTCGGGTCAAAATTCGTTGAGCCAATGTCGGGTGTAGGTCGGTTCAACTTCAGATCGTTTCATATTCGGTTTGGATAAATTCGTTCGAGTTCAAGACAGATTTGATCGGGTTAATTTCGAGTCATATGACTTTGGCTTTGGTTGATTTTGGTTCGGTTAGGTTCGGTTCAGTTTGATTAGGATAAGCTTGATTCAGTATTGGGTCAATTCCTATTCAGATCTATTTCGAGGTTTTTGGAATCCCTCGGGATACAGGTCTTGATTATAGCCAGAGGGTTGCGGACACCTACAAAACAACGAATATTCCGTTTGACGGAATATTTCGCCTCTGACAATAAAGTTATTGATCAGAAAACGAAATAATTTAGAGAGAGAAAATAGAGAGAAGTTGGAGCAAATTGCTTATGCAATAAATGAAATGTCTCCATCCCCCCCTCCCATCATAAATGATTGGGGTATTTATAGGGGTGGGAGTGTGTGCCATCTAGGGTTTGGTGACCTAGAATGGTGTGCTCTAAATGACGGTGCAATCAGGTAAGGACAAGTGTCCTTTGGGGGTGTCGTTTTAGCGCCTTTCTCGGGATTTGGGTCTCTTGATGTAAGGAGGTCTTTCTCTCATTCAGGTGCTCTCTTGTTTGCCACATGTCATCTTCCTATTGGGACACGAGTCACCCTGTTATTGGGCTACGTGTCTCTATAGGATTGGACCACGTGTCAGTGGTATTTTTACTCTAAACATTTGCCCCTCAAAGGGGGTGGCTCGTACCATACAGGCCACCTCCTCTGATCTTCACTCGTCCAGGGTCGTTCGAGTATCGGGCTGATGGAGCATTGTTAAAAAGATACGGACTGTACCGTCCGTCTGGTCATGGGATTATCCATTTAGGCTAAATTCCTTAGTCGGTCCTCCTGGTTTCATTGGTGGACTTAAGTCTTGAAATCAGTCGGACGGATGGTGCCACCTGATATCAGGTGGGACACCTGTTCCGTATTTCTCGGGCCAGTGGCTTGAAGTTGCTGACCTGGCCGTCTATTTTGACGCGTCGTTTAGGCAACTGTACGTCTTCCCCGTCTATATTGATGGGAAGGTTAAATTAACAGTTTGGGCTTCTAGGTTAATTTTTCAAAAAATAACTCTTTGAGCTTCTAGGCGGGAAAAGCGATTTTACCATTTTGCCCCCATAAATTTGCCTATAAATATGACTTTTTGACTTCATTTTGTCACTTTGGAACTTTGCGAATTTTAGAGAGAAGTCAGAGCTTTTTAGAGAGAGAAAGTGTTTTCCCCTCACATCACCAAGAGCTCCTCCGTGTCTTAGAACTTTCCATTCGAGTTTATTACGTTTTCCGATCAACCTTCAAGATCTTCAAAGTCTTCCAAAGTTTGCTACTCGTACAGAGGTAACCGTCTACTTTTCTTTACTTTTTCCTTTTTTTTCATAATTGTTTTTTTTCAAACACAAACTGGCATAATTCTTGGCTTCGTTCATTTCTCCTCATGAGGTCGGCCGTTCGCCTGGGACTGAGGAGTCTAGAGTGGAAGGAGACGATTCCTCCTCTCTTTGGAGTGGGTCCATTTGAAGTGTGTACCAAATCACCCCCACCTATTATTTTCTGTTCCTGTAGTCGAACATGGTGTGTACGAGATAGACGTACGAGCGTGGGTCCTCTAGAAATCCAGACAGCAGTATGGTGGATCCCCTAGTCCTTTTTGACCCCAGTAACACGGACGGGTAGAGTGGTGGCGCCACAGTTAGTGGTAGTGCCTGTTCTGTATTGGAGGTGACCCCCTCCTTTTCTGAGGGAGGCACTTCTTCTCAAACCTCTTCTAGGGAGGCGTTCGGGCAAGATCTGGTAAAACGCCTCTCCCAATATACCAGCTCGATCCTGATACCGTTCGAGCTGCCATTTTCTAGAGGAATCCTTCGACAAATTAGGTGGACGCTAGGTCCGACCAAAATCCCCAACAACCCTTGATAGGTTGTCATACACTTGTCAAAAATAAATTCCTAACAAAACCAGCTTACAATGTAGTAGGGTAAGTAGGGTCGAATCCACAGGGAGATGATATTCAATCTAGCTTTCAAGGTATGGAGAAATTAAATTATGTCACGAAATTTGGATTAAAATAAATTCTAATTTAAAATAAGAATAAAACAATTAATAAAAAGACTTAGGGTTATGGTTCACCATGTTTATAGTTCTAAATCTATCAAATATCAATAACAATTCAATCAATCAATTATCTAGAGCAATTCCTAAGCCTACGGTCGGGTCTTAACGCTCTCAATTCAATATGTGTAGTTCGGTCGCTAACATACATAGAATTGCTAATTGTAGGTAAGCCTCTAAAAGTAAGATATTTTGATTCAAACTCTTATAAACAATAATTAATCAAACAATTGATCAGGTTGCAAGATTAACAATAAAACACTATCAATTAGATAAATCAATAATCAAAATATTAATAACATCAATCAAGATTCATTATATAAACATGGATTCCCAAACCCTAGAAATTAAATTACTCAAACATGAAATAAATAAGAAATATAAATAAATACCTTAATGAATTGAAATAATAAATTCAAGAATTATATATGGAAGAATCCATGGAGATGCCATGAAAAACTAGGGTTCAAGAGAAAACCAACGAATGTAAGAGGTAAAAAATGGCATGAGGGAAAATAATATCCCTTAATCATTTATATTATCCTAAACCTAAATAAAATAGAAAAATAAAAATAATAAAAGGAGTTTAATGATTGGTCGAATTAAAGAGTCATAGTTGATGTAGGATTTCTCATACTTTGTGCGCACACCCCACATCGGGCGATGGTCAGACGAGCTACATTAGGGGTTTGACCAGAGGGCGTTGGTTTTCCATCGCCTAAGAAGCTCACGCTCGAGCGTATAGCATTTCCATCGCCCGATGGCTGGGGGATGGGTTGGCAACTTCGCAGGGTCAACTTCGGAGAGCCATATCTCGAGATCTAAAAATCTTATAGGGACATGGTGACCTATCAATAGAAATCTCTTTAAGTCTAGTTTCCAACGCAATTTGAATCGCTTCGATCCAATTAGTAGAACTCAAGTTATGATCAAAGAGTGACCAAAGTTTTGTTTTGACACTTCGTTCATCATCGTTTAACTCGTTTTAAACTCAAATTCAATCCCGAAAAGTGCATAACAATCCTTGTGGATGCTATTCATTCCTCATGTACACACTAATCAAAATCGACATCTACGAGCATGGGATCTTCGATTAATAAACTCAATTCATCGGCTTCCATCCAAATATCATCCGAATCAACTCTAAACACTTTGAAAGCGCCAAATGACTATGAAATCACCTGAAATATTAAGAAAAACACAAATGGAGCGTAATAGAGTACAAAACAAATAACTTATGAATTTGCAACCTAAAAAGCGACAAAAAGACCTAAAAAGAAACTATAAACTTAGCATAAACGTGCCAATAAACTCTATATAAATATGATTCATCAACCCTCAATTCAAACTACCAGGTCTACTAAGCTCAGGATTGGAATTCATATCTCTGAGCCATCCGATCTGCCCACTCGTAACGCTCCTACTTCAGGAAATCAGACGGACGCTAGAGTGAAGAAAGATAAGGGTAAAAAACCCTTGGTGCCTGAAGGCACCATTGTTATTAAAGTCGACCAAGGCTCCAAGGGAGGGAGATCAGGCGAGGCTGCTACCTGGGACACATTGTTTTCCTCTAAGTTCGGCTCGGCCAAGGCCCCTGAACCCTAGGCCACCAAACAAGATGCTGAGAATCCGGACGCCGGTCAAGCGACAGAAGAGGAAACCGCCGAAAATTTTAAGGACCCATACGCCTTTGCAGTTGGCGACGTTGCCCTTGGCTTCTTACACCATAAATTTAAGGAATCCAGAGAACTCCTCCAGCTTGGAGAAGGTTACCAGATCATGGCGCTAAGCCGCTCATACTCGGTGGCCGACTTGGAAGGTAGGAGGCAAAGGAAGAAATTCTTCAACGTCTACTATGCCGCCTTGGAAATAGGCCTTTGCTTCCCCTTACATCCATTCATTCTTGCTCTGCTGGACGAATACAACATTGCAATTTTCCAGCAGGTGCCGAACAGCTGGGTAAACATTTTTGGTTATCTGGTAACGTGCCTTCGGCAAGGCATCAAGCCAGACGTCCCAATTTTTTGTGAGATGCACTCAATGGTCCGGATGGATTCTGAGACGGATGGCTGGTTTATACTAAGCACTCAGAAAGAGTATACGGTGATTCTACACAGGCTGTCAAAGTGGCGCGATTGAAAGCACATATTCTACTGCATTAGAACCGACAACGAAGAATTCAACCTGCGGATGAATTTCTTTAATGCCAAGTCTATCTAGCTCGGACATGGGGTGCACAAACCCACTAAGCCGCTCGTCTACCACGACAACGATTTTCAACTTGAATAATATAAGGTCAAGAAGGTGGTCAGGAATAGGAAGTCTATCATTGTGCCGTCCATTTGGATCCCATTGGCCGACTGGCTTAGGAACCCGGTATTCATGTCGACCTGCGACTTATACCGGAACTACCCTCAAGGTCTTGTGACTTGCTCGTTCGAATGCTTATACGACTTGAAAATATTCTAACACTTCTGTTTTCTTTATCAGACGAAGCTCTCGCAATGTTGGACCTTGAACAGAAAGAAGAGACCAACACGTCCGAGTTCGACTATGTGCGTTACAAAGTCTGCCAGCCGCAGTACAACCAGGCCAAGGAGGTACTGATAATTTTCTCTCTCTCTCTCTCTTTTTTTTTTTTTTTTGCCGAGCTGGTATGTTGGGAAGGGGATCCTTCCCTACTTTACTTGGATGTAGCTCTCTTTATCATGATGCCAAATTGGTATGTTGGGAAGGGTGTCCTCAATTTTACTCGAAAGCAGCTCTCTTTATCATGATGCCAAACTGGTATATTGGGAAGGGTGTCCTTCTCAATTTTACTTAGACACAACATTCTTTAACATGATGCCAAGTTGGTATGTTGGGAAGGGTGTCCTTCTCAATTTTACTCAGACGATGTTTCTTACTTTGGCTTTCTGTTCCATTTAGGCGTCCACTCCCACTCCTAGGGCGAAGAGGAAGCATTCGACTTCTGCTTCCAAGGACGGTCAGCCACCGAAGTCTAGGAAGACAACAGCCTCAAAGGCTAAGTCTTCCCCGTAATTGGCCAAGACCTAGCTGCAGACTACTTCAAAGCAGTCTAAAGGAGAGCAACCCCAGCTGATATCTAGTGGGGTTTCCAAGTCCGTGGAGCCGCAAACTAAGGCAGTGAACGATGAATCCGCCCTCATGGGCGAAGGGGGTAAGTCGTCCTCATCCAAAACGACCGGAAACATAGCCTCGACTCCGCATGTCAAGGTAATTGACAAATTTGAGTTGCAGAAGGATGCCACTCAGTTGACCGAAGAGCAGCTCGGTCGTACTCAAGAAGTAAGGGATCAGCCGCTGCCCCCTCACTCGGCGGCATTCAACATGCTATCCCCTCCATCCTTTGCAAACGCTATATAAGACATAAGAATGCGTATTAACTTTGTTTTGATAGATTGTTTTAACAATTTAACTTCTTTTCATGGTTGGCACAGATATAGCCGAGGAGATGAATATGAATCCACTTGGTCAGTCGGGTACCGCCGTTGACCGGAAGGCCATGCTCAAGGCCGTCCCTAAGGAGCAGCTGGAGAAGTTTCGCGGAATTGATGAGGGCTTCCTCGGTCCCATGATCAACTGTAGCGCTGAGGTAACCGCAATTTGCCTTAGCGTCAATACTTAGCTTTATTTTTATACTTTTCTCTAATTCATTTCCGTCCGAATATAGATCTTCCTTAGGCTCAGTGCTTTCTTGGGCTGGAAGGCCTAAGAGAATGAGAAGATCAGGGAGGCCTAGGCCGAAATAAGAAAGATCTCTGATGAAAATACTGAAACAATTGCTATGTAGGAGATTCGACAAAGAACAACCATCAATGTGCTATCAGAGTAGTCGGCTCGGCAGAACGAGGACAGCGTTAAAATGGGGGATACTCTTAAGCAAGAGCGACAAGCTCAGGAGGCTCTTAAAAAAGAGAAGGAAGAGGTCGAAGCCAATGCTTCTTAGTGGAAAAAGGGCTTTAAAGCCTCACAGAAGCTAAAGGCTGAGCTGAACTCTACCTTCCAAGCTCTTCAGGCGGCCGTGGACCAAGTGGACTCCCTCAAGCTTGAGGTTGAGCGTTTGAACAAGTCCATTGTGGACTTGTCTGAGCAACTAATGAGTGTCATTTATGGCACTCATATGGTAGTATTTTAGGACGTTTTCCTTCTATTTTATAGCATTTCTCTTTAAATAATGCCTTAGTTTTGTTCATTTATGCTTTAGTTTCTTCGTTTTTGTTATTTTGTGCTTTCTTATGATTTAAGGGTATTTTCGTGGCTTTTCTACTCTACTCGCTTCACTTTCTTTTATTGTAGGTCTTGTTCGGGGCTCGAGGTTTATCTTAGAAGATTCTCCAAATCTTTTGGATGCTCGGGACAAGATCTCATACCATTCAGATGCCTAAGGATCAATTTAAGGACCAAGTTCCTACTTAAGGCCTTGCGTTCTCGTCCACGCTCTCATCGCATACTCCGGTCATGAACACGCAAAGTCTGAGTTTTGAAGGCTGCCCCCCTCGTGAGCATCATGTGAGAGCGTCGATAAGGATGATGCTCGTGAGCACGAAGACCAAGCCATGGCCGAGGGTTTTGTTGCTTCGAGTTGGTGCGCGCGCGCGACCAGGCGACTATGAGCATCACATACCCTCTTGCGCACGCGCAGACTCCTTGCGCGTGAGCGCGGCAGGGTGGCCGAGCCTAATTCTTTACTTATGATATATACTTTATTTCCTTCTATTTTTTGGGCATAATGTTTTCGCTAGTACATTTTGATATTTTCCAAATTTAGTTAGTGCTAAGTAGAGAGAGAAACACTTGGATACTTGATTTGTACTTTAAATTACTTCAATCAAGCTTGGATTTCCCCTTAATCAATGATATTTAGTGAGATTTCTTTCCTTAATTATACTCTTTTGGTTTGATTTTAGTTTTGATCGTGGATTATTGTTTGATTTAGTTTAATTTCTTGATTAGTTTCTTAATCACTTTATTTTCTCATTGATTAGTTGAATAAGATGATGATCATGATTATCTTTGTTATGTTTTTTCAATTCATGATGATTAGTGAGTAGATTTCTTAGCTAGGGTGAAGGGGAAGCATGTTTGATTGGAAGTTTGATGTTGATTTGGGGATTTTGATCAATATATTGTTGTAATTAAATTGATTGATGAATTTGTGCATGTGTTTAGCATAATAGGATTGATCAACCTAGAATTCTAAACTTGATTACATTGGTGATCTTGATGACATGACCACTTGATTTGAGATTGTTAATTTTCATCTTGTTTGATTTGTGATTCTATTAATTTGCTATCCATAGAGGAAACCTAGCTTGACAATTAGTCTAGATAGCCTTTTGAACACTTTAAATGCATTTATCATTAGTCCTTGCAACACTTATTGGCTCAATTCACCCCCAAATTGACACCTTTATCATGATTTCATGTGGAACCTAATCCCTAGCATCTTTGTGATTGATTTTCCTATATTATTTTCTTTGTTTGATTAGCTTGCTTGACTGCACACTCATACACTTTTTTCGAAGTAGGTTAACATATAGACTATAGTGATTGACCCTCCATTCCTCGTGGATCGACTTGGACTTGCCCCTATACTAGGAGTAGATTTGGTTTATAAATTTGGTTGACTTGGGAAGATTAGCCTAACGACCCTAGTTTCACCCTTTGTCAAATGGCGCCGTTGCCAGGGAATGGCGTAGTTGTTTGCTATAGTTGTTGATCTACTTCACTCTATTTGAAAATACAAAAAGATTTTCCTCTTTAGGCTACATTTGTAAGCGTTTTACTAATATTTTCATTGAGGTTTTTGCATGCATAGTTCTCGTTCTCGCTCACTTGTTCCTATAGACTCGGAAATTGAGAGATTAATCTCTATACTACGAGTTGCTTCAAGATCTTTGATCCCCAATTCATCAAGACAAGAGGGTGAACAAGAGTTTGAAATAACAAGCATGGGAGAAAATGCAAGAGTAGCCTTAAAGGAGTTGGGTATTCCCGGAGCCTATAAGTTTGAAAGTGGCATTGCACCACCTACCACTTCGGCCAATGATTACCAAATTTGACTGGCCATGATAACGTTGATTTAAAGAAGAAAATTTAATGGAGCTAAGCATGAGAGCCCCCTAAATCATCTTAAGGAATTTGAGAAATATTGTAACACAAATAAGGTTAATGGTGTGAATCAAGAGTTCATTCGCCTAAAGCTCTTCCCCTTCTCACTCATGGGGAGGGCTTTAGAATGGTTGGATAAGGAGGTGAAGCCAAACTCGCTTAGGACTTGGGATGAGGTTACTAAGGAATTTCTATCTCGATTCTACTCCCAAAAGAAGACGACAGAAGCTAGGGCCCTTATCCAAAGCTTCAAGCAAAGGTCTAATGAGAGTCTCTATGAGGCTTGGGAGAGGTACAATGAGTACCAAAGAGAGTGTTCTCATCATGGGATCCCAACTTATCAAATAACTCAAATCTCTATGGAGGCTTGAGCCCTCAAGGCAGGTCTTGTCTTTATGCGGGCGCCGGAGGCCCTATTATGAATCGAATGGAGGAAGAAGTTATTGATATCATTGAAGATGTAGTGAGGCATTACATAAATTAGCACGATTGTGATAGGGAGTTGACTAGCAAGAGTAGCTCCTCAGTGTGTTGGGTTTCGTTGTGACCCACACTACGCGGAAAGAAACTCGCCAAGACCCGCCCCCATAATCAAAGCAATTAATCAAGCAAAACATAATTAAACACAAGAAAGGATAAAAGATTATACCTTAGACGCGTGCTTCGCTCAATAATGAGCTCTTACTTGAACCTCGAAAACACGAGGCCTCCGACGGGATCGTACCCTCGAACCCGACCCGAGCGTCCTAAGTCTCGAAGGTTAGTCGAGACTCGGACAATTAAAACTATGATTTTTACGAATCAAGGTTTACTCAAATCAAGAGTTGCCTTTTAATTCCACTCAAGGTTGTGTCTTCCCAATACCCATGCCTTTGGTATTTATAGGGAAGAGCACCCTTGATTTCCAATCTCCCATCAATGTGGGAGAGTTGGTAAAATCAACAATTTATTTAATTCCAAATTAAATAAATAATCAACTTAATCACATTGCGACAAGTGGCATGATCATGTGCAAAGGAGTAGTGCCCAAGGTTAGGTGGGGGACCATATGCCTTGCTCCCCGAGGGTGGATTTGGTCCCCACACCACTCCACAAAACCGACATGTGGTTGCTGGTCTGGCAGCGAGCTAGCGTGCCAGCTAGCGCTGCCAGCTAGCATTGCCCAGCATCCTAGCTAGCCAGTGCGTGCTGGTGCTTTGTGCTAGCGCCTAGCGGTGCTAGCACATCGTGCTGGCGCTGGCCCCAGCAGCCCACGCACTTGCTAGCAGTGCACATCCCACGCATCCCCGTTGCACCTTTCGCACACGCACATGCCTCGCACCATACGCACCTGCCTCGCACCATACGCCTAAGCCTCGCACGCATTGCTAGCCCAACCAGCGAGCCTACGCAGGCAAGGGCCTAGCAGGCGTGTTGGGCGATGCTGCCAGGCACCCTCGCACTAGCACACACGCTAGTGCCTAGCACTACTATGGCCGTGCTTGGTGCGAGGCACGCACACACACATGCACATGCGCCAGTGCCTAGCATTGCGATGGCTGTGCTTGGTGCGTGTGTGGCCCCGCCATATGCACCCAGGCATCCAGGAAAGCACGCTGATGTGCTGCGATGGGATGCCTAGTGCCCCTGGTGCGCTTAGTGCTTAGGATGGTCAGCGATAGTGCCAGGCATCATGCAAGGGTTGCGAAAACGCCTAGGCACTCATGCCTCGCCTAGCACACCATGGTGCTCCTAGTACACACATGGTGCTCCTAGGCTTGCGATGAGCTAGCCTAGCCTAGCTAGGGCTACGCTCATACTTGTTGCTTGTGATTTTGCGGCGCTTGGTCTCGACGCCCTAGGCTCGATATCTGACGTCTGTATTTGTAAAACTCTTTCAACTCATTAAATCCTTCGGGTTTATTCGTCGTCTCGGATAGGTTGTTCGATTGGGTTCGACCTGAAGGGTTCAGTTAAGATTAAGCTGTAATATTAATTATACCTTAATATTATTGATCGGAAGCGGCCTCCACCTAGGCATTCCGATCACTTGACCTTACTTAAAAATTAGCTCTGTAATAATTCTGAACCCTCTATCAGAATAATACACTTGTTGGAAGGACACCATTCCTTTCAATCTCCCACTTGTCCTTCCGTAGAAGTGTGCATATAGTGTATAGCCCATTTTCTATGTCACTTAATGTCTCTTCGTGAACTATAAGGTAAGATTCATTGTCATCCTTATTACGTTCAAAAGTGTTTCTCGATCTCCGAGTTCGACTGTCAATAAACAGATGATTTCTAAAATCCATCTGAGCACGACCATGCATTTTCACAGTCTCGCTCTTCGAGCGGCCTTTTAAACAACAAAGACATATTCCTTATTTTTGTTAGGGGGACTTTCCTAGTCTTGAATTGTAAGTTTCTCTTACTAAGAGGACCTAATCTCCCGAGTGTTCCCGTTATGATCCCCAATTACGGCAGACGTTAGGCAACATCAAAATGACTAGTTCTCAAACAAGAAAACTTCACAATACTCATGGTCGAGGAAACGAGTTCCGATAGCTATAATGAGAAATGTACTTATGAAAATTTTGAATCTCTTAAAGTACTCTCATAGGTCGATCCAGTGCAGTTCTAAACTGGCACCTGTGCAAATGATTTATGACCATCATGTCCTTGCAGCACAAGAAACGGTGCTGTAAATCATACTACACACTAACCTCTGGTGGTCATCAATCTTCCATCATTTAGATGACCTCGATTAGGGATAATTTTCGATTTAAATACTTAATGTTCACTTAACAGGTGTTTCTTTATCCAAGACATGGTCTTGATACCCTGTTTTGAATATTTCCATAAATCGAATGGACTCATTATTTAATTCTAAACCACAATTAAATAGTAATGGAGTGAATGATAATCTTGCACAAAATTATTTACTCCATAAATGAATTGTTTCAATACAATGTCTTACATTAAAACAACCAGTTTAATTAAAACACATGTACAGGGAATTTCAAAGCCAATCTCCAATGTGCTTGATTCCCATTGCCTCAACGTGCTTGTTGTGTTTCACTTGAGGCAAAGGTTTAGTCAAAGGATTGGCCACATTATCATCCGTGCCGATCTTGCAAATTCTGATTTCACCTTCGGATTTCCATTCCCTTATCATGTGAAATTGCCTTTGGACATGTTTGACCTTCTGGTGTTTTCTTGGCTCCCTGGCCTGAGCGATAGCACCATTGTTGTCACAGTAGAGATCTATCGGACCCTTGATGGAGGGTACAACACCAAGTTCACTGACAAACTTTCGAATCCAAACAGCCTCCTCATCAGCTTCCGAAGCAGCCGAGTATTCGGCTTCAGTTGTAAAGTCTGCAGTTGTGCTCTGCTTGCCACTCTTCCAGCTAAATGCTCCATCATTTAGGCAAAATATAAACCCTGACTTTGACTTGAAGTCGTCTCTGTCAGTCTGGAAGCTAGCGTCGGTGTAACCTTCAACAACCAGATCTTTGTGGCCACCATTAACCAGGAATTTATCCTTGTTCCTTTTCAGGTACTTCAGGATATTCTTGGCCGCAGTGCAATGCGCCTCTCCTGGGTTTTATTGGTATCGGCTCATAGCACTCAAGGCATACGAGATATCTAGCCTGGTACATATCATTGGCATACATGATCGACCCAATTAGCGAAGCATATGGAATCTGATTCATTCTCTCTCGCTCAACAGGTGTCTGTGGACACTATTTCTTGCTGAGAGTTACGCAATGGGACATGGGTAGATGCCCTCTCTTGGCATTCTCCATGTTGAATCGTGCTAGTACTTTATCAATGTAAGTACTCTGGCTCAATCCAATCATCCTCCTAGATCTATCCCTGTAGATCTTGATGACCCATATGTACCGTGCCTCTCCTAAGTCCTTCATTGAAAAGCACTTTCCCAACCAGCCCTTTACGGACTCTAGTAATTTTGTGCTGTTTCCAATGAGCAGTATGTTATCGACATATAGGACTAAGAATGCGATGTCACTCCCACTGACCTTCTTGTATAAACAAGATTCATCTGGATTATTGATAAAGCCAAACTTGCTGATGGCTTCATCAAATCCCAGATTCCAACTCCTGCTGGCATGCTTTAGTCTATAAATGGACTTCTTAAGCTTGCAAACCTTTCCCGCGTTACTCGGATCGACAAAACCTTCTGGCTGTGTCATGTACACAGTTTCTTCAGAAATCCCATTTAGGAAGGCGGTTTTGACATCCATTTGCCATATTTCATAATCGTAATATACAACAATCGCTAGAATAATCCGGACAGACTTTAGCATTGCAACTGGTGAAAAAGTTCCATCATAGTCAATCCTGTGGACTTGCCTATAACCTTTCGCCACCAGTCTAGCCTTGTATATCGGTACATTTCCATCCTTGTCTGTCTTCAACTTGAAGATCCATTTGCATCCAATGGGTATGTAACCCTCGGGCAAATTCACCAAGTCCTAGACTTGATTTTCAGACATGGAGTCCATCTCGGATCTCATGGCCGCTTGCCATTTTGCAGAGTAGGGGCTCGTCATAGCTTGCTTGTAATTCGCTTGCTCATCTCCATCCATAACTAGGATGTCTTGATCATCGGTTAAGACAATACCAAGGTATCTGTCTGGTTAAGATCTTTGCCGTTGCGACCTACGAAGGGTAATAGGTTGAGCATTTACATTGTCTGTTTGATTCTGACCAATCTTCCCAGCTGCTTCCAAAGCAATTAGATTGTCCGTTTTATCGGGTTGACATTGTTGCTCGTCCTCTTGAACTTTGTCGAGTTCGATATTTCTCCCACTTATCATTTTGGAAAGGTGTTCCTTCTCCAAAAAGACACCATCACGAGCAACAAACACTTTGTTCTTGGATTTATTAGAAGTAATACCCTTTGGTTTCTTTTGGATATCCCACAAAAAAACACTTATTTGATTTGGGGTGAAGTTTGTCCGAAATTAATCGCTTGACATATGCTTCGCATCACCAAATCTTGAGAAAAGACAACCTAGGAGGCTTCTTAGTCCATAATTCATATGGAGTCTTTTCAACAGCTTTTGACGGAGCGCGGTTCAGTGTTAGTGCCGCGGTTTGTATCGCATGTTCCCAGAAAGAGATAGGAAGTTCACTAAGACCCATCATTGATCGAACCATGTCTAACAAGGTTCGGATACTCCGTTCCATTGAGGAGTTCCGGGAGGCGTCAACTCTGAAAGAATACCATTTTCTTTCAAGTGATCGTCGAATTCATGGCTCAAATATTTGCCACCTCGATCCGATCGGAGTGCTTTAATTTTCTTGCCAAGTTGATTCTCAGGTTCTTTCTGAAATTCTTTGAATTTCTCAAAGGATTCAGATTTATTCGACATTAAGTAGATATAGCCATATCTACTAAAATTGTCGGTGAAGGTGATGAAATATTAGTAACCTAGTCTTGCGGGTGTACTCATTGGTCCACATACATCCGTGTGTATTAGACCTAATAAGTCACTTGCCCTTTCCCCCAGCTTGGAGAATGGTTGTTTTATCATCTTGCCTAATAGACATCCTTCACAATTTTCAAACAACTCCAAGTGGTATCATCTTTTGTCTAATCATATGTAAAAACATGCAATTTCCATTTGAACATATATTTGCAAGACAATTTTTGAAACAACTATTGTCAAAGTCTTACATTCAAAATTACCTAGGTGTCCAACACCATAGATCATAGTATGTTCAAAAGGCATGAAAAACTAAGATTAGTTTAATTACATGTCATAAACAAAATAGTGCATGCAAGCACGACCGAAAAACCATCTTCGTCGTCTACTTGTCCATGCACCAACACTTGTTAAGCTTCTCACTTGGTCCCTAAAAAGGCAACATAAAGTGAATCATACTTGGTATCCAATACCTATGATAAGCTTAATTCACAAGTGTTTAGGAAGATACCTGAGGCAGATGCTCCATTCCTTTCCTCTTCTTCCTTAAAGAGCTTGCATTCTCTTTTGTAGTGGCCTTGCCCACCACAATAGAAGCAACGCATCTTCTCCTTGACCTTCTTGAACTCCCTTCTCCTTGCTCTTAGGGGCCTCTCAGTCATTCCACATGCGGTGGCTCAGCTGAGTAGTTGCACCACCTCCATTAAGGAGTGTGTCTCCTTTCCTGCAGCTATATGCACTTTAAGTACATCATAGCGCGAGTGGAGCGAAGCAAGCAAGATATGCCCCGCCATCTCATCCTCCAATGAGATTCCGAGAAGATGCATCTGTTTGAAGAGCCTAGTCATTCCAAGCACATAAGGTCGGAGGGGCATGCCAGGTCTCAATTTTGCATTGTAGACCTTGGTCCAAAGCCGACGCCTTTCCTTAGCAGGCCATCTCACGTTTGGTAGCTTTATCCTAATGTTTGAGAGTGACCTAGTCAAGTCAAACATGAGTCCATCAAAGTTGCCATTGTCACTCTTGGTGACTCTTACATTGACAACGTCCTCAAGTGCTTTGAGGAACATGTCCGGAAGGTAGGAGGAAAGAGTTTTCTTCCAATCTTCCGTGATGGAATTTGCCATAAGTTGTGAGACATTTTTGCAATTGGAAGACCATTCTTCATGAGCCTCATCGGTCATGATCCCTTTGGCAAAGAAGCTTGGAATGGGAGTATCAAGAGTATACTCCAAGGAACAATTCCGGAGAGTTCTTCTGAGTTCCTCTTCCCATTCCTTGAAGTTAACCAAGTTTAATAAAAGGACAACTTTTTTGGGAGTTTCGGGCACATTTGGTTGTTGTTTGAGTTACTTGCAGACATTGTTCAATAATTGAAAGAATTTGAAATGAAAAATCATTCGTAATCTATTAAGTTGAAATTTAAAAGCGTTCATGCATATTTTCAATCTTATTGAGCATTTTATCCACGCATTTATAAAATTGTCTCTTTTAGGCGAGAATAAAATGATTCCGAGATTCCAAAGATCAAGAAATGGTTAAGCATGCTTTGGCTTGTATTAATCATTAAATATCTTACGGTAAGAAATCCAATTGTTAATAGCTCCAAGCTACTCTCGGTTTGATAAAATGTCGCATCTAATGCATCCTTGACATTTTATCTCTTTTGCCTCGACATCTAAGGACTCCTTACTGATATCGTTGAGCTTAACCAAGATAACTTGTATACCTAGTATACCTTACGTTCCTAGGGAAGTAGTGATGCCTTGCTTTGGCGTAGCCCATCACATACGCGTATTAGTTCGGTAAGTGTTGTTCTTGGAACGGCAACTTTTAGCTCAATATTATTAAGGGACCTAGGGTTTCTATTTTGGTTTGATTTAAGTGAACTTAACTAATCGTCGCAACATATAGAAATCCTAGACATGCATCTAACATTCATATATAACAACAATATATATATAAAGCATAAAAATAGATGCATTTGGCAACTAGCATGACCCCTTGAAATCTTCAATTTCCATGGGTCTTCATCTTGACTCGTCTTCATCGAAACGCCGTCTTGAGACATCTTGGCCAAAATAAATAAACAAGCTAGAACGACTAAGATTAATCTAATAGTACAAAAATACTTAACGGTTCGCATACCGTATTTAGATTTACAAAAATACATAACGGAACGCAGTCCGTATTTTCTATCCTAGTCGGGCCCTACTAGTTGCCATTTTCAATAACCTATTTTGAAAACAATCTTCCATTCACCCATTCACTATTTGTGAATGGCCCATGCAAATTACGAAATACATAATTAAACACGCAAAACTAGTAACTAACTTAGGTGGTTAATCCAATTAACTCGCCTAATTAAAACTAGTCAAAGTTGTTTAATTCATTATTTCTAAAAGCAAATTGCTCACGTAATTAACTAAGCTCCCACTAAATTCCGCATCCATACTTAATTAATCCGATTAATTAACTCAGCATAACCCATAATTTGTCAAAATCAAAATTTTGCAAAAGCCGGAAAAATCGAGGTCTAACCTCATTAAAATAATTACATAAATAATTTAAAAACGGCAAAATTTTCGCAAAAAATACATAGCTCAAAATCAAGCAAAAAACCCACACAAGCAGTTGGTGGGTGCACACCATGGCTGCTAGGCAGCCCATGTCTTGTGCTATGGTGCGTGGTGCTAGCACGCTGCGCCGAGCACAGCAAGCCACGCTGCTAGCACCAGCAGCCTGCCTAGCATGCTACGAATGCTGGCTAGCAAGCTTGCGCCTGCCAGCAAGTGGTGCGCTGGGCTGGTGCTTGCTGCCATGCTGCCCAGCAGCATCCCCTCGCAAGCCAGTCCCAGCCATTGCCCCATGCACATCAGCCCCAAGTTGTAGGGTTTCGTAGTGACCCGACACTACGCGGAAGGAAATCCACCAAGACCCGCCCCTTAATTAAAGCAATTAAACAAGAATAATAAACTTAATAAAAAAAGATTAAGAACAAGAATTATACCTTTGACGCGGGCTTCGCTCCCAAAGAGTTCTTACTTCAAAATCCCGAAAAGACGAGATCTCCGACGGATTGTACCCTCGACCCGACCCGAGCGTCCTAAGTCTTGAAGGTTAGTACAGACCCAGACAAAATTAACTATGAGTTTTACGAATCAAAGGTTTACTCTTTCTTAGAGTTGCTTTTTTAATTCCACTCAAGGTTGTTCATTTCCCAATACCCAAGCTTGGTATTTATAGGGAAATAAACCCTTGCATTTCGTTCCCCAACCAATGTGGGAGAATGTATAATTTGCTAATTAATTTATTTCTAAATTAAATTAATAAATAAATCTAATCACAATGCAACAAGTGTCAAAGGGAGAGAGAAGGATAGGTGAGGACCATGGAGGGGTGGGGGGACCATTGCCTTGCTCCCCAAGGCTTTCCCAAAGCCTTGGTCCCCACCCTCACAAAACCGCCTCACCTAAGAGGGGTGCTGGGCTGCTGCCAGCTAGCACGCCAGCTAGCATGGTGCTGCCCAGCCCAGCCAGCTAGCATGTGCCTGCCCAGCAGCCTCGCATGCCTTGTGCTGGCCAGTGCTAGGCGCTGGTGCTGCTGGCTTCCTAGTACTGCCTATCGCACGCACATGCATCTCTCTCGCAGCATCTCCCTCGCATCCCATTGTTAGCACACCCAGCATGCGTGCTGCTAGCGAGTTACGCATGCTTGCCCTTTCCTCCGCACTATCCATGTTGCGCACCATGCATCCCTCGCACACGTATCAGCCTGTGCCTAGCACTGCTATGCTTGGTGCGAGGCACGCACACACGCACCAGCCCACAGCATCATTGCTGCTGCTGTGCAAGGCTACTGTGTGAGGATGCGAGGCTAGGCTGCGAGGCACACACGCAAGCCCTTGGCTTTGCGATGGTGCCTGGCCTTGAGCTTGCGTGCTGCGATGGCCTGCCACATGCACCCAGGCACCCAAGCTAGCACGCTGCTAGCTGCGATGGGCTGCCTGGTGCTTGTGATAGCTGCCATGCGCAGCCAGGCACCCATGCTAGCATGTTGCTCGCTTGCGACGGGCTGCCATGGCACGCCTAGGGTGCGATAATGCCTAGCACACCATGGTGCACCTAGCACACACATGGTGCGCCTATGCATGCGATAAGCTAGCCTAGCCTAACTACGACTACGCTCATACTTGTTGCTTGTGATTTTGCGACGCTCGGTCTCGACGCCCTAGGATCGATTTCCGACGTCTGAATTCGTAAAACTCTATCGACTCATTAAATCATTCGGATTAATTCGTCGTCTCGGATTGGTGATTCGATTGGGTTCGACCCGAAGGGTTCAATTAAGATTAAGCTGTAATATCAATTGTACCTCGATATTACTGATCGAAAGCGGCCTCCACCTAGGCATTCCGATCACTTGACCTTACTGAAGAATTAGCTCTATAATAATTCTGAACCCTCTATCGGAAGAATACAGTTGTTGGAAGGACACCATTCCTTTCACAAGCCTCCCCGCCACACAGTAGTGCACAACATCACCTTGGCTCACCCCTGTGCGCACCATAGGCAACCACATGTGGGCTGCTAGGCAGCCCGACTAGCCTTGGTGGCGCTTGGGTGTTTTTGCCTTGATTTGCGTGCCATTTCTCGGGATTTTAATCCCGATTTACGTGTGACATAAAATTAATCTAAATTTATTTTAGAATTAATTTAAGGGCAAAAAGAAAATAAAATAAGTCCAACTTAATTAAATTCAATTTTAACGGTGCACAAGCCTAAATTATCCAAAAATTCATTTTGAAAAAATTTAGGTCTTCCTTTATGCTTAAAATTAAATGAGCTATGTCCATAATTAATTTAGCCAATATGCAAATTAGTAATGGATTTGACAAATGGGAGTTGGAAAAATAAATTAACCATCTAATTATAAAATTTTTAAACTTTCATACTTGTGTAAAATACCAAGATTGCATCTTCTAATGTGAAGATTAATCAAAATTTTACTCACAAGCATTTGAACTTCATGGATTTTAATCAACCAAACATGAAAAATCCAAACTTTGTTCAATATGGAATTTAGGGTTAGAGTTCCAATCATTTAAACCTTTAAAGATTAGAACTTTAACATATAAGGAACTTAAAAATTACACATTCACATCAAACATTCACACATTATTGCAATTAATTTGCATAATTTGTGAAAAACAAGTTTATGTGAATAATAACATATCAACTCAAGCACTAATTAAAACTCCATAATTATGCTTAAGGATAATTAAAATAACAGTAGATTAGGGATGCAATAATGCATTTAATCTAACCTTGTAATGCTTGCATTAATCAAGGCTTAAAAAGATTTAAAATTTTCGTTGAAAAACGAAAAACCCCGGAAAAGATGGGTGCTGGTTCGAATTTAGCTTCTGGACAACCTTTGAAGAGAATTGAATCTGTTCCAGAATATCGATTCCACCCAAAAATCACAATTTTTGAGCCAAAATCTGGGTTCGACAGCCAAATCTGAGTTTTAAAATTAATTAAAACGAGCTTCTAATCTAATTAGAAAAGCAAAACCAGAATTTAAATCATATTTTAAAACACCTCAATCAATAAATAATTGCAAAAATTAAAAGGAGCATGGCTCTGATACCACTGTTGGGTTTCGTAGTAACCCACACTACGCGGAAAGAAACCCGCCAAGACCCGCCCCCTTAATCAAAGCAATTAATCAAGCAAAACATAATTAAACACAAGAAAGGATAAAAGGTTATACCTTTGACGCGTGCTTCGCTCAACAATGAGCTCTTACTTGAACCTTGAAAACACGAGGCCTCCGATGGGATCGTACCCTCGAACCCGACCCGAGCGTCCTAAGACTCGATGGTTAGTCGAGACCCGGACAATTAAAACTATGAGTTTTACGAATCAAGGTTTACTCAAATCAAGAGTTGCCTTTTAATTCCACTCAAGGTTGTGTTTTCCCAATACCCATGCCTTTGGTATTTATAGGGAAGAGCACCCTTGATTTCCAATCTCCCATCAATGTGGGAAAGTTGGTAGAATCAAAAATTTATTTAATTCCAAATTAAATAAATAATCAACTTAATCACATTGGACAAGTGGCATGATCATGTGCAAAGGAGTAGTGCCCAAGGTTAGGTGGGGGACCAGATGCCTTGCTCCCTAAGGGGTAGATTTGGTCCCCACACCACTCCACAAAACCGGCATGTGGTTGCTGGGTTGGCAGCCAGCTAGCGTGCTAGCTAGCGCTGCCAGCTAGCACTGCCCAGCTAGCACTGCCCAGCATCCCAGTTAGCCAGTGCGTGCTGGTGCTGGGCGATGCTGGTGCTGGTGCTTTGTGCTAGCGCCTAGTGCTGCTAGCACATCGTGCTGGCGCTGGCCCCAGCAGCCCACACACTTGCTAGCAGTGCACATCCCACGCACCACACGCATCCCCGTTGCACCTCTCGCACACGCACATGCCTCGCACCATACGCACCTGCCTCACACCATACGCACAAGCCTCGCACGCATTGCTAGCCCAGCCAGCGAGCCTACGTAGGCAAGGGCCTAGCATGCGTTCTGGGTGATGCTTCCAGACACCCTTGCACTAGCACACACGCCAGTGCCTAGCACTACTATGGACGTGCTTGGTGCGAGGCACGCACACACACATGCACATGCGCCAGTGCCTAGCACTGCGACGGCTATGCTTGGTGCGTGTGTGGCCTTGCCATGCGCGCCCAGGCATCCAGGCAAGCACGCTGCTGTGCTGCGATGGGCTGCCTTGTGCCCTTGGTGCGTTTAGTGCTTGCGATGGTTAGCGATAGTGCCTTGGCATGATGCTAGGGCTGCGATAGTGCCTAGGCATGATGCTAGGGCTGCGATAGCGCCTAGGCACTCATGCCTCGCCTAGCACACACATGGTGCCCCTAGGCTTGCAATGAGCTAGCCTAGCCTAGCTAGGGCTACGCTCATACTTGTTGCTTGTGATTTTGGGACGCTCGGTCTCGACGCCCTAGGCTCGATATCCGACGTCTGTATTCGTAAAACTCTGTCTACTCATTAAATCCTTCGGATTAATTCGTCGTCTCGGATCGGTTGTTCGATTGGGTTTGACCCGAAGGGGTCAGTTAAGATTAAGTTGTAATAATAATTATACCTTAACATTACTGATCGGTAGCGGCCTCCACCTAGGCATTCCGATCACTTGACCTTACTGAAGAATTAGCTCTTTAATAATTCTGAACCCTCTATTAGAATAATACACTTCTTGGCAGGACACCATTCCTTTTCACAGTGTACTCCATTGATCATCTAAATGTAATCAACAATTTGTCTTCACAAATATCAAGCCTAGGGAAAGAGATGTCTTCGATCAAAGCTAAATTGGAGAGTTCTACCTCGCAAGCTCCAAATCCACCCTCCTAATTTAAGGGGAGGGGTACATCTTCTAACCCTACTCCTTCTTCCTTTAATAACATGCCTAGTGGGTGCTTGTTTTGTGATGTGTGTGGTTCATATGATCATGATGCTTCTAATTGCCCTCATTCTTTTTCGGATGGATGTGATGATTTTTATAGTAATGAGAATGAGCATGTGAAGTATGTGTCTAATAATAATAGATCAAGGTTTGATAATCAAAAAAGCCAAGGGAATAGGAATTATCACAACTAAGACAATTTTGACAACTGTAACCAAGGTGGTGGTTATAGGAACCAAGGAAACCAAGGTTTCTGAGGTAACTATAACAACCAAGGTTATAGTGGCCAAAATCAAAACCAAGGCTTTGGTAATCATAACCAAAATTTTGGAAATCAAAACCAAGGTTATGGTAACCAAAACCAAGCTTGTGGAAATCAAAATCAAGCTAGAGGTAATTGGAACAACCAAAATAAGGGCAATTTTCAAAATAATTCACAAAGAGGCCCTCCTCCCGGTTTTGTTCCAAAAACCCAAGATCAAGGTGATAATTTCTATGCACCATCCTCTTCTTCTAAGTCTACCTTGTAAGAAGTTGTTGAGAACCAAACAAAATTACTCAGCACTTCCATGAATGTGAGTGACAAGAAGTTCAATGAGATGATGACTCATAATAAGATGCTAGAGAACCAAATTATTCAATTGGCTAATACCTTGAAAGAGAGTGCAAGTCCTTCTTCTCTACCTTCCCAGGGTCTTGACCCAAAGAAATCGGTTTATTCTATCATTACTAGAAGTGGCAAGGTACTAGCGGAGAGAGTTTCTAAGAGAAGTCAAGAAAAGGAGAAGGTGAGTGATTCATTTGATGATGATGAGCATGATGTATCTAGCAAGAAGAGTGAGAGTTCTAATGAGAAGGCTAAGGAGAAAGTGAGCATGCAAGATGAGGTTATAAAACCCAAACTTCCTTACCCCCAAAAATTCTTGAGTCATAAAATGGATGAGCAATTTAGGAAGTTTATTGATATACTTAAGCAACTTCATCTTTTTATTCCTTTCACCGATGCTATGTAACAAATGCCTAATTATTCCAAGTTCCTTAAGGACATTTTGAGTGGCAAGAGAGAGTGTGATGTGGTTGATTCGGTGAATGTTGGGAAGTGTTGTAGTGCTCTTATCCATAATGACCTAACCATAAAGATGAAAGATCCAGGGAATTTCTCCACCCCTTGCAATATTAATGGTAAATTGTTCCAAAATGCTCTTTGTGATTTAGGTTCTTGTGTTAGCATCATGCCATACTCCGTTTTCAAGAAGCTTAAGCTAGGAGAGCTACTTCCTACCAACATGACCCTATAATTGGCCGATCGTTCCATTAAGATTCCCAAGGATAGGATTAAGGATGTCCCCCTCAAGATAGAAGAGTTTACCATTCCGGTTGATTTCATTGTGCTTGACATTGCGGAATATGACAATATTCCTATCATCTTAGGGAGACCATTCTTAGCCACTTCGGGTGCTTTGATTGATGTGAAAGGTGGCCTTAATACCTTGTGTGTTGGTAATGACAGGGAAGGTTTTAAGCTCAAGTCAATGCATGAGTCTCTATATTATGTGCAAGGAATCATGTGTGTTAACTCACTTCCCTTGAATGACAATGCTTGCATATTTTTGTCTTATACTAACGACATTCTTGTAGCTTGTGATGATTTTCCAATAAGTGTTGAATGCAAGTTGGTTAGTGAAGATGTCAAGGAGCCCTCAAAGCTTGAGGATGAGGACGAGTTTGAATTACCTTTATGGTTTGAGCTTTCGTTGAAGGATGATGAGCATGGTTCTCCAAGTGTTGATGGTGTGAAGTCGCTCACCCTAAGGAAGAAGAAATCAAGAAAAAAGAAAAGAAGTTCAAAGAAGAAAAAGAAGAAACTGATGACCATTATCCTTGATTCAACTCTATTGTCTCACCATGATGAATCTTGTGAGAAGTTTTTTCCTAAGCTTGAAAATTATTTTATTCTCTCCACCACTTTGGATAAGGTGGTTTTCTTTGACCCTCCATGACTTGGAGGAAACGTCAAGCTATTGTTGTTAAACAAGGAGCTTCCTAGGAGGCAACCCGGTTTTCTAACCCTTTTTCCTATTTTTCTTCCGTTTCTTTCTTATGTATTTTTAGTTTATTTATTTAATTTTCTTTATTTTCATAATTTTAGGTACAATTGGATTCATTGGATTTCGATTTCCAACAACTTTGGTGTCATTTGGAGGTTTGGAGTGCTTCCAATTTGAGTTAGAAGTTGGGAATAGATGGTTGAGCAGGGACTCTCTCATGTTTGCGCTGTCATTGATTTTGATGATAACAAGAAAATTTTGTGAATTTGGGGCTGCCTTGCTTGTGGGCATCACATGAACGCAGCAGTCGAGAGAACCGTTGAGCATGAACGCATCACTCGGCCACACCAAACAACACCCTCGCAGCCCACCCCCGCAAGCACACACTTGCTAGCGGCATCAGCCTGCCGCGCGCGCGCACAGGGGGGTCTGCAGACATGCACAACAGGTTGGGCTTACTTGTGGCGTACTGTTGCTTACCCTTGTTTTTTTCCCCATTCCCTCATTTCTCCTTTCTCTCTCCCCGACTTCCCTCTCCTTCTCCTCTCTTCTTCCTCCTTTCTTTTCCCTTCTTTTTCTCACCATTTTCGCACCTTATTTCAATCAATATAATTGATTTTGCATCATTAAACACAAACAACAAGTTATATTTTCGAATTTAAGGTAGGAATTTTCGGATTTTGGACAAAAAAATTCAAAAATCTCCCTTGTTCATGGTATTTTGGGTATCTTGCTTTTGGCTTAGGAGCTTGCATTTGGGTGTTTTCATTTCATTAATTCCATTAGTTCATCAATTTTCAAGGGTTTTTATTCTCTATTGAGGTATGATTTCTACTCTCTTGTTCGTCTTCTTCCTCATATGAGAACTTGAAACCATAAGTTGAGCTTTAATGGTAGATCTTTATTGTTAGTTCTTTTTGCTCATATTTTGTGTTCTATGATGCTATTTGATGTTGATTTGAAGCTTTTTCATCTTGTAATTGATTACTTACTTGAAAATTTGACACCACCATTGTTGGACATCTATCTCTTTCATGGGTATTGTTTATCGTCGGATAATAGGTCGTGGTCTACTATCCTAGATCAAATATACAATTTATATTCCTAATCTTTCTTTACCAAGTTTACATAAGATAGTGGCAAGCTAGGGTCAAACCACAAGGACTAAGTGTATTAATTTGAGCTAATTAAACTAGTAGGAAGGTTGTGAGATAGAGAGAGAAACAACTAACACAACTAAAACACTACTTAAAGCAATTAACATAAACTAGGGAAAGTGGAATCCAATTACATTAATGAATTCAACAACAAATTGCAATTAAAAGATCATGATCTCAATTAGGAACGATCAACACACTCAACTCACTCCCGTGCAATTAAGCATGTTAATTATCCTACTAAGCTAATTCACTTCCGCGCAACTAGCCTAGCAAAGGTATGGAAGAATCTAGTCTCTCAATCAACTTACTTCCGCACAATTGATTGAAAGCAAAATGAAGAACCTAGAATCTATTAGCTAAAAAGATTATAATCAATGTAAGCATCATCTAAACACAATAATTAAGAACCAATTGCATACTAATCACAATCAATCACTCAATTCATCAACATAACCTTCATCCAATTCCCAAGAACAAAATCTAAGCAAACATAACGAAGAAAATCATGGAAAACAAGGTAAAACAAGAGTTAAAGTAAGAATCAAACAAGTGAACTAATTATCCACTCTAATCAACAAAGAATTAAGCAAAAACAATATTTAAACAAAGCAATAAAGGTGAGAGAAAGTTAGAAAAGCTCATTGAATAGATGAGAAGAGAATCCACAAAATTGCTTCTTTAAGCTCTTAAATCTCTATTGAAATCCCAAGCTTTCTCTCTCTAAAACTACTCCCAAATTAGAGAGAGAAAATCCTAATCTAAGCCTTATCCTAATTAGAGGAGAAAGAAATTGTAAAAACTTCCTTTCAGAAGTCTAAAGAAGGTTGTCCTATTTATATTACAGGAAGAAAAATGGAGAAAAAACAAAGATAAAACGCTAAGGAAACCCAGAAACCAGCGCCCGCGGGTTCTAAGGGTCGTGCCCGCGGAGAGGCATCTCCGGGGCATCTACAGGAAGCTAGCCAAAATAGGAAACCCACAGGGCCGCGCTCGCGGGGTCAGCAGCCGTGCCCGCGTTGGGCAAAACTAGGCTTCCGCGCCACGGTAGTGCTACCATGCCACGACACCCGCCGCCGCGACACACCACTGGCCACCGTGCCACGGTGCTGGCCGCCGTGACACGACACTGTCTGCCGAGCCACGGTGTTGGACGTCGCGACGCGGTGGCTGCGCTGCTGCTTGTGCTTACTTCGTTCTTTGCTCCTTTTGCTCTTGCTTTATTCTTTGCTCCATTTTAGCTTCAAGGCTACTTCTAATGTAATTTTTCGGCCTTCTCTTGGGTCATCAAATTTGAGGAACGTGCCAAGTACCTAGCCAAATAGACCAAGAGAGAAAAGAGTGAAAGATCACATAGTAAAGCCCGCAAATCAAGCTAGAAATCGAGAAAAAAGCGCATTATTCACAACTAAGGACTAAAAACATAAAATAGGACAATATTAATTAAAAAAGACTAAACGTACTAGAAATAACAAATAAACACCAAAATAAACCTAAAACTAAAGGAGAAAAAAAGCCCTAAAATGTGTCATAAATGACACTTATCAATTGTTCTTAGTAGCATTACTTCTTTGTGTTTCATTATCTTTGTCATTTTGATTATGATGTTCATGAATTTTTGCTTTCTTGTTATTAACTTTTTCCATTGATTTTTGTATTGGATGCTTCTTAGTTCTTGTTGTAACTTTCTTTGTTGCTATATACTAGTCATGGCATTAGTTCATTAAGATTATTCTTGTTCATCTATTTTGAGGTCATTCTTGTGCTTGAAATTCTTATGCTATTCATCATAATACTTTTGTGCTTATTTTACTTCAAATACATTTGATTGAGCTTATTTCCTTTTCATGATGAATTGCTTATGCTTTGATCGGTTGTCAATAGGTCATTGGTCTACTATCCTAGATCAAATTTACAATTTTTTATCTCCTAACTTAACTCTATCAAGATTACTTTAGATAGTGGCAAGGTAGGGTTGATTCCCAAGGAAACGGGGGTTGAGCACAATTAACACGATATCTAGGATAAATTGCTAGTGACAAAAAGGGGTTATTATATTTTGAAGTTGAAGATTTCTATGATCAATATAATTACCAAAAACAAGACTAAGTTAACCTAAAGAAGAAGGGATTGAACTAGGAACTCTAAATGAAAACAAAGGACAAGATTATAGCAATAGCAATGGCAAAAAGCGCTAGGGAGAGGAGGTTCCAATCATGACCAACAAGATACTAATGAAAATCAATAGGGAAATACACCAAGGAGTTCAAACTCTACTCAAAGCAATTCATTCTCATGCAACTACTCAAAGGAAGTTGATGAAATCAATCAACCCTAACCTAGATCATTCTCATGCATCTAATCTAGGACTAAAACATTGGGGTTGTAGGTGCACACAATAACTCCAAGCATATTAAGCACAAATCATCAACTCAAGGTAGACTCCAATCAATAATCAATAGGAACTCAAATAAACATGACTTTCACCCCCTTCCCTAGCTAAAAAGCTAAGCTAGAGAAAGGAAAATAGCCATGACAACCAAGCTAAACAAGTATTCAATCCTAATGCAACCTAGCAAGATTCTAAGTCAAAGAGAAATCAAAGAAACTAATAAAGCTTGAATATTTATGAAGAAAACATGAGTCAAAACAATAAAACTAAGTATTAGGGAAATAAGAGAAAAGATTACTATTATAAAAGTTGAAGAATTACCCAACCATCAAAGTTGTTGCAACAATCTAGAGGAAAGCTTAAATATTTGATTAAAAAGATTGAATGTTGAAGACTAATGTTTTCTCTCTCTAAAAGACATGAATTTTATCTCTCTACAAGTGTTTTAAGCCAATGGAATAGTGAATGAATGAAAAACTCAAGCTAAAGACTATTTATAGTCGTCTACTATAATGAGGAAAATGGGCAAGGGAGAGGGCTCTCTAAACAGGCTGCCGCACCCTCTCCAAGTTGGGTAATAAGTTCGCTAAACCCAGATAGTCGCGCCTGTGGGTCTTTTGTGCCGCGCCCGCGAGCCTCTTAGCCGCGCCCGCGGCTCGCCATCTCCAGAAACTCGCGTTTGCTCAGGACATCCCTATCCGCGCCCGCGGCGTTGCATAACAGCGCGCCCTCTCCCTTTTGGCATCTCCACTTCCTTGGCAAGCTTCCTTAGCATCTCCACTCCATCTAGCGATCCATAATTCTCCTATGAGTGCTAGGAGCTATCAAAACACACAAATAAAAGGTAAAAAGTGGAGAAAAGATAAAAGTGAAGGGAAAAACACGAGAAGGAGCTAAAGTAACTAAAATAGAATACAAAGTGCTAAGGAGAGGCATAAACAAGTGGAAAATCGGTGGAATTATCTAATGAAAGAGGGTGGAACGGTGGCATAAATTCCACTCATCATGCTTGCCCTTATTTCTTGTAGATGGCTCCTATACGCCGCAATAAGAGGGCTCGCACCTCTGGTAATGCACCCCAAGCCGGCAAGTTATTCCACCCCCTCTCAAGGTGGTTGAGACTTATGGTATTGAATTCACAAAAAGGCAACATTGGGATTGATTTGTTCTATTATCGAAAAGGAAGCTTAAGTCCACAAGATTCTATTATCAAGATGCAACAACAAAGTTAGGAATTGACAAGGATGTTCGACTACTAGCAAAAAATTTGGGGCTATTAGAATTTTTGAGTCTCAATGCATCAACTTATGCCCGTTTGACATATGAATTCCTCTCCTCTCTTGAGGTTAAAATGTTTGAGGATGGTGATTCTATTACGAGAAACTTGTCATTCCAACTTTTTAACAACGATCATTGTATCCCGGAGCCTCAATTTGGTGCTTACTTCCGGTTCCCTAGACCTCCGGAGGAGGATGATATTGTGCTACCGGCCCATCCAAAGATGCATGACGACCATGGCTATGGGGAGCTAAGATGGTGGAGGCATATCTTCGTTGAAGATTAATATGACCCTAAAACCTCTAAAGCCGCTGCCATAATTCATCCGGCTTGCGGTATTTCAACCGCTGCCCTTTTCTTCAAGGATTCTTTGGGTACTATTTCTCGTGAAGAGTTATGTTGGCTTTGGATGCCCGACCATGAAGAAGGAGAGATTGAGATCATAGACTTCACACAACATTCGGTTAGTCGTTTTTTTAAAGTAAGGAATGGTTTTCAACTTTCGGGTAGCATCCCACTTGGTGGCATGATCACCATTCTTGCTCTTTGCATCGATGATTCATACAAGACCTTGCTTAGTGAGCGTAAACCTATTCTTGATCCTCGTGAAAAAACACCTTCCCATGTGACTAAGTTTAAGCTCTTATTAACCAAAAGTTTTTGATGAAAGGTGTTTTCCAGGCCTTTTGGTGCGCTCCAAAAACTTTTGGTTAATAAGAGCTTAAACTTAGTCCAAAACATTCTCATGTGCCACCTCATGCTATTATTGGGACCAACTGGCCACCTATGACTACAAGAGGCCGGGGGGATGAAACTTTGATTATGACCCGTCCAACCCTAAGCCTTTTCCAAACTCTGATACCTTTGGTAGGTAGGGACTTTCGGGTGAGCCTATTTTGGATGATTGGTCGCATTTCATTGCGAAGGATAAGGCTGGGATAGAGGGTAGGTTGAAGGTCAAGGCACCTATGGGGGTGGGTGATATTACGAGCTCTAGTCGTGTGTTTTCAAAGACCGGTGAGGGGAGTACCAACTCTACCCCTTACCATAGTGCTGAGTGATTCCTTCCTAGCTATCCCCCTTTTGCTTGCTTGTTTTACTTAGGTATTGCTTCTTATGCCTACTTGATGTTAGGATTTGAGCTTTGGAGGGGGGGGGGGTGTAGTTTATTTAAAGCTTAGGGGATTACTTACTTGATTTTGTCGTGCTTTAATTCCTTTCCCCTTGCTTTTTTGGTTCACTTCGGTTATTTTTATGACCTTTTGTTGGTTGGTGATTGCTTCTTGTCTCATGGCTTCTTTGTTCTTCTAGTCAGTTGATATTTGATTCTTGTTGATTGGTTGGTTAGTGATTTTTTTTTCTGATATTATTGATTGTTTTCTTGGTTGTTGAGATCTTACTTTGTCAGCTTCATGATTCCTTATGATTCTATCCCTTTGATTCCCATTAAATCCCATTGAATACAAACTTCTTTAGTATAGCATAGTGCTTTTCTTTTATCCTTTTCTTTATTTTTCATGAAGTTACTTTCTTTTTTGTCGAGTTTTCTTTATCTCCTTTTCTTGTCTCACGATCTAGGTCCTTTATTTCTTGGAGCATGTGACTCATGGATTTTGGTAAGAGCTACGTTGTTGTCACATTTGTTCTATTAGCATGGGACCGCTTGGTGAGACCTTTCTATTTTTTTCTTTCTTTTCTCCTTTTATTTTCTTGTGTTCATAGTTTAGGTTTTTTCTTAGATTGCTGAAAGGTTCGAGGATGTATGCTTTTAACACCTAGTGTTTTTGGGATCGTTGGCATTTTGGTCGAACGATCATTGTTTGTCGATTGGGAATTATTTGTATTAGCTTACACCTTTGACTTCTTCTTTTATCCTTTTCTTTTATTTTTTTTTTCCTTTTCTTTTCTTCCATTTTCTTCTCTCCTTTTACTTTTACCTTTTCTTTGAAAAAAAAAAATTTCAAAAATTTAAAATAAAAAAAGTTTTTCATTTGAGTTAAAGTTTTCTTTGTGTCTTGTATTTGCTTTTGCCTTGGATTTAGTAGCTTTTGGACTTTATTTTCGGATGTTTACCTTCCTAAACGATAATGGTTTGCAAGGTTTGAGAGTATGCTCAGTTGATTCTAGGATAAGGTATGCTAAGGTAGTTAGTTAAGAAGTTTTGGGACCTGAAACCCTAGTCCACTTGTTTGTGGTAAGAAGGTATTGCTTCCTATTGTGGATTTGAAGCCAAAAGTGTGTTTTTGCTACAACCATGTGAGGCCTCATTTTTCTAACCTTCTACCTATCTTTTATGAGTGGCATGGATCCTTGACTACCATTTACTCTTATCTAGTACTTGACTTTTATCTCCCGAGATCGCGACCGAACCATTTGGGAAGGACAAAGACAACTTTTCGGGGTGTTTATTATTCTTTTTCTAGGTCTAGTCATTTTTGGTTTTGGGTTTAAATTTTCCTTCTTACTAACCTTTTGAGCCTTATCCTTTTTTTTAGCCATATCTCTAGCAATATATATAGCCATTTGTTTCATTTTCATGTCCATTTTTGGTTTTTTGTGAATCATATAGTCCATGGTTTGTTAGTATTTATGGAGGTTTATGTATGGATGTTTTGTTCTTTTGATGAGCAAGTTTGTTTTGTACATAGTTTATGAATAAAGGAAAATGCAAATTAAAAAAGATAAAATAAAAAAGCCGTCCAAAGTTATAAAAGGCAAGGACAAAGCAATAAAGTGAAAAAAGAGTAATAGAAAATGCTTTGGAAAAGTAAAAAAAAAACAAATTAAAAAAAATGAAAAACTCAAAAAAAAATTTGATGTAGTTGCTTTCTTCTTCGTTTAGTACATTGAGGACAATGCTCCTTTCAAGTTTGGGGGAAGCGTGCCTACGCTTTTTATATATAGTTTTGTGATGCGGCGTTGAATAAGCTTTGGGGTGTTGGTATTTTTGTTTGAATTTTGGGTGATACCCTGTTTATGGTACTAAGAATTGGCCATTCTTTGCTTCACAATTTAGGTATACCACAAAATTCCAAATTTCAGCCTACCTTATTGATCGGTGGACAATAGGTCGTGTCTACTATCCTAAATCAAATCAACAATTTATATTCCTAACCTAACTCTATCAAGTTTACACTAGATAGCGGCAAGCTAGTATTGAACCACAAGGAAATGGGGTATTGCACAATAAAAGTGGAATTACGAATCTATTGCAAGTAACAAGGGGCATATTGGTTTTTTTTTTATGAATATCTAAGATTAAACTATTTACCAAGAAAGGATTAAAAAAAACATAATAAGGAGTTAAATTAGAATCACAAAAATAAAGATGAAAAATAAGATTTTAAGGGGAATATGATCAAAAACACTAGGGAGAGGCGGTTCCAATCATGAACAACTAAGACAACTATGATAATCATCATGGATTCACGCCAAGGAGTACAAACTCTACTCAAAATAATTCATTCTCATGCTATCACTAAAGTAAGTCGATAAAATCGATTAAACCTAAACTAGATCATTCTCATGTATCTAATCTAGAACTCAAATATTGGGGCTAAAGGTGCACAACAATAGCTCCAAGCATTATATGTAGGGTTTCGTAGTGACCCAACACTACGCGGAAGGAAACCCCCCAAGACCCGCCCCTTAATTAAAGCAATTAACAAGCATAATAAACTTAATCAAGCAAGATTAAGAACAAGAATTATACCTTTGTTGCATGCTTCGCTCCCGAAGAGCTCTTACTTCAAAATCCCGAAACTACGAGATCTCTGATGGATCATACCCTCGACCCGACCCGAGCGTCCTAAGTCTTGAAGGTTAGTCAAGACCCAGACAAAACAAAACTATGAGTTTTACGAATCAAAGGTTTACTCTAATTATAAGAGTTGCCTTTTTAATTCCACTCAAGGTTGTGTATTTCCCAATACCATGCCTTTGGTATTTATAGGGAAATGCTCCCTTGAACTTCATTCCCCAACCAATGTGGGAGAATGAAAAATTTGACAATTAATTTATTTCTAAGATAAATTAATAATTAAATTCAATCACAATGCAACAAGTGTCAAGGAGAGAGAAGGTAAGGTGAGGACCTTGGAGAGGTGGGGGGGGGGACCATTGCCTTGCTCCCCAAGGCTTTGCCCAAGCCTTGGTCCCCACCCCTCACAAAACCGCCCTAAACAAAAGGGCTGCTGCCAGCTTGAAGTTCCAGCTAGCCCAGCCAGCTAGCACCAGCCCAGCAAGCAGTCTTCGCATCCCAGCTAGGCAGTGCATGCTTGGTGCTGGGCGATGCTTGACGCTGCTGCGTGCCAGTGCTAGGCGCTGGTGCTGGCCCTCGCCACTCTCGCACATGCTCGCATAGCCAGCATACGTGCTGCTAGCGAGTCACGCATGTTGGCCCCTTGCCTCGCCAATCACACGCACCACCCTCGCATCCCTCGCTACACACGCACCACCCTTGCACCCTACGCACATGCGCCACACGCATTGCTAGCCCAATCAGTGCGCCTACGCACGCAAGGGCCTAACATGCGTGCTTGGCGATGCTGCCAGGCACCCTCGCACTAGCACGCATCAGCCAGTGCCTAGAACTACTATGCTTGGTGCGAGGCACGCACTCACGCACACGCACATGCGCCAGTGCCTAGCACTGCGATGGCTGTGCTTGATGCGTGTGTGGCCCTGCCATGCGCACCCAGGCATCCAGGCAAGCACGCTGCTAGCTGCGACGCTCCTGGTGCTTGCGATAGGCTGCTAGGTGCCCCTGGTGTGCCTAGTGCATGCGATAGGCTTCCAGGTGCCCCTAGTGCGCCTAGTGCTTGCGATAGGCTAACGATGGTGCCTAAGCATCATGATAGGGCTGCGATAGCGCCTAGGCATGATGCTAGGGCTGCAATGGTCAACGATGGTGCGCCTAGGCTGCGATGGTGCGCCTAGCACACCTAGTGTGCTTAGGCTTGCGCCTAGCCATGCTAGGTGCATGCTAGCTCGAACTAGCCTAGCATCCACATGGTTAGACCATTGTGGTGCTACGGCTACGCTTGTACTTGTCGCTTGTGATTTTGCGACGCTCAGCCTAGACGCCCTAGGCTCGATATCCGACATCTGTATTCGTAAAACTTTGTCGAATCATTAAATCCTTTCGGATTAATTCGTCGTCTCGGATCGGTGATTCGATTGGGTTCGACCCGAAGGGTTCAGTTAAGATTAAGTTGTAATATCAACTGTACCTTGATATTACTGATCGGAAGCAGCCTCCACCTAGGCATTTCGATCACTTGATCTTACATAAGAATTAACTCTGTAATAATTCTGAACCCTCTATCAGAAGAATACACTTGTTGGAAGGACACCATTCCTTTTAATCTGCCACTTGTTCTTCCGGACAAGTGTGCATAAAGTGTATAGCCCATTTCCTATGTCTCTTAATGTTTCTTCGTGAACTATAAGGTAAGATTCATCGTCATCCTTATTACGTTTAGAAGCGTTTCTCTATCTCCGAGTTCGTCTGTCAATAAACTGATGATTTCTAAAATCCATCTGAGCATGGCCATGCATTTTCACAGTCTCACTCTTCGAGCGGCCTTGTAAACAACAAAACATTTTCCCTATTGTTGATAGGGGAACAATCCAAGTTTTGCATTGTAAGTTCACAATACTAATGGTCGGAGGAAACAGGTTCCGATAGTCATAATGAGAAATGTACTTATGACAATTTTGAAATTTCTTAAAGTACTCTCATAGGTCTTATCCAGTACGATTTCAAATTGTACATGTGTAAATGATTTATGACTATCACGTCCTCGCAGCACAAGAAACGGTGTTGTAAATCATACTACACACTAATCTATGGCGGTCATCAATCGTCCATCTGTTAGATGACCTTGATTAGGGACAATTTTCGATTTAAATATTCAATGTTCACTTAACAGTTATTTCCTTATCCAAGACATGGTCTTGATACGCTGTTTTGAATATTTCCGTAAATCGAATGGACTCATTATTTAATTCTGAACCACAATTAAATAGTAATGGATTGAATGATAATTTTGCAAAAAATTAATTACTCCATAAATGAATGGTTTCATTAGAGTGTCTTACATTAAACATCCTATATAATTAAAACACATGTTCAGGGAATTTCAAAGCAAGTCTCCAACATGCTTGATTCCTATCGCCTCAATGTGCTTGTTGTGTTTCACTTGAGGCAGCGGTTTAGTCAAAGGATCGGCCACATTATCATCTATGCCAATCTTACAAATTCTGATTTCACTTTTGGATTTCCATTCCCTTATCATGTGAAATCGCCTTTGCACGTGTTTGACCTTCTGGTGTTCTCTCGGCTCCCTGGCCTAAGAGATAGCCCCATTGCTATCACAATAGAGGTCTATCGGCCCCTTGATTGAGGGTACAACACCAAGTTCGCTGATGAACTTGCGAATCCAAACAGCTTCCTTGGCAACTTCTGAAGCGGCCAAGTACTTGGCTTCAGTTGTAGAGTCTACAGTTATGCTGTGCTTGGCACTCTTCCAGCTAAATGCTCCTCCATTTAGGAAAAATATGTACCCTGACTGTGACTTGAAGTCATCTCTGTCAGTTTGGAAGCTAGCGTTGGTGTAACCTTCAACAACCAGTTCTTTGTGGCCTCTATACACCAGGAATTTATCCTTGTTCCTTTTTAGGTAGTTTAGTATATTCTTGGCCGCAGTCCAATGCGCCTCTCCTGGGTTCGATTGGTATCGGCTCGTTGCACTCATGGCATACGATACATCTAGCCTTGTACATATCATGGCATACATGATCGATCCGATCAACGAAGCATACGGGATTTGATTCATTCTTTCTCTCTCAACAGGTGTCGTTGGACACCGTTTCTTGCTGAGAGTTATGCCATAGGACATGGGTAAATGCCCTCTCTTGGCATTCTCCATGTTGAATCGAGCCAGTACCTTATCAATGTAAGTACTCTAGCTTAATCCAATCATCCTTTTAGATCTATCTCTGTAGATCTTGATGCCCAATATGTACTGTGCCTCTCCTAAGTCCTTCATTGAAAAGCACTTTCCCAACCAGCCTTTACGGACTCTAGTAATTTTGTGTTGTTTCCAATGAGAAGTATGTCATCGACATACATGACTAAAAATGCAATATCACTCCCACTTACCTTATTGTATACACAAGATTCATCTGGATTCTTGATAAAACCAAACTTGCTAATGGCTTCATCAAATTGCAGATTCTAACTTCTGTTGGCTTGCTTTAGTCCATAAATGGACTTCTTCAGCTCGTAAACCTTTCCAGCGTTGCTTGGATCGAAAAAACCTTCTGGATGTGTCATATACACAGTTTCTTCCAAAATTCCATTTAGGAAGGCGGTTTTGACATCCATCTGCCATATTTCATAATCGTAATATGCAGCAATCGCTAGGATGATCCGGACGGATTTTAGCATTGCAACTGGTGAAAAAGTTTCATCATAGTCAATCCCGTGGATTTGTCTATAACCTTTTGCCACCAGTCTAGCATTGTATATCGATACATTTCCATCCTTGCCTGTCTTCATTTTGAAGATCCATTTGCAACCAATGGGTGTATAACCCTCGGGCAAATTCACCAAGTCCCAAACTTGATTTTCAGACATGGAGTCCATCTCGGATCTCATGGCCTCTTGCCATTTTTCAGAGTCAGGGCTCGTCATAGCTTGCTTGTATGTCGCTGGCTCATCACCATCCATGACTATGATGTCCAGATCATCGGTTAAGACGATACCGAGGTATCTGTCTGGTTGAGATCTTTGCCGTTGCGACCTACGAAGGGTAATCGGTTGAGCATTTTCATTGTCAGTTTGGTTCTGACCAATCTTCTTAGATGCTTCCAAAGCATCTAGATTGTCAGTTTTGTCAGGTTGACATTGTTGCTCGTCCTCTCGAACTTCGTCGAGTTCGATTTTCCTCCCACTTGTCATTTTGGAAAGGTGATCTTCTCCAAAAAGACACCATCACGAGCAACAAAAACTTTGTTCTCGGATTTATTGTAGAAGTAATACCCTTTGGTTTCTTTTGGATATCCCACAAAGAAACACTTATCCGATTTGGGGTGAAGTTTGACCGAAATTAATCGCTTGAAATATGCTTCGCATCCCCAAATCTTGAGAAAAGACAACCTAGGAGATTTCTTATTCCATAATTCATATGGAGTCTTTTCAACAGCTTTTGACGGAGTTCTATTTAGTGTTAGCGCTGCAGTTTGTAGCGCATGTCCCCAGAAAGAGATAGGGAGTTCACTAAGACCCATCATTGATCGAACCATGTCTAACAAGGTTCGATTCCTCTGTTCAGACACTCCGTTCCATTGAGGAGTTATGGGAGGTGTCAACTATGAAAGAATACCATTTTCTTTCAAGTGGTCGTCCAATTCATGGCTCAAATATTCGCCACCTCGATCCGATCGAAGTGCTTTAATTTTCTTGCCAAGTTGATTTTCAACTTCTTTCTGAAATTCTTTGAATTTCTCAAAGGATTCAGATTTATTTGACATTCAGTAGATATAGCCATATCTACTAAAATCGTCGGTGAAAGTGATGAAATATCGGTAACCTTGTCTTGCGGGTTTACTCATTGGTCCACATACATCCGTGTGTATTATACCTAATAAGTCACTTGCTCTTTCTCCCAACTTGGAGAATGGTTGTTTTATCATCTTGCCTAATATACATCCTTCGCAATTTTCAAACGACTCTAAGTCGAATAAGTCAACAACACCTTCTTGAAGAAGTTTCTTGATGCGTTTGATGTTAATATGGCTAAGACAAAAATGCCACAAGTAGGTTTGATTCTAATTGATGGTCTTAGTTCATTTTGTATCAATCCTATTGTCTTTGTGTAAAGTATGCAATTTAATTTGAACACATGTTTGCAAGACAATTTTGAAACAACTATTGTCAAAATTTTACAAGCAAAATAACTAGGTGTCCAACACCATGGATCAAAATATTGTTTAAAAGGCATGATAAAACTAGGAGTAGTTTTAATTACATCTCAAAGACATAATAGTGCATGCAAGCACGACCGAAAAACCGTCTTCGTCGTCCACTTGTCCATGCACCAACACTTGATAAGCTTTCTTACTTGGTCCCTTAAAAGGCAACATAAAGTGAGTCATAATTGGTATCCAATACCTATGATAAGCTTAATTCACAAGTGTTTAGGAAGATACCTAAGGTAGTTGGAATGTTCCCCTCTTCCTTGAAGAGCATGCATTCTCTCTTGTAGTGGCCTTGCCCACCATAATAGAAACAACACATCTTTGCCTTAACCTTGAAATCCCTCCTTCTTGGTGTTGCAGACTGTAGACCAAAGATGGTACCTTTCTTTCACAAGACAACCCTGATGCGATGGCTTCACATTCATGTCTGTAAGTGACCTAATCACTTCAAACAAGAGTCCATCATTGTTGTCGTTGAAACTCTTAGAGAATCTCACACCGACAACATCCCTTAGTCCTCCAAAAAACAAGTCCGGAAAAGAGAATGGAAGTTTTTCTTTCCATTATTCCGGGATGGAGTTAGCCATGAGTTGTGACACTAATTTGCAATCATTTGACCATGCACAATAAGTTTCGTCACTCAAGTGTTTCTTGGTACAGAGGGTTGTGAGGAAAGTATCCAGAACATACTCCTTGGAATAACTCCGGAGAGTTCTCCTGAGTTCTACTTCCCATTCTTCAAGGTTTTTTAAGTTAAGCTTAATAACTAACTTTTCAGGGAGTTCCGGGCACACATGGTTGTTGTTTGAGTTACTTGAAGACATTGTTCTACAATTGAAAGAATTTGAAATGAAAAAACCATTCATAAATCAATAAGTTGAATTTTAAAAGCGTTCACGCATATGTTCAATCTTATTGTGCATTTTATCCACGCATTTATAAAATTGTCCCTTTTAGGCGAGAACAAAATGATTCCGAGATCCCAAAGATCAAGAAATGGTTAAGCATGCTTTGGCTTGTCTTAATCATTAAATATCTTAAGGTAAGCAATCCAATTGCTAATAGCTCCAAGCTACTCTCAGTTTGATAAAATGTCGCATCTAATGCATCCTTGACATTTTATCTCTTTTGCCACGACATCTATGGACTCCTTACTGATATCGTTGAGCTTAACCAAGACAACTTGTATACCTAGTATACCTTACGTTCCTAGGGAAATAGTGATGTCTCGCTTTGGCGTAGTCCATCACGTACGCGCATTAGTTCGGTAAGTGTTGTTCTTGGAACGACAAATTTTAGCTTAATATTATTAAGAGACCTAGGGTTTCTATGTTGGTTGATTTAAGTGAACTTAACTAATCGTCGCAACATAAAGAAATCCTAGACATGCATTTAGCAATCATATATAACAACAATATATATAAAGCATAAAATAGATGCATTTGGCAACTAGCATGACCCCTTGAAATCTTCAATTTCCATGCGTCTTCATCTTGGCTCGTCTTCATCGAAACGCCGTCTTAAGACATCTTGGCCAAAATAAAATAAGCTAGCTAGAACGACTAAGATTAATCTAATAGTACAAAAATACTTAACGGTTCGCAGACCGTATTTTAGATTTACAAAAATACATAACGGAACGCAGTCTGTATTTTCTATCCTAGTCGGGCCCCACTAGTTGCCTTTTTCAATAACCTGTTTTGAAAACAATCTTCCATTCACACATTCACTATTTGTGAATGACCCATGCAATTTTACAAAATACATAATTAAACACACAAAACAAGTAACTAACTTAGGTGGTTAATCCGATTAACGCGCCTAATTAAAACTAGTCAAAGTTGTTTAATCCATTATTTCTAAACGCAAAATGCTTACGCAATTAATTAAGCTCCTACTAAATTCCGCATCCATACTTAATTAATCCGATTGATTAAGTCGGCATAACCCATAATTTGTCAAAAATTTTCAAAATCGAAAATCGAGGTTTTTAACCTCGTTAAAATAATTACTTAAAATTATTAAAACGACAAGATTTTCGCAAAATCGTATAGCTCATAATCATGCAAAAATCCCACGCAAATGCTAGGTGGGTGCGCATCATGGCTGCTAGGCAGCCTATGCCTTGTGCTGTGGTGCGTGGGGCTAGCATGTTGCGCACAACACAGCAACCCACGCTGCTAGCACCAGCGGCCTGCCAGGCATGCTACGCATGCTGGCTAGCAAGCTGGCGCCTGCCAGCAAGTGGTGCGCTGGGCTGGTGCTTGCTGCCCCAAGCCTCCCCGCCACACAGCAGCGCACACCAGCATCATGGCACACCCTTATGCGCACCATAGGCAGCCACATGTGGGCTGCTAGGCAGCCCGGCTAGGCTTGGTGGCGCTTGGGTGTTTTTGCCTTGATTTGCGTGCCATTTCTCGGAATTTAATTCCGATTTGTGTGTGACATAATTTAATTCTAAATTACATTTTAGAGTTAATTTTGAAGAAAAATAAAATAAAATAAAATAAAATAAGACTTAAATAAACTTATTTTCATTGGTGCACAAGCCTAAATTATCCTAAATTTTATTTTGAACAAAATTAGGTCTTACTTAATGCTTGAAATAAAATGAGCTATGTCCATAATTAATCTTGCCAATATGCAAATTAATAATGGATTTGACAAACGGGAGTTGGAAAAATAAACTAATCATCTAATGAAAATTTTTCCAACTTTCATACTTGTGTAAAATATCAAGATTACATCTTCCAAAATGAAGATTAATCAAATTTTACGCACAAGTATTTGAACTTGATGGATTTTAATCAACTAAACATGAAAAATCCAAACTTTGTTCAACATGGAATTTAGGGTTAGGGTTCGAATCATTTAAACCTTTAAAGATCAGAACTTTAACATTATAGGAATTTAAAATTAAAAGTTTACAACAAGCTTTCACATTTTATTCCAATTTATTTGCAAAATTTGTGAAAAACAAGTTTATGGGAAAAATGGTATATCAACTTAAGCACTAATAAGAACACCATTATTATGCTTAAGGATATTTTTAAAACCAGTAGATTAGTGATGAAAATGTGCATTTAATCTAACCTTGTAATTCTTGCATTAATCAAGGCTTAAAAGAATTAAAATTTTCGTTGAAAAACGAAAAACCCTAGAAAAAATGGGTTTCTGGTTCGAACTTGGCTTCTGGACAGCGCTCGAAGAGGGTTCAATCTGTTCTAGAATGACGATTCCACCCAAAAATTACTATTTTTGAGCCAAAATCTGGGTTCGGCAGCCAAATCGAAAATAAAATCGAGTTTCAAAATTATTTAAAACGAGCATCTAATCTAATTAGAAGAACATGAACCAAAAAAATAAATTCTTGTAAAACACCTTAATTAAAAAATTAATTGCAAAAATTAAAAGGAGCGTGGCTCCGATACCGCTGTAGGGTTTCGTAGTGACCCGACACTACGCAGATGGAAACAAAACAAGAATTTGAATTTTACGAATCAAAGGTTTACTCTAATTATAAGAGTTGCCTTTTTAATTCCACTCAAGGTTGTGTATTTCCCAATACCATGCCTTTGGTATTTATAGGGAAATGCACCCTTGAACTTCATTCCCCAACCAATGTGGGAGAATGAATAATTTGACAATTAATTTATTTCTAAAATAAATTATAATTAAATTCAATCACAATGTAACAAGTGTCAAGGAGAGAGAAGGTTAGGTGAGGACCATGGAGAGGTGGGGGGGGGGACCATTGCCTTGCTCCTTAAGGCTTTGCGCAAGCCTTGGTCCCTGCCCCTAACAAAACCGCCCTAAGCACGCCAGCTAGCACCAGCCCAGCCAGCAATCTTCGCATCCCAGCCAGGAAGTGCATGCTTGGTGCTAGGCGATGCTTGGCGCTGGTGCGTGCTAGAGCTAAGCGCTGGTGCTGGCCCTCGCCACTCTCGCATAGCCAGCATACGTGCTATTAGCGAGCCACGCAAGCTGGCCCCTTGCCTCGCCAGTCACACGCACCACCCTCGCATCCCTCGCTACACCTCTCGCACACGCACCATCCTAGCACCCCACGCACATGTGCCACACGCATTGCTAGCCCAGCAAGTGCGCCTATGCATGCAAGGGCCTAGCATGCGTGCTGGGTGATGCTGCCAAGCACCCTCGCACTAGCACGCATCAGTCAGTGCCTAGGCATCATGATAGGGCTGCGATAGCGCCTAGGCATGATGCTAGGGCTGCAATGGTCAACGATGGTGCGCCTAGGCTGCGATGGTGCGCCTAGCACACCTAGTGTTCTTAGGCTTGCGCCTAGCCATGCTAGGTGCATGCTTGCTCGAACTAGCCTAGCATCCACATGGTTAGACCATTGTGGTGCTACGGCTACGCTCGTACTTTTCGCTTGTGATTTTGGGACGCTCGACCTCGACGCCCTAGGCTCGATATCCGACGTCTATATTCGTAAAACTCCGTGGACTCTTTAAATCCTTTCGGATTCATTTGTCGTCTCGGATCGGTGATTTGATTGAATTCGACCCGAAGGGTTCAGTTAAGATTAATTTGTAATATCAATTGTACCTTGATATTACTGATCGGAAGCGACCTCCACCTAAGCATTTTGGTCACTTAATCTTACTGAAGAATTAACTCTGTAATAATTCTGAACCCTCTATCAGAAGAATACACTTGTTGGAAGGAAAACATTCCTTTCATTATAAGCACAAAATCATGTGACCGAAATCTAAGCACAAAAGTTTTCTTTTATGCTTCATTATAACCCGCTATCTTTTCTTTTGCTTTTGTGCTTATAAAATCTTGTTACTCTCTATCAATCATCACTATTAACTCGATCAATCATGATTTTATGGAAATAAACACTATTAAGAGCAATAAAAACTAACAAAAGAAAATGGGTAAAGAGATTACTACTATTAAACTTGAAGGATTAAGCAAACATGGACTAGTTGCAATGAAAAGATGAAAACTTGAAGGAAGCTTGAAATGATCTTGATTACAACAATGGAAACTTGAATTCCGCCCACAAGCGCTAGGAGCTATCAAAGCAAACAAATAAAGGGTAAAAGCAAAAGAAAAGGTAAAAGAAAAGGAAAAACACGAGAACGAACAAAAGTAACTAAAACAAAGGTAAAAACGGTAAGAAGAGGTACAAACAAGTGACAAATATATGGAATTCATTAGTGAAAAAGGGTGAAATGGTGGCGTAAACGCCACTCATCAAAATCCCCCACACTTGCCTCTTGCTTGTCCTCAATCAAAACTAAGAAAAGAAAGACAAAGAAAACACTACAAAGACAAACACAACATGGCAAGGCTTAGAAAAGCAAATCTAGTTTTAGGGTGGACATATGCTCTATTCGGACATAAAAGGATAGACAAGCGCTAAAGAATACTAGACTTTCTCAATTACATGATGTACACGCCCTAAGATGCCAATGGTTGCAAGAGTCAAGCCTAAGCTAAGCATAAAGAATTAGTGATTCATTCTCCGTCGTAGTCCCCTCCAAAACCGTCCGCGTTCTCCCCACTAGCTTCAAATCATCCCCCTAGTTGGCTCCTCATGATTCCACGAAGGAACCAGAAAAAAATTCATTTTAAGGAGGTATAAGGTCATCCCGACATCTCAACTATGCATGCTCTCTCCATAGGGTTGAAAACCATCTCCCTCCACCGGTTTTTCACCATGCCCCTCTAAAGTCTAAGGGTCTTTACTAGGGTTGTAATGACTTGGCTAAAGGTAAAGGTAGGGAGATCATTTGAAATAGTGGTGGCGAATCCTAAGCGAAGCAAGAGAGTGGCCAACTCTCACAAACAAAACTCAAGAGACGACCAAAACTTAAACAAACAACCATCATTTCGATTTCATTACATTACCACCCTTATTCAAGGGAAAGGAACTTCAAAGCTCTCATATTTTTTTTTTTGAAACTTCATTTGATCTTCTTGCATTGCATCTTTCTTTTCAAACTTTTCTTGCATATATTTATATTCAAGCTCAATTTTCAACTCTTTTCTTAAACCACTTCTCAAAACATTTCTTGCTCATATTCAATATGCTCAAAACATTAACCTCACATGCTCAATGCTTCATTAACTAAAAGGGTTGGTAAAACATAGGTCGTTAGGCTTGTAATGCGGTTAAGACAAGAAAGGGAAACATTAGGCTCAAATTGATTAGTAAGTAGGTTGATGCAAAATAGAAAGTCAAATTTGTAACTAAACAAAAGGAAATGTAAATGAAAATGAGAAAAGGTTCCCTTTTCCTCCTCTAAAGGTGCTAGGTCTCGATCTCGGGAGCTAGAGATCAACACAAGGATTAAGACACGCATAGTCGAGGATCCTAAAATGCCGCACAACAAAGTGATGAAGGCTCGAACAATATAAACCTCACAAGGGATGAAATGGTAAGAAAATGCCAGCTAAAGGGCTTCAAATCCACTATAGGGAGCAACTCCGTCTTACCACTTCCCATGAACTAAGGGTTCAAATGTCCTCAAAATTTCTTAACCTCGCTACCTTAGCTAAGATTAGATTCTTCTAATTCAACAAAAGGTAATCTCAAACCGTGCAACCCATCATCAAGTTAAGAAGAAACAAGCATTCTAAGGCGCATCATCAAGGAAATAGAGTTCAAATGTACAAGAAAATTTCAAAACACATTCGTATCATCTTGCCATAATCATGTTTGTCACACAAGAATGAAAACAAAACAAAAGGAGGAAGAAATAAAAAAGGTTCGCAAATGAGGCATATAAATCCAAATAAATCCTAATCCACATACAATGATCGTTCGGTATCAACACCAACGATCCAAGGTTCCTTAGAACCAAATGCAAACAACCTTGAACTATTCAACTTCTTCTGATCTTATACTAATCCTAAACTACGCACGCCTAAAGAAAGAAAATAGAAATTAAGGGAAAGATCTCACCCATATGTCTCTTGAAGAATAATAAAGCAACCTTACAATTTACATGGCTCCAAATGTTGCTTCCAATTTTCTTCAAAGCTACAAAAGAAAGAGATAAAAGCAAAAAAAACACTATACAAAGAAAAATGTTAGAAAGAAAAAGAAAGAAAAATCTACCAACTTAAACTTTGGGAATAACCAACTACCCAAACTTAACTCATTCTCAAATCATTATCATCAAGACATCATTGACCAACAACAAACAAAAACAATGCTACCAAAACGCTTATCAACAACACCCAACAACAAGACAGAAACACAAATCCCTTTATCGTTCTCATGAGTCCTTGGTGCCTTCCCCCACACATACCCAAAAACACTCCCTTTTGAATCAAACACCCCCTACACTAGATAAGAGCATCGTCCCCGATGCTTCACATGCAAATGAAATGAAAGGGAGGGACCAAAAAGGGAAAGAGAAACAAACAGACCGAGGGGGAAACTATTGGCCACTAGGGCCGGCACCACCATCATCCGCATTCCAACTATCCATATGAAAAGCCTGAGGGGGGCCATGTGGTTCCTAACTTCCGGTGTAACAGGGAGGCCACCCATAATGACCCTTGAAAAGGTCTAGTTGGGATGCGGATAATTGGTCAAATGGCTCGGGTTGAGCTAGAGGTAAAGGGTGAGAGGGATTAATGTAGGGGTAGTTAGGATCACCCCGATAATCACTCCCACCCGAAACCTGGTAGTCATAATGACTGGACTCATCGGGAAAGTCAAGCCTTAGCACATTGGGGTCCGGGGGACCCTGCCAATAAGGGTACGTAGGTTGGTTGTCACCCCCCCCCCCCAAGATGGCACGAGCCCTTGTTGGGCTGACACAGATGGATAGTTAACCGCGGGAGTGACATCCCCTCTACACACACTAATATCATAAAGGGCATTGGTTTGAAAAAAATGGTGTTGTTGGGAGGCAATCATACCTTGCATGCCAAGTTGCATGCTCTCCATTTGAGCCCGCATCGCCGCCATCTCTTGATGGTAGTCAAATTGTTGTTGATTTTGTTGTTGTTGTTGTCGTGTTCGTCTTCCTTGTTGATCTTGTTGTTGTTGAATCGGAGGGATCACCTCCACCTCATTGGCATCATCATCGTCATGACCTTCCCCAATCGCTATTCTTGCAACCGGGAGGACACCCGAATCCTTTCTCACCTACCACAGGTGATTAACTCCCTCCCTAGTAAAAGAAGTGAACTCCGGTTTGGGGAGGAGGCAATGATGCTTATGGGAGACAAGCAAGCTCTATGTCCCTAATAAACTTCATTGTCTTCAATTAGTCAATGTCTAACAAAATGTCACTTCCATCACTTCTCCCAATGGGGGTGCAAGAACGCAACATATCCATATGACCTAACTTTTTAGCAAACCTTGTGACCATCCCGACAAAATGAATTTCCCCTTTCTTTGTCCCCGGGAGAATCCTTTCAATGCACTTGGTGAAAAGAAAATCAAAATTCACTCTACGCCCCAATTCCGGCTTCGTAGCTAGCCATAAAATTCGGATCTCTTCAGCGGTAATCTTTTCCAAGTCTTGCTTGTTGAAAACCATGTACCCAAGTATTCTATGAAGAAGTTTGATAGCAGGGTGCATGATTTGACTGGCCAATGAATATTTGGCATTGAAGGCATCCATTCTCAAGATGCATTTCCACCACTCAAGGGGGTTATAATCATAAAGAGATTCGTGCTCAGGGAAGAACATGTCGGCGTCAAGGTTGAGGACTAGAAGTTGGTTGAATTGGCGAAGGTTAACTGTTTCTTTTTTATTGAAGAGTTGGAAAGGGATAGTGAGGTCCCTTTCTCTTGCAGCATGGAATTCGAAAGAGGCTAGAAACTCAAGAGTAGGCTCTTTGTATGTTCGGTAAGCACTTGCCACAAAAGAGCCCAACCTTAGATTGTTGAATAGGAACCAACAATCGTCATTGATGCCAAGCTTAATTGTAGAAGGTTGGTGGTAATTTTTTTGTGGGTCTAAACTTGCGATTATGCAAGTTGTCATAGATGGTTTGTGGTTTTTGTTGTGGAATTTGAGAGGTGGCAAAGGTGGTGGTGGTGGTTGCTCATTGGGTTGGGGGTTTTGGGAGGTAGAACCTTGGGGTTCCTTCCCACTCTTTCTTTTTTTTGAACCAAACACCATTTTGACATCACCCAAGTTCAATCAAACACAACTTAAATCAAAAGAACAATCCACCCAATTCAACAAGCCTTCACAATTTCCACACTTTGAAATTCACTTAACAACACCAAAGAATTAATAATACCCGCCAACAATCAACAAGATCAACAAATAATCAACTAACAACCAAGCTTGCGAATATAATTCAACATGAATTGGCATTCAAACATCAAAAATCCCCAAACAAAATTACAAGAACAACAATGTTTCTCACCAAGGAAATTGCTTCAAATTTCAATTAAAACTAGAGAACGAGTGAAATATACCAACAATGAGTGATCATACTCCACTCCTACTAGCCCTTTGAAGAAGAAATCCTAGCTACCTTTAAGAAATCTAGCAATGGAGACCTGAGAGAACCGCGAGAAGAACAACCCAAAGCAAGTCTTGAATGGTAAAATTTTAGAAATTTAATGAGGAAATCGAAGGAGAGTGAAGAAATTCGGTGGATTTTTGATGATTTTATGATGAATTTTGATGAGTTTGTGAGGTTAGGAGGTTAGGGTTTCAGGGGGGGAAAAAGTTTTAGGGAGAGTGAAGAGGAGAAATGTCGAAATAGGGGAAACAACGTGGGCGAAACTTCTGAAAGAAACCTGAGAATTTCACAGACCCTCATAGCCGTGCCCGCGGGTAGAAGTGCCACACCCACAGGTCTTCTTGTCCACGCCCACGGCATATATATTCGCACCCTCTCTTGGGGCGCGGCGAGGCATCTCCAGAAAGTTGAGGGGAGCCTTCCTTTCTCTATCCGCGCCCTCTCCTCATGAAGTCGCGCCCACGATTCCTTCTGCCCGCGCCCGCGGGTCTCTAAGTGGCGCCCGCGGGTCCCTGGAGAGGGCTCTCCCTAGGTGCGCAACACTTTAAGCTCTTGAGACCTAAAATTCGACCCTTTCTTCTTTCATAACTCCATCTTGGCTCTTCAAAAGGACTCCCTTGAGGTGAAAACACCCTCAAACCTTAATCTACAAAAGCAATGCCCAAAGGTTCAAGTACCTACAAAATAAAAACCAAAGACCATAAGATAAAAACCCTAAAAGAGATCAACCAAAATCGAAGAAAAAGAGGAAATAAAGAAACAAAAGAGTTGAGAACTCAGGTTTCCCCCCAAGAAGCGCTTCTTTATGAGATCAGTAGCTTGACAATGAGAAATTATCATCCAGAGGGTGGCTTAAGATCCATCGGATCAAGCCTCATGCATTCAATCAAACCAACTTTATTCTTGCAAAAGTAGTGCTTTAAATAATGACCATTAACCATGATTTTGTTATCACCCGCCTCTAACTCAAAAGACCCATAAGGAGTAGTCCTTGAAATCACAAAAGGCCCCGACCATTTGGATTTGAGCTTTCCGGGAAATAAACGAAGCCTAGAGTTGAATAACAACACCTTGTCTCCAACCTTGAAGCTCTTGTTCCTTATGTCTTGGTCGTGCCATTTCATGGTTTCCTCCTTGTATAGCCTTGAGTTCTCATAGGCATCATATCTAAGCTACTCAATTTCATTGAGCTTGAGCAATCTCTTCTCACCGGCCAACAAAATATCCTTGTTAAGCTCCTTAATGGCCCACCAAGCGTTATACTCCAACTCAATCGGAAAATGACAAGCCTTCCCATAGACCAACCGATAGGGGGTTGTACCAATTAGGGTCTTGTACGCCGTCCGCAAGGCCCAAAGTGTGTCGTCAAGCTTGAGGGACAAATCCTTCCTAGACTTATTCACTATCCTTTCAAGTAGATTCTTAATCTCTCTATTTGACACCTCCACTTGCCCTTGAGTTTGAGGATGATAAGGTAGACCAACTATGTGATGAATTTCATACCTCTTGACAAGAGCCTCAAATTGCTTCTTGGTGAAATGGGAACCTCCATCACTAATTAGCACCCTAGGAACCCTAAACCGCGGAAATATGATTTTCTTGAGAAGTTTAAGCACAACCTTATGATCATTGGTAAGGGAGGGTATAGCTTCAATCCTCTTAGTAACATAATCGACCGCTAACAAGATGTATACATTCCCACATGAAGAGACAAAAGGCCCCATAAAGTCGACACCCTAAACATCAAAAGGCTCAACTTCCAAAATGTTTTCTTGAGGCATTTAATCCCTTTTGATTATGCCACCACTTCTTTGGCACTTGTCGCATCTTGAAACAAACTTTTGAGCATCCTTTTGCATCGTTGGCCACCATAGGAGAGATTGAGAAATCTTTGCCACCGTTTTATCAACTCCCCCATGTCCTCCACATGGAAACGAGTGGCAATGCTCAAGATAGTTGGCTATATCCTCCTTGTTCTTAAACGAAAGCCTAGACTTATCAACTCCCCCTTGGTCATGAGATAGCGAACCGCTATGTGATCCGTGTACACAATCACTTTGGAGCAAATAAGATAGGACCTAAACTTGTCGATGGCAAAAACAACCGCAAGCATTTCCTTCATCGTCGTTGTGTAATTCTTTTGTGCTTCATCAAGAGTTCTACTTGCATAGTAAATGACATGAGATTTTCCTTCTTTCTTTTGCCCAAGTACCGCACCTACTGCAAAATCATTCGCATCACACATTAGCTCAAAAGGCAAGCTCCAATCCGGAGCTTGCACAGCGGGAGAGGAAATGAGAGCTCCCTTGAGTTTTTGAAATGCCTCAAGACAAGCCTCATCAAAGCTAAACACAACATTTTTCTTGAGTAATTCAGTCAAAGGTTTGGCGATTGATGAAATTTTTTTGATAAACCTCCGGTAAAAACAAGCATGCCCTAGAAAATCTCTCACTCCCGTAACGAAAGTAGGAGGGGTGAAAAGAATGGTGTCCTTCCAACAAGTGTATTCTTCCGATAAAGGGTTCAGAATTATTACAGAGTTAATTCTTCAGTAAGATCAAGTGATCGGAATGCCTAGGTGGAGGCCGCTTCTACTCAGTAATACCAAGGTACAATTGATATTACAGCTTAAACTTAACTGAACCCTTAGGGTCGAACCCAATCGATTCACCGATCCGAGACGACGAATTAATCCGAAAGGATTTAATGAGTCGACATAGTTTTACGAATACAGATGTCGGATATCGAGCCTAGGGCGTCGAGACCGAGCGTCGCAAAATCACAAAGCAACAAGTATGAACATATCCCTAGCACCACATTGGCTTAGCCATGTGGATGCTAGGCTAGTTCGAGCTAGCATGCACCTAGCATGACTAGGCGCAAGCCTAAGCACACTAGGTGTGCTAGGCGCACCATCGCAGCCTAGGCACACCATCGCTGACCATCACAAACATGGCGTGATGCCTAGGCACCATCGCTGCCTACCGCAAGCAATAGGCGCACCAAGGGCACCTGGCAGCCTATCGCAAGCACCACAAGCACCAGGCAGCCCATCGAACGTAGCAGTGTGCTTGTCTGGATGCCTAGGTGCGCATGGCAGGGCCACACACGCACCAGCAAAGCCATCGCAGTGCTGAGCACTGGCGCATGTGCATGTGCGTGTGTGCGTGCCTCGCACCAAGCATAACAGTGCTAGGCACTGGCTGACGTGTGCTAGTGCGAGGGCACCTGGCAGCATCGCCCAGCACACATGCTAGGCCCTTGCGTGCGTAGGTGCACTGGCTGGGCTAGCAATGCGTGTGACGCATGTGCGTGGGGTGCATGGCTGATGTGTGTGCGAGAGGTGCGGCGAGGGATGCGAGGGTGATGCGTGTGGCTGTCAAAGCAAGGGGCCAGCATGTGTGGCTCGCTAGTAGCACGCATGCTGGCTATGCGAGCATATGCGAGAGGTGCAGCAAGGATGCAGGTGGTGCGTGGGATGTTGGGGCCTGCGCCAGCACGCACTAGCGACTAGCACTAGCACGCACCAGCACCAAGCATGCACTGCCTGGCTAGGATGCGAAGGCAGCTGGGTGGGCTTGTGCTAGCTGGGTGGGCTTACTTGCACTGCTAGCTGGCAGCAGCCCAGCTGCCCTTTGGTTGAGGCGGTTTTGTGAGGGGTGGGGACTAAGGATTGGGAAAAGCCTTGGGGAGCAAGGAAATGGTCCCCCCCACCTCTCCATGGCCCTCACCTAACCTTCTCTCTCCCCTTGACACTTGTTGCATTGTGATTGAATTTAATTATTAATTTATTTTAGAAATAAATTATTCATTCTCCCACATTGGTTGGGGAATGAAGTTCAAGGGTGCATTTCCCTATAAATACCAAAGGCATGGTATTGGGAAATACACAACCTTGATTGGAATTAAAAAGACAACTCTTGTAATTAGAGTAAACCTTTGATTCGTAAAACTCATAGTTTTGTTTTGTCCGGGTCTTGACTAACCTTCAAAACTTAGGACGCTCGTGTCGGGTTGAGGGTACGATCCGTCGGAGATCTCGTAGTTTTGGGATTTTGAAGTAAGAGCTCTTTGGGAGCGAAGCACGCAACAAAGGTATAATTCTTATTCTTAATCTAGTTTGATTAAGTTTAATATGCTTGTTAATTACTTTAATTAAGGGGCGGATCTTGGGGGGTTTCCTTCCGCGTAGTGTCGGGTCACTACGAAACCCTACAAGGGGGCAACTTTGCAATCACCGAAATTTGGCCGAATCAACCTCAATGCCCTTCTTTGACACTTTATGGCCTATGACAATACACTCCTCAACCATAAAGTGACAGTTCTCCCAATTTAAAACCAAACTCGTCTTTTGACACCTTTTCAAAAAATTTCATGGTTATAAAGATAAGTGTCAAAACACGAGTCACCAATACTGAAATCGTCCATAAAAAATTCATTCTCATTTTCAAGCATCTAAAAGAAAATGGAAGTCATGCATCGTTGAAATGTTGAAGGAGCATTGCATAACCCGAATGACATTCTTCGGTAAGCGAATGTTCCATATAGACATGTGAAAGTAGTTTTCTCTTCGTCATTTGGGTGGATAGGGATTTTGAAAAATTCGAAATACCCATCTAAGAAACAAAAGAAAGCATGGTGAGAAAGTCTCTCCAACATTTGGTCCATGAAGGGGAGAGGAAAATGGTCTTTCTTTATATTTTTGTTCAACCTCCTATAATCAATACACATTCTCCACCCCGTCACCGTCCGGGTGTAGATTTTATTTCCTCCTTCTCCCTTGATGATGGTCATTCCACCTTTCTTTGGAACCACGTGAACCGGGCTAACCCACTTGCTATCGGATATAGCTTAAATTATGCCTGCTTCTTGCAATTTCAAGATTTCCTTCTTGACAACCTCTTGGAGGTTGGGGTTTAACCTCCTTTGATGTTCAATCGAGGTGGATTGATACACAAAGAGGGGCTAATACCCTTCATATCATCAATGCTATACCCTATCACATTTCTATATTTTCTCAACACAACAAGCAATTTTACCAAATCAAGACCATCAAGGGTAGCATTGACAATAAAAGGGTATTCCCCTTCATCTACAAGACAAGCATATTTCAAAGAAGGGGGAAGGGGTTTAAGTTCTATCTTGGGAGGAGACTTGGAACTCTTCTCCATTTTCTCCTCCTTTAGTTCAAGCTCTTCTTTATATTCTTGTTGATCATGATCTTCTTCCATTTGAGTTTCTTCTATGGCCATGACAAACTTTTTTTGCTTCTTGAGAGTGATACTCTTCCTTGCATGTAAGAGCTTCAACCATTGGATCTTGAAGCTTCATCATAACCCTTTCCAAGCGATCTAACTCCTCATTCACAACATCAACCCTGATTAGGGGATTTAACCCCGCTAAGTGGTCCAATGAAATCCTGCCACGTGTCATTCACGTGGACCAACCAGAGTTCGCCACGTTTCACCTTATGATAGGTCCAAGGTGGACCAATCAGGCCACGACACGTGGCAGACGGATTGCAAACTATGAAAGTGGTCTTCAACAGCCCAAATACCTAGGCAAGCCCAGTCAAACCTAGGTATTTGAAACCTAGTACTGAGCACGCATTGTGAGACCCTATAAAAGGGAGATGTTCCCCCTAAGGAACATCATTCAGAAATTCCTAAACTCATGTGTACATAATTGCTGAGCATTAACTCCAGCTTTAATTGCACTACTTGAGAGCTAAGGCTCGGATTTCGATGTTAGATTCGATAACCAGATGATCACTTCTCTCCTAAGAGGAGCCAGATCCCATCTACATTCCGCACTTTTTTACATCCGAACACGTTCTAACTTGATCTATGATGTCCTCATAAGAACCTGTACTACCTCTCAATGAGAAACGGCCTATGGCCGACGTCTTGGTCTATACAGGCCAGGATACAGATGACGACTATGAGGTCGACACACACACAGCTCCTGACGAGTCCCTAAGGACTAGGTGAATCTGTCCCATTGAAAAGAGGGAACGAAAAGACGAACAGACGCGCCCTAGTGAACCAGTCGGTTAGTTAGCTGGTCAACCTCAGGTGGCCGAAGGTTCTATCCCTATCAACAGAAATGAGCTCATGACTCTCATGAGAAGTTTCAAAGGGGAGATTAAGGACCTGATTGACAAACGGACGACTGTTTCCACTAGGTACCGGTCGACCAAGAAGCCCTCTCATTCTAGGAGGAATAAGTCGGTCAAAGACCAAGAGGCCACTCCTTACCCTAAACCTAGGGAGGGGGCAGAGGCCCTTGTTAAATTTTTCTAAACTCTGGTTCCCTAAGCAAGGGAAGAGGAAGGCCATTCCGGCATGTACAGCGAGATGGTTTAAAGTAAACTTATTCCGATACCCGGATGTTATTCCAGTGGAAGAAGAACATGCAACTGTCAGAGTCGGCTTTGACGCTGAACTTGCAAGACATCTTTCAGAATACCTCAAGGAGGTATTCACAATCAAACTGAGAGAACCAGACATGCGGCATGTCCACTCACTCTAGTCCTCAGATTCTCCATGCAGCCCCGTTTGCGCCTCAACAGCCATACATGCCGTAAGGACAACATTACATGCAGTCGACCCTCTTTGGGGGGTAGGCGGCTCATAATGTTCAACCCTTGGACTGGCAGCTCTGACTGCTAAGACTGGGGGAACATCCCTCTACGTTCTCCAAGGAAATAACTGAGGCCGCACATCCGGCCAAGGTGAAAAATGTTTTGCTAGGTACCTATGATTGTACAACCGATCTAGAAGATCATCTTATGGCACACACAAACCTCATGTATCTACTAGGGTTCAATGATGTCGTAGGGTGTCGATGCTTCCCGACCACATTGAAAGGTATCGCCCATACATAAGGCGGTTCAATCTGATGAGACTTCAGATTCAAGAATTGTCTGATGAAGTGGCATATACAGACTTCTTTAAAGGTCTGAAGGACGGGTCGACGTTTAAGTTCGACCGTTTTAGAAAGAGGGTTGCCACCCTCCAAGAAGCACTGATGGAGGCGGACGCCTATTTTAAGGCGACCGAGCTCTGCCACGTCAGTAAACAATCGGACTCAAAGAAGTTTGAAAAAAGAGAGAGTCGGTCATCACATCCGGCTAAGAAGAAGAAAAGAAAAGAAAAGATGTCTTAGTGGCTGATACCTCTGAACAGTCGTCCAAGAAGAAAAAGAAAGAATCTGAACCGTATACCTCCAAGTATGAGTTTAACAAGGATTGTCACTCCATCCTCATGGAGATCAAAGACCAGGTGACCATTGAGAAGACGACTGCTATGAAAGGTTCCTCCAAAAATAGGAACAAAAATAAGTATTGTCATTTTCAACCATGGTGTACCGCAGCTATGCATTCCATAGAACATTACTGATGAAGTAGGCCGGGAGCTGGGTGCCGCCACTTTCAGCAAGGAGAACAGGACTAAGCGCATGGTTAGAGACAGTTAGGTACATGTGCAACACTTCTTTTGGCAAAGGACTAACCAGCCTTGGTAAAGAGTGCAAGTGTTCCTTCAACTTTTGCAAGGCCGCCTCTTGATTGCTTGGAAGAATTACAGGCACTTGTCACCCGACTGACTGAGGAAGCTCCCCAATGCCGCCAGACAATATTAAAGGGCGTCGCCCAACAATGGTTCGACAACCTGCCAGCCGGATGCATAAATAACTTTAAGACACTTGCATACTTGTTTGCGTCCAACTTCTCAATGAACATCCCTGCGAAGAAAATAAGTCTTGACTTGGGGGCTATACAACAGGGAGAGAAAGAAAGGCTACGGTCATACGTCAGGTGGTTCAGTCTAATGAGAATTCAGATTCAGGGACTGTCTGATAAGGTGGCTTATACTGACGACGCCTATGGGCCTAAAGTATTTGGCCTTAGGATCATCACGCCGTGGGCCTCAAGTTGATCATTCGGCCTTAGGCCTCAAGTTGATCATCCGGCCACAGGCTTCAAGTTGATCATCCGGCCTTAGGTCTCATTAGTTTTTTCAGAAAAGAACATAGTTGCTAAGTTTAGACTTAGCATTTTTACTCATGTGAGAGTGATTAAAAGAAATAAGGTCGACTGTGTATTGCATAGGCGGCTTGCCCCACTAAGGAGACATGCAAAAAACTAAAAAATAAATTGCAAATTTTATTAATATGCTTTAATGTACAAATAATTTAAAAATCTCAGAAGTAGTACTTTTAATAGTTATCTACGTTCCAAGTTCTGGCTAGTTTCCTACCGTTTGGTGTTTCCAGGCGGTAGGTTCCGCCTCTAACTTCTTCATATATTCGGTAGGGGCCATCCAAATTAGGAGTCAGCTTTCCCTGCTCGTTGGACCTACCGATTGCTTCCATTTTCCATAACACAAAGTGCCCTACCATAAGGGGTGTTTGTGCACTATTTTATTGTAAACTCTCGTCATTCTCAGTCGGTAGATCTCATGACGCAAGGCCGCATTGCCCTTGCGCTTTGGAAGTGAGTCCAATGATAGCCGCATGACCTTCTAGTTAGCCTCTTCGTCATAAAGCATGACTCGAAGACTCGACTCATAGTGCTAAATAGGCAGAACAACCTTTGCCCCACAAACCATGAGAAATGGAGTTTCACCAGTCACCCCTTTTTCAGTTGTCTTGATGACCCACAAAATATGCGGTATCTCGTCAACCCATAAGCCGCCAGCTCTTTCAATTTTTTTTTGATGCCATTAGAGATTAAGTTATTAAAGGCTTCAACCTAGCCGTTTGCTTGGCGACGGCCAATTGATGCAAAACAGTGAGAGATCCCTTGATCTCTCAACCAGTTCTTGAGAGCAAGTGTCTCAAATTGAGGACCATTGTCAAAAACCATAGACATGCATACCGGGTGATGACATTTTTCCAAATGAAGGAGATAACATCTTTTGTTTTAATGTCTTTGACTGCCTACGCCTCTACCCATTTGGTAAAGTAGTCGACAGCAACAAAAATATACCTCCGTCTGCCTGTAACAAGCGTATACAGACCCAAAATATCCATGCCTCATTTGGCGAATGGTACTGGGCTATGGATAGCCATCAGGTAAGTGGCCGGACGATGGATGAGCTTGCCAAACCTTTGACACTTGTCACATTTTTTCACCATCTCCATGGCGTCTACTTATAGGGTAGGCCAGAAGTAGCCTTGCTGCCTGGCTTTCTTTGCTAGGGTCCTGCTGCCTATGTGGGAGGCGCAGAAGCCCGAGTGCAAGTCTTCTCACACCTCTGCCCTTCTCTGGTGTGACACATTTATTGGAGATAGCCTTTCTTAAAAAGATCTCTACTGTGGATTTCAAAATTAACCTTAGGTTTTTTCATTGCGACCATATCTAGGTAAGTATCGGCAAGGTGCCGCCTGTTAAGTATGCCCGGATGCCATCCATCCTGGTTGAGCTTCGATCTAAGGTTCTAATGGGTTCCTCTTTTATGCTCCTTTTTTCCATCACCTCTCAGAAAACAAATCTTGGTGTGTCACAAGAGGCGGATGATGCCAATTTGGAGAGAGCATCCGCATGGTTATTCTCAGACCTAGGTACCTGACCTAAATGAAATTTATAAGGTTTCGTAAAGACCCACTCTACGCGAAAAGAAACCCCCCAAGACCCGCCCCGATAACTAAAGCAATTAAAGCAAGCATAAACATAATTAAGCAATAATTAAGAGAAAGGGAGAAAGAAGTTATACCCTCGTAGCGTGCTTCGCTCGCAAATCGAGCTCTTACTTCAAAAGCTCGAGCGTCACAATAGTGACCGCCTTTAACGGCTCGTACCCACGAACCCGACCTGAACAATCCAAGTTCCGAAGGTTAGTCGAGACCCGACCAATAAAAACTAGAGTTTTACAAACTTAGAGGTTTTCTCACCTAATGGGAGATGCCTCATTGAGTTCTACTCAAGTGTTCTTTCCAAATGCCAATACCTTGGTATTTATAGGGAAATGAACCCTTGAACGCCCACTCTTGATCAATGTGGGAGATTGGCAATTTCCCCATTTTATTTTAATTAAAAACAAAATAAAATTGATGTGCAATAAATAAGTTACAAGTGGCAAATGGAGGAAGAGTGATTAGGTGAGGACCATTCCAAGAGGGGGGACCATAGCCTTGGTGCCCAAGGCAATGGCCACAACCCTAGGTCCCCACACAAAACCGGATCCTCCATGTGGCTGGGACAGCTGGCTGCCAGCCAGCCTTTGCTGTGCTTACAAGCTAACATAACGCAGCCAGCTAGCAAGCATCCCACCCACTGCCAGCATGCGTGCTTCTAGCAAGCCACGCATGCTGGGCACTGCAATGCCAGGCACACGCATAAGCACGCTACTGCTTGATGCTATGCTAGCGATGCACACGCACATGCTTGCTGCTGCTTGGGTGTGTGCTAGTGATGCACACGCCGACGCACATGCAGCGATGGTGCATGGTGCTGTGCTAGAAACGCACACGCACACGCACATGTTGCTATGGGCGATGAGTAGTGCTAGGCCTTGCCTAGCGCCAGCACCTAGCACATCCACACGCTCATGCAATGCTGCGATGGTGCGATGGTGCTTGGGCGCATGGCATGCTAGCACGCAATTCCCTAGCACGCCTAGCATGCTAGGCTTGCGATGGATCTCGCCTATCATAGCACTCACATGGCTAGGCCAATGCGAGGCTACGGCTAGGTTCGTACTTGTTACTCGATTGATTTCACGTCTCTTCGAATTCTAAATTCGACTCGACTTGAACCGCTCGATCTCGACGCTCTAAGCTCGATATCCGACGTCTTTATTTGTAAAACTTCGACGACTCATCAAATCCTTCGGATTGATTTGTCGTCTCGGATCGGTTGTTCGATTGGGTTCGACCCGAAGGGTTCAGTCAAGATTAAGCTGTAATATTAATTGTATATTAATATTACTGATCGGAAGTGGCCTCCACCTAGGTATTCCGATCACTTGACCTTACTGGAGAATTAGCTCTCTGATAATTCTGAACCCTCTATCGGAATAATACACTTGTTGGAAGGACACCATTCCTTTCAATCTCCCACTTGTCCTTCCGGACAAGTGTGCATACAGTGTATAGCCCATTTCCTATGACGCTTAATGTGTCTTCATGAACCGTAAGGTAAGATTCATCGTCATCCTTATTACGTTCAGAAGTGTTTCTTGATCTCCGAGTTCGACTGTCAATTAGCAGATGATTTCTAAAATCCATCTGAGCGCGGCCATGCATTTTCACAGTCTCGCTCTTCGAGCGGTCTTGTAAACAACAAAGACACATTCACTATTGATTATAGGGGGGCATTCCCAGTCTTGTATTGAAAGCTTCCCTTACTAAGAGGACCTAGTCACCCGAGTGTTGTCGTTATAATCCCTAGTTACGGCAGACGTTTGACAACATCAAAGAGACTGGTACTCAAACAAGAGAATTTCACAATACTCATGGTGAAGGAAATAGGTTCCGATAGCTATAATGAGAAATGTAGTTATGAAAATTTTGAATCTCTTAAAGTACTCTCATAGGTCGATTCGGTGCAACTCCAAACTAGCATCTGTGCAAATGATTTATGACTACTATCTCCTTGCAGCACAAGAAACGGTATTGTAAATCATACCACACACTAATCTCTGGTGGTCATTAATCGTCCATCTGTTAAATGACCTCGATTAAGGATAAGTTTCGATTTAAATATTCAGTGTTCACTTAACAGGTGTTTCTTTATCCAAGACATGGTCTTGATACCCTATATTGAATATTTTCACAAATCGAATGTACTCATTATTTGATTCTAAACCACAATCAAATAGTTTGTGGAATTTATTAGTAGAATTTTATTCCACCATGAAACTTTTCAACGTTTCATCTTATGATAAATGGTTTTCTTCAAATGTTTTAAGAGTAATACTCTTCATTAAATATTTATAGAAATCACACTTATACTTAATATGCTTGATTTCTTTCATGCTATTGTGAATGTTGTTGTTCACCTTTTACATAGGTTTAGTTACAATTTACTTTGCAAATCTCAACATCTTCATTAATGAACACTTTCATAATAAGATGATAGAATCTGAGAGTGTTATGGATTATCTTCGATTTAGGATTTATTGTCCGTGTGATGGCTCCCACTCATTTTCATGATTTGAGATCTTCAACATGACAACCTACAATCAACGTTCGACAACGAACTTTCCATTGAACACCTTTCTTTATTATTGCCTTTAAGGCAACAATATTCTCAACATATATTTCAGTAGAGTTCCTGATGAAACTTTGCTTTGGATTTTATTCCAAACGGCTCACAACGATTTGGGCTACCCTAATCACTTGTGACCATGGAAATTTCCGCACATTTACACATGGATTCACGTCCATGTTACCCTTCTCAAACTGCGATGCATTTTAGCTCGTGCTTGTAAATGGCTTCCTTGTTAAGGATCCGATCCATGCTAAGGATGTGCTCGCAACATCAATTTAAATTATATTTGTTAACTTGTGTCAAGAACTCATCCTTTTTACTTATCCAAGTACATTGGATGTTCTTTATCACAATTTAACGATTTCATAGATTGGTATTTTATACTTCTCATGCTCTAAGCATGTAAGATGATGATGGCTTCATATCATAGCATACATGATGGTTTCAATTGCAGAACTATTCCATTCATGTAACTTTTTAGCTCATCCAGTTTCACTGAGTCTTACTTGAAAGGAATGGTGTCCTTGCAACAATAGTATTCTTCCGATTGAGGGTTCAGAATTATTACAGAGTTAATTCTTCGGTTAGATCAAGTGATCGGAATGCCTAGGTGGAGGCCGCTTCCGATCAGTAATATCAAGGTACAATTGATATTACAGCTTAATCTTAACTGAACCCTTCGGGTCGAACCCAATCGAATCACCGATCCGAGACAACAAATTAATCCGAAAGGATTTAATGAGTCAACAGAGTTTTACAAATACAAACGTCGGATATCGAGCCTAGGGCGTCGAGGCCAAGCGTTGCAAAATCACAAGCGACAAGTATGAGCGTAGCCGTAGCACCACAGTGGTCTAACCATGTGGATGCTTGGCTAGTTCGAGCTAGCATACACCTAGCATGGCTAGGCGTAAGCCTAAGCACACAAGGTGTGCTAAGCGCACCATCGCAGCACAAGCACAGCACCATCGCATGGCTAGGCCAGTGCGTGTGCGCGTGCGCTTGTCCCTTAGCCTATCACAGCATCGTAGCAACATGTCTGCGTATATGCGTGCTTTCGCATGGAACTGCACCGCATCATGCGTGGCTGGGTGCTAGGCACCATCACAGGCCCCTCGCATAAGCACATCACTATCGCATGGCTAGGCCAGTGCGTGTGCGTGGAGGGCATCGCAATGCAGCACCAAGCATTCGCATAGTTGTGTGCTTGCGTGCGTGCCTTCGCATGGAAGCACCAAGCACAGCAAGCTAGCAAGTAGCACCAAGCCCAGCATGCGTGGCTCGCTAGCAGCACGCATGATAGGCCTTCTGTGCGTGAGGGGCTGGCAGGCATGGCTATGCGTAGAGCCTGTGCGAGGGAAGCGAGTGTGTGTGCGAGGCAATGTGTAGGAGTGCTGCGCCAACGCCAGCACGCTAGCACATCCCAGCACTAGCACGCAGCAGCACCATGCATCGCCCAACACCAGCACGCACTGCCTGGCTGGGGATGCAAGGATGCTGGCTGGTGCTAGCTGGCACGCTAGCTGGCAGCCAACCAGCCCTCCTTGAGCCGGTTTTGTGCTTACTTGTGGGGACCAATCAAGGGCCTTGGGGAGCAAGGAAAATGGTCCACCCCACGTAGCCTTGGCCATCACTCATTAGCATGTGATTGTTCCACTTGTCGCAATGTGATTAAATAAATTGTTGATTTTACCAACTCTCCCACATTGATGGGATATTGGAAATCATGGGTGCTCTTCCCTATAAATACCAAAGGCATGGGTATTGGGAAAATACAACCTTGAGTGGAATTAAAAAGGCAACTCTTGTAATTAGAGTAAACCTTTGATTCGTAAAACTCATACTTTTGTTTGTCCGGGTCTTGACTAACCTTTAAGACTTAAGACACTCGAGTCGGGTCAAGGGTACGATCCGTCGGAGATCTCGTAGTTTCGGGATTTTGAAGTAAGAGCTCTTCGGGAGCGAAGCACCCAACAAAGGTATAATTCTTGTTCTTAGTCTTGCTTAATTATGTTTATTATGGTTGTTAATTGCTCTAATTAAGAGGCGGGTCTTGGGGGGTTTCCTTCCGCGTAGTGTCTGGTCACTACGAAACCCTACAGCGGTATTGGAGCCATTCTCCTTTTAATTTTTGCAATTACTTATTAATAAAGGTGTTTTTAAAGAGTTTATTTTTCTGGTTCATGTTCTTCTAATTAGATTAGAAGCTCGTTTTAATTAATTTTAAAACTCGGTTTTATTCTCCATTTGGCTGTCGAACCCAGATTTTGGCTCAAACATAGTGAATTTTGGGTGGAATCGACCTTCTGAAACAGTTTCAATCCGTTTAAGGGCTGTCCAAAAGCCAAATTCGAACCAGAAACCCATTTTTTCTGGGGTTTTTCGTTTTTCAACGAAAATTTTAATTCTTTTTAAGCCTTGATTAATGCAAGCATTACAAGGTTAGATTAAATGCACATTTGCATTACTAATCTACTGTTTTGAAAATATGCTTAAGCATAAAAATGGAGTTTTTATTAGTGCTTAAGTTGATATACCATTTTTTCACATTAACTTGTTTTTCACAAATTTTGCAAATAAATTGCAATAAAATGTGAAAGCTTGTTGTGAACTTGTAATTTTAAGTTCCTAAAATGTTAAAGTTATAATCTTTAAAGGTTTAAATGATTAGAACCCTAACCCTAAATTCCATATTGAACACAGTTTGGATTTTTCATGTTTGGTTGATTATAAAATGTTAAAGTTATAATCTTTAAAGGTTTAAATGATTTGATTAATCTTCATATTGGAAGATGTAATCTTGGTATTTTACACAAGTATGAAAGTTGGAAAAAAATTTCATTAGATGATTAGTTTATTTTTCCAACTCCCATTTGTCAAATCCATTATTAATTTGCATATTGGTAAGATTAATTATGGACATAGCTCATTTTATTTTAAGCATAAAGAAAGACCAAATTTTGATCAAAATTAAAATTTTGGATAAATTAGGCTTGTGCACCAATAAAACTAATTTTATTTAGTTGGACTTAGTTTTAATTTTAATTTCCCTCAAGTTGATTCTAAAATGTAATTTAGAATTAATCATGTCACACACAAATTGGAATTAAAATTCCGAGCAAATGCAAGCGTCACCAAGGCCAGCCGGGCTGCCCAGCAGCCCGCATGCAGGCTGCCTATGGTGGACGCAAGGGCAATGCACCGTTGCGTGTGGCTATGACTCCTCAAAGGGTTATATTGGGGCGTTTTTGCATAAAACTTGGGTTATGACTTTTGCATTATCCCGTCTTTAAAATATTTTGAGTAATTATTTTAACGAGGTTTTCGGTTTTGCAAGATTTTGACAAAATTTGGGTTATGCCAACTTAATTAATCGGATTAATTAAGTATGGATGCGGAATTTAGTGGGAGCTTAGTAGATTACTTGAGCCTTTTAGAAATAATGGATTAAACAAATTTGACTAGTTTTAATTAGGCGCGTTAATCGGATTAACCACCTAAGTTAGTTACTAGTTTTGTGTTTAATTATGTATTTAGTAAATTACATGGGCCATTCACACATAGTGAATGTATGAATCGAAGATTGTTATTCAAAACAGGTCTTTGAAATAGGAACTAGTGGGGCCCGACTAGGATAGAAAATACGGACTGCGTTCCGTTATGTATTTTTGTAAAACTAGATACGATCTGCGTACTGTTATGTATTTTTGTAAATCTTAATACGGACTGCGAACTGTTCTAGCTAGTTTATTTTATTTTGGCTAAGATGTCTCAAGACGGCGTTTCAACGAAGACGAGCCAAGATGAAGACCCATGGAAATTGAAGATTTCAAGGGGTCATGCTAGTTGCCAAATGCATCATTTTATGCCTTATATATTTTGTTATATATGATTTCTAGATGCATGTCTAGGATTTCTATTATGTTGTGATAATTAGTTAAGTTCACTTAAATCAACTAACATAGAAACCCTAGGTCCCTTAATAATATTGAGAAAAAATTTGCCGTTCCAAGAACAACACTTACCGAACTAATGCGCGTATGTGATGGACTACGCCAAAGCGAGATATCACTAATTCCCTAGGAACGTAAGGTATACTAGGTATACAAGTTGTCTTGGTTAAGCTCAACGATATCAGTAAGTAGTCCTTAGATGTCGTGGGAAAAGAGATAAAATGTCAAGGATGCATTAGATGCAACATTTTATCAAACCGAGAATAGCTTAGAGCTATTAGCAATTGGATTGCTTACCTTAAGATATTTAATGATTAAGACAAGCCAAAGCATGCTTAACCATTTCTTGATCTTTGGGATCTCGGAATCATTTTATTCTCGCCTAAAAGGGACAATTTTATAAATGCGTTGATAAAATGCTCAATGAGATTGAAAATATGCATGAACGCTTTTAAATTTCAACTTATTGATTTATGAATGGTTTTTCACTTCAAATTCTTTCAATTGTAGAACCATGTCTGCAAGTAACTCAAACAACAACCAATTCTCTTTACGCTCAATTCTCGACAAGGAGAAGTTGAGTGGGCTTAACTTTCTTGAATGGCAAAGAAATCTGCGCATTGTACTAATGCAAGAGAAAAATGAATACGTCCTTGATGAGGAAATGCCCGACACTCCCAACGAAGAGGTCACTCAGGCTGCCCTTAACCGATGGCAAAGTGCCAATCGGGATGTCAAATGCATCATGTTGGCCACTATGTCTTCGGACCTTCAAAAGACTTTCTTTGAAAAGGAGACGGCATTTGAGATCATTTCTGAGCTTCAGAATATGTTTTAAGAGCAGGCCCGAACTGAAAGGTTCGAAACCCACAGGCAGATCCTTGAGAGCAAGCTCAAGAAAGGAGAGCCAGTCAGCCCGCATGTCCTCAAAATGATTGGATTATTTGAGAACATGGAAAGGCTTGATGCTGGGTATTCAACCGAGATGGCAATTGACATCATTCTCCACTCGCTTCACAAAGGCTATGATCAGTTCATAATGAACTATAATATGCATAGTATGGAGAAAACCCTCATCGAGCTTCATGGTATGTTGAAGCAAGCCGAGTAAACCCTCAAGGATGAGGGCAAGCATGACATGCTCATGGTGAGGAAGGGCAAGCAATTCAAACGTCCGGGCAAAACGAAGAGCTTTAAAGGGAAAAAGAAGAATTTCCCGCCTAAATCAAACTCTGCCAAGGGCAGCAAGGACAAAAAGGCAGCCTCTTCTAAATCTAATTCCAAATGTTTCTACAGCAAGAAGAAGGGACATTGGAAACGGGACTGCCTCAAATTCAAGGAAGATAAGAAGAACGACAATGTTACTTCTTCATCAGGTATTTTCGTTATAGACTTAAACTTCGCTAGCAAAACATCGTGGGTATTAGATACTGGATGTGGCTCACACCTTTGTTCCAATGCTCAGGGACTAAGGATAAATAGATGGCTAGAGAAGGGAGAGGTCGAGCTTTGGATCGGCAACGGAGCAAGGATGTCTGCCGTCTCCGTTGGAACTCTCAATTTGTCTTTGCCCTTAGGGCTTATTCTAGAACTTGAAAACTGCTATCATGTTCCAAGAGTGACCAAATACATTATTTCAATATCGGCGTTGGACACCAAAGGATTCGAATTTCGAATCAAAAACAATAGTTGTTTTATTTATTTTGATAATGTTTTATATGGTAAGGCACATTCAGAAAATGGTCTTTATGTGCTCTCGCTAAACAAACAGGTTTATAACATCGATAATACTGCCAAAAGGGCTAAGACCATCGAGTCGAATCAAACCTACTTGTGGCATTGTCATCTAGGCCATATTAACATCAAACGCATCAAGAAACTTCTTCAAGAAGGTGTTCTTGACTCATTCGACTTACAGTCGTTTGAAAATTGTGAAGGATGTCTAGTAGGCAAGATGATAAAACAGCCATTCTCCAAGTTGGGAGAAAGGGCAAGTGACTTATTAGGTCTAATACAAACGGATGTATGTGGACCGATGAGTACACCCGCAAGACAAGGTTACCGATATTTCATCACCTTCACCGACGATTTTAGTAGATATTGCTATATCTATTTAATGTCGAATAAATCTGAATCCTTTGAGAAATTCAAAGAATTTCAGAAAGAAGTTGAAAATCAACTTCGCAAGAAAATTAAAGCACTTCGATCAGATCGAGGTGGCGAATATTTGAGCCATGAAATCGACGGTCACTTCAAAGAAAATCGTATTCTTTCAGAGTTGACACCTCCCAGAACTCCTCAATGAAACGGAGTGTCCGAACTGAGGAATCGAACCTTGTTCGACATGGTTCGATCAATGATGGGTCTTAGTGAACTCCCTATCTCTTTCTAGGGACATGCTCTACAAACTGCAGCACTAACACTGAACAGAGCTCTGTCTAAGGTTGTCTTTTCTTAAGATTTGGGGATGCGAAGCATATGTCAAAATATTAATTTCAGACAAACTTCACCCCAAATCGGATAAGTGTTTCTTTGTGGGATATCCAAAAGAAACCAAAGGGTATTACTTCTACAATAAATCCGAGAACAAAATATATGTTGCTCGTGATGGTGTCTTTTTGGAGAAGGATCATCTTTCCAAAATGACAAGTGGGAGGAAATCAAACTCGACGAAGTTCGAGAGGACGAGCAACAATGTGAACCTGATAAAACTGACAATCTAGATGCTTTGGAAGCATCTAAGAAGATTGGTCAGAATCAAACTAACAATGAAAATGCTCAACCGATTACCCTTCGTAGGTCGCGACGGCAAAGATCTCAACAAGACAGATACCTCGATATCGTCTTAACCGATGATCAGGACATCCTAGTCATGGATGGTGATGAGCCAGCGACATACAAGCAAGCTATGACGAGCCCCGACTCCGCAAAATGGCAAGAGGCAATGAGATCCAAGATGGATTCCATGTCTGAAAATCAAGTCTGGGATTGACTATGATAAAACTTTTTCACCAGTTGCAATGCTAAAATCCGTTCGGATCATCCTAGCGATTGCTGCATATTACGACTATGAAATATGGCAGATGGATGTCAAAACCGCCTTCCTAAATGGAATTTTGGAAGAAACTATGTATATGACACAACCAGAAGGTTTTGTCGATCCAGGCAACGCTGGAAAGGTTTGCAAGCTGAAGAAGTCCATTTAAGGGCTGAAGCAAGCCGACAGAAGTTTTAATCTGCGAATTGATGAAGCCATTAGCAAGTTTGGTTTTATTAAGAATCCAGATGAATCTTGTGTATACAAGAAGGTCAGTGGGAGTGATATTGCATTCCTAGTCCTGTATGTCGATGACATACTTCTCATTGGAAACAACACTAAATTACTAGAGTCCGTAAAGGGCTGGTTGGGAAAGTGTTTTTCAATGAAGGACTTAGGAGAAGCACAGTACATATTGGGCATCAAGATCTACATATATAGATCTAAAAGGATGATTGGATTAAGCCAGAGTACTTACATTGATAAGGTATTGGCTCGATTCAACATGGAGAATGCCAAGAGAGGGCATTTACCCATGTCCCATGGCATAACTCTCAGCAAGAAATAGTGTCCACAGACACCTGTTGAGCGAGAAAGTATGAATCAGATCCCATATGCTTCGCTGATCGGATCGATCATGTATTCCATGATATGTACAAGGCCAGATGTATCGTATTCCCTGAGTGCAACGAGCCGATACCAATCGAACCTAGGAGAGGCACATTGGACTGCGGCCAAGAATATCCTAAAGTACCTGAAAAGGAACAAGGATAAATTCCTGGTGTATGGAGGCCATAAAGAACTGGTTGTTGAAGGTTACACCGACGCTAGCTTCCAGACTGACACAGACGACTCGAAGTCACAGTCAGGATACGTATTCTGTCTGAATGGAGGAGCATTTAGCTGGAAGAGTGCCAAGTAGAGCACCACTGCAGACTCTACAAGTGAAGCCGAGTACTTGGCCGCTTCAGAAGCTGCCAAGGAAGCTGTTTGGATTTGCAAGTTCATCAGCGAACTTGGTGTTGTACCCTCAATCAAGGGGCCGATAGACCTCTATTGTGATAACAATGGAGTTATGGCTCAGGCTAGGGAGCCGAGAGAACACCAGAAGGTCAAACACGTGCAATGGAGATTTCACATGATAAGGGAATGGAAATCCGAAGATGAAATCAGAATTTGTAAGATTGACACAGATGATAATGTGGCTGATCCTTTGACTAAACCTCTGCCTCAGGTGAAACACAACAAGCACATTGAGGCAATGGGAATCAAGCATGTTGGAGACTGGCTTTGAAATTCCATGTAAATGTGTTTTAATTAAATACGATGTTTAATGTAAGACACTGTAATGAAACCATTCATTTATGGAGGTAATTAATTTTTTGCAAAATTATCATTCACTCCATTACTATTTAATTGTGGTTTAGAATTAAAGAACGAGTCCATTCGATTTACGGAAATATTCAAAACAGGGTATCAAGACCATGTCTTGGATAAAGAAACACCTGTTAAGTGAACATTGAATATTTAAATCAAAAATTTTCCCTAACAGATGGACGATTGATGACCGCCATAGATTAGTGTGTAGTATGATTTACAACACCGTTTCTTATACTACGAGTACGTGACAATCATAAATCATTTGCTTGTAAAACTCGATATCTGACGTCTTTGTTTGTAAAACTTCGACGACTCATCAAATCCTTCGGATTGATTTATCGTCTCGGATCGATTGTTCTATTGGGTTTGACCCGAAGGGTTTAGTCAAGATTAAGCTGTAATATTAATTGTACATTAATATTACTGATCGGAAGCGGCCTCCACCTAGGCATTCCAATCACTTGACCTTACTGAAGAAATAGCCCTATGATAATTATGAACCCTCTATCGGAATAATACACTTATTGGAAAGACACCATTCCTTTCAAAATTCTACAAGCGTCCCAACCCCTTTTTTGACCGCCTGTAAATACTTGATCATAGCCGGATGCATGGCTTCATAATCACCATGGTATTGGCTAACAATCAATTGTGAATGAGAACAGGCGTCCACTTTCCTTTCCCCAGGCACCTTACACATGCGGATGCCGGCTAGTAAGGCTTCATATTCTGCCTCATTATTTGAGGCTTGGAACTTGAAACGTAGTGCATACTCATACTTGTCTCCTTCAAGAGACTAACATATGATGCTTGCACCACAACCGTTCAGGTGAAGCTCCCGTCAACATACACCTTCCAAGCCTGTTCAAGGTTTTCAGGATCAGCCGGCCTGGTCATTTCAACAATGAAGTCAGCAAACGCTTGTCCCTTCACTACTTTCCTTGGCTCAAAAGTAATTTCAAGGCTTTGGATTTCAATCGCCCATTTGATCATACGGCCGGATAATTCTATTGTTGTCATTGGCCGCTTAATTGGCTGGTCAGTGTAGACCACAAACGGATGCGCCAAGAAGTAAGGCTTTAACTTCTTAAATGGCATGAAGAGGGTAAGTCCAAATTTTCATCCATGGGGTACCTCAACTCTGAATTCCGTAGAACATAACTGATGATATAGACCGGGAGCTGGGTGCCGCCTCTTTCAGCAAGGAGAACAGCACTAAGTGCATGGTCAGAGACGGCTAGGTACATGTACATCACTTCTTTTGGCAACGGACTGTCCAGCCTTGGTAGAGAATGTAAGTGTTCCTTTAATTTTTGGAAGGTCGCCTCTGCATCCACCCCCTACTCAAACATAGTCTTCTTCTTAATTGCTTGGAAGAAATAGAGGCACTTGTCGCCTGACCGACAGAGGAATCTCCCTAGTGCCGCCAAACAGCCTGTTAATTTTTGAACTTCTTTCACAGTACGGGGCGACTACATGTCTATGACCACCTGTATTTTTTCCGGGTTGGTTTCTATCCCCTTTTGATCAATCTGAAATCCGAGGAACTTCCCAGACTTAACACCAAAAACACATTTCTTGGGATTCAGCATGACCTGGTGCCGCCTGAGCGTGGCGAATGTTTCTTGGAGGTCTGTAAGATGGTCCGTTTGTTGTTTGGATTTAACTATCATATCATCAATGTACGCTTCCATATTCCTTCCAATTTGATTAACGAAGACTGTATTAATCATTCTCTAGAAGGTAGCAACCGTATTCTTCAAACCAAACGACATCATAGTTTAACGGAATAACCCCTGATCAGTGATGAATGTTGTCTTTTCTTGATCTTTCTTCCATAGAGGTATCTGGTGAAAGCCTGAATAGGCGTCCATAAAGCTCATCAAGGCATGGCCGGCTGTAAAGTCGACCAGAATGTCGATTTTAGGAGAGGATAGATATCCTTTGGACATGCCTTTTTCAAGTCTGTGTAGTCAACACATATGCGCCAGGTTCCATTCGGCTTCTTTACAAGCATGATATTGGCAACCCAATCAGGGAATTAGCATTGCCAAATGAACCCAGCGTCTAACAATTTTTTCACCTCGACGGCTGCCGCCTGACTTCTTTCCTCACCGTGGTTTCTCGTCTTTTGCCTTAACGACTTCTTATTAGGATCCACAACAAGCTTGTGGATGGCTAGATCTGGGCTGATGTCTGACATGTCGTCCACCACAAAGGCAAAGATGTCTTTGAATTCTATTAACAAGTTATGCAAGTATGCACCAAGTTTAACAAAAGCAATCGTCCCTACCTTGACAGTTCGTTCAGGACGAGAGTCATCCAGAACGATGTTCATGTGCTCACCAGCCGGCTGAGGCCGCATGAAATTTCACCGGTCAATGATTGCTATTGCTTGTCATTTTTCTCGGCCACCATTTGGTTGGCCTTTCTCATCTTGCTGGCTGCTGTGGCAGCAGGCGCGACTTCCTTAATTTTCTTAAGGTCAGTAGTTTCTCCACCGGTGACAGTTGCGACCACAGTGGGTTTGACATCAGAGAGATAACACTCTTTGGCCATCTTTTGGTCCCCTCGTAGGGTGTTGACTTTTCCATCACCCCTCTCAAACTTGAGGAGCGTAAAAAAAGGAATGATAACAACCTTAGATTCATTTAGGGTGGAACACCCCAAAATCATGTTATAGGCCATCAACTCTTAAACAACTAAGATCCGGAGGACCATTTGGCGTCCCTCCCCTTTTTCGCCCAGATGAATGGGTAGGTTTATTCGACCTACCTGATTTACCACACCACCTCCAAATCCCGCTAAGGGATGAGAGACCTGGTGCATGTTCTCGGGCTTGTACCTGAGCTTGGCCAGGCACTTGTGACTGATGAGATCAGACAAGCTCCTAGTATCAATGAGGATTCGGCTAACGCTTTGTTTGGCCACTTTGTATTTGATGACAATAGGGTCATCATGCAGCCTCCTAACTTTGCCCCTATCATCCTCAGTAACAAAAACTTCGGGGAAGGAGTCCTTGGATGCCTTCCACTCATCGACCAAGTTGATGTCAAGCCGTCTGATGTAGTATTTGTTACCCTGGATCATTAGGCCGCCTCCAGCAAATCCGCCTGTTATCGTATAGATCGGAGTTTCATCAGTGTTCAAACTATTAGCAGAGTGAGGCTTCGTCTTAGACGACTGCCCAGGGTTAGTTTGCAAGGTAACCTTGGACCTCAAAATATAAGACTTGAGAACTCCTTTATCAGCCAGACGGTCCAACAGCAGCTTGAGACTAAAGAATTCGTTGGTTTCATAGCCAATATCCTCATGGTAGTGGCAATATTTTTTTTTATTCCGATTTTTTGCGGAACCTTCCATAGCAGCCGGCTTGTCAATGGAGACCCGGTCCTTAATTTCCATGAGGATGGAGTGAAAGTCTTTATTGATTTTGTACTTTGGGGAGTACGTTTTTGTTTCTCTCTTTTTCTTCTAAGACGGCTCTTTAGAAGTATCAGCCACCTAGACTTCTTTTCTCTTCTTTTCTTTCTAAGCCGACTATAATGGCCGACTCTCTTTTTTGTCAAACCTCTTAAAGTCCGACTGTTTACTGATCTTGCAGAGTTTGGTCGCCTGTATATAGACGTCCGCCTCCATCAGTGCTTCTTGGAGGGTAGCGATCCTCTTTCTAACAAGATCGAACTTGAAGGCCGACCTGTCCTTCAGACCTTTGAAAAGGTCTGTATAGGCCACCTCATCAAACAGTCCTTGAATCTGAATTTTCATCAGATTGAACCACTTGATATATGAGCGTAGCCTTTCTTTCTCACCCTGCTGTATAGCTCCCAAGTCAAGACTTGTTTTCTTTGCAGGGATATTCATTGAGAAGTTTTGTTTCATGTGTTTTTGGTTCCTCGGGAGAGTTACAATACCGAGTATGCGCGCCTGACTTCTGTACCTGCAAAAACCACGAAACTCCGGTTGGGTGGAGTTCCGCCTCCGAAGATCAATTTAGTATGATTCCGGATGAGAAAGCGTGCGAAAAGTAGAATGAATGTTTCTCTCTAATTCAGGGAGATTCCGCAATTAATATTGCTCGGGATTTGTGTATGTATTTTTGAATGGGTCATAAATGAGGATTTTTTCCCTATTTATAGTGGGGGGCGCATGTTCCCTGATTAGGGTTTTGATGCCACGTGTCAGCATCCGATTGGATCCCGTTGGGCCTCTGGTGGCCTGCCACGTGTCATTATACTACTGGGCCAGATGGTGTAGGGTATTTTTACCCTAAACATTTGCCCCTCATAAGTGTGACATGGCGTAGCCACGTGTCACCTATGACAGGTGTCAAGCACAGGGGAGGCGACGATCGAGTTGCTTCTCGCCGCTCTCTCTTGGATTAGAATTTTGAAAAGTAGAGGCAGAAGGTGGCGATTCGCCTTCTGGGCTTGTCTATAAATAGAGACTTCCCCCTCTCTCCTCTTCACTTTACACATTTTGCAAAAAATTCTCTAGAGAGCTCTAATACCGGCTACTTAATTGTTCACCCTGCTTCCTTGTTGAAACACACTCGGATACCGGTTGAGTGCTTCTTCAATCAACTTACCCAGGTACCGTCTGGTTCTTGATTTATTCTTGATTTGGGTAGAACTATAGACGGTCTTAAACCGTCTGGGGCACCTTAAGCCCTTTCTTTCATGTCTTGCTTTTGGTAGACCCATAGACGGTTTGGACCGTCTAGGGTACCTTCAAACCATGGACCTTCCAATAATGCATCCCATATGCCCACAGACGGTTACATACCGCCTATGGCATCTCTAATCAATGGTCGTCAAGGAGTTGCATTTAAAAGACCCACGACGGTCACATGCCGTCTGGGGCATCTTCAGACAACAACCTTTAATATCTTGCATTCAATAGACCCCCAACCAGAAATATTCCGCCTGGGCCATCTTCAAACAATTTCTTACCTAAAACTCATTTCATAGACCCTCAGACGGCTAGGAGCCACTTGGGGTATCTTCAAACAAAGGATCCTCAAATCAAGACCCATAGACAGGTTTGGACCATCTGGGGTGTCTTAAGACAATTGCCTTTCGAAACTAGACCCATAGACGGTTATGGTCCGTCTAAGATATCTTCAAACAATTGTTCTTCAAGACTTGGATCCCGAGTACAAGTCAGACAATTCAGCCAGAACTCTGGTTGAAGATGTTCCCTTTGATCAACCAGGCGTTCCGAGTACGCCTAGTGATGAGATTCTGGAAGAATCTGGGAGTTCAAATTGCAAAGAAACGGACCAGGATACCAGATCAACAGAGTCTACCATAACACCGGATGCCCCTCAAGATAATGAGGAGGCATACAACTGGCCCTCAATGAACAATCCAATGGAGGCGCACATGAGCGCCCGGGATGTAGTGACATTAAACGCAACACTCCAAGCATTTTTGGAAAAGCGCCCGGTTAGGGAGGAATGGGAGGTTGGCGTTCCGCCGGCTGATGCATCAGTAGTCTGGGAAGATGACCTTAAACATGCCGATAACTACTTTGGCTGCTATGAGGCGGCGTTCAAAGTCGGCTTCTGGTTCCCCCTACACAGATCTATCAAAGCCATTTTGAGAGGCTATGACTTGGGAGTCTGGAAGCTTACACCCTACTCCTGGGTCAACATTTTAGGGTATATTGCCGCCTGTGAAATGTAGGAGGTGACGCCTAGTTGGGAGGCGTTTGCCCACATGAAATACTTAAGCTGGGCACCGGGTGGCTGGGATGTGTGGTACACACTAACTACGTATCCGTAGTATATGATTACCTTGGAGAAGCCATCCAAGTGGACTAGCTGGAAGAGAAAGTTCTACTACGTCTCTTCCCCATCTACGGCTGCTAATCTCCGGATGCGCTGTTATAATAAGAAATCGGATCTGTCGGGAAAGAAATGTGCCCTACCCAGGATATCGACTGAGGCTTGGGATGCCATTATGGAACCGGGCATGTTTGATGAAACCACCCAACCTTTAGATGATGGGACACTAATCATTGTCCCCAAATTCTAGGTCCCTCATCCGGATTAGCTAAAAAACGAGGCATTTCTTTCCGCCTGCGTTCTTAGCACATTTTGGGACAAACGTAGGTTTACTGCTTAACCGGCATGTTGTGCCACCTGTATAATGTTTGAATTCTTCTCACATTTTTTTTATCTTGTAGAAAAAGGATTCGAGATGACTCCTCCAGAAATGGCACCGGCTAAGTCTGCAACCGAAGTAAGGAAGGAGTAGTTGGAGGCAAAACGGGCCCAACTGGCTACCAAGGCTGGCGGGGTAAATGCCAACTGATTTCTATACCGCTTATATATCTTGTAAACAATTTTGATATTAACTTTTTGATTTCTTACCTTTTGTAGACGGGAGCCAGAATGTGCCTCGTTCCTTTAGACAAATGGTCAGGAGACTAGGGGAGGAACTTCCGTAACCGGCCTCTCAAAGGCGGAGGACCTCAACCGGCCCCGCCCCGATCTCAGCCGCCGAGAGGCCCACAACTGCAGAAAAAAGTCTGCAAGTCCCGGGTGGAAGCTTGGGTCCATCTGGGGCAAGATTTAAGGAGCATGGGGTTCCTTTTAACCGGGTTCCTGCTATTGCATCCGGGTCTTATGCGGCTGGGGGTGGTGGCACCCCGCAGCCAGAAAATCAAGGTATGGATTTCCCTTTTGATCCCCCCCTTGCCGCTTGGGCCAGTTTGAGTCAAGTCTCATACTTCTCAATCAGGAGAGCCCTCTAGAGACCGGCTGAACGTAGGGGTCTCCTATGCCCAACACTTAACCAATATCTCTCATGATGCAGATATCACTTCTCGTTTTCCGGATATGCAAAACTACGCTAGGAGCATGCTAAGGACCCTTACCCGGTCTGAGAGGGAGGAAGTACCGGGCATCAACCAGGTCAATCTTCACCGGATTAACTCTCTACTTGCTGAGGTAAAAATACCGGTTGGGGTAATTTCTTGTTATTTTGTCAACAACCGGATGGGGTACTTTTGTGCTAAACTACCATTTGCTTATGCATGAAACTAACTCTTTTTCCGGATGACCCTGCAGGAGTTGCTGAGGGTTGATGCCATGAAAAGCCCCTTGCAGAAGAAGCAAGAGGAGGTAAGGGATGCCCAGAAACGGGCAGCCGAATTACTTGATGTATGTCAATACAACTCCATAATGCTTGAAGTCAAAACTAAAGCAAGGGAGATGAAATAGGAGGAACTCATCCAGGAGCTTACGGATGCTGCTGATAAGCCCAACAAAGCTGTAGAGGACCGCAAGCTCGAGATTGATCAGCTCAAAGCAGATCTCAATACTTTGAAGGAGGCTGATAAGGAGAGGGTTAGTCTAAAGGATGATGTCACCCGGCTGGGGAATGAGCTGTAACAGGCGAAAGATGAGCTAGTGACAACAAAAAAAGAGCACCTGGACTAGTTGTCGGCTGAGCAAAACCGGCTGGTGGCCGAGAATGAGTGCGACTGTGAAGCGCGAATGAAGATGTCATTGTCCATGATCCACCCTGATACCGACTTTTCTTACTTCAACTTGAGATACAAATACGCTACAGAAGTATTTGATGCTCAAGTTCTTAGGCTACCACAGTCGGCTTCCTTCGAGGAGTGGGCCAGCTTGGAGGAGGAGCAGGCGGCAGAGAATGTGTCGGGTGGGGCAGAAGAGGCCCAAACCCTGAAAACTCAATGTGCCCTTGCAGCCGGTGAAGACCAGTCGTTCGAGCGGCAGCAACAAGAACATCAACAACAGTAGCTTTTAATGAATTTCATCCGGCTTGCGAGCCGTGTAACCTTGTATCACTTTTTCTTCGAACAGGGGTCCGGCTAACATATGAAAAATTTAATATTATATATTTAAGAGGATGTCGACTGTGTTGGTTTGATTTTCCAATGCTTTAATTTTTTCTAATTTTGCATTTTTTGAACTTTTTTGCTTTTGAATTTGAGGATGCGCCGGATGCATTGGTTTTGTCTGCCCCTGAATGGTTGATTGCTGATAGTTTTTCAACTGCAAGCAGGCAACCGTCCACAGGCACCCGATTGAATAAACAGACGGTTTATGACCGTTTCGAAACAGGATTTTTACAACTGATTCTGCTAGTTATGCTAGACTAAGGGTACACGTGTACCCGGCTGCTGATTTTAACAAATTTGATTTTTTCGACAAAGGTTTGACCTTGGTTTTTAAGGCGGGTGCCGGCTGCGACCAATGATGCTACTTTCCGGCTGTATTGCCTTGGGGCAAAAGCCAGTTTTAATGAGAAAATTTGTCGGTTGTGTTGCCTTGGGGCAATAGCCGGTTACAATTTTTAAGATACGATTTCAAAGTTAATTGGGGTTAAACTTCAGGATGGAAGTGGGGGCCGGCTATGGTGCTTTTGGGCAAAAGCCGGCTGCTTAACATGATTTAATTTACTGTCTGTATTGCCTTAGGGCAATAGCCAGATGTATTGCGATAGTTCATTCAAACGTACATGTGTTATCTTTAACCGAACCGGTTAAAGCCGTTTGAGTTCATGACACAGAACAATGTACCACCCAGAAGGGAGATGTTCTCTTCGATGAATTCACCCAGATGGGCGTCACCGGATAACTGCTTATGGTTAAAGCAGGCGAATTTTAAATATGCTGGCCTTAGGCCTTTTAATTAGCTAAGTTTAGGCCTTTTAATTAGCTAAGTTAGGTACTTAGCCTTTATGGCCTTGTTGCGCATTGCACACGAGACTTAGAAGGTGCCCGGTTTTGCATTGCACATGGGACTTAGACGGTGCCCGGTTGTGCATTGCACATGAGATTTGGACGGTGCCCGGTTGTGCATTGCACATGGGACTTATATAAGAAAATAGCAGAAATAAAGTATTCTTCTCATTCATTTACTCTTTACAAAAAGTATTTCCAATCTTCTTAGAAGTAGTACTTTTTCAGGTTATCTACATTCCAGGTTCTGGCTAACTGCCTGTCGTCTGCTGTTTCCAGACGGTAGGTGCCGCCTCTAAATTCTTCAAAAATCCGGTAGGGGCCTTCCCAATTGGGGGTTAGCTTTTTTCGTTCATTTGCCCTACCGGTTGCCTCCATTTTCCGTAGCACAAAGTCCCCAACTTTGAGGGGTCGCTTGTGTACTTGTTTGTTGTAAGCCCTCATCATTCTTAGACGGTATATCTCATGACGCAAGGCAGCGTTTCCCCTGCGCTCCGGAGTGAATCCAATGCTAGACACATGGCCTCCCAATTAGCCTCATCATCATAGAGCATGACTCGGAGTGTTGGCTCATAAAGTTCAATAGGTAAGACGGCTTTAGTGCTATATGTCATGAGAAACGGGGTTTCACCAATTGCACCCTTTTCAGTTGTTCTGATGGCCCAAAGGACGTGAGGTAACTCATCCGCCCAAAGACCACCAGCTCTCTCAATCTTCTTTTTTATGCCATTTGAGATGAGCTTGTTGAAGGCTTCAACTTGGCCGTTTGCTTGGGGTCGGCCAACAAAAGCAAAACAATGTGAGATCCCTCAATCTCCTAACCAATTCTTGAGGGTAGACGTTTCAAATTAAGGACCGTTGTCAAACACCATAGACGTAGGGACCCCAAATCGGGTGATGATGTTCCTCCAAATGAAGGAGATGACATCCTTAGTCTTGATGCCTTTGACCGCCTCTACCTCGACCCATTTGGTGAAGTAGTCTACAGCCACCAGAATATATCTTCTATCGCCTGTGGCAGGCGTACAAGGACCTAAGATGTCCATGCCCCATTTTGCAAATGGGACTGGGCTGTAGATGGTTATCAGGTCTGTTGCTGGACGGTGTATAAGCCAGCCAAACTTCTAGCACTTATAACATTTCTTCACCAATTACATGGCGTCTGCCTCAAGAGTTTGCCAAAAGTATCCTTGCCGCCAGGCCCTCTTTGCTAGAGTCCTGCCGCCTATATGTGACGCACAGAAGCCCGCATGCAGGTCCTCTAGCACATCTTTTCCCCTTTCTCGGGTAACACATTTCAGCAACGGCTGGAGGTAAACCTTTCTGAAGAGTTCCCCCTTGTACATTTCAAAGCTCAAAGCTCATTTTTTAAGTGTAGCTGCTTCTAAAGATGCATCTGGCAAGGTGTCGTCTACTAAATAATCCCAGATGGGGTCCATCCAGGTAGAGCTTCGGTCAAAAATTCTAATGGGGTCATGTTCAATACTTCTTGTTTCCATAACCTCCTAGAAGACTAACCTAGGTGTATCACAAGTGGCGGATGAGGCCAATTTGGACAGAGCATCTGCCTGATTATTTTCTGATCGGGGCACCTAACTTAGATGGAATTCATCAAGTGTATTGGCCTCATCTTTGACCACCTGAAGGTATTTGATCATTGCCAGATGGGTGGACTCATAGTCACCATTGAATTGGCTAACAATCAATTGAAAATCAGAACAAGCGTCAACTTTTCTTGCCCCTGCCGCCTTACACATGCGTATACCGGCTAGCAGGGCTTCATACTCAGCTTCATTATTTGAAGCTTGAAACTTGAACCGTAGTGCATATTCATATGTATCTCCTTCCGAGGATTTACAAATTACGCCTGCACCACAGCCGGTCAAGGTAGAGCTTCCGTCTATGAATAACTTCCAAACCTGGTCAGAATTCTCCGGCTATTCCGGCCTAGTCATTTTAACAATGAAGTCGGCAAATGTCTGACCTTTCACTACCCGCCTAGGTTCAAAAGTTATCTCCGGGCTTTGCATTTCAACATCCCACTTGATCATTCTACCGGATGACTCTTTGGTAGTCATTGAACGCTTGAGCGGCTAATCAGTATAGACAGTCACCTGATGAGCCAAGAAGTAGGGCTTTGGCCGTTTGACTGCTTTGTAAAGGGCAAGCCCAAAATTTTCAATCATAGGGTATCGAAGCTTAGCGTTTCTGAGTATATGGCTAATGAAATACACCGGGAGCTGTTTGCCGTCTCTCTCAACAAGGAGAACGGCACTTAGGGAGTGATCTGAGACGGCTAGGTACATGTAGAGAACCTTCTTAGGCAGAGGGCTCACCAGCCTTGGCAAAGAGTGCAAGTGTTGCTTCAACCTCTGAAATGCAACCTAGACTTCTTCTCCCCATTCAAATCTAGACCTCTTCCTGATTGCTTTGAAGAAGTAAAGGCACTTGTCACCTGACCGGCTGAGGAATCTTCCTAATGCCGCCAAGCAATCGATAAGCTTTTGGGCCTCCTTGACGGTGCGGGGTGACTTCATGTCAATCACTGCCTGTACCTTCTCCGGATTAGCCTCTATGTTTCTTTGATCAATTAGAAAACCGAGAAACTTCCCAGAATCAACACCAAACACACACTTCTTAGGATTAAGCATGACCTTGTGCCGCCTGAGGGTGGTGAAGGTTTTCTCGAAGGTCAGCTAGGTGATCCGCCTGAAGCTTGGATTTGACTATCATGTCATCAATACACACCTCTACATTCCTTCCAATTTGATTTATGAAAATCGTGTTTATCATTCATTGGAAGGTAGCAGGCGCATTTTTTAACCCAAACGGCATCACCGTGTAGCAGTACAACCCCTGATCAGTAACGAAGACCGTCTTCTCCTAATCCTTCTTCCATAAGGGGATCTGATGGAAGCCAGAGTAGGCGTCCATAAAGCTCATCAAGGCATGGCCGGGTGTAGAGTCGACCAGGCTGTCGATCTTTGGAAGGGGATAACTATCCTTCGGACATGCCTTGTTGAGATCTGTGTAATCTACACACATCCGCCAGGTACCATTCGGCTTCTTGACAAGCACAACATTTGCTACCCAGTCCGGGTAGTAGCATTGCCGAATAAACCCGGCATCTAGGAGCTTTTTGACCTCAGCGGTTGCCGCCTGAGACCTCTCCTCGCCATGATCCCTCTTCTTTTGCCTAACCGACTTTATTTTGGGATCAACGACATCAATGCTCTCACCAGCCGGCTGTGGTCGGGAGTCAACTGGCCTTTTCCAGGCGAGTGATTTCTATTTCGTTTTTCTTGCGGGGGCCAATTTGTCCGCCTTTCGCTTTTTGTCGGCTGCCTTGGGAGCAGGCGCGACTTCTTCTTTCTCCAGGTCAGCGGGTTCCTCATTATGACCGGCTACAATAACAGTCGGCCTGACGTTTGAGAGGTAACACTCCCTAGCCGTCTTCTGGTCCCCGATTAGGGCACCCACTGATCCATCATCCCTCTGAAACTTTATCATCATAAGAGAGGGGATGATGACAGCCTTAAACTTGTTAAGGGTGGGGCGGCCCAGAATAAGGTTGTAGGCGGTCAGTTCCTCGACCACAAAAAATTTGACGACCATGTGCCGCCCCTCCCCTTTGTCTCCTAGCCGGATGGGTAGGTCAATCCTTCCCACCGAATGCACTACCCCTCCCCCAAAGCCGACTTGGGGGTGAGGAGCCTTGTGCATGCTGTTAGGCTTGTACTTGTGCTTTATCAAGCACTGGTAGCTAATCAGGTCAGACGAGCTCCTGGTATCAATTAAGATCCGGCCAACTCGTTGATTGACGACTTTGCATTCGATGACAATGGGGTCATCGTGGGGCCGCCTGACCATGCCCCTATCCTTCTCAGAGATGAAGACCTCAGGGAAGGTTTCCTTTGACGCTTGACCCTCATCCTCCGTGTTGGATAATTTTCTGATGTTATCCTTGGTGCCCCGGAGGGTGGGACCTCCACTTGCAAAGCCGCGTGCTATGGTGAAGATATGCTCTTCATCCGTTTCAGAGCTAGCAGTCGGTTTCTTGGACGGTTGTCCCCCACTTGGTTTGGGGTTGCCCTTGGACTTCACCAGATAGAACTCCAGAGCCCCCTCATCAGCCAGACAGTCCAATAGCCGCCTGAGGCTATAGCAACCATTGGTGTCATGGCCAACGTCCTCATGGAACTGGCAATACTCGCTTTTGTCTCTGTTCTTGACAGAGCTTTTCATTGCAGCTGGTTTTTCAATTGTCAATCGGTCCTTTGTCTCCATGAAGATGGAGGAGCAGTCTTTTTTGAACTCGTACTTTGGGATGTACGGTTCCAACTTCCTTTGCTTCTTCTGGGACGGCTGACCTAGGCGGTCTGCTGCAACAGGTTTTTCAATTGTCAACCGGTCCTTTATCTCTATGAGGATGGAGGAGCAGTCTTTTATGAACTCATACTTTGGGACGTACGGTTCCAACTTCCTTTACTTCTTCTTGGACGGCTGACCTTGGCGTTCTGCTGCCCAGACTTCTTTTCTTTTATTTTCTTCTTTTTTGGCCGGCTGGGTAGGCCGGCTGTTTCTCCTGTCGAATCGCTTGGGTTCCGACGGATGTTTGATGGTGCAGAGCTCAGTTGCCTGTATATAGGCCTCTGCCTCCATCAGCGCCTCTTGGAGGGTTGCTACCCTCTTGGGGACCAGGTCAAATTTGAAAGTTGACCCATCCTTCAGACCCTTGAAGAAGTCTGTATATGCAACTTCGTCAAACAGCTCCTGAATCTGAATTCTCATCAGATTGAACTGCCTAACATAGGACCGAAGTCCCTCCTTCTCACCCTACTGTATAGCCCCTAGGTCGAGACTTGTCTTTTTAACAGGGATATTCATGGAAAAGTTGGACGCAAACAGGTATGCAAGCGTCTTGAAATTATTGATGCACCCAGTCGGTAGGTTTCCAAACCATCATTGAGCGATGCCCTTCAACGTAGCTGGGAAGCATATGCACCAGGCGGCGTCGTCCAACCCCTGTAGGTACATGAGGTTGGTGTATGCCATTAGGTGATCTTCCGAGTTGGTTGTACCGTCTTAGGCACTGACCATCACATTTTTAACCTTGGCCAGTTGTGCCGCCTCGGTTATTTCCTGGGAGAAGCCGAAGGCTATTCCCCAAGGTTTAGCAGCCAGAGCTGCCTGTCCATAGGTTGGACCTAGTATGCCGCCTGCATGAATGGAGATCCATACGGGGCGTACTGCTGTTGGGGCACATACGGAGCGTGCTGGAGTACGTGAGGGCCAGTACGTGCGGACACACCGCGCGACTGACTCCCTTGCTGCGTCTCCGAGTGCTTCATTGAAGCATTTCGAAAACTGTCCAAGTAGGTCGACGTTGAAGCCAACTAAGACATGCTCTGACTTCTCTTCTCCTGGATGAACATACGGGCGTTAGAAAAAGTCTTTTCTGACCCATCCGGCTGTGTATGCCGGATGGCCTTCCTTTTCCCTGATTTAGGGAAACGAAGTTTGGAGAGGTCGATCGGGGGCCCATCCGTCCCCTAGGGTTTGGGATGCGAAGTAGGCACCCGGTCTTTGATTTGCTTCTTTCTGGAGTGAGAAGGCTTCTTTGCCGACTGACCCTTGCTTGAGCCAGCTGACTTCTTGATTATGTCTTTGATTTCCCCCTTTAAACTAGTCATGAGATTCATGAGTTCGTCTCTGGTGACAGGGGCAGCCCCCTACGCCGCTTGGGATTGTCCAGGGTGCTTGCCGCCTGGGTTGTTGGGACAAGCTTTATCTTGGCCCCGTTCCTTCTTCTCCTTGGAACGGGTGCACCTAGAGGGAAATGACCCGTCTGGGGCCATGTAGGTTTTGACATTGTAGTCGTCACCACTACCACTTTCATGGTCCGTATGGACCTCGGGGTCAGCCGTAGGCCGGCTGCCCTTTGCATTCGGTACAACATCAGATGCAATCTCAGTAGTACTCTCCCCACAGACGGCGCCAAATATTTCGGGTGTTTTTGGTCCCTCGGGAGAGTTACAATACCGAGTATGCACGCCTGGCTTCTGTACTTGAAAAACCACGAAACTCCGGTTGGGTGGAGTTCCGCCTCCGAATATCAAGTTAGTATGATTCTAGATGACAAAACGTACGGAAAGTAGAATGAATGTTTCTCTCTAATTTAGGGAGATTCCGCAATTAATATTGCTCGGGATTTGTGTATGTATTTTTGAATGGGTTATAAATGAGGATTTTTCCCCTATTTATAGTGGGGGAAGCATGTTCCCTGATTAGGGTTTTGATGTCACGTGTCAGCATCCGATCGGATCCCGTTGGGCCTCTGGTGGGCTGCCACGTGTAATTATACTACTGGGCCATGTGGCGTAGGGTATTTTTACCCTAAACAAGTTTAACGCAAACAAGTATGCAAGCATTTTAAAATTATTGATGCAACATCCGGGTGGCAGGTTGTCGAACCATTGCTGGGCGACGCCCTTTAATGTGGCCGGGAAGTATCTACACCATGCGGCATCATCCAACCCTTAAAAATACATAAGGTTGGTGTATGGCATCAGGTGGTCTTTAAGGTTGGTGGTACCGTCATACGCACCTACCAGTACATTTTTCACCTTGGCCGGCTGGGCAACCTCTTCTATTTCCTTGGAAAAAGCAGAGGGTTGTTCCCCCAGTCTTAGCAATTGGAGCTGCCAGTCCAAGGGATGTAATGTTTTCCATACGGCATGTATGGTTGTTGAGGAACATACGGGGCCGCATGGAGAATCTGAGGACTAGAGTGGGTAGACATGTCGCCTGTCTAGTCCTCTTGATTTGAATGTGAATACCTCATTGAGATATTCTGAAAGTTGTCTTGTAAGTTCGACGTGGAAGTTGATCCTGACACTTGCATGTTCTTCTTCTACTAGAGTAACATCCGGGCATCAAAATAAGTTTCCTTTGAACCGTCCGATTGTACATGCTGGATGGCCTTTCTCTTCCCTGGCTCAGGGAACCGAATTCTGGCCAAATTTATCAAGGGCTTCTGTTTCTCCCTTGGTTTAGGGTAAGGAGTGGCCTCTCGATCTTTGATCGGCTTATTCCTCCAAGAATGAGAGGGCTTTTTGGCCAATTGATACTCGGTAGGGATAGTAGTCCGTTATCGCTCAGGTTCATAATCTCCCCTTTGAAACTTGTCATGAGGGTCATGAGCTCGTTTCTAGTGATGGGGACAGAGCCTTCGACCGCCTGAGGTTGACCGGCCGGCTGGCCGGCTGGTTCTCTAGCGCCCGCCTGTTCGGCAGACCGTTCCTTCCTTTCAAGGATGGATGCGCCGAGTTCTTAGGGACCTGTCAGGGGCCGTGTGTGTGTAGACCTCACAATTGTCATCTATATCCTAGTCTGTATAGACCTGGACATCGGCCATAGGCCGTTTCTTATTAATATGTGGTACAGGTTCTTGTGAAGTCATCTTAGATGTACTCTCCCCACAGACGGCGCCAAATTTTTCAATGTTTTTTGGATGTCCTACGGGAGAGTTACAACACCAAGACTGACCCCTGGACACGTGTACCTGCAAAACAACGGAGACTCCTGTGGGTGGGAAATCCACCTCCGATGATCAAGTTAGAATGTGTTAAGTAGTAAAGGTGTGGAAAGTAAAGGGGATCAGGCTCCTCTAGGAAGGGGAGTGATTATCCGACTGTCTGAGACAAACTCGGAATCCGAGCCTTAGCTCTCAAGTAGCGCAATTAAAGATGTAGTTAATGCTCAGTAAGTAATGTACGCATGTGTTTTATGACTTCTGAATGATGTTCCTCAGAGGGAACATTTCCCTTTTATAGGGTCTGGAAATATGTGCCCAGTACTAGGTCTTCAGAAACCTAGGTCTGACTGGGCTTGCCTAGGTATTTAGGCCCTTAAAGACTGCTTTCCTAGTTGGCAATCTGTCTGCCACGTGTCGTGGCATGATTGGTCCACCTGGGACCTCTCAGGAAGTGACACGTGGCGGGATCTGGTTGGTCCACGTGGATGACACGTGGCAGGGTTTCATTGGTACACGTGGCGGGTAAGGTAAAAGAAGAGGAACCACGGTGAAGAAAGAAGCCAGGCGGCAGCCGCTTATGTAAAGAAACTGTTAGATGCTGGGTTCATTTGGAAGTGTTTCTTCTCTTATTTCATTGCCAATGTAGTGCTTGTGAAAAAGCAGAATGGTACCTGGCGCATGTGTGTACATTACACGGACTTGAACAAGGCGTGTCCGAAGGATAGCTATTCCCTTCCAAAGATCGACAGTCTGGTCGACTCTATAGCCGGCCATTCCTTGATGAGTTTTATGGATGCTTATTCAGGCTTTCATCAGATACCCTTGTGGAAGAAAGATCAAGAGAAGACGGCCTTCGTCACTTGTCAGGGGTTATTCTGCTATACTGTGATGTCGTTTGGTTTGAAGATTAATACAATCATCAATAACCAAATTGGAAGGAATGTGGAGGCGTATATTGATGATATGATAGTCAAATCTAAACTAAAAACAGACCATCTTACATACCTCCGAGAATGAATGGAATGGTGTCCTTCCAACAAGTGTATTATTCTGATAGAGGGTTCAGAATTATTACATAGCTAATTCTTCAGTAAGCTTAAGGTGGAGGCCGCTTCCGATCAGTAATATTAAGGTATAGCTAATATTACAACTTAATCTTAACTGAACCATTTGGTTCGAATCCAATCGAACAACCGATCAGAGACGACGAATTAATCCGAAGGATTTAATGAGTCGTCGGAGTTTTACGAATAAAGACGTCGGATATCAAGCCTAGGGCGTCTAGACCGAACGTTGCAAAATCACAGGCAACAAGTACGAGCATAACCGTAGCTACGCTAGGCTAACTCGAGCTAACATGCACCTATCATGGCTAGGTGCAAGCCTAGGCACTATCGCACCATCGCAGCATAAGCACAACACCATCGCATGGCTAGGCCTGTGCGTGTATGCGTGTGCTTGTGCCTTAACTCATCGCACCATCACAGCAAAAGCACAACACCATCGCATGGCTAGGCCTGTGCGTGTGTGTGTGTGCTTGTGCCTTAGCCTATCGCACCATCGCAGCAACATGGCTGCGCATATACGTGCCTTCCCATGGCGCTGCACCGCAGCATGCGTGCCTGGGTGCTAGGCACCATCGCAGGCCCCTCACACAAGCACAGCACTATCGCATGGCTAGGCCAGTGTGTGTGTGCGTGTGCGTGGAGGGCATCGCAGCAACAGCACGAGCCTTGCTCATTACGTGTGCATACAAGCCATCGCAGCATCACAGCACCAAGCTTCGCATGCTTGTGCGTGTGGCTGGCGAGGCGATGCTCAGCATGCGTGGCTCGCTAGCAGCACGCATTCTGGGAGTGCGAGGGCCTGCGTGTGCGTGTGCGATAGCGAGAGAGGAAAGGGCCAGCGCTAGCAGCGCCTAGCACTAGCACGCAGCAGCAGCACAAGCATCGCCAAGCACAGCACGCATATGCTGGCTGGGGTGATGCTGGGCTTGCTGGCTGGTGCGAGCTGGCAGCACTAGATGGCGTGCCTAGCTTGCTGCCAGCCTAGCATCCCTCCTATGCCGGTTTTGGATGAGGGGACCATTGCTTGGAGCAATGGCTTGGGGATCAAGGCAATGGTCCCCCCCCCTAAGCCTTTGGTCCTCACTAACTCTCTTTCTCCCTTTGACACTTGTTGCATTGTGATTGATTTGATTATTAATTTATTTTGGAATTAAATTAATTATCAAAATTATTCATTTTCCCACATTGGTTTTGAAATCAAGATCAAGGGTTCATTTCCCTATAAATACCAAAGTTTGGGTATTTGGGAAAGAACAACCTTGAGTGGAATTCAAAGGAAACTCTTGATTTGAGTAAACCTTGATTCGTAAAACTCATAGTTTTATTTGTTCGGGTCTCGACTAACCTTCGAGACTTAGGACGCTCGGTCGGGTTCGAGGGTACGATCCCGTTGGAGACCTCGTATTTTCGGGGTTCAAGTACGAGCTCATTGTTGAGCGAAGCACGCGTCAAAGGTATAATCTTTTATCCTTACTTGTGCTTAATTATGTTTTGCTTGTTAATTGCATTTATTATGGGGCGGGTTTCTTTTCGCGTAGTGTGGGTCACTACGAAACCCAACAGTGGTATCGGAGCCACGCTCCTTTTAATTTTTGCAATTATTAATTAAGGTGTTTTAAAGTAAGGTTTAATTTCTTGTTTTTCTTTTCTAATTAGATTAGAAGCTCGTTTTAATTAATTTTAAAACCCGTATTTTTATCGATTTGGCTGTCGAACCCAGATTTTGGCTCAAAAATAGTGATTTTTGGGCGGAATCGACATCTAAAACAGAATCAACCTTCTTCGAGAGCTGTCTAGAAGCCTAATTCGAACTAGAAACCCAATTTTTCTGGGGTTTTTCGTTTTTCAACGAAAATTTTAAATCTTTTTAAGCCTTGATTAATGCAAGAATTACAAGGTTAGAATAAATGCATTATTGCATCCCTAATCTACTGCTATTTTAATTATCCTCAAGCATAATTATGGAGTTTTAATTAGTGCTTGAGATGATATGCTATTTTTAACACAAACTTGATTTTTCACAATTATGCAAATAAATTGCACCAATGTGTGAATGTTTGATTTGAATGTGTAATTTTAAGTTCCCAAGTATCTTAAAGTTCTAATCTTTAAAGGTTTAACTGATTGGAACTCTAACCCTAAATTTCATATTGAACAAAGTTTGGATTTTTCATTTTTGGTTGATTAAAATCCATGAAGTACAAATACTTGTGAGTAAAATTTTGATTAATCTTCATATTGGAAGATGTAATCTTGGTATTTTACACAAGTATGAAAGTTGGAAAATTTTTATCATTAAATGATTAATTTATTTTTCAACTCCCTATTTGTCAAACCCATTATTAATTTACATTTTAGTTAAATTAATTATGGATGTAGCCCTTCAATTTTGTTGCATCAAGTTAGACCTAAAATTGATTCAAAGAATGGGTTCTTGAATAATTTAGGCTTGTGCACTATTAAAATTGAATTTATTTAAGTTAGACTTGTTATATTTTCACTTTGCTCTAAATTGATTCTAAATTAATTTAGAATTAATTTTATCTCACACGAATATTGGGATTAAAATCCCAAGTCAAACGCACACAAATCGAGGCAAAAGACACCCAAGCACCACCAAGGCTAGCCGGGCTGCTCTCGCTCCCCACATGTGGCTACCTTGGTGCGCATGGTGGTGTTCCTTCCTCGCTGTGTTGCTGCTGTGAGGGGAGCAAGCATAGTGCACCAAGCGTGCTGCTGCGTGTGGTGTGTGGCTGCTGGGCACTGCTCGCAAGTGCTGCTAGGCAGCGAGGCAGCAAGCCACAGCAGGCCAGCACACATGCGCGCATGCTAGCATGCAAGCATGATGCGTGCTAATGCTAGCAGGCGCAGAAATGCCTTGCTAGGCAGGCTGCTTGCGCCAAAGCACAACACAGCCGCAGCCATGATGCTAGGCACTTGGTTTTGTGTGGGCTGTTTTTCGATGCATGGGCTATGTACTTTGCGAAAATTTTGCCGTTTAAAATTATTTATGTAATTATTTTAACTAGGTTAGACCTCGATTTTCCGGCTTTTGCAAAAAAAAAAAATTTCACAAATTATGAGTTATGCCGACTTAATTAATCAGATTAATTATGGATGCAGAATTTAGTGGGAGCTTAATTGATTAACCCGCTAAGTTAGTTACTAGTTTTGCGTGTTGAATTGTGTATTTCGTAAAATGCATGGGCCATTCACAAATAGTGAATGGGTGAATGAAAGATTGTTTTCAAAATAGGTTATTGAAAATGGCAACTAGTGGGGTCGGACTAGGATAGAAAATACGGACTGCGTTCTGTTATGTATTTTTGTAAATCTAAATACGGTCTGCGAACCATTAAGTATTTTTGTACTTTAGATTAATCTTAGTCGTTCTAGCTAGTTATTTTATTTTGGCCAACATGTCTCAAGACAACGTTTCGATGAAGACGAACCAAGATGAAGACCCGTGGAAATTGAAGATTTCAAGGGGTCATGTTAGTTCCCAAATGCATCAATTCATGCTTTATATATTATTGTTATATATGAATGTTAGATGCATGTTTAGGATTTCATATGTTGCGACGATTAGTTAAGTTCACTTAAATCAACTGAAAGGAATGGTGTCCTTCCAACAAGTGTATTCTTCCGATAAAGGGTTCAGAATTATTACATAGCTAATTCTTCAGTAAGGTCAAGTGATCGGAATGCCTAGGTGGAGGCCGCTTCCGATCAGTAATATCAAGGTACAATTGATATTACAGCTTAATCTTAACTGAACCCTTCAGGTCGAACCCAATCGAATCTCCGATCCGAGACGACGAATAAATCCGAAAGGATTCAATGAGTCGATAGAGTTTTACGAATACAGACGTCGAAAATCGAGCCTAGGGCGTCGAGACCGAGCGTCACATTAACACAATCGACAAGCTAGCTCATCATAGGCGCGCCATAGCAGCCCTAGCATCATGCCTAGGCGATGTCGCAGCCCTAGCGTGATGGCTAGGCACCATGGTTGGTTATCGCTAGCACCAGGCGCGCCCACACAGCCCTAGCATCATGCCTAGGCGCTATCGCAGCCCTAGCATGATGCTGGGCGCCATCGCAAGCCAGCAGCCCATCGCAGGCCTATGCGCATCACTAGGCGCACCATGCGTGGCCTAGGATGGCTGGGCACCATCGCAGCCAGGCAGCATCACTAGGCGCACCATGCGTGCCCTAGGATGGCCTGGTGCCATAGAAGCCCTAGCATAGTGCTGGGCGCATGGCAGGACCACACGCACCAAGCACAGCTAGTGCTAGGCACTAGCGCATGCGTGGTGCGTGGTGCCTGGGCGAGGCATGTGCGTGCATGGTGCACAATGTCGGGGCTGATGCGAGTGGCTGTGCGAGAGTGTGTGCGAAGGGCTGGCAGGCTCGCAAGCAACGTCAAGCCAAGCATGCGTGGCTTGCTAGCAGCACGCATGCTTGGCATTATGTGCGAGAGAGATGCGTGGTGCGCATGGTGTGGGAGTGCGGTGCGTGGCGAGAGGCCAGCATGCGTGGCTCGCTAGCAGCACGCATGCTGTGTAATACCCCGTATTTTTTATGTATTTTATAAATTATTTAATTAATTATAAAATATATTTTTAAAGTACTCAAGTATTTTAATTAAATATTTAAAGGGAAAAAGTATTTAAATTATTGAGTTTTATAAAAGTATAATTTATTTTGGGCTAAACGTTTATTAATCGTCTGAGCTTGTTTAAATAATAGTATGTAAACAATCCTTACATACTCCTTGTGGACCAACCCATTTCATTTAAGTAAGCCCAATTCTTTTATTTGAACCTTTGTGGGTCAAATATTTCATAACTAAAGCCTATTTTTTTAAGCCCAACCCTAGTCTTTATTCCCTACTCTATAAATACCTCTCAGTACCCCAAAATTTTCCCACACAAGAGATCAAAAATAAGATTTTGTGGTAATTAATCTTTTTTAGTTTCTTTTCCCTTAATTTTCTTTTCTTTTCTTTTCCTTCTTTTCTTATTCTTTCTTTTTCTTTTTTTTTTATGATGCTGTACGTGAGGGTTTTGGGAGAAACAAACCCCCACCTCACGCCACCTTGCACCACCTTGCTGCCGCCTCCAACATCCCGCCGGCGAGCCACCTCCTGCCGCCCAAAAATCGCCGGCAACCACCCCACCGTGACCCACCCTTATCTCCCCTCTTGTTTTAATTATTATTCCTATAATTATATACTGTGGATTTTAGATTTTAATTATTGAAACGTGATTAGTATGTTTTATAATTGTGTTTTAATGATTAAATATTATAAATTTCATATTGACAAGTGTTTTAAATTATGATTTTTATAAAGTATTAAAAGTTAAGGTTTTAACTATTAAAGTAATGATTTTTAGGGTTCTAATAATCAATTAAATTAAGGATTTCATTCCTATTGAATTTATAAAGATTTATTAAACATAAAAATGAATTTTAGGTTATCAAATTCCGATCTCCGTTCTTAATTATTTTTAATCCCGTTTTAATCACACTGATATTGTAACTCGTCTGATTTTTACAAAAAAATAGTATTTTTCGTGTGTATAAACAACATTATAATCATAACTCACTATCTTTGGTAGTGAGCACCATCCTCGCGTGGCCAAAATCGGCCTCTAAATAGGGTTTTCAGACAGTTTTTGATTTTTAACGAAGGTTTAATGTTTTAAAAATAATTTTCAGATTTATTTGGGGGGTTTAAATTTTAAAAAGTGTGTTGGAATTTTTATATAAACACCATGAATGAGTTTTTACTTTGTGGTTATAATTACCCACTTAAAGAAAGAGTTTTAAAGGTTTTAAACCAAAATTTCGGCTTATTAGAGAAGGTTTAAAGTGTTTAATAGTTGCTAGAAATTTGTGTAATCAAGGAAGTAATTGAGTTTATGTATTTGGTATTGTAGGAGACTTTAAGTTGAGTAATTTCTAGCATCGTGGCTAGTTGAAAAAATGTTTTAATTAAGGTACGTATAAGAATACGAGAAACTTGATTCTAGGAGCATGTTTAGGGACTTGGAAAAAAAAACCTAGAATCATGCTAGGGAACTTGTGGATTGGTTGACATTTTTTGGTAATGAGTTGATTGATGATAAATGTGATGATTAGTTTAATTTATGTATGAGAAAATTTGCATTGATTTTCCTTATGAACATTATTTATGCAATAATTTGCAAAGTGAGCTTAGAGGCAAAAATACAAGGATATATGGAACGAATCATTTTAATTACTTATTCATTTGTATTGAAATGGAATGAGTAAAGGAAGAGTTAAAGTCTTATAAGACAAGATTGTGGATATGAGGTGTCTTATGCGTTTAAGGTGTTTATACACCGAGGTAGTTAAAGGATGCAATAATACATGTTGTTTGTCACTAATAAATTAAGAATTGAATTGGGATGTATGATTGGTTGTGTTTATTGCATGCGAGTCATCACCTAATCTAAACTGGTAAATCACGTAAAGTGCAAGAAGGATGAGCAATAAAACTCTGGATTTGTGCACATCTAGAATAATGACAAATAGGGGTTGGGGTTCACGGGGTATTAGCCGTGTACTTTTCAGAGGCCGTCTGATCTACGAGTCTCTTGTTTTAAATTCTCTTAAAATTATAATGAGTTAGATGAGATCTCATACTAGTTATGGTCACGGAGTCGCGCCCGTCTGCCATTGGATGTTTATTAATGTCTTCCGAAAGGAGGCATAGGGTTTTCTTATTTAATGTTCCGGAATGGAGCACAGGGGGACAACCCGGTCTATTGCTTAATCCAATCAATTAATGAAGTGGTCAATGATACTTAAATAAAAACCTTGTAATAAGTAACAATTGAATCATGTGTTCGAGTCAATGGTTATATTGAGTGTATGGAATGCTTGTTAGTATCATGCTAAGGCTCTTTACTGTGTTTCGTAGCTTGTATGTACTCAGCGTTGCTGATGACGTGCTTTTGTGTGTTTCTCTTGGTCATGGCCTTCGCCTTCAATGACCCTGTAATGATCCAATTCTTACACTTGTAAAATTGGGGAGCAGATTAACCACAGGTTTTTGCATAAACTGATTTGCATCAGGGTGATGGGATTTGAGTGGAGCGTTGGTTATTCACTTAGCTTATTTTATATCATAAATCGAATTTTATTTTGGTTCTAATTCCATTTACTTTCTATTTTACTGGGTTTGAATAAGGGTCGTTATGGTTCCAACTTGTAAGTCTAAATTTGGTTTTGATTATTAGTTTTGAAACTTACATTTTCTTTTAAAACTAAATTAGTTTTCCGCTGCTGATTTCTGAAACTAGCCTTAACGTTTTAACACGTGGCTGTAGCACACAAGTAATTCTCTCACAGGTTATTAAAAGTATTTACAGGTTACCACAAGTTATTACAGGTTAATACAGGTTTTGAAGAGAGAATTATTGGGGTGTTACATGTTGGGCCACGCGAGCAGCGACGATGCGTGGGATGCTGGCACCAGCGCCAGTACGCACCAGCTAGCACCAGCGCCAACACGCACCAGCAAGCATCAGCGATGCTGCTGGGCTTGTGCTAGCGTGCTGGGCTAGCTGGCACAGCCAGCTGGCACACTAGCTGGCAGCTGGGCAGCAGCCAAGGGTGAGACGGTTTATGAGGGAAGTGGGGACCAAGGCTTTGGGAAAGCCTTGGGAGCAAGGTATTGGTCCCCCCACCTCTCCATGGTCCTCACCTAACACTCTCTCTCCTTTTGACACTTGTCGAATTGTGATTGAATTTGTTTATGGATTTATTTTAGAAATAAATTAATTGGAAAATAAAACATTCACCCACATTAATTGGGGAATGAGAATCAAGGGATAATTTCCCTATAAATACCAAGCTTGGTATTGGGATTTGATACAACCTTGAGTGGAATTAAAAAGGCAACTTTTGAAAAGAGTAAACCTTTGATTCGTAAAACTCATAGTTAGTTTTGTCCGGGTTTTGACTAACCTTCAAGACTTAGGACGCTCGGGTCGGGTCGAGGGTACGATCCGTCGGAGATCTTGTCTTTTCGGGATTTTGAAGTAAGAGCTCTTTAGGAGCGAAGCACGCGTCAAAGGTATAATTCTTGTTCTTAATCTTGTTTGATTAAGTTTATTATGCTTGTTTAATTGCTTTAATTAAGGGGCGGGTCTTAATGGGTTTCCTTCCGCGTAGTGTCGGGTCACTTCGAAACCCTACAGCGGTATCTGAGCCACGCTCCTTTTAATTTTTGCAATTATTGTTTAATTAAGGTGTTTTAAAGAATTTAATTTTCTGGTTCTTGTTCATCTAATTAGATTAGATGCTCGTTTTAATTATCTTTTAAAACTCGATTTTATTTTCGATTTGGCTGTGGAACCCAGATTTTGGCTCAAAAATAGTTATGTTTGGGTGGAATCGACATTTTGGAATTGTGTCAACCCTTTTAGGGTTATCCAGAAGCCAAATTCGAACCAAAAACCCAATTTTTCTTGGGTTTTTTCGTTTTTCAACGAAAATTTTAATTCTTTTTAAGCCTTGATTGATGCAAGCATTACAAGGTTAGATTAAATTCACATTTGCATCACTAATCTACTAGTTTTAAAATATCCTTGAGCATAATAATGGAGTGTTTATTAGTGCTTAAGTAGATATACCAATTTATCACATAAACTTGTTTTTCACAAATTTTGCAAATAAATTGCAATAAGGTGTGAAAACTTGTTGTGATTTTCTATTTTAAGTTCCCAAATAATGTTAAAGTTCTAATATTTAAATGTTTAAATGATTGGAACCCTAACCCTAAATTCCATGTTGAACAAAGTTTGGATTTTTTCATGATTTGGTTGACTAAATCCATTAAGTTCAATTACTAGTGAGTAAAATTTGGTTGATCTTCATATTGGAAGATGTAATCTTGGTATTTTACACAAGTATGCAAGTTGGAAAATTCTTATCATTAGATGGTTACTTTATTTTTCCAACTCCCTTTTGTCAAATCCATTATTAATTTGCATATTGGCAAGATTGATTTTGGACATAGCTCATTTTATTTTAAGCATAAAGTTTGACCTAATTTTGTTCAAAATGGACATTTTGGATAAATTTAGGCTAGTGCACCAATTGATTAAAACAAGTACAATTTGATTCTAAAATTTGATTTAGAATTGCTTATTGTCACACACAAATCAGAATTAAAATTCCGAGTAAAACGCACGCAAAACGATGCAAAACCGCAAGCGTCACCAAGGCTAGCCGGGCTGCCTAGCAGCCCACATGTAGGCTGCCTGTGGTGCGCATATGGCTGTGCATTGTTGGTGCGTGGCGTGTGGCAGTGGGAGAGGTGTGCTGCCGTAGTGCTTGGTGCATGGCAAGGCTGCTGGAACAGCTTATGCGTGTTGCTGGGCAGTGAGGCAGCAAGCCGCAGCCAGCCTGCCAGACGCTGCCAGGCACCAGCCAGCAAGCTAGCATGTGCAGCATGCGTAGCGAGCTGCTAGTGCTGGCTGGCGTAGCATACCATGCTAGGCGTGGATGCTGGCACACAACACAGCAAACGCAGCATGCCATGGGCTGCCTAGCAGCCATGGTGCGCATCCACCTAAGTTATGTTTGGGGTATTTTGCTTAAGTTTGAGCTATGATTTTGTGATTTTTTCCGTGTTAATAATTTTAATTAATTATTTTAATGAGGCTAAAAACCTCGTTTTTCGATTTTGCAAAATTTTGACAAATTATGGGTTATGCCGACTTAATTAATCGGATTAATTAAGTACGGATGCGGAATTTAGTGGGAGCTTAATTAAATGCGTTAGCATTTTGCGTTTAGAAATAATGGATTAAACCATTTTGACTAGTTTTAATTAGGAGCGTTAATTGGATTAACGACCTAAGTTAGTTACTAGTTGTGCGTGTTTAATTATGTATTTTGTAAAATTGCATGGGCCGTTCACAAATAGTGAACGGGTGAATGAAATATTGCTTTCAAAACAGGTTCTTTGAAAATGGAAACTAGTAGGGCCCGACTAGGATAGAAAATACGGACTGCGCTCCGTTCTGTATTTTTGTAAATCTAAAAACGGTCTGCAAACCGTTAAGTATTTTTGTACTAATTAGATTAATCTTAGTCGTTCTAGTTAGCTTCTTTTATTTCATTTTGGCCAAGATGTCTCAAGACGGCGTTTCAATGAAGACGAGCTAAGATGAAGACCCATGGAAATTGAGGATTTCAAGGGGTCATGCTAGTTGCCAAATGCATCTATTTTATGCCTTATATATTGTTATTATATATGATTGCTAGATGCATGTCTAGGATTTCTATAATGTTGCGATGATTAGTTAAGTTCACTTAAATCAACCAACATAGAAACCCTAGGTCCCTTAATAATATTGAGCTAAAATTTGCCATTCCAAGAACAACACTTACCGAACTAATGCGCGTACGTGATGGATTACGCCAAAGCGAGGCATCACTACTTCCCTAGGAACGTAAGGTATACTAGGTATACAAGTTGTCTTGGTTAAGCTCAACGATATCAGTAAGGAGTCCTTAGATGTCGTGGCAAAAGAGATAAAATATCAAGTATGCATTAGATGCGACATTTTATCAAACCGAGAGTAGCTTGGAGCTAGTAGCAATTGGATTGCTTACCTTAAGATATTTAATGGTTAAGACTAGCCAAAGCATGCTTAACCATTTCTTGATCTTTGGGATCTCGGAATCATTTTATTCTCGCCCATAAGGGACATTTTAATATGCGTGGATAAAATGTTCAATAAGTGTGAATACGTGCATGAACGCTTTAAATTTCAACTTATTGATGTATTAATGGTTTTTCACTTCAAATTCTTTCAATTGTAGAAATCATGTCTGCAAGTAACTCAAACAACAACCAATTCTCTTTACGCTCAATTCTCGACAAGAAGAAGTTGAGCGGGCCAAACTTTCTTGATTGGCAAAGAAATCTCCGCATTGTACTAATGCAGGAGAAAAAGGAATACGTCCTTGATGAGGAAATGCCCGACGCTCCCAATGAGGAGGTCACTCAGGCAGCCCTTAACCGATGGCATAGTGCCAATCGGGATGTCAAATGCATCATGTTGGCCACAATGTCTCCAGACCTTCAAAAGACTTTCTTTGAAAAGTAGACAGCTTATGAGATCATTTCTGAGCTTCAGAATATGTTCCAAGAGCAGGCCCGAACTGAAAGGTTCGAAACCCACAGGCAAATCCTTGAGAGCAAACTCAAGAAAGGAGAGCCAGTCAGCCCGCATGTTCTCAAAATGATTGGATTATTTGAAAACATGGAAAGGCTCGATGCTGGGTATTTAACTGAAATGGCAATTAAAATCATTCTCCACTCCCTTCACAATGGCTATGATCAGTTCAAGATGAACTATAACATGCATAGTATGGAGAAAACCCTCACCGAGCTTCATGGTATGTTGAAGCAAGCCGAGCAAACCCTCAAGGATGAGGGCAAGCATGACATGCTCATGGTGAGGAAGGGCTAGCCGTTCAAACGTGCGGGAAAAAGAAGAAATTCCCGCCTAAGTCAAAGTTTGCCAAGGGCAACAAGGACAAGAAGGCAGCTTCTTCTAAGTCTGATTCTGAATGTTTCTACTGCAAGAAGAAGGGACATTGGAAGAAGGACTGCCTCAAATTCAAGAAAGATAAGAAGAACGGCAACGTTGCTTCTTCATCAGGTATTTTCTTTATAGACTTAAACTTCGCTAGCAAAACATCATGGGTATTAGATACCGGATGTGGCTCACACCTTTGTTCCAATGCTCAGGGACTAAGGATAAGTAGAAGGCTAGAGAAGGGAGTGGTCGAGCTTCGGGTCGGCAATGGAGCAAGGATGTATGTCGTCTCCGTTGGAACTCTCAGTTTGTATTTGCCCACTGGGCTTGTTCTAGAACTTGAAAACTGTTATCATGTTCCTAGAGTGACCAAAAACATTATTTCAATATCGGCGTTGGACGCAAAAGGATTCGAATTTCGAATCAAAAACAATAGTTGTTTTATATATTTTGATAATGTTTTATATGGAAAAGCACATTCAGAAAATGGTCTTTATGTGATTTCACTAGACAAACAGGTCTATAACATCGAGAATACTCCCAAAAGGGATAAGACCATCGAGTCGAATCAAACCTACTTATGGCATTGTCGTCTTGGCCATATTAACATCAAACGCATCAAGAAACTTCTTCAAGAAGGTTTTCTTGACTCATTCGACTTAGAGTCGTTTGAAAATTGCGAAGGATGCTTATTAGGCAAGATGATAAAACAGCCATTCTCCAAGTTGGGAGAAAGGGCAAGTGACTTATTAGGTCTAATACACACGGATGTATGTGGACCTATGAGCACACCCGCAAGACAAGGTTACCGATATTTCATCACTTTCACCAACGATTATAATAGATATGGCTATATCTACTTAATGTCGAATAAATCTGAATCCTTTGAAAAGTTCAAAGAATTTCAGAAAGAAGTTGAAAATCAACTTGGCAAGAAAATTAAAGCACTTCGATCGAATCGAGGTGGCGAATATTTGAGCCATTAATTCGACGATCACTTGAAAGAATGTGGCATTCTTTTAGAGTTGACACCTCCCGGAACTCCTCAATGGAATGGAGTGTCCGAACGGAGGAATCGGACCTTGTTAGACATGGTTCGATCAATGATGGGTCTTAGTGAACTCCGTATCTCTTTTTGGGGACATGCGCTACAAACTGCAGCACTAACACTGAATAGAGCTCCGTCAAAATCTGTTTAAAAGACTCCATATGAATTATGGACTAAGAAACCTCCTAGGTTGTCTTTTCTCAAGATTTGGGGATGCGAAGCATATGTCAAGAGATTAATTTCGGACAAACTTCACCCCAAATCGGATAAGTGTTTCTTTGTGGGATATCCAAAAGAAACCAAAGGGTATTACTTCTACAATAAATTTGAGAACAAAGTGTTTGTTGCTCGTGATGGTGTCTTTTTGGAGAAGGATCACCTTTCCAAAATGACAAGTGGGAGGAAAATCGAACTCGACGAAGTTCGAGAGGACGAGCAACAATGTCAACCTGACAAAACTGACAATCTAGATACTTTGGAAGCATCTAAGAAGATTGGTCAGAGTCAAACAGACAATGTAAATGCTCAACCAATTACCCTACGTAGGTCGCAACGGCAAAGATCTCAACCAGACAGATACCTTGGTATTGTCTTAGCCGATGATCAGGACATCCTAGTCATGGATGGTGATGAGCCGGCGACTTACAAGCAAGCTATGACGAGCCCTGACTCTGCAAAATGGCAAGAGGCCATGAAATCCGAGATGCACCCCATGTCTGAAAATCAAGTCTGGGACTTGGTGAATTTGCCCGAGGGTTATACACCCATTGGTTGCAAATGGATCTTCAAAGTGAAGACAGACAAGGATGGAAATGTATCGATATACAAAGCTAGAATGGTGGCAGAAGGTTATAGACAAGTCCACGGGATTGACTATGACGAAACTTTTTCACCAGTTGCAATGCTAAAATCCGTCCAGATAATCCTAGCGATTGTTGCATATTACGATTACGAAATATGGCAAATGGATGTCAAAACCGCCTTCCTTAATGGGATTTTGGAAGAAATTATGTATATGACACAGCCAGAAGGTTTTGTCAATCCAGGCAACGCTAGAAAGGTTTGCAAGCTCAAGAAGTCCATTTATGGACTAAAGCAAGCCAGCAGAAGTTGGAATCTGCGATTTAATGAAGCCATTAGCAAGTTTGGTTTTATCAATAATCCAGATGAGTCTTGTGTATACAAGAAGGTCAGTGGGAGTGATATTGCATTCCTAGTCCTATATGTCGATGACATACTGCTCATTGGAAACAGCACAAAATTATTGGAGTCCGTAAAGGGTTGGTTGGGAAAGTGATTTTCAATGAAGCACTTAGGAGAGGCACAGTACATATTGGGCATCAAGATCTACAGGGATAGATCTAAGAGGATGATTGGATTAAGCCAGAGTACTTACATTGATAAGGTACTGGCTCAATTCAACATGGAAAATTCCAAGAGAGGGCATCTACCCATGTCCCATGGCATAACTCTTAGCAAGAAACAGTGTCCACAAACACCTTTTGAGTGAGAAAGAATGAATCAAATCCCATATGCTTCACTAATCGGATCGATCATGTATGCCATGATATGTACAAGACTAGATGTATCGTTTTCCCTGAGTGCAACGAGTCGATACCAATCGAACCCAGGAGAGGCGCATTGGACTGCGGCCAAGAACATCCTTAATTACCTGAAAAGGAACAAGGATAAATTCCTGGTGTATGGAGGCCACAAAGAACTGGTTATTGAAGGTTACACCGACGCTAGCTTCCAGACTGACAGAGACGACTTCAAGTCACAGTCGGGGTATATATTCTGTCTGAATGGAGGAGCGTTTAGCTGGAAGAGTGCCAAGCAGAGCACCACTGCAGACTCTACAACTGAAGCCGAGTACATGGCCGCTTCGGAAGCTGCCAAGGAAGCTGTTTGGATTCGCAAGTTCATTAGTGAACTTGGTGTTGTTCCCTATATCAAGGGACCGATAGACCTCTATTGTGATAATAATGGAGCTATCGCTCAAGCCAGGGAGCCGAGAGAACACCAGAAGGTCAAACACGTGCAAAGGCGATTTCACATGATAAGGGAATGGAAATCCGAAGGTGAAATCAGAATTTGTAAGATCGGCACGGATGATAATGTAGCCGATCCTTTGACTAAACCTTTGCCTCAAGTGAAACACAACAAACAAGTTGAGGCAATGGGAATCAAGCATGTTGGAGACTGGCTTTGAAATTCCCTGTACATGTGTTTTAATTAAACGGGTTGATTTAATGTAAGACACTGTACTAAAACCATTCATTAATGGAGTAATTAGTTTTTTTGCAAAATTATCATTCACTCCATTACAATTTTATTGTGGTTTAGAATTAAATAATGATTCCATTCGATTTATGAAATTATTCAAAACAGGGTATCAAGACCATGTCTTGGATAAAGAAACACCTGTTAAGTGAACATTGAATATTAAATCGAAAAGTATCCCTAATCGAGGTCATCTAACAGATGGACGATTGATGACCGCCATAGATTAGTGTGTAGTATGATTTACAACACCGTTTCTTGTGCTGCGAGGACGTGAAGGTCATAAATCATTTGCACAGGTACAGTTTAGAACTGTACAGGATAAGACCTATGAGGGTACTTTAAGAAAGATTAAAATTTTGTCATAAGTACATTTCTCATTATGATTATCGGAACTTATTTCCTCCGACCATGAGTACTGTGAAGTTTTCTTGTTTGAGTACTGGACTCTTTGATGTTTCCAAACGTCTGTCGTAACTGGGGATCATAACGGGAACACTCGGGAGTCTATGTCCTCTTAGTAAGAAGAACTTACAATACAAAATTGGGATTGTCCCCCTACTAACAATAGGGAAAATGTTTTGTTGTTTAAAAGGTCGCTTGAAGAGCGAGACTGTGAAAATGCATGGCCATGCTCAGATTGATTTTAGAAATCATCTGCTTATTGACATTCGAACTCGGAGATCGAGAAACACTTCTGAACGTAATAGGGATGACAAAGAATCTTACCTTATAGTTCACGAAGAAACATTAAGAGACAAAGGAAATAAGCTATACACAATATGCACACTTATTTGGAAGGACAAGTGGGAGATTGAAAGGAATGGTGTCCTTCCAACAAGTGTATTATTCCGATAAAGGGATCAGAATTATTAGAGAGCTAATTCTTCAGTAAGGTCAAGTGATCGGAATGCCTAGGTGGAGGCCGCATCCGATCAGTAATATCAAGGTACAATTGATATTACAGCTTAATCTTAATTGAACCCTTCGGGTCGAACCAAATCGAATCTCTGATCCGAGACGACGAATTAATCCGAAAGGATTCAATGAGTTGACAGAGATTTACGAATACAAACGTCGGAAATCGAGCCTAGGGCGTCGAGACCGAGCGTCACATTATCACAATCGACAAGTATGAGCGTAGCTGTAGCTAGGCTAAGCTAGCTCATCATAGGCGCGCCATAGAAGCCCTAGCATCATGCCTAGGCGATGTCGCAGCCCTAGCGTGATGGCTAGGCACCATGGCTGGCTATCGCTAGCACCAGGTGCGCCCACACAGCCCTAGCATCATGCCTAGGCTCTATCATAGCCCTAACATGATGTTGGGCGCCATCGCAAGCTAGCAGCCCATCGCAGACCTATGCGCATCACTAGGTGCACCATGCGTGGCCTAGGATGGCTGGGCACCATCGCAGCCCAAGCAGCATCACTAGGCACACCATGCGTGTCTTAGGATGGCCTAGTGCCATAAAAGCCCTAGCATAGTGCTAGGCGCATGGCAGGAACACACGCACCAAGCACGGCTAGTGCTAGGCACTGGCGCATGCGTGGTGCGTGGTGCCTGGGCGAGGCATGTGCGTGCATGGTGCACAATGCCGGGGCTGATGCGAGTGGTTGTGCGAGAGTGTGTGCGAGGGGCTGACAAGCTAGCAAGCAACGTCAAGCCAAGCATGCGTGGCTTGCTAGCAGCACGCAGGCTAGGCATTATGTGCGAGAGAGATGCGTGGTGCGCATGGTTTGGGAGTGCAGTGCATGGCGAGAGGCCTGCATACGTGGCTCGCTAGCAGCACGCATGCTGGTCCATGCGAGCAGCGACGATGCGTGGGATGCTGGCACCAGGGCCAGCACGCACCAGCCAGCACCGGCGCCAGCATGCACCAGCCAGCACCAGCGCCAGCACGCAACAGCAAGCCTCAGCGATGCTGCTGGGCTTGTGCTAGCATGCTGGGCTAGCTGGCACAGCCAGCTGGCACGCTAGCTGGCAGCTGGGCAGCAACCAAGGGTGAGACGGTTTATGAGGGAAGTGGGCACTAAGGGTTTGGGAAAGCCTTGGGGAGCAAGGTATTGGTCCCCCCACCTCTCCATGGTCCTCACCTAACACTCTCTCTCCTTTTGACACTTGTCGAATTGTGATTGCATTTGTTTATTGATTTATTTTAGAAATAAATTAATTGGTAAATAAAAAATTCTCCCACATTGGTTGGGGAATGAGAATCAAGGGATCATTTCCCTATAAATACCAAGCTTGGTACTGGGATTTTATACAACCTTGAGTGGAATTAAAAAGGCAACTCTTGAAAAGAGTAAACCTTTGATTTGTAAAACTCATAGTTATATTTGTCAGTGCCTTGACTAACCTTCAAGACTTAGGACGCTCGAGTCGGGTCGAGGGTACTATCCGTCGGAGATCTCGTCTTTTCGGGATTTTTATGTAAGAGCTCTTTAGGAGCGAAGCACGCGTCAAAGGTATAATTCTTGTTCTTAATCTTGTTTGATTAAGTTTATTATGCTTGTTTAATTTCTTTAATTAAGGGGCGGGTCTTGGTAGGTTTCCTTCCGCGTAGTGTCGGGTCACTTCTTGACAAGGAGAAGTTGAGCGGGCACAAATTTTCTTGATTGGCAAAGAAATTTGCGCATTGTACTATTGCAAGAGCAAAAGGAACACATCCTTGATGAGGAAATGCCCGACGCTCCCAATGAGGAGGTCACTCATGCTGCCCTTAGTCGATGGCAAAGTGCCAATCGGGATGTCAAATGCATCATGTTGGCCACTATGTCTCCGGACCTTCAAAAGACTTTTGTTTGAAAAGTAGACGGCTTTTGAAATCATTTCTGAGCTTCAGAATATGTTTCAAGAGCAGGCCCGAACTGAAAGGTTTGAAACCCGCAGGCAGATCCTAGAGAGCAAGCTCAAGAAAGGAGAGTTAGTCAGCCCGCATGTCCTCAAAATGATTGGATTATTTGAGAACATAGAAAGGCTTGATGCTGGGTATTCAACCGAGATAGCAATTGAAATCATTCTTCACTCTCTTCACAAAGGCTATGATCAGTTCAAGATGAACTATAATATGCATAGCATGGAGAAAACCCTCACCGAGTTTCAAGATGAACTATAACATGGCATCGCAGCAACAGCACGAGCCTTGCTCATTCCGTGTGCATACAAGCCATCGCAGCATCACAGCACCAAGCTTCGCAAGCTTATGCGTGTGGCTGGCGAGGCGATGCCCAGCATGCGTGGCTCGCTAGCAGCACGCATGCTGGGAGTGCGAGGGCCTGCGCTAGCAGCTAGCAGCGCCTAGCACTAGCACTAGCACTAGCACGCAACAGCAGCACAAGCATCGCCCAACACAGCACGCATATGCTGGCTGGGGTGATGCGGGGCATGCTGGCTGGTGCTAGCTGGCAGCACTAGCTGGCATGCCTAGCTGGCTGCCAGCCTATCATCCCTTCTATGGCGGTTTTAGATTAGGGGACCATTGCTTGTTGCATTGTGATTGATTTGATTATTAATTTATTTTGGAATTAAATTAATTATCAAAATTATTCATTCTCCCACATTGGTTGGGAAATCAAGATCAAGGGTTCATTTCCCTATAAATACAAAAGTTTCGGTATTTGGGAAAGAACAAGGCAACTCTTGATTTGTGTAAACCTTGATTCGTAAAACGCATAGTTTTATTTGTCCGGGTCTCGACTAACCTTCGAGACTTAGGACGCTCGGGTCGGGTTCGAGGGTACGATCTCGTTGGAGACCTCGTATTTTTGGGGTTCAAGTAAGAGCTCATTGTTGAGCGAAGCACGCGACAAAGGTATAATCTTTTATCCTTTCTTGTGTTTAATTATGTTTTGCTTCTTAATTGCATTTATTATGGGGGCGGGTCTTGGCGGGTTTCTTTTCGCGTAATGTGGGTCACTACGAAACCCAACAGAGAAACATTCGCCACACTTAGGTGGCACCAGGTCATGTTTAATCCCAAGAAGTGTGTTTTTGGAGTTGACTATAGGAAGTTCCTCGGATTTCTGATAGATTATAGGGGGATAGAGGCTAACTCGGAAAAAGTACTGGCGGTCATAGAAATGTAATCACCCCGCACTATTACAAAAGTTCAAAAATTAATAGGTTGTCTAGCGACATTGGGGAGATTCCTCAGTCGGTCAGGCGACAAGTGCCTCTACTTCTTCCAAGCAATCAAGAAGAAGAATATGTTTGAATGGGGGGCGGATGTAGAGGCAGCCTTCCAAAAGTTAAAGGAACACTTGCACTCTTTGCTAAGGCTAGTCAGTCCTTTGCCAAAAGAAGTGTTGTACATGTACCTAGTCGTCTCTGACCATGCGCTCAGTGATGTTCTCCTTGCTAAAAAAGGCGGCACCCAACTCTCGGTCTACTTCATCAGTCACGTTCTGCGGAATGTAGAGCTGAGGTATCCCATGGTTGAAAAAGTTGGACTTGCCCTCTTTATGGCAGTGAAGAAGTTAAAACCGTGCTTCATGGTGCACCCGTTGGTGGTTTACATAGACCAACCAATCAAGTGACCAATGACAACCATGGAATCATCTGGCAAAATGATTAAAGGAGCGATTGAAATTCAAAGCCTTGGAATTTCTTTTGAACCAAGAAAGGTAGTGAAGGGACAGGCGTTTGCCGACTTCATTGTCGAAATGACCAGGCTGGCTTATCCTGAAAACCTTGACCAGGTTTGGAAGGTATATGTGGATGGGAGCTCTCCCCTGAACGATTGTGGTGGTGGCATCATATGTCAGTCTCTTGAAGGAGACAAGTATGAGTATGCACTACATTTTAAGTTCCAAGCCTCAAATAATGAGGCAGAATAAGAAGCCCTACTAGCCGGCATCCGCATGTGTAAGGCAGCTGGGGCAAAGAAAGTGGACGCCTTTTCTGATTCTCAATTGATTATTAGCTAATACCATGGTGACTATGAAGCCACACATTCAGCTATGATCAAGTACTTACAGGTGGTCAAAGAGAAGGCTGGGACACTTGATGAATTTCATTTAAGTCATGTGCCTAGATCCGAGAACAATCAGGCGGATGCTCTCTCCAAACTTGCATCATCTGCCTTTTGTGATACACCTAGGTTTGTACTTTAGGAAGTTATGAAAAAAAGAAGTATTGAAGAAGATTCCATTGGAATAATAGACCGAGGCTCAACTTGGATGGACGGTATCCGGGCTTACATAACAGACGGCATCTTGCCGAATACCTACAAGGAGATGGTCGCAATAAAAAAGCGTGCGACCAATTTTGAAATCCACAATGAAGAGCTTTTCAAGAAAGGCTATCTCCATCCTTTCTTGAAATGTGTTACCCAGAGAGGGGACAAGAATTTTAAGAAGACTTGCACTCGGGCTTCTGCGCCTCCAACATAGGCGGAAGGACCCTACCGTGAAAGCAGATGCCATGGAGAAGTGAAAAAATGTAACAAGTGTCAAAGGTTTAGCAAGCTTATACACCATCCGGCCACTGATCTGACAGTCATCCATAGCCTTGAACCATTTGCTAAATGGGGCATGGACATTATGGGTCCGTATACGCCTACTACAGGCGGACGGAGGTATATTTTGGTTGATGTCGACTATTTCACCAAATGGGTAGAGGCGGAGGCATTTAAAGGCATTCAAACAAAAGATGTTATCTCCTTCATCTAGAGAAATGTCATCACTCGGTATAGGGTATCCATGTCTATGATCTTTGACAATGGTCCACAATTTGAGACGCCTGCTCTCAAGAACTGGTAGGGAAACCAAGGGATCTCTCACTATTTTGCATAAGTCGGTTGTCCCCAAGAAAACGGCTAGGTTGAATCCTTTAACAAGTTAATCTCTGATGGCATCAAAAAGAAAATTGAAAGAGCTGGCGGCCTATGGGCTGACGAGCTACCGCATGTTCTATGGGCCATTACAACGACTGAAAAACGGGCGACTGGTGAAACCCCATTTCCCATGGTTTATGGAGCAGAAGCTGTTTTGCTTATTGAGCACTATGAGCCGACTCTTCGAGTTATGTTATATGATAAGGAGGATAATTTAGAGGCCATGCGACTAGCACTAGACACCCTTCCAGAACTTAGGGGCAATACTTAGAAAAATTTATGAAATGCAAAAATTCAAAGCAAAGTACAAATTGGAAAATTCGACAAAACTGCCAGATGATTCATATAAATAGTCGGCCAGAAGACCGACAAAAAGAATTAAAATTGTCAATAAACCCCGACCCCTTGGTCGGGTAATGATACAAAACAAGCGGCATGAAGGCTAAAGAAGGGGGTTGTTCAACATCACCAGCCACATCCTTTTGGTCCCCAATCCGCCGCTGTTCTTTTTCAGTATCCCCCCCATTATTCTCCTCTTCCTGGTCCGACTCCCCTGAAGTAGAATCAGACAACTCCTCCTCCTCCTCTTCCCTACCCTCTTGGGCTTGGTTCACGATTCGATCATTTGTATTGCTTGGAGGAGACGACAAACTAATTTTCCTAGTTTTCACAGCTGGTGTCTAGGAAGAGAGCCCCCCATGTCATCTTCATGATGGCGCTGCAGTCGTCCATCATATCCTTGACTAGGGCCTCCTTTTCTTCATCAGCCCTTGAGAGGTATTTCTTGGCAAGTTGGGTCTCGTGGTTCTGCAGGCGGAGTTTGAGCTTGTCCATCCTAGTGCGGAGGCCGGCTGCTTCTTTGTCCACGTCCTTAAGAGGCTCGAGCTCGGCCTTGAAGTCTTTAACGAACGACTCCAACTCCGAGATCCTCTTCTTGGCTGCCTCAAAATCCGTTTTAACCTGCAAGTTGGCAGCCGCCTGATAATAACGTATGTCAGTAGTCAGAAGTTCATTTTGAGCAATCTGAAACATAGTTGTGTCAGAAAAAGAGGTGGCTCGAGCCTTCGCAGCCCTTACGTACCTCTTTGGTCTTCTCGTTTATGGGCCTGCGAAGACCGTGTACTCTGCACTCGGCCAACAAACAGACGTCAGTAATAGGCGCCTCACAAGTTATATTAACAAGAAATAAATTTTTTTTTACAAGTATACCTTAGTAAAAAGAGTGAGGATGGCATCCAGGTAGAGGGTGCCGACTCCTCTGATAGCCTCCCTTTCCTCAAGGAAGACGGCTTTCAGCATGGACTTGGCCTGTTGTACAAGATTCGGCCTTTGACTGACATCTGCACGACCAATACCTGATAAGTACTTGGTGTAAATTTGGTCAATAGACCGACTGCTCTTAGAGGTGCTAGACGACTACTGATTGAATTTGACCCTCAAAGGGTAAGGGAAAAGAGACAAGTCTTTGATATCTTCAGCAGTCACCTTCTTCTCCTTCTTAGGCTGACTTCCCTTAGGGACGGATGGGGATTTTGGAGGTGGGTTCATCCCTGGCCTTTAGGCCACGTGCTTCCTGGCCCTCCCAGGAGTCGTCACATCATTAGCCGCCTGTTTCTAAATTTTAGGTTCCGGCTGAGAGGAGGAGGAAGGCTTTGCTAAGTTGGCCTGCAACAATAACCACAATAAGTAAGAAGCAGGCGATAGAAAGGCTAAATGAGACTTTTAAAGGAAGATCACCTTAGGCACCTACAAAGCAAGCGACTCTTCAGTTGACTACTTGCCTAAGATGGCCGAGCGGTACTGGGCAGCAGCTTTCTTTGAGGCCGAGAGCTTTTCCATAGCTTTGTCTGCAAAAGATGAATCAAGGAGTTAGTTTGACACAAAGTTAATCAAGTTTTACCAGACACTTGAACAGACGATCAACTACCTCTCGACATCTCTCCACTAAGCCCGCAGATGGCCAAGTATGTCCCATCGTATAACTAGTTATACTTGGGAATATAATTTTGAGGAATGATCTCCCTCGCCCCAGTCTCAACGTTCTCCTGGATATCCACTTTGAAGAGGCCTTTGTCAAGGATCTCTTCTTTTACTCTGCGGGGAACAGGCGGTAGCTCCGATCCGCCTATTAGGAAAGGTGGGTTCTCATTCACCTGTTGAATATTTTGTTTCTGACTTTGTCAAGGTAATAAACGATGTAGAAAGTGTTTCTCCAATCTTTCCACTTCTTCTCCTTCCCCATAGTCATCATATAGCCTTTGTGGCTAGACAGCTTTGAGACGCGGTTTCACTTCCTTTTAGGTCATAAGATAGCGGACCGCTATGTGATCCGTGTAGACTATCAACTTTGAGCATATGAGGTAGGACCGGAACTTATCCATGGCAAAGACAACCGCTAACATTTCCTTCTCCGTTGTGTTATAATTCCTTTGAGCTTCGTCGAGCGTTCTACTTGCATAGTAGATGACACAAGATCTTCCTTCTTTCTTTTGCCCAAGTACAGCACCTACTGCAAAATCACTTGCATTGCACATTAGCTCAAAAGGCAAGCTCTAATCCGGAGCTTGCACAACAGGAGAGGAGATGAGGGCTTCCTTGAGCTTTTGGAATGCCTCAAGGCAAGCTTCATCAAAATTGAACACGACATCCTTTTTAAGTAACTCGGTTAAGGGCTTGGCGATTGATGAAATTTTTTTTGATAAACCTCCGGTAAAAACCAGCATGCCCAAGAAAAGCTCTCACTCCCGTGACGGAGGTAGAAGGGGGCAACTTAGCAATCACCGAAACCTTAGCCGAGTCTACTTCAATGCCCTTTTTTGATACTTTATGGCCTAGGAAAATACCTTCCTCGACCATAAAATGGCATTTTTCCCAATTCAACACTAAACTCGTCTCTTGACACCTTGTCAAAACTTTTTCAAGGTTAATAAGACATGTGTCAAAAGACAAGCCACCAACACTAAAATCATCCATAAAAACTTCAATTTCATTCTCAAGCATTTCAGAAAAAATGGAGGTCATGCATCGTTGGAAAGTTGAGGGAGCATTGCATAACCCGAATGGCATTCTTCGGTATGCAAATGTCCCATATGGACACGTAAAATTAGTTTTCTCTTGATCATTTGGATGGATAGGAATTTGGAAAAAGCCGGAATATCCATCCAAAAAGCAAAAGAAAGCATGATGGGAGAGTCTTTCCAACATTTGGTCCATGAAGGGGAGAGGAAAATGATCTTTCTTAGTGTTCTTGTTCAACTTCCTATAATCAATGCACATCCTCCACCCGGTCACCGTCCGGGTGGAGATTTCCTCTCCTCCTTCTCCCTTGACAATGGTCATTCCACCCTTTTTGGGAACCACGTGAACCGGGCTAACCCACTTGCTATCGGAGATAGCATAGATGATACTCGCCTCACGCAATTTCAAAATTTCTTTCTTGACGACCTCTTGGAGGTTGGGGTTCAACCTCCTTTGAGGCTCAATGGAGGTGGATTGATCATCCTCAAGGTGAATACGATGCATGCATAAAGAAGGGCTAATACCCTTGATATCATCAATGCTATACCCTATCACATTTCTATACTTTCTCAAAACAACAATCAATTTTTCCAAATCAAGACCATTAAGGGAAGCAATGACAATAATAGGGTATTCCCCTTCATTTCCAAGGTAAGCATATTTCAAAGAGGGGGGAAGGGGTTTGATTTCTACCTTGGGAGGAGGCTTAGAACTCTTCTCCAATTTTTCCTCCTCATGTTCTAGCTCATCATGCTTAGGATCACTCGCTTCCTCCTCTTTGGCTTCTTCAATGGCCATAGCAAACTCCTTTGCTTCTTGGGAGAAGTACTCTTCCTCACATGTGAGAGCTTCAACCATTGGATCTTGAGGACTCATCATAACCCTTCCCAAAAGATCTAGCTCTTCATTGACAACATCAACCCTATAGCACTTTTCAACCATGGGGGTCTTGAGTAGCTTGGAGAATTAAAAGACAATTTTTTCATCGGCTACCTCACATGTAATGGTATTGTTCTTGCAATTGATTACCGCCCCCAAGGTCTTAAGAGCTTCATGGCCCAAAATCAAAGGTGTATCCACATCTTCTTCCATATCCATCACTACAAATTCACATGGCACATAGATATACCAAACTTGAATAGGGACATCATCAAGCTAACCACAAGGTAGCTTCACCGAACGATCGGCCAATTGAATGGTTTTCCTTGTGGGGATCATCTCCATGTTAAGATTTTGAGCAATGGATAGAGGGATCAAACTAACACTTGCTCCAAGGTCGGCTAGGTCACCCCTAGCTTCCATGTTCCCAATCTTGACCAGCAAGGTGAAGCTTCCCAGATCCTTTTGCTTCTTGGGCATTTTGTGTTGAATAAGTGCACTTACTTGATGGGGAAGAGTGATAAGCTCATCCTTGAGCTACCTTTTGTTGGTGAGAATGTCTTTCAAGAACTTGGAGTATGAGGGAATTTGTGTGACAACCTCAATGAAAGGGAGGTTAATGTGTAAGTTTTTCATCACACTTAGAAACTTTGCAAATTTGTCATTCAATTTTCTCTCCGCAAGCCAACCGGGAAAAGTAACCGATCCATCAATATTTCTAGCCTCACTAGAAGTTGAGGATGTCACCACATCCTTATACGTCATTTTCTCCATACTCTTCTCTTTCTCATCAACCTTCTCTTCTTCAACTTCTTTATCTTCACTCATCTTCTCTTCTCCTTCCTTCTTTTCCTTTCCATCCTCTCCCTTGGGACCCTCATAAGATGTACCCGATCTCAATGTGATTGCCTTGCAAGAGTCGGGTTTCACAATATTGGAGGGGTTGGTTTGCGATTGTCCGGGCAAAGTGGAAGATGAGTTGAAAGGAACCTTCTCGGCCAATTATGCTAGTTACGAAACAACCATCTTGTTATGAGCCTTAACTTCTTGCATTTGTTGATTCATGGCTTGAAGTTGTTGAAGAATTTGAGTTTGAGTAGAATCGGGTTGAGATGCTTGCTCTTGACTTCTTTGAGTTGCTTGGTTTTGATTTTGGTATTGGTGTTGATTATTGTGTAAGTTATTTCTTGGGTAGATTTTGGGTTTGGAATGGAGGTGGGTTTTGATATTGGGTGTTGGAGTTGTATGGTTGTTGAGCTTGTTGATTCCATTGTTGAGGTTGGGTTGCAAATTCGGGTGGTGGTTGTCTCCAAGCTACTCCTCCACCATTTCCCCTATACCCTTCTTGCCTTGTATTGTATGCCGCTACATGCTCCGGGCTTAAACCTCCACAATAGGATGTGTCATGGTTTGTACCACCACAATTTTGACAAGAGAAAGAGTTGACTTGGGAGGAACTTGAACCACTAGCAACACTTGTATTCAACTTGGCAAGCCCTTTTGTCAACATCTCAATTTGATGTTGTAGTTGGTCCACTTTTTCCAACTCATACTTTCCACCCTTCTTAGGTGCATTCCTCCTTCTTCCTCCCCAAGAGTAGTTTTTTACTACCTCTTCAATTGCTGCTTCAACTTCATTTTGAGGGACTTTGAGATCAATTGGCCACCCGCCCCCGCATCCAAATTAGCTCGAGACATCGGTACCAAACCATCATAGAAGAACCTCATGAGTAAGCTTTGATTGTATTCATGGTGAGGACATGCTTGCACCAACTCTTTCAACCTCTCCCAAGCTTCACTTAGACTTTCCTCCGCCTCTTGTTCAAAAGACGCTATCTTCCTCCTCATGTCGGCGGTTTTCTCTTCGGAGATGAACCTTTTCAAAAATGCTTGGACAATTTCCCTCCATGTAGTGAGAGAATTAGGCTTGACTTGCTTGAGCCACTTCTTTGCTCTCCCCGCAAGAGATTGCCGAAATAGGTGCATCCGAATGTATTCTTGAGAAACTTGGTTGGTTTGTATCATGGCACAAAGTTCAAGAAACCTATCAAGATGCTCAATGGGGTCTTCACTTGGCGAACCCGAGAATTTCTCCGCTTGAACCATTCGAGTGTATTGAGGATGGATGGTGAAGTTAGTTTCCGTGACGGGTAGCAATATCCCACCGGTGAGCTCATAATCCTCCGGATTACCGAACTCACGAAATAAAACATCCGCTTGTGGTCCTGCCATTTCGTCACCTTGGGAATGTGAGGACCAAGAATCACTCTCACGGTCAAAGATAGCTCCAAAACCTCGTCCCTCTTCTTGATAGAGTCTACGGACTTGTCTCAAGGTGCGGTCGATTTCGTGATCAAGGTTGTGAGTAGGTGGTCCTTGAGATTTTCTTTGCATTCACCAAAGCTTAGCAAACAATTAGAAATGACTAGCAAGTGGAAAAAGAACAAAATAAAAAGCAACAAATCCACTAATAACGCAAATAAATGTGCAAAAATAGCCGTCTCCCCGGCAACGGCGCCAAAATTTTGATCGGTGGACAATAGGTTGTTAGTTTACCATCCTAGATAAAAATTACAATTTATAACTCCTATCCTAACTCTATCAATTTTACTTTAGATAGAGGTAAGGTAGGGTCGATTCCCAAGAAAACGGGGGTTTAGCACAATTAACACGAAATCTAGGATAAATTGCTAGTAACAAAAAAAAAGGGGTTTTGAGATTTGTGTTTGAAGAATCCTATGCACAAACCAACTACTATTGTGCCTAGAATAAATTAAAAACAATGGAAATAGATTAAACACTCTTAAATGCGAATAAGTGGACAAGATTAGAGAGATAACAATGACAAAAGCACTAGGGAGAGGGGGATTCAATCATGAACAAGGAATACTAATGAAAACCGATAAGGAACCGATTCTAGGAGTATAAACTCTACCTAAGATAGTTTATTCTCATGCAACTACTCAAGCAAGTCGATGAAATCATACACACCTAGATTAAATCATTCTCATGCATTCAATCAAGGGCTAGAATCTTGGGATTAGAGGTTCACACACTAACTCCAAGCATATTTTAGCTCAAATAATCAACTCAAGAATAAATCCCAATCAATAATCAATAGATAATCAAATACACATGATTTTCACCCCCTTCCCTAGCTAAAAACCTAAGCTAGAAGGAAGGGAATAGCCATAGCAACTAACATAAGCATATATTCAATATCAACACAACCTAACATGATTCTAACTTGAAAGGAAATCAAAGAAACTAATAAAGCTTGAATATTTATGAAAGAAAACTCAAGTAAGAACAATAAAACAAAGAAAATCAAAACTAGAGAAACAAAAGTAAAGATTGATATTATAAAGATGAAAGATTACCAAATCATCAAAGTAGTAGCAACAATCTAGAAGAAAGCTTGAATATTTGATTACAAAGATTGATTCTTGAAGACTAGTGTTTTCTCTCTCTAGAAGACATGGATATTCTCTCTCTACAAATGATTTCAAACCAATGGAATAGTGAATGAGTGAAAAACTCAAGCTAAAGACTATTTATAGTCTTCTACCAAAATGAAGAAAAAGGGCAAGGGAGAGGGCTCTCCGAACAGGCTGTCGCGCCCTCTCCAAGCTGGGTAATAAGCCTCGTCAAACCCAGAATGCCGCGACCGCAGGGGAAAATGCCGCGCCCGCGGGTCTTCTTTGCCGCGCCCACGGGGCCAATGCCGCGCCCGCGGCCCCTTTGCTCTGCAACCGCGGCTCGCCATCTCCACTTTCTCTTGCTGGCTTCAGGGTTTTCCTGTCCGCGCCCGCGGCCATTCTTAACAGCGCGCCCTCTCCATTTTGGCATCTCCACTCCCTTGGCAAGCTCCTTTGGCATCTCTACTCAAGCTACAAATTCATGATTTGCACACGAGCGCTGGGAGCTATCAAAACACACAAAAAGGAGGTAAAAACTAAAAGAAAAGACAAAAGGGAAGGGAAAAAACGAGAGGGAGCTAAAGTGACTAAAATCGAGATAAAAGGGGTGAAAAGAGGCATAAACAAGTGACAAATCCGGGGGAAATCTCTAGTGAAAAAGGGTAAAATGGTGGCATAAATGCCACACATCAATCTTGGGCGGGTTTCTCTTCTGCATAGAGTCGGACTCTATGAAATCCAACAGTATGTTCACCCATGAATTGGGGGAAAGTTGCCAAACTCCCAAGCGGTACCCATCTAGGATTCTCTCTACATTCGAATCCAGGGGGGAGCCTTAAGCCCTCCTGTATAGCTACCTCGTAACATCCGAAGCATTTATCTATATAGCTTTGTTGAAATAGCCAGATGATCGTATCACCTAAGTCGGGAACATGGATTTCATATCCGACCCCCATAACATGGGCGGCTCGGAAGTCATTTAGCTTCTTGAGCATGTTTCTCTGAGTTCCAGTTGAGACGTGGGTGAAGTAGGTGATGAACTCTTCTTGAGCAGAGGAAAAAGCCTCCGCTTTTCCTCTTTCAGCGGAGGCGGCCTCCTCCTCAAAATCGAAAACAGACTCAGAGCTCTTTGGCTCTTCATAGGCCACAGGCGGCTGTGTTCTAGCCTTAAAATTGCTTGAGGCAGCATTCGACTAGGATGACCCTTGTTCAGAGTCGGATGCGTCATTGTCTGATTCATCATCTGACTCGTTCAAGATGGAGTCACTCGGCGTCCTTGGAGAGCCGGTTAGGTAATAAAGAAATTCATCTCTAGGCACCCTAATAGTGTCGTCCTTCTCATCACCATCTATAGGGCTCTAGGTCGTCCTTTTAGTTCTGACCATAGTGTCCTGCACAGACACAGAGACGGTCGGATTCGGGGATGTATGTAGAGGAGAGTCCAAGTGGGGGCAGGCAGCACTCCTAGTCTTAGATTCACCCGTCCCGGGTGACCGGTTGAAAACTATCCTAGGTCGTGTCGTGTATGTTTGTGAAACCATTTTGAAAACAGGGAATAACAAACACAGACGGTAATTAAAAATAAGACAAAAGAGAGGGAAAGCAGGCGGTTACCTCGTAATGAAGGTACGGTTGAATTTTCTTGGGACGGCTGCTATACAGGCGATTCGAACACAACCGGCAATAATCGATTCTCTCGAAAGTCAAAGATTCTCTCTCAAAGATTTTTTGCGAATATGCGAAAATGAGGAAGGGCGAAAACTATTATAAGGGTTAAATGTTTCAAAGGCAATTCTGAAATTTACTCCAGAAGGTAAACAGTAAAAAACACTATTCACCCATGCATGCGTGACACTTATCACAAGCGTCACGTGGCGTGCCACGTCACCCTTGTAAGGGGCAAATGACTTGGGGATTTTTACCCCACCACGTGGCCTAATGAGAGTGTGACACGTGACACCCTAAAAATAGTCCAAATGGACTCACATGGATTTGAAAAGTGGCAAACAGATACTCATCAAGGAAAGACGGCTTTCATGGCCCAACTCCCAAGAAAGCCGCAAAGCGGCGCATCCCACTAAATCTAGGTCAGAATGACCTAGGTAAGGGCACATTTACCAATGACCTTATAAATAGGGAGATTTACCCCATTTTTTAGACTCATTCATTTATTACATCACAATCAATTCTCTTACAACAGAGAAAACACCTAATTTTGGGATCCGAGAAGATCCACTTTTACTTTCTACTTTTTACCCTGAACACGTACTCACTTAATCGTCGAAGGCAGAACTCCGAACAATCGGAGCTTCCGGTTATTGGCAGGTACAGCCAGCAAGGACCAAGTCTTGGTGACGTAATTCTCTCGTAGGACACATAAATAAAAAACCATGAAACAGTTGGTAATGAAGTTGGGGCACACGAAGAAGCTTCATTCTTGCACCCTTATTGGGTCTAGGGATGGTGAGGATCATTTGTTCACCATTGAGCAACTAAAAACCATGAAGTTCAATTCTAACACCGATGATAAAAGGGAAGGCTTTTAGTTTGCTCATGTCCCTTAAGCACCATTGCCTTCTCCCTAAGCTTGCTTTCACTTCTATCACTAGGGAAGGAACTAATAACCCATGGTGGGTGAGAAGGGACAATGGCGTCCTCCAAGGTGCAAGAATGGGGGAGGTTAAGGATGATGATGAGGATGAAGAAGAAGAGGATAAGGAGGAGGTTCCTCCTATGCAACATCAACAACAACAACAACAAGGCTACCAACAATACTTGGCAGCCATGCAAGCTCAAATGTAAAGCATGCAACTTGGCATGCATGGTATGTTTGCTTCTCAACAAAACATGATTTTTCAAATGCAATCCCTGTACGATTCTAGTGTACGTAGGGGGGATGTCAAACCCACGGTTAGCTATCCCTATAAGCCGGCCCAACAAGGGCCCGTGCCATCTTGGGGGGTGATAACCAACCTACGTACCCCTATCGACAAGGTCCTACGGACCTTAATATGCCTAGGAGAGAGTTCCCCTATGAGTCCACCCATTATGACCACCAGGTCTCGGGTGGGAGTAAAAAGGAATGGTGTCCTTCGAACAAGTGTATAATTCTGATAGACCGGACTCTAATATGCCTAGGAAAGAGTTCCCCGATGAGTCCGCCCATTATGACCACCGGGTCTTGGGTGGGAGTTAAAAGGAATGGTGTCCTTCGATCAAAAGTATTATTCCGATAAAAGAGAATTAATTAGGAAAGCTGATTATTTAGTGAGGTCAAGTGATCGGAATGCCTAGCTGGAAGCCGCTACCGATCGGTAATATAAATGTATAATTAATATTACAGCTTGGTCTTGACTAAACCCTTCGGGTCACACCCAATCGTAAAACCAAACCAAAGCGACGAATTAATCCGAAGGATTAAATGAGTCGATAAATATTTGACAAACTAAGATGACGGATTCTGAGCATGGAGCGTCAAAGCCGAGCGTCGAGAGTCAAGTCAAATTTAGGAATCGACGAGACAAATAATCAGTTAAACAACAAGTCAATACATAGCCGTAACCTTGCATTAGCCTAGCCAAGAGATGGTTAGGCTATGTAGGGCTGCTAGCCTAAATGCTACCAAGGCCGCAAGCCCAGCGGCCTATGCCCGTGCTGGCTGGAGCTTGCTGGCCGAGCTCGCGTACTAGCAGTGCTAGCAAGGCCAGCCATACGCTAGCGCGCTGGGCCTCGTTGGCTACTGCTAGTGCTAGCTAGTCCGGGCTGCTTGCCTAGTAAGAGAGCAGCACCCCGCATCACACAATAACTTATACTGGATGGCAAGGGAGGCTGGCGCAGTAAGAGCGCTGAGAAACAAGCAGCCCGCATACGCGTGGCTTGTTGTTGCGGGCTGATGTGGTAAGGCACAGCTGGGCAGGCTAAGCCGAGGGACTAGGCGCCAGCATGGCTGCCTTGGTGCCCAAGGCGGGCTGCCAGCTGGCCGCCTCCTATTGCACCATTTTATGAGGGGCAGTTTTCTTGGGGAGCAAGGGGAAGGTGGTCCTCACCAAAACCCTTGCTCACCTTGTACCACTTGTCGTTTGATGGTTGCCTTGCCATTTTAATTTAATTTGGAATTAAATTAATTTTTTCTTTTGGCATTCTACTAACTATCCTACATTGAAAGATGATGGGAATTCTTGGGATCATTTCCCTATAAATACCAATCATCAGGTTTTGGGAACTTCACTCGAGTTGGTGAAATCTGGGGGATCTCCAAAAGCAAGAAAACCTTTGTTCATAAAATCTATGTTATTTTTGGTCTAGCCCCGTCTAAGGAACGGGGTAGCCACCGGTTCCAATTCGGTGAGCTAGGGTGTGAATCGTCGGAGGTTTCCCACTTGTGGAGATTGAAGATTTTAAGTCCGAGCTCATTGAGTGAGCGAAGGACGCGTCGTGGGTGAGTTTCTTTCTCTCTCTTCTCTTTATGTGTTCGTGTTTTGTTTATTTGCATGCTTTTGTTTATATTATAATTATTATACATGCGATCTAGTTTTCAGGTTATGTTTCCCCGCAGTGTCGGTCACCTCAAAACCCAACAGTGGTATTAGAGCCACTTTGCATTAATTAATTAAGGTGATTTAAAATGGATTTAAATTTCTGTTTCAGCATCCTAATTAGATTAGGAGCTCGTTTTTAATTGGATTAAAATGGTATTATTGCTTATTTTTTATTACGAACTCCGATTTTGACCTTAAAATAGTGAATTTCGGGTGGAATCGACGTTCTTAATTAGACTTTAACCACGTTGTAGTTAAAAATGACCGTCCAAAGCCAAAATCCACCCAGAAATTGGTTTTTTGAAAAGTTTTTGTTTTTTGACGAAAAATTTTAAATCTTTAAACCTTGATTAATTATGGCATGCAGTTGTTGGATTGTACGTTTGATTATACCATTAATCTTCTGCAATTTTAACCCTTATTAAGCATGTTTATGAAGTCATATTGGTGCTTAATGCGGTGAGCTCTTAATTTCACATAAACTTGAAATTTCACATTTTTGCAAATTAAGTGCTTGGAGTATGTAATTTTATGGTGAATATGATTTTTGAAGCCCCTAAAATGTTACAAATTCAATCGTTAATTGTTTATTTGGTTGGATCTTAACTTGCGAAAATCCATAGAGAACTAATTTTTGGTTTAATCATTGTAAGTTGATTAAAATCTTAAAAGTTAATACTTGTGCTTAAAATATTATTATTCTTCATCGTATTTGAAGATTACAATATTCAATTATGCACAAGTAGGTGTTAGATAAATCATTTCATTGGATGATTGGTTATTTATTCAACTATTTTATCAAATCTAATTATTAATTAATGTTGGTTAAATTAATTGTGAGAATGCTCTCAATTTTTGTAGCATCAAGTTGAGCCAAAAATAATTTAAAGAATATTTCTTGAATTAATTTTAGTTTATGCACTAAAATTGAATTTAATTAAGTTGGACTTGTTTTGTTTTTAATATTGCTCAATATTATTTCTAAAATAAATTTAGAATAAAAATTATGTGGCATGAGCATGTGAAACGAGGCCCCAAGCCTCGGGCACCACCCTCCGCTAGCATGGCTACTTGCACAGCCCGCATGTTGCTGCCAAGGGAGTGGACCATGTTGGTGCGTGAGTGTGTGCGAGCAACAACAACTTGGTGTGGGAGGGCGTGCGTGTGTGAGAGTGCCATGGGACGGCAACAGCAGCAAGGTGCACCATGGAGTGCAGGCTGCCAGGCAGCGCCCAGCAGCAGCTCGGCATGCAAGGTCAGGGCCGCTAGGCAGCGCCCAGCACTTGCGTGTGCACGAAGGCAAGGGCTGCTAGACATGGTCAGCCCAAGATGCTTTTTCCTCGTTTTTATTTTGCTGTTTTGTGTTTTACTTAAACGAGGCTAGGCCTCGGTTTTTCCCGGATTAATTTTAATTGGATTAATTTTAATTAAGTCGGATGTTGAATTTAATTTTAATTGGATTAATTTTAATTAAGGGCTATGATCAGTTCAAGATGAACTATAATATGCACAGCATGAAAGAAAACCCTCACCGAGCTTCATGGGATGTTGAAGCAGGTCGAACAAACGCTCGAGGATGAGAGGAAGCATGATATGCTTATGGTCAAGAAGGCCAAGCCATTCTAGCGCTCGGGCAAGAAAAAGGGCTACAAGGGGAAAGGTAAGAAGACCTTTCCGCCTAAGTCAAAAGCTACCAAGAGTAACAAAGAAAAGAAGGTAGCGTCTTCTAAATCCGATTCCGAATGTTTCTACTGTAAGAAGAAGGGCAATGGAAACGGGATTGCCTCAAGTTCAAGGAGGATAAGAAAAATGGCTTCGTTACTTCTAGATAAGGTATATATGGTATAGACCTTAACTTTACTAGCAAAGCTTCATGGGTATTATATACCGGATTTGGCTGACACCTTTGTTTCAATGCTCAAGGACTAAGGAAAAGTAGAAGGCTAGTGTAGGGAATATTTCAAACATCGTCTTTAAGCCCCACTGTGATCATGCCTTTAGGCATGGTGGAGTTCAAAGAGAAGGAACCTAGAGATAAAAGAGTCGCCAGCAAATTTTAGGAACTTGTAAACTGTTCACGGGTGTGAAGGTTACACCCCATTCACGATCACGGAGATCGCTAACTCCATAGTGGTCCGGAACCATGACTAGATATTCGGGGATGATGGTACGAATCCAACCTAAAAGATATTGAACCGCCCTAAATCGGCCTCTACTTAATCCTTATGATATTCATGTGCGCTTCCCGATCAACATACATGCAACAAGTTAGCCCTAAACCTGTTTAACTTATGTTAGTTGATTATTAATGCACAAATAAATCTATTTTTGGCGATCACTTGAATTAAAATCATATTAAGCCTAAATCAAATTATAAGTTATCTTATTCGCGAGAGCGGATTAGATTAGGTTGTTGGACTAACTATCCCTCTACTAAAAAATATTTATAAACCTAAACCTACACTAAACAAGTCTACTAGTAAGTAAAGGATCGATCCACAGAGACGGCTAAACTATTATCACACTACCAACGATTAAGCTAGGTCAAGAAGATAAGAGGACAGAGAACTAAGAGTAAAAGGGAAGGCTAACAAAATAAGAATTAGAAACTACGAAATGAAATCACTAGGGAAGGGGAGTCAAGCATAATTAATGTGACTCTAAATCATCTAGGTCTCTCCCTATCACACTATACAATTAAACGCCCAATCCCGAACAAAAACTCGTGATCAACTCAAGGGGTTCACTTCTACCTAAAAAGCTCTTTTCCAATCAACTAAATAGGGTAGCAATTAAATCACGCATACAATTAGCCAAAGTGAAAGCAAGCATTAAACACACCTCAATGAGCACATCCAAATCACCAAGAAATAACCATACACACCGCTATACTAGCACTAATCAAACGGAAACAAACTTTTATCGATTATCTAATCGGTTAGGTCGATAAAATTGGAGAATTGCCTAACAACCTAGGTCACTCCCGCATTCACTAGGCCATTAGACTCTCAACCCCGCCTGCGAGGTCGTGGTCAACTTAGCGACGAAATTCTTCTATTAAACTAGCTCACTCCCACACAACTAGCATAATAGCGATTAAGTCATGATATCGATTGGCTAAAATGACACCAAGCATTAAGTACTTCATTCTTAGTTCAATACACCAAAAATCCCAATCAAAACATCAATAAAGTGTTCATTTTGCACATTAATCAGCAATCATCCCTTACCTTAGCTAGGAAACTAAAATAACATGATTAAATCACCAAGACAATGAAATTAACACAAACTAAACAAACATGAACAACTAACATTAACCAATAACCAATAACAATGAAGAACAAGGGAAAAGCAACAAAAAGGAACTATTGGAATAATCAACTACTCTAAACATTCAATACACCAAACAAAGCAATAAGTAAAGAAAGCAATAAAATTGAGATAGAGTTTAGAATGCTCATTGAATTTTTGAGGAGAAATCAAACACAATGTTACATTTGCATCTTAATCTCTTCAAAAACCCATTGAAGTTCTTCACTTTCTCTCTCTAAACTACTCTAATCTACATTACAAACCACAAAACAAAGATTAAAACTAGATCTAAGCTCTAATTTAATTGATGAAAATGATAGAGGAAGCAAGGGGTTCCATCCCCTCTAAGATGAGAGAGAGAACACGCCCCAAGCTGCTGCCCTTTGTTTTATTTTGTGAGCTGCGTCGCCTTGTTGTAGCTGCTGCCTTCTCTTTTTATTTTCTTTCTTTTGTTGGGCTTTTCTTGGGTGGAAGAAGAAGGCATTAGGTTGGAGAATTTCTGAAGTTGAGGGCCCTCTCCTTAGGTGTGAGAGCCCTCTCACGAAGCTGGTAGAACCCGCACAAGCTCATTATAGATGGCTGACAGCATTTTGTATTTTCAAATTGCTATAACTTCTGCTCTAGGAGGCCTCTTGAGTCGTGCAACCTACCGTTCAAAAGCTATTCAAGTCTAGTTTCCAACGCAATTTTAATCGCCTCAATCTAATGTGTAGATCAAAAGTGATGGCCGAAAGAGTAAGCAAGGGTCTGTCTGCGCTGAACTTACGGATTTTCAGACCCTCTTCGAAGTGCCGACGGGTGATTGGGCCACGCCCTCTCCTGGCCCTCTCCAAGGCATCTCCAAAAAACTTAGGGAGGACTTTTAAGGCCTATAGACCCCTCTCCCGAGCTTTTCCTAGCCTTCTCTAGAAGTTGAGGGAGCATAGATGATTTGAGAGAGCTTTGAGAGCCCTTTCAAAGGTCTCTTACATGGCTCCATAGCGCTTGACTTCTCGAGGCTCATGGACGGCTTCCCGAACTTCCCTCTTCTCTCGAATTCCACCTCTTTGGCCTACAAAACATAAGAAATATCCCAAAAGTAGAACAAATAGGCAAATAAGAGGGGAATACGAAGTGATAAGCAAAATGATTGGAAAAGTGGGGAAAACCGAGCGAAATAGGCTTAAACAAGCGACAAGCATAGGGAAATGACATGGAATTGAGGCCTAAATAGAGGCAAAAATGCCACTTATCACTTATTAGGCGTGATTTCAAATACAAATTCCCTTTAAACCTTCAGGAAAGGGCGTGATCAAGCAAGCTATTATCATGAATAATCAAGCAACATATGAATTGACACAACAATCACCATCATAATCAAAGAATTATTGAAACATGATTAGCAAGATCCTAGGCATGATACTAAACGGATTAATAACAAAACCTAGTATGTCACTAACAATAAAGATCAAAGCATTCACCTAAACATGATACTAGAAAGCATGATATTAGAAATATTGATTAACGCCCTAAACATGATACTATGAATCAAATTCAACATCCTTACATGATACTAGGAATTAAAATAATATTCTAAGCATGATTTCTTTTAAAAGTGAAGAAAAAGCATAGTAGATCTACTCACTTTGATGCCTCGTACCTCTTTCTATCAAAACAATACACACGTTAGTAACTTCTAGAAAGATTAAATTAAATTTTAACAAATAAGAATTGAAATATAGATTTGGGACCAAACCCTCAAAACTATCAACCTTTCACGTCAAGGTTGATGGTAACTATGAGATTGGCTTGGAGTATTCAAGGTTCATGAAGGAGGTATGGTGTATGATACCAAGAAGGTGTTGGGATGTATTTAGGCTAAGGCTAGAAAGAGAGAGAGAAAAAAGCTTTTAGCTTAGAGAGGGAATTACAAGATGATTGTTGGTGAATGAAACAGGGTAAAACAACCTCTATTTATAGGGAAAAACGAGGGTCGAAGATCAGAAAAGAGCTAGAATCCAACTCGGAGAAAAACAGGTTTCTATCACGACGTGATCGATTTATTGCCACGCGATAGGCTTATCGTGACGCGATATTTCTATCGCTCAGCGATGGGTTTTGCAAGATAAAATCCGTATGGAATCCAACTTCCAATCAAATTGGGTTAATCAAATTTTCGTACGTTTTTTAATTTTATCAGAACTAAAATCATTGAAAAACAAGTGTTTTATCCGATATAAAATTCTTAAACCTTTATCTTTCCAAAAATAAGATAAATTAGAACCTTGTAGAGGATTCTAGAAGCTAATAATAAATCCTAAGGGACTTAGGATCTAAAAGAGCCTTCTAGAGGATTCTAAAAGCTCATAATAAATCATAATTGGTTTAGAAATGATGTTAAGGTTAATGGACCCTCCACATGATCATTGGGTCGCAGGTAATGGGCTCGGTTTAGTTTTTCTAGCCATAACTTCTTCATTATAACTCGGATTTGGGCTTACAATATATCTTTGGAAAGATATTTTCAAGCCCCATCCAACCAAACAATTATTGGACCAGAATTATAGACAAAAATAAACTGGTTTAGATGTTTTTCTAACGACGACACAAAATGAATGATTTTGGGACACGAAATGATTGATTTTGGCTTTAAAGGCACGAAAAAAATGATTTTTGTTTAAACATTTAGCGAAAGGTTAGAAATGGTCAAGGCTAAGGGAAATTCACGAGACTTTTCAACTCTTCACCAAACTCAAAAATCAAAGACATGAAGGTTTTCATCACTGGGTTTGGTTTTTGGTGAGACACAATCAGGTGTCTACAGAAGCCCCCCACTGTGACTGAGTTTGAAGAAACGTAAGTTTTGAAAACAAAAGTCAAAGTAGATCGATAGGGACAGAGAATGATTATGAACGTTCTGCGATCTTATATCATTTTTTTTAACGCCAATACCTGCAAAAAAGCGTCAGTTCTACAAATAAAGAAGTTAAGGGTTAGAAAGGTGTATCTGGGCTTGCCAAGCACACGTCTGTGGGTGATATCTTGTTGGATCAAAATTTTTTTGTTTGACAACCTCCTCATTCTCAGGGAGCGCTGTCGATGTCCACTCGTCTCTGAACAAAAGAGCTTTTGGAAGAATATTCACGCATCTCTGAACAAAAGAGCTTTGTTTTGTTGAAATGTTCACTCATATCTAAACAATGGAGCCTTGGAATAACGTTCACGCATCTCTGAACAAAAGAGCTTTTGGAAGAATGTTCATTCGTTTACGAACAAAAGAGCTTAAATGTTATGTCCACGCGTCTCCAAACAAAAGAGCTTTAATGAGATGTCCACGCATCTCTGAATAAAAGAGCTTGATGTTATGTCCACACATCTCTGAACAAAAGACCTTTAATAAGGATTCCCACGCGCCTCTGAGCAAAAGAGATTTGAATGAAATGTCAATGCGTCTTTGAACAAAAGAGCTTTCATAAGGATGCCCACGCGTCTCTGAACACAAGAGCTTTGAAAGGCAAATGGTGAGAGTGTTCAATTGGCTATGAACAGGAGTTTCGATGATTTGGTGTGATTGCTCGATTGACTCCGAACAGAAGCTTAAATGACTTGTTGTATCTTGTAAAATCAAACATTGCCAAAGGACTTTGCTGGTGGTTTTCTTAGGGTTGACCCAAGACTTGGTGTTCTTGACTCATTGTGACTTAATGTGTTTAAATCAATTCAGTGTGTTTTGGCACGTGTGTGTAGACTCAACTCAATGTGATATGACTTAACATTACTCAATGTGTATGTCGTGTGTACGACTCGTGTGTGTAAACTCAACTCAATGTGATGATATGACATGACTCAATGTACATGACTTGTGTGTGGATTGTGTTGTGATTGTGCTCGTGCACTCGAAAATGTAAAAAAGCAAAAAAAATTCGTCATTTTTGTGGAGGGTACCGACTTTCTCCTGAAAAGAAAGATGTGAAAAGGAAAAGAGGTAAAGTGTTGGCGAAAGATGAAGTCTTTGAACTTCCTCATATGGAAAAAAGATGAATCAAGTGGTGTATGTTGAGTGAGCTTAATCAAGTGTATGCATTGATGTTGTATCTCATGGTGCAAGGATTGTAGCATCCTAGGCTATCTTAATTGATGACTGATAACAAAAGTATTTGGGTAACTTAGGCACGGAGGCTAAGTACTTCATACTCTGTGATGTAATAATGGTTATGATAATGAGTGATTTTAAGATGACAAGGCATGCTTCAAGGTTGTATCAAGATTTCATGACGAAAGGTTCCTAAGGGAAGGATTATTTGGCTATGTATTTGTGATGTGTGTGAAAGTGACACTAAGGTTAGGCTGCAAAGGCTAAGGACATGGAAAATATGTGAGAAGAAGTGATGGTGACTCTTAGGTTGGGTAGGCTAATGATGTGGGTTCAAGCCCCCAAGTCTAGCTCTAAATGGATGAGGATGAGCATTGGATATCCATTGATATGATCATGTATGAATGTGAATGAATGATGTAATTTTACTACGGCCGCACCTCATTATGAGATTTCCTACGTATTCGTTAGGAATCAGACTGAACGTAACTCTAGCCGAACCTCGCACAAGTGTGTGTACACCACAAAGAGGTCTTTTAAGGGTTATAACGGGGTTAGGATAAAGGTTAAAGAAGAAAGGAGAAAAGGATCAAGACATAAGATAAGCCCCCAAGGTGTGCTACCTTGCATTTGAATCTTTGTATTTGTATGCTTGAGATTTTGACACTTTTGAATTTGTTTTTATGTCTTTTGCATTTGTAAATTGTATTTGAATCATTCTTTTTTTTTTAAGTGTGGGAAATCCCGATCATACGGTCTATTATTCACTTAGCATTCATGTTTCTCAGGCAGGGTATCGAGCACTCGATAAGAGACGCAATCTGAGACATGTTCGTATCAAAGACATTGGAACACTTGCCCTTTTGCACACTTTTATTGCTATTTTTTTGAACTTTTTAAATTTTGGGAAAATCACTCAAACTTTTGACCTTGGCTTTGTATATTGCAAAAGTTACACACCATTCCATCCCAAGGTTAGGTAGATGTGGGTTAAAAAATTAAAGGTCTATCGTTAGACGAGGCTCAAAGTGGTTTATCATGAAAGGATTGTACATTTGAACGGGGTAAAGGTGATATGATGTGGCTACAAGGGGTGCCTCAAATAATTGGTATACCTTGTGTTTAGTTCAGTATGGATTTTTTTTTATGCAATGCGATGATCACATGCAAGGAAATAAAATGCTCATTTTATTGAAATGGAAAGGGTAAAAATCAAACTCATGAAAGTAAATCTGAGAAATGATGGAGGGTGCCTATGCTAGACTTATTGGGGAAATGGAATCACAAAAGATAAGAAGAAAAAGTCATGGAAATCCTAAAAATCGAGGTGCCTTGTGCCTTGTTTCGTCGTCACTCGGTCTTCTTACCTATTGGAGGGAATGGAATCTTGTTTGCATCAATGAGATCTTGAATGAGGTTTTGAAACCCGTAACATCCATCTGTGGTATGGCCATTGCCTTGATGGTACTTGCAATACGAGTTGGGATTCCATCTTAAAGATTGTCTTTCTTGCATTGGGTCTTCCATAGGGCCAATAGGCTTGATTAAGCCCCGATCGTGGAGACAATCGAAAGCAACATCATAAGATATTCTAATAGGTGAGAACTCTCTTGTTGGTTCCCTGGTCTTTAAAGCGTCTTTGTCAAGAGCCCAAGATTTCATCGTCGTTGGTGTAGTTGCTATATTGATTGGAAGAAGAGGAAAAAGGATTGTCGTTCTTCCTGCTCTAGCCATTATCGCTATTTTTATTAGCCTTGGCCTTCTTGTTGCTTGGAGAAAAATGAAGGCAATTTGAATCAATGAGGTCTTGAATGGTGGTCTTTAAGGGTGAAGCACTTCTCGGTGGTGTGACCATGGCCTCTATGATATTTGCAATAGGAGTTTTGAATCCTAATTAGGAGACCGTTTCTCAGGTACTATATCTTAGATTGGACCAATGGGATGAATGAGACCTTGGCCATGGTGATAGTTGAAAGCTTCATTATAAGTCATTCCTATTTGTGTGTATTCATTAATGGTCTGTTTTACCGTGGCTTAGGGACATTGAGTTTTTCCTTAAGTCCTTGATGGGAAGAAGAAGAAGGAGGATGCTCGTTCTTTTCATTCTTCCGAACCTAACGATGAGAGTTTTGTTCGATGACTGATATATGATTCGCTAGGCCTTCATCCATACTCTTAAGCATGGAAAAGACATATCGAAGTTTATTAACGTCTTCTTTTAGACTTGATGAGTTTTTCTTTGTAATATTTAAGAAAATCTTCATCTTCCTCAATTATGGCCACTTCGTTAATGGCAGTTATATAGACTTCTTCGATCATGGGCTCACCAACAGGTGTAATGAGGAGAGAAGGATCAAAGAATATTTGATTTTTTGCGATGGTTGGAACCTCGAAAGTTTTGATATCATCGATCAAATCTTGGATAGCTTCTTTGAGATTCCAATATTCCTCAGTATCGTAACCCCTTCCTAGGTGGTACTTGTAGTGTTTATTAAGATCCCACTTAGGTGGTCTGGCCTCAGGAACTTAGTCTTTGATAGGTCATATGGGCATGACCAGTCCTTTACGGTATAGTTTTCGAAAGTTGTCTCGTAGCTCATACCGAGTGGAGTAAACACTCTTTTCGACCTTTGGATTCGTTGCTTGGAAGTGTTTCTAGCATGTACTTCATTAATGGGAGAGGAATAAGAAGGATAGTTGTTCTTCTTTACTTTTGCAGCATTATTGTTAGCAGCTTTCAAAAGGTCATCTTCAATTTCAATACCTATATTGTAGATATCTTTGAAAGTGATTAGAGATTGATATTTCAGGTACTTTTGGTATTTGTCTTGAAGATTTTAATGAACATCCTCTCGGATTCCTTTTCATTTGGGACAGTGATCATCTTGGCAGAAACTTCCTTTCACTTAGTATAAAATTCAGTGAAACCTTCATTGTCCCTTTGCCTCAAGATTTCAAGCCCTCTATAATCTGTTTCGACTTGAATGTTACACTTGTATCTATCAATGAAGGCACGCGTAATACTATCCCAAGTAGCCATTTTCACAGAGTCCATGGAAAAGAACCATTGTTGACATACTGGTTCCAAGGAAAGAGAGAAACGTGAGGGGAAAACCTTCTTGTCAATTCCCTTAATCTCCATAATCGTCTCAAAGGCCCTCAAGTGGAACTAAAGGTTGTCGGTAGCTTTGAATTTAGGGATGTCATTGGCAGGGAACTTCTGCGGAAGAAGATGCTTATCCACTGAGACCCCTTTGAAGCTTATTCCAAAATACTTGTAGTCATTGAAGATTTGACTCAAGCTATCCTCCATGCACTTTATGGTTTCAATGGGTACTTGCTTGTTAGGTATTCGACTCGAGTAGTGAGTCCCTTGAGCATTTCGGCAAGTCCATTCATAATTTCTTGAAGGTTCTAGAATTCTTCTTGACTGGCCATTATTACGAACTTTTTCCTTTGTCGAATCGGGTTATCAAAGAGTAATACTTGAACAAAAGTGTTGTCCTTGATTAAATTCCCCTCTCTCCTTGACCAAGCTCTGTATAGTTAAACCATTGACTCTTTTAATGACTTGAGTCAAACTCGATTCAACATGAATAGATGGGAAAGATCATAGTAATAAAGGGAATGATATGTATGGGGGAAGCATGTAAGAGGAAAGTATGTGAATGTGGAAAGTGTTTAAGAGGGAAAATGTGATGTATGGAAAGTATATGGGAATGTATATGTGAATGTGGAAGGATATGGAAATTTTTGGGAATAAGATGAACCCTCAACTCAAATGACAGAAAGAAGACTCATGCATGGACCTAAAACATGGTCATGGTGAAAAGACGTGTACAAAGTATGTGCTATGACTAGTGAGTGAAAGTGACATGCTCAAGACTCGTGTAATGACCATGGAATAAATATGTGATTAGACTCAAACAAGGACTAAGTTAGGACCTCAGTAAAATATTAAATTAATTAATCATGAAATTTAGACTCGACGTGAAGACTCGAAAAGAAAAGACTGAACCATCGCGTCGCGCTGGCTCCATCGCGGCGCGTTATGACTATCGCGTCACAATAAAGCTGGTGTTCTGCGGCACAAACCAAACTTTCGCGCCAATACTAGAACGTCAGTTTAATTTTCTTTCGGTAATTCTTTCGAAAGGGTATAAGCCTATAGTCTCACTAAGTCAAGTATACTTAGACTTTATTAATTCAAATTAATGAACCAAGTTATTAAGAAAACTCCTTTTAGACAATGATAAGTTCATTAAAACTTTATTTTCAAAAAACAAGTCAACACAAGAGGTTAGTTCATCACAAGTAAGGTATGCACAAGCAAGGAATGCACAAGTAGTCAAATAGTCACAACATGATGCAATGAGTTTGCAACTTAACCATGGCTCTAGTTCTCTAAAGTTTAGGGATTATGGTAGTAAAAAAAGAGTCCATGGTTATGAGTCCAGATACATCGCGCGGAAGCCTTACCTTTGGAAGGGTTAGCGCGTATGGATGGGGCCCCGCAAGTTAGACTTGCGTCCATGGTTTAGTGAATTCACGAACTCGGATGTACCCGTCATTGCACGGAGCGTTCGATTGGGTAGATGGAGCGTGAATGCCCAAGGGCTAAAGCCATATGTAGGACACATATGGGTTCAGAAAAGAAGGAAAAACTCAATCATGAAGTAAAATCGGTGAGACAGTACTAGAATCGGTCAAAACAAGAAGGCACATTCCTGGCTTGATGTCGAAAGAACTCAGCGCGAGTAAACAGGGTCAATCACGAAGTGATAACCCTATCGCGTCGCGATAAAGCTGTCGCATGGTGATGGACACTGTCGTCTCGCAAAAGTTCCTGCGCGTCGCGACAGTATTTTGTGTTCTTCGAATTTTTCGATTTTCGCAGTATCTTTTCAATTCTAGTTGTGATAGATATTTCCGGCTTTTCCTATGTGTAAAAATCCTATGTTTTTTACGCATTAGGGATGGTCTTTCCAATGCGGACCTTTCTATGCTTATGCCACAATGTTAATCAAAATTACGCACATGAATATTTAGAATCTTTCAAGTCTCATCCACTCATTCTAAAGTCAATTGCCAAAATAAATTTTAGAAATCAAAATTAGAAATCCTCCCTAGTGAAGTCGCCAAAAAACTATAGGGAATATTTCAAACATCAACTTTGAGCCCCACTACGATCATGCCTTTAAACATGGTGGCGCCCAAAGGGAAGAAAGCTAGAGATAAAAGAGTCGCCAAGAAGTTTTAGGAACTTGTAAACCATTCACGGGTGTGAAGATTACACCCCATTCACGATCACGGAGATCGCTAATTCCATAGTGGTTCAAAACCATGACTGGATATTCGGGGATGATGGTACGAATCCAACCTAAAAGAGATTCAACACGCCCTAAATCGGCCTCTACTTAATTCTTATGATATTCATGTGCGCTTCCCGGTCAACATACATACAATAAGTTAGCCCTAAACCTGTTTAACTTATGTTGATTGATTATTAATGCACAAATAAATCTATTATTGGCGATCACTTGAATTAAAATCATATTAAGCCTAAATTAAATCATCAATTATCTTATTAAGCATGATTTCAAGTACAAATTCCCTTTAAACCTGCAGGAAATAGTGTGATAAAGCAAGTAATAAATCATGAATAATCAAGAAACATATGAATTGACACAACAATCATCATCATAATCAAATCATGATTGAAACATGATTAGCAAGATCCTAGGCATCATACTAAACGGATTAATAACAAACCCTAGCATGTCACTAACAATAAAGATCAAAGCATTCACCTAAACATGATACTAGGAATCAAATTCAACATCCTAACATGATACTAGGAATTAAAATAATATTCTAAGCATAATTTCTTCATCAAAAGCAAGGAATAAGGATAGTAGATCTACTCACTTTGATGCCTCGTACCTTTTTCTATCAAAACAATACACACGTTAGTAACTTCATGAGAGATTAAATCAAATTAATAAATCAAATAGGAACTAAAATATAGATTTGGGACCAAACCCTCAAAACTATCAACCTTTCACGTTGAGATCGATGGAAACTACGAGATTGACTTTGAGTATTTAAGGCTCGTGAAGGAGGTATGGTCTATGATACCAAGAAGGTGTTGGAATGTGTTGAGGCTAAGGCTAAGGCTCAAAAGAAAGAGAGAGAGAGAAAAGCTTTTAGCTTAGAGAGGGAATTAGATGATGATTATTAGTGAATGAAAACGGGGTAAAACGACCTCTATTTATAGGAAAAAAACAAGGGTCGAAAATAAGAAAAGAGCCAAAACCGACTTGGAGTTAAACAAGTTTCTATCGCGACGCGATAGATTTATCGCCGCGCGATAAGCTTATCGCGATGCGTTAGGCTTATCACAGCGCAATATTTCTATCGCTAAGCGATGGGTTTTGGAAGACAGAATCCCTATGGAATCCGACTTCCAACCAAATTGGGTTAATCGAATTTCCGTACGTATTCCAATTTTATCAGAGCTAAAATCATTGAAAAACAAGTGTTTCATCTGATATATAATTCATAAATCTTTATCTTTTCAAAAACAGGATAAATTAGAACCTTCTAGAGGATTTTAGAAGCTAATAATAATTTCTAAGGGATTTAGGGTCTAAAACAACCTTCTAGAGGATTCTAGAAGCTCATAATAAATCCTAATTTGTTTAGGAATGATGTTAAGGTTAATGGACCATCCACATGGTCATTGGGTCGCAAGTAAGGCTCGATTTGAGCTCGGTTTAGTATTTTGGCCATCACTTGTTCGTTATAACTCAGATTTGGGCGTATAATATATCGTTGGAAGCTCTTTTCAATCCCCATCCAACTAAACAATTATTGGAGCAGAATTATGGACCAAAATAAACTGTTTTAAACGTTTTTATAAAGATGACACGAAATGAATGATTTTTAGACACGAAATGAATGATTTTGGCTTTAAAGGCACGGAATAAATGATTTTGGTTTAAAACATTTAGGGAAAGGTTAGAAATGGTCCAGGGTAAAGGGAAATTCACGAGACTCTTCAACTATTCACCGAACTCGATAATCAAAGACGTGAAAGGTACTCATCACTGGGTTTGGTTTTTAGGGAGACACAATCAGGTGTCTACATCTAGTAAAGGGAGAAGTGGAACTCCGGGTCGGCAATGAAGCAAGGATTGCAGTCGTATCCATTGGGACACTTAGTTTGTCTTTGCCTCTAGGCTTGTTTTAGAACTTGAAGATTGTTATCATGTTCCAAACATTACTATAAACATTATTTCAATTTCGGTGTTGGACGCCAAGGGTTTTGAATTTCGGATAAAAGAAAATAGGTGTTCATTTTATCTTGATAATGTTTTATATGGTAAGGCCCATACAGGAAATTGTCTTTATGTGCTTTCACTTGACAAATAGGTCTATAATGTTAATGATACCACTAAAAGAGCTAAGACCACCGAGTCGAATTAAACCTACTTGTGGCATTGTCGTCTTAGCCATATTAACATCAAATGCATCAAGAAGCTTCTTCATGAAGGGATTCTTAATTCATTCGACTTAGAGTCGTTTAAAAACTACAAAGGATGTCTACATGGCAAGATGATAAAACAGCCATTCTCCAAGTTGGGAGAAAGGGCTAGTGACTTATTGGGTCTTATACACAATAATGTATGTGGACCAATGAGCACAACTACAAGAAATGGTTATCGCTATTTTATCACGTTCACGGACGACTATAGTAGATATGGGTATGTCTACTCTATGTCGCACAAATCTGAATCCTTTGAGAAATTCAAAGAATTTTAGGATGAAGTGGAAAACCAGCTTGGCAAGAAAATCAAAGCCCTTTAATCGGATCGAGGTGGCGAGTATTTGAGCTATGAATTTGACGACAATCTGAAAGAACATGGTATTCTCTCATAATTGACACCTCCCGGAACTCCACAATGGAATGGAGCGTCCGAGAGGAGAAATCCAACTTTGTTAGACATGGTTCGATCAGTGATGGGTCTTAGTGATCTTCCTATCTCTTTTTTGAGGACACGCACTTCAAACCGCAGCACTAACACTGAACCACGCTCTTTCAAAAGCTGTCAAAAAGACATCGTATGAACTATGGACTAAGAAACCTCCATGGTTATTTTTTCTTAAGAGTTGGGGTTGCGAAGCATATGTCAAAAGACTCATGTCTGACAATCTTGCACCAAAATCAAAATGTTACTTTGTGGGATATCCAAAAGAAGCAAAGGGGTATTACTTCTACAACCAATCTGAGAACAAAGTATTTATTGCTCGAGATGGTGACTTTTTGGAAAAGGAGCATCCTTCCTAAATGACAAGTGGGAGGAAAATTGAACTTGATGAAGTTTGAGAAGATGAGCAACAAAGTCAACCTGACAAAACTTACAATCAAAGTTCTTTGGAAGCAGCAATTAAAAATGTCAGAGTCAAACCGACAGTGTTTAAAGTCAAAATGACAATGCAAATGCTCAATCTATTACCTTGCGTAGGTCGCAAAGGCCAAGATATCAACCAGAAAGATACCTCAGTGTTGTCTTAACCAAGAATCAAGACATCCTAACTATGGATGAAGATGAGCCAGCGACATACAAACAAGCTATGACGAGTCCTGACTCTACAAAGTGGCTAGAAGCCATGAATCCAGTATGGGACTTGGTTAATTTGCCCGAAGGTTACACACCTATTGGTAGCAAATGGATTTTCAAGTTGAAAACCGACAAAGATGGAGTTGTATATGTATACAAAGCTAGACTGGTGGCAAAAGGTTACGGGAAAATTCACGGGGTTGATTATGATGAAAACTTTTCACTAGCCGCCATGCTTAAATCCGTCCAGATTATCATAGCAATTGCCGCATATTATGATTATGAGATATGGAAAATGGACGTCAAAACCGACTTCCTTAACGGAATTTTGGAAGAAACTGTGTACATGACACATCCGGAAGGTTTTATAGATCCAAACAATGCTGGGAAGGTATACAAGTTTAAGAAATACATTTATGGATTAAAGCAGGCAAGTAGAAGTTGGAATCTGCGATTTGATGAAGCCATAGCAAGTTCGGTTTTATTAAGAATCTAGATGAGTCTTGTGTTTAAAAGAAGGTCAGTGGGAGTGATATCGCATTCCTTGTCCTATATGTCAATGACATATTGCTAATTGTAAACAGAATTCCACTGTTAGAGTATGTAAAGACTTGGCTAAGAAAGTGTTTTTCAATAAAGGACTTGGGAGAGGCACTATACATATTGGGCATCAAGATCAATACAGATTGATTAAAGAGGTTGATTGGATTGAGCCAAAGTACTTATATTGATAAGGTATTGGCACGATTCAATATGGTGGAAGCCAACAGAGGCCACCTACCCATGTCTAATGGCATAACTCTTAGCAAGAAACAGTTTCCAAAGACACCTAATGAGCAAGAGAAAATTAGTAAGATTCCATATGCTTCGCTTATTGGATCGATCATGTACGCCATGATATGTACCAGGCCAGATGTATCGTATGCCTTGAACACTACGAGCCGATACCAATCAGACCCAAGAGAGGCACATTGGACTGTGGCGAAGAATATCCAAAATCACCTAAAAAGGAATAAGGATAAATTTCTGGTCTATGGTGGGAGTAAGGATTTGATTGTTGAAGGTTATACCGACGCAAGCTTCCAAACTGACAGAGATGACATCAAGTCGCAATCAGGATATGTGTTCTATCTTACTAGAGGAGTGTTTAATTAGAAGAGTGTTAAGCAAAGCACGACTGTAAATTCTACAACTGAAGCCGAGTACTTGGTAGGAGGTAGTTTGGATTCGTAAGTTTGTTGATGAACTTGGTGTCGTCCCCTTAATAAAGGGACAAATAGACCTCTATTGTGATAATAGTGAGGCTATTACTCAGGCCAGAGAGCCAAGAGTGCATCAGAAAGTCAAACATGTCATGAGGCGATTTCACATGATAAGGGAATGAAAGTCCGAGGGTGAAATCAGAATTGGAAAGATTGGAACGGACGACAATGTAGTCGATCCACTCACTAAACCTTTGCCTCAAGTGAAACACAACAAGCACGTTGAGGCAATGGGAATCGGGCATATTAGAGATTGGCTTTGATTTCCCTGTTTATGTGGTTTAATTAAGTTTTGGAGACTTTAATGTAAAACACTATGATGAAACCATTCATTTATGGAGTAGTTTATTTTTTCGCAAATTATTATTCCATTTCTATTTAATTGTGGTTGAGAATTAAATAATGAGTCCATTCGATTTGATAATATTCAAAATAGGGTATCAAGACAATGTCTTGGATAAAGAAACTCTTATTAAGTGAACGGTTAATATCATATCGAAATTATCCCTATTCAAGGTCATTTGAAAGTTGGACGACTAATGACCACGCGAGATTAGTGTGTAGTTTTATTTATAGCACCGTTTCTTGTGCTAGAAGGACAAATATGTCATAAATCATTTGCACAGGTATTAGTTTAAAACTATACTGGATCGACCTATGAGAATACTTTAAGAGATTTAACAATCGTCATAAGTATATTACTCATTATGGCTATCGGAACCTCTTTCCTCGACCATGAGTATTGTTAGTTCTCTTATTTAAGTACTAGTCCGTTTTGATATTGTCAAACGTTTGCCGTACAAGGGAATTATAAAGGAAACAATCGGGCGGCTACGGCCTCTTAGTAAGGGAAGCTGACAATACAAGACTGGGAATGTCCCCCTATTATCAGTAGGGAACATGTCTTTGTTGTTTACAAGGCATCTCGAAGAGCGTGAAATGCATGGCCCTACTCAGATGGATTTTAGAAATCATCTGCTTATTGCCATTCGAACTCAGAACTCGAAAAACACTTCTGGACGTAATAAGGATGAGGATGAATCTTACCTTATAGTTCATGAAGAGAGATTAAGTGACATAGGAAACAGGCTATACACAATCAGTACACTTGTCCGGAAGGACAAGTGGGAGATTGAAAGGAATGGTGTCCTTCGAACAAGTGTATTATTCCGATAGAGGGTCCAGAATTAATTAGGAAAGCTGATTATTCAGTAAAGTCAAGTGATCGGAATGCCTAGCTGGAAGCCGCTACCGATCAGTTTTATTAATGTATAATTAATATTACAACTTGCTCTTTGACTGAACCCTTTGGGTCACACCCAATCGTATAACCGAATCAAAGCGACAAATTAATTAGAAGGATTAAATGACTCGATAAATATTTTACGAAATAAGACGTCGAATTTTGAGCTTAGAGCATCAAAGCCGAGCGTCGAAAGGCATGTCGAATTTAGGAATCGACGAGACAGAAAAATCACTAAAACGACAAGTCAATACATAGCCTTAACCTCGCATTGGCCTAGCCAAGTGAGTGCTAGACTATGTAGGGTTGCTAGCTTAAACGCTAGTAAGGCCGCAAGCCAAGCAGCCTAAGCGCGTGCTTGTTAAAGCGCTGGCCGAGCTCGCGTACTAGTAGTGCTAGCAAGGCTAGTCGCACACTAGCGTGCTGGGCCTCGATGGCTACTGCTAGTGCTAGCTAGCCCGGGCTGCTTGCCTAGCAAGAGCATCAGCACCCCGCATCGCACCCAGAAACAAGCTGCCTGAATATGTGTGGCTTGCTGTTGCGGGTTGATGCGCCAAGGCACAGCTGGGTAGGCCCAGCCAAGGGACCAAGCGCATCATGGCTTCCTTGGTGCCTTCGCCCCAACCGAGGGGCGGTTTTCTTGGGGAGCAAGGGGAAGGTGGTCCTCACCTAACCCCTTGTTCACCTTGTGCCACTTGTTGTTTGATGATTGCCTTGCCAATTTAATTTAATTTGGAATTAAATTAGTTCTTTCTTTTGGCATTTTACCAACTATCCCACATTAAAAGATGATGGGAATTCTTGGGATCATTTCCCTATAAGTACTAATTAATGGGTATTGGGAACTTCACTTGAGTATGTGAACTCTAAAGGATCTCCAAAAGCAAGAAGACCTTTGTTCGTAAACTCTAAGTTATTTTTTGTCTAGCCCCGTCTAAGCTATGGGGTAGGGTTAGGTTCCGGTTCGATGAGCGAGGGTATGAATCGTCGGAGATTTTACACTTGCTGAGCTTGAAGCTTCAAGTCCGAGCTCATTGAGCGAGCAAAGCACGCGTCGAGGGTGAGTTTCTTTCTATCTTCTCATTATGTGTTCATGTTTTGTTTAATTGCATGATTTTGTTTATGTTATAATTATTATGCATGCGATCTAGTTTTCGGGTTTTGTTTCCGCGCAGTGTCGGACACCGCAAAACCCAATAGGAATGATTATAGGGGTGACCCTAATTACCCCTACGCCGATCCCACTCACCCTAGACCCCTTTTCCAACCCGAGCCCTATGACCAACTAACTTCATCTCAACAAGACCTCTTTAAAGGTCATCATGGGTGGCCTCCCGATTACACCGGAGGTTAGGATCTTTACTCCCCCCTCCTCCTTGGGCTTTTCTTATGATGGTTGGTGTGGTGATGATGATGGTGCCGACCCTAGTGGCCAATAGTTCCCCCTTGGCTTATTTGTTTCAAACCCCCCCCCCTTTAGTCCCTTCCTTTCCTTTTATTTGCATGTGGAGCATCGAGGACGGATCTCATCTCTAGTGCGGGGGGGTATTTGAGTGAAAAGGGTGTGTTTTTGGGTAAGTGTGGGGGAAGGCACCAAGGAATCATGAGAAAATAAAAGTTATTTACATTGTTAGACTTGCTTTTTACTATTGTTGATAGCATTTGGTATCTTGTTGTTGGTTGTTGGATGATAATGTCTTTGATGATGACGATTTGATATTGAGTTTGAGTTTGGGTAGTTGTTTTTTCCCAAATTTGATTATGTAGGCTTTCTTTCTCTTTTATCTAACCTTTTTCTTTGTATATTTTTGTTTTTCTTGTTTTATCTCTCTCACCTGTAGCTTCGAAGAGCAATGGACGCAACATAAGGATTAATGGTGAATATGTAAGGTTGCTTTATTTTTCTTCAAGCGGCGTTTGGGTGAGACCTTTCCTTTTTACTCTTTTACTTTCTTTTGGTTTGCTTAGTTTAGGAGGAAGTTGAATGGTTCGAGGTTGTTTGCATTGGTTCTAAGGAACTTGGGGATCGTTGATGTTGATGTCGAATGATCATTGTATGACAATTGGGATTTTACTTGATTTATATGCCTCATTTGTGAACTGTTTGATTTCTTCCTTCTTTTTCTTTTTTATTTTTTTACAAACATAACTATGGAAATTTGATGAAATCATGTTTTGGATTTCGCTTATACATTTGGACTCGATTGCTTTGATGTTGTGCCTTTGAATGCTTATTTCTTCCTAGTTGGTGATGGAGAACACGCTTTGAGAGTGCTTTTGGTTAAATTTGACAAACTTTAACGCTAAGGTAGCAAGGTTAAGAACTTTGTGGGCATTTGAAACCTTAGTTCACGGGAAAGTGGTAAGATGGAGTTGCTCTCTATAGTGGATTTAAAGCCCTTGGTTGGTATTTGCTTGTTTTACATCCCTAGTGAGGATTATATTATTCTAGCCTTCATCACTTTATTTTGTGGGGCATTAGGATCCTTGACTATGCATGTCTTAATCCTTGTTTTGACCTCTAGCTCCCGAGATCGTGACCAAGCCACTTTAGGGGAGGACAAGGGCACTATTTCTCATTTTTGTTTATCTTCCTTTTTGTTTAGTTACATTTTGATTTTCTAATTTGCATATACCAATTTTGCTAACCAATTTGAGCCTAATTTGCCCCTTTCTTGTCTTAACCACATTACAAACCTAATGGCCTATGTTTTCCTACCATCTTAGTTTAGTGAAGCATTTGGCATGCAAGGTTTGTGTTTTGAGTAATTAATTATGAGCAAAAAGTATATTGATAATGGTTTAAGTGAGAAAATGGAAGTTGGTAATGAATTGAGTATACATGATGATTAGGGGATTTATCCCGCCACGTGGACCAATTAAATTCTGCCACGTGTCATCCACATGGACGAACTAAAGTCCTCCACGTGTCACCTCATGAAAGGTCCAAGGTGGACCAATTAGGTCGCGACACGTGGCAGACAAATTGCCAACTTGGAAAGTGGCCTTTAACATCCCAAATTCCTAGGAAAGCCCAGTCCATTCTAGGTTTCTGAAACCTAGTACTAGGCACGTATTGCGAGACCCTATAAAAGGGAGATGTTCTCCCTGAGGAACATCATTCAGAAATTATTAAACACATGTGTACATTAATTGCTGAGCATAACGCCAGCTTTATTTGCACTACTTGAGAGCTAAGGTTCGAATTTCGAGGTTATCTCAGATAGCCGGATGATCACTCCTCTCCTAAGAGGAGCCTGATCCCCCTTTACATTCCACACTTTTCACATCCGAACACGTTCTAACTTGATCGTCGGAGGCGGAAACTCCCACCCACCGGAGTCTCCGTTGTTTTGCAGGTACAGGCGTTCGGAGGCCAGTCTTAGTGTTGTAACTCTCCCGCGAGACATCCAAGAAACCTCGAAACAATTGGCGCCGTCTGCGGGGAGAGTACTTCTAAGATGGCTTCACTAGAACCTTTATAGCCTCTTAATGAGAAACGGCCTATGGTCGACGTCCAGGTCTATACAGACCAGGATACAGATGACGACTATGAAGTCGACACACACACGGCCCCCAACGGGTCCTTAAGAACTAGGCGAAACCATCCCATCGAAAGGAGGGAACGGAATGACGAACAGGAGAGCCCTAGTGAACCAGCCGGCCAGTCGACTAGTCATCCCCAGGTGGCCTAAGGCTCCATCCCTATCACCAGAAACGAGCTCATAACTCTCATGACAAATTTCAAAGGGGAGATTAAGGACCTGATTAATAAGAAGATGATTGTTTCCACCAGGGAACAGTCGGCCAAAAAGCCCTCCAATCCTAGGAGGTAGCCGGTCAAAGATCAAGAGGCCACTCCTTACCCTAAACCTAGGGAGGGGCAGAGGCCCTTGATAAATTTGGTCAAATTCCGGCTCCCTGAGCCAGGGAAAAGGAAGGTCATCCGACATTACTACTGGATGGTTCAAAGAAAACTTATTCTGATGCCCGGATGTTAATTCCGCAGAGGAAGAACATGCAACTGTCAGAGTCGACTTCAACAACGAACTTGTAAGATAGCTTTCAGAATACCTCAATGAGGTATTCACAATCAAACCGAGAGAACCATACAGGCGGCATGTCCGCTCACTCTAGTCCTTATATGCTCCAAGCGGCCCCATATGCGCCTCAACACCCATACATGTCGTATGGACAACATTACATGCAGCCCCAACCCTCTTCGGGGAGCAGGCGGTACATAATGTCCAACCTTTGGACTGGCACCTCCGACTTCTAAGACTGGGGGAACAACCCTCTGCGTTCTCCTAGGAAATAACTGAGGCCGCACAGCCGGCCAAGGTTAAAAATGTATTGGTAGGTACCTATGATGGTACCACTAATCCAGAAGATCACCTTATGGCATACACCAACCTCATGTATTTACAAGGGTTGGATGATGCCGCATGGTGTCGATGTTTCCCGGCCACATTGAAGGGTGTCGCCCAACAATGGTTCGGCAACCTGCCAGCCGGATGCATAAATAACTTTAAGACGCTTGCATACTTGTTCGCGTCCAACTTTTCAATGAACATCCCTGCTAAGAAAACAAGTCTTGACTTGGGTGCAATTCATCAGGGAGAGAAAGAAGGTCTTCGGTCATACATCAGGCGGTTCAATCTTATGAGAATTCGGATTCAAGGACTGTCTGATGAAGTGGCCTATACAGAATTTTTTAAAGGTCTGAAGGACGGGTCGTCCTTTAAGTTCGACCTTATCAGAAAGAGGGTTGCCACCCTCTAAGAAGCACTGATGGAGGCGGACGCCTATATAAAGGCGACCGAGCTCTGCCACGTCAGTAAATAGTCGGACTCAAAGAAGTCCGAAAAAAGAGAAAGTCGGTCATCACAGCCGGCTAAGAAAGAAGAAAAGAAAAGAAAAGAAGTATGCGTGGCTGATACCTCTGAACAGTCGTCCAAGAAGAAAAAGAAAGAATCTGAACCATACACCCCCAAGTATGAGTTTAACAAGGATTGTCACTCATCCTCATGGAGATTAAAGACCAGGTGACCATTGAAAAGTCGGCTGCTATGAAAGGTTCCGCCAAAAATCAGAACAAAAATAAGTACTGTCATTTTCATAAGGACGTTGGCCATGACACCAATGACTACTATAGCCTCAGGCGGCTGTTGGACTGCCTGGATGACAAAGGGATGCTCAAGTCCTACATTCTGAGGTCCAAGGTGACCCTGCAAACTAACCTTGGGCAGTCGTCCAAGAAAAAGTCTTATCCTACTAATAGTTATAATACTGATGAAGAACAGATCTATACAATAGCAGGCGGCTATGCTGGAGGCGGCCCTACCATTCGTGGAACCAAAGACTACATTAGACAGCTAGATGTTAGCTCAGCTGATGAGGGGCAGGCGTCTAAGGACACTTTCCCTAAAGTTTTCATCTCGGAGGGAGACAGGGGCAATGTCAGGAGGCCGCATGATGACCTCATTGTCTTCAAATGCAAAGTGGACAATCAAAAGGTGGGCCGAATCCTCATCGACACTGGAAGTTCCTCTGATCTCATCAGCCACAAGTGCCTGACCAAGCTCAAGTACAAGCCTGAGAGCATGCACAAGGTCTCTCATCCCTTGGTTGTCCGGTAGGTTGAATAGACTTGCCCATTTAACTAAGAAAGAAGGGATAAGGACGCCACTTGGTGGTCCGGTTCTTAGTTGTTGAAGAGCTGACTGCCTATAACATGATTTTGGGCCGTCCCACCCTAAATGAGTCCAAAGCTATTATCATTCCTTCTCTTATGCTTCTCAAGTTTGAAAGGGATGATGGAATAGTCGGCTCCCTAAGGGGATACAAAAAGACGGCTAGAGAGTGCTATCTCTCTAACATCTAACCCACCGTGGTCGCATCTGGCCCCAATGGAGAAGCTATAGACCTTGACAAAGTCAAGGAAGCCGCGCCTGCTTCCATAGGAGGCGGCAAAAAGTGAATGGCCAACCAGTTTGTGGCCGTGAAAAAGAAAAGCATTAGCAATCACTAACCAGACAACGGCCGGATTAACTCCGTCCCCATCCGGTTGGAGAGCACATTAATATTGTTCTAGATGACACTCGTCCAGAACATACAGTTAAGCTGGGGATGACTGCTTTTGCTAAATTGGGTGCAGACCTGCACAACCTATTAAAAGAGTTCAAAGACATCTTTGCCTTTGAAGTGGACGAGATGCCAGGAATCAACCCGGATCTAGCCGTCCACAAACTTGCTGTGGATCCTAAAAAGAAGTCGGTAAGGCAAAAGAAGAGGAACCATGGTGAAGAAAGAAGCCAGGCAGCAGCCGCCGAGGTGAAAAATCTTCTAGATGTTGGGTTCATTCGACAGTGTTTCTTCCCTGATTGGGTTGCCAATGTTGTGCTCAAGAAAAAGCCGAATGGTACATGGCGCATGTGTGTAGATTACACGGACTTGAACAAGGCATGTCCAAAGGATAGCTATCCCCTTCCAAAGATCGACAGTCTGGTCGACTCTACAGCCGACCATGCCTTGATGAGCTTTAAGGACGCCTATTCAGGCTTCCATCAGATACCCTTGTGGAAGAAAGATCAAGAGAAGACGGCATTCGTCACTGATCAGGGGTTATTCTGCTATACGTGATGCCGTTTGGTTTGAAGAATGCGCCTACTACCTTCAAGCAAATGATTAATACAGTTTTCATTAATCAAATTAGAAGGAATGTGGAGCGTATATTGATGATATGATAGTCAAATCCAAACTTCAGACAGACCATCTTACAGACCTCCGAGAAACATTCACCACACTAAGGCGGCACCAGGTTATGCTCAATCCCAAGAAGTGTGTTTTTAGAGTTGAGTCTGGGAAGTTCCTCAAATTTCTAATAGATCAAAGGGGGATAGAGGCGGAAAAAATAAAAGCGGTCATAGACATGAAATCGCCCCGCATTGTAAAAGAAGTTCAAAAATTAACAGGTTATCTGGCGACATTGAGGAGATTCCTCAGTCGGTCAGGCAACAAGTGCCTCTACTTCTTCCAAGCAATCAAGAAGAATACTATGTTTGAATGGGGGGCAGATGCAGAGGCGGCCTTCCAAAAGTTGAAGGAACACTTGCACTCTTTGCCAAGGCTAGTCAGTCCTTTGCCAAAAGAAGTGTTGTACGTGTACCTAGCCGTCTCTGACCCTGCGCTCAGTGCTGTTCTTCTTGCTGAAAGAGGCGGCACCCAGTTCTCGGTCTACTTCACCAGTCATGTTCTATAGAATGCAGAGCTGAGGTACCCCATGGTTGAAAAAATTGGACTTGCCCTCTTTATGGCATTCGGTAGTGGTTTACACAGACCAACCAATCAAGCGGCCAATGACAACCATGGAATCATCCAGCCAAATGATCAAATGGGCAATTGAAATTCAAAGCCTTGAAATTTCCTTTGAACTAAGAAAAGCAGTGAAGGGACAAGCGTTTGCCAACTTCATTGTCGAGATGAATAGGTCGGCTGATCCTAGAAACCTTGAACAGGTTTGGAAGGTATATGTGGACGGAAACTCCACCTTGAACGGTTGTGGTGCAGGCGTCATATGTCAGTCTCCTGAAGGAGACAAGTACGAGTATGCACTACGTTTCAAGTTCCAAGCCTCAAAAAATGAAGCAGAATATGAAGTCCTACTAGCCGGCATCCGCATGTGTAAGGTGGCTGGGGCAAGGAAAGTGGACGCCTGTTCTAATTCACAATTGATTGTTAGCCAATACCATGGTGACTATGAAGCCACACATCTGGCTAAGATCAAGTACTTATAGGCGATCAAAGAAGAGGTTAGGACACTTGATGAATTTCATCTAAGTCAGGTGCCCAGGTCCGAGAACAATCAGGCGGATGCTCTCTCCAAACTTGCATCATCCGCCTCTTGTGATACACCTAGGTCTGTCTTTTGGGAAGTTATGGAAAAAGGAAGTATTGTAGTTGATCCCATTGGAATACTAGACCGAGACTCAACCTAGATGGACGGCATCTGGGCTTACTTAACAGACGGCATAGTGCCAGATTCCTACCCAGAGATGTCGTAATGAAAAAGCAAGCAGCCAATTATGAAATCCACAATGGAGAGCTTTTCAAGAAAGGCTATCTCCAACTTTTTTTGGAATGTGTTACCCCAAAGAAGGGACGAGAGGTCTTGGAAGATTTGCATTCGGGCTTCTGCGCCTCCCACATAGGCGGCAGGACCCTAGCAAAGAGGGCCAAGCGGCAAGGTTACTTCTAGACTACCCTGGAAGTAGACGCCATGGAAATGGTGAAAAAATGTGACAAGTGTCAAAGGTTTGGCAAGCTCATACACCGTCTAGCCACTGATTTGATGGCCATCCACAACCCAGTACCATTCGCCAAATGGGGCATGGACGTTCTGGGTTAATATTCACCTGCTATAGGCGGACGAAGGTATATTTTGGTTGTTGTCGATTACTTCACCAAATGGGTAGAGGCGGAAGCAGTCAAAGGCATTAGAACAAAAGATGTTATCTCCTTCATCTAGAGAAATGTCATCACTCAATATGGGGTACCCATGTCTATAGTCCTTGACAATAGTCCTCAATTTGAGATGCCTGCTCTCAAGAACTGGTTGGGAGACCAAGGGATCTCTCACTGTTTTGCATCAGTCGGCCGTCCCCAAGAAAATGGCCAAGTTGAAGCCTTCAACCAGTTAATTTCTGATGGCATCAAAAAGAATATTGAAAGAGCTGGTGGCCTATAGGCTGACGAGCTACCGCATGTTTAGTAGGCCATCAGGACGACTGAAAAAGGGGCGACTGGTGAAACTCCATTTTTCATGGTATATGGGGGAGAAGCTGTTTTGCCTATTGAACACTATGAGCCGACTCTTCGAGTTATGTTATATGATGAGGAGGCTAATTTGGAGGTGGACACCCTTCTAGAACGCAGGGACAATGCTGCCCTACGCCATGAGATCTACCGTCTGAGAATGACGAGAGCCTATAATAAAATAGTGCACAAGCGGCCCCTGAAAGTGGGAGACTTTGTGTTGCAAAAAATGGAAGCAACCGGTAGGGACAATGAGCAGGGAAAGCTGACTCCAAATTGGGAAGGCCCCTGCCGGATCTATAAAGAAGTACAAGGCGGCACCTACCACCTGATTTTTTCCCGCCACGTGGACTAATAAAATTTTGCCACGTGTCATCCATGTGGAACAACTAGTGTCCACCACGTGTCACCTCGTGAGAGGTCCAAGGTGGACCAATCAGGCCGCGACACGTGGTAGACAGATTGCCAATTTGGAAAGTGGCCTTTAACAGCCTAAATTCCTAGGCAAGCCCAATCTATCTTAGGTTTCTGAAACCTAGTACTGGGCATGCATTGCAAGACCCTATAAAAGGGAGATGTTCCCCCTAAGGAACATCATTCAAAAATTATTAAACACACGTGTACATTAATCGTAGAGCATTAACTCCGGCTTTAATTGCACTACTTGAGAGCTAAGGCTTGGATTTAGAGATTATCTCAATTAGCCGGATGATCACTCCTCTCCTACGAGGAGCCTGATCCCCCTTTACATTCCGCACTTTTCACATCCGAACACGTTCTAACTTGATGGTCGGAGGCAAAACTCCCACCCACCGAAGTCTCCGTTGTTTTGCAGGTACAGGCGTCCGGAGGCCAGTCTTGGTGTTGTAACTCTCCCACAGGACATCCAAAAACCCCGAAACACATGAAATGATTAAGAAGAAAAGTGTAATTCAAATAAATCAAATGAAGTTTCAAGTAAATAAATAAATAATAAATTGTCAAAATTCTTTTCCTTTGAATAAGTGTGGTAATGTTATGAGAATTGAATTGATGGTTGTTTGTTTGAAATTTTGGTGATCCCCCTAAGTTTGTTTTTGAGATAGGGCCCCTCTTTTTCTTCACTTAGGAAATACCATCAACTTTTCAAATTGTTTCCCCGCCTATACCTTTGGCCATGACATTACAACCCTTGTAAAGACCCTTAGACTTTAGAGGGGTGAGGGCAAAGACCGGTGGAGGGAGATAGACTTCAAACCTATGGAGAGAGTATACATAGTTGAGACGTCAGGATGACCTTCTCATGTTTCAACATAAATATATCTTATTTCGGTTCCTTCGCAGAATCATGAGGAGCTACCGAAGGGGTGATTTGAAGCTAGTTGGGAGAACACGGCCCGTCTTGGTTGGGGCTAGGGAGTAAATGAAATCACTAGTTATTTATGCTTAGCTTAGTTTTTGTCTTTTTCAACCATGCATAAGCATCTTAGAACGTGTTTTCCCTCGTTTAAATGAGAAAGGTGAGTATTCTTTGGTGCATGTCTTTCCCTTTTGAGTCCGAATGGGGCAATTTCCACCCTAAAACTTGAATGATTTTCCTAAAGCCTAGCCATGCTATGTTAGTCATATTAGTGTTTTCTTTTAGTGTTTGTTTCTTCTCTTTTCCTTTTAAGTTTTACCTTAGGACAAGTAAGAAGCAAGTGTAGGGAATTTTGATGAGTGGCATTTATGCCACTATTTCACCTCTTTTTAGGGAGGATTTACCCCCATTTGCCACTTGTTTGTGCCTTCTCTAGTCATTTTTACCCTTATTTTGGTTATATATGATTTCTCTTGTGTTTTTCTTCTTCTTTTAGCTCTTCTTGTGTTTTCCAGCATTTTTATCCTTGTTTTGTAGGTTTTTAGCGCTTTTGGATGAAGATAGATGAGCTATGTTGACCAAGGAGAGGAGAGATTGAAGCTTGGAGAAGGCGTGGGTGTACAAGTCGCTGGCGCTGAGAGAAGATTTTAAAGGTTCTCATTAAAACATGTATATGGTTGCCCGCGCCCTAGGAGAGGCCTCTCCATCAGCCACTGCGGGCACAACGATCCAAGCCAAGGCGCGGTCCTTGAGGTCTTCTTGTCCTTACCTAGTTAAAAGAGGGTGCAGTGCAGCTAGAGATGGCGCGGCTTAGTTTGTTATTTCCGGATTTCTTCAGCACTATAAATAGACTTTTTCTTGAAAGGGTGAATTATCTAATTTTCCAATTTTCCTAGAATTTTGTAGAAAGAGAAACAATAGAGATTTTAGAGAGAGAAAGTGGCTTAATCATCAAATTTCATCATTGTAATCAAGATTTCTTCAATTTTTTCTTCAATCCAATGCAAGTATTTCATGTTTTCTTCATCAATCAAGCTTCATATTAGTAATCCATTCTCTTTCCTTTCAATTTGTTTTGATTGATTTGCTTTAATTTTGAATCATGTTTTGTTTGCTTGATATTGAATTCATGCTTAGAGTAGTTTTGATGGATAATTTCTCTTCTCTAGCTTAGATTTCTAGCTAGGGAAAGGGGTGAAGATCATGATTATCTTGGATAATGTTGATGATTGATTGGATATTTCTTTGAGTTGATGATTTTGTGCTCAAATTTCTTGGAATTATTGTTGTGCACCTTTAATTCCATTGTTTGATTTATAAATTGGAAGCATGGGAATGATCTAGTTTAGTGTTGATCTATTTCATCAACTTAGCTTGAATAATTGCATGGGAATGAATTATTTGGGTAGAATTTGTACTCCTTGGCATTTATCCCTGTTTATCTTCAATGTTTCCTTGGTTGAGCATGATTGAAACCCCCTCTCCCTAGTGATTTGATCGTATTTCACTATTTTAGTGATTCAACTTTGTTTTAGTTCATTTAGTTTGATTTCATTTCATTTAGTTGCTTTATTAGTTGTGGTAGCTTTTAATTCCTTATAGAATACAACAAAAATTCGAAATACCCCTCTTTACCTTGAAATAGATTCTTGATTTCACCTTAATTGTGCATTTCTCCCGTTTCTTTGTGGTTTGACCCTTGCTTATCACTATCTAGGTAGTTTAAATTGTAGGTTTTATAAATTGTATGATTTGATCTAGGATAGTAATTGGCGACCTATTATCCTGCCATCACATAGCAACCATACCCATGTCTTCAAGCACGCATAAAACTTTTAACACCAATAACAAAGGGTAATTCAGGTTTAACCCACATGGTTTAAACAAAGGGTAATTGGAAGGGACACAACGATAACAAATAACACTTAAGCTACATTAAATTTGATACAAAAATAAAAAATAACACTTGATAGCTGTAAATCTGTCAATTTGATCACATATATAGATCACCCAATCATGTATGGATGGATCATCATTCAAACCCGAGTTCGTGTACCATGCTTCCATAACGTCGTAATCGTCGTCACTGCTTTCAACACCTTCTAAGTAGTATTTCCCCTCTGGTATAACTATGGGTGCACCACGAGTGACCTTGAAGCTAGATTGTCGTTTACAAGCGAACTCGTTAGTTACTAACTTAATGTAGTTATATAAATAACTATGCTTAAAATAATTTAGCATGTAATTACCACTGCATTTAAGGACAAGATATGCCCGTACGTTGTAGTTTGCTTATGTTTGTAGTGTTGGGTTTTGCGGTGTCCGTCACCGCACGGAAACAAAACCCTGAAACCGGATCGCATGCATAATAATTACAACATAAACAAAAGCATGCAAATAAACAAACACGAACACAAAAAGAGAAGAGAGAGAAAGAAACTCACCCTAGACGGGTGCTTCGCTCATTTAACGAGCTCGGACTTGAAAGCTTCAAGCTTCACAAGTGCGAAACCTCTGGCTCACACCCTCGCTCACCGAACCGAAACCGGCCCCTACCCCATAGCTTAGACGGGGATAGACCAAAATTAACTTAGAGTTTACAAACTAAGGTTTTCTCGCTTTTGAAGATCCCTTAGAGTTCACCAACTCAAGTCAGTATTCCCAATACCCAAGGTGGGTATTTATAGAAGATTACTCCCTAGAGTTTCCATCAACTTTCCATGTGGGAGAGTTGGTGAAATGCCAAAAAGAATGAATTAATTTAATTCCAAATTAAACTAAATGGCATAAGTAATAAGAAAATGACAAGTGGCAATGCAAAGGAGGGGTTAGGTAAGGACCACAACCCCTCCCCTGAAAGGAATGGTGTCCTTCCAACAAGTGTATTATACTAATAGAGGGTTCAGAATTATTACAGAGCTAATTCTTCAGTAAGGTCAAGTGAACGGAATGCCTAGGTGGAGGCCGCTTCCGATCAATAATATTAAGGTATAATTAATATTACAGCTTAATCTTAACTGAACCCTTCAGGTCGAACCCAATCGAAAAACCGATCCGAGACGACGAATTAATCCGAAGGATTTAATGAGTCGACAGAGTTTTACGAATACAGGCGTCGGATATCGAGCCTAGGGCGTCGAGACCGAGTGTCGCAAAATCACAAGCGACAAGTACGAGCATAGCCGTAGCTAGGCTAGGCTAGCTCATCGCAAGCTCAGGCGCACCATGTGTGTGCTAGGCGCACCATGGTGTGCTAGGCGAGGCATGAGTGCCTAAGCGCCATCGCAGCCCAAGCATCATGCACTAGGCGCACCATAGCTGGCACTAGGTGCTGGCGTGCCTGCGTGCCTAGCATGACAGCACCATCGCTAGCACCAAGTACTAGCATGGGTGCTTGCCTCGCATCACAGCACAGTGGGCGTGTGCGAGAGCCCAGGCACCATCGCAGGCCAAGCACCACGCACAGCACCATCGCAACGCCAAGGGCTTGCGTGCGTGCGTGTGCTTGTGCCTAGGCCTGTCGAACCATCACAGCATGCAGCCTAGGCACCATCACAGGCCTGGCACCACGCACAACACCATCGCAATGCCAGGGGGTTGTGTGTGTGTGTGTGTGCCTCGCATCCTCACAGCAGCAGCCTCGCACAGCAGCATGTCGGGCAATGCCTTATGCGTGTGCGTGTACGAATGCCAGTGCGTGCTGGCTAGCAAACAACAGCAGCGATGATGCGTGGGGCTGGTGCGTGTGTGCGTGTGATGGGGATGCTGGGCAGCAAGGGAGTGCTGGCTGGCTGGCACGCTAGCTGGCTGCCAGCCTAGCAGCCCATGTATTGGTTTTGTGTTTGCTTGTGGGGACCAATCAAGGGGCCTTGGGGGGCAAGGCAAATAGTCCCCCCCCCCCCACCTAGCCTTGGCCATCACTCATTAGCATGTGATTGTGCCACTTGTCGCAATGTGATTAACTTAATTATTTATTTAATTTGGAATTAAGAGATTGGAAATCAAGGGTGCATCTCCCTATAAATACCAAAGGCTTGGGTATTTGGGAAGACAAACACTTGAGTGGAAAAGTAAATGCAACTCCATTACTAAGTAAACCTTGAAATTCGTAAAACTCCAAGTTTATATTTGTCCGGGCCTCGACTAACCTTCGAGGCTTAGGACATTCGGGTCGGGTTCGAGGGTACGATCCCGTCGGAGGCCTCGTACTTTCGGGGTTCAAGTAAGAGCTCATTGTTGAGCGAAGCACGCGTCAAAGGTATAATCTTTTATCCTTTCTTGTGTTTAATTATGTTTTGCTTGTTAATTGCATTTATTATGGGGGTGGGTCTTGGCGGGTTTCTTTCCGCGTAGTGTGGGTCACTACGAAACCCAAAAGCGGTATCGGAGCCACGCCCCTTTTAATTTTTGCAATTATTGATTAATTAAGGTGTTTTAAAGTAAGATTTAATTTCTGGTTTTGCTTTTCTAATTAGATTAGAAGCTCGTTTTAATTAATTTTAAAACTCGTATTTTTATCGATTTGGCTGTCGAACCCAGATTTTGGCTCAAAAATAGTGATTTTTGGGTGGAATCGACATTCTGAAACAGATTCAACTCTTTTCAACGACTGTCCAGAAGCCAAATTCGAACCAGAAACCCAAGTATTTGGGGTTTTTTCGTTTATAAACGAAAATTTTAAATCTTTTTAAGCCTTGATTAATGCAAGCATTACAAGGTTAGATTAAATGCATTATTGCATCCCTAATCTACTGCTTTTTATTATCCTTGAGCATAATTATGGAGTTATAATTAGTGCTTGAGTTAATATGCTATTTTTCACACAAACTTGTTTTTTCACAATTATGCAAATAAATGGCATTAATGTGTGAATGTTTGATGTGAATGTGTAATTTTAAGTTCCCAAGTATGTTAAAGTTCTAATCTTTAAAGGTTTAGATAATTAGAACTCTAACCCTAAATTACATATTGAACAAAGTTTGGATTTTTCATTTTGGTTGATTAAAATCCATGAAGTTCAAATACTTGTGAGTAAAATTTTGATTAATCTTCATATTGGAAGATGTAATCTTGTTATTTTACACAAGTATGAAAGTTGGAAAAATTTTATCATTAGATGGTTAATTTATTTTTCCAACTCCCATTTGTCAAATCCATTATTAATTTGCATATTGGCTAAATTAATTATGGACATAGCTATTTCAATTTTAAGCATAAAGGAAGACCAAAATTGTTTCAAAAATAAATTATTTGGATGATTTAGGCTTGAGCACCATTAAAATTGAATTTAATTAAGTTAGAATTATTTTATTTTAATTTTTGCCCTTAAATTAATTCTAAAATAAATTTAGATTAATTTTATGTCACACGTAAATCGAGATTAAAATCTCGAGAAATGGCACGCAAATCAAGGAAAATACACCGAAGCGCCACCAAGGCTAGGGGTATGCCTTGAGGGGCTGCTGTGTGGCAGTGGGAGCAGCGTGCTGCCGTAGTGCTAGGTGCATGGCAGGGCTGCTGGAGATGCTTGTGCATGTTGCTGGGCAGCGAGGCAGCAAGCCCCAGCTAGCCTGCCACACGCTGTCAGGCACCAGCCAGCAAGCTAGCATGCGTAGCGAGCTGCTAGTGCTGGCTGGCGCAGCATGCTACGCTGGGCGTGGATGCTGGCACACAGCACAGCAAGCGCAGCACATGGGCTTCCTAGCAGCCATGGTGCGCACCCACCAAGTGGGGTTTTTTGCTTAATTTTGAGCTATGCAATTCTGCAAAAATTTTGCCGTTTTAAATTATTTATGTAATTATCTTAACGAGGTTAGACCTCAGTTTTTTCGGCTTTTGCAAAATTTTTGATTTTGACAAATTATGGGTTATGCCGACTTAATTAATCGGATTAATTAAGTATGGATGCGGAATTTAGTGGGAGCTTAGTTGATTGCTTGAGCAATTTGCCTTTAGAAATAATTAATTAAACAACTTTGACTAGTTTTAATTAGGCGCGTTAATTGGATTAACCACCTAAGTTAGTTACTAGTTTTGCGTGTTTAATTATGTATTTCGTAATATGCATGGGCCATTCACAAATAGTGAATGGGTGAATGGAAGATTGTTTTCAAAACAGGTTATTGAAAATGGCAACTAGTGGGGCCCGACTAGGATAGAAAATATGGACTGCGTTCCGTTATGTATTTTTGTAAATCTAAATACGGTCTGCGAACCGTTAAGTATTTTTGTACTATTAGATTAATCTTAGTCGTACTAGCTAGTTATTTTATTTTGGCCAAGATGTCTCAAGACGGCGTTTCGATGAAGACGAGCCAAGATGAAGACCCATGGAAATTGAAGATTTCAAGGGGTCATGCTAGTTGCCAAATGTATCTATTTTATGCTTTATATATATTATATTGTTATTTATGAATGTTAGATGCATGTCTAGGATTTCATATGTTGCGACGATTAGTTAAGTTCACTTAAATCAAACCAACATAGAAACCCTAGGTCCCTTAATAATATTGAGCTAAAATTTGTCGTTCCAAGAACAACACTTACCTAACTAATGCGTGTATGTGATGGGCTACGCCAAAGCGAGGCATCACTACTTCCCTAGGAACGTAAGGTATACTAGGTATACAAGTTGTCTTGGTTAAGCTCAACGATATCAGTGAGGAGTCCTTAGATGTCATGGCAAAAGAGATAAAATGTTAAGGATGCATTAGATCCGACATTTTATCAAACCGAGAGTAGCTTGGAGCTATCAGCAATTGGATTGCTTACCTTAAGATATTTTATGATTAAGACAAGCCAAAGCATGCTTAACCATTTCTTGATCTTTGGGATCTCGGAATCATTTTGTTCTCGCCCATAAGGGACAATTTATTAATGCGTTGATAAAATGCTCAATAAGATTGAAAATATGCATGAACGCTTTTAAATTTCAACTTATTGGATTATGAATGGTTTTTCATTTCAAATTCTTTCAATTGTAGAACAATGTCTGCAAGTAACTCAAACAACAACCATGTGTGCCCGGAACTCCCCGAAAAGTTAGCTTTCAAGCTTAACTTAACAAACCTTGAAGAATGGGAAGAGGAACTCAGGAAAACTCTCCGGAGTTGTTCCAAGGAGTATGTTCTGGATACTTCCCTCCCAACCCTCTGTACCAAGAAACACTTGAATGACGAAACTTATTGTGCATGGTCCAATGATTGCAAATTAGTGTCACAGCTCATGGCTAACTCCATCCCGGAAGAATGGAAAGAAAAACTTCCATTCTCTTTTTCGGACATATTTCTTGGAGGACTAAGGGATGTTGTCGGTGTGAGATTCTCTAAGAGTTTCAACGACAACAATGATGGACTCTTGTTTGAAGTGACTAGGTCACTTACAGACATGAATGTGAAGCCATCGGATCAAGGTTGTCTTGCAAAAGAGAGGTACCACCTTTGGTCTACAATCTGCAACACCAAGTTGAGACCGGGTATGCCCCTCCGACCCCATGTGGCAAGAATAACTAGGCTCTTCAAGCACATGGAACTCCTTAGAATTCCATTAGAAGATGGAATGGCTGGTCATATTATGCTCACTTCACTCCACTCCACTCAGGATATGATGCATTAAGGGCATATATTTCTAAAAGAAAGGAGACACATTCTTTGAAGAATGTGGTGGAGCTACTTCACCGAGCCAACTCATTTGGGGAAACTAAAAGACTATCAAGAAGGAGGGATTTCAAGGTCAAGGCAAAGATGTGTTGCTTTTATTGTGGTGGGCAAGGCCACTACAAGAGAGAATGCATGCTCTTTCGAGAAAAGGAAGAGAGGAGTGGAGCATCTGCCTCGGGTATCTTCCTAAACACTTGTGAATTAAGCTTATCATAGGTATTGGATACCAAGTATGACTCACTTTATGTTGCCTTTTCAGGGACCAAGTGAGAAGCTTATCAAGTGTTGGTGCATGGACAAGTATACGACGAAGATGGTTTTTCGATCGTGCTTGCATGCACTATTTTGTCTATGACGTGTAATTAAACTAATCCTAGTTTTTCATGCTTTTGAACATACTATGATCTATGGTGTTAGACACCTAGGTATTTTGAATGTAAGACTTTGACAATAGTTGTTTCAAAATTGTCTTGCAAATATATGTATAATGGAAATTGCATGTTTTTACATATGATTAGACAAAAGATGATACCAATAACTAAGACCATCGAGTCGAATCAAACCTACTTGTAGCATTGTCGTATTGGCCATATTAACGTCAAACGCATCAAGAAACTTCTACAAGAAGGTGTTCTTGACTCATTCGACTTGGAGTCGTTTGAAAATTGCGAAGGATGTCTATTATGCAAGATGATAAAACAGCCGTTCTCTAAGTTGGGAGAGAGGGAAAGTGACTTATTAGGTCTAATACACATGGATGTTTGTGGACCAATGAGTACACCCGCAAGATAAGGTTACCGATATTTCATCACCTTCACCGACAATTTTAGTAGATATGGCTATATCTACTTAATGTCAAATAAATCTGAATCCTTTGACAAATTCAAAGAATTTCATAAAGAAGTTGAAAATCAACTTGGCAAGAAAATTAAAGCACTTTAATCGGATCGAGGTGGTGAATATTTGAGCCATGAATTCGACGATCACTTGAAAGAAAATGGTATTCTTTCAGAGCTGACACCTCCCGGTACTCCTCAATGGAACGGAGGAATCGAACCTTGTTAGACATGGTTTGATCAATGATGGGTCTTAGTCAACTTCCTATCTATTTCTATGGACATACGCTACAAACCGCAGCACTAACACTGAACCGCGCTCCGTCAAAAGCTGTTGAAAAGACTCCATATGAATTATGGACTAAGAAACCTCCTATGTTGTCTTTTCTCAAGATTTGGGGATGCGAAGCATATGTCAAGCGATTAATTTCGGACAAACTTCACCCCAAATCGGATAAGTGTTTCTTTGTGGGATATCCAAAAGAAACCAAAGGGTATTACTTCTACAATATATCCGAGAACAAAGTGTCTGTTGCTCGTGATGGTGTCTTTTTGGAGAAGGAACACCTTTCCAAAATGACAAGTGGGAGGAAAATCAAACTCGACGAAGTTCGAGGGGACGAGCAACAATGTCAACCTGATAAAACTGACAATCTAAGTGCTTTGGAAGCAGCTGAGAAGATTGGTCAGAATCAAACAGACAATGTAAATGCTCAACCTATTAACCTTCGTAGGTCGCAACGGAAAAGATCTCAACCAGACAGATACCTTGGTATTGTCTTAACCGATGATCAAGACATCTTAGTTATGGATGGAGATGAGCCAGCGACATACAAGCAAGCTATGACGAGCCCCGACTCTGCTAAATGGCAAGAGGCCATGAAATCCGAGATGGACTCCATATCTGAAAATCAAGTCTGGGACTTGGTGAATTTGCCCGAGGGTTAAACACCCATTGGTTGCAAATGGATCTTCAAATTGAAGACAGACAAGGATGGAAATGTATCTATATACAAGGCTAGACTGGTGACAAAAGTTTATAGGCAAGTCCACGGGATAGACTATGATGAAAACTTTTCACTAGTTGCAATGCTAAAGTGTGTCCGGATTATTCTAGCGATTGCTGCATATTACGATTACGAAATATGGCAGATGGATGTCAAAACCGCCTTCCTGAATGTGATTTTGGAAGAAACTGTGTATATGACACAGCCAGAAGGTTTTGTCGATCCGAGCAACGCTGGAAAGGTTTGCAAGCTTAAAAAATCCATTTATGGACTAAAGCAAGCCAGCAGGATTTGGAATCTGCGATTTGATGAAGCCATCAGCAAGTTTGGTTTTATCAAGAATCCAGATGAATCTTTTGTATACAAGAAGGTCAGTGAGAGTGATATCGCATTCCTAGTCCTATATGTCGATGACATACTGCTCATTGGAAATAGCACAAAATTACTGGAGTCTGTAAAGGGCTGGTTGGGAAAGTGCTTTTCAATGAAGGACTTAGGAGAGGCACAATACATATTGGGCATCAAGATCTACAGGGATAGATCTAAGAGGATGATTAGATTAAGCTAGAGTACTTACATTGATAAGGTACTGGCTCGATTCCACATGGAGAATGTCAAAAGGGGGCATTTACCCATGTCCCATGGCGTAACTCTCAGCAAGAAACAGTGTCCACAGACACCTGTTGAGCGAGAAAGAATGAATCAAATCCCATATGCTTCGCTAATTGGGTCGATCATGTATGCCATGATATGTACCAGGCCAGATGTCTCGTATACCTTGAGTGCTACGAGACGATACCAATAAAACCCAGGAGAGGCGCATTGGACCGCGGCCAAGAATATCCTGAAGTACCTGAAAAGGAACAAGGATAAATTCCTGGTTTATGATGGCCATAAAGATCTGGTTGTTGAAGGTTACACCGACACTAGCTTCCAGACTGACAGAGACGACTTCAAGTCACAGTCAGGGTACATATTTTGCCTAAATGGAGGAGCATTTAGCTGGAAGAGTGCCAAGCAGAGCACAACTGCAGACGCTACAACTGAAGCCGAATACCTGACTGCTTCAGAAGCTGCTAAGGAGGCTGTTTGGATTCGGAAGTTCGTCAGTGAACTTGGTGTTGTACCTGACAAGCGCACTTTAGGGCGCGCTTTAGAGCATATTTTAGGATGATTTTGGATGTATTTGGGGCCGCTTTGGCCGATTATTACCTTGTTATGCTTACGTTCCCCATATTACGTGCTTCACGGGTTTTTGGTTTGTTTTTGATGTGTTTTCAGGTAATATCAACCGAGTTTAATCGGATCCCGAGCCCTTGATGCGTAACCGAGCTAGCCTTGACCAGAGTCCGAGGAGTTAAGGAAGTTCAAGTGTCGTGCATTGATTACATAGCACAGGCAGCACGGCCGTGTTACCATAGGCACACCCGTGCTGGCCTATAAGCAAGCAACCCCAGGCAAGGCAGCACGGCCGTGCAAGCCAATAGCACGGCCGTGTCAGTATCCACGCACCCGCACGGCCGTGCAGGCCATTAGCACGATCGTGCCAGATGTTGCCCGTGCCTGTGTCAGCTTCAGTATGAGCCCCGTGCTAGAGCATATTCAACACGGCCGTGTCATTTTTAGCACGGCCGTGCCAGGAAGCTGCACGGCCGTGCCATATATAGCACGGCCGTGCCAATTTGAAGAAGAAACCCGGTTTACTTACTGACAAGCTAGCACGGCCGTGCCAAATACAGCACGGCCGTGCTGATCCAGGGTTAACTGCGCGCTTGACTTCTCCGAATTAGAAGACATATATAAGGCCCGACTTTAAGAGGATTCAAGGACAGTTTTAGAGATAGTTTTGAGAGCCTTTGTAGAGAGTTATTGGAGAACGTTCTTAGTATTAGAGATTCATTAGTTTTCTTAGAGAATTTCCTAGAGATTTTAGTTTTCTTGGATTGATTTGAAGCACGATTTGCGAAGATTCTTTGTATTATTCATTGACGACGGATATCAAAGTTCTGAACTTTTCCATTGATTCGCATCAATACAATTGGTATTATTCATTCTTGTTTATTAATCAAGCTTTATTATTCCTTAATCAGAATTCATGTTTATATCTATTATGCTTTTGGAATTCATTATTGCTTTGATTATGAATATGTGTGAGTAGTCTCCTAGCTAGGGTTTCGGGATGAAACCCGGCCTAGGTAATCTATGTAATTGAGGATTGATTTTGATAAACGGATTGTGATTAAATTGATTATATGCGATTGCATGTTAATTCATTATAATAGGAGTAGCTAACCTAGAATCTTGAATTTGATTGCATGATATCCTTGATTTGAACAAGAGATTGTGAATTGAGTATTTCATTATTGAATGTGGTTTGATTATGTATCGAGTAATGTTAAGTGCATGAGAAATCCAAGCTTAGTATTGCCCGTTGTCTTCCTATCACATGATATTGATCAGACATATAGTCTTTGCATATCCCGTTTGTCTCTGTGATTCCTTGTTGCGTAGTTACCGATGGTTTGGTGAATTCCCGTTCTCCCTAGTGTCTTAGTTTATTGATTTATTCCATCTTATTAGTAGTATTTTAGAACACCATTTTCCATTGATTTCGAACTAGCTTAGGTTTAAGATTGATTTGCAATTACTCTCGTTCCTCGTGGACCGAACCTTTATTTGCCATTGTACTTGGTTATAGGGTGTTCGTATAAGTATTGTTTGATTGAGAGTTAGATTGTAGCGACCGATTTAACCCTTGTCAAAATGGCGTCGTTGCCGGGGAACGGTGTTTGTTAATTGCTTTTTGATTTCTTGAGTCTATTTCATCATAAAAAAAGCACAAAAAGATTTTTCCCTTTTGGCTACACTTGTAGCCCTGCTATTTAATTCGTTTGGTTAGTGTGTATGCGCAGGTCTAAACAGAGAGAATTAATACCCTTCGGTCCAGAAATCGAAAGAACTTTGAAGAGCAATCGTAAATCTCGATTGACGTCATCAAACTCTCAAGGGAAGGAACACAACACACAACAGGTTCCAATGGCAGACATACCGCGCCAACCCAATCGGCCAGCACCACGACCCCTTAAGGAGTTGGGAACTCCTGGGGCGTATAGAGCTTCAAGTGGGATTGCTCCGCCCACTACTGAGGCCAATGATTTCGAGATCCGGCCGGCTATGATCACCCTCATCGAGAGAAGGCAGTTTAGTGGTGCCAAGCATGAGAGCCCTTTGGCTCATTTGAACGAATTTGAGAAGTACTGCAATACCATCAAGGTTAATGGGGTGAATCAAGAGTTCGTGAGATTGAAGCTTTTCCCCTTTTCACTTATTGGGAGAGCTCTCGAATGGTTAGAGAAGGAGGTGAAGCCGAACTCTCTACACACTTGGGATGATGTCACGACAGCATTCTTGGGAAGATTTTATTCCCAAAAGAAGACGGCCGATGCTAGAGCTTTGATCCAGGGATTTCGGCAAAGGAGTGGGGAGTCAATCTACGAAGCCTGGGAAAGGTACAAGGAGTATCAAAGAGAGTGCCCACACCACGGAATCCCAACATATCAAGTTTTACAGATTTTCTATGGAGGATTGAGTCCTCAAGGGAAGACCAGTTTGGATGCGGGAGCAGGTGGCCCCATTATGAACAAAACCGAAGAAGAAGTCATTGATATCATAGAAGATGTGGTACGACACCACATGGATTAGCAAGCGCGGGAGAGCAACGGATGTTGGACCTTCATGAATTGGAGGAGCTTCGGATGGACGCATATGACAGTGCGAACCTATACAAGTCCCGATCTAAGGAGTTCCATGACCGGAAAATAGAGCGGAAGGTGTTCAATGTTGGTGACAAAGTCCTCTTATATAACTCTAGGATGAAGCTTTTCCCCGGTAAGTTGATGTCAAGATGGAGGGGTCCATTCACTGTCAAAGATGTTTTCCCTTCCGTTGCGGTTGAGCTTTATGATTCTAGTGGGTTGCAATCCTTCATGGTTAATGGGCAAAGGTTGAAGACATACTATGAGGGAGCCCATGTTGGTGTGATAGATGTGTTCGAATGCGGTCACAAGAGTTGAATGTGACCACGTCAAGCTATCGACGTTAAACTTAGCGCTTCCGGGAGGCAACCCGATTTTTCTTGCTTTTACTAGAGTAGTTTCTTTTGTTTTGTAGTTGGCTTAGCTCCTAATTTGTGTGAGTTTTGTGTGCTCTTGTGTGTTTTTTTGCAGGTAGGAGATTGGTTAGAAGTCGGAATGAAGAGAGTGATGAGTGCCTTGAAGGAAAAGAAAACCTGCAGACTGCAGCAGACAGCACGGCCGTGCCATCAGACAGCACGGCCGTGCCAGAATCCAGCACGGCCGTGCCAAATTCTGCACGGCCGTGCCAAACCTCAAAAGCCCACTGACATTATAGCACGGCCGTGCCATTTTCAGCACGGCCGTGTCAAGTACTAGCACGGCCGTGCTAATTTTAACACGGCCGTGCCATCTGAAATTCAATTTCGCAAAAAGCCTGCCAAGCCAACACGGCCGTGCCAAATTCGGCACGGCCGTGCCAAACCTCAGCACGGCCGTGCCAGTTATAGCACGGTCGTGCCATCTGAAATTCAATTTCGCAAAAAGCCTGCCAAGCCAACACGGCCGTGCCAAATTCTGCACGGCCGTGCCAAACCTCAGCACGGCCGTGCCAGTTATAGCACGGCCGTGCAGCGCGGGTTCCGGATAGTTTTTCGTGTTTTTTAAACACGATTTCACTCACACTCTCTCATTATTCTCCAACTCTCCTACCCTTTTTCTCTCTAAACTAACCCAAACCCCCAACCTCCTCCCTCAATTCCTCAAATCAAACCCTAATTCCCCATACTCTTCTTTCAAGATCTCGGCACCCTCCTTGCATTGGAGCATTTTTCAAGTGATTGGACGCAAAATTCGGCCCTCTTTGACCTCGCCACAACTCCACTTCGTGGAGTCCTCGGTGAATTCGTTCTTAAACTCATTGATTTCCGCAATTTTTGTCCAATTTCATTCGTTTTATTGAATATTTGTTGTTGAATTATGCTTTATTGTTGCAAGTTTGGGTGAACTAGTAGTGTGAGGGTAGTACATTGCATGCTAGGATAGTTTCTTGCTTGTTAATTGGTATATTGTGCTTAATTTCTTGAATCAAACATGCCTAGAACAAAGACATCGACTAGGAGACCGGGTCGGGACGATGCATCCTCATCCATGGTTCCACCCACGGTGGACACCATGGGTATTGTTTTTAATAACCCGTCCTTTTTGGACAAATTTGTAGGATTATCCCACCGACCGATCCGGCCTACCAAGTTCTACGACCCTTTAGCCGCTAGGGCTCTAGGGATCGAAAGCGACATGGTTCAACTATTTTCATTTACCAATTTTGATTCTTTCCTTACCATGCATGCTCTCACTTACAAGAGGCTTACCCTATAATTTTTGTCTTCTTTGTACGTACATCGGGATGAGAATAACTCACCCCGGTACTTGTCCTTTCAACTAATGAACTCGGGCACCATTCAAATGTCGGTGGCCCAAGTTAATGCCGCCTTTGGGTGGACATCCGACCTGAAATATGGTCCTAAGGATGGCCACTCAAAACACTACAACTCCGGGTTGTTTTGGCGGCAAATCACGGGGAAAATGGATAGAGATCCCCGTAGGGATAAGGCGACTGCCATCGTCAATCCCGCCTTTCGGTTGTCCCACAGGACCTTCTCCTCTACTATCTTTGCTAGAGGAGATAGTTCGGGTGTAGTCTCCATTAGGGAGTTACAGTTTATTTGGCACCTCACCCGTGGGGACGGGCGTCTAGACATGGGAGCGTGGTTACTAGACCACCTCGACGGTGTAGCCCGGGGTAGGGGTGATATTACTATCGGTGGCATGATCACCATACTTGCGCAATATAATGGGATTGATTTTTCTGAATTGCAGGCTATCCCAGGCACTACGAGGCTTGATATGCGCACCTTGAGAGCCATGCAGTGGCTTGAAGGGACATCCCAGCCGGATTGCTATTTGTGGCTCGTAGCAGGCAAGCCATACGCCTACTTGCCCGATCCGGAGAGGACGGTGGTTTACAACAAAGACAACTGGATCTTCGACCTCGACTTCGCCTGGCACGAGCCTTTGTAGAGAGTTATTGGAGAACGTTCTTAGTATTAGAGATTCATTAGTTTTCTTAGAGAATTTCCTAGAGATTTTAGTTTTCTTGGATTGATTTGAAGCACGATTTGCGAAGATTCTTTGTATTATTCATTGACGACGGATATCAAAGTTCTGAACTTTTCCATTGATTCGCATCAATACAATTGGTATTATTCATTCTTGTTTATTAATCAAGCTTTATTATTCCTTAATCAGAATTCATGTTTATATCTATTATGCTTTTGGAATTCATTATTGCTTTGATTATGAATATGTGTGAGTAGTCTCCTAGCTAGGGTTTCGGGATGAAACCCGGCCTAGGTAATCTATGTAATTGAGGATTGATTTTGATAAACGGATTGTGATTAAATTGATTATATGCGATTGCATGTTAATTCATTATAATAGGAGTAGCTAACCTAGAATCTTGAATTTGATTGCATGATATCCTTGATTTGAACAAGAGATTGTGAATTGAGTATTTCATTATTGAATGTGGTTTGATTATGTATCGAGTAATGTTAAGTGCATGAGAAATCCAAGCTTAGTATTGCCCGTTGTCTTCCTATCACATGATATTGATCAGACATATAGTCTTTGCATATCCCTTTTGTCTCTGTGATTCCTTGTTGCGTAGTTACCGATGGTTTGGTGAATTCCCGTTCTCCCTAGTGTCTTAGTTTATTGATTTATTCCATCTTATTAGTAGTATTTTAGAACACCATTTTCCATTGATTTCGAACTAGCTTAGGTTTAAGATTGATTTGCAATTACTCTCGTTCCTCGTGGACCGAACCTTTATTTGCCATTGTACTTGGTTATAGGGTGTTCGTATAAGTATTATTTGATTGAGAGTTAGATTGTAGCGACCGATTTAACCCTTGTCAGTACCCTCCATCAAGGGTCCGATAGATCTCTACTGTTACAACAATGGAGCTATCGCTCAGGCTAAAGAGCCAAGAGAGCACCAGAAGGTCAAACATGTCCAAAGGCGATTTCACATGATAAGGGAATGGAAATCCGAAGGTGAAATCAGAATTTGTAAGATCGGCACGGATGAAAATGTGGTCGATCCTTTGAATAAACCTTTGCCTCAAGTGAAACACAACAAGCACGTTGAGGCAATGGGAATCAAGCACATTGGAGATTGGCTTTGAAATTCCCTGTACATGTGTTTTAATTAAACTAGTTGATTTAATGTAAGACACTATATTGAAACCATTCATTTATGGAGTAGTTAATTTTGTGCAAAATTATCATTCACTTCATTGCTATTTAATTGTGGTTTAGAATTAAATAATGAGTCCATTCGATTTATGGAAATATTTAAAACAGGATATCAAGACCATGTCTTGGATAAAGAAACACCTGTTAAGTGAACAATGATTTACAACACCGTTTCTTGTGCTGCAAGGACATGATGGTCATAAATCATTTGCACAAGTGCAAGTTTGGAACTGCACTGGATCGACCTATGAGAGTACTTTAAGAGATTCAAAATTGTCATAAGTACATTTCTCATTATAGCTATCGGAACTCGTTTGCTCGACCATGAGTATTGTGAAGTTTTCTTGTTTAAGAACTAGTCTCTTTGATGTTGCCTAACGTCTGCCGTAACTGGGGATCATAACGGGAACACTCAGGAGATTAGGTCCTCTTAGTAAGAGAAACTTACAATGCAAGACTGGGAATGTCCCCCTATTAACAATAGGGAATGTGTCTTTTTTGTTTACAAGGTCGCTCGATGAGCGAGACTGTGAAAATGCATGGCCGTGCTCAGATGGATTTTAGAAATCATCTGCTTATTGACAGTCGAACTCGGAGATCGAGAAACACTTCTGAACGTAATAAGGATGACGATGAATCTTACCTTATAGTTCACGAAGAGACATTAAGCGACATAGGAAATGGGCTATACACTATATGCACACTTGTCCGGAAGGACAAGTGGGAGATTGAAAGGAATGGTGTCCTTCTAACAAGTGTATTATACTGATAGAGGGTTCAGAATTATTACAGAGCTAATTCTTCAATAAGGTCAAGGGATCGGAATGCCTAGGTGGACGCCGCTTCCGATCAGTAATATTAAGGTATAATTAATATTATAGCTTAATCTTAACTGAACCCTTCGGGTCAAACCCAATCCAACAACCGATCTGAGACGACGAATTAATCCAAAGGATTTAATGAGTCGATAGAGTTTTACGAATACAGACGTCGGATATCGAGCCTAGGGCGTCGAGACCGAGCGTCCCAAAATTACAAGCAAAAAGTATGGGCGTAGCCCTAGCTAGGCTAGGCTAGCTCATCGCAAGCCTAGGCGCACCATGGTGTGCTAGGCGAGGCATGAGTGCCTAGGCGCCATTACAGCCCTAGCATCATGCACTAGGCGCACCATCGCTGGCACTAGGTGTAGGCGTGCGTGCGTGCCTAGCATGGCAGCACTATCACTAGCACCAAGTACTAGCATGGGTGCTTGCCTTACATCACAACACGCTGGGCGTGTGCGAGTGCCCAGGCACCATCGCAGGCCTAGCACCACGCATAGCACCATCGCAATACCAAGGGCTTGCGTGCGTGCGTGTGCTTGTGCCTAGGCCTATCGAACCATCGCAACACGCAGCCGAGGCACCATCGCAGGCCTGGTACCACACACAACACCATTGCAATGCCAGGGGGTTGCGTGTGTGTACGTGTGTGCCTCGCATCCTCACAGCAGCAGCCTCGCACAGCAGCATGCCGGGCAATGCCCTGTGCGTGTGCGTGTACGAGTGCCAGTGCGTGCTGGCTAGCAAGCAGCAGCAGCGATGATGCGTGGGGCTGGTGCATGTGTGCGTGCGATGGGGATGCTGGGCAGCAAGGGAGTGCTGGCTGGCTGGCACGCTAGCTAGCTGCCAGCCTAGCAGCCCATGTGCCGGTTTTGTGTTTGCTTGTGGGGACAAATCAAGGGGCCTTGGGGGGCAAGGCAAATAGTCCCCCCCCACCTAGCCTTGGCCATCACTCATTAGCATGTGACTGTGCCACTTGTCGCAATGTGATTAACTTAATTATTTATTTAATTTGGAATTAAATAAATTATTGATTTTACCAACTCTCCCACATTGGTGGGAGATTGGAAATCAAGGATGCATCTCCCTATAAATACCAAAGGCTTGGGTAGTTGGGAAGACAAACACTTGAGTGGAAAAGTAAAGGCAACTCCATTACTAAGTAAACCTTGAAATTCGTAAAACTCCAAGTTTATATTTGTCCGGGCCTCGACTAACCTTCGAGGCTTAGTACGTTTGGGTCGGGTTCGAGGGTATGATCCCGTCGGAGGCCTCGTATTTTCGGGGTTCAAGTAAGAGCTCATCGTTAAGCGAAGCACGCGTCAAAGGTATAATCTTTTATCCTTTCCTGTGTTTAATTATGTTTTGCTTATTAATTGCATTTATTATGGGGGAGGGTCTTGGCAGGTTTCTTTCCGCGTAGTGTGGGTCACTACAAAACCCAACATCCCCTTTGAGAGAAAGCAAAAGCCAACTTACGTTGGTCAACAAGGGGATCACCGGCCACGTGCTTTGGGCCTCAAGGCTAGGCTAGCTGACGGCCTTGCCCTCGGCTGGGCCTGCTAGCATTCCGCAAGCCCACGCGAGTTAGCGGGCTACTGCTAGGCCTCCTCACGTGCTTGTGGGCTGCTGCTAGCGCTACTAGCATCGGTTTTCTCGCTTGCTTGCGGGTTGATGCTAGCACTGCTAGCTCGCCCAGCAAGGCTACGTGCGCATGGCCCCTCGCTGCTAGCTTGCTATCTCGGCTAGCATGCCCTGCCAGTGCACATGCGTGGCTGCTGGGCTTTCTGTCGAGGCTAGTCCATGGCTAGCAACCATGCTAGCTAGTGCGGCCTAGTCCTTGGTTGGTTCGGCCAATCATAGGCTAGGTTCGATAACTTGTCATTTGACTTATTTTCTCGTCGTGTCGATTCCGTGAAACGACTCGACGTTCGACGCTCTAAGCTCAAAATTCGACGTCTTAGTTCGTAACATCTCTATCGACTTATTTAATCCTTCATATTAATTTGTCGCATTGGTTCGGTTATGCGATTGAGTGTGACTCGAAGGGTTCAGTCAAGAGCAAGCTGTAATATTAATTATACATTAATATTACTGATCAAAAGCGGCCTCCGGCTAGGCATTCCGATCACTTGGCCTCACTGAATAATTAGCTTTCCAAACTAATTCCAAACCCTCCATCGGAATAATAACTTGTTCGATGGACACCATTCCTTTCAATGTCCCACTTGTTCTTCCGGACAAGTGTGCTGCTTGTGTATAGCATGTTTCCTATGTCACTTAATGTCTCTTCATGAACTATAAGGTAAGATTCTTCGTCATCCTTATTGCGGCCAGAAGTGTTTCTCGATTTTCGAGTTCGACTGTCAATAAGCAGATGATTTCTAAAATTCATCTAAGCACGACCATACATTTTCAATCTCGCTCTTCGAGAGGCCTAGTAAACAACAAAGACATATTCCCTATTTGTCAATAAGAGGACATTCCCAGTCTTGCATTGTTAACTTCCCTTAATAAGAGGCCCTAGCTGCCCGAGTGTTGCCTTTATAATCCTCTTGTATGGCAGACATTGTCTTGATACCCTATGTTGAATATCGTCAAATCGAATGGACTGATAATTTAATTCTAAACCACAATTAAATAGTTTGTGGAATTATTAGTAAAATTTCATTGAACTATGAAACTTTTTCAACGTTTCATCTTATGATAAATGGTTTTCCCCAAATGTTTTATCAGTAATACTCTTTACAAAACATTTATAAAAATCATACCCATATCTAATATGCTTGATTTCTATTATGCAATTGTTAATGTTGTGGTTCACTTATTGCATAGGTTTAGTTATCATTACTTTGTAAATCTTATCATCTTCATTATCGAACACTTTCATAATAAGATGATAAAATTTTAATATGTTATGGATTACATGTGATCTAGGATTTATTGCCCAAGTGATGGCTCCCACTTATTTTCATGATTTGAGATCTTCAACTTGACAACCTACAATCATAAAAGTTCAACAATGAACTATCCATTTAATAGCTTCCTTATTATTGCTTATAAGGCAGCAATGTTCTCAACATATATTTCAATAGATTTTCTAATGATGCTTTGCTTGGATTTTACTCCAACCAGTTCACAATGATTTGGGATCATTTGTGATTATGGAATTTTACCTTAAATTTCCGCACAATATGCATGGACATAAGTCCATGTTGCCATTCTCAAGCCACAACGTGTCTTAACATCGTGCTTATAAATGGCTTCCTCATCAAGGATTTAAATCTTGCTGAGGTTGTGCTTGCAACATCAATACTTAAATTATATTTGTTTCCATGCATTAAGAACTCATCCTTTTACTTAACCAAGTACTTTGGATGTTCTTGATCATAATCTAAAGATCCATTACTTAGATTCAAGTTGATTGGTATTTTATACTTGTCATGCTCTAAGCATGCAGGTCATGTGACGATTCCATATCGTAGCATACATGATGGATTCAATTGCAGAAGTATTCCCAATTTCATCCCATTCATGTAACTTTTAGCTCATCCAATTCCACTGAGTCTTGTGAAACTGTTTGTTATATGGTACAATTAAAAGTCTCTACTAGAGTGTTTCTTGTTTGACTTAGTATTTGCCTAGCTTGTACTTAGTTCAAACATTTGCTTAGTTTTATACATATGGGTCAAAAGCCTTTTCAAGTCCTTCATGTTTAACATAGTAAATTCCTTTACCCGTTCAAACATTTCATTAATTCTATTCAATAGATCTTAATTCCCACTATGTACTAAGTATCGCCTTTAGCTTGGTTCAATATTGAAAAATACTTTCAAATCTAAACATTTAGCATTTGATAGTTATTTTACAATGGAGTTCGTAAACTTCTTATTGAACCTTACAAAATTGACTTTAGCTCTCACTAAACTTCTTTATTCAAAGAATTTCCATGTTTCTCAACAACAACCCTATATTAACTTTATGAGAAAATCCATTCCAATTCCTACATGCTTCAATCAATCCACCAATGGATTTCTTGAGCTTGTTTTCAAATCTAGCATTATTTAGATTTACAAAACCCTTAGACTATATCCATAGTCTCTTCCAAAATCCCATTTTTAGGAAGGTGGTTTCGACATTTATTTTTCCATATTTCATATGCACAATTTTGCTAGAATAATCATGAAAAGGCTTAAGCGTTCAGATTAGTGAATAGGTTTTACTAAATTAAAAGCGGGAATTTAATTGTAACCTTTTCAATCAATCTAGCTATGTATGCATATACATTTCCATATTTGTTAGTTTTCTCCTTGAAAACTTATTTGCAATTGATGAGTCTTTACCCTTCATGCAAATTAATCAAGTTTCAAACATGATTTTCAACATGGAGTCTATTTCGGATTTTTATGCCCTCTAACCATTATTAGGAATTTGGATTTGTCGTAGCTAATTTACAAGACATTATTCCCTTACCATCCAATATTAAATAGTATGCTTGTAAGCCTAAAGTTTATTTCTAACTTAATAAAAACTTTACAGGATCCAATCCAAGGCTTTTGGTGAATTCTATGCCTATACAGGGTATTTGCATCAAACACTGAGTCTCAAGGTGCTTCTAAAGCCCTTTGATTATATTGATCTTACTCCAACATTTGTAAAGTTATGGAAGTAATGAATTCTCTTAAGGCACTTTGTAAAAGTCCTTTGAGTGTTCTTGACCAATCATTCTCATGAAGCCCTTCTAAAGTCTTCCGAGATTCTTAGTTCTATTTTTTTGCTAATCTCGATGGTCATCAAGTTCATTTTCCTCCCTCTTGTCGTTTTGGAAATGTGTTACTTTTCAGACAGACACCACTTCGAGCAACAAATACTATGTTCTCAATTAGGTTGTGGAAGTAATGCCCGTAGTCTAACTTGAATGCTTACAAAAAGGTGTGTATATTGTCTTTGGGTAAAAGTTCATTTGGAAGCAAACACTTAGCTCCCACTTGAGCTACCTTATCCCTTATTGTGCCACTTAGCTCCCACTGAGCCAATGAGCTCCCACTGAGGCTAAGAGCCCTAGACATATACTTGAAAAGATGCTAGAAACTATTTCTATCCATAACTATAATATAGTGTCTTTTCTTAGCTTCGACAATTTTAGTTAGTGTAACACTAGTCATTTGTGCATATCTCTAAGAACGATATAGGAAGGGATGTGATTCATCATCATCCGAGTCATTTCCAAATTTCTTCGAGGTCTACGTCAAGATATACCATATTCTTTGTGGAGCTGATTATGAAATTCCAATTTCATAACCTTGAGGTGATCACTTTTAGCTCAAGAAAACATCGCTCAATCTAGAAGTTTTGATATCTTGCCAAGTCGATTCCATACTTCACTGAAATTTTGAGCTATTCAAGATCCAGTTTGTTCACATTAGATGACAATAGCCATATTCTTTCAAATTCTTGTGAAAACATTGAAGTAATGAAAATTCTCTTTAGCTTTCGGAGTCAATTGTCTATACTAAGCACAATAGCTCCTTTCTTTGTCGGTTTCAACAAGTAAGACTTCCTTGCCTTAAAACGATTCTGAATCAATCAACTTTCAAGCCTATCTAATAGAGCCTTGAGTATGTTCTTGTTGATGTAACATTACTAAAAGTAGACGAAACACAAATCATGTCCATGACTTGAACCTTATGAGTTTATGTTATGGAAATGTTTGTTTATAATCAAGCATTCTTGACTCATGGCTTAAAAAACCATGCCATACAAATAAAACCAACAACTATTGTTCTTTTACTTTGAATGTGAGTCTTTCCGTGTGTAAACAGAATGATTGTTGATTATGGAACACAATAACCATATTTGTTCCAGCCTTAGCTTGAAAAGGTCTTTAAACAAAGCAGATGACCTTACAGCTGAGGTAGCACCTACTTGCTTCGTTCCAAGCTCGTAAGTCAATAACTTAGCTTAACTTCATTTGTTTTGAGGTCACTTGGAAAGTGAAACTCTCAAGTAGTATCTAATACTTGTGAAGATAAGTTGTTAAGTTTAACTACGATAACATGAACTCTTAGGTAGAATTGGAATCTCAAATTCCTTTTCTTTGTTCCTTGTTTCCTATATGTTTTATCATACATCATCTCATAGCTTTAAGAACCTTTTCTTTAAGTGTTTTGACTTTTATACTTTGCTAGGCATAATTAAGCATTAATGCGCTGTAAAACAAAGTTCCATCTTTTCCTTTAATTCGTACTTGAATTACTACATCAATGAGTCCTACTCTTTAGTGTATGAAGCGAAAAGATATGTTGGTTGTCATTCTTTGACAAATTGAGTTTTTAACTCAATACTACATGCTTAACTACCTAGTATTTTGAATACATGTTATCCAACCGTCCTTTCGGACTTAGTCATAAAAGTCATTCATGAGAAGTAGTATTTTAGAAATGCCTCTTCTTTCCTTGAGAACCATTCTCAAAAGATTTCCTTTGACCAATCTTTGGAAACATTATAATTTGATTTAGAATTCTACAAATATAAGTGCAAAGTATAACCATTTATCAAGATAACATAATAAGCATTGAAATACATGCAAACTAGCAATTTCAATTATCTTATTAACGTTCTATTCACACATTTATAAATTTGTCCCAATTAGGCGAGAATAAAACGGTTCCAAGATCCCAAAAATCAATAAGTGATTAAGCATTCTTTGGCTTGTCTTAACACTTAATATTTTAAGTTAAGCAATCTAATTGCTAATAGCTCCAAGCTATTCTTGGTTCGATAAATCGTCGTATCCGACGCTTCCTTGACAATTATCTCCTTTGCCACGACATCTAAGGACTCCTTACTGATATCAATGAGTTTAACCAAAACTAACGTGTATATGATGCCTTGCTTTAGCAAACCCATCAACATACCTTACTTCTCTAGGAAAGTAGTAATGCCTTACTTTGGCATACCCCATTACTATTCTCATTAGTTCCGTAAGTGTCATCTTGGAATGGTAATTTTTGACTCAATATTCTTTGGGACTTAGGGTTTCTATGTTGGTTGATTTAAGTGAACTAAATTAATCATTCAACATTAGAAATCCTAAACATGCATCTAATATCGCAATTATATATAAGCAAAATATATATATAAGACATAAAAAAAGATGCATTTGGCAACTAGCATGACCCCTTGAAACTTGAATCTTCAAATCTTCAAGGGCCTTCATTGCATCTTCTTGGCTTCGTCTTCTTAGAAACGCCGTCTTCGAGACATCACCACCAACTATGCAACTACTAGAAAAGCTGGGACTAATCTATATAATTTAAGTACAAAAATACTTAACGGCACGCAGTCCATATGTAGATTTACAAAACGGAACGCAATCCGTATTTACTATCCTAGTCGCGCCCTGCCATTTTGTAAAAACCTGCATTAGAATATCTATTCCATTCATCTATTCACTTCTAAACTGAATGTCCCATGAATTTTTACAAAATAAATCAAGCAATAATACAAAACAAGCGCAAACTAGTAACTAACTTAGGCAGTTAATCCGATTAACGCGCCTAATTAAAACTACTCAAAGTAATTATCCGATTATGTGAATTAACGCAATAGTAATAGCTCAAAACAATTAATGAAGCTCCCACTAAATTCCACATCCAAATTAATTAAAATTAATCCAATTAAAATTAATTAAGCCGGTTAACCCAAAATTTTGCCAAATAATTTTGCAAGTGCCGGGAAAAACCGAGGCCTAGCCTCGTTTTAATTAAAACAAAACCGCAAAACCGCAAAAATAATAACCCCTCAATGGCCAAGTGCCTAGCACTTAAGCCATGAGGCTAGGCTTGCTAGGCACCCAACATAGCTACTATGCGCGGGTGCTGGCCACACAGCCACAGCAGCGCGCAAGCGCCTTGCACACTGCCAGCACTAGAAGCGTCGCAGCATGCCCAGCATGCTTGCGTGCCGCTGGTGCTAGAAACATGCTGGCGCACATGCATATGCTGGCCGCATACGCTGCTAGGCAGCCTTACCTAGCAGTCGCGCCCCCACGCATCACGCGCACACACTCCCTCGCACACACTCGCACATGCCTTTGCTCAGCAGCAACATGTGGGCTGCCGCAAACAGCCCTGCTAGCCGTGCCTAGGTGCTCGAAGCATCGGCTTCGATTATGTGCTTGTTGTGCTTTCGGATTTTATTTCGAATTTTTTGTGTGACATAAAAAATTAATTCTAAATTGATTTTAGAACTAATATTGAGTAATATTGAAATAAAACAAGTCTAACTTAATTAAATTCAATTTTATTTCACAAACCAAAATTAATTCAAGAACCATTCTTTAAATTATTTTTGGCTCAACTTGATGCTACAAAAAACGAGGGCTATTCTCACAATTAATTTAACCAACATTAATTAACAATGAGATTTGACAAAATAGTTGAATAACTAACAAATCATCCAATGAAATAATTTATCCAACACTTACTTATGCACAATTGAATATTGTAACCTTCCAATATGAAGAACAATAATATTTAAAGAACAAGTATGAACATTACACCCTACCAAACGGACCCTAAAACCAAAATTAGTTCATTAGGATTTTAGCAAGTTAAGATTCAACCATTTAAACCATTAAAGATTGAATCTTTAACATTTTAAGGGCTTCAAAAATCATATTCACCATAAACTATCACACTCCAAGCAATTAATTTGCAAAAAATGTGAAATTTCAAGTTTATGTGAAAATAAGAGCTCACCAAATTAAGCACCAATATGACTTCATAAACATGCTTAATAAGGGTTAAAATTGCATAAGATTTATGGTATAATCAAACCCATAATCCAACAATTGCATGCCATAATTAATCAAGGTTTAAAGATTTAAAAAATTTCGTTCCAAACCAAAACCCCTTAAAAAAACCACTTTTTGGATGGATTTTAGCTTCTGGAATGTAATTTTAAACACTTTGTGGCTAAAGAATGATTTAGAACATCGATCCCACCCAAAATTCACTATTTTTGAGTCGAAATCGGGGTTTGAAGGCCAAAATTAGCATTAATACGATTTAAATCTAATTAAAAATGAGGTCCTAATCTAATTAGGATGCTAAACCAGAAATTTAAGTCCATTTAAATCACCTTACTTAATTTTTAGTTGTAAAAATTAAATGTAAGAGGCTCTTATACTGTTGTTGGGTTTTGCGGTGTCCGACACCGCGCAGAGAAAAAACTTGAAAACTGGATCGCATGCATAATATTACAACATAAACCAAAGCATGCAAATAAAAAAAACACGAACACATAAAGAGAAGAGAGAGAAAGAAACTCACCCTAGACGTGTGCTCGCTCACTTAATGAGCTCGGACTTGAAAGCTTCAAGCTCCGCAAGTGCGAAGCCTCCGACGGCTCACACCCTCGCTCACCGAAACGAAACCGACCCCTACCCTGTAGCTTAGACGGAGCTAGACCAAAATTAATTTAGAGTTTACGAACTAAGGTTTTCTCGCTTTTGGAGATTCCTTAGAGTTCACCAACTCATGTGATTATTCCCAATACCCAAGGTGGGTATTTATAGGAAAATACTCCCTAGATTTTTCATCAACTTTCCATGTAGGAGAGTTGGTGAAATGCCAAAAAGAATAAATTAATTTAATTCCAAATTAAATTAAATGGCATAAGTAATAAGCAAATGAAAAGTGGCAATGCATGGGAGGGGTTAGGTCAGGACCAAAACCCCTCCCCTTGGAGAGCAAGCAAAAGCCAACTCACCTTCGTCAACAAGGGGATGATTGTCCACATGCCTGGGGCCCCAAGGCTAGCCTAGCTGGCGACCTTGCCCTCGGCTGGGCCTGCTAGCATGCCACAAGCCCACGCGAGCTAGCGGCCTGCTGCTAGGCTTGCTCGCGTGCTTGCGGGCTGGTGCTAACGCTGCTAGCATCGGTCTGCTCGCATGCTTGCGGGCTGATGCTAGCGCTGCAAGCTCGCCCAACAAGGCGACGCGCGCATGGCCCCTCGCTGCTAACTTGCTAGCTCGGCTAGCATGCCCGGCCAGCGCACATGCGTAGCTGCTGGGCCTGCTGTTGAGGCTAGTCCATGGCTAGCAACCATGCTAGCTAGTGCGGCCTAGTCCTCGGTTGGCTCGGCCAATCCGAGGCTAGGTCCAATGACTTGTCATTTGAATTATTTTCTCGTCTCGTCGATTCCTTGAAACGACTTGACGTTCGACGCTCGGCTTCGACGCTCTAAGCTCGGAATCCGACGTCTTAGTTCGTAAAATCTCTATTGAATTATTTAATCCTTCGGATTAATTTGTCGCCTTGGTTCGGTTACACGATTGGGTGTGACCTGAAGGGTTCAGTCAAGAGCAAGCTGTAATATTAATTATACATTAATATTGCTAATCGAAAGCGACCTCCAGCTAGGCATTCCGATCACTTGACCTCACTGAATAATTAGTTTTCCTAATTAATTATGAACCCTACATTGGAATAATACACTTGTTCGAAGGACACCATTCCTTTCATGTAGTACGGTTCAAGTTGATAATCCCTAGCAAGTAACACTCCTCCTATGCCCGAAGGACTTATGGAATCGAATTTGTAATCCAATCCAACATCTTTCTTCACCCTTTCAACAAAAGGCCATTTAGATCTAGCCTCTGTGATTACTACCAACATTGGTTCGTAACTCGCATAGATTTTACGAAAATTCTCAACAAACAAGGGTCAATTGATGTCCCTCGCATTCCAAATTACAAGCACTGAACCCTTAGGAAAACTTACTTGACCCTCTAATTCATTTGCATGTCGCAAACAGATTGAAACTCGGAAATACCTGTTGCCAGTTAATATCATTATGTCGGACTCCACTTCCATAGATATAATAGATAGGCGTGTTTGTACTTCCATAACATGGATTGCTAACTTGTTGGCCCCTATAAACAATTCCCTTGGATTATTAGGCACAACAAATGTTGGTAGACACTCTATGTTGACCATGAGCTTCATATCAAAAATTAGCACCAGTTCACGTGGTATTGGTGACAAAACCACGTCACAAACACCGTAACTTTGTTGTGCATATAACCATTCAAATCTGATACTCGAGGGATGTAAGCAGGCTTGACTTCATCATTATCCAATTTCATTACCTAGAATGTCTAGCCCTGACCCTATCCCTGGCCATCTTCATTACAAATCTGCTCATGAAGCCAGTGTAGCGGAACCTAGATAAACTCACCGAAAACGTTGTCTGTGTAAAAGTACCGGATGGAATTGAAGTTCATTTCTGGCTCATTAGTAGCAAATACTTTCTCGAAGTAGGCACAAGGATTTTGTGGGTGGTATTATAACTTTGTTGAGCTTAGTTGCCCAATTTCAATGCTAGAAACGTGGGAGACAATGTTCAAACTGTTCTTGTTATACACTTTTGGTACAAGGATTTTAATTTTTTTTTTCCGTGGTCGAATTGCTTTTGATGAAGCAACTAGAAACCATTGAAAACCATTGTACAATCTACTTAAACATTAATAAGTCCTGGTACAGGTACAAGTCACCAATCCCAAAATTACCAAGTCATCGTTCCTTGACCCCAAAGAAGCAATCCCTTAAATGTCCTCCAATTGTACACGTGGCGGGATAAGAAGATTAAGATGGAACTTCTCAAGTAAAGGGAATCCCATGTGAAGTTTATGAATAAGTTAAACTATCACTCCCTAAGAGTGTTGGTCGATAGAATTAGGTTGATAGCATATCAAATCTTTTGCATAGAGAAATATTTTTCGCTTTAACTCAGTCACACTTAGCATATGGACAAAGACCTTAAGCCATTTAGTTTAACACTGACATGACAACGACCACCCCTCCTTCAGTATTATACTTCTCATATCCACTAGTATTGTGTTATTGCATATTTGTAATAGGTTTGTATAGGGTCCAATCACAAAACTGGCTAACAAAATTGGTTTGTATAGGGTGCAACAACAAAATTGCATAGGAAATTAATAATTGTAAATCAATTTCTATAGGGTACAACAGCATTGCACAGGAAATTAATTATTTTTAATCGGTTTGTATAGGGTACAATAAAAATATCACTATTGGCTAACAAAATTGAAGGTACAGTAATAGTATTGAAGATAAGGAACTCGTAAACCCTATACCCTAAACCCTAAACCCTAAGCCTTGAACCCTAAACCCTAAGCCCTAAGCCCTAAACCTTAAAACCTAAACCCTAACACCCTAACCATAAACCCTAAACCCTAACCCTAAACCATAAATTCTAAACCCTAACCCTAAACCCTAAAACCATAAACCCTAAAACCCTATACCATAAACCCGAAACCCTAAACCCTAAACCCTAAACCCTAAAGCGTAAAACCCTAAACCTATTAAACCCCTAACCCAAAAGCCTAAAACCCTAAACCCTACACCCATTAAACCCTAAACCCCTGAACCGTAAACCCCAGAATCGTAAACACTTAACCCTCAACCGTAAACCCCTCAACCCTAAACCCCTCAAACCCTCAACCCTAAACTCTCAACCCTGTACTTATATATATGGTAATACCGATAAGCGAACATACACCCTTACTCATATAAGTTTAAGAGTTTTTTATTGTTCTTATTAATACGCAGACATTAGTTTTCTTGCTTGGTTAATCAATTGTTACTATGTATGTTTGTTTTAGTATCATGTATGTATATAATCATGTATCCTATATTGTATATGAAAACTAAATTTGTTAATCTAATCACTAGTAATAAAATCAATAGTAATTTTAGTTGTGTATTAGTTATTAATAAGCTTCACAATTTCAATTTCCGCCTAGTCTAGTCTAGTATTTTCTCAAAATTAAACCTTAATAACTTATCTAAAATAGAAGATACATCGTAAGAAAATTCACCATTGTTTTTAGAGTGGTTATTTGAAACATGACTACCATAATATTTTTAATGATAAGCAATATGATCGGCTTATTTTTTCACATTATAATTCGGAGACAATTAGGAGTGTTTTCTATTCATCCGATTTTCACTTCTCTGAACTTATCTAAACTTATTAGAACATAATTATCGATCTGAACTTATTAAAACTTATTTTAGTTGTAATATGAACTTAGCAGAACTTATTTTTCCAGACTGAACTTATTATAAATTATTTTTCATTATCTGATTGTATCTGAACAACTTATTAGACCTGAAATAAGTGTAAATAAGGTAAACAGAATAGGCCCTTAGTCTACTAACATCTTCAATACAAGTATAATTTTTGAAAATTTTAATCCAACGTAAAACAAATATTTTTTGAGGAAGTATAAAATAAGATTAAAAATTACATTAAAGAAACTAAAAATAGTCTAGTACACTATAATTACATAAAATAGTCTAGTAATAAAATAAATATCAATTTTAGTTGTATTATTAGTTATTATTAAGTTTCACAATTTCAATTTTCCCCTAACTACTACTATGAGACGTTACCCTATGGGTGTAGGACTAATACCAACTTCATATTTCTCTTTATGAAATTACCATCTTCACAATTGACAGTCTTATTTGTATTATTGCTTGTTCGAATGGTAACTTTTTAATGTTCTTAAAATTTGAAAAACAATGAATTGGATATTCGTTTTTTTTTTTTTTTTTTTTGGTTGAATTATGATGATACAGGACAATAGAAAGTTGTTTGTTCTCCCATTTATGGTATGAACGTATATTTTGATGCTAGAATTTTAAATTTGTTGCTATAATTACTTGCATTACGGGTCTAAGTTATTGTTTTAGGGGGCTATCTTTTTAAAAAAAGGGCCTAAGTGTTTTTGCTAACGGTTAACTTGTAGTTAACTTTAAATCGAATCTTAATTTTTAAACTCAACAATTACATTTTTTGGTTTTTAATAACTTTGCAGCTGATAAAATTGCTTAACCAGACATAAGTGAAAACTATGCAAGGTTATTATCTTTCGTTATTGCTATTAATTTCATACCTCAACAACTAACTATTCTGACTAGTCAAATTCACTTTTGACCAACAAGGTCGTGACAGCTGGTTATGAAGTTGGGCCCTTCATGCACCCCTTAACTCTGAACTATGAATACCTTTATAATTTTTTTAAAAAATTGTATCTATCCAACCTTTACGTCCAATTTGTTGAAGCTACGAAGAATTCTTACCTGTTTCAGTTTCATAACAAATCTATCCGTACTAATTTCACATAATTTAGTTCATAATTAATACATTAAAATCAAATCAAGCCTAAAACAACATAATTTTGTTCAACAATAATGCAACAACACCATACTAGCATAATTTTAATGCGATTTTTAATAGTATATTGCGCTTACTTCCCTACTACATAATCTAACGGATTGCGTTATCAAGTACTTGGCATTTTCAATTTTGTCAGACTACCACCCCAGCATACTGGTTTAATGGTTAAGACCCAAGTCATTTAAGGCAAATGCCACGAAGAAATTTTTTTGCTTTATCAGTAGTTGTCTTTGAATTCTTCCGGCCACATCTTGTACCCTGTGACACCTTAAATTCAAGAAGGTAATGACATGTAACAAAAAATTGTGTTTAGGTGCAATTATTAAACAGATATTGTCACTCGTAAACTTACTTGCAACATGACATTACACATTGCTCGCCCTGGAAATGTTGGGTTCTGCACTACTTTCACCACCTCTTTCTTCCATATGACAGCCCACCCACCCCCAAATGACTGAGTTGATGTGGTGAGTAGACTATATCGTCAAGGCATACGCTCCACAACTTGCCTAACATTTTCAAGAAAATGCCTCGTTTCCAAGAGCACTATGACAGATGGATTTATGGATTGTTGGACCAGATCAAAGTTGCGAATGAATGAATCCCTTGTTATCCCCCTCACATTCCAAGTCACTATGCGGCTTTTGTGGTGGATAGGGTTTATATTTGGTACCCAAGGAAGAGTTAGGACAGGATCAAAAGCAAATATGTGGTACGGTGCTCTTTAAGTGGAATCAGGTGGACGTACGATTGTGAGGATGAGGACACTTGTATATTCTGGAGGCTGGACAACTTGGAAGGCATCTGTAAAATTACCCATGCATAAAAACAAAGTGTCATAGTCAAGCTTGAACAAACGATTTGTGAAATCCAAAATAGGTTTAGGATCAATAAGGTGCTTCAAGTAATACGGCAGGGTATGATGTGTTTCAAGGAACCATTTGATAATCCTCTTGATCAACTCCGGAAAACCATAGCAATCATTAAAGCTAGGCAAGTGTACGAGTCGGAGTTGATCTTGCAAGTCAATGGATCTCATTTTCAATGTTGAGAACTCACTAGTAATCTGATTAGGGTTGAGTATGAAATGGGTGATAGTTTTTTTGGAAACATAGGACGAGTTGTCTATGAAATCACGGCATAAGAAAATGAGACTGTTTATGTCCACTACAGGTGTCGAGGTGGTTCAAAAAACAATAGTGCATGGTTCCCGGGGGGGTTTAGCAGCCTTGGGCATGGTGAGTTTGCAAGGTATGTGTTTGGAAGGTGGGAGATGATGGAAAGAACATATGTTTGTGTGGGGCTGAGTTCATAAAACAAATGCATAAGATTGGTATTAGCTTGTTATAAATTAATGTAGTAAATATAAATTAATTAAAGTTAACCATGTTTTGACTTAAAGTCTGGTAAATAACATTTTATAAATTAAAATAATATTTGAACAAAAAATATGTATTTTTTCCTTAGTTATTGCTAGGTAACGAAGGTATTGGAAGTTGTACTACAATAATTTATTCACGAATTTACCCTCTCCGTACAACAACCATGTCCTTTGATAATTTGTCCTACTATATGAGTACTGACCGTTAGGTAGGATGCAAAGAAGTAGGATCCAACATCAGAGTAACAAGGCCAAAATCACAAGAAATCAAGATGAAGACAAGACAATTCGAGAAAAAAGGAGTAAGAAAATCTGCTAGAAAGTTGTTTCGAAAATCTGAAAAGGAAGTTCATCCTTTTCAAAGTGATTAGCTTCATCCTTTTCAAAGTGATTATCTTCAGCTAGAAACATAGGTAGGTGTATGGCACCAACAACACTTCAACACTAGCCTATAACTTTTAAATTACATTATGTATCAACTTATAAGATAAGATTGTAGTACATATATTGAGCTTTTAATAATATCGAACTATAAGTGTCGAAAGATGAGAACGGAAAACTAATGAACGTTTAATAATATTGCTTAATAAAAATAAGAAACATCCATTCGTTTAAATTGGGTTCTTGATAAAAATTACTTATGCTAAACATTAGGAAACCACTACTAACACACTTTACCACTAACTAGCCCACTTAACCACTAACTAGTCCACTAACTAGCCCACTAATAAGACCTTAACGTAATAGAAAACAACAATATTCCTAAAATTAGTTTTTACACGTTCACGGTTTCATGTTTGAGGGTTTTCGACTTAAGGTTCAGTGTTAAGGGGTTTGGGTATAAGGGTTAAGGGTTTAGGCTTTAGGGTATGAGGGTTTACGGTTTACTAGTATATGGTGAAGAGGTTAGGGTATAGGATTACTCTTTTACGGCTAAAGGTTTAGGGTTTTTAGGTATGATGGTGTAGGGTTTAGGGTTCGGGGTTTAAAGGTAGAAGGGTTGTTTAGGGTTTAGGATTTGTATGATAGAGATTTTAGGATTTAGTGTTAATTGCTCAGGGTTTAGAGTTTAGGGTTTAGGGTTTGTATGAAGAAGAGTTTAGGATTTAGGGTTAATTGCTTAGGGTTTAGGGTTTGTATGAAGGAGAGTTTAGGATTTAGGGTTAATTGCTTAGGGTTTAGGCTTTAGGCTTTAAGGATTTTTAGGTACGAGAATTTAGGGTTTACTACTAAATATCACTAGGGAAATATATTACAAGTTATAATCATTTTCACAACCACTTTAACGCACGGTAATTTTTTTTCCATTAAATGTTGTTCGCCTTTTCATAATATTTTCTCGTTACAAGTGTAACCTCCGAACATTTATTTTGAATGTGTCGCATTCCAATTATATAATTATGGGAAAAAATTGCGAATCCTTTTGTTTTTTATAGTGAAATAATTTTATACAACAAATTAATCATTCTTTTGTAGTTAAATTACATAAACACTTGACATGTGTTACTGATTTTCCAACCACAATTAATCAAAACTAATTTTTTTTAATCCCATACTCAAAATAAAACCACGCGCTACTGATAACATGAACCTTATCACCGAATTGGCATGGCTATCATCAAAAGCAGATTAAGTGATGTTCCAAACCTTATATCACAAAGTATGCAAAGTAGGATGGAATATAGGTATGCGTAGGTAAGGAGTATTTACATTCTAATAAAGCCAAAACTATGCAAAGTAGAAGTAAACCCAAGAAGTTAAGGTCAAAACATGAAGGGTTTCTCATATTTATATGTTAGCACAAAAGGAGGCTGTAAAACCGTGAAGCAAGTTGCAGCTAACAGATTTGCCATCATTGAACCAAGATATTGATTTAAATTTTGAAATTTACCTTGACAATATGAGTAATTGTTTGGGTTACTAACTAATAAAACACATTTAGCAAGATTTGCACAGTGATGTAGCATCAAATTGATGTTCATATTAATTACATAAGAGTGTTACAAATCTGGCACGAGTACCACAGTAAAATTGTTACGTAAAGTTGTTTTGTAAATATAAATAATTTTAGTGATTAATCTTGATGTACATATAATTAAAAAAAATTTCAAAGTTAGTTCCCAACCAATTGTGTCTTAAGACAGAAGCAATTTCAGAAATTAATCTTCAATTTTGTTTTTGGAAATTCATCGACATTTCGTAAGTAGATATATGTTTAAGATATTAAAACTTACAATGTATGTCATATATATATCGATTCATACATTTCGAATATAATAAGGTGAATTACTCTGTATTGTATATTGGCTAAGTGTTTAAATAAAAAAGTTCTTATGTACAAGATCTCATTGAATCATTTTAACATCGAACACTAATGTGCTCTATTGTTAAGCGAACTACGTAGACAAGAAAGTATTACAAAAAATTAGGCATGTTAAGAGTGACTCTTTTGTTTAAAAAAATATTAATTTATATGTAATTTTCGTTAGTGTACCCGGTAGTATAAAGGACGCGAAATTCATTAATACTCAAACTTGAAATAATTTCATCTATGATTCCTAAATCATAATAAAAGTTATTTCGAAAAATAAACCAATCAAATAATAAAAGCACATCAAATATTTAAAAATAAAATATAAGTCAAAAACAAAGTCCGGGGTAAACCCTAATGGGACTTATATTATAAATAGAGGCATGTTGTATTAGCTAAATGCGTACAAAGAGAACCAAATAATTATCACTGCACGAAAATGAAGACCTCCCTTAAGCCAACCCATTCTCCAGCAAGTCCTACGCATCCTCATCTAATGGATCATCATCCAATGGATCTCCTGCACTTCCACCACCCAAAAAAAAGGGTGGGAAAAAAGCCAACCGTCTTTTGAGGACAACCTTTAGGAACAATGCTTTTGGTGCACTGCTTGACACTGTACCAGCCGACATGTAGTACAACGTACCAAGATGCACTGTGCTGAAATTGAGTGGCCAGATGTTTGCAGGCCGCATAGCGAACTGTTGTGCCAACAATATCCTTGAAGATGTCATTGTTGAGCTTAATGATGTTCCAAATGAGGCAGACCTACTTGCACCAGTGAAGTGTAGTCAGAATTCAATCCTCAAGTTGGACGATGGCTACAAACTTAAGATTAGGTGATTCAACGTCCACTACCTCGTTGTTTCTAGCAACAACGACGGTGACCTTGGAGTTATGTACGCCATCATTGGGAACCAGACCTTGAAGGAAATATACGAAGATTATGCTAACAAAGTCGACTGTCGTGTCAAGGACATGTTCTTGACCAATTCAAGGACTAGAGTGGTTATCTCTCCACTCGACATTGCATGCTACGTTGGGCTCAAGCATGGAGATATGCTCCACGCAAGTCACAAGGTTTATGAGCTATTTACTGTAAAAAAAATAAAATAAAATAAAATAAAATAAAATAAAAAATAAAAATAAATAAATAAATAAATTATGTCTATTAATGTATGCCATGAATTGTGCTAATATTGGTAAAAATATTGTAGAATTCGGAAGCTAACATGGATGCATGGATTAAGAAGTTCTACATTGCCGATGTGAGCGACAACCCAAGAAAATTGAAGATTGAAGGCTGCCTTGACACAAAGCTGAGCAACATCTACCACATGTGGGGTGATGTTTTCAACTTTGACCCTAAGAAGGTGATGTTGATGAATCAATGTCGTGTTTTGAGCCCAAGTCAAACAATTGCTTCTGCCAAAATTCGAAACAAAGGGGTTGTCTATGCCCTTCCTAATGTCCGCTACCATCGTTGTGTTCGTGACTCTGACAATGAGTAACTTGGAATTCTGTATGGGATATGTGGAATGGAACAGCAGTTGTAGGTAGATTTATGTACGCCCAGATGTCTAAGGCTGTAGTCTAAAATATGATTAGTGTCGTGCACTTGTGTTAAATCAGGTTTCAAGTTATTAGTTCTAAGCTTATGTGTAGTTGTGTCCTATGTCTTTGAATCCTTAGTAGTATTTGTGAGATTCGAGTATGTTATTAGACGTGTTTAAAAACCTATGTAATGTTTGTGGTTGTTCTTTAATAATGTGTGAAAATATATGTGTTGTTTAACTTTTGAGAGTTGAAATGCTTTAAATTTGCAAATGTCTAACTAAAAAGGAAATTTCGATCTAATAACAAGTAATTGAAACGTAATGGCTCAAGCCCTTTTAAACAAGATAATAACCTTATTGTAGGCGTCATTTGAATCGCGCCTACTTTAGCATGTTGTGAATATGCTTGGCACTCATAGGAAGGGGAATCGATTTGGGACAAAGAAAAGTAGGGAGCCGCCAACAAGTTTTTAAGGAAATTGTAAACCGTTCACGGATCATTTAAGGCAACCACGAATAAGAGACAACGATAGGCAACAACGATTGACCCATGAAGGTTACACCCCATTCATAATTCATGAGATTACTAACTCCATATATTTCAGAACCACGAAAGGAGGATCGGGGATGATGGTACGAAGTGAGTCATAGAGTCACATTCGCCCGTATTGGCCTCTACTCGATTCTTTTTGTGAAAAGTGATTCCTGCGATCTCAAAGGCATGCAAACAAAGATTCAATATGCTCCAAACTAATATTAAGCTAAATTGGTTTAATGTTAATGCAATATATAATTCTATAATATCGTGATCACTTCGAGTAAACAACAAAATTAAAAAGGAACCTAAACCGGTCATCCAAATTATCTTATTAGGCGTGATGTTCAATTATGTATCACCTTTAAACATGCAATACGGTGATCAATAAATATAATAGAATCAACATCAACATTGAAAGCAATTTAACCATAATAACGTTAGCCAACTCAAAAAACGATAAACCTAATCATGATACTAGCAACAAGAATAATAAAAAGAGTAATTAAGTGAATTAACTACTCACATTCCGCGTTTCCTTGAATTGCTACATCATGAATAAATTGTTAGTAACTTCAATAAATGATAAATCAAATTGAATTAAATTAAAGGAAAAGTAGAGTTGATTTGGTCCAAACCCTCAGTTAATTCTACCTTTCACGCCTTGGTTTAAGTATAGAACTTCGGGTCAAGTATGGACTCCTTAGAGTGCTTAGGGGAAGTATTATGAGAGAATAGGGTGGCTAGTGTTTAGGCTAAAGAGAGAAGAGAATGATTGTTGGTGCACCGAAACTGGATAAATCAGCCTCGTATTTATAGAGAAATGTGAGGTTTGAAGCACGGAACCCTAGAAGTGAAAAGGCGCCGCAGAGAAACCCTAGAAAAATACTGTGACACGGTGCAATATACCGCGACACGGCGCGAAATACCGTGACGCGGTGTGTCTGCCGTGACACAGTGCACATGTTTTTTCTGAAAACAGTCCAGATTCATTTATTCCTTGCTTAATTATTAAGTATGTGATATATTGTGCGCCGTTTCAACTATTCCGGATTAATTTCAGGCTTAGGGTTTTTATTATTTATTAATCGGGCTTAATTAATAAATAACACGAAATGAATTAAAAGGGTTTGAGCTAGGATATGAGTTGGACTATGCTTTGACTAAACATTAGGACTGATCTGTTGACTGTTTTGTAAGCTATGTTTGACTAAACATGGATTTTAAGGACTCCCGAGATTAAATAGTCGGCCCGCCCAATAATGGCGGTGAAAGGTTATTCATCATCGGGTTTGGTTTTGGGGAGATATTTTTAGGTGTCTACACTTATTCGACCGGTTCAAATCATTAAATCACAATGTGTACTACTTTGTGAGTTTTCGCAATTTTTAAAAAAAAATCCAGAAATAAAAGACATATGACCATAAAATTATGTAACGCTTCTGAAAGTGAAGAACAGAAAATTATGTAACGCTTTTGAAAGTGAAGAACAATGCCAATGGCCCAGCCCATTAATTTCACCTTTCACTGACAAGGTAAATAGTACAGGCCAAGAACCAATTTATGTGAAGAAGGGTGAATAGCATATTCAGCATCAAAGAAACATACCAGGGCCAGCCCAATAACAAATACCAAGACCAACCCAATAAAACATACCAGGGCCAGCCCAATAAAACATACCAGGGCCAGCCCAATATAGCTTACCAAGGCCAGCCCAGTAAAACATAACAGGGCCAGCCCAATAAAACTAACCAGGGCCAACCCACCCTTTCACAAATCAATTAACTATCAGCTCGACATTAGAATGTTACAATTCACATATACCACACTAAGATTAAAGGTCCTAAAAGGTGTTCATCAGTCATAGAAGCAAACAAATTGCACCTAAACTGTTACGGAACCGATAAGAGGGGTGAACAATACCACGACAGTACGAATGTCCTGAAAATAACATACATTACATAAGACTAAGTCTCCACAATACCACGGCAGTATGAATGTCCTGAAAATATCATACATTACATAACACAAAGTCTCGACAACGAAGCACACAGTTCTTCTTAATCACCATGCAACCAGGTTGTCCTTAGAATTCCATTGAAACATCTTCACGGCACGTAGCCAATTTCAAACCATTGTTCTTGCACTGTCTCTTGGTTTTTTTCTTCCTTTGGAAAGAACACAGTACGACATCAACTACTGCTTCACAGAGTACCAAAGTTGACAGAGTACAGCATAAGCTCCAACTTTAGGTTGTAACAGCATTTTATAGACTGGAATAACAATGACAATTTAACAACCTTAGCCGGCACGAGTTTCGGAGCAGCAAGGCTTGGAAGCACATCTCTCATAGGTAAATCCATGTCCATATCTGCATCTGTAGGCTGCACATCCTTCCCCTTCCACAACAGGAATAGGCATAATATTATGAGTTGAAAACAAAATTAAGTGAAATGTAAAAGCTTACATTTCAATGAAGAACAACTGTGTACCTGTTTCTTGTTTGTGGTTTTGTAGCCTGTCTCTGATAAGGGTTTGTTGCGAGATCCTTTAGGCCTCCCTCGAGGCCTTTTGTTGGTATTTGGGTCAAGTAATTGCTGGCTAATTTGAGGTACAGCTTTAGGCTGGCTAACCACTTGGTCAGGTACATCATCATCGGGATCAACCAAGTCCACACCCTCGGGAGTATGTGTGGGAATTCGTTTTCTCTCTGAAGATGGAGTTATAGCGTTACTAGTGGAACCTTTCCCAGATGTGGGATATTGTGTACTAGGGAGGGTCAGAACACCATTTGCTTCAATAAACTTCTTCCGCCGATCACTGACATCAATCCTGAGCTTGGACAAAGTGGACAGAACCATGTCAACTGTATCATCATCAACCATTGAAGCTTCATCACAAATAGGTTTGAACTTAGTCATTATCCTATTGAACCTTTGAACCTCCATTGTGTCGGATGGATCGTGGTAGGCAACCTTGACCCGAGTGTGCTTTCTTACTACATCCTTGCGCCACGGTCCAAAATATACTTCTCCGGTATATCAAACACTAGATTTTGATCTAGGATACGTATGCAATGCTTGCAAAAGATCCCAAACGTTTCAAATTTACAGCAATCGCAGCTCACTTCTTTGGACACTCGGTTGAACCTAACACAATACATGCGCCTTCTATCGGTTATAACCTCTTAACTCCGTCCTTCCAGAACCACCCACACTCGATCCTCAAGGTAATAATGGACATTATTTTCATCAATAACTCTTTCCTCCTGCCCATAGCAATACATCATCCTCGACAATTCCTTTTGAATCTCTTGGAATTTGGCATCAATATAAATTTCTGATAAAGTCTCTCAACCTTAAACCCACTCACCAACCTTCGAACATACTTTGTTGATTTTGCATCTGCGTCAGTTTCATCTTTGACACGTTTAGTCATTGCTCTGGTGTACTTTGGGGAAACTCATAAAGTTTAGTCTTGCGGTTCACAAACCCATCAAAAAAACTGTTAATGCTTTCCACCCTTTGGGTGGTCTTCATACCAGCCCAGAAGTACTCCTTCATGAAGGAGAAACCCACATATGCCGCTCATTGAAAATTCTGTAAGCCACTCATTTTCTTCAAGTTGGTATTGCTTAATGAACGCACAGCACCGGCTCTCAAATTCCTCCACAGTAAAGCTTTCGTATATGAGAGCCTTAAGAGGACTTTTGAATTCATTGTACCTAACAATAATACCACAGACCAAATCATAACATAATAATAGGCTGTACAGCTATATGCAGAACACATTCTGTAACAAACTTAGACAGCAGACATGAGTACATATGACTAATCTGCAGTTGAAAATTTGATTAAACATGAACCAAATGATGAACTGATATAGGCAGAATAGATTTTGAAACTAACTTCGCAACCATATTACTTTACATTATGTCCATTAAGTAAACATAACCCACTCTGTCAATGTGAGATACTGAATATTATGTCCATACAGTACACACTGATGTCAGACATATGAAACCACTCTGTCAATTTCGCAACTGGATATTATGGCCATAAAGTACAGAATAGGGTCAAACATATTAAACAGAACAAAGCTTCTGAGGAAGCAACAGAAAGTACTACATATGACTCATATCCATAAGAACACACGCTACTAATACCTGCATTTGCATAAAGAACACAATGGCAAATAAATCACTTACAACTTACATTTGCCAAGCTTCTCAGGAAACTTCTTCATTATGTGCCATATGCACCACCTATGTCGAGATGAAGGCATAATTTCAGCAAGTGGTTTCCTCATTACAGCTGCTTGGTCGGTAAGCATTCCTAATGGCGGGCAGTTCCTCATACATGCTTGCCATTGTTTAGAGACCCAAGTGTAGGTTTCACAGGTCTCATGCGACACAAGGGCACACTCCAATAGAATTGATTGTCCATGATGATTGATGCCGACAAAGTTTGCAAAAGGGAGCTCGTACTCGTTCATCAAATACGTCGCATCAAAGCGTACAACGTCCCATTGTGCTCGTAAGCAGCCCGGCTCCTTGCATCCACCCAAAGCACATCCTTAAGCCGACCTTGTTCATCCAGACGATGAGCATGGTAAAAGTTTTGGTTGTCAGCTGGCATCTTTTCGAAATACCTCATCATAGCTACAGCGTCCCCACCCTCCATTTTCAATCTCCTCTCCTTGTACACCTCATGTTGCAAATCCTTTACATTAGGCAATTTGTCCTTTGCATGGGATAAGAACCCATGAATTTGAGAAATAGGAACACCCTCCTCGTAATAGTTCAAAAGCCTTTTACGAACCGATGAAGTATAATGCTGCATTCGATACTCTTTCACCAGATTTGCCTTGCTAGGGGTGGGGTTATGGCCAGTATGTGTAAGGTCCACAGATCTTAACACCCACTCATCTTTGCCATTAATACTAGCGTAAGTATTTGCTTCACATTGACACTTTTTGGATTTTCTCTTGCCTTGTTTCAGCTCATCTTGCCCTATCACACCATTAACATTGCCCCTGGTTCCACCAACATCCATGGCCGTCGCCCTCTTCTTTGCCTCCCTTTGTGCCCTCATGTCCGGCGCACCCCAGCATTCACACCTCCACGCAGTGGCCCTACGCTCTTTGATTTTCGTATTATATGCACCTTGAACCCTACTTACACCAAAACCATGCTGTTGTGCATATTGTTTAAAGTAGACCTCAATGTCCTGCCAGCTTTTGAATACCATACCCTCCTTCGGTGGTTCTACTAAATGAGGCACTGCATTGTTTGTGGACACAACAGTTTCCACGGTCTGCACAGTATGGACAGTCTAGATTAGGGAATTATACACTACCTGAGCACCACAAGGAATTACCCCTGGGGAACTTAGAGTCAACTACATTCCCATACCCTCCACAGCATCCATATATTCATAATCAGAACGCCCAGGAAATTAATCCATAGCTATGTCTGGGTCATTCATATCGTCATCCAAGCTAACACAATTTACTTCACTCAAGTTTACCATACAATTATCAGATCCATCATTTTCTTTATTCAAAGACATCTGAACAAAAACAAAGCAAAAACCAGTTCCCAAATGTAACCAAACACACCAAATTACTCCATAAATTACATAAGACTGACAACCTTAACACTAGCACTTCCAAACAACATCAAAATTCAGATACAAAGAAATAGACCAAGTACGATGTAACCAATTTACTTAGTTAAATCAACATTCTAAACAAAACAGTCACTATTCTAATCAGTGTAATCAAAATTACAAATAATCAGCCACATTGAGCAGTGAGCAGCTACTAATTATAATCGAATTTCAATCAGTTTCCCAGAATTAACTAGAAACAAAATAATTTGTCACACCACTAAGCTTGGTTCCCAGGAAAATCAAAATTCTGAACATAACAAATCACATTACGCTAATTATAATCCAATTTTAATCAGTTTCCCAGAATTAACTACAAACACAGTAATTCGTCACAACACTAAGCTTGGTTCCCAGGAAAATCAAAATTCTGAACATAACAAATCACATCAAGCACCGTATGAATCTGGAAACAACTATCTACAAAACTCAAAAATCGAAAACATACCTCATACGAAACAACTATCGGCAACTGCACACCAGAAATTGACAGATTTAGCAACCAGCGCTTGACAGATCTAGCAACCACCGCTAGACAGATCTAGCAAGCTTGAAATGTCATGAACTTTATGAGCTTTTCTGTTTCTCTCTTATGACGAAGATGACAAGATAATATTACAGGGGAGTTTTTAACTTTTACTGGAGGTAAAAGCCTAACTCACCTTGAGTTACCGTGGGTTAAGCACTCACGGATCTAAGAATAACGTTACCAGGCTCCGTTGATGTACTTTATTATGCAAGTTGGCATAATGTCAGAACTTTTGTAGGTAAAACAACTGTTTATTGTCTACGGACTTTAATGCTATTTTATTACGAAATTGCCATGAGATAAACAATCCAAATTTATTACAGATATTTACTTGGATTTTCTCATTATCATATATTTGTAATGTATAATTATTTGTTTGCTATTTTTACCGAGTGATTGGATTTTGTACGAATTGTGTCACAAATGCTTGTTATTTGATGTGATTATGGGTTGCTTAGAATGGCTAGTATTTATGGACCACTAGCTAGAATAATTGGTAGTGTTTTGTCTATATTTGTATAGATTGAACAATAATGTATTTGCTACTTTGCGGCACTCATTAAGTTCCTTGTGTTATCATTGTATAGATTGAACAATACGTATTTGCTACTTTGTGGCACTCCTTAAGTTCCCTGTGTTATCGATGGTGTTCGTTGACACCCTTTTCATGCTATATAGATGTAATGTATATGAGTCCATGTCAATATTGATGGTTATTCAAAATTATAAATATCATTGATCAAAGTTTTGCATTGGGCACACGTTCCGTCGCCGTTCCAGTCATACTGGTATAAACGTGGCAAGGCATAAATACATTAAAAATCTGACAGGAAGAATGCTTCATAAGCTAGCAAGTAAAATTTAAGTAAATTATAATCTCCATGAATGAAATATCAACTCATTGGTACAATGAACAAATTGGCCTCCATCAGTACAAGAGCTCAGGTTTCCTATCATATAATGCCAAACAAAAACTAAAGTGAAAAGCAAACAGAATACATCAAACTAGCAGAAGCAAAGGCAGTCCTTTTGAGGGATTTTATCCAGGGAACCATAACACCCTTTCTTCTACCATCTTGCTACCTGGAGTATGGATGATAACGCCCATTTGCTGCTGCTCCACTGTATCCTCCTCTACTGCTACTGCCACTGCCATATAAAGACGCTCCACTACTGCCTCCATAGCTACCTCCCATTGCAGAATCATAGCCTCCTCCATATCCGCTTCCAGCCGCAGCCCCTCCATAAGCCCCATAGCCCTCACTGGGCCCACCATATCCACCACCACCACCCATGTCATAACCTCTACTATAGCCACCACCACCGTAACGGCCAGAGTATCCATAAGAGAGGTCACCCCTATATGCACCCATTCCACCTGCACCATATCCTCCATAACTGCCAAATTCACTTCCACCATACCCACCATATCCGCCAGCTCGGGCCCCATATGCTGCGCCAGCTCGATAGGAAGCAGGACCATAACCACCCCCTCCATACCCACCACCATATGCATCGTTGCCAAATCCCCCACCATAGGAAGGCCTTGAATCATTATAGCGTTTGGAAAAAGGTGGGGGGCATTTGGCTTCTTTGGCTCTGCCTTCTTTATCTCCACCTGGAAACAAGAAAGATACGGAACTAATTGTCAAAAAAAAATAAATAAAATAACACACACACACTAAGCCTCTGATTCCCCCACACCCAATTTTCACTTATTTTAGGTCTAATACAATTACATAAGTTTAGTTCCAAACTTGTAAGTTTCGAGGATAAGTTTTAATTAATTAAATCCAGGAAAATAAATTACAAAAGATATGTTCAGGGTTAAAAGTTCATACAAGATATGTTTTCAAGTTCGTCAAAATATGTACCAAGCTAATAAATCGTCAGGCTAATAACATCAAATAAGATAACTTTGGAACTAAGTTCAGATTCTTAGGGACAATAAGTTCAAATAAATACAATTCAGAATAGGTCAGATTAGTTCCTTGGTAATAAAATAAAGTTCAGGGCTAGTAAAATTAATAAAGCACAAGGCTAAAAAGGTCGATGCTAACAAAATCTCTTATGTAAATAAAATTAGTACTCCCTGCGTCAAAAGTTCTCCCTACTTTGTTTACGCGCATTTGCCAATGTAAATCTCTAACATTGAAAACCCTCTATATTACGTATTGGTAAAACTACAACATATTAAGTTTAATATTCTTAAAGCATAAACAAGACTCCAAATGAGTATGGCTGTGTTTGGAAGATATCTTATTGGGTAAAATTAGCTTATTTGACCCATTCTTATTGACTACTAAATAAGCTAATTTGGAGTGTTAGGTGGAAAGCTGAATCAAAGAGCTTATTCCATAAAATAATTTCTTTTTCAAATTTTTCATTAGCTTATTCAAAAGTAAAGGTAAAACAAGATACAAATTGATTGACAATTGATTAACCCTACTAATAAGAATGAAAGAGAGGGTTTTTCTAAGTATTTACTTAAGTAAGGATGGGCTTGTGGTGAGAGGCACAAAAGAAACGTGCTTCCTTGGCTGCAGAGAGAGGGAAGCAAGTGAAAACCCTAAACTAAAAAGCTGCCAATTGACAAAACCAAAGGAATTTAAAAGTAACAGGTTCTTAAGTCCCCGCTTTTTCAAAGATGCGGTCGGGTATTGCAGGCCGAGTAATTATAAACACCCCTAGTTCAAATCAGATAAGTTCAAAGCTAATAAATTTATATGAGTTAAGTAAAGGAATAATAAGTTCAAGTAAGTTTAGGACTACTAAGTTCATATATGTTTAGGACTATTAAGTTTATGTAAGTTTAGGACTAATAGGTTTAGATAAGACAAGTTCATAGCTAATAAATTCATATAAGATAATACAATTGAAGTTTAGGTGAAGAGAACACTACCTAAGGGGTAGCTTGGTTGGATTTGATAAAAAATTGCAATTCCCAAGGGAAATTCCCATTTGAGTTAACTACGAGAACTATAAAAAGTTTCAAGATTCCAAGAGTTAAGAAAAACATATCCCATTATGTGAGGACCTCAAAGTACTTCACATAATTATTACTTGGATGTTTGCACGCCAAAACAACTAAAGTTTTTAATACTATACAAAGTTGTACTTCCTAAGTTTTTACTTTGGTAAACCAAATGACCACTAGAGTTTCACAGACGAGTAAAGAATGATTCAGACAATACAAAAAAACTAAGTCCTCGAGTATCATCAATAAGGTAAGTCACGGTTAACCAAAACCAAAGAAGTTGATGAAAATCCCAAATTCGCTTCAACAATACGCAATTTAATATTTTCCAATATACCCAACGATATAAAAGTAACATTTTAGCAAGCCAACTTTCAGTTTGAAAAAAAAACCTCCAATGATACCAGTTGCCTAGCTAAAGATAGTACCTTAGTTCCAGCAAACTCTATCCGGTTTCCCTTTGACAAAAGTTCATCAACAGCTTCTTCTGAATCAAAAGTAACAAATCCAAAGCCTCGGGAACGATTAGAAGCATGGTCCCGCATTATTTGGTGCTCTTTTACCACACCAAATGTGGAAAAGAAATCACTGAACTCATCTGCAATTTGTTTAAATACAACAAAAAGCCTCGGTATCAGATTCCCTATTAATTGAATCAATCGAGATAAAAGTGGATAAAAATGCAATTGAGAGTGACCTGACCTTCATTCACTGATGTAGGAATTCCGCCAACAAATATTTTTTTTGTTTTGAAATCCTTTGAGCCAATTGCACCCTTCGGTATTGTCCGCTTGATTTCAACCTACAGAATTTACAAAAGTAAAAAAAAATGAGAAACAAACCTATTCTTGTAAAGATGATCTCTACATTATCAGAAGATTGACATTCATTTTGTATTCATTACCAAGCAAATTAATTAGAACTGTAGCAATTATACTTCACATAATTCTAACTATTAAATTGTTTAAATGACAGATTTTATCGAGTATTATGGAGAAGTGTACAATATTTTACCAAAATAACTTTAAATATACTACAAACAATTTAGAAAAGTTCCAAGGAAAGGAGAGGACCAATATGCTTAAAAAGATCTACAATATATTTGAACTAATTGAGTATATATTGATTAATCTTTGTATGTACAGGATCATATTTAACATAGGAGATCAGCATTCAATTCCTCAATTCTTAATCCTAATCATATATCTTTCTCTTCTTTACAACATTTTTGCAAAAAATTATGACCACAGAAGCATGCAGGACTTAACATACTTGTTTTCCGTTTAGAATGTGAGTATCCTGAATGACTGCATCCACCACAGCAGGATCTGCATAAGTGATGAAGCCAAATCCACGTGGTTGACCCGTCCTCCGATCCTTCATTATTACAGAATCTGTGATTTCACCATACTTGCCAAAATGCTTGACAAATTGCGCTACAAGAATATTTTGATTGAAAATCATTCACATTAGCAACCTTGCATCCTAAGTGTATATAGCAAGAACAGAAGATAACAAAGAACTAACCAGCAGTTGTTTCTCTAGCTAAACCTCCTATGAATATCTTTCTGCAATTACATGTTTACTAGAATTAGAATCTTGTACCTACTAGACACCACACACCAGTAAGTCATAAAGCACAGTAAACAAACCATTCCTACCACAACCATAAGCCATGTAGACATAATAAAAAAAAATTATAAGAAAAATGATGGGGGGGTGTGGGGGGTTACTAGAAAGGTAGCCCTCTTAAGAGGAAACTTATAAATCAGATTATTATCCCTTAAAACTTTTGTTTTTTTTTTTTGAGAACCAGCTCCAAGTCCCCATCCTTATCTAAATCTTTAAAGTGTTTTAAAATATACAACACCTTTCATAGTTTCAAAGTAAACACTTCTCGACATCAGCATTTTCTTTCCTTATCCATGTCCTCGATTCATAATGATTGTCTGCATAACTGAAAAGAAACAATTGGTTGGGTGGGGGATTACTTATAAATGAGCGAGCTTTCAAACTACTCCTTCGGCTCTTTTTTGCACTCACTTTCATTTTAGTCCGTTCTTTTTAGTTCACTCACATTGCTTTATTCTAAGTTTGTCTTACCGTTTTACCATCTTATGCCTCTATTTCTATGTCAATTACACCTTTCCACACACTCTCTTGCTGTATTCACTTTTCTCTTACACAAACCCCACCTTTTTACATTTTCTCTATTACTTTATCCGACATTATCTTACACCCACTTTCTTTATTCAATACTTACTTAAATTGCATACCTACAACAAAACCAAATCTTAGTCTGCTTCTTCCTAGTTCCTCCAGAGAAAATCACAATTCTGGCATCGGACATGGAAAATAGACACTGAATTATAATACTCCTATCCACCATCAGGGTAATCATTGGTTATTACTTCTTCTAAAAGTTTGTGCGACCCTTCCTAATCCCAGATGACAAGATCGTCAAAAAACAGTATTTCCTTCTCTTTTTCTTCCAAATATGAATTTAAAGACGAATTTAATATTGATAATTTGGATTAATTATGTTATATGAAGTACTGTTCTGGGTATAATTTGAATCAGAGAATAATGAGCGGACAACTAATTATTCGGGCCGAACAAATTAAAAAAGAAATCAATCAAACAAATATACTGGAAACTACAAACTTTCTAGTCCTCTTACTTCGAATAACCCTAAAATTTACTTCCCAAGAAATCAAATTCGTAACAAATCAGCTACTCAACATCTTTCAAATTGCATACTCAAACAAACACTAAAAATTCAATCAACTAAGAAAAAAAAAAACTCATATCAATTAAACTATTCAATGTTTGTTTGATTTCATAAAAGTAGAGAAAAAAAAGGACTAACCCAGGACTAGCGCCATCGCCAGTAAGAGGCTGAGACCTATCGTCATCATCACCGTTGTGATGGGAGGAAGGATTATCGTTGATGTCGTCGTTAACCTCGGCCTCGTAGTTGGTGTCGGGTTCTCTGGACTCCATAGCTTGGTAGGAAAGAGAAAATTGAAGTGAAGTTGTTCGGGGAAATATTTTAGAGTGAAAGATATGAGAAAGGCTAAAACCCTAGATCCGGTGGGTTGAGTGACCGTAAGAGAAGTTCTGATGATCAACGCTGGAAGGATTAAACCTTATGGGGCCACTTATGAGGCCAATGATTTAAATGTCCATAGACTTATTCAAGTTCGATTTGAGATTAATAGATTGCCTTCGTTTTTCTTAAATGTATCACTTAAATGTATTCTATTCACCTAACTTTTACTTATCTAAATTTACCTGAAATTATCTAAACTTTATTGAACTTGTCTGAACTTATTTAAATTTATTTTAGTTGTAATTTGAACTTGGATAACCCTTATTAGAACTTGTTTTTCCTCAATTGAACTTATTTTTCCTGAGATGAACTTATCTTAACTTAACTGAACTTATTAGACCTGAAATAAGTGAAAATAAGGTGAACGGAACAGGCCCTTATATTTATATAGAGTTTTAGTTGAGTTTATTTGCTTCAATATTATGTTGTGCATGAGAGTGAGGGATAGCTTAGTTGGTTAGAGCTTCCCTCCGGTTCTAGGAAAATCCTGGGATCGATTCTCATCACACCCACCCTTGTGGCTCTCTAAACACCAAAAAGAATATTACGTTGTGCATGAAGGAAGTATAAATGTATAAGTGAGATGCATGGGTAATGTGCCTAACCAGTCGAAAACAAAGCACAAGTAGACCATAGAATTGTCATGACAGAGAAACTTTTTTCGGGACTCCATTGTTACAGCTTCCAGAGAAAGTTTCTCCATTGTTAGAGTAACTAGACAAAATAATTGTGAATTGGAGAATGAAATAGTGTGAAATGTTAATTGGTTTCCCTAGATTGAATATTTGCGACACTATTGGTAAAGCTCAAGCGGGGAGACATAGTTGAGCATTGTCAATTGGTGTAGCCTTAGATTTTGAGTAAGAAGAGTATAATGGCCAACAAGTGTAAACCAAGAAGCACGTCTAGAGGATAGGTTGGGGTTTACAAGCAAGTAAACCAAGAAGCAAATGAAGAAGAATGGTATGGAATTGAAGGAGACGAACTCGAACCCGGCGATTAATTGGAAGTAGAAGAGTATGAATTGGAAGCAGAAGAATTCAATGCACAACTAGAAGAAATTCAAATGGAGGAGGATGTGGAAGTTCTCAAAGAACAGGTTAATTGGGTGTTGTTTTACCTAATTTTCCTTTGTGTTGTTAAATGTAATAATTGGTGAATTGTTGATTCAATAGTTGAAGTAATTATTCAATTTTGGAGAGTTGTAGAGTTTATACTTCAATTGTTTAACCGTCTTGAATTATAGATGCTATAATCTCTTGAATTCTAGATGTCTGAATCAATTGTTAAATTAATTGTTGAATGCAAGAGAATTTTAGATGTAATGTGTGACATAATTGAGAATTATGGATGTGTTAATCAATTGTTGAATTGTTAAATTTAGATTAGCTGTAATGTGTGACAGAATTCGATCAACTAGAGTAGCTTAACTTGGGGGCCTGTTGCTTAACTTGGGGTTTGTTTCTGAACATAATTGGAATGGAATTGAATGTTGGATGTCCCAAGTTTACTATAGTATAGTTATGCTCCGCTTTTTTATGATTTTTTGTAAGGTGGCCTGGAGAAATGGGTTTTTCAATTCCCTTGAGAACAATTGTAAGTGGGGAGTTTGATGAAATGGCCATCCCAACTCCTGTTGTTGGGATGGTGTTTTCTTCCTTGATGTCCATAGAGGAGTAACTGATGGTCTATGCTAAGCAGCAAGGGTTTGGATTTGTTCGGGCAAGTGGGGCTAAGCAAAAGGTAGGCAAACAGAGACGTAATATTGTGTGGACTTGTGAATGTTTTGGCCAACCTAGGAAACGTAAGAAGTGAAATGGACCGAAGTTGGCTACTGATTTATTTATATAAGGAAGTGGACATTGTCAAATGCAAGTCCAAGAAGTGTGGGTGCCCGGTGAAATTGTATGCTGGTGTAATTGAAGGTGGACAATGGGAGATTAGGAAGACTATTATATGAAACATGATGGACACACTACTACACCAGGAAAGTCTAGAAAGATAATTAGAACCGCAAAGAAGCTTTGAGCAAGAATAAACATCTTGTGAGGCAGCTTTTTAACGATAAGAAGTCTAGAGTCCCAGTGAACAAAATATATAAATGTATGGCATGGTCTAGAAACGGGGTAGGGGAGATGTCCTTTTAAGTGAAGGATTTGCATCATGAAGTGGCAAAGGAAAGGAGGTTGAAGTTGGCCAAAGGAGATGTTGTGGCAATGTTTGAATACTTCGCAAAAATGATAGCTTATAATCAAAAGTTCTTCCATATGCATATACTATCATGGTAAGCTTTAGGGTGTTATGTGGTTGATGCAAGAAGTAGGGTAGCTTACGAAGAGTTCGGTGATGTAGTTTGTTTAATTTTGACTCGACCTATATGACAAATGAGTATGAGTTACCCTTTTCTAACTTTGTAGTTGTTAACCACCACGGGCAATCAATACTATTAGCTTGTGCGTTGTTATCTCGAGAGACAACTGAAACCTTTGAGTGGGTTTTAAACACTTGGCTTTTGTGTATGGGTGGAAGGCCAATTGATATATTGACGGATCAAGATCCTGCAATGAGAAAGGCCATGAAAACAACGATGCAAGGTACGTGCCATAGATTGTGTATATGGCATGTACTATCCAAATTTGGGAAGAAACTTGGGAACTATGAAAATTACCCGGAGTTTAAAGAAAAGTTGGAGAATGTTGTGTATGATAGTCTAGATGTGGAAGAGTTTGTTGAGAATTGGACTTCAGTCATTTCAAAGTACTACTTACAAGAAGAAGAAAAACGTTGTGTATGATAGTTTGGTTGAATGTAATTACAAAGTGTTGTTGATATCAACATCAAAGACGGGGTTTGTAATAGATTCAAAATACAAGCAAGTTTTTGGATGGAGAACACTCATTTTGGTAGTGTAGTAGGAAAGAACAGTAAGGAAAAGGAATTGGTGGTGACCCTTCTAATCAACTAGACCATCATATTTATAGGGAAAATAGAAGTTACACACAAGGGCCTCAAAATTAAGAACTAAAACATAGTAAAAAAAAATTATATGAGATTGGCTTAGCCTTATAGTTGACCGGTGACGTCTTTACTTGTCAAGCAAAAGATTAGACATAAGGCATTAAATTATATTTAGTTGTCAACACACAAAAGGTGGTTGGGAAATGAGCAAGAAATTATTGTAAAGTGAACTCTTTCATGAAATTCAATAATCAACTAAAGTTAACTATTTCGTCCAATATAAAATCTTTCGTCTAATATAAAATCATTCATCCAATTTAATGGACGACCAAAGTTAATTCCTTCCTCCCTCCAATTTAATTCTCGACTATAGAAAAAAGACGTGTTCTTAAAGTTACGATTTAAAATGTAATGAGTAATTTACTATCACGACTATTAAATAACGACTATAGTAAATGCAGGAAGTAATTTACTATCATGATGGCTATTGAATAACAAGTTGTTTAGAACCAACCTCGTCCCTTGACCTTACACGAAATATTTTAAAAGGTAGATGATTTGGCCAATTGTGGTACCTGGTTTTTTAGTGGACAATAAAATGACCTATAGAGGTTCCACTTAGGAGTTTGATAAGACTTTTAATGAAATACTTAGAGTCTCCGCCTTATTTTTACCCGAATAAGGACGGATTTTAAAATGGTCAAACTCAAGAAATAAAACTTGATATCGAGTGTTAACTCTATAAAAAAGAAAAATAAGGCACAGTATTGGGTTTGGAATTTAAGTTAAGAGAATCGAACGTCTGGAGCTCTTCTTCTCTTCCGTTCTAAAGAATGGGCTCTTACTACTGTGTCGGTTATAAAAGAATGTACCATAAGTATAATAAATAAATTCTAGTTTTGAAGTACGTTGTTCACACAAAATGAAATTATGTCATGACCGGAGATATAATAATTAGTATAAGGTAGGTTTGAGCACCGAAGTTGCACTAAGTACCGATCATAGCGGGACTCGAATCCACTCACGGATCAAAACCATCGTAGTTCGAACAGTTGTTCGTATCTTAAATAACCAATTCCATTGGGTCTCCAATTTGGGTGATAGACATAAGCGTCATTTATTGGTAAGTGGGATTTTAGTGATCTTTAACGGATTCGCTTATAAAAGTATAATGAAGCACCTTGATTAAGACAAGTCACCCCAATTAGTAATTGGCAAAAATGTCTTTTGAACGAAACAATTCAACAAATGCATCCCAATTGACGACTTTTTGTGGATCTAGGTAATTTTTGGAGTAAAACGATAAGGGTTCACTATATAATCTCACTTTAGGTTTAAATTCACTCGAGTGTAATTTTTGTAATGGTTTTAAGGGTTATGTGTTTTAGGCTAATGGAATTGGCCAAATAAAACACGACACTTGTCAAGACCTTACTTCCAAATAAAAGGGAACAATAAATTATTTAATCATATCCGATTGCCAATTAATCCATCGGATAACTATAATGGGATAAAGGCTTATTTTTATGGAGATAGATAACTGTTGATTAGGGGATTTTTATCCACCAATCACCGTCTGACAAGTGGACCAACCAGGTTCCGCCACGTGTCCTTCACGTAGGCCAATAGGAGCCTGCCACGTGTCAATCTCAGATACGTCCTCTACGGACCAATCGAGGCACGCCACGTGTCCACCCATGCCAAATGGGAAAACCGGCCAACAAGACTATAAATACTTAATTAATCCTCATTAAAGAGGAGATGAAGAAATCAAGCAAACATCAAGCAATTAATCTCATCTGAAGAACAGAGAAGAACAGAAACATTACGGAACACTAATAACCGGCTGATCTCGCTAACAAAGCAGATTACCAACATTAAACACTCTCACCTAGAGAGATCTTATTACTTTAATTTCCGTATTAATTACTCCTTAATCAGGTACTAACTTGACCGTTGGAGGCGGAGCTCTCAGGAGTCTCCGTTATTTTGCAGGTACAGGCGTCCGGTTCCAGTCTCGGAATTGTAACTCTCCCGCAGGACATCAGAAAACCCCGAAACATTTGGCGCCGTCTGTGGGGAGAGTACTTTAGAGATGGCATCCAAGTCTGTACCGACTCCTGAAGAGAGGCGTCCCCTAAACGACCCTCAAGTTCAGTCGGACCATGACACCAAAAGTGAATTTGAAGTTGAAACTCATACAGCTCCAGACGGGACCCTAAGGGCCCGACGTACCCGTCATACCGAAAGGAGGGAACGGGAGCATCTTCAAACAGGAAGCGAGCCAGCAGGCGCACCGCCTGCTCGGCAACAGCCGACTGATGGGTCTGCTCCCATCACAAGGAACGAACTCATGACCTTCATGAGGGACTTCAAGGGAGAGATTCAAGAGTTGATCAACAAAAAGCCGCCTGCTTCAGTCAAAGAGCAGTCGGCCAAGAAACCTTCCACTTCACTGAAGAGGAAGCCAGTTCAAGGGCGAGAGGCGACTCCTCATCCTAAATTCAAGAAGCGGGAGCCACCTGCTCTTGATTTCACAAAATTCCGTTATCCTACGGGAAATAGGAAACCGGTTCGTCATATTCAGGCGGACGGGTCAAAGCAAACATTCACAGATGCTCGGCTACTGCTAGAGCAGAAGAAGAGTGACCGATTGTCCGAGTCGGCCTCTACTTCAGACTTTCAAGACAGTTTGCGAAATGCCTCGATGAGGCATACTCAGTCGTACCATGAGAGTCAGTCAGGCGGCACCTCCCGTCAGTCCGGCTTTCATAGTGCCCAGGCGGTACCAAACTTACCATTTGTGCCGTAACAACAGTATTTTATGCAGCCACCTCCATTTGGTGGACCTGCAGCAAAAAACGTCCAACCTATGGACTGGCAGCTACGGTTGCTTAGACTTGGTGAACAGCCGTCGGCCTTCTCCAAGGAAATTACTGAAGCCGCTCAGCCGGCCAAAGTAAAAAATGTACTAGTAGGCGCCTATAACGGCACTACTAACCCAGAAGACCATCTGATGGCATTCACCAACCTGATGTACCTTCAAGGGTTGGATGATCCCACTTGGTGCAAGTGTTTCCCAGCGACTCTCAAGGGAATCGCACAGCAATGGTTCGGCAACCTACCGACTGGTTGTGTAAATAGCTTCAGGACGCTTGCTTACTTATTTGCCTCCAACTTCGCCATGAACATCCCTGCGAAGAAAACGACCCTTGATTTGGGAACAATTCAGCAGGGCGAGAAGGAGGGGCTTCGTTCTTACATCAGGCGGTTCAACCTGATGAGAATACAGATTCAAGGGTTACCGGATGAGGTAGCTTATACTGACTTTTTTAGAGGTCTCAAAGACGGGTCTACCTTCAAATTTGATTTGGTTCGAAAAAGGGTGGCGACTCTTCAAGAGGCCTTGATTGAAGCAGAAGCCTATATACAGGCGACTGATCTGTGTACGATAAAACAGTCGGACGGGAAAAGGTTCGACAAAAGAGAAGGACGACAGAAACAGTCGTCTAACAAAGATGAGAAAAGAAAAGAGGTCTGGGTGGCTGATTCCTCTAAACAGCCGGCCCAGAAAAAGAAAAAAGAATTCAAACCATACTCCCCAAAGTATGTGTTTAACAAGGATAACCAGTTTATCCTAAAAGAAATAAAGGGACGGATCTCAATTGAGAAGCCGGTCCCCATGAAGGGTTCTGCAAACAACCGGAACCAAGATACAATCTGTGCTTATCATGATGACGTTGGTCATCACACCAATGATTGCATCAGTCTCATGCGGTACCTAGACTGCCTGGCTGAGCAAGGTCATCTTGACACTTATGTCAAGAAATCTACGGGGAACACTTCCTCAAAAAAGCAGTCGGCCAAAAAGAATCAACAGGCCGACAGCTCTGATACAGATGATGCAGTCGTCTACACCATTGCAGGCGGCTTCTCAGGAGGCGGCCCCACTATTAGGGGCAACAAAGATAATATAAGGCGGTTAGATGTAAATTCCGTTCACCAAGAACGGCCGTCCAAATATACATTTCCTGAGATTGTCATCACTGAAGAGGATCTAGGAGGGGTAAGGGGGCCGCATGACGACCCTCTCGTTATTGAATGTAAAGTGGCCAACCAGAGAGTTGGCCGAATCCTCATAGATACCGGGAGCTCCTCAGATCTCATCAGCAGCAAATGTCTGTCAAAACTGAAATATCAGACGGACTGCATACATCTGGCCTCCCACCCTTTAATAGGGTTTGGAGGAGGAGTCGTCCACCCACTGGGACGAGTAGATTTACCCATTCGCCTGGGCGAAAAAGGGGAAGGACGACACATGGTAGTCCGGTTCCTAGTAGTAGAGGAACTCTCAGCCTACAACATGATTCTGGGTCGACCAACCCTGAATAATTCCAAGGCTGTTATAATCCCGTCTCTTATGCTGCTTAAGTTTGAGAGGGATAATGGAACAGTCGGCTCCCTAAGGGGAGATCAGAGGATGGCCCGAGAGTGCTATCTCTCGGATGTCAAGCCCACTGTTATGGCCACTGGGTCAAGTGGAGAAAAAACAGACCTTGACAATGTCAAGGAGAGTGCGCCTGTTCAAGAAACAGGCGACAAAAAGAGAAAGGCGTCCCAGACAGAGTCCGCAAGAAAAGCAAGAAAATAGCAATCATTGGCAGAGGAGCGGCCGGATGAGTTCCGCCCTCAGCCGGCTGGTGAGCATGCGGACCTGATCTTAGACGACTCACGTCCTGACCGAACAGTCAAGGTTGGGACGACTGCTCTGAGAAACCTTGGTGACGACTTTCACAACTTATTGAAAGAATACAAGGACATCTTTGCATTTGAAGTCCATGAAATGCCAGGCATTAGTCCTGATCTGGCAGTACATAAACTCGCTGTGGATCCGAAAAAGAAGCCGGTACGGCAAAAGAAGCGGAACCATGGCGAAGAAAGAAGTCAGGCGGCAACCGCCGAAGTTAAAAAATTACTTGATGCAGGGTTCATTTGGCAATGTTACTTCCCAGACTGGGTTGCAAATGTGGTGCTTGTTAAAAAGCCGAATGGCACCTGGCGAATGTGTGTAGACTACACAGACTTAAACAAGGCGTGCCACAAAGACAGTTACCCTCTGCCTAAAATTGATAACCTGGTCGACTCAACAGCGGGTCATGCCTTGATGAGTTTTATGGACGCCTATTCTGGTTTCCATCAAATTCCCTTATGGAAGAAAGATCAGGAGAAGACGGCCTTCGTCACTGATCAGGGGTTATACTATTACACGGTCATGCCGTTTGGTCTTAAGAATGCCCCGGCTACCTTCCAACGAATGATAAACACAGTGTTCTTTGATCAGATTGGGAGAAACGTCGAGGCATATATTGATGATATGATTGTCAAGACTAAACTTCAGAAAGATCATCTGACGGACCTCCGAGAAACTTTCGCCACACTCAGGCGGCACCATGTCATGCTCAATCCCAAGAAATGTGTATTTGGAGTTGAGTCTGGGAAATTTCTCGGATTCCTTATCAATCAGAGAGGAATAGAAGCGAACCCTGAGAAGGTGCAGGCGGTCATTGACATGCAGTCGCCTCGTACCATCCGAGAGGTTCAGAAGTTAACGGGTTGTCTGGCGGCCTTGGGGAGATTCCTAAGCCGATCAGGCGACAAATGCCTATGCTTTTTCCAGGCAATTAAGAAAAAGGCAAGGTTTGAATGGGGGCCGGATGCTGAGGCCGCCTTCCAGAAATTAAAAGTTCACTTGCATTCCTTGCCGAGGCTGGTCAGCCCTTTGCCCAAAGAGGATCTCTACATGTACCTGGCTGTCTCTGATCATGCGTTAAGCGCTGTGCTCCTTGCTGAAAGGGACGGCTGTCAGCTCCCGGTCTACTTTGTCAGTCACGTACTGAAAAATGCCGAGTTGAGGTATCCCCTAGTGGAGAAATTTGGTCTTGCACTCTTCATGGCTGTTAAAAAATTGAAGCCCTACTTTTTGGCACATGCAGTCGTCGTGTATACAGACCAACCTATCAAGCGGCCACTGACCATCATGGAGTCGTCAGGCCGAATGATCAAATGGGCCATAGAAATACAGAGCCTCGAAGTTACTTTCGAGCCTAGAAAAGCAGTGAAGGGGCAAGCCTTTGCTGACTTTATTGTAGAGATGACTCGTCCTCCTGACTCTCAAGTTCCAGACCAAGTATGGAAGGTATATGTGGACGGAAGCTCTACTTCAAATGGTTGTGGAGCAGGCGTCGTATGTCAATCTCCAGAGGGCGACAGGTTCGAGTATGCTCTACGCTTCAGTTTTCAGGCTTCAAACAATGAGGCAGAATATGAAGCTTTACTAGCCGGGATCCGCATGTGCAAGGCGGCAGGGGCAAGAAAAATAGACGCCTGTTCTGATTCACAATTGATAGTGAGTCAGTACAATGGCGAATACGAAGCAACCCATCCGGCCATGATCAAGTATTTACAGGCGGTCCGACAAGCAGTCGGCTCCCTTGAGGATTTCCATCTGATCCAAGTGCCGAGATCAGAAAACAACCAGGCGGATGCACTGTCAAAATTAGCATCATCCGCCTCCTCTGATACTCCTCGAACTGTTTTTTGGGAAGTAATGGAGAAGAGAAGCATCGAGGAAAACCCTATTGGAATCCTAGACAGAAGCTCAACCTGGATGGATTCAATCAGGGCATATCTGACAAACGGTACACTGCCGGATGATCCTCAACAGGCGGCAGCACTGAAAAAACGAGCCACCTGTTTTGAAATGATTAAGGGAGAACTTCACAAGAGGGGGTACCTTCAACCCTTCTTAAAGTGTGTTACTCCTGAAAAGGGACGAGAGATACTAGATGATCTTCACTCTGGTTACTGTGCTTCTCATGTAGGTGGTAGGATGCTTGCTCAAAGGGCAAGGCGGCAGGGCTACTTTTGGCCTACCTTGGAGGCAGATGCAATGGAGATGGTGAAAAAATGTGACAAGTGCCAAAGGTTTGGCAAATTAATTCACCGTCCGGCTACTGACCTCACTACCATTCACAGCCCACTACCGTTTGCTAAGTGGGGCATGGACATTCTGGGCCCATATACGCCTGCTACAGGCGGCAGAAGGTACATACTTGTTGCCGTTGACTACTTCACTAAATGGGTAGAGGCGGAGGCTGTAAAGGGAATCAAGACGAAAGATGTAATTTCATTCATTTGGAAAAACGTCATCACTCGGTTCGGGGTTCCCATGTCTATGGTTTTTGATAATGGTCCCCAATTTGAGACGCCTGTTCTCAAAAGCTGGTTGGGAGACCAAGGAATTGCACACTACTTTGCATCTGTCGGCCGTCCACAAGCAAACGGCCAGGTAGAAGCCTTTAATAAAATCATCTCAGACGGTCTCAAGAAAAAAGATTGAACGAGCAGGCGGCCTATGGGCGGATGAACTACCACATGTTCTCTAGGCCATTAGGACGACTGAAAAAGGGGCGACTGGAGAAACTCCATTCCTCCTAACTTATGGTGCGGAAGCTGTTCTTCCAATAGAACACTACGAGCCGACTCTTCGAGTAATGCTATATGACGAAGAGGCAAACTGGAAAGCAATGCGCCTGACATTAGACTCACTTCCTGAAAAGAGGGGCAATGCTGTTTTGCGCCATGAGATCTATCGCCTGAGAATGACTAGATCATACAACAAAAAAGTACACAGGCGTCCACTCAAAGTAGGGGACTTTGTACTTAGAAAAATGGAAGCAGTTGGTAGGGCTAATGAGTCTGGCAAACTAACTCCCAACTGGGAAGGACCCTACCGAATCTATGAGGAAGTCAGGGACGGTACCTACCGTCTGGAAACACCAGACGGACAACCGTTGCCTCGAACTTGGAATGTAGATAACCTTAAAAAATATTTCTTCTGAATGATGTAAAGTAAAGAGCTACTTAATAAAGTTTGCACTTACTATTCAATTTTGTATTACGAGGGGCATGCCGTCTGTACCTTTACAGTCGGCTACTCTCCATTGAGTTTTTAACTCTATCTTCAGAGGGGCATGCCGTCTGTACCTTTACAGTCGGCTACTCTCCATTGAGTATTTTACTCACAATACTTAGCTAAAAAGATTAGGGCCTGGCCGACCCTGTGCCTAACAGGCGGCTACCCTTCTATTACTTAGCACCTACGTTCACCAAGAACTTACCAAGGCCACCGGCCGAAAGATCAGACCAGGCGCCAAGCCACCTGATCAAATCTACAAAACTAATACGACCTGTCCCAACATCATAGCAGGCGTCCGACGGCATCCCTCCGGATGAAATTCGTCGCAGAGAGCAGCTCCCTTTTGGGTGGAACATTGTTCTATAAACTAATTACACGGCACCTATACGACTGTCCCCAAGGGCAACCACGTAGCCGTTTTTGAGACAAGGATAACTCTATCACTAACCAAACCAGTGGTAGCAGTTGACATCTGAGTCAGATGACCGCCTGTATTACTTGGGATAAATACAGGGGGTACCTATTGAGTTAATAGCCAACAAACATTGGCGAATCAAGGGGTCTAGCCGGCCTACGCCGCCTGGTACCTCTACTTCTCAAACAAAAGTGACGGCGACTGAGTAACTCCAACGTTAACTCATAGTCACTCCTTCAAACTTAGTATGGAGCCTAAAAGGTATGAGTCGTCCGCCTGTTTTTAACAAACAGGGACTCTCAACCACTACTCTTGCTAGGTTAACAAATTACGAGTTAAAAGCCAACATTGGCAATAAAGGGAAACAACCGGTACCCGCCGCTTGTTATCCTACTTAATTCCTTGGCGACTAGGTAATACTATTTACTTGGTCAGACCGATTGAATAAATAGTTCGAATACCGATTGAATATATGGCCGACTGATCGTCTATCCTGGAAACAGACAACCAGTCGTCCAGGGGCATAGGCGGCGTACTTACTATTTGTACCTGTCTGCAACGTTCGGCCATGTACAACAGTCGGTCTAGTGAACAATGGGATATTAGATATGGATACTTAGACAAATTTGAATCAAAACAAAAATTTGATTAAAAATAAGCCGGTCATTAAAGACCAGCAAAATATTCAAAGCCCCGCCCCCCTGGCCGGGTAAATACAAAGCAAACGGCACGCAGGCCGTGAAAAAAAAAAATACTTTAAGCTTAAGAAGGGGGCAGTTCAGTATTAGCAGCTGCCGCCTGGTCAGCACTCTTCTTGCTGGACTCGGCTTCAGCTGCACCCTCTTTTGATGCCTTACCCCCAAGTGGCACAAGCGCCACAACCGGCTCTTCCTCCTCCTCCAACGTATCTCCCAACGCCTCTTCTTCAGCAGCCGCCAGGATCTCTTGATTATATGTTTCCGAACACTGGCGGTACGTTCTTTCCCATGAGGCAAAGTCGGCATTGGGGAACAGGCGGCCCCAGGTCATGCGCTGGATTTGAGCGGAGTCTTCCACCATCTCCCGGACGAGCTCTTTCTTCTCTTGCTCGGCCTTTTCCGAGAGCTCTTGGGTAAGACTCTTCTCTTGGCTTACCAGGCGTTCTTTTACGTTGGCCAAAGATTTCTCCATGGCTTCGTAAGAGTGCATTTTTTGGCGAAGAGGTTTCAGCTCGGCCTTAAGATTTGTGACGGTCGCCTCCAGCTCGTCATTCTTCTTCTGGGCCGCCTCTAACTGAGCCCGAACAGCGGCGGTAGCCTGCGCCTGATAATAAAGAATATCAATGGTCAGTACTTCATTTTGGGCAATTTGAAACATTGCCTTATCACAGTTGGAGGCGGCCATAGCTTTTGCGGCCTTTACCTCTTTGTTTTTCCGATCAATCGGCTTGCGAAGGCTGTTAACTCGGAGCAGGGCCTAAGTACAAAAAAAAAAAACAGGCGTCAGTTTCCAAACAAAAAGATAACAGGCGTCCTGGAACTCAAATACTCAAAAATATGCTAAGTATACCTCAGCAAGGACCCCTGCAATCCCATCAAGGTCAAGGGTGCCGGCACCCCTGACCGCCTCCCTTTCAGATGGAGGAACTACTTTGATCATGGACTTGGCTACCTCAACCAAGTCAAGCCCCTGAGGGCCGGCTGCATCAAGCGTAAAAAAGCAAGTTAGACCTAGTCAAGAAGGAAGCAAGTGAGTTTTTACAAGTAATTGTCCATACTTCTAGGCGGCCCCGCCGGGGTTTTGGAAGAAGTGGCCGGCTGCTTCTCAGCCGCCACTGTTTTCCTGGAAGACCCAGGACAGCTTGCAACAGTCGTCCTCCGGGCCTTGGGGTCCGGCTGTTGCGAGGAAGAAGCTCTTGGAGTGCCCGACTGAAAATAAAAAGAGTTAGTATATGCATAAGACAACTCCTAAAAGAAGAAGAGTTTTCGAAGCCTACCAAGGGTGCCCCCTTGTTGGGGGAGTCGGCACAAGACTGTTGCATGAGAGAGGCCCGCAACATGGCCGCCGCAGTCTTGGATGCTGTTATTTTACTCATGGCGTCAGCTGCAAAAAATGAACAGCAAAGTTAGTAAAATCCCAAGTAAACAAAGCGTGAAAAAACAGAGTATTTGACAGGCTGGCTACCTCTAGAGCACCGACTGCTGAGGCCACAGGCGGCCAAAAAGTACTCGTCATAGAGCCACTTGAAGCTCGGGACGCAGTTTAGGGGTACTTGCTCTCGTACCCCTGAAGTAGAGTTCACCCTAGTCTCTACTTTGAAGAGTCCTTTGTCTAGGATCTCTCTTTTAGCCTTTGGGGGAACAGGCGGCATGCTGCGGCCGCCTGCGAGAAGAGGCGGATCCCTATTCCACTTGTTAAAACGTTGGTTCAGCTCCGTGTCTGAACCCTCAATGATAAGGAAGGTGTTCCGCCAATCCTTCCATTTGTTCGCCTTACCTCTCGTCATGAGGTAACCCCTATGGCTTGTTAATTGATACCAGCCGGTACCTCCCGACTTAAGGGTCCGGCTGAGATAGTTCATGTGGGCGAAAACCTCAAAGCTTGGCTCCACCCCGTACATTTCGCACCCGGCCACATAGCCGAGTACGTTTACCCAAGAGTTGGGGGCTAACTGCCATAACCCCAAATCATACCCATCTAAAATCCGCTGAACAGCCGGATGTAATGGGAAGCGCAGTCCAGCTTTGATGGCCGCCACATAGCAGCCAAAGCAGCCGTCATCATAGCTGGTACCAGCCGGCCAGACGACAGTGTCTTCTGGATCCGGCACGAACAGTAAAAATTCCGGGCCCATTCTGTGGTTGGCAATAAAGCTCTCCACTTTGTCTTGCATGGTTGCGATCCGGCCCCGGGGTACCATGCAGTAGTAGGGGGCGTTTTCCTCTCTGTAAGAGGCGGACGGCTCCGCCCAATTGTCCCCCTTCTCAACTGCATGAGAAAGTCTCGCCTCTTGTAGGCGGCTATGTCTTTCTTCTGAGCCTGGAGAACTGTGGCCAGAAGAGCTGGACTCGGACTCGTCCTCTGACGAGTCCGAAGAGGACGACTCCTCCCCTCTCCCAGAGGGGTCCGCCTCCTCTCCCTTAGAAGGAGCAGGAGGAAAATTAGACATATCAACGGTAAGATGGGAAGGGACCACCTTGGCCCCTCTCTCAGAACTGTCGGCTTGGCAGCCGCCTCGTTTCAATTCTACCTCTGGCGCCTGGTCAGATGTTTCACTAATGAGCACCCTTTGGGAGGAGCCGTCTGAGTTTGAGATCATAGCAGTCTTTTTTGTTCTGGCCATCACGTTCTGCATAGACACAGATACAGTCGGACTTTGTATAAAGGGCAAAGATGGGTCCAGAAAAGGGCAGGCGGCACTCCTAGTCCTAGATTCAGCCGTCCCCGGTGACCGGCTGATCACTAACTTAGGTCGTGTCGTGTGCTTCCGTGGTGCCATTTCAAAAAATAAAAAGAAAATTAAGAGTAAGAGAACTGAGTTACCTGAACGAGTGACGGTTGATGAAGTTCTGGAAATCCGGTGCAGTCGGCTTGTCAGAACAGGCGGTAGGCAGAAAAGGTCCGAAATGTCAGAGCAAGTTCAGGGGTCCGAATGTTCTCGCAAAGTTCTCAAATGTGAAAATGACCGAAGTCAGCACTTCCTTATATAGGCAAAGTGAGAAGGCGAAGGGTCGCTTCCAAATTCAAAATTTGGGCGGGAAAATCTCTCGGCCGTTTGCAAGGTGACACCTGTAGCAGGCCGTCGCCTGTCACCGTGCGACACCTGTCACAGGCGACACGTGACCAGTCACGTGCCACCTGTGAGGGGCAAATGATTAGGGGATTTTTATCCACCAATCACCGTCTGACAAGTGGACCAACCAGGTTCCGCCACGTGTCCTTCACGTAGGCCAATAGGAGCCTGCCACGTGTCAATCTTAGATACGTCCTCTACGGACCAATCGAGGCACGCCACGTGTCCACCCATGCCAAATGGGAAAACCGGCCAACAAGGCCCAATCCTGTCTAGAGGCCCGGTCAGCCCTAGGTTTACCCTAAACCTAGAGAGTGGCACGCTTCTCAAGACTATAAATACTTAATTAATCCTCATTAAAGAGGAGATGAAGAAATCAAGCAAACATCAAGCAATTAATCTCATCTGAAGAACAGAGAAGAACAGAAACATTACGGAACACTAATAACCGGCTAATCTCGCTAACAAAGCAGATTACCAACATTAAACACTCTCACCTAGAGAGATCTTATTACTTTAATTTCCGTATTAATTACTCCTTAATCAGGTACTAACTTGACCGTTGGAGGCGGAGCTCTCAGGAGTCTCCGTTATTTTGCAGGTACAGGCGTCCGGTTCCAGTCTCGGAATTGTAACTCTCCCGCAGGACATCAGAAAACCCCGAAACAACTGTAACCTTATATAAGTAGATAATTAATCTTAACCTCATGTTTGGAAATGAGGCCATTACCTTATATTAACTATCATTGACCATTTAAACAAGCATACAATATTATAATTCATTCTTGTGATACAAGAGGATTTGAAATAAATTGTTCACAATATTTCTAAAAACTTTTGTTTCTAAAATCATCTTACAATAAAATTAAAGTTTCTTAAAACTTCTTTTATTTCTAAAGTTATCTCTAAAGTTAACTTTTTTTTTAATAAAAATTCTTTTGTTTCTATAAACTTAACAATTATATCTTTTAATTTTAAATGGTTTTAATATAAGTTCATATAATATAGTGCAATATAAATATCATGACACCATTAGTTTCCCAAAATAAATTAGTACAATTTTAATATTTTTTTTATAAAATAAGAAGAAAAAAAAAAGGAATTAACGGAAAAGCGAGCTATTTTTCTTACTTATTTTTCTAACTAAGACAGCTTGAACGAGAAAATTCATTAAAAATCATATTAAAATCGCAAAAACTATTGTGAGATATGGTTGGAAATATCTTGAAAAGTTCTACAAATTTCCAAAGAATGAGAGTTGATACAAAACCTAAGATGTGTTAATTTGGCAATTTTCGAAGACGTTGTAATTAGTTGCTATTTACCCTTGAATGTTTTTGAATTCATCTTTAAAAGAAAATTATTCTTAATATATTTTAGACAAATAAATAAATACATTGACACTTTATACTCTAATACATTAGACAAAGATAAAAATGCAAATGCATTAAAACCTAACACCTGTTTCGGGGTTTTCTGATGTCCTGCGGGAGAGTTACAATTCCGAGACTGGAACCGGACGCCTGTACCTGCAAAATAACGGAGACTCCTGGTGGTGGGAGCTCCGCCTCCAACGGTCAAGTTAGTACTTGATTAAGGAGTAATTAATGCGGAAATTAAAGTGATTGGGTCTCTCTAGGTGAGAGTGTTTAATGTAGGTAATCTGCTTTGTTAGCGAGATCAGCCGGTTATTACTGTGTGTAATTAATGTGTTTTTTCGTAATCCCCCTTAATGAGGATTAAGGGAGGTATTTATAACCTTGGGAAACGTGCCCATCCTAGGTTTTGGTTAACCTAGGGCTGATTGGGCTTCCCTCGGAAGTTGGGCCTGGGTGGCCGGTTTCTCCATTAGGCATGGAGTATGCCACATGTCATGACATAACAGGTCCAAGGTGGACGAATAAGCGCGTGCCACGTGGCAAGCCCTGACAGTTCCAACTGGGGGACACTTGGCAGGACCTGATTGGCCCACGTGGCGCATTCCGATTGGTGGGAGCAAAATCCCCTAATCATTTGCCCCTCACAGGTGGCACGTGATTGGTCACGTGTTACCTGTGACAGGTGTCGCACTGTAACAGGCGGCGACCTTCTACAGGTGTCAGTCGGCGAAAGGACGAGAGATTTTCCCGCCCAAATTTTGAATTCTGAAAGTGACCCTTCGCCTTCTCACTTCGCCTATATAAGGGAGGATTGTCTTGAGTCATTTTCACACTTTGAGAACTTTTTAAGAACATTCGGACCCCTGAACTTACTCTGACATTTCGGACCTTTTCTGCCTACCGCCTGTTCTGACAAGCCGACTGCACAGGATTTTCAGAACTTCATCAACCGTCACTCGTTCAGGTAACTGTCAGTTCTCTTACTCTTAATTTTCTTTTTATTTTTTGAAATGGCACCACGGAAGCACACGACACGACCTAGGTTAGTGATCAGCCGGTCACCGGGGACGACTGAATCTAGGACTAGGAGTGCCGCCTGCCCTTTTCCGGACCCATCTTTGCCCTTTATACAAAGTCCGACTGTATCTGTGTCTATGCAGAGCAGGATGGCCAGAACGAAAAAGACTGCTAGGATCTCAAATTCAGACGGCTCCTCCCACAGGGTGCCGCTTAGTGAAACATCTGACCAGGCGCCAGATGTGGAAGTGAAACAAGGCGGCCTGAAAGCCGGCAATTCTGAGGGAGGAGTCATAGTGACCCCTTCCCATTTAACAGTTAACAATTCTGCTCCTTTTCAAAGAGAGGAGGCGGGCCCCTCCGGGAGAGGGGAGGAGTCGTCCTCTTCGGACTCGTCAGAGGACGATTCCGAGTCAAGCTCTTCTGGCCATGCTTCTTTGGACACAGAAGAGAAAAACAGCCGCCTGCAAGAGGCGAGACTTTCTCACGCAGTTGAGAAGGGGGACAATTGGGCGGAGCCATCCGCCTCTCACCGAGAGCTAAATACCCCCTATTACTGCACGATACCTCGGGGCCGAATCACAGCCATGCAAGAGAAAGTGGAGAGCTTTATTGCAAACCACACCATGGGCCCCGACTTTCTAGTGTTTGTGCCGGATCCAGAAGACACAGTCGTCTGGCTGGCTGGTACCAGTTATGATAGCGCCTTCTTTGGCTGCTACGAGGCGGCCATCAAGGCAGGGCTGCGCTTCCCATTACATCCGGCTGTTCAGCGGATCTTGGATGGGTATGAGTTGGGGTTATGGCAGTTAGCCCCAAACTCCTGGGTCAACGTACTCGGCTATGTGGCCAGGTGCGAACTGCACGGGGTGGAGCCGAGCTTCGAGGCTCTCGCCCATATGAACTATCTCAGCCGGACCCCTAAGACAGGCGGTACCGGCTGGTATCAATTGACAAGCCACAGGGGCTACCTCATGACGAGAGGTAAAGCAAACAAGTGGAAGGACTAGCGGAGCACCTTCCTCATCATTGAGAGTTCAGACACTAAGCTGAACAAGCGCTTCAATAGGTGGAACAGGAATCCGCCCCTTCTTGCAGGCGGCCGTAGCATGCCGCCTGTTCCCCCCAAGGCTAAGAAAGAGATCCTTGATAAAGGACTCTTTAAAGTAGAGTCGAGGGTCGACTCTACTTCAGGGGTACGAGAGCAAGTACCCCTGCACTGCGTCCCGAGCTTCAAATGGCTCTACGACGAGTACTTTTTGGCCGCCTGTGGCCTCAGCAGTCGGTGCTCAAGAGGTAGTCGGCCTGTCGAATACTCTGTTGTTCCATACATTTCTTGTTATGACTTTTATTAACTTTGCTGTTTGTTTTTGCAGCTGACGCCATGAGCAAAATCACCGCCTCCAAGACTGCGGCGGCCATGTTGCGGGCCTCCATCATGCAACAAGCTTCAACCGACTCCCCCAAGAAGGGGGCACCCTTGGTGAGCTCCGAACCTTTCACCCTCTTTTTGGAGTTGTGCTTATGCATATACTGACTTTCTTTTTTTTTTTTTTTTTTTTTTTTTTTTTTAGACGGGTGCTCCAAGAGCTTCATCCTCCCAACAGCCGGACCCCAAGGCCCGGAGGACGATGACAAGCGCACTTTAGGGCGCGCTTTAGAGCACATTTTAGGATGATTTTGGATGTATTTGGGGCCGCTTTGGCCGATTATTACCTTGTTATGCTTACGTTCCCCATATTACGTGCTTCACGGGTTTTCGGTTTGTTTTTGATGTGTTTTCAGGTAATATCAACCGAGTTTAATCGGATCCCGAGCCCTTGATGCGTAACCGAGCTAGCCTTGACTGGAGTCCGAGGAGTTAAGGAAGTTCAAGTACCGTGCATTGATTACATAACACAGGCAGCACGACCGTGTTACCATAGGCACACCCGTGCTGGCCTATAAGCAAGCAACCCCAGGCAAGGCAGCACGGCCGTGCAAGCCAATAGCACGGCCGTGTTAGTATCCACGCACCCGCACGGCCGTGCAGGCCATTAGCACGGCCGTGCCAGATGTTGCCCATGCCCGTGTCAGCTTCAGTATGAGCCCCGTGCTAGAGCATATTCAGCACGACCGTGTCATTTTTAGCACAGCCGTGCCAGGAAGCTGCACGACCGTGCCAATTTGAAGAAGAAACCCGGTTTACTTACTGACAAGCTAGCACGGCCGTGCCAAATACAGCACGGCCGTGCTGATCCAGGGTTAACTGCACGCTTGACTTCTCCGAATTAGAAGACGTATATAAGGCCCGACTTTAAGAGGATTAAAAGACAGTTTTTAGAGATAGTTTTGAGAGCTTTTGTAGAGAGTTATTGGAGAACGTTCTTAGTATTAGAGATTCATTAGTTTTCTTAGAGAATTTCCTAGAGATTTTAGTTTTCTTGGATTGATTTGAAGCAAGATTTGCGAAGGTTCTTTGTATTATTCATTGACGACGGATATCAAAGTTCTGAACTTTTCCATTGATTCGCATCAATACAATTGGTATTATTCATTCTTGTTTATTAATCAAGCTTTATTATTCCTTAATCAGAATTCATGTTTATATCTATTATGCTTTTAGAATTCATTATTGCTTTGATTATGAATATGTGTGAGTAGTCTCCTAGCTAGGGTTTCGGGATGAAACCCGGCCTAGGTAATCTATGTAATTGAGGATTGATTTTGATAAACGGATTGTGATTAACTTGATTATATGCGATTGCATGTTAATTCATTATAATAGGAGTAGCTAACCTAGAATCTTGAATTTGATTACATGATATTCTTGATTTGAACAAGAGATTGTGAATTGAGTATTTCATTATTGAATGTGGTTTGATTATGTATCGAGTAATGTTAAGTGCATGAGAAATCCAAGCTTAGTATTGCCCGTTGTCTTCCTATCACATGATATTGATCAGACTTATAGTCTTTGCATATCCCGTTTGTCTCTGTGATTCCTTGTTGCTTAGTTACCAATGGTTAGGCGGATTCCCGTTCTCCCTAGTGTCTTAGTTTATTGATTTATTCCATCTTATTAGTAGTATTTTAGAACGCCATTTTCCATTGATTTCGAACTAGCTTAGGTTTAAGATTGATTTGCAATTACTCTCGTTCCTCGTGGACCGAACCTTTATTTGCCATTGTACTTGGTTATAGGGTGTTCGTATAAGTATTGTTTGATTGAGAGTTAGATTGTAGCGACCGATTTAACCCTTGTCAAAATGGCGCCGTTGCCGGGGAACGGTGTTTGTTAATTGCTTTTTGATTTCTTGAGTCTAGTTCATCGTAAAAATAACAAAAAGATTTTTCCCTTTTGGCTACACTTGTAGCCCTGCTATTTAATTGGTTTGGTTAGTGTGTATGCGCAGGTCTAAACAGAGAGAATTAATACCCTTCAATCCAGAAATCGAAAGAACTTTGAAGAGCAATCGTAAATCTCGATTGACGTCATCAAACTCTCAAGGAAAGGAACACAACACACAACAGGTTCCAATGGCAGATATACCGCGCCAACCCAATCGGCCAGCACCACGACCCCTTAAGGAGTTGGGAACTCCTGGGGCGTATAGAGCTTCTAGTGGGATTGCTCCACCCACTACTGAGGCCAATGATTTCGAGATCCGGCCGGCTATGATCACCCTCATCGAGAGAAGGCAGTTTAGTGGTGCCAAGCATGAGAGCCCTTTGGCTCATTTGAACGAATTTGAGAAGTACTGCAATACCATCAAGGTTAATGTGGTGAATCAAGAGTTCGTGAGATTGAAGCTTTTCCCCTTTTCACTTATTGGGAGAGCTCTCGAATGGTTAGAGAAGGAGGTGAAGCCGAACTCTCTACACACTTGGGATGATGTCACAACAGCATTCTTGGGAAGATTTTATTCCCAAAAGAAGACGGCCGATGCTAGAGCTTTGATCCAGGGATTTCGGCAAAGGAGTGGGGAGTCAATCTACGAAGCCTGGGAAAGGTACAAGGAGTATCAAAGAGAGTGCCCACACCACGGAATCCCAACATATCAAGTTTTACAGATTTTCTATGGAGGATTAAGTCCTCAAGGGAAGACCAGTTTGGATGCGGGAGCAGGTGGCCCCATTATGAACAAAACCGAAGAAGAAGTCATTGATATCATAGAAGATGTGGTACGACACCACATGGATTGGCAAGATGGAGAGCGAGAGGCCATGAGCAAGAGTGGAGGAGCGGTCTATTCGGTAGACCATCTTAATGCAATTGGGAATTTGACATCGCAAATTGTAAATCTAGGTAAGGAAATGTCAATTATCAAAGAGAAGCTCAACGATCCACCGCATCAAAATCTTCCATCCTATTCTAAGGGAGCAGGTATGCACTCTAACTCTAATAATATGCCTGCTGGATGTATATTCTGTGAAAACTGTGGGTCTTATGACCATGATACCTCTGCCTGTAACGTAGATTCCCAATTTCAATCCAACTATAATGATGGTAATGAGTGTGATAATGAACAAGTCAATGCCTTGTCTTATGATAATAGACCTAGGAATGACAATAACAGATATTTACCACCTAATCAAAGAGGGAACAATTATAATCAACAGGGTAATAATTCTGACTACCAACAGCAAAACCAGTGGGGAAACAGGAACCAAAGGGACCAAAATCCCCAAGGGTCTTATAATCAACATGGTAATTTTGGTAATCAGAATAATTACCAACAAAATGCAGGTAATCAAGGGCAATACAATCAGAGCATGAATGCCAATAACAGGGGAAATTGGAATAACAATGGTAACAGGAACAACTTCCAAAATCAAAATCCCCAACAGTCTAATGTGCGTGGCTCCCGAGCCTCTAATGACAACTACAATGCTCAAGGACCATCGCAAAGGACTAGTTTGGAGGAGATGATGGAAGCACAAACCAAAATGTTCAACACTTTCATGGCCACCAGTGACAAAAAGTTTAATGAAGTGATGACACATAATAAAATGCTTGAAACCCAGATTTCTCAGTTGGCTAGTGCTATAAAGGATGGGGTTGGAGTGTCAAAACTCCCACCTCAAGGTATTGACCCTAAAAACTCTGTAAATGCTATCACCACTAGGAGTGGAAAGACATTGAGGGGGAGCGATGAAGTAGTACTCCCTAGGAGTCAATCTGTGACTACACCTACCACTGATACTGTTATAGAGAGTGAGGAGGAGAGGACCGGAGAGAATGATAAAACTGTAGAGGTCTTAAATGAAAAGGAAGTAACACAAGTCAAAGAGCCCAATCTATTGCAAAAACTTCCTTACCCCCATAAGTTTGTGAGACATAAGTTGGATGTTCAATTCGGTAAGTTTTTAGATACTTTGAAGCAAATTCACCTTTCCATACCATTCACCGACGCTATAAAACAAATGCCTAACTATGCTAGGTTTTTGAAAGATATTTTGAGTGGCAGGAGGAATTGTGATGGGGTGGAAACTGTTAACCTCACCGCGAATTGTAGTGCAATCATCATGAACAAGATGCCTCCCAAATTGGGAGACCCAGGTAATTTCTCAATCCCTTGTGCTATTAATAAAATGAAAATTGATAATGCCTTATGTGATCTTGGGGCTAGTGTTAGTCTTATGCCATATTCTGTATATCAAAGATTAGGGGTAGGAGAACTTCTTCCTACCAACATTACCCTACAGTTAGCTGATCGTTCGATCAAATTTCCTAAGGGTAAGGTAGAAGATGTTCCCCTACGAGTTGGGAAATTTGTGATACCTGTGGATTTTGTAGTTTTGGAAATGGATGAAGATAATCATATACCTATTATTCTTGGGCGACCTTTCCTAGCTACCTCTGGTGCTCTCATTGATGTGAAGAGTGCCAAGATTTCTTTAAAGGTAGGAGAGGAGGTCCTTGAATTTGATCTGAACAAAAGCATGCAATATCCTTTGTCTACTTCCGAAAACTGCATGATGATTGACACTATTGATTCGATTATCTCTAGTATGCATACACTATTGCTTTCTACTAACCATGATCTTGAGCCAAGTGATACCGATGAGAGCAGGTACATAGAGGAGCAAATGCTAGAGGAAGATGATGGTGATAACGGTTTCAAGGAAATTACACCCATGTATGCACTTGCTGAGGCCACCACAAAAGAGGTAAATGAGGCCCCAAAAATAGAATTGAAACCTCTACCATTACATCTAAGGTACGAATTTCTTGGCCCTGATTCAACTTATCCTGTCATTGTGAATTCTTCTTTAAATGCGGATCAAACTCGGAAGTTGTGTGATGTATTGAGAGAGCATCAAAGTGCCATAGGTTATACCATTGATAACCTCAAGGGTATTAGCCCCGCTATATGTATGCATCACATAACTCTCGAGGATGGTGCGAGGCCTTCTATTGAGAGGCAGAGGAAACTCAATCCTCAAATGGGGGAGGTGGTGAAGAAAGAGATCACCAAACTTCTTGATGCAGGTATCATCTTCCCCATTTCAAGCTCTAGATGGGTTTCCCCTGTGCATGTTGTCCCTAAGAAGGGGGGAATGACTGTAGTTGAGAATGAGAATGGTGAGCTCATCTCAACTAGAACGGTGACCGGCTGACGGATGTGCATAGACTATAGACGTCTAAACGCATCTACCAAAAAGGACCATTTTCCCCTCCCTTTTATTGATCAAATGCTCGAAAGACTAACTAGGCACAAGTATTATTGCTTTCTTGACGGTTATTCGGGGTTTTTCCAAATACCTATAAACCCGGATGACCAAGAGAAGACGACTTTTACTTGTCCATATGGTACTTTTGCCTACAAGAGAATGCCTTTTGGACTTTGCAATGCACCGGGCACCTTTCAACGGTGTATGATGAGCATTTTTGGGGACATGTTGGAGGCCGAGATGGAGGTTTTCATGGACGATTTTTCTATTGGGGGAGCCTCCTTTGATGATTGCCTAGTGAACTTGGGGAAGTGCCTACAACGGTGTGAGAGAGTGAATTTAGTCCTGAACTGGGAGAAGTGTCACTTCATGGTTGAAGAAGGTATTGTTCTCGGTCACAAGATCTCAAATGCAGGCATAGAGGTGGACAAAGCAAAGGTTGAAGTTATAGCAAAGCTACCACCACCGGTCAATGCAAAGGGGTAAGACAATTCCTAGGGCATGCGGGGTTCTACCGGCGATTCATAAAAGATTTCTCTCTTATAGCCAAGCCTTTGACTGCCTTATTGCAAAAGGAAGTCGACTTCAAGTTCGACAAAGAGTGCCTACAAGCTTTTAACACACTTAAGAAAGCTTTGATTTCGGCACCGATTGTGCAAGGACCACGGTGGGATCTACCTTTTGAGTTGATGTGCGATGCTAGTGATACGGCTATTGGAGGTGTTCTTGGGCAACGAGTTGAGAAGAGGGTTCACGTGATCTATTACATGTCCAAGACCTTAAATGAAGCACAAAGGAACTACACCACTACAGAGAAAGAGTTCCTAGCCATTGTTCATGCATTTGAGAAATTTTGGGACTACCTCATTGGTTCCAAAACGATTGTTTATACCGACCATGTTGCCATTAAGTACCTAATTTCGAAGAAGGAATCCAAACCACGCCTCCTCCGATGGGTCCTCTCTTTACAACAATTTCATGTGGAGACCCGGGACAAGAAGGGAGCCGAGAATGTGGTTGCGGATCACCTTTCGCGCATGGAGAGGGAGCAACAAGAAGATGATGGGCTGCCCATTTGTGATGAGTTGAAGGATGATGTTTTATACCTCCTCAAGGAGAAGATTCTACCATGGTTTGCGGATTTGGTAAACTACTTAGCTTGTGCGGAGTTTCCCCCCGATTACTCCAAGCACCAACGGAAGAAGATTAGGAGAGATGCAAGGCATTACATATGGGATGATCCAATTTTGTTCAAGAGAGGTGTAGATGGTCTCCTAAGAAGGTGCGTTCCAGAGGAAGAAGTTCATAGTGTGCTGAAAATGTGCCACTCCGACCCTTGCGGAGGTCACATGGGGGCTAATAAGACAGCCCAAAAGGTTTTGCAATGTGGGCTATGGTGGCCCCATATCTTTAGGGACGCGTGGGCATTTGTGAAGACTTGCGATGCTTGCCAACGGAGTGGAAACATTTCCAAGAAGAATGAAATGCCTCAAAAACCCATACTTGAACTTGAGATCTTTGATGTGTGGGGCATTGACTTTATGGGACCCTTCCCTTCCTCCCGTGGGAACCAATACATACTTGTGGCTGTGGATTACGTGTCTAAGTGGGTGGAAGCAATTTCCTCCCCTACAAATGATCACAAGGTGGTGGTGAAACTCTTCAAGAAGATTATATTTCCAAGGTTCGGGGTTCCTAGGGCGGTTATAAGTGACAACGGGTCACACTTTGTGCATGAGGCCTTTCAAAGGATGCTTCGAAAGAATGGAGTACATCAAAGGTTCGGGACAACCTATCACCCTCAATCTAGTGGGAAAGCGAAAGTCTCCAATCGACAGATAAAGTCCATCCTTGAGAAGACAGTGGCGAAGAATAGGAAAGATTGGTCCGATAAGCTTGATGATGCACTTTGGGCATACCGGACTGCTTTCAAGACCCCAATAGGCACCACCCCATTCCGTTTGATCTACGGGAAAGCATGTCACCTCCCGGTCGAACTAGAGCACCGCGCTCAATGGGCTATCAAGAAGATAAATTTTGATCTAGCAAGCGCGGGAGAGCAACGGATGTTGGACCTTCATGAATTGGAGGAGCTTCGGATGGACGCATATGACAGTGCGAACCTATACAAGTCCCGATCTAAGGAGTTCCATGACCGGAAAATAGAGCGGAAGGTGTTCAATGTTGGTGACAAAGTCCTCTTATATAACTCTAGGATGAAGCTCTTCCCCGGTAAGTTGATGTCAAGATGGAGGGGTTCATTCACTGTCAAAGATGTTTTCCCTTCCGGTGCGGTTGAGCTTTATGATTCTAGTGGGTTGCAATCCTTCGTGGTTAATGGGCAAAGGTTGAAGACATACTATGAGGGAGCCCATGTTGGTGTGATAGATGTGTTCGAATGCGGTCACAAGAGTTGAATGTGACCACGTCAAGCTATCGACGTTAAACTTAGCGCTTCCGGGAGGCAACCCGATTTTCTTGCTTTTACTAGAGTAGTTTCTTTTGTTTTGTAGTTGGTTTAGCTCCTAATTTGTGTGAGTTTTGTGTGCTCTTGTGTGTTTTTGTGCAGGTAGAAGATTGGTTAGAAGTCGGAATGAAGAGAGTGATGAGTGCCTTGAAGGAAAAGAAAACCTGCAGACTGCAGCAGACAGCACGGCCGTGCCATCAGACAGCACGGCCGTGCCAGAATCCAGCACGGCCGTGCCAAATTCTGCATGGCCGTGCCAAACCTCAAAAGCCCACTGACATTCTAGCACGGCTGTGCCATTTTCATCACGGCCGTGTCAAGTACTAGCATGGCCGTGCTAATTTTAACACGGCCGTGCCATCTAAAATTCAATTTCGCAAAAAGCCTGCCAAGCCAACACGGCCGTGCCAAATTCGGCACGGCCGTGCCAAACCTCAGCACGGCCGTGCCAGTTATAGCACGGCCGTGCCAGTTATAGCACGGCCGTGCCAGTTATAGCACGGCCGTGCCATCTGAAATTCAATTTCGCAAAAAGCCTGCCAAGCCACACGGCCGTGCCAAATTCTGCACGGCCGTGCCAAACCTCAGCACGGCCGTGCCAGTTATAGCACGGTCGTGCAGCGCGGGTTCCGGATAGTTTTTCGTGTTTTTTAAACACGATTTCACTCACACTCTCTCATTATTCTCCAACTCTCCTACCCTTTTTCTCTCTAAACTAACCCAAACCCCCAACCTCCTCCCTCAATTCCTCAAATCAAACCCTAATTCCCCATACTCTTCTTTCAAGATCTCGGCACCCTCCTTGCATTGGAGCATTTTTCAAGTGATTGGACGCAAAATTCGGCCCTCTTTGAGCTCGCCACAACTCCACTTCGTGGAGTCCTCGGTGAATTCGTTCTTAAACTCATTGATTTCCGCAATTTTTGTCCAATTTCATTCGTTTTATTGAATATTTGTTGTTGAATTGTGCTTTATTGTTGCAAGTTTGGGTGAACTAGTAGTGTTAGGGTAGTACATTGCATGCTAGGATAGTTTCTTGCTTGTTAATTGGTATATTGTGCTTAATTTCTTGAATCAAACATGCCTAGAACAAAGACATCGACTAGGAGACCGGGTCGGGACGATGCATCCTCATCCATGGTTCCACCCACGGTGGACACCATGGGTATTGTTTTTAATAACCCGTCCTTTTTGGACAAATTTGTAGGATTATCCCACCGACCGATCCGGCCTACCAAGTTCTACGACCCTTTAGCCGCTAGGGCTCTAGGGATCGAAAGCGACATGGTTCAACTATTTTCATTTACCAATTTTGATTCTTTCCTTACCATGCATGCTCTCACTTACAAGAGGCTTACCCTCGAGTTTTTGTCTTCTTTGTACGTGCATCGGGATGAGAATAACTCACCCCGGTACTTGTCCTTTCAACTAATGAACTCGGGCACCATTCAAATGTCGGTGACCCAAGTTAATGCCGCCTTTGGGTGGACATCCGACCTGAAATATGGTCCTAAGGATGGCCACTCAAAACACTACAACTCCGGGTTGTTTTGGCGGCAAATCACGGGGAAAATGGATAGAGATCCCCGTAGGGATAAGGCGACTTCCATCGTCAATCCCGCCTTTCGGTTGTCCCACAGGACCTTCTCCTCTACTATCTTTGCTAGAGGAGATAGTTCGGGTGTAGTCTCCATTAGGGAGTTACAGTTTATTTGGCACCTCACCCGTGGGGACGGGCGTCTAGACATGGGAGCGTGGTTACTAGACCACCTCGACGGTGTAGCCCGGGGTAGGGGTGATATTACTATCGGTGGCATGATCACCATTCTTGCGCAATATAATGGGATTGATTTTTCTGAATTGCAGGCTATCCCAGGCACTACGAGGCTTGATATGCGCACCTTGAGAGCCATGCAGTGGCTTGAAGGGACATCCCAGCCGGATTGCTATTTGTGGCTCGTAGCAGGCAAGCCATACGCCTACTTGCCCGATCCGGAGAGGACGGTGGTTTACAACAAAGACAACTGGATCTTCGACCCCGACTTCGCCTGGAACGAGGACGGAGGCACGGAGTATGTAGACCGCAATCCCCAGCCTCACCAGGGGGATGAGCAGGCCCACGGGGGCCAAGGAGGTGATGATGCTGATGATGATGATGATGACGAGGAGGGTGGCCCGGATGCGGCCCAGCAGATCTCGGCGCAAGACTTCGCCTGGCTCCGCCAAGGAATGGAAGATTTGAAGCTCGAGGTAGCGGATTTGCGCCGGTCAAACGAGGATATGACCTCCGCCTTCAGAGACCTGAAGAGGAGTGTTGATGATATGGCCTCCCGTTTCCCTTATGGCCCGGGCGGGCCTAGCTCGTGATCCCTTTCCCTTTCCCTTTAGTTACCTCCCTCTCCTTACTATTGTAAGTCCTTGATGTGTAAACATTGAGGACAATGTTTGATTCTAGCTTGGGGGGGGGGGGTCTTACTTGTATTTAGGGATTTGGATTTTTGGTAGTTTAGTTTTTATTTGCTTTCGAAAAAAAAAAAAAAAATAGAAAAACAAAAACAAAAACAAAAAGATTTACTGCTTTCCTAGACTAACCTTAACTTGTTTGCTAGTATGTCTTTCCTTTTTGCAGATTGGGAACATTCGAGACGCGGCATGAGATTGAAGAACGATGCTATGGCCGTTAATTGGAGCTCCCGGGAAGCAAATTTGGTGAGATCTTTTCTTTTTTTTGTGTGCTTAGGATAGTTTAGTTTAGGAAGAAGTTGAATGGTTCGAGGATGTTTGATCGGTTCTAAGGAACCTGGGATCGTTGATGTTGATATCATTCGATCACTTGTTTGTCGATTGGGATTATTATGTGATTTTCATGCCTCTTTATGAGTCATTTAGCTTGTTTAGATTACTTAGTTGTTTATATATGTGTGCAATATAGGAAAAGCTTATGTTATGAGAATGTGTAGTCTAGTTTATATGATTTGCCTCATAGTCTTTTCCTATATTTTTGGATCGTGATAAACTTGTCTAATTGCATAAACTTTTGGAATAATGCTCATATTTGGATTCGAAACGTGAATGAATGTGTGTGGAATATCTATTTCTACTTAAGCCAGTAATGAATGCACAGTTTGAGTCTATTGTTGATCAATGTAGACGAGTCTAGGCGAAGGTAGTTGGTTAGAACACTTTTGTCATGTGAAACTCTATGCCTTTGGGCTGTGGTAAGATGGAGTCGCTTCCCATTTGTGGATTTGATCCCCTTAATTGGTAGTTGCTTTGTTTTTTAGATCCCGTGAGGTTTATTTGTTCTAGCCTTCATCATTCTTGTTGAGTGGCATATTTGGATCCTTGATTACGCATTTTTCGATCTTTGTGTTGACTAGTAGCTCCCGAGACCGACTTGACACTTTTAAGGGAGGAAGAGGGCACCTTTTTCATTTTTCTTATTTTGTTCCTTTTGTTTTGTTACAAATTAATTTTCTTTTTACATCATCTTACTTGCTAACCATGTTGAGCCTTTAATTCCATTCTTGGTTACCCATGTTACAAACCCGATGGCCGATGTTTTACCAACCCTTAATTGTGAAGCGTTTACCTCGCAAGGTTTGTTTGAGCTTATTGTGTATAAATCAAGAATAATGATCGATAGTTGGTTTGAGCAAGTTTGAAAGTGAGCTTAATTGTAAAGATGTAATATGAAAATTTGTTTTTGAAAAAAAAAATTAAAAAAGGAAAAGAAAATCAAAATAAAAAAAAAAGGAGAAAAGCCGTCCGAATTGTGAAAAAGGCAAGGACACATAAATAAAGTTTTGAAGTTTGAAAGAGGTCATTTGAGTGTGTATTATATGGATAATTCGGGATGTGTAAGAATGTGAATCAATGAGATTGTGGAAAGTGAATTACATCTTTTGAACTATTGTTTTTGAGAATTGTGATTCTTGTGCTTCATTTAGGAATTAACCCCACTTTTTAAAATTGTTTTCACCTACCTTACCCATTGCCAATACATTACAACCCTTTTAAGACCCTTAGACTTTAGAGGTGTTCGGTTCTCAAACGGTGGAGGGAGATACCTTTCAACCCTATGGAAAGATTATGCGTAATCGAGATGTCGGGATACCTTTGTTATTTCCTCAAAATATCACTTTTTCCGGTTCCTTCGAGGAATCACGAGGGGCCAATTAGGGTGGTGATTTGAAGCAAAAGGGGAGGACGTGGCCGGTTTGGTTGGGTTTAGAGGGAAGCATGACTTCTTTGTTCTCTATGCTTGGTTTAGGTTTTGTTTGCATTTTGATCAACGATACCTTGGATTGTGTGTCTCGTTGCTTGTTTGAGTGAGTTTTCATTCCGTGCATGGTTGTTCTAAGTAGGATCCATTGACTTCATTCCGTGCTAAATTGGATTTATATGTAATGGCAATAGTTTATTTGATCCTGTGTGTGTGTGTATCCCTTGGTTTTTGCTCGAGGACTAGCAAAAGTGTAGCTTGGGGGGTTTTGACAAGCGCACTTTAGGGCGCGCTTTAGAGCATATTTTAGGATGATTTTGGATGTATTTGGGGCCGCTTTGGCCGATTATTACCTTGTTATGCTTACGTTCCCCATATTATGTGCTTCACGGGTTTTCGGTTTGTTTTTGATGTGTTTTCAGGTAATATCAACCGAGTTTAATCGGATCCCGAGCCCTTGATGCGTAACCGAGCTAGCCTTGACCGGAGTCCGAGGAGTTAAGGAAGTTCAAGTGCCGTGCATTGATTACATAGCACAGGCAACACGACCGTGTTACCATAGGCACACCCGTGCTGGCCTATAAGAAAGCAACCCCAGGCAAGGCAGCACGGCCGTGCAAGCCAATAGCACGGCCGTGTCAGTATCCACGCACCCGCACGGCCGTGCAGGCCATTAGCACGGCCGTGCCAGATGTTGCCCGTGCCCGTGTCAGCTTCAGTATGAGCCCCGTGCTAGAGCATATTCAGCACGGCCGTGTCATTTTTAGCACGGCCGTGCCAGGAAGCTGCACGGCCGTGCCATATATAGCACGGCCGTGCCAATTTGAAGAAGAAACCCGGTTTACTTACTGACAAGCTAGCACGGCCGTGCTGATCCAGGGTTAACTGCGCGCTTGACTTCTCCGAATTAGAAGACGTATATAAGGCCCGACTTTAAGAGGATTAAAAGACAGTTTTTAGAGATAGTTTTGAGAGCTTTTGTAGAGAGTTATTGGAGAACGTTCTTAGTATTAGAGATTCATTAGTTTTCTTAGAGAATTTCCTAGAGATTTTAGTTTTCTTGGATTGATTTGAAGCAAGATTTGCGAAGGTTCTTTATATTATTCATTGACAACGGATATCAAAGTTCTGAACTTTTCCATTGATTCGCATCAATACAATTGGTATTATTAATTCTTGTTTATTAATCAAGCTTTATTATTCCTTAATCAGAATTCATGTTTATATCTATTATGCTTTTGGAATTCATTATTGCTTTGATTATGAATATGTGTGAGTAGTCTCCTAGCTAGGGTTTCGGGATGAAACCCGGCCTAGGTAATCTATGTAATTAAGGATTGATTTTGATAAACGGATTGTGATTAAATTGATTATATGCGATTGCATGTTAATTCATTATAATAGGAGTAGCTAACCTAGAATCTTGAATTTGATTGCATGATATTCTTGATTTGAACAAGAGATTGTGAATTGAGTATTTCATTATTGAATGTGGTTTGATTATGTATCGAGTAATGTTAAGTGCATGAGAAATCCAAGCTTAGTATTGCCCGTTGTCTTCCTATCACATGATATTGATCAGACTTATAGTCTTTGCATATCCCGTTTGTCTCTGTGATTCCTTGTTGCTTAGTTACCAATGGTTAGGCGGATTCCCGTTCTCCCTAGTGTCTTAGTTTATTGATTTATTCCATCTTATTAGTAGTATTTTAGAACTCCATTTTCCATTGATTTCGAACTAGCTTAGGTTTAAGATTGATTTGCAATTACTCTCGTTCCTCGTGGACCGAAACTTTATTTGCCATTGTACTTGGTTATAGGGTGTTCGTATAAGTATTGTTTGATTGAGAGTTAGATTGTAGCGACCGATTTAACCCTTGTCAGACGACTGTTGCGAGCTCTCCTGGTGGCGGCTGAGAAACAGCCGGCCACTTCTTCTAAAACTCCAACTGGGCCGCCTAGAAGTATGAAGTTGTCCTTGTAAATTTTAGACTTGCTCCCTTTTTTACTAGGTCTAATCCGTTTGTTTATGCTTGATGCAGCCGGCCCTCAGGAGCCTGACTTGGTAGAGATGGCCAAGTCTATGATCAGGGCAGTTCCTCCAACTGAAAGGGAGGCGGTCAGGGGTGTCGGCACCCTTGACCTAGACGGGATTGCAGGGGTCCTTGATGAGGTATACTTAGCATATTTTTGAGTATTTGAATTTTTGGACGCCTGTTTTCTTTTTGTTTGGAAACTGACGCCTGTTCCTTTGTACTTAGGCCCTGCTCCGAGTGAACGGCCTTCGCAAGCCGCTTGACCGGAAGAACAAAGAGGTAAAGGCTGCAAAAGCTATGGCCGCCTCTGACTGTGGTAAGGCAATGTTTCAAATTGCCCAAAATGAAGTTCTGACCATTGATATTCTTTATTATCAGGCGCAGGCTACCGCCGCTGTTCGGGCTCAGTTAGAGGCGGCCCAGAAGAGGAATGGCGAGCTGGAGGCGACCATCACCAATCTCAAGGCCGAGCTGAAACCTCTTCGCCTAAAAATGTACTCTTACGAAGCCTTGGAGAAATCCTTGGCCAACGTAAAGGAACGCCTGGTGACCCAGGAGAAGAGTCTTACTCAGGAGCTCTCGGAAAAGGCCGAGCAAGAGAAGAAAGAGCTGGTCCGGGAGATGATGGAAGACTCCGCTCAAATCCAGCGCATGACTTGGGGCCGCCTCTTCCCCAATGCCGACTTTGCCTCTTGGGAAAAAACGTACCGCCAGTGTTCTGATACATATAATCAAGAGATCCTGGCGGCTGCTGAGGAAGAGGCGTTGGAGGAGGAGGAGCCGGTAGTGGCGCTTGTGCCGCTTGGGGGTAAGGCATCAAAAAAGGATGCAGCTGAAGCTGAGTCCAGCAAGAAGAGTGCTGACCAGGCGGCAGCTGCTAATATTGAAGATCTGCCCCCTTCTTAAGCTTTATGTATTATTTCCACGGCCTACGTGCCGTTTGTTTTGTATTTACCCGGCCAGGGGGCCGGGGCTTTGAATATTTTGCCGGTCTTTAATGACCGGATTCTTTTTAATGAATTTTTGTTTTGCCTCAAATTTGTCTAAGTATTCCATATTCTAATATCCAATTGTTCACTAGACCGACTGTTTTACATGGCCGATAGTTGCAGACAGGTACGGATAGTTAGTCACGCCGCCTATGCCCCTGGACGACTGGTTGTCTGTTTCCAGGATAGACGATCAGTCGGCCATTTATCCAATCGGTATTCGAACTATTTTGTCTGGATCCTTTTTAGGCAGGCGGTCCTGTCATTTGTAAATTTAACCAAGTAGGAAAGTGGTCTGACCAAGTAAACATGAGTGTTACCTAGTCGTCAAGGAACTGAGTAGTAGAGATAACAAGCGGCGGGTGTTTCGGGGTTTTCTGATGTCCTGCGGGACAGTTACAATTCCGAGACTGGAACCGGACGCCTGTACCTGCAAAATAACGGAGACTCCTGGTGGTGGGAGCTCCGCCTCCAACGGTCAAGTTAGTACTTGATTAAGGAGTAATTAATGCGGAAATTAAAGTGATTGGGTCTCTCTAGGTGAGAGTGTTTAATGTAGGTAATCTGCTTTGTTAGCGAGATCAGCCGGTTATTACTGTGTGTAATTAATGTGTTTTTTCGTAATCCCCCTTAATGAGGATTAAGGGAGGTATTTATAACCTTGGGAAACGTGCCCATCCTAGGTTTTGGTTAACCTAGGGCTGATTGGGCTTCCCTCGGAAGTTGGGCCTGGGTGGCCGGTTTCTCCATTAGGCATGGAGTATGCCACATGTCATGACATAACAGGTCCAAGGTAGACGAATAAGCGCGTGCCACGTGGCAAGCCATGACAGTTCCAACTGGGGGACACTTGGCAGGACCTGATTGGCCCACGTGGCGCATTCCGATTGGTGGGAGCAAAATCCCCTAATCGTTTGCCCCTCACTGGTGGCACGTGATTGGTCACGTGTTACCTGTGACAGGTGTCGCACTGTAATAGGCGGCGACCTTCTACAGGTGTCAGTCGGCGAAAGGACGAGAGATTTTCCCGCCCAAATTTTGAATTCTGAAAGTGACCCTTCGCCTTCTCACTTCGCCTATATAAGGGAGGATTGTCTTGAGTCATTTTCACACTTTGAGAACTTTTTGAGAACATTCGGACCCCTGAACTTGCTCTGACATTTCGGACCTTTTCTGCCTACCGCCTGTTCTGACAAGCCGACTGCACAGGATTTTCAGAACTTCATCAACCGTCACTCGTTCAGGTAACTGTCAGTTCTCTTACTCTTAATTTTCATTTTATTTTTTGAAATGGCACCACGGAAGCACACGACACGACCTAGGTTAGTGATAAGCCGGTCACCGGGGACGGCTGAATCTAGGACTAGGAGTGCCGCCTGCCCTTTTCCGGACCCATCTTTGCCCTTTATACAAAGTCCGACTGTATCTGTGTCTATGCAGAGCAGGATGGCCAGAACGAAAAAGACTGCTAGGATCTCAAATTCAGACGGCTCCTTCCACAGGGTGCCGCTTAGTGAAACATCTGACCAGGCGCCAGATGTGGAAGTGAAACAAGGCGGCCTGAAAGCCGGCAATCTGAGGGAGGAGTCATAGTGACCCCTTCCCATTTAACAGTTAACAAATCTGCTCCTTTTCAAAGAGAGGAGGCGGGCCCCTCCGGGAGAGGGGAGGAGTCGTCCTCTTCGGACTCATCAGAGGTCGATTCCGAGTCAAGCTCTTCTGGCCATGCTTCTTTGGACACAGAAGAGAAAAACAGCCGCCTGCAAGAGGCGAGACTTTCTCACGCAGTTGAGAAGGGGGACAACTGGGCGGAGCCATCCGCCTCTTACCGAGAGCTAAATACCCCCTACTACTGCACGGTACCTCGGGGCCGGATCACAGCCATGCAAGAGAAAGTGGAAAGCTTTATTGCAAACCACACCATGGGCCCCAACTTTCTAGTGTTTGTGCCGGATCCAGAAGACACAGCCGTCTGGCCGGCTGGTACCAGTTATGATAGCGCCTGCTTTGGCTGCTACGAGGCGGCCATCAAGGCAGGGCTGCGCTTCCCATTACATCCGGCTGTTCAGCGGATCTTGGATGGGTATGAGTTGGGGTTATGGCAGTTAGCCCCAAACTCCTGGGTCAACGTACTCGGCAATGTGGCCGGGTGCGAACTGCACGGGGTGGAGCCGAGCTTCGAGGCTTTCGCCCATATGAACTATCTCAGCCGGACCCCTAAGACAGGCGGTACCGGCTGGTATCAATTGACAAGCCACAGGGGCTACCTCATGACGAGAGGTAAAGCAAACAAGTGGAAGGACTGGCGGAGCACCCTCATCATTGAGAGTTCAGACATTGAGCTGAACAAGCGCTTCAATAGGTGGACAGGAATCCGCCCCTTCTTGCAGGCGGCCGTAGCATGCCGCCTGTTCCCCCCAAGGCTTAGAAAGAGATCCTTGATAAAGGACTCTTTAAAGTAGAGCCGAGGGTCGACTCTACTTCAGGGGTACGAGACCAAGTACCCCTGCACTGCGTCCCGAGCTTCAAATGGCTCTACGACGAGTACTTTTTGGCCGCCTGTGGCCTCGGCAGTCGGTGCTCAAGAGGTAGTCGGCTTGTCGAATACTCTGTTGTTCCATACATTTGTTGTTATCTTTTATTAACTTTGCTGTTTGTTTTTGCAGCTGACGCCATGAGCAAAATCACCGCCTCCAAGACTGCGGCGGCCATGTTGCGGGCCTCCATCATGCAACAAACTTCAACCGACTTCCCCAAGAAGGGGGCACCCTTGGTGAGCTCCGAACCTTTCACCCACTTTTTGGTGTTGTGTTTATGCATATACTGACTTTTTTTCTTCTTTTTTAGACGGGTGCTCCAAGAGCTTCATCTTCCCAACAGCCAGACCCCAAGGCCCGGAAGACGACTGTTGGGAGCTCTCCTGGTTCTGCCAGGAAACATGTGGCGGCTGAGAAACAGCCGACCACTTCTTCTAAAACTCCAACTGGGCCGCCTAGAAGTAAGAAGTTGTCCTTGTAAATTTTAGACTCGCTCCCTTTTTTACTAGGTCTAATTCGTTTGTTTATGCTTGATGCAGTCGGCCCTCAGGAGCCTGACTTGGTAGAGATGGCCAAGTCTATGATCAGGGCAGTTCCTCCAGCTGAAAGGGAGGCGGTCAGGGGTGTCGGCACCCTTGACCTAGACGGGATTGCAGGGGTCCTTGCTGAGGTATACTTAGCATATTTTTGAGTATTTGAATTTCTGGACGCCAGTTTTCTTTTTTGTTCTGAAACTGACGCTTGTTTCTTTTTACTTAGACCCTGCTCCGAGTGAACGGCCTTCGCAAGCCGCTTGACCGGAAGAACAAAGAGGTAAAGGCAGCAAAAGCTATGGCCGCCTCTGACTGTGATAAGGCAATGTTTCAAATTGCCCAAAATGAAGTTCTGACCATTGATATTCTTTATTATCAGGCGCAGGCTACCGCCGCTGTTCGGGCTCAGTTAGAGGCGGCCCAGAAGAGGAATGGCGAGCTGGAGGCGACCATCACCAATCTCAAGGCCGAGCTGAAACCTCTTCGCCTAAAGATGTACTCATACGAAGCCTTGGAGAAATCCTTGGCCAGCGTAAAAGAACGCCTGGTGACCCAAGAGAAGAGTCTTACCCAAGAGCTCTCGGAAAAGGCCGAGCAAGAGAAGAAAGAGCTGGTCCGGGAGATGATGGAAGACTCCGCTCAAATTCAGCGCATGACTTGGGGCCGCCTCTTCCCTAATGATGACTTTGCCTCTTGGGAAAAAACGTACCGCCAGTGTTCTGATACATATAATCAGGAGATCCTGGCGGCTACTGAGGAAGAGGCGTTGGAGGAAGCGTTGGAGGAGGAGCCGGTAGTGGCGCTTGTGCCGCTTGGGGGTAAGGGATCAAAAAAGGATGCAGCTGAAGCCGAGTCCAGCAAAAAGAGTGCTGACCAGGCGGCAGCTGCTAATATTGAAGATCTGCCCCCTTCTTAAGCTTTATGTATTCTTTCCACGGCCTGCGTGCCGTTTGTTTTGTATTTACCCGGCCAGGGGGCCGGGGCTTTGAATATTTTGCCGGTCTTTAATGACCGGCTTCTTTTTAATGAATTTTTGTTTTGCTTCAAATTTGTCTAAGTATTGAATATTCTAATATCCAATTGTTCACTAGACCGACTGTTTTATATGGCCGATAGTTGCAGACAGGTACGGATAGTTAGTCACGCCGCCTATGCCCCTGGACGACTGGTTGTCTGTTTCCAGGATAGACGATCAGTCGACCATTTATTCAATCGGTATTCGAACTATTTTAAGGTCTGGATCCTTTTTAGGCAGGTGGTCCTGTCATTTGTAAATTTAACCAAGTAGGAAAGTGGTCTGACCAAGTAAACATGAGTATTACCTAGTCGCCAAGGAACTGAGTAGTAGAGATAACAAGCGGCGGGTACCGGTTGTTTCCCTTTATTCGCCAATATTTGTTGGCTTTTAACTCGTAATTTGTTAACCTAGCAGGAGTAGTGGTTGAGAGCCCCTGTTTGCTAAAAACAGGCGGACGACTCATACCTTTTAGGCTCCATACTAAGTTTGAGGGAGTGACTATAAGTTAACATAGGAGTTACTTAGTCTCCGTCACACTCTAGATTGAGTAGTAGAGGTACCAGGCGGCGGAGGCCGGATGATCCCCTTGATTCGCCAATGTTTGTTGGCTATTAACTCAATAGGTTACCTAGTAGGAATAGGGGTTTGAGTGCCCCTGTTTGCCAAAAAACAGGCGGTCTACTCAAACCTTTTAGGTTCCATACCAAATTTGAGGGAGTGACTATGAGTTAACGTTGGAGTTACTCAGTCGCCGTCACTCTTGCTTGAGAATTAGAGGTACTAGGCGGCGGAGGCCGGCTAGACCCCTTGATTCGCCAATGTTTGTTGGCTATTAACTCAAGAGGTACCCCCTGCATTTATCCCAAGTAATACAGGCGGTCATCTGACTCAGATGTCAACTGCTACCACTGGTTTGGTTAGTGATAGAGTTATCCTTGTCTCAAAAACGGCTACGTGGTTGCCCTTGGGGACAGTCGTATAGGTGCCGTGTAATTAGTTTATAGAACAATGTTCCACCCAAAAGGGAGCTGCTCTCTGCGACGAATTTCATCCGGAGGGATGCCGCCGGACGCCTGCTATGATGTTGGGACATGTCGTATTAGTTTTGTAGATTTGATCAGTTGGCTTGGCGCCTGGTCTGATCATTCGGCCTGTGGCCTTGGTAAGTTCTTGGTGAACGTAGGTGCTAAGTAAAAGGAGGGTAGCCGCCTGTTAGGCACAGGGTCGGCCAGGCCCTAATCTTTTTAGCTAAGTATTAGGGGGGTGGCTATGTGTTTGGAACCAGTCGGCCATCTTCTTATGGAGAGTAGCCGACTATATGTCCAGATGACATGCCCCTATTGTGAGTAAAATTCTCAATGGAGAGTAGCCGACTGTAAAGGTACAGACGGCATGCCCCTCTTAAGTAAGAATAAAAACATGGAGAGTAGCCGACTATTTGTTAGTAGGCGTGCCCCTCTTAGTACAAAATTGAATAGTAAGTGAAAACTTTTATTAAGTAGCTCTTGACTATTTACATCATTCAAAAGAAATATTTCTTAAGATTATCTACATTCCAAGTTCGAGGCAACGGTTTTCCGTCTGGTGTTTCCAGACGGTAGGTACCGTCCCTGACTTCCTCATAGATTCGGTAGGGTCCTTCCCAGTTGGGAGTTAGTTTGCCAGACTCATTAGCCCTACCAACTGCTTCCATTTTTCTAAGTACAAAGTCCCCTACTTTGAGTGGACGCCTGTGTACTTTTTTGTTGTATGATCTAGTCATTCTCAGGCGATAGATTTCATGGCGCAAGACAACATTGCCCCTCTTTTCAGGAAGTGAGTCTAATGCCAGGCGCATGGCTTCCCAGTTTGCCTCTTCGTCATATAGCATTACTCGAAGAGTCGGCTCGTAGTGTTCTATTGGAAGAACAGCTTCCGCACCGTAAGTTAGGAGGAATGGAGTTTCTCCAGTCGCCCTTTTTTTCAGTCGTCCTAATGGCCCAGAGAACATGTGGTAGTTCATCCGCCCATAGGCCGCCTACTCGTTCAATCTTTTTCTTGAGACCGTCTGAGATGATTTTATTAAAGGCTTCTACCTGGTCGTTTGCTTGTGGAAGGCCGACAGATACAAAGTAGTTTGCAATTCCTTGGTCACCCAACCAGCTTTTGAGAACAGGCGTCTCAAATTGGGGACCATTATCAAAAACCATAGACATGGGAACCCCGAACCGAGTGATGACATTTTTCCAGATGAATGAAATTACATCCTTCGTCTTGATTCCCTTTACAGCCTCCGCCTCTACCCATTTAGTGAAGTAGTCAACGGCAACAAGTATTTACCTCCTTCCGCCTGTAGCAGGTGTATATGGACCCAGAATGTCCATGCCCCATTTAGCAAACGGTAGTGGGCTATGAATGGTAGTGAGGTCAGTAGCCGGACGGTGAATTAGTTTGCCAAACCTTTGGCACTTGTCACATTTTTTCACCATCTCCATTGCATCTGCTTCCAAAGTAGGCCAAAAGTAGCCCTGCCGCCTTGCCCTTTGAGCAAGCGTCCTACCGCCTATATGAGAAGCACAGTAACCAGAGTGAAGATCGTCTAGTATCTCTCGTCTCTTTTCTGGAGTAACACACTTTAAGAAGGGTTGAAGGTACCCCATTTTGTGAAGTTCTCCCTTTATCATTTCAAAACAGGTGGCTCGTTTTTTCAGTGCTGCCGCCTGTTGAGGATCATCCGGCAGTGTACCGTTTGTCAGATATGCCCTGATTGAATCCATCCAGGTTGAGCTTCTGTCTAGGATTCCAATAGGGTTTTCCTCGATGCTTCTCTTCTCCATTACTTCCCAAAAAACAGTTCGAGGAGTATCAGAGGAGGCGGATGATGCTAATTTTGACAGTGCATCCGCCTGGTTGTTTTCTGATCTCGGCACTTGGATCAGATGGAAATCCTCAAGGGAGCCGACTGCTTGTCGGACCGCCTGTAAATACTTGATCATGGCCGGATGGGTTGCTTCGTATTCGCCATTGTACTGACTCACTATCAATTGTGAATCGGAACAGGCGTCTATTTTTCTTGCCCCTGCCGCCTTGCACATGCGGATCCCGGCTAGTAAAGCTTCATATTCTGCCTCATTGTTTGAAGCCTGAAAACTGAAGCGTAGAGCATACTCGTACCTGTCGCCCTCTGGCGACTGACATATGACGCCTGCTCCACAACCATTTGAAGTAGAGCTTCCGTCCACATATACCTTCCATACTTGGTCTGGAACTTGAGAGTCAGGAGGACGAGTCATCTCTACAATAAAGTCAGCAAAGGCTTGCCCCTTCACTGCTTTTCTAGGCTCGAAAGTAACTTCGAGGCTCTGTATTTCTATGGCCCATTTGGTCATTCGGCCTGACGACTCCATGATGGTAAGTGGCCGCTTGATAGGTTGGTCTGTATACACGACGACTGCATGTGCCAAAAAGTAGGGCTTCAATTTTTTAACAGCCATGAAGAGTGCAAGACCAAATTTCTCCACTAGGGGATACCTCAACTCGGCATTTTTCAGTACGTGACTGACAAAGTAGACCGGGAGCTGACAGCCATCTCTTTCAGCAAGGAGAACAGCGCTTAACGCATGATCAGAGACGGCCAGGTACATGTAGAGTACTTCTTTGGGCAAAGGGCTGACCAGCCTCGGCAAGGAATGCAAGTGAACTTTCAATTTCTAGAAGGCGGCCTCAGCATCCGGCCCCCATTCAAACCTTGCCTTTTTCTTAATTGCCTGGAAAAAGTATAGGCATTTGTCGCCTGATCGGCTTAGAAATCTTCCCAAGGCCGCCAGACAACCTGTTAACTTCTGAACCTCTCGGATGGTACGAGGCGACTGCATGTCGATGACCGCCTGCACCTTCTCAGGGTTCGCCTCTATTCCTCTCTGATTGATAAGGAATCCGAGAAATTTCCCAGACTCAACTCCAAATACACATTTCTTGGGATTGAGCATGACATGGTGCCGCCTGAGTGTGGCGAAAGTTTCTCGAAGGTCCGACAGATGATCTTTCTAAAGTTTAGTCTTGACAATCATATCATCAATGTATGCCTCGACGTTTCTCCCAATCTGATCAAAGAACACAGTGTTTATCATTCGCTGGAAGGTAGCCGGGGCATTCTTAAGACCAAACGGCATGACCGTGTAACAGTATAACCCCTGATCAGTGACGAAGGTCGTCTTCTCCTGATCTTTCTTCCATAAAGGAATTTGATGGAAACCAGAGTAGGCGTCCATAAAGCTCATCAAAGCATGGCCGGCTGTTGAGTCGACCAGATTATCAATTTTAGGCAGAGGGTAACTGTCTTTGGGGCACGCCTTGTTTAAGTCTGTGTAGTCTACACACATTTGCCAGGTGCCATTCGGCTTTTTAACAAGCACCACATTTGCAACCCAGTCTGGGAAGTAACATTGCCGAATGAACCCTGCATCAAGTAATTTTTTAACTTCGGCGGCTGCCGCATGACTTCTTTCTTCGCCATGGTTCCGCTTCTTTTGCCGTACCGGCTTCTTTTTCGGATCCACGACCATTTTATGTACCGCCAGATCAGGACTAATGCCTGGCATTTCATGGACTTCGAATGCAAAGATGTCCTTGTATTCTTTCAATAGTTTGTGAAAGTCGTCACCAAGGTCTCTCAGAGCAGTCGTCCCAACTTTGACTGTTCGGTCAGGACGTGAGTCGTCTAAGATCAGGTCCGCATGCTCACCAGCCGGCTGAGGGCGGAACTCATACGACCGCTCTTCTGCCAATGATTGCTATTTTCTTTCTTTTCTTGCGACCCCTGTCTGGGATTCCTTTCTCTTCTTGCCGCCTGCTTCTTGAACAGGCGCACTCTCCTTGACATTGTCAAGGTCTGTTTTTTCACCGCATGACCCAGTGGCCATAACAGTGGGCTTGACATCCGAGAGATAGCACTCTCGGGCCATCCTCTGATCTCCCCTTAGGGAGCCGACTGTTCCATTATCCCTCTCAAACTTGAGCAACATAAGAGATGGGATTATAACAGCCTTGGAATTATTCAGGGTTGGTCGACCCAGAATCATGTTGTAGGCCGAGAGTTCTTCTACTACCAGGAACCGGACTACCATGTGTCGTCCTTCCCCTTTTTCTCCCAGGCGGATGGGTAAATCCACTCGTCCCAGGGGGTGGACGACTCCTCCTCCAAACCCAACTAAAGGGTGGGAGGCCGGATGTATGCAATCAGTCTGATATTTTAGTTTCGACAAACATTTGCTACTGATGAGATCTGAGGAGCTTCCGGTATCTATGAGGATTCGGCCAACTCTCTGATTGGCCACTTTACATTCAATAACGATAGGGTCGTCATGCGGCCCTCTTACCCCTCCTAGATCTTCTTCAGTGATGACAATCTCAGGAAATGAATATTTGGACGGCCGTTCTTGGTGAACGGAATTTACATCTAACCGCCTGATATTGTCTTTGTTGCCCCTAATAGTGGGGCCGCCTCCTGAGAAGCCGCCTGCAATGGTGTAGACGACTGCATCATCTGTATCGGAGCTGTCGGCCTGTTGATTCTTTTTGGCCGACTGCTTTTTTGAAGAAGTGTTCCCCGTAGATTTCTTGACATAAGTGTCAAGATCACCTTGCTCAGCCAGGCGGTCCAGATACTGCATGAGACTGATGCAGTCATTGGTGTGATGACCAACATCATCATGATAAGCACAAAATCTGTCTTGGCTCCGGTTGTTTGCAGAACCCTTCATGGGGACCGGCTTCTCAATTGAGATCCGTCCCTTGATTTCTTTTAGGATAAACTGGTTATCTTTGTTAAACGCATACTTTGGGGAGTATGGTTTGAATTCTTTTTTCTTTTTCTGGGCCGGCTGTTTAGAGGAATCAGCCGCCCAGACCTCTTTTCTCTTCTCATCTTTGTTTGACGACTGTTTCTGTCGTCCTTCTCTTTTGTCGAACCTTTTCCCGTCCGACTGTTTTACCGTACAAAGATCAGTCGCCAGTATATAGGCTTCTGTTTCAATCAAGGCCTCTTGAAGAGTCGCCACCCTCTTTCAAACCAAATCAAATTTGAAGGTAGATCCGTCTTTGAGACCTCTGAAAAAGTTAGTATAGGCTACCTCATCCGGTAACCCTTGAATCTGTATTCTCATCAGGTTAAACCGCCTGATGTAAGAAAGAAGCCCCTCCTTCTCGCCCTGCTGAATTGTTCCTAAATCAAGGGTCGTTTTCTTCGCAGGGATGTTCATGGCGAAGTTGGAGGTGAATAAATAAGCAAGCATCCTGAAGCTATTTACACAACCAGTCGGCAGGTTGCCGAACCATTGTTGTGCGATTCCTTTGAGAGTCGCTGGGAAACACTTGCACCAAGTGGGATCATCCAACCCTTGAAGGTACATCAGGTTGGTGAATGCCATCAGATTGTCTTCTGGGTTAGTAGTGCTGTCATAGGCGCCTACTAGTACATTTTTCACTTTGGCCAGCTGAGCGGCTTCAGTAATTTCCTTGGAGAAGGCCGACGGCTGTTCACCAAGTCTAAGCAACCGTAGCTGCCAGTCCATAGGTTGGACGTTTTTTGCTGCAGGTCCACCAAACGGAGGTGGCTGCAAAAAATACTGTTGTTGCGGCACAAATGGTAAGTTTGGTACCGCCTGGTCGCTATGAAAGCCGGACTGACGGGAGGTGCCTCCTGACTGACTCTCATGATACGACTGAGTATGCCTCATCGAGGCATTTCGCAGACTGTCTTGAAAGTTTGAAGTAGAGGCCGACTCTGACAATCGGTCACTCTTCTTCTGCTCTAGCAGTAGCCGAGCGTCTGTGAATGTTTGCTTCGACCCGTCCGCCTGAATATGACGAACAGGTTTCCTATTTCCTGTAGGAAAACGGAATTTTGTGAAATCAAGGGCAGGTGGCTCCCGCTTCCTAGATTTAGGATGAGGAGTCGCCTCTCGCCCTTGAACTGGCTTCCTCTTCAGTGAAGTGGAGGGTTTCTTAGCCGATTGCTCCTTGACTGGAGCAGGCGGCTTCTTGTTGATCAACTCTTGAATCTCTCCCTTGAAGTTCCTCATGAAGGTCATGAGTTCGTTCCTTGTGATGGGAGCAGACCCATCAGTCGGTTGTTGCCGAACAGGCAATGCGCCTGCTGGCTCACTTCCAGTTTGAAGATGTTCCCGTTCCCTCCTTTCGGTATGACGGGTACGTCGGGCCCTTAGGGTCCCGTCTGAAGCTGTGTGAGCTTCAACTTCAAATTCACTCTCGGTATCATGGTCCGACTGAACTTGAGGGTCGTCTAGGGGACGCCTCTCTTCAGGAGTCGGTACAGACTTGGATGCCATCTCAGAAGTACTCTCCCCACAGACGGCGCAAAAATGTTTCGGGGTTTTCTGATGTCCTGCGGGAGAGTTACAATTCCGAGACTGGAACCGAACGCCTGTACCTGCAAAATAACGGAGACTCCTGGTGGTGGGAGCTCCGCCTCCAACGGTCAAGTTAGTACTTGATTAAGGAGTAATTAATGCGGAAATTAAAGTGATTGGGTCTCTCTAGGTGAGAGTGTTTAATGTAGGTAATCTGCTTTGTTAGCGAGATCAGCCGGTTATTACTGTGTGTAATTAATGTGTTTTTTCGTTCTTTTTCCTTAATGAGGATTAAGGGAGGTATTTATAACCTTGGGAAACGTGCCCATCCTAGGTTTTGGTTAACCTAGGGCTGATTGGGCTTCCCTCGGAAGTTGGGCCTGGGTGGCCGGTTTCTCCATTAGGCATGGAGTATGCCACATGTCATGACATAACAGGTCCAAGGTGGACGAATAAGCGCGTGCCACGTGGCAAGCCCTGACAGTTCCAACTGGGGGACACTTGGCAGGACCTGATTGGCCCACGTGGCGCATTCCGATTGGTGGGAGCAAAATCCCCTAATCAACACCCTTTCTCCTTATATAATATCCTATCACCTCACCAATAGGCTTGGCTTTCTAATATAGAATAATGAAATATTTTAGGCTAATTTAGCACCTAATATTGCCATTACTACTATTGTTAACATCACATGGAAACAAACACATTACCTAGTATAATAATAAAAATAATTAAGGAAATAGAGAAAGGAAGAAAAATAATATACCTTGAGCTATATGTAGCTATTTTTTAGATAACACCTTTATCTTACCAAAGATTTTTTTGTCTTACCAAAGACAAGGATAATATTATCTTGATTACAATGGATCAAGAGAAAGCTAAGTGATCTTTTTGTAACTTTTTTTATATTAAGAAAAATAAATGAAAATAAAGCTAATGAACTATTTTTTGGATTTTGATTAAAGAAAATAAACTTGAGCTAATTATTGAAAATTAAAGCTAGATCTTAATTACTTACCAATATAAGAGAAATAAACTATATTTTGGTTTTTTTATATAAGGACTAGGAATACTTAAGCAATTAAACTATTTTGAGTGTTTTTTTTTTTAAAAAATAAAAATAAAGATAAGAAACAATAATAATTCTTGAACTTAAAAGAAAAATATTTCTTGTGTTTTTTTAATGTAGAAAATAGAGATAATAATTATACTTAAATAAAATAGAAATATTAGTTTAACTAGATGATGCTTTTATATATATAAGCTGATAACTTTGAATAAAACTAAATTAGAAAGATTTTTACTAAAACAAAATATTAGTAGAGAGTATTTTTAGAGAGAATTTTTCAGAGATAAGTAGTGTAATAATTTTTGGTGCGTTAAAATATGAAAAATTAGGGGGTATTTATAGGAAAGAAAAGGATTAGTTTCCAATTTTGAAATAAATAAAATATTTAAAATAATATGAAAAAAATTAAAGGATAGGAATTAGAGTGTAAATATCTAGATTTTGGTAATATGAGATTCTTTTTTCATTAAATTCACTAGGTTAGTCTCGTGCGATGCACGATTTTAAGAATAAAATTTTTAGTTTATATTTGTGTGTAATACGTAGTATAAATAATTGAAGCAAAAAATAATACGAAGTAAGAGTGGAACCCCAACTTCATACAGTCTATATAAATTATACAGAGTAGGAGGAAATAATTTTTTTATAGGAAAATAAAATAGTCTAATCACTCCATGGAAAATTGTGTAGTTAATCAATTTAAATAAAAAATCTTTTAGGAAAATATATAATTACTTTATCATTTTCAAATATTTATTTTTCTTAAAAAAAACATTAATGAAGTCATTAATAATTTTGGCAGGTAAATTTTTTATGAGAGATTGCTTGACACGTGGATGATAGTGATGTTAGCGGTAATTACAATAGTTATAGTTATAGATTTGTTTTATATGTAAGAACTTATTTAATATGTTAAAAAAAACCTTAAATTTATAAAATAAAGAAAATCGTAACTAAATTGGACTCTAATAATCATATAATAGAAAAGTTCTAAAATACTAGGATATTACAAAAGGGAAAATACACAACATTGTCATGTCAAAACTCAAAAATACTCATGTGATACACATATGATGGAGTACCTAAACTAATTAAGTGATTAATTGTAACCCTCATAGCTTATTACACTCAGCAGGGTACTCAACCAATACCTATATAAAATAAACACCTCATGGAGATATCAACTCTAGAATTTACTTAAAGGTAAATAATACTAATGAGTAGGACTTAGACAAAATATTCTCAGAGCTATATATTGGACATGTATCCGCAATGGCGGATCTTGACGACTTTCTTTTGGGGGGCCGAATTAAAGTTCAATTCTTAAATTTCCTTTGCATGTATTACCTTGACATAATGTTTTTACTAATATATAAATGTTATCACATAATATGTCATTGGATTAGTTATAATGTTTTTTTATATATTATTTTTATTAATACCTAATTAAAGATAATGATGATCAAAGTTATACCTCGACACTTGTGCAAATCCACGTGAAGCATAGAGGCAACAAAAAGTGACATGTTTGACTCGACCCAAAACCAACCTTAAAAAAAATTAGATTTTGACTTGTATGAATACGTTAAATTTAGCATGACTCAGATAATACTTAAACCCGACCCATTTTGATCTCACCGAACACCTGAACCCCTAAATTGACACCTCTAGCTAATGCATTAAAAAAAACAGAGGAAGTATAGAGATAGACCACAAGTACGTACTAAAGTTATGTATGTATAGTTGACCGTTTTTTCAATCGTAAAACTGAAAATTTTATACTATTTACACAAAATTATTATTTTGTGACATTATTTAGTGATTATATTTTAGAAAAAATATTTTCATGTTGGATTTTATTTGATTCATCTTTATGTATGATGTAAATGCTAAAGTATAACTAATTAAACAAATTAACGATATAGAAGTTGCATTAGCAAGTATGAAATCTCTAACAACATTACAATTAAGAAAAATATGAAGAAAATATAAAACATATTATAATTGCGTAACCTATCAAATTAAAGTGAAATATATGCGAAGTATATACATAGTAGATAAATTACAACGAAATATAAGCTAGTAAATGGAATGCCATTAAATATTTAGAAATGCAAGTAATATTATTTAGAAATGCTTGTATACTCGTAATATTGAAGACACTAAGTAAAGTAGTCTAAATAGATGATAAATTTTGGATTAAAATCTAAGGGGGGCCAAGAGCCCAGCCTTGCTCCTTAGAAGACCCGTCTCTACGTATCCGCAAGATATTAACTTTATTCCTTATTAGATCGTACATCAATATATATAGAGGGCCGAAATTCGGTGAGAACCACCCTTTATGTGAGATACATACATATATACATACATATATTTATATAGGGTCGAAACTCGGTGAGAACCACCCTTTATGTGAGAGCTCATCCCTTATGTGAAAATAAATCTCAGCCGCTAGATTGTATTAAATCCAACAGCTAAGATTAATGATATAAACCTTCCCTAACAACCACGCTTAATTGTTTGCTCTGTTCTCTCTCCACCACGAAGCTTCAAGGTTTTATCAATGGCGTCTAATTATAATCTCAAACTCGACAATTTCTCTCTCCTCTTCTTGTTACAAGTACCAATTTCCATCGATTATTGAGGTTTGTAATTCTCTTAGTTTTGTAAATTCAATGATCTTAGTTTTATCTTAGCATCAAAATGTACAAAATATTATTCAATTGCATGTTAATCTTAGTGTTTGAAAATTTCAAATTGTTCTATTCTGATTATTTTCGAATTACATAAATTATTTTCGTTGACATTTTGGATTATTTTCGTTAAAATGTTGGATTATTTTCATTAAAACTCAATGAGAAATTTTCGGTTTTAGTATTTGAGAACTATTGAATTGTATGTTAATCTTACTATATGAGAATTTTTGATTTTATTGTTCGGGTAATTTTTGAATTACATGTTACTTTTGAATTTTCGTTAAAATTTCATATTTATGTCGTGAAATTTCCAATTGAATATTCTTATTTTGTAATTTTTGGTCAAATCAGTTAAAGTTAATATTATAATTAAAATTTTTAATTGAATGCTCTAATTATGTTCTTATTTTGTCAAGTTGAATGTTCTTAATCATTTGAACTTAAAAAAAATTATAAAACGAGTAAATAATTTAAAAATGAGAAACCTAAATATGTGTAGTAATATAAATAATTTATAAAGAGCAAACAAAATTAATATGTGTAATCTGAACATTAAGTAATCTCAATTTAAGATTTTCATTAAAAAATTTCTATTGCTTGTTAATTTTCCTATTGAATTTTCTTATTTAACATTAATGTTATAAATTTGATAATTTCAATTGAAGGTGTGTAAAATGAGCAAACAAAATTATAAACAAAAATTGAATTAAAATGATCAAATATAAACAAAATGAGAAAACAAAATAAAAATGAGCAAATATAATTACTATTTTATTGTGTACTTGACTTGTTATTGAGCAAAATATAAACGTAGAATGAGCAAATATAAAAAAAAATGAGCAATTATAATTAAAGCTATGTTTTCTATTTTACTGTGTTATTGACTTGTTATTAAGAAAAATAGAATTAAAATGAGTAAATATAATAAAGATGAGCAAACAGAATTTAAAAAAGCTATATTTTCTATTTTACTACGTTATTGACTTGTTTTTTTGTATTTCTCTGCAGAAATGATTAGCAACAACGAACAACTTAATAGTGATTCTAATGTCAATGTCAATGTGCTAGTTACTCATACAGTAGTAGTTTCTCCTAAAGTAGCACCTTTGTTATGCAGAGGTTTAGTTTCTCTTACAATAGTAGAAGAGATTATGCAGAGGTTGTGGGGAATTGAGTCATCATGATTTTAGAAATTGTCCAAGAGAAAGTGTAGTGATACTTTTAGATACATATTTGATTTAATATTTTTAGCATATTTGATATATCAAACATTTTTTGAATATTCAATTTAATATTTAGAATATTTTTAGAACATATGATATTTTAATTTTGTATTGAACATTATTTTACTGGTGTGATGATTTTTGAATAGATATTTCTTAAGGAATTATTTGTTCATTGACAAATTTTTGTTTATTCATTGTTAATTTGATTTTAAATTTTGTATCATCCTCTTCTGAGTTTGGTGGATTGTGTGTGTGACATTTGCTCATTTGAGAACCTCAGAAAAGGTATCAATTGTATTTGTTGAACTGAATCATTGAATTAGAAGGAATAATATGTATAAATTGTATTTGCTCATTTGACAAATGAGCAAAGTATTTTAGTATTTGCAACTATCAAAGCATGGAGGGTTCATTTCCCTCAGAAAAGGACATGTATGATACTCAAATGAGAGGAACATGGCTTGTAAGTTGACAAATGAGCAAATAATTGTTTCTCATTTGACAAATTAGCAAGCATTATTTGCTCATTTGACAAATGAGCAAAGAATTGGTTGCTCACTTAACAAATGAGCAAAGAATTATACCTATTCTATTCTACAAGCAGAGACATAGAAAGGTTGTTACAAGCAATGAGTAAACTATTAAATGAGCAAAAAAATTAAACAAAGAATTATTTGCTCATTTGACAAAGTAAACAATAAATATTAATTTATGACAAAATGAGCAAGAATTATTTGCTCATTTGACAAATGTTCATTAAATAGTTTGCTCATTTGATAAATGAGCAGAGAATTGTTTTGCAATTCTATAACCTGTAATTTTTTGTAAATATCAATGAAGAAAGATCAACTTTTAGAAAATGTTTACCATTGCATTAACATACCAAAGGTTATAAGAACAAGATTAACACAAACACATCTGTCAAATTTGATCAACTATGGAATTATCTAAGTTGGAATTGCAGGGCAAACACATTTGTCCCATGGAGAACATCATAAAAATTAATACTAATAGGTGTTCTATAAAAATCCTAAGAACATCATAACAATTGCCTAACCTCCTAATCTGCCCTCCTTCCCCTATAAACAATAATTGCCAAAATGTGTCTTCCTAAAGTCAACTTGTCTTATCAACTTCAGTCTTCAATTCTCTACCTTGAATGCTCTTGGATTATTGCCCCTTGGTGATGTTGTTGAGATCATATCACTGACAACTAGCTTTCTTCAGTGGCAACACTAGCTTTCTTCATCTTTTTTTTCTTTTGACATATTTGTTTAACAGATTATTCAATAATATTTACTTCACTTGAAATAATTGAGAACCTATACTTTGAACGAAGTTTTTCAATGATTATGACCTGCAAACAAATCAGAAGTGTAAGGAGAAAGAGAAAAAAATGAAGCAATAAAATGAAACTACAAAATCACATTGCTCATTTGACAAATGAGCAAATAATTTTTTGCTCATTTGTCAAATGAGTAAAAGAATTACCATTACACTCTATATTATGAATTGTTAATTGTACAAAAGATCAGTAATGGCTTCATGCATGCGTATCAACAAGCTGCTCACAAATTTTAGCCTAAGTCGCAATTAGAGTCCAAAGAATAACTGTTCATGAGTTTTAACTTTCACATACAAATTAAAACCTCATTAATCTCACCATTTTATGAGGAAGAAAGAAGAGTTCAGAATCTTTCCTTAAATTCATAGATGTCTGTACTTTAACCCAGAGTGTATACAAGTCTTTGGTAATTATCCTGAGATAAAGGTGTATCTGTTTTAGACACATGAAAGTAATTTGGCACTTCATTGCTGGATTTGGGGAAGTCTTGTACTGTACTGTAGGTTGTAAAGGATCCTAATTCTGGAAGTGTCTAAGGTTTGAGCAGGTTGTGCTATCCAAAACTTGACAGGGCCCAGATGACTGCGCAGTTAGTAGATTTAGCAGCTAATATCAAACTACTAGGAACCCACACTGCTGGCTTTTTCCATTTAATACAATAACCTTCTCTTAATTCCAACTTCTCTTTTCCTAGGAGATGTTTTACTCATGTCAAGCTAAACAAATTTGTGAACAAAGTAATAATCTTGACATGGAAAATGCCTACTTGCTTCTTGGGACTCAATATCATTATATATCAATTTTGTGTTATAAGGGATTGGTGGATTGCAAGTTGTGTAAAGTCATCTCATTATTTGATGTTATTAACAAGCCTAACATCCCAAGTACCTAGAAGATAATCTCGAGATAAAAGGTGTATCTATTACTGAATTCAGCTTTACGGTACCAAAGGTGGTGGAGGAGACCATATCAAAGGATATTGAGAGGAAACCTTCAACCAAGAAAGCTAAAGATTAAAAAATGTTGTGGTCAGGTCGTTCTTAGATCGGGTCATTGATAGTCTTACTACTTACTGTGCCTATAAGAAATTTAGAGTGTGGTAGAGGAGAGCCCTCTCCTTGGTAAGGAGAGGCCGCGACTGGGAAGCCATGGAAAGCCGCGCCCGCGGCATGGGCGCGGCTAGGCATCTCAAGAATTTTGGGAAAAAACTGCGATTTTCCTGTCCGCGCCCGCAGGCTGGGATGCCGCGCCCGCGGGGTCGTGAGGAGCGCCCGCTCCTCCTGGTGGAGCGCCCTCTCCTCCCTGTTTTGCGGTTTTTTCCTGACGGTTGAGTCTTTTATTAAAAGACAAGTTTTTCGTGAAGGAAATACAGAATATTACTCTTCATCTCTCCAAATAGAATTCTCTACATTTTCTCTCAAATTTCTTGCAAACTTTTGTGAGAAAAACTCTAAAATTTTAGCCAAATTTGTGAATTTATCATCTATATTTCGATTCTTTGTGCTAAGAACGAAGTGCTATCTTTTGTATCTCAAAGAGGATTTCCGGATTGAACCCAAGCACCATTGTGGGGGAAATTAACCTCTTAAGGAAAGTGTATACACGCCTAAGACAGAGTATCAAGGTTTGAGACTCAAGTGGTCATCGGTATTCTCATGTTCATGTTCACCTTTAAAGGCTTGGACTTGAGGCAAGTTTAGTCTTTTTCACATTAGTGTTGTCATTGTAATTTCTAAATACATTGATATTTTGGTGCTTAGTTTGTAATACTTTAATTAGTATTTGGTTATTGTATAATTTGATTGGAATTATACTTTATTTAGGTTTTGTTCCCACAATTTTAAAGTAATTCTTTGTCTTTGAATTACTGTAAAACCTAACAATCTAAAGAGGTTAAATTTTTAGAATTTAATCAAGCATTTCTAGTGTGAAAGAATTGACCACAAACTTTGTTAAATTGAAAAAGTTTGACGGTGTGGAGTTTCGGAGATGGAAGAAGAAGATGTATTTTCTTCTTACATCTCTGAATGTTGCCTATGTGATAAGTACTCCAAGGCCAAATGAACATGAGAATGAAACCTTGGAATCCGTTCGGGAGAGGTCGAAATGGGACAACGATGATTTCATATGTCGTGGTCACATCTTGAATGGGATGGAGGATGATCTTTTTGATGTCTACCAAAATATTGAATCTGCTAAGGAGCTTTGGGAGTCCTTGGAGAGCAAGTATATGGCGGAAGACGCTTCAAGTAAGAAATTTTTAGTTAGCAATTTCAATAACTTTAAATTTGTTGATGGTCGGTCTATAATGGACCAATTTCATGAATTGCAACGTATTTATGGTAGTTTGGAACAACATGGAATAGCTATGAATGAATTGTTTGTTGTTTCTAGCATTATTGATAAATTACCCCCTAGTTGGAAGAATGTTAAGCATGATTTGAAACATAAGAAAGAGGATATGACATTGTCCGGTTTGGCCACCCATCTTCAAATTGAAGAAGGGATTCGTGTCATGGAAGGTGCTAAGGAGGGAAATCCTAGCACATCTACCGTTAATATGGTAGATGAGGGAAGAGCTAGTGCATCTACTAGTGGAAAGAGAAAGAATGCCAATTCTTTCAAAAATAAGTCCAAAAAGAAAATGACAAGTAACAAGTTTACTTGTTGGGAATGCGGTAAATTTGGTCACCGCAAGAAGGACTGTTTTTCTTTTAAGAAAAGAATGGAGAAAGTCAAGGAGGGCCATGCTACCGAAAGCAAGGACCCACCCACCAAAGGTAATCCATTTCATGAGGTTAAATTTAATTCCGGTTTGGACTTAAATGCAACGGATCCTAACATTTTTATGGTGTAGGATGATAACTCATGGTGGATTGATTCGGGGGCTTCAAGGCACGTGTGCAAGAGTAAACATTGGTTCAAAACCTTTCAAAAGGTTGTTGATGGAGAAGACCTCTACATGGGGAACAACTCTACCATCAAGGTTATTGGAAGAGGACAATTTGAGCTTGTGTTTAGTTCTGGGACTGCAATTATTCTTAGAAATATTTTGTATGCTCCGAAAATTAGTAGGAATCTTGTATTTGGGCCTACCCTGAATAGTCTTGGCTATAAGATTGTATTTGAAGCTAATAGATGCATAATTACTAGGGGTGTAACATTTATAGGTTGTTGTTATTTGGATAATGGTTTGTTTAAACCCTCTTTGAAAGAGAGTGGTGTATTAGACTATATGTGTTTGAATGTTGTTGACAATGATAATCAAGTTGATTTGAATTTGTTTGATTTATGGCATTAAAGGTTAGGACATGTGAATTACAATAAAATGCTTTTCATGTCAAAGCAAGAATTGATTCCTTCCTGTGATATTTCTCCTAATAAATGTTCTACTTGCATGTTGAACAAGATCACTAGAAATCCTTTTAAGAAAGTTGAGAGAAGTTATAATATTATAGAACTGATCCATAGTGACTTGTGTGATTTTCATAGTACTTCTTCTTTGGGGAACAAAAGATACATGATTACTTTTATAGATGATTATTCTAGGTTTTATTATGTGTATCTTTTGCATTCCACAGATGAAGCTTTAATAAAGTTTGATATATATAAAAGAGAAGTAGAATTGCAAGTGGAGTCATTAATTAAGAGGATAAGAACTGATAAGGGAGGGGAATACTATGATCCAAAATATTTCCAATCTTTGGGTATAATTCATGAGACTACAGCAGGTTATGCACCACAAGCAAATGGTGTAGTTGAAAGGAAAAACAAAACTCTTGAAGAAATGGTTAATTCCATGTTATCTTACTCTTGTTTGGGTGAAGGGTTCTGGGGTGAAGCAATGTTGACAGCTTGTCACATTCTTAATCGGGTTCCCACTAAGGGAAAAGAATCTACTCCTTATGAACTTTGGTACAAAAGAAAACCAAACTTGAAGTATCTCAAGGTTTGGGGTTGTAGGGCAATCGTAAGAGTGCCTGGCAATAAGAAAAGAAAGCTCGGTGAAAGGGGCTTGGATTGCATATTTATAGGTTATGTTGAGCATAGCAAAACCTATAGGCTCTATGTAATAGAACAAAATGACTATATATCGATTCATTCGGTTATTGAGTCAAGAGATGCAATTTTTGATGAAAATCGATTTTCATCAATGAGTAGACTGAAAGATCTACAGATCAGTGCCAACAATAGGGAGATAGTAGAGTTGAATGATCAACTTGAAACTCATGAAAGTACATTCGATAATGAGAATGTCAAAACTCCTCAAGTGAGGAGAAGTACTAGGGAAAGAAGACCTAGAAACCCTCTTGATGACTTTATAATTTATTTAGTTGAAGTTCTAGGGATGTCCTTAGTTCTACTACTCCATATTGTTTCAATGTGGATAGTAACCCAAAGAGTTATAGCGAGGCCATATCTTCTCAAGATAGTGCATTTTGGAAGGAAGCTATAAATGATGAGATGGATTCCATCATGGGAAATAATACCTAGGTTTTAGAGGATTTACCTCCCGGTTGCAAACCTCTTGGTTGCAAGTGGATTTTCACTAGGAAATGGAGACCGGATGGCTCCATAGTGAAATTTAAAGCCAGATTGGTTATCCAAGGCTTTAGACAAAAGCATGGTGTTGATTATTTCAATACCTATGCACCGGTTGCAAGAATTACCTCCATAAGGTTATTAATTGCAATGGCTTTGGTATATAATCTAGTGATTCATCAAATGGATGTCAAAACAGCATTCCTTTATAGAGATCTAGAGGAAGAAGTGTATATGAAACAACCCGAAGGGTTTGTTTTGGAAGGACAAGAAGATAAGGTGTGCAAATTGGTTAAGTCATTGTATGGACTTAAACAAGCACCAAAACAGTGGCATCGGAAATTTAATGACACGATTTTGTCCTTTGGATTCAAAGTGAATCAAGCCGATAAGTGTATATATAGAAGATTTGATGACAAAGGTCATGGTGTTATCATTTGTCTATATGTTGATGATATGCTTATCTTTGGTACAAGTCTACAACAAGTAGAATTGACCAAGGAATTCTTATCCTCATCTTTTCAGATGAAGGATTTGGGGGAGGCGGATGTCATTTTGGGCATCAAGATTATAAGGGACTATGGAAGACTTATCTTAAGTCAATCTCATTATATTGAGAAGATGATCAAACCGTTTAATATATTTGATAAGTGTCCCGTGAACACCCCCATAGAACCTAATGTTAAATTGGTTAAGAATTCGGGGAAAACGATTTCCCAATTGGAATATTCAAGGATAATTGGATCCTTGATGTATGCCATGACTAGTACAAGACCGGATATTGCATTGGCTGTAGGGAAACTAAGTAGATTTACTAGTAACCCGGGTGTACAGCATTGGTTTGCAATTCGGAGGGTCTTAAGGTACCTTAAGGGTACGTTAGACTATGGTCTTATTTATAGTGGATTTCCTTCAGTTTTAGAAGGGTTTTCAGATGCTAGTTGGATCACTTACAAAGAGGATGACTCTTCTGTTAGTGGTTGGGTATTCATGTTTGGGGGAGGTGCCATTTCATGGTCTTCCAAGAAACAAACTTGCATTGCAGATTCCACTATGGCAGTGGAGTTTATTGCTCTTGCTTCAGCTAGTAAAGAAGCTGAATGGTTGAGAAAACTCATGTTAGAATTGCCTTTATTGCCTAAGCCAATGCCACCGGTGGCAATCCATTGTGATTCTAATTCGGCGTTGATAAAGGCATATAGTCAAGTGTATAATGGTAAGTCTCGGCATATTTCACTTAGGCATAGCCTAGTGAAAGAGCTTATCAATGATGTGGTCATAAGTCTTGACTATGTTCCAACAAAGTTAAATTTGGCGGATTGTTTTACAAAGGCTATGCCAAAGCATTCCATCATATTTTCCATGAATAGAATGGGTTTATGTCCAAAAACACGAATTTGTGAAACCCAATCTAACGCTTGAAGAAACATCAAGTCTTAGATTCAATGTGGTTGAATTACATTTTTGTTGTTTGTTAGCAATATTTAATGACCCATATGGCTATGTTACTTGTGATGTGAGAGGTAGCGTCAATTTAAAGTTCTCAAAGATTTAGAGTTGAGAAGCTCTAGATGAAGGTGTCTTGTCACAAGGGCACTTTTACGTATATGAGAACCTACCTATATAAGTTCGAAGTTTAGCCACTTCAAGAAGTCTAGATGGACATATAGACTTTGATGAAATTATGAAAGATACGGACACATGGCTGTATAAAAATGTCAAATGATGATTAATTCGATTTGTCTTGTGTATACTTCACCTTCGAATGGTTGGATATATCCGTGTGATTCAATCCATATGGAAATCATGGGATATAATCATCGTTAAGTGTGTTGTACTAGGTGTCAATTCTATCCAAAGGGACATTGGCATTGATGCATGAGATGTGGCTTAATTGTTAGAAGTGGAGAAAGTTTTAAATACACACTCTAAATGGGGGAGGATTGTTAGAAATTTAGAATGTGGTAGGGGAGAGCCCTCTCCTTAGTAAGGAGAAGCCGCGGCTGGGAAGCCACGAAAAGCCGCGCCCGCGGCATGGGCCTGACCAGGCATCTCCAGAATTTTGGGAAAAAACTGCGATTTTCCTTTCCGCGCCCGCGAGCTGGGATGCCGCGCCTGCGGGGTCGTGAGGAGCGCCCGCTCCTCCTGGTGGAGCGCCCTCTCCTCCCTGTTTTGCGGTTTTTTCATGACGATTGAGTCTTTTATTAAAAGACAAGTTTTTCGTGAAGGAAATACAGAATATTACTCTTCACCTCTCCAAATAGAATTCTCTACATTTTCTCTCAAATTTCTTGCAAACTTTTGTGAGAAAAACTCTAAAAATTTAGCCAAATTTGTGAATTTATCATCTATATTTCGATTCTTTGTGCTAAGAACGAAGTGCTGTCTTTTGTATCTCAAAGAGGATTTCCGGATTGAACCCAAGCACCATTGTGGGGGAAATTAACCTCTTTAGGAAAGTGTATACACGCCTAAGACAGAGTATCAAGGTTTGAGGCTCAAGTGGTCATCGGTATTCTCATGTTCATGTTCATCTTTAAAGGCTTGGAGTTGAGGCAAGTTTAGTCTTTTTCACATTAGTGTTGTCATTGTAATTTCTAAATACATTGATATTTTGGTGCTTGGTTTGTAATACTTTAATTAGTATTTGGTTATTGTATAATTTGATTGGAATTGCACTTTATTTAGGTTTTGTTCCCACAATTTTAAAGTAATTCTTTGTCTCTGATTTACTGTAAAACCTAACAGTGCCCTTATGTAGGTTCAAGCTGGGTATGGGTATGAAACCTTAGAAGTAAAAAATACAACCCAATAAGGTTCACAACAACTATGAGAAAAAAAGCACCCAAAATCAATCATACATGCAGTGATGCAGCCACTCTTCCAAATGTTCCAAGTTTGGTGGACTGTGTGTCACATGTGCTCATTTGAGAACTTCAGAAAAGGTATCAATTGTATTTGCTAATTTGAATCATTAAACCATTGAATCACAAGGCATAAAAGCTATCAATTGTATTTTCTCATCTGACAAATGAGCAGATAATTATTTGCTCATTTGATAATTGAGCAAATAAGTGTTTTAGTATTTGCAACTATCAAAGTATGGAGGGTTCAATTCCCTCAGAAAAGGACATTTATGATACTCAGATGAGAGAAACATTGTCTGTAAGTTGACAAATGAGCAAGTAATTGTTTGCTCATTTGACAAATTAGCAAGAATTATTGTCAAATGAGCAAAGAATTATTTGCTTATTTCATAAATGAGCATTTGAATTGGTTAAAGAATTAATATCAATTTTTTGAAAAGCTGACTAGATCTCTAACATTCAGTAGCTTGTACAAATTATTTAAATTCCAATCCAATTTGCATAAGGAATTTACTCTGAAAATCTAACCAACACATGGCAAATACATGTATCTAACAAAATAACATCAAATTGCTCCAATAATTCACTAGTTACATCAAAGTGCATACATGATTTTTTTCACTAATTACACCAACCCAAGACACACCAAGGCCATTTCATATGAAATGTTCAGGAATCATCATAGGCTATTCATGTCTAGTGATTATCAAAAATAATATTAGTGTACACGAAAAGATAAAGTTCTAAGTCATATGAAAATTAAAGTTTAGGAATCATCATAAAAACTGAATTCAAATTAACAAACTGAGATAAAATGAGCAAACTAAATAAAATGAGCAAATAAATAATGGAAAATGGAAGGAATTCATGATTTTTTGCCAATAAAACCAAAAAATCCTATTTAAAATTATGCTACATAGAAAAATTTACAGAAATTGTACGCATCGTATTTTACTTCTTAAGTTCTAGAATACTAATGAAATACATTACACAAATTTTCAATTTCTCAATTACAGCGAAAAAAAAGATCCAACGCTCATGTGAGAACACCTCCCTTATATGAGAACACTTTATATGTGAGAATAGCTTATAACCATTGGATCAAACTAGATCCAATGCTCCACATCTACCCCTGTAAAAATAATAGCATTATTGTAAATTTTAGATTGTATATAAGAAAAATTAAAAAAAAATCGTCCAACTTTTTCTCTCTCTAGATATTGATCCAGGTCTTCCCTTTCTCTCTCTTCTTTCCCCAAAAATTTCTGAACGAACACTGCTTTGATCGTAATGCTGAGATATCTTTGAATTTTGACTTGAATCTGCAACTATTAAATAATTATTTTTCCTTTGATATTTGGCTTCAATGTTCAAATTTTGGTATTGAATAAGGTTTTGTGATTTTGTTGTAACCTAAGAAATTACAAATTCTTCATCAAATGGATTCAACCGAAGCTATTGTTACTTATGAACGAAGGACGTAAGTATCAATTTATTGATTTTGGGCATTTTACTTTGTTTTTATGTGATTTTTGGTAGTTTGTATAATGTGATGATAGTATGAAGCAATTTTATGAGATACTGATTTAATTTTGTTCCTTTTGGTTGAGGTTCTTGAAATTTTGGTAAATTTTTTTAATCATCATATTGAAAAACAACTATTATCAGTAAATTTTGGCTTAGCTAACTAGTTGAATCATATTTTTAATTTAGAAATTTACACATTTGTATAGTCATTCATATTGTTTATGTACCACTTTTACAATTTCTTGTTTATAGTAGCAAGCTTAAATGCTTGCCACCTTTTGTGATTATTAAATAAAACCTTAATTAAAGTCAACTCCTTTTCAATCACTTCAACAACAACTATTATCAGTCAATTAGCGTTAGGTGATGAACTGTTGTAATCATTGTACTGTCAACTTTTGTATACTATCTGCTAGTGACTTATCAATTACTTGATTGTTAAGATACTGCTTAATAAGAATTTTTGAATCTCTTAAAACCTTTGGATAAGATCTAGTAAGATTTTCAAAAAATTGATATTAATTCTTTGCTCATTTGTTAAATGAGCAATAAATTTAATGCTCCGTGAGTTATCAAATGAGCAAATAATTCATTGCTCATTTGTCAAATGAGCAAATAATTCTTGCTAATTTGTCAAATGAGTAAACAATTATTTGCTCATTTATCAACTTACAGGCCATGTTCTTCTCATCTGACTATCATAAATGTCATTTTCATTAACACTCCATGCTTTGATAGTTACAAATACTAAAATATTTATTTGCTCTTTTGTCAAATAAGCAAATACAATTGGCTGTAAAAGCCTAGAGTAATTTTTTTTTTTTTGCATGGTTATGGCTTTCATCTCAAAGCCATGTTCATAGCCTAGAGTATGAAAACCAATACCGGAGCAGAGCTTTCTGAGCAGGTTTGTTAAAAGGACGTTAAGCGTGTGATTTTGCAGTATATAGATGAGAAAAATGAGCTATTTTTGTTGGCTGCTTGGCCAGATCTGTGTCTCAATTTTTTTTAGACAGTTTATTCTTCTATCTAATATAAGCACATTCTTTGATTCCTCTACTAGATTTCTCTCTTGAACATGTGTTCTGAACTCAGACATATTCGCGCTTACAACAGTTTGAGATAGTCTCTTAAAGCAAACTCTTAACTAAAGCAGGTATGCAATGAATAATGTAAACTGAGTGTAAAGTTATCTTGAACACAAGCTTTATAGATAGTTTAAGATCCAAAAGAGCCCTCGTGAAGGACCTTTTTAAATACATCTATGTGTTACGGAGTAATATGCCACTGCTGAATAGACTATGTATGCTACTTGAATGTACTATACCAACATAACACATTAGGAAAAGGGAGAATTAATCTTTAAATTGTAAGAGTTACTAAATTGATGTTTAGTTACTATTTGTGTGCTTATTTGCATAAGACTAGTTAACTTTAGGAAGAATCACATTTTGGCAATTGTATATAAGGGGTGAAGGCAGATTAGGAGGTTAAGAAATTGATATGATGTTCTTAGGATTTGTATAGTACAGTATTAGTATTAGTTTTTATGATGTTCTCAATGGCACAAATTTTGTTGCATTTTTACCTACTAATTTTGTAGCTTTTTTTAATTGTGTTATATTGCACATTTTTGTTTATATTTGCTCATTTATATTTAATTTTATTAATTTGCTCATTGCTAATTGATTTTTCATTTATGCATTTTTATTGTATGTGTTTTGCTCATTTGAATTAAGTTGGTTCATTTTAAATTATTTTGCTCATGTCTATGTGTGTATGGTGGTTGTGTGATGTGTGTGAGTAAGTGAATGGACAGTAGGCAGTAGGGTGCTCATTTGCGTACATGTATGTGATTTGGTGAAGTTATGCTTGTGAGTATGTTTGAATGTTTTAAATACATTAGCTTACTAGCTCAACGGGTAGAGCATTGTGCAAACGCACAAAAGATGTGGATTCGAATCCCACGTAGGTTCATTTATGTAATGTGGAGACCCAAGTTTGTTTGAGAGTTTAGTTGTAACAAAGTTTACATAGTTATAACTCATTTCAAACCAATTTTTTGCTCGTCTAATTTAGTGCGAATTTGATTTTTTTTTTTTTTTTTACTTAATTTTTGTAAAGAGATAACTTATGTAGGAATTGAACCTACACCCCCTATACATTTGCATAGTGCTATTCCAATTGAGCTAATAGGTTTTATCATATGTTTTAAATCATTTTTCTATGTTATAAATTTATAACCATATGTAACTCATTTGATAAATGAACAAAGAATTATTTGCTCATTTGACTAAATAAACAAAGAATTGTTGCTCATTTGATAAATGAGCAAAGATTTGTTTGCTCATTTGATAAATGAGAAAAGAATTGTTTGCTCATTTGGTATATGAACAAGAAATTTTGCTCATTTGACAAAATGAACAAAGAATTGTTGCTCATTTGATAAATGAGCAAAGAATTGTTTGCTAGCTCGTTTAATAAATGAACAAAGAATTGTTTGCTCATTTGACAAAATGAACAAAGAATTGTTGTTCGTTTGATAATGAACAAAGAATTGTTTGCTTATTTGACAAAATGAACAAAGAATTGTTGCTCATTTGATAAATGAACAAAAAATTGTTTGCTCATTTGATAAATGAGCAAAGAATTGTTTGCTCATTTGATACATGACCAAGGAATTTTTGCTCATTTTTTTTTTTTACAATAATGGTTGCCCATTTAGTCAAAGTAATCCCCTAATAAATATAATTTATTTATATCAATTTACACTAATAAAGAAAACATATCTTTTATTAATTATATTAAATTTATAACACAAAATCATTATGCTTATTTATGTTTTGCTCATATTAATTGATTGATTTAATTTATAACATTAAGGTTGAATGATTTGACAACAAACTTACAAAATAAGAAAATTAATTTTGCTCATTTTAATTCTATTTGCTCATTTTATTTTTATATTACTATATTACTTATCATATTTAGTTTGCTCATTTTACATATCTTCTATTGAATTTATCAAATTTATAACATTAAGGTTGAATGGTATGACACAAAAAAAAAAAAAAAAAAATTACAAATTAAGAACATTCAATAGGAAATTTCACGAAAATTAGCTTTAATTAATGTAAAAGTAACATGCAATAGGAAATTTTTAATGAAAATCCTAAATTGAGAACACTCAACTCAAAAAATCTAGCAAAAACCATAATGTCAAACTCGAATAACAAAAATAAGAGCATCCAAATTCGAAATTTTCCAGAACATTAAAATTTGTTGATTAGAACATAAAATTCGAAAATTTTGATGAAAATACTAAGGGGACATTTGGTATAAACTTAGTAAAGGTAACAGAATGGAAACAAGTTAGTAGGGGAAAGGGTAATGCATAATGTTACCCTTACTAATTGTTTGGTATTACTAAGGAAACGTAAACGATTACAACCAATCCGTTTCCTTTTGTTTGGCATTAAAAAGGGAAAACAAAATTTTCACAAAAAACAGGGAAAACAAAATTAAAATATTGGTGGGCGACATTTATCACAATTCACAAGCTGCTTTATTGCTTCAACTTATTCAAAATTCTTTCTTTTTTTACTCCAATTTAATTACTCTAATTCAATAACCAAAATCATCACATCATCAAAAAATTAGATGACTAGATCACTTTTTTTTTATTGATCATAAAAACACAACTACACGAGATCGAAATCAGCAGACCATCAAAAATCAAAATTATCAACATCAAATCAGATTATCGCAAATGCAGATCAATCTTCATCATCAATCATCATGAAAGCTCATTCATTTTCTCTTTTCATTTTTCTTTTTATTTTTAATTTTTGGTGGGTGAGATGTGAGAATGATGAGTTGTTGTTGAGCGATTTAATTTGACCCAATTTTGACGAGTCTTGAATAATGAAGCAAGATTTCGAACAATGGCATGTTGAGAAATCGAATTCAGAAGAGAGAGATTGGGTGAGTAAGAGCTTTGGAAGAGAAAGTCAATGAGAAATGTTAACATTGTTGAATGTAGGAAACGGAATTTGTTTCCTTGGGTCAAAGAGCGGAATCAAATTGGGGGGAACTCTTACACCTAGGTAATGGTATTTGTTACACTCTGGCCTTTACCAAACAAGCAGTAACAGAGTGGGTTATTTGAATCCGTTTAAAAGCATATAATTTTTGAATTGTGTAAATCAAGATAACTCAATTTGAAAATGATAACGAAAAACCAAAATTAAGGGCATAATATTCGAAAATTACTTACCAAATTATGTATAAGTGAACAAGAGGAGAGAGAACCGATCCTTGAAGCTTCAAGCCATTGATGTTCCACCTTTAACTTTGGAGAGAGAGAAATAAGATGGGTAATTTTTTGGGGAGAAAAAAGGTTATGTGTGATGTTGGGTTTGGGTGAGTTTTGTTACGTTGCAAATTACATTTTTGCCATTGTTCACACACACATATATATATATATATATATAGAGGGGAGGGATCCGGTAAGAACCCCTCCCTATACCCTAGTTATATAGGAACCAATCTCAGCCATAGGATTAAGTTACTTTGGACGATTAAGATTAAAACACATATCCTACCTCAAACCCTTTACCAACCGTCCAAAATTTTCTCTCTCCTCTAACTTTCTCTCTCTTCGTGTTCATCACTTTCTCTCTCCTTAAACCCCCAAAAATCTCCATAGAAATTGCAATTTGAAGGATTTTCAAATTAGGTATGTTTTTTTTTTCGATTTTGTTCAAATTTTCATGAAATTAGCATGATGTTCAAGTAGATTTTGCGATTTTTCGATTTGATTTTTGCGATTTTTGTGATTTGAATTTTGCGATTTTTCTGTTTTGATTTTCATGAATTTTGCATGAGTTCGATTTTTCGAATTTGATTTTAATGAATTTCGCATGAGTTCGATTTTTTTGAGTTTGATTTTTGCAATTTTAGGGCTGCAATTTTCAGCGGATTTATAGTTCGATTTTAAGGTTCGAATATCAAAGATTTAGTGTTCGAATTTAAGAGATTTAGTGTTCGAATTTCAGAGATTTAGTGTTCGAATTTCAGCGATATTAGGTAATTTCTGCACTACTTTTGATTATTTATTGGGTTTTTTAATTTGTGCGGTGGCGCCTCTGGAAAACGCCACAACCGTGGCTAGGCGTCCAGGTCAGACGCCAGCCCCCTGGTTCCGGCAGCCGGAGCAGACGCCACCACCAGGGGCTTTGGCGCCCCACCACTTCTGGTTTTTTTTTAATTTTTTTTTTTTAAAAAAAAACCCTGCCACCGTGAGCCGTCCTTCCCTCCGCCGCTGTGGCCGCCAAGTCCTTACCTTGCCGCCTCGACATTGCCGTATTTTCGGGTGATTAGAGTGTGGGTATGGGTTAGATTTTTTAATTTTAGGTTTAGGGCAATAAGGTAAATTCAATATAGATTTGTGGGCTTTATGTGGAGATTTGCGGGCGATGTTTAGCAATCCACCTAAATTAATGTTCTAAAGTTTACCTATTATGTTTTAAAGTTTGTTCTAAAGTTTTCTATTATATTCTAAAGTTTTCTATTATATTCTAAAGTTTTCCCTTATGTTCTAAAGATTTGTATTATGTTATAAAGATTATCATATATATTTGAAAGCTTATTTTGTAGTCTAATGTTTATCCATTATATTTAAATTTCATCTTAACCCTTTATATTTGCACTATATGTAAGTTTTGATCAAAGCTCACATGATTATGAAGTTTTTCTTTTGTGGTTTTATTTGATTATGTTTGAAATTGGTTAAGATTTTGGTGTTGAGGTTTGAATTGGTTAATTGGTTAATTTATTTATTTATTTTTTATTTTTATCATGTTCCAAATTTAATATTCTCTATTTTACTGAACAACTCCTATGTTTTAAAATTTGCCCTTTATGTTCTAAAATTTTCCCTTATGTTCCAAAGTTTACCCTATATGTTCGAAAGTTTATGCTATATGTTCAAAAGTTTATGCTAGATATTCTCATGTGTATCCATTATAGTTTATGTTCATCTTATCCCTTTATATTTGCACTCTATTTAATATTAGTTATATTTTAATTATTTATGATTGTTTTTAAAGGAAAGTTGAAAACGTTGAAGCGGAAGTAATCGACAACTCGGAATTTGAGAAGTATATTGCAAGTAAAAGTGTTGCTAAAAGACGTAGCAAACTTCCAAAAAGGCTTCAACCACCTCAAAAATTGCAAAAAAAGAAAGAAGGAGAAAAAGATCAAGAAGAAGAAAAAGATCAAAAAGAAGAAGAGGATAATAACGGTGAGGATGATGATGAGAATAATGATAGTGAAGATGACGGTGAGGATGATAATAAGGGTGATCTTAAGATGAAAGAGAAAGATGAAAAAGAGGAAGAGATGGAAGATGATAGTGAGGAGGAACAAAAAATCAATAAAAAAAAAAAACAAACTTAGGTAATAGTAAGTCTTTATTTTTTTAGTTGCATTCCTAATTTGTTTTAGATGTGGCTCATTATGAACTAATCTTGTTGCATGATGTACATATTCATGGAAATTGAAAATGTGAAGAAGAAGAAAAGAAAGATTGAAAAAGAAGAAGATGGTGAGGATGTCCAAGTACTAGAAGCTAATGAGCAAGAAACTAGTTAAGAGGCGACCTTATCAAAGAGTGTCTCCTACCCAATTCATGGAGGATGTGTTGATAGATCTTTCGGAGAAACATAAGCAAGCTATTCGGAAGATTTGTTTTGGAGATTTTTGGAATTGGATTTACTAATCCATACGAATTCTATGTAAGTAGTAGATCTTTCATATTCTACAATCATATGTATTATCATTGTTATGTTCTAAATTATAATCTCTCATGTTTGAATCTCTATGCACTAATGTTCTAAATTAATTTTTGGTTATGTTCTAATGTATGATTATTATGTTCTAAAATAGAACTTTTTTTATTCTATAATGTTCTAAATTATGTTCTAAAGTTTAAATATTATGCTAAGTGTTTCAATATTCTATATTCTAAAGATTGACTATTATGTTCTAAATCTAGGTGTATTGTGATCTAAATCTTACATTTTTCATCATAATTCTAGGTTAACAGAAAACTTGGTTATGAATTTTGACACAAAGAGATGTTGTTTGATGCTGCCTAAGAAAAAACAAGAAATCTTTTTGGATACATTTGATGTTCATTTGGCTTATGAGTTTCCATCGGGAGGCAAAAAGATTGAGCAATCAAATGATGAATCAAATCTGAAATGGACCAAGTTTCTAAAAGATTGGAGAAGCAAGTTTGGCCTCAAAAAGGTATGATGATATAATGTGGTTATGTTTTAAATTTTATGTTCTAAAGTATGAATATTATGTTCTAAAATGCATATCTTATATGTAGTTATTTGACTTGTTATGTTCTAAATTATAATCTAGCTATTTTTATGATAATATATTGGTATAAGATGGTTATGTTATAAATTGTATGTTCAAATTCATTTTTGATCCTGTTTAAACTAGATCTATTACACTTTTTATATTTTAAATTATAATATCCTATGTTTTAAAGTATTTTGCTTATGTTCTAAAGTGTTTTCTGCTTATTTTTTAAAGTACAATAATTATGTTCTAAAATAGATCTATTATATTCTCAATTATAAATATAATGCTTATTATGTCCTAAATTATAATCTTCTATGTTATAGATATTGACTATTATCTCCATATATGTTCTAATTTATATGTATTTTTTTACCTCTAAAAAGGGAAGTCCAACCAACAAAAGATTGATCGACATAATTCAAGAATTGAAGAAGGAAAAAACAGTTTCTGATGAATTCCTTTGGAACTTTGTGGTATGTGTTGTCATTTGTTGCATCTGATCAACAAACAACACACAACTATACATTAAATTCTTGTATAGTTGTATGGATGTAAAGAAAATTGCTGAATTGGATTGGTACACATTTGTGATTAAGCACTTAAAAGATTATGTTAATGTATGGAAGAAGGGAAATTCTTACTTTACAGGTCCTTTACCTTTACTAATGGTAAGTTTTAATTTCTTACTATTATGTATATATGTTATTCTTGTTATGTTGAAAATGTGTGAAAAATATTCTAATTAATCTTAACATGTACTAAATAGGTATTCTTTTTTATCGTCTACAAAGATGAGGGTTAGAAAAACCAAGAAAAAATCCACTAATATCGGTGTGGACAAAGGAAAGGATTCAAGTGAGATATAAGTTTGAAAAAGATCATGGATTTGGATATGGAAAAATCTTGGAAAGAATGGAATCAAATGTGATATGATATTTGTATATGCTTATGTTTAAACACTATACTTTATATTCTATCTATATTTGCCCACGTTCTAAATTTACCCTTTATGTTCTAAACTATATACTTTATGTTATAAACTGTTTTAATATGTACCCCTATATATTCTAAAATTTATATTCAACTTACTTTTGTCTATGTTCTAAAGTTAACCCTGTACGTTCTAAAGTTTACCCTGTATGTTCTAAAATTTATTCTTTATGTTGTAAAGTTTATCCTTTATGTTTTAATCATTCAACTTACTGTTGCCTATGTTCTAAAGTTTACCCTATATGTTCTAAATTTTACCCTATATATTCTAAAGTTTACTCTTTATGCTAATTTATATATTATAATGTGTAGGAAGAAAACAAGAAACAATCAAGACAAGAGGACAAAGAGAAGAGAAAGGAAGAGCCATCAATGGTAACTATACCTTTTAAATTATTACTACATATGTTTATCTTTTAAAAATTGTAGACACTTTATTCTAACCTTTATATTCTAATCTTTAAAATTTATGTTGTTCTCTAAATTTTGTAATTTATATACTAGAAGGCACCAAAAGGAAAAGAAACAACCAAAACAAAAGGACAAGGAAAAGAGAATGAAAATTCATCAATGGTAACTATACCTTTTTTAATTATAACTACATATGCTTAACTTCTTAATATTGTAGATACTTTATACTTTACGCTCTTGTTATTTTAAGTTTTTATGTATATGTTCTAAGATTTGTATTTTATGTTTTGGAAGGCACACAAAGAAAAACAAACAAAAAACCAAGGCAAGGAGGGAAGAATAGAACAACCATCAATGGCTTCTAGTTCTACAACTTCTCGAAATGACATGATGATATAATGTTTAAATGTTTCATTTATTTATTTACTTATTTCTATTCTCTTCTTATTATGTTCTAAATTATCATCTATGTTCTAAATAATCCTTCAAGTTCTAAATAATCATTTACTTTATGTTCTAAATTATATTTTATACTCCATTTAATCCTTTACGTTTTAAATTATCCATGTTATGTCCTTTATGTTATAAGTTTTCCTTTATGTTCTAATTATTTTTGTGTTCTAATATAGGGCTTTTTGAGCAAATTTGGAGATTTGGCAAAAACACTTGACTCGAATGTTAAAGAGATGTATGGCATGTTAGAACAAGCAAAACATCTTTTTGTTGAGGAAGAAACAACGGGAAAAATACACCATCTCATAGACAAAATATGGTGCAAGTACACAATAAAGGTATTATAATTATATTCTAAAGTATTTTCTGGTTGTGTTCTAAAGTATTTTCAGCTTATATTCTAAAGTATAATAAATTTTTTAAATAGTTCTATTAAATTCATATAAATATTATGCTTATTATATTCTAAATTATAATTTCTTATTTTATAGACATTCGTGAACCAAGAAGAAGAGAAAGAAACAAAGAAAAGTCCTTCTATACTTAGTCAAGATCAACATTTCTTTGATGAACCGGCATTTATTGAAGAATTGGATATGGTTATGGATAAGGGAATTTTGTCTAGAACTACCCGCAAGATAGGGTCATTTGTGAACAACTACCCATTTTTTTTATTTGTTTACAACTACCCGCAAGTTTGAAAAAGTTTGGGTAGCACTACCCATTAACGTTTTCCATCCAAAAAACCGTTAGTGGGCCCCCACATTGTACACGTGTCAATTATTTATTGGATAAAAAAATTAAAAAAACAAAAAAAAAACCCCAGCTACCCCAACCACCGTGAAACCCTAGCCCCTAGCCCCAGCCACACCAAAAATCGGCCGGCCGCCACCCTAAACCTTCGAAAACAGCTGGCCGGAACCCCCTGACCACCAATCAGCCACCGCCACCCCCTTTCATTGCAGGCGACCCTAACCTAGGAACCCTCCCCAATCATCGCCTCTCCTCCCTCTCTATCCTCTTGATATACGTGTTTTATACAATGGTTTTCCCCGGTTTTACTTAGTAATTTTATATGGTTTTGAGCTCTACGGAGCCATTTCTTGCTAACAATCTCTTCTTTAGTGTATTCGATTGTTTTAGTAAGCTTTTCAGGAATATGAAGCGTTTCTAGGCAATTGGACGTGTTTTTAGTAGATTCGGAAGAGTTGATAGCCAAGAACTGCAATTTATGTGGAGTGCCCGACCGGGCATGGCTTGCCCGGGCAGACCGGGCAATGAAGAGTTCACAGGAAGAAGCCCAATTCTGAACGGTGCAACGCGCGCCCGATCGGGCAGGCTTCGCCCGGTCAGACCGGGCGATGAAGAAGTCAAGTTATGAAGATGCAATTCTGGAAACGTGTTACGCGCGCCCGACCGGGCGAGGTTCGCCCGGTCTGACCGGGCAAAGAAGGAAAACTGTCGTATTTTACGCAGCCTTCCTCCGCCCGATCGGGCGAGGTTTGCCCGGTCTGACCGGGCGATGTTCAAGATTGCGCGATTTCAGCTATTTCCGAATTTCTATCTTTTGAGGGTATAAATACCCTTTTGTAATTAACTTTTAAAGTGAGTTTTTTTCATTAGTTTTTCTCCTTAAGCCCTAGAAAACTCTCAAGAACCCTAGTTTTATTTCCTTTAAGCAATTTCAATCTTTTAATCCCAGATTAATCAATTGTTCATCAACAATTTGAGTTCTTTCAATTGGAGTAATTGGTATTTATCTTACTTCACTCTTTTCTGATATTCACTGTTCTCTAAATATGTTTTCTTTACTGTTTCTTGTTTTTGAACTTGATTTTGATTTTATTATGATGTGTGAGTAGTTTCCTTAATCCGGGATCTTGCTAAGCCCGATTATGATTGATGTATAAAGTAGATCTTTAAATTCCCCAATAATAATCCCAATTGACATGCTTAATTGATTGTGTTTATGCCAATACTAGATTAGGAATAATTAGTATTGTTATCATCCCTTTGTTCTTATTGCAACGGAAGTTGGGTATTAACGGGATTAGGTTATTCCAATTAAGGGTTTGAAGATCATCACGGAAGTAGATGATTGAATAATTAGGAATCTAGGCATGGTGTTTAATGTCCCTTATTCGCTTGATTCCACGGAAGTAGGCTTGATAGTTAATTTGGGAAGCCATTGATAACTTGGAAGAGACCTTTGGTATTATTATTAGGGATTGCTTTTCTTCTTGTCAATTGATTTATATATTGGGGGTAGATTTATTAGTTTATCAATCATAATCGTGGTAATGCTTGATCTTGGATGCTTTAGTTTATTGATTAATATTTCCTCTAGTTAATTGTGTTATTTAATATATTAGTTGATTATTATCATCCATTATTGATTGGTGACGTGCTTAGTGATTAATTGAGTCTGATTAATTGAATGAACCATAGTCTCTTGGGATTCGATCCTTACTTGCCCTACTACACAGTTAGAAGGAATAGTTAGGTTATTTTTGTTAGGTACGCGATAAGCCTATCAAATTTTTGGCGCCGTTGCCGGGGACTAACGGTTTCATATTGATTTTCCGTGATTCGTTTTTACTAAGCGTTGTTTGTTGCTTCGGCTATTGCCTCCTGTGTTTTTGATGTTCTTTGCCTAGTTCTTTGTTGTATGCAAACACGTCGCTCAGGGTCAGACGACTTAGTGCCTCTCGATTCAGAAATTGAAGCGACTGCAAGAAGACGAAGAAGTAGAAGAAGAGCAGGTAACAGAAATATGGAAGACCAAGCAACAAAGTCTCTTTTGGAGTACGGTATCCCTGACACAACAACCGGACTCCTTTCTAGCATTGTTAGACCACCTATCACCGCTCAGAATTTTGAATTGAAACCGCAGTTTATTCAATTCATATCCAATGATTCATTTGCTGGCACACCTCTTGATTGCCCAGTGAATCATATAGATGGTTTCTTGGAAAAGTGTGACACTATGAAGCTGAATGGTGTTACAGATGATGCTCTTAGACTTCGCCTTTTTCCATTCTCATTACGGGATAGGGCGAAGGAATGGTTAAGAGATGAGGGTTCTGGTTCCTTTGATACATGGGATAAACTAGTAAAAGCTTTTCTGGTCAAGTTCTTGGGACAAGAAAAGACTGCAAGATTAAGGAACGAGCTATCCACTTTCAGGCAATCAGATGAAGAATCCTTATATGACGCATGGAGGAGATTCAAGAGATTACAGAGACAGTGCCCTCATCATGGCATACCTGAATGGATGTTAATCCAAACCTTTTATAACGGTCTAACCCATGAATTCCGGATCTATATCGACGCCGCATCTGGAGGCTCCCTTTTAACTAAAAATCCAACCGAAGCAAAGGAGCTGGTTGAGAAGATGTCAGCCAATGACAACTATCACCCAGGCGGCCGAAATAGTGTCAAGAAAGGAGGTAAATTAGATGTTGATGCTCTAACTCTTTTAACTAGTTCTGTGCAGGCACTTTCAAGCAAGTTCGATAGATTACAAACTGGATCTTCTAATAATGTGCTAGAAACTTGTCAAATGTGTAATACTCAAGGTCACATCGCACCTAATTGCCCACGAAATTCGAATGAGGTATCAATTGAGGAAGCCAATGCCTTCTACAATTCCAACCCTAAAAGACCATACGATCCCCATTCTAATACTTATAATGAAGGTTGGAAGAATCACCCAAATTTCTCATACAAAAACACCCAGGCCCAGCAAAATCCACCTCCGCCCCCACCTCGAAACAACAATTATAATCCACCTGGTTTTCAACCAAGACCACCCCTAGTACAACAACCCATGCAACCTATGCAACCACTCCCTCAAAAATCCAATCTCGAACTAATGATGGAGAACTTCATCAACACCACAAATAATTCCATCCAACAGTTACAAGCCCAGAATAAGCTCATGGAAAATCAAATAAGCCAACTTGCTCATCAAGTCGGCCAATCTTCAAAAACACCAGGTACGTTTCCTGGCCAAACAGAGCAACCACAAAAGGGGCACATGAATGCTGTAATTTTAAGGAGTGGAAAACAGTTGGAAGACCTTCCCGTAAGGGAACCATCAACGATAGATATTGAGGGAATGAGTGAAAAACAGGGGATTTTGCAAAATTCTTCTTCGCCCGGTCAGACCGGGCAATGTCCGCCCGATCGGGCGCGAGAAGCAGTCGACGAAAAACAGGGGACTGTGCGAATTTCTTCTTCGCCCGGTCAGACCGGGCAAGGTCCGCCCGATCGGGCGCAAGAAGAAATTCCAGACAAACAGAAGAACATAAGCAGCTCTTCTTCGCCCGGTCAGACCGGGCAATCACTGCCCGACCGGGCGGGAGATCCAGACAGCCTAATTCCAAGGAATGATGTTCAAGAAAAGCCACGGGAACCGATCCCACCTCTCGCCCCATACATGCCAAGAGTCCCTTTCCCACAGAGGTTAGCCCAGGCTAAGTTAGAGAAAAAGTACGGTAAATTTCTAGACATCCTTAAGAAACTTCACATTAATATACCGTTCTTGGATGCAATTTCTGAAATGCCTTCTTATGCAAAGTTTTTGAAAGACATGCTATCTAACAAGAAGAAGCTTGCAGAGAATGCTACTGTTTCTCTAACTGCAGAATGTAGTGCCATTCTGCAAAACACTCTTCCTAAGAAACTAGGTGATCCAGGCAGCTATTCAATCCCAGTGAAGCTCGGAGATATAGAGATCAATAGAGCGCTATGCGATCTTGGTGCAAGTGTAAGCCTTATGCCGCTCTCCATCTGCGAAAAGCTTCAAATGGGTGAGCTAAAGCCTACAAGGATATCTCTGCAACTTGCAGACAGGTCAGTTAAATTCTTTATTCCATGTGATTTTGTTGTTATGGAAATGGAAGAAGATGCCCATGTCCCTATTATTCTTGGTAGACCATTCTTAGCTACTGCAGGTGCAATTATTGACATGAAGAATGGGAAAATAACATTTGAAGTAGGGGATGAGAAAATGGAGTATTCATTACTGAATGCTATGGGAAATCCGTCTATGGGTGAGACTATTTGTCAAGTGGATGTCCTCGATGATCTACAACAAGAACAACTTCCCCTGATCAAAAAGGAAGATGCTCTTGAAACGGTGTTGATAGGGAGTATCCATGATGAAGATTGGGAAGTAAGGGAGTACACGAGGCTACTAGAAGACGCAAAAGCTAATCCAATCATCGCTCCAGTCAAGGAAGTCCTTAGTACATCGAGTGTTGGGGAGAGTTCGACGCCTCCCGAGGTAGAGTTGAAACCCCTTCCATCTAATCTTAAATATGCATATCTTGGTCCTAAAAATACATACCCTGTTATTGTTAATGCTGAGCTTAATAACATTGAATTAGAGAAACTTCTCGCTGTTTTAAGAAAATATAGAAATGTTATTGGGTATACCATTGATGATATCAAGGGTATTAATCCCTCTTTTTGTATGCATAAGATCATTCTTGAGGACGATCATGCCTCCTCTAGAGAACCTCAAAGAAGGCTAAATCCAACTATGATGGAGGTAGTCAAGAAAGAGGTTCTCAAATTGCTTGCTGCAGGAATAATCTACCCTATCTCAGATAGTAAGTGGGTTAGTCCTGTACAAGTAGTACCAAAGAAAGGAGGTATGACAGTTGTCAAGAATGACAAAGGCGAGCCTGTTGCCACAAGAACTGTTACAGGGTGGCGGATGTGCATTGATTACAGAAAATTAAATAAAGCCACCCGTAAAGATCATTTCCCCTTGCCTTTCATTGATCAAATGCTCGAACGATTGGCTAACCATTCCTTTTTCTGTTACTTGGATGGATATTCCGGTTTTTTTCAAATCCCCATCCGCCCTTGTGATCAGGAAAAGACTACATTCACATGTCCATATGGCACCTTCGCATATCGCAGAATGCCATTCGGATTGTGTAATGCCCCAGCCACGTTCCAACGGTGTATGATGGCTATTTTCTCAGGTCTCATAGAAAATTCTATGGAAGTTTTTATGGATGATTTTTCTGTTTATGGTTCATCTTTCGATATTTGCCTTGATAATCTAACAAAGGTGCTCCATAGATGCCAGGATGTCAATCTGATATTGAACTGGGAGAAGTGCCATTTTATGGTACAACAGGGAATCGTTTTAGGCCATGTAGTTTCAAACAAAGGGATTGAGGTGGACAAAGCCAAAGTAGAGGTAATAGAGAAACTTCCCCCTCCAAATTCTGTGAAAGAAGGAGAGCAAGTCCTTCTATTCAATTCAAGGTTGAAACTATTTCCAGGGAAACTCAGGTCAAGATGGTCGGGCCCTTTCACGGTCTACAAAGCATATCCTTATGGCACCATTGAATTATGGAACAACACCGGGGGCACCTTCAAAGTCAATGGACAAAGGGTGAAGCACTATCGAGCGGGAGATCCTATTGAAGAAAAGTCAGATATCACATTCTCTTCCTCACCACAAACTCAATGAGGATGAATACGGTCAAGCTAATGACCTTCTAAACAAGCGCTTGCGGGAGGCAACCCGATTCTTTTTGAGGAGCCGTCGAGATTCCTATGCTCTCCTTACGCTGCAATGAGGCCATTGCCGCATTTAGCTTGGGGGAGTTGCTTCGTACATGTGGTACTCTCTCTCTCCTTATCTCTCTTATCTTTCTTGTTTTATTTTAGTGTAGTTATTTTAGTTGTTTTTTTTAAAAAAAAAAAAAAAAAAAAAAAAAAAACATACAAAAAATACGATCCAATGAATAATAAATCATGCTTCCCTGTGCCCCATTCATGAAAATTGTTTTAATTCTTGGTATATGATGACGAGTATTGTGGATAGGTTAGCCATGATTTGATGTTTGATTACTTGGATGTCTTAACATGAGTCAATTTTGCCCAACTACTTGTGAATATAGTGCTTGACTAGTTGATTTGGTTAGGAATGTGTGTTAGTTCCTGGTATGTCAATGAAGTTGAGTATTGGTTTATAACTTTGAGTAATGTTTGCATGACTCATTAATATGCACATTGAGGAGGACGAAGGCATTTGTTCCTCTAGGTGGCTTTCAGACGATATTAGATACATTTGTTCCCTTCTTTCTACCCATGTTGTTGCTTGTGCCCTTTTATTGTTTATTTTGCCACATTACAAGCCTATTTAAGCCCCATTGGTTACTAGTCCCAAGCTTGGCTTGGGGGAGCTAATAGTGAGTGAGGTGAGGGAGTTGTAGTGTGCATGTAATCTGCACAATTTTGGGTGGATTTGAGAAGTTTTTATTTGTTCTTATTGTTGTGGATTGAAAAAATTGAAAATTTATTGTGCAAAGAAAAAATTCCAATGTGAGATGAAAAAAAGGGAAAAGAAAGAGCAAAAGAAAAAATTGTTTCAATGTTCAAGTGTTCTAATTGAAGGCTGCTCAAGAAAAAAAAAGGAGAGTTCAAAGTTTGTTTGTTCACTCAAGTTCTATAATTTTATATTTTGTATATATGAGTGAAATTTTAAGTGTTGGAAATTTTTAATATAATTGGATGTTTGGTGAATTTTTGGTAGAGTTGAGTTGTGTTGGAGATGATTTGGTCATTAATTCATTTTGACCTTGGTTTTATTTATTAGGATTTTGGCTCCCTTAAGCATAGCTTTACTCTTACATTTTCCCAAATATTTCCTACCTTTTATCCTAGCCTTACATTACAAGCTTTGAAGACCTTCTGACCTTTGTGCATAGAGTTGTGTGAATGTGAAATTAGTTGTTTTCCAATGCAAAGAATGATTTGATATATTTCGAGTCGACTGCTAGGTTGAGTGCTTGTTTTCTTTAAACACACGAGTGCGTGAGTTTGGGAGGGCATTGTTCACATTTAAAGGAGTTGGATGGAGAGCGATCGAGTATATCTTTTACTCGCCACATAAATGAGAGTTGAGTGTGTGAACACTAGTCTTGAATTCTATATGCTCTTGTGGTTTGCTCTATTTGACTATTGTCAGACAGGATGAGTAGTCAGATGGATTTGATTGGTTGACTTTGATGCATAACTGTCGAGTTTACCTTTAATCGTATTTATTGATTTGAATTGCTTTTGGGGTGAAGTATTGATTTATTTATTCATTGCTTTGCTTAGGGACAAGCAAAGGTTTAGCTTGGGGGAATTTGATATACGTGTTTTATACAATGGTTTTCCCCGGTTTTACTTAGTAATTTTATATGGTTTTGAGCTCTACGGAGCCATTTCTTGCTAACAATCTCTTCTTTAGTGTATTCGATTGTTTTAGTAAGCTTTTCAGGAATATGAAGCGTTTCTAGGCAATTGGACGTGTTTTTAGTAGATTCGGAAGAGTTGATAGCCAAGAACTGCAATTTATGTGGAGTGCCCGACCGGGCATGGCTTGCCCGGGCAGACCGGGCATGGCTTGCCCGGGCAGACCGGGCAATGAAGAGTTCACAGGAAGAAGCCCAATTCTGAACGGTGCAACGCGCGCCCGATCGGGCAGGCTTCGCCCGGTCAGACCGGGCGATGAAGAAGTCAAGTTATGAAGATGCAATTCTGGAAACGTGTTACGCGCGCCCGACCGGGCGAGGTTCGCCCGGTCTGACCGGGCAAAGAAGGAAAACTGTCGTATTTTACGCAGCCTTCCTCCGCCCGATCGGGCGAGGTTTGCCCGGTCTGACCGGGCGATGTTCAAGATTGCGCGATTTCAGCTATTTCCGAATTTCTATCTTTTGAGGGTATAAATACCCTTTTGTAATTAACTTTTAAAGTGAGTTTTTTTCATTAGTTTTTCTCCTTAAGCCCTAGAAAACTCTCAAGAACCCTAGTTTTATTTCCTTTAAGCAATTTCAATCTTTTAATCCCAGATTAATCAATTGTTCATCAACAATTTGAGTTCTTTCAATTGGAGTAATTGGTATTTATCTTACTTCACTCTTTTCTGATATTCACTGTTCTCTAAATATGTTTTCTTTACTGTTTCTTGTTTTTGAACTTGATTTTGATTTTATTATGATGTGTGAGTAGTTTCCTTAATCCGGGATCTTGCTAAGCCCGATTATGATTGATGTATAAAGTAGATCTTTAAATTCCCCAATAATAATCCCAATTGACATGCTTAATTGATTGTGTTTATGCCAATACTAGATTAGGAATAATTAGTATTGTTATCATCCCTTTGTTCTTATTGCAACGGAAGTTGGGTATTAACGGGATTAGGTTATTCCAATTAAGGGTTTGAAGATCATCACGGAAGTAGATGATTGAATAATTAGGAATCTAGGCATGGTGTTTAATGTCCCTTATTCGCTTGATTCCACGGAAGTAGGCTTGATAGTTAATTTGGGAAGCCATTGATAACTTGGAAGAGACCTTTGGTATTATTATTAGGGATTGCTTTTCTTCTTGTCAATTGATTTATATATTGGGGGTAGATTTATTAGTTTATCAATCATAATCGTGGTAATGCTTGATCTTGGATGCTTTAGTTTATTGATTAATATTTCCTCTAGTTAATTGTGTTATTTAATATATTAGTTGATTATTATCATCCATTATTGATTGGTGACGTGCTTAGTGATTAATTGAGTCTGATTAATTGAATGAACCATAGTCTCTTGGGATTCGATCCTTACTTGCCCTACTACACAGTTAGAAGGAATAGTTAGGTTATTTTTGTTAGGTACGCGATAAGCCTATCACCTCTGACAACACCAAAACCCACCATCGCACACCATTTTGAACACCGACCCGATTTCGATTGTAGGTGGTGGTTTCGATTTCGGGTAAGGAGGGATTCGGTTTTGGGTCTGGGTTTGGGGGAGGGTGGTTTGAATCTGGGTGGCTCGTCAAAGGAAAGAGAAGGCGGTGCGGCGAGTGACCCTAGTGTGGGTCGTGGGTCGAAGGAGATAGAGGGAGGATCGTGGGACTGGTAGGGGTGTCAGGTTGGGGTGAAGGGTTGGTGGCCGGCCGATTTTTAGTGGTGGCTGGGGGTAGGGGCTAGGGTTTCACGGTGGTTGGGGTGGCTTGTTGGTGGCTGGGTTTTTTTTTTCTTTTTATTTTATATTTATTTATCCAATAAATAATTGACACGTGTACAATGTGGGGCCCACTAACGGTTTTTTGGATGGAAAACGTTAATGGGTAGTGCTACCCAAACTTTTTCAAACTTGCGGGTAGTGGTAAACAAATAAAAATAAATAAATGACTCTATCTTGCGGGTAGTTCTAGACAAAATTCCCTATGGATAAGGCATGGAAGAAATTCGAGGAAAAAAGGTCACCAAAGACACCGACAGTTGGTAATTTCACATGTTCAAACTACATGCTTAATTTCCAATTATACTTATGTTGTAAATCAGATGCTTATGTTTTAAATTACTTTCTTATGTTCTAAAAGATGCACTTAAAAGCAGATGCTTATGTTCTAAATTAGATGCTTATGCTCTAAATTTTATGATTATGTTCTAAATTAGTTATGTTCTAAAGTAACTTCTTATTTTCTAATTATTTTTTGTTATGCTATAATACTTAATTTTTATGATCTAATTGTTATGAAGATTTGAGATCAAAGGAAAAGGAAAAAGATAAGAACAAAGAAGAGAGAAATGAGCAGAAAAACAAGGAGAAAAAAAATGATCAAAACATTGTGCAAAATGAGGAGAATAAAGACAAAAACTTGTTGACCCCCTCACCAGTAGTTGGTAATTTCACATTATTTTCAAATTCAGTTTTTATGTACTAATATTTACTAGATATGTTCTAATGTTACTTCTTATGTTCTAAATTTTTTCTGGGTATGTTCTAAAGTTACTTCTTAATTTCTTATATTCTAACTATTTCTAGGTTGTCTCCTTATTATTTCTTCTTATGGTCTAATAGTTACTTATGTTCTAACTATTTCTAGGTTGTGTAATAATTGTTTATATTTCTTATGTTCTAAAGTTACTTTTTATTTTCTAATTATTTCTTGCTATGCTATATTACTTAATTTTTATTCTCTAATTGCTATGAAGATTTGGGATCAAAAGATGAAGAAGAAGAGAAGGACAAAAAAGAGAGAAACGAGGAGGGAAAAAAGGAGAAGAAAGATGATCAAAACTGTGTGCAAAATGTGGAGAAGAAAGAGAAAATGAATGAGGAGACACCGAAACACCAATTCCTCCAAAAAAGAAGCAACCTTTTGATATAACTCCTCCAAGCTTCAACTTGTTGACCCCCTCATCAGCAGTTGGTAATTTTACATTATTTGATTGACAACAGATTTCTTCTGCCAGATATTCCTTTTCAAAATAAACAATAATAAATTACCATAGATTAATGTTTAGACATCAAAGTTTACATTTTTTAAATTATACTTTTATGTTCTTACTTTTGCCTTATATGTTTTAAAGTTTCCCTTTATGTTCTACACTTTTTCTTTATGCTCTAAAGTTTACCTATATGCTTGAAAGTTTATCTATATATTCTAAAGTTTATCCAATTTTTCAATTGAATGCATTTGGTGATTTCTTTCACTCAGTTGAGTCAAATATAAAGAGTGACTTTGTATCCTCCTTCAAAACAAGAAACTTGAGTATGTCATGGAAGAGAAATAAGAACAAACATGATTGTGGAGTATTTCAATTGAAGCACATAGAAACATATGAAGGAAAATCTGTAAAACAATGGAATTCGGGACTAGAACTAGACAATGTAAGTTTACAACATAACATACATGTTTTAAATTAGTTTTGTTTATGGTTTGGTGTTATGGTTTTAGTATTGTGGTTTGGTTTGGTTATTGTTTAGATTTGTTATGGTTTATTATATTTATTATATGCTTATATGTTAAATTATATTCATGTTCTAAATTATATGATTATATTCTAAAGTATTTCTGATTATGTTCTAATAATTATATGCTTATATTCTAAAGTAATTCTGATTATGTTCTAATAATTATATGCTTATATTTAAATTTACAAAATTGATATATGATTGTTAAGATCTTAAGTTTATATTTGGAGACAGATATTTGCAAAGAATATAACAGTACATTTCTTTATTATTTGATAGAAGTTACTTTGATAGAAATTTGTTAACTAATAACATAGAACATGCAATGATGGTTTACTAATAGTTTAGAACATAGTAAATTATAGTTTATGTTCTAAACTAAATACTACAACTTAAAATTTACCCCAATACTAATTCTATCTTCTTTGTTGCGAGTGGAGTTTGGTGCTAGTAGAAGTCATGTTCAAATGTAATTAGTTTAGAACACAAGACATTATGGTGTTGATAAGTAATCATACAAATAACAAATTAAAAATATAAGCAACTTAGAACATAGAGGTAAAAATTTAGAACATAAAGGAAAACTATAGAACCTATTAATTAGATTTGAACATACAATAAACTTTAGAATATATAGTTTAATTGGACAAAAAATAATATGATATTATGTTCTCAATATAATAAAAAAAATACCAAAAAAAAAAAAATTACACGAATTTTTTTCCATGTGCAAGTAAATGAGATTATTTCTAAAAATAAAACGTCTCATGCGATTGTACTAATTGTATATCCATCGACCTGAAAAAAAAATTAAAAATAATTAGAACATAAACACATAAAAATATTAATAGAATATATATATGATAAACTTTAGAACATATTAGATGCATTTTGGAACATATACAAAATTACATTAGAACATAATAAAATGATATGAAAAGACATTTATTAAATTAAAACTCAAAGTAAAAACTTAGGACATTATTAATAACCTTTAACACATTATTATATAATAATTTTAGGTTATAACTAATTAGAATATAAGAAATTTAAAAAATGTTTACTTACAATATTACTTGACTTTCCCGGGACAATTGCGACTATCATGATGGCCAAGTTCTCCACATGCTCTACATAATCTTTTCTTCTTTTGACTTTGTTTAACAGCTTTTTCTCTGTCACTCTTCATTCTCTTGTCACTAATTGGAATATGAATATCATTTGGAATATGGACGTCATTTGGAACAATGACCTGATTTGGAACATGAACCCCCGTGCCTTTGTTCTTCGAAATTTTAGGAGGTTTGATTAAAACTTTAGAAGGTAGACTAGCTCCAATAAGCATTTCAATATCTTTTGCTTCGGTAGAAAGAGTGTTGCTTGCATTAGTGGTTTTCTTATGTTCCAAATCCATCCTCAAAGCATGAAGTTTGTTGACAAGATCACTAAGATCATCTTCATTGTTTTGCACTAAACTTACACAAGCATGAATTTCAGACCACAAATCATTCAATAACATCTTCTTATCTACTGCATTGATGCATTTTTCCAACACATTACCTTCTACTATACATCAAAAATTGGCTTCTTACAAGCCATTGTAGTCCATCTGTTTAGAACGTAGGCCTTGAGAATTTTTTCTAACATCCTTGCCTTCCATACCCAAATCATATGTCAACAAGGAATGCCTTCACAGTCAAACATTTTACAAAAATACTTGGTTTTTAAGGTAATGGATCAAAAACAACATCAAAAGTCCTCCTCCTAGATCCTTCCCTCAATTTGAAAATGTAAAGCTCATTGTCCTTCTTTATCTCCTCAACACCACAATTAAAACATCCAATTTCAAGCTCATATTGAAAAACATATAAAATTGTTATTGTAAACAACTCGGAAGCATCTTTCTCTAAAGGAATTGGAGTCTTACACTCCGGACGCTTATTCTTCGAAGCATTATCCATTTTATTTTGAGCGTGCCTTTGAGCATCCAATGAACATTTAAACCTATAGAAAATAGAAATTAACTTTAGAACATAGAGTGAATTACATGACATGCTTATTATGATCTAAATACTATTAAAACATAAAGAAAAAACTTTTCAACATGTAAGACAAAATTTAGAACATAAAAAGAGAACATAAAAGAGAATTATAAAATAAATAGTAAAACTATAAACCATAAAAAGAAAACTTCAGAGCATAAAAGGAAAACTTTAGAACATAGAGAGTAACTTTAAAACATAGAGAGTAACTTTATAACATATTTAGACAATTACATATTACCTCATGTAGAACTTAATCAAAGTGAGAGGGGAATTATGAACATAGTGAAAAAAGTATTTTCACTTTTTGATCTAGATGTGGTCCTCATGATGCCACCCAAAAATAAATCTTTGAAATACGTTAGAATCCACATGTCACATATACTGTACATGTGCGCCAACCATTCATGATCGTTCAAATGGAATTCAGAAATAACTTTGTTCCACTTTTCTTCAAATTATGCCGGCTCAATTTCTAAATGCCAAACACATGTACAAAGTTTTTTAATAAAATCAGTGTCTTGGGCAATTGCCCGACCTACTTTTTCAGGCACCATTTTCATAATATGCCACATACAAAACCTATGTTCTATAGTTTGAAAAACATTAGGAACAACAACTTTCATTGCAGGGTCTTGATCGGTAATTAAACACATAGGCTCGTTATTTCTCATTGCTTTAAGAAAAGTTTTGAAAACCCATTCAAAAGATAATATATCCTCATGAGCTACAAATGAAGCCGCAAAAGTAACACATTTCTTATGATGATCAACTCCAGTAAAAGGACCAAAGATCATATTATATCTGTCACATACACAAATTATATATGCAGAAAATATTAGAACATAGAGGTAAATTGTAAAACATAGAGGTATATTTTAGAACATTAAGGATAAACTTTAGAGCATAGTAATTTACTTTAATTATTAAACTTGCCAATAATATAGTTGTTTTAAAACAAAATGAATTACTCTAAAACATAAACAATAAACTTAGAATATAGAGTGAAGCTTTAAAACATAATAAGTAAACTTTAGAACACATAGACATAATGTTTAGAACACAAGACATAATGTTTAGAACATCAAAACATGATGGATATTAGTTTAGAACATAAAGCATAAAGTGTAAAACACAAAAGCATAATGTTTAAAACATAAAAGCATGATGGATATATTTTAGAGCATAAGGCATATATGTTTAGAACATCAGCAATTTATGTTTAAAACATTAGCAATATATGTTCAGAACATAAGACATACATAGTTTAGAACATAAGGAATATATTTTTAGAACATCAATACATGATGGATATTTGTTTAGGAACACAAGGCATAATGTTTAGAATATAAGAACATATGTTAAAAAAATTAAGATGTAAAAGCAAAATATTAGTTAGATTATGAAAGAAATCTACATTTAGAACATCACCTGTTTGTATTGAATGTGGTATCAAAAGAAACCATATCACTAAAAAGTGCTTATTTTTTTCGACAAATAGGATTAGCCCATAAAGCTCTACAAAGTCTATCTTCTTCATCAACATCATAGGAAGAAAAAAATACACTCTAGAGCAATTTCTTATTTTGAAAATTATCCACAAACATTTGGGCATCTGATCCATCAATATAAGCCTTCAAATCTCTATAAAAGTTTTTGAAACCTTGTTTAGATGCGCCAACATTATCATGTGATCCAGCTAATTCTTTCATCATAGTATAAGACCTCACAGGACCATCATTTACCTATTTACAAAAAAATAAAAATACTATGATTAAGGATCAACTTTAGAACATAGTAAATCATAACAAAGAAAACATTATTTAGCACATAAAAATAAATCACCTTTGAATCATCAACAATCAACTTTTTTGCATAATATGCATATTTCTATTATCTTTCTGAAATTTTGCACAACTTGGAGTATATACAGAATGTATGTTCTTCTTTGAAATGAGCTACAACATACTTTTCGGCATCATATCTCATACATATGCGAGCATTGCATCCTACACGAGTGACTACACGTTTCCTAGTAATACGAACTTTTCCTTCTTCATCAACTGTTTGTTGAGCGATAGGTTTTCTTATTGCCTTGAAACCTTCCTTATTGCAAACTCCATATTGAAAAGCAATTACATCTTTGTTATTCTTCTTCCTTTTAGTAGTAGATTTCCTAGAAGTAAACCCAGCGGCATTTGCATATGCTTTATAAAAACTAAGACCCTCTTCGGGATCTTTAAATATCATCCCCATACTGGGTTTTAACTTCTTGGGAACACTTGTAATCCATTCCTTAGCGGTACCACCAGGGCTAAATGATCCAACAACCCCAGGAGTATGATAAATAACACCAATTGCATTAGAACATGAAGGTAAACTTTAGAACATACGACGAAAGTCATAGAATATGAAGAAAACATTAGAACATAAAAATAAACTTTAAAATATAAAGAGAAAGATACATATAAAACTTTAGAACATACAGAGAAAACCTTAGAACACTAAGGATAAATTTTAGAACATAGTAAATCAGGGACATACTTATAACATATTGCTTTAGAATATAGTGAATTACTTTATAACATACATAATAAAATTTAAAATAAAGTGAAAAAATTAAAACTAGAAGGTAAACTTTAGAACATACAATGAAAGTAAACATTAGAACATAAAAAGTAAAATTTAAAACTAGAAGGTAAACTTTAGAACATACAATGAAAATTTTAGAATATAAAGCAAACAGAACATAAAAATAAACTTTAAAAAATAAAGAAAGAGATGCATAGAAAACTTTGGAAATACAGAGAAAACTTCAGAATATTGCTGATAAACTTTAGAACATAGTAAAGAAACTTTAGAACATGTAAGTAAATTGAAATTAAAGCATTAAAAACAATAAAATTACCCGAATGAGTAACACAGGAAGAAGGAGAATTAGGTTCAACACCATTTAAATCCATGAATATGCAAAAACCTAATTTCAAAAACACAAATTGCAGCAAAAAAGCAACCTGAAATTAAAATCCAATAAAATTCAAAAATCTGGAAAAAAAAAAGATAAAATCAAAGACGAAATTGAAAAAATCAATCAAAGAGAAAAAAACAGAAAAATCTGGAAGAGAAAAAAACAAAAAAATCTAAAAGAGAAAAATCGAAGATGAAATTGATAAAATTAGGGGAAAAAACTCAAGCAAATTCGCAAAAAAAAAAAATTTGCGGATAAAAAGAAAATGGAGAAATAATAAAAAAATTTCATCAAAAGCGCAATAATAATCCACAATCGTAGTACTAATTGTCAAATTCACCAAAACCGCATGAAATTAATTGAATCAAAATCGCATGAAAAATCATTAAATTTAAAACAAATCTGATTATAAAATTTATAAACTTACAATAATTAATCCAAAATTTGTGAAAATATCGTGATGAATTTGATGAACTTTCGCCAATCTGTTGAATTGAGGAGAGAGAGAAAGCTAAGAATTTTAGAGAGAAAGATGAGAATTCTAGAGAGAAAAGGAATAACGAGATGAAGGAAGAGGAAAAGGAATTTGAATAAACTCCTCCAAATTACAAAAATGCCATTAGTAGAGCATCATTTTGGACGGTTAGATCAAAACTAATATACGGTTGAGATTGGTTCTTATATAAGATTGAGTTCTTATATAGATGAGGGTTCTTATATGAGTCTTCCTCTATATATATATATATGGGGAGGTTCCGCTGAAAACAAGACTTATGGTGAAAACTAAAAACAGAAAATCTCAACCACTCTTAAGCCGTGCCCTAGGCGGCTGGAATGCTTGGTGCACTCTCACCACTCATCCGGAATATATGATGACCTTGGAGAAGCCCTCCAAATGGACGAGCTGGAAGAGCAAGTTTTATTATGTCTCTTCTCCTTCACCGGCTGCTAATCACCGGATGCGCTGTTACAATAAGAACCCGACTCTTCTGGAAAAGAAGTGCTCCCTACCAAGGGTTTCGGTTGAGGCTTGGGATGCCATTATGGAGTCGGGGCTATTTAAGAAAACCACTGAGCCTTTGGATGATGGGACACAAATCATTGTCCCTTTATTCTGGATCCCTCATCCGGACTGGTTAAAAAACGAGGCGTTCCTCTCCGCCTGCGGTCTCAGCACTTTCTGGGACAAAGGTCTAATGCTTAACCGGCAATTTATGTCGTTTGTATGATGTTTAAATGATGCTGACATTTTCTTGCTATTTTGTAGAGAAAGGGCTAGAAATGACTCCTCCTGAGATGACGCCGGCTAAATCAGCTGCTGAGATCAGGAAAGAGCAGCTCGAACAGAAGCGAGCTCAACTTGCAACCCGGGCCAGTGGGGTAAGCACCGGTTGTCCGGATGCCGTCTGTAAATCTTGCAAATAACTGATACTGACTTGTTGATTGTTTTTTACAGACGGGAAGCCAGAACGTTCCCCGCTCCATTCGCCAGATGGTGAGACCGGGTGGGGAGCTTCCTCAACCGCCTTCACAAAGGTGCAGGGTCTCAGGCGGCCCTACACCATCATCAGCCGGCAGAACATCAGCTCCCGAGAGGCCCACAACCGTAAGCAAAAGTCTGCAGAGCCTTGGCCTAAGCTCTGAGCCGACTGGATATAGGGAGCCTGCTCCTTCTAGCCGGGTGCCGGCTATTGCTTCCGGCTCCAATGCGGCTGGGGGTGGTGGCACCCCTCAGCCTGATGACCAAGGTATGGACTCCGCTTTTGACCCCCCCCTCCGGCTGCTTGGGCCAGTTCGAGTCAAATCTCATACTTCTCAGTCGGGAGACTCGGTCGGGAACTGGCTGAATGTAGGAGCCGTTTATTCCCAACACTTAACCGATATGTCTCATGATGCAGATACCGCTTCTCGCTGGCCGGACATGCAAAACTATGCCAGGAGAATGATAAGGACCTTGACTAGGTCCGAGAGGGAGGTTATGCCGAGTGTCAGTCAGGTCAACCTTGACCGGATTACCTCACTGCTGGCTAAGGTAAGTTACCGGATGGGGTTTTTTGTGCAAGATTTGCTAGCTGATGCCTTTTAGTTCAATTTTGCAAACTCCATTACCGGTTGATCTTACAGGCGATGCTGAGGGTGGATGGGTTGAAAGCCCCCTTGCGGAAGAAGCAAGAGGAGGTAAGGGATGCCCAGAAACGGGCAGCCGAATTAATTGATGTCTGTCAATACAACTCCCTAATGCTTGAAATCCACACTAAAGCCCGGGAGATGAAACAGGAGGAACTCATCCAGCAGCTGACGGCTGCTGCCGACACTGCCAACAAGACGGCTGCTGACCAACATCTCCAGATCGACCAGCTCAAAACTGACATCTAGGTTCTGAAGGATGCGGAGAAGGAGAAAGCTGGGTTGAAGGACGATGTCACCCGGCTGGAGGGGGAGCTGGACAAAGCCAAAAATGATTTAGTTAAGTCCAAAAAGGAGGCTCTGAACCAGCTGGCGGCTGAGTAGACCCGGCTGGTCAATGAGAACGAGCGTGACTGCGAAGCACGCATGAAGATGGCGTGGTCCATGGTCCACCCGGAGACCGACTACGCCTTTTTCGACTTGAGGTACAAATACGCAACAGAAGTATTTGATGTTCAAGTTCTCGGGCTTAAGCAGCCGGCGCCGTTCAAGGAGTGGGCCGGCATTGGGGAGGAGCAGACAGAAGGAGAGGTGCCGGATGAGGAAACTCAAACCCAGCAGACCCAAAAAGCCCCTAACGCCGGTCAAGACTAGTAGCCGGAGCAGCAGCAACAGCAAACTCAGCAGCAGCAACAGTAGGATTTATTTTTCTTTCTTTTTTTTTTTCTAACCGGCCTGCGAGCCGTGAATTTCTGTATCACTTTTCCGGACGGGGGTCCGGTTAACATTTGAATTTTAATATTTTAATATGTGTATATACCGACTGTGTCGGTTTGCTTTGCACATCTTCAATTCTCTTCATTTTTTACACTTTGCTTTGCATCAAATCATGCGATATGCCGGATGTGTGAGCCCTGTTTGCCCCTGGATGGTTGTTTTCTTATAGTTACCAACTCTAAGCAGGCAGCCGTCCATAAGCATCCGGACAAACGATTAGGCGGTCCTTGACCGTTGTACAATAGGGTTGGTTAGTTGAATTTGCCATCTGTGCCGGCTTAATCCCATGCCTTTGGTGGCATGCTGGCGGAACTGAACCGGACGTTTGTGCTTTGAATGGTATTCGGATATATACAAATATGTGGATTACCGCCTGTATTGCTTTTGAGCAATAACCAGGCACAAATGTAGCTGTGACGCTTTTGTCAATGGCCGGCTGAATTACCTAGGGGCAATAGCCGGTTGCAATATAAGACAGTATATTGGTTGTATGGCCTTGGGGCGATAGCCAATTTCAATTTTTAGATGATTTAGTGAAATTCGGGATAGAAGCGGGGTCCGGCTGTATTGCTTTTGAGCAAAGCCGGCTGCTTAGCAAGATTTAGGTCACCGTCTGTATTGCCTTGGGGCAATAGCCGGATTTATCTTCTTTGCGATAGGTCATTCAAACGTACAAGGGTTATCTTCAACCTAGACTGTTGAAGTCGTTTGAGTATATGACGCGTAGAACAATGTACCACCCGAAAGGGAGATGTTCTCTACAACGAATTCACCCGGATGGGTGTCGTCGGATGCCTGTTTTGAATTAAAAGCAGGCGGTTTAAGATATGCTGGCTTTATGCCTTTAAACGGCTAAGTTAGGTACTTAGCATGTCCGGTTGTGCGTTGCACAGGGGACTTAAGAGGTGCCCGGTTGTGCATTGCACATGGACTTTAAAAGGTGCCCGGTTGTGCATTGCACATGGGACTTTATACAAAAGATTGAAATAAAGAATCCTCTTGTTCATTTACTCTATTTGCAAAAAATAATTACAATATCCCTAGAAGTAGTACTTTTTCAAGTTGTCTACATTCCAGGTTCTGGCTAACTGTCTGCCGTCTGGTGTTTCTAGGCGATAGGTGTCGTCTCTAATTTCTTCAAAAATCCGGTAGGGGTCTTCCCAATTTGGGGTTAGCTTTCCTTGTTCATTTGCCCTACCGGTTGACTCCATTTTTCGTAGCACAAAGTCCCCCACTTTGAGGGGCCGCTTGTGTACTCTTATGTTGTAAGCCCTTGTCATTCTCAGACGGTATATCTCATGACGCAAGGCAGCATTGCCCCTGCGCTCCGGGAGAGAATCCAATGCAAGACGCATGGCCTCCCAATTAGTCTCTTCGTCATAGAGCATGACTCGGAGTGTTGGCTCATAAAGCTCAATTGGCAAGACGACTTCAGTGCCGTATGTCATGAGAAACGGGGTTTCACCGGTTGCCCCCTTTTCGGTTGTTCTGATGGCCCAAAGGACGTGAAGTAACTCATCCGCCCAAAGTCCACCGGCTCTTTCAATCTTCTTTTTTATGCCGTCTGAGATGAGCTTGTTGAAGGCTTCAACTTGGCCGTTTGCTTGGGGCCGACCAACAGATGCAAAACAATGTGAGATCCCCAAATCTCCCAACCAATTTTTGAGGGTAGGCGTTTCAAATTGAGGACCGTTGTCAAACACCATAGACATAGGAACCCCGAACTGGGTGATGATGATCCTTTAAATGAAGGAGATGACATCCTTTGTGTTGATGCCTTTGACCGCCTCTGCCTCAACCCATTTGGTGAAGTAGTCTACAACCACCAGAATGTATCTTCTGCCGCCTGTGGCAGGCGTATGGGGACCCAGGATGTCCATGCCCCATTTTGCAAATGGAACCAGGCTGTAGATAGCCGTAAGATCTGTTGCCGGATGGTGTTTGAGCCGACCAAATCTCTGGCACTTGTCACATTTCTTCACCAATTCCATGGCGTCTGCCTCAAGAGTGGGTCAAAAGTATCCTTGTCGCCTGGCCCTCTTTGCTAGAGTCATGCCGCCTATATGTGACGCACAGAAGCCCGCATGCAGGTCCTCTAGCACCTCTTTTCCCCTTTCTGGGGTAACACACTTCAACAACGGCTGGAGGTAACCCTTTCTGAAGAGTTCCCCCTTGTACATTTCAAAGCTCAGAGCTCGCTTTTTAAGCGCTGTCGCTTCTGATGGGGCATCCGGTAGAGTGTCGTCTACCAAATAATCCCGAATGGAGTCCATCCATGTAGAGCTTTGGTCAAGAATTCCAATGGGGTCATGCTCAATACTTCTTTTTTCCATGATCTCCCAGAAGACTGACCTAGGCGCATCACAAGTGGCGGATGAGGCCAATTTGGACAGAGCATCCGCCTGGTTATTTTTCTGACCAGGGCACCTGACTCAGATGGAATTCGTCAAGTGTCGCCGCCTCATCTTTAACTGCCTAAAGGTATTTGATCATTGCCGGATGGGTGGCCTCATAGTCACCATTGAATTGGCTAACAATCAATTGAGAGTCAGAACAAGCGTCAACTTTTCTTGCCCCTGCCGCCTTACACGTGCGTATTCCGGCTAGAAGGGCTTCATACTCAGCTTCATTGTTTGAAGCTTGAAACTTGAACCGTAGTGCATATTCATAAGTATCTCCTTCCGGAGATTTGCAAATTACGCCTGTACCACAGCCGTTCGAGGTAGAGCTTTCGTCTACGAATAACTTCCAAACCTGATCGGTATTCTCCGGTTGTGCCGGCCTAGTAATTTCAACAATGAAGTCGGCAAACGCCTGACCTTTCACTGCCGGCGAGGCTCAAAAGTTATCTCCAGGCTTTGCATTTCAACGGCCCACTTGATCATTCTACCGGATGACTCTATGGTAGTCATTGGACGCTTGAGTGACTGATCAGTATAGACTGTCACCGGGTGTCCCAAGAAGTAGGGCTTCAACCGCTTGACAGCCTTGTAGAGAGCCAGCCCAAATTTTTCGATCATTGGGTACCGGAGCTCAGCATTCCTGAGTAAATGGCTGGTGAAATACACCGGGAGCTGCTTGCCGTCTCTCTCGGCAAGGAGGACGGCACTAAGGGAGTGATCTGAGACGGCTAGGTACATGTAGAGAACCTCCTTAGGCAGGGGGCTCACTAGCCTTGGCAAAGAATGCAAGTGTTGCTTTAACCTCTTAAATGCCGCCTCAGCTTCTTTCCCCCATTCAAATCTAGACCTCTTCCTGATTGCTTGGAAGAAGTAAAGGCACTCGTCACCTGACCGGCTGAGGAATCTTCCTAATGCCGCTAGGCAACCTGTTAGCTTTTGGGCCTCCTTGACCGTGCGAGGTGACTGCATGTCAATCACCGCCCGTACCTTTTCCGGATTGGCCTCTATGCCTCGTTGATCAATCAGAAATCCGAGAAACTTCTCAGACTCAACACCAAAGACACACTTCTTGGGATTAAGCATGACCTTATGCCGCCTGAGAGTGGTGAAGGTTTCTCAGAGGTCGGCTATGTGACCCGCCTGTAGCTTGGATTTGACTATCATGTCATCAATGTACGCCTCTACATTCCTTCCGATTTGATTGATGAAAACCGTGTTTATCATTCAATGGAAGGTAGCAGGCGCATTCTTCAACCCAAATGGCATCACCGTGTAGCAGTACAACCCCTGATCAGTGAAAAAGGTCGTCTTTTCCTGATCCTTCTTCCATAGGGGAATCTGGTGGAAGCCTGAGTAGGCATCCATAAAACTCATCAAGGCATGGCCGGCTGTAGAGTCGACCAGGTTGTCGATCTTTGGAAGGGGATAGCTATCCTTCGGACATGCCTTGTTCAGATCTGTGTAATCTACACACATCCGCCAGGTACCATTCGGCTTCTTGACAAGGACAACATTTGCTACCCAATCCGGGTAGTAGCACTGCCGAATGAACCCGGCATCCAGAAGCTTTTTTTACCTCGGCGGCTGCCGCCTGGGACCTTTCCTCACCATGATCCCTCTTCTTTTGCCTAACCGACTTTAATTTGGGATCCACAGCTAATTTGTGGACAGCTAGATCCGGGCGACGCTTGGCATCTCTTCCACTTCAAAGGCAAAGATGCCTTTGAATTCTTTCAGAAGTTGGAGCAAGTCTGCCCCCAACTTTTCAAGAGCAACCGTCCCAACTTTGACTGTTCTGTCAGGGCGGCTGTCGTCCAGGACGACATCAATGCTCTCACCAGCCGGCTGGGGTCGGGAGTCATCCGGCCTTTCCCCGGCTAGTGATTGCTATTTTGTTTTTCTGGCGGGGGCCAACTGGTCCGCCTTTCGCTTTTTGCCGGCTGCCTTGGGGGTAGGCACTTCTTCGAGGTCAGCAGGTTTCTCGTTATGACCGGCTGCAGTAACAGTCGGCCTGACGTCTGAGAGGTAACATTCCCTAGCCGTCTTCTGATCCCCGCTTAGGGCACCAACTGATCCATCATCCCTCTGAAACTTGATCATCATAAGAGATGGGATGATGACAGCCTTGGACTCGTTGAGGGTGGGGCGGCCTAGAATGAGGTTGTAGGCGGTCAGTTTCTCGACCACCAAGAACTTGACGACCATGTGCCGCCCTTCCCCTTTGCCTCCTAGTCGGATGGGTAGGTCAATACTTCCCACCGGATGCACTACCCCTCCCCCAAAGCCAACTAGGGGGTGGGGAGCCTTGTGCATGTTTCTAGGCTTTTACTTGAGTTTTGTCAAGCACTGGTAACTGATTAGGTCAGGCGAGCTCCCGGTATCGATTAAGATCCGGCTAACTCGTTGATTAGCAACTTTACATTCGATGATCAGGGGGTCATCGTGAGGCCGCCTGACCATGCCCCTATCCTTCTCAAAGATGAAGACCTCAGGGAAGGAGTCTTTCGATGCCTGGCCCTCATCTTCTGGGTTGGATAATTTCCGGATGTTATCCTGGGCACCCCGGATAGTAGGACCTCCGCTTGCGAAGCCGTCTGCAATGGTGAAGATATGATTTTCATCTGTTTCAGAGCTAGCAGACGGTTTCTTGGACGGTTATCCCCCACTTGATTTGGGATTGCCCTTGGACTTCACCAGATAAGACTCCAGCGCCCCTTCATTAGCCAGACGGTCCAATAGCCGCCTGAGGCTATAGCAACCATTAGTGTCATGGCCGACGTCCTCATGGAACTGGAAATACTTGCTTTTGTCTCTATTCTTGACAGAGCTTTTCATCGCAGCCGATTTTTCGAATGTCAACCGGTCCTTTATCTCCATGAGGTTGGAGGAGCAGTCTTTGTTGAACTCGTACTTGGGGATGTACAGTTCCAACTTCATTTGCTTCTTCCAGGACGGCTGACCTGGGCGGTCAGCTGCCCAGACTTCTTTTCTTTTATTCTCTTCTTTTTTGGCCGGCTGGTTAGGCCGACTGTCCCTCCTGTCGGACCGCTTGGGTTCCGACGGATACTTGATAGAGCAGAGCTCAGTTGCCTGTATATAGGCCTCCGCCTCCATAAGCGCCTCTTGGAGGGTGGCTACCCTCTTGCGGACCAGGTCAAATTTGAAAGCTGACCCATCCTTCAGACCCTTGAAGAAGTCTGTATATGCAACTTCGTCAGACAGCCCCTGAATCTAAATTCTCTTCAGATTGAACCGCCTGACACAGGACCGAAGTCCCTCCTTGTCACCCTGCTGGATAGCCCCTAGGTCGAGACTTGTCTTTTTAGCAGGGATATTCATGGAAAAGTTGGACGCAAACAAATATGCAAGCGTCTTAAAGTTATTGATGCACCCAGCCGACAAGTTGTCGAACCATCGCTGGGCTATGCCCTTCAATGTAGCCGGGAAGCATCTACACCAGGCGGCGTCATCCAACCCTGTAGGTACATGAGGTTGGTGTATGCCATTAGGTGGTCTTCTGGGTTGGTGGTACCGTCGTAGGCACCAACCAACACATTCTTAACCTTGGCCGGTTGTACCGCCTCAGTTATCTCCCGGGAGAAAGCCAAAGGCTGTTCCCCAAGGTTTAGCAGTCGGAGCAGCCAGTCCATGGGCTTGACTTGGTAGGCCGCCTGACCCCCAAAGGGTGCCGACTGCATGAATGGAGATCCATACAGGGCGTATGGCTGTTAGGGCACATACGGGGCCTGCTGCTGGATCACATGAGGGCCAGTACGTGCAGATACACTGCGTGACTGACTCCCCTGCTGTGTCTCTAAATGCTTCATTGAAGCATTTCGGAAACTGTCTGAGTAGGTCGACGTTGAGGCCGACTGAGACATGCTTTGACTTCTCTTCTCCTAGATGAACAACCGGGCGTCAGAGAAAGTCTTCTTTGACCCATCCGACTGTGTATGCCGGATGACTGATAGGCTTATCGCGTACCTAACAAAAATAACCTAACTATTCCTTCTAACTGTGTAGTAGGGCAAGTAAGGATCGAATCCCAAGAGACTATGGTTCATTCAATTAATCAGACTCAATTAATCACTAAGCACGTGACCAATCAATAATGGATGATAATAATCAACTAATTTATTAAATAACACAATTAACTAGAGGAAATATTAATCAATAAACTAAAGCATCCAAGATCAAGCATCACCACGATTATGATTGATAAACTAATAAATCTACCCCCAATATATAAATCAATTGACAAGAAGAAAAGCAATCCCTAATAATAATACCAAAGGTCTCTTCCGAGTTATCAATGGCTTCCCAAATTAACTATCAAGCCTACTTCCGTGGAATCAAGCGAATAAGGGACATTAAACACCATGCCTAGATTCCTAATTATTCAATCATCTACTTCCGTGATGATCTTCAAACCCTTAATTGAAATAACCTAATCCCGTTAATACCCAACTTCCGTTGCAATAAGAACAAAGGGATGATAACAATACTAATTATCCCTAATCTAGTATTGGCATAAACACAATCAATTAAGCATGTCAATTGGGATTATTATTGGGGAATTTAAAGATCTACTTTATACATCAATCATAATCGGGCTTAGCAAGATCCCAGATTAAGGAAACTACTCACAAATCATAATTAAATCAAAAACAAGATCTAATAGAGAACACATAATTAAAGAACTATAAAATAAATAAAAGAGATGGAAAGTAAGAAATACCAAATACTTCAATTGATGATCTTGAATTCTTGAGGAACAATTAATAAAACTAGGATTAAAGATTGAAATTGCTTAAGAAAATAAAACTAGGGTTCTTGAGAGTTTTCTAGGGCTTAAGGAGAAAACTAATGAAAAACTAACTGTCTAAAAGTTAATTACAAAAGGGTATTTATACCCCCAAAAGATAATATTTCGGAAAAATAAGAAAATACGCGTTCTTGAGCTTTGCCCGGTCTGACCGGGCGGACCTCGCCCGATCGGGCGGAGGAAGGCTGCGTAAAATACGACAGTTTTCCTTCTTTGCCCGGTCTGACCGGGCGAACCTCGCCCGGTCGGGCGCGCGTAACACGTTTCCAAAATTGCATCTCATAACTTGATTTCTTCATCGCCCGGTCTGACCGGGCGAAGCCTGCCCGATCGGGCGCGCGTTGCACCGTTCAGAATTGGGCTTCTTCCTGTGAACTCCTCATTGCCCGGTCTGCCCGGGCAAGCCATGCCCGGTCGGGCATTCCACATAAATTGCAGTTCTTGGCTATCAACTCTTCCGAATCTACTAAAAACACGTCCAATTGCCTAGAAACGCTTCATATTCCTGAAAAGCTTACTAAAACAATCGAATACACTAAAGAAGAGATTGTTAGCAAGAAATAGCTCCGTAGAGCTCAAAACCATGTAAAATCATGCAATCAAACCGGGGAAAACCATTGTATAAAACACGTATATCAAATTCCCCCAAGCTAAACCTTTGCTTGTCCCTAAGCAAAGCAATGAATAAATAAATCAATACTTCACCCCAAAAGTAACTCAAATCAATAAATACGATTAAAGGTAAACTCGACAGTTATGCATCAAAGTCAACCAATCAAATCCATCTAACTACTCATCCTGTCTGACAATGGTCAAATAGAGCAAACCACAAGAGCATATAGAATTCAAGACTAGTGTTCACACACTCAACTCTCATTTATGTGGCGAGTAAAAGATATACTCGGTCGCTCTCCATCCAACTCCTTTAAATGTGAACAATGCCCTCCCAAGCTCACGCACTCGTGTGTTTTAAGAAAACAAGCACTCAACCTAGCAGTCGACTCGAAATATATCAAATCATTCTTTGCATTGGAAAACAACTAATTTCACATTCACACAACTCTATGCACAAAGGTCAGAAGGTCTTCAAAGCTTGTAATGTAAGGCTAGGGTAAAAGGTGGGAAATATTTGGGAAAATGTAAGAGTAAAGCTATGCTTAAGGGAGCCAAAATCCTAATAAATAAAACCAAGGTCAAAACAAATTAATGACCAAATCATCTCCAACACAACTCAGCTCTACCAAAAATTCACCAAACATCCCAATTATATTAAAAATTTCCAACACTTAAAATTTCACTCATATATACAAAATATAAAATTATAGAACTTGAGTAAACAAACAAACTTTGAACTCTCTTTTTTTTCTTGAGCAGCCTTCAATTAGAACACTTGAACATTGAAACAATTTTTTTTCCTTTGCTCTTTCTTTTTCTTTTCTCTCACATTGGAATTTTTTTTTTTTTCTTTGCACAATAAATTTTCAATTTTTTTTCTTTTTTCAATCCACAACAATAAGAACAAATAAGAAACTTCTCAAATCCACCCAAAATTGTGCAAATTACATGCACACTACAACTCCCTCGCCTCACTCACTATTAGCTCCCCCAAGCTAAGCTTGGGACTAGTAACCAATGGGGCTTAAATAGGCTTGTAATGTGGCAAAATAAACAATAAAAGGGCACAAGCAACAACATGGGTAGCAAGAAGGGAACAAATGTATCTAATATCGTCTGAAGGCCACCTAGAGGAACAAATGCCTTCGTCCTCCTCAATGTGCATATTAATGAGTCATGCAAACATTACTCAAAGTTATAAACCAATACTCAACTTCATTGACATACCAGGAACTAACACACATTCCTAACCAAATCAACTAGTCAAGCACTATATTCACAAGTAGTTGGGCAAAATTGACTCATGGTAAGACATCCAAGCAATCAAACATCAAATCATGGCTAACCTATCCACAATACTCGTCATCATATACCAAGAATTAAAACAATTTTCATGAATGGGGCACAGGGAAGCATGATTTATTATTCATTGGATCGTATTTTTGTATTTTTTTTTTTTTTAAGAAGAAAACAACTAAAATAACTACACTAAAATAAAACAAGAAAGATAAGAGAGATAAGGAGAGAGAATACCAACATGTACGAAGTAACTCCCCCAAGCTAAACGCGGCAATGGCCTCATTGCAGCGTAAGGAGAGCATAGGAATCTCGACGGCTCCTCAAAAAGAATCGGGTTGCCTCCCGCAAGCGCTTGTTTAGAAGGTCATTAGCTTGACCGTATTCATCCTCATTGAGTTTGTGGTGAGGAAGAGAATGTGATATCTGACTTTTCTTCAATAGGATCTCCCGCTCGATAGTGCTTCACCCTTTGTCCATTGACTTTGAAGGTGCCCCCGGTGTTGTTCCATAATTCAATGGTGCCATAAGGATATGCTTTGTAGACCGTGAAAGGGCCCGACCATCTTGACCTGAGTTTCCCTGGAAATAGTTTCAACCTTGAATTGAATAGAAGGACTTGCTCTCCTTCTTTCACAGAATTTGGAGGGGGAAGTTTCTCTATTACCTCTACTTTGGCTTTGTCCACCTCAATCCCTTTGTTTGAAACTACATGGCCTAAAACGATTCCCTGTTGTACCATAAAATGGCACTTCTCCCAGTTCAATATCAGATTGACATCCTGGCATCTATGGAGCACCTTTGTTAGATTATCAAGGCAAATATCGAAAGATGAACCATAAACAGAAAAATCATCCATAAAAACTTCCATAGAATTTTCTATGAGACCTGAGAAAATAGCCATCATACACCGTTGGAACGTGGCTGGGGCATTACACAGTCCGAATGGCATTCTGCGATATGCGAAGGTGCCATATGGACATGTGAATGTAGTCTTTTCCTGATCACAAGGGCGGATGGGGATTTGAAAAAAACCGGAATATCCATCCAAGTAACAGAAAAAGGAATGGTTAGCCAATCGTTCGAGCATTTGATCAATGAAAGGCAAGGGGAAATGATCTTTACGGGTGGCTTTATTTAATTTTCTGTAATCAATGCACATCCGCCACCCTGTAACAGTTCTTGTGGCAACAGGCTCGCCTTTGTCATTCTTGACAACTGTCATACCTCCTTTCTTTGGTACTACTTGTACAGGACTAACCCACTTACTATCTGAGATAGGGTAGATTATTCCTGCAGCAAGCAATTTGAGAACCTCTTTCTTGACTACCTCCATCATAGTTGGGTTTAGTCTTCTTTGAGGTTCTCTAGAGGAGGCATGATCGTCCTCAAGAATGATCTTATGCATACAAAAAGAGGGATTAATACCCTTGATATCATCAATGGTATACCCAATAACATTTCTATATTTTCTTAAAACAGCGAGAAGTTTCTCTAATTCAATGTTATTAAGCTCAGCATTAACAATAACAGGGTATGTATTTTTGGGACCAAGATATGCATATTTAAGATTAGATGGAAGGGGTTTCAACTCTACCTCGGGAGGCGTTGAACTCTCCCCAACACTCGATGTACTAAGGACTTCCTTGACTGGAGCGATGATTGGATTAGCTTTTGCGTCTTCTAGTAGCCTCGTGTACTCCCTTACTTCCCAATCTTCATCATGGATACTTCCTATCAACACCGTTTCAAGAGCATCTTCCTTTTTGATCAGGGGAAGTTGTTCTTGTTGTAGATCATCGAGGACATCCACTTGACAAATAGTCTCACCCATAGACGGATTTCCCATAGCATTCAGTAATGAATACTCCATTTTCTCATCCCCTACTTCAAATGTTATTTTCCCATTCTTCATGTCAATAATTGCACCTGCAGTAGCTAAGAATGGTCTACCAAGAATAATAGGGACATGGGCATCTTCTTCCATTTCCATAACAACAAAATCACATGGAATAAAGAATTTACCAACTCGCAATGGAACATCTTCAAGTATACCGAGGGGAAATTTAACTGACCTGTCTGCAAGTTGCAGAGATATCCTTGTAGGCTTTAGCTCACCCATTTGAAGCTTTTCGCAGATGGAGAGCGGCATAAGGCTTACACTTGCACCAAGATCGCATAGCGCTCTATTGATCTCTATATCTCCCAGCTTCACTGGGATTGAATAGCTGCCTGGATCACCTAGTTTCTTAGGAAGAGTGTTTTGCAGAATGGCACTACATTCTGCAGTTAGAGAAACAGTAGCATTCTCTGCAAGCTTTTTCTTGTTAGATAGCATGTCTTTCAAAAACTTTGCATAAGAAGGCATTTCAGAAATTGCATCCAAGAACGGTATATTAATGTGAAGTTTCTTAAGGATGTCTAGAAATTTACCGTACTTTTTCTCTAACTTAGCCTGGGCTAACCTCTGTGGAAAAGGGACGCTTGGAATGTATTCCCGTGGCTTTTCTTGAACATCATTCCTTGGAATTGGGCTGTCTGGATCTCGCGCCCGGTCGGGCAGTGATTGCCCGGTCTGACCGGGCGAAGAAGAGCTGCTTATGTTCTTTTGTTTGTCTGGAATTTCTTCGTGCGCCCGATCGGGCGGACTTTGCCCGGTCTGACCGGGCGAAGAAGAAATTCGCACATTCCCCTGTTTTTCGTCGACTGCTTCTCGCGCCCGATCGGGCGGACCTTGCCCGGTCTGACCGGGCGAAGAAGAACTTTGCCGATTTCCCTGTTTTTCACTCATTCCCTCAATATCTATCGTTGATGGTTCCCTTACGGGAAGGCCTTCCAACTGTTTTCCACTCCTTAAAATTACAGCATTCATGTGCCCCTTTTGTGGTTGCTCTGTTTGGCCAGGAAACGTACCCGGTGTTTTTGAAGATTGGCCGACTTGATGAGCAAGTTGGCTTATTTGATTTTCCATGAGCTTATTCTGGGCTTGTAACTGTTGGATGGAATTATTTGTGGTGTTGATGAAGTTCTCCATCATTAGTTCGAGATTGGATTTTTGAGGGGGTGGTTGCATGGGTTGCATGGGTTGTTGTACTAGGGGTGGTCTTGGTTGGAAACCAGGTGGATTATAATTGTTGTTTCGAGGTGGGGGCGGAGGTGGATTTTGCTGAGCTTGGGTGTTTTTGTATGAGAAGTTTGGGTGATTCTTCCAACCTTCATTATAAGTATTAGAATGGGGATCGTATGGTCTTTTAGGGTTGGAATTGTAGAAGGCATTGGCTTCCTCAATTGATACCTCATTCGAATTTCGTGGGCAATTAGGTGCGATGTGACCTTGAGTATTACACATTTGACAAGTTTCTAGCACATTATTGGAAGATCCAGTTTGTAGTCTATCGAACTTGCTTGAAAGTGCCTGCACAGAACTAGTTAAAAGAGTTAGAGCATCAACATCTAATTTACCTCCTTTCTTGACATTATTTCGGCCGCCTGGGTGATAGTTGTCATTGGCTGACATCTTCTCAACCAGCTCCTTTGCTTCGGTTGGATTTTTAGTTAGAAGGGAGCCTCCAGATGCGGCGTCGATATAGATCCGGAACTCATGGGTTAGACCATTATAGAATGTTTGGATTAACATCCATTCAGGTATGCCATGATGGGGGCACTGTCTCTGTAACCTCTTGAATCTCCTCCATGCGTCATATAAGGATTCTTCATCTGATTGCCTGAAAGTGGATAGCTCGTTCCTTAATCTTGCAGTCTTTTCTTGTCCCAAGAACTTGGCCAGAAAAGCTTTTACTAGTTTATCCCATGTATCAAAGGAACCAGAACCCTCATCTCTTAACCATTCCTTCGCCCTATCCCGTAATGAGAATGGAAAAAGGCGAAGTCTAAGAGCATCATCTGTAACACCATTCAGCTTCATAGTGTCACACTTTTCCAAGAAACCATCTATATGATTCACTGGGCAATCAAGAGGTGTGCCAGCAAATGAATCATTGGATATGAATTGAATAAATTGCGGTTTCAATTCAAAATTCTGAGCGGTGATAGGTGGTCTAATAATGCTAGAAAGGAGTCCGGTTGTTGTGTCAGGGATACCGTACTCCAAAAGAGACTTTGTTGCTTGGTCTTCCATATTTCTGTTACCTGCTCTTCTTCTACCTCTTCGTCTTCTTGCAGTCGCTTCAATTTCTGAATCGAGAGGCACTAAGTCGTCTGACCCTGAGTGACGTGTTTGCATACAACAAAGAACTAGGCAAAGAACATCAAAAACACAGGAGACAATAGCCGAAGCAACAAACAACGCTTAGTATAAACGAATCACGAAAAATCAATATGAAACCGTTAGTCCCCGGCAACGGCGCCAAAATTTGATAGGCTTATCGCGTACCTAACAAAAATAACCTAACTATTCCTTCTAACTGTGTAGTAGGGCAAGTAAGGATCGAATCCCAAGAGACTATGGTTCATTCAATTAATCAGACTCAATTAATCACTAAGCACGTGACCAATCAATAATGGATGATAATAATCAACTAATTTATTAAATAACACAATTAACTAGAGGAAATATTAATCAATAAACTAAAGCATCCAAGATCAAGCATCACCACGATTATGATTGATAAACTAATAAATCTACCCCCAATATATAAATCAATTGACAAGAAGAAAAGCAATCCCTAATAATAATACCAAAGGTCTCTTCCGAGTTATCAATGGCTTCCCAAATTAACTATCAAGCCTACTTCCGTGGAATCAAGCGAATAAGGGACATTAAACACCATGCCTAGATTCCTAATTATTCAATCATCTACTTCCGTGATGATCTTCAAACCCTTAATTGAAATAACCTAATCCCGTTAATACCCAACTTCCGTTGCAATAAGAACAAAGGGATGATAACAATACTAATTATCCCTAATCTAGTATTGGCATAAACACAATCAATTAAGCATGTCAATTGGGATTATTATTGGGGAATTTAAAGATCTACTTTATACATCAATCATAATCGGGCTTAGCAAGATCCCAGATTAAGGAAACTACTCACAAATCATAATTAAATCAAAAACAAGATCTAATAGAGAACACATAATTAAAGAACTATAAAATAAATAAAAGAGATGGAAAGTAAGAAATACCAAATACTTCAATTGATGATCTTGAATTCTTGAGGAACAATTAATAAAACTAGGATTAAAGATTGAAATTGCTTAAGAAAATAAAACTAGGGTTCTTGAGAGTTTTCTAGGGCTTAAGGAGAAAACTAATGAAAAACTAACTGTCTAAAAGTTAATTACAAAAGGGTATTTATACCCCCAAAAGATAATATTTCGGAAAAATAAGAAAATACGCGTTCTTGAGCTTTGCCCGGTCTGACCGGGCGGACCTCGCCCGATCGGGCGGAGGAAGGCTGCGTAAAATACGACAGTTTTCCTTCTTTGCCCGGTCTGACCGGGCGAACCTCGCCCGGTCGGGCGCGCGTAACACGTTTCCAAAATTGCATCTCATAACTTGATTTCTTCATCGCCCGGTCTGACCGGGCGAAGCCTGCCCGATCGGGCGCGCGTTGCACCGTTCAGAATTGGGCTTCTTCCTGTGAACTCCTCATTGCCCGGTCTGCCCGGGCAAGCCATGCCCGGTCGGGCATTCCACATAAATTGCAGTTCTTGGCTATCAACTCTTCCGAATCTACTAAAAACACGTCCAATTGCCTAGAAACGCTTCATATTCCTGAAAAGCTTACTAAAACAATCGAATACACTAAAGAAGAGATTGTTAGCAAGAAATAGCTCCGTAGAGCTCAAAACCATGTAAAATCATGCAATCAAACCGGGGAAAACCATTGTATAAAACACGTATATCAATGACCTTCTGTTGCCTCGTTTCGGGGAAACGAAGTTTCGAAAGATTGATCAGGGGCCCATCTGTCCCCTTGGGTTTGGGATGCGGAGTAGGCACCCGGTCTTTGATTTGCTTCTTCCCGGAGGGAGAAGGCTTCTTTGCCGACTGACCCTTGCTGGAGCCAGCTGACTTCTTGATTATATCCTTGATTTTCCCCATAAAACTAGTCATGAGGTTCATGAGTTCGTCTCTGGTGACGGGGGCAGCACCCTCCACCGCCTGGGATTGTCCCACAGGCTTGTCGCCTGGGTTGCTGAGACCAACTTTGTCGTGACCCCGTTCCCTTGTTTCCTTGGATGCGCCTAGAACGGAATGACCCGTCTGGGGCCATGTAGGTTTCGGCGTCGTAGTCGTCCCCACTGCCACTCTCATGGCCTGTATGGACCTCAGGGTCAGCCGGAGGCCGGCTGCCCTCTTCATTCGGTACAGCATCAGATGCCATCTCAGTAGTACTCTCCCCACAGATGGTGCCAAATGTTTTGGGTGTTTTTAGTCCCTCGGAAGAGTTACAATACGGAGTATGCGCGCCTGACTTCTGTACCTGCAAAACCACGAAACTCCGGTTGGGTGGAGTTCCGCCTCCGACGATCAAGTTAGTATGATTTACGGATGGGTAAATATGCGGAAGGTAAATAGGTATTTCTCACTGATTCAGAGAGATTCCGCAATTAATATTGCTCGGGTTTTGTGTATGTATTTTTGAATAACCAATAAATGAGGAGGATTCCTCTATTTATAGTGGGGGAGACATGTTCCCTGATTAGGGTTTTGATGCCACGTGTCAGCATCCGATTGGATCCCGTTGGGCCTCTGGTGGGCTGCCACGTGTCATGATTCTACTGGGCCACATGGCATAGGGTATTTTTACCCTAAACAGCATCAATATAGTTGTTCAGTGGATCACACATACTGATGATGACCCCATAATAATAAACAATGTGGAATACAAAAAATCATCCTAGATCCAACACAATGGAACAACAAAGCATAGGTTGACTGCACTATCGGTGAAAATTGTTGGCAAAGAGAGAATGCATACCGTAATGACTCTGGATAAAACCATATAACAAAGGAATCTTTGCTTTGCACCAAGGCCTCATTTCATCTGGATTACGTCCATGACAGACATTATAATAGCCATAAGCTTGAAATGCAAGGAAGGGAATGAAGATACATATACACCGCAATGCTCCTGCTAAAAGAACTTGTAGAATCAACTGAATCCCATGAAAATAAAAGGTTATCAGGGCAACCTACCCCTCCCCCTGTAACCAGCCACTCCCACCCACGATCGCGAAACACTAGAGCCAGCCATGCCCATCCCTGAAACAACCCGCCCTACCACCCCTCCACCACCGAAACACAAAACCCCAGCCACTCCCACCCCTGAAATAGCCTATCCCAGCCACCCGCACCGTCGAAACACCCCACCCTAACCTATCCTCACCCCAAATTGATTCATTTCAGCCATCCCACATCTCGAAACGCCCAACCCCAACCTTGCCTAACCCCTTAAAAATGCCACCCCAGACCTCCCCACTACGAAAATTAGAGCATTCGAATTCGAAATTTTCTAGAACGCCAAAATTTGATAATTAGAACATCAAATTTGAAAATTTTGATGAAAATACTAAATTGAGATAATTCAATTTGAAAATTATAATGAAAAACCAAAATTAAGGGCATGATATTCGAAAATTACTTACCAAAATTACTTACCATTGATGTTTCTCCTTCAACTTTGGAGAGAGAGAAATAAGCTGGGTAATTTTTTCTGGAGAGAGAAAAAGGTTATGTTTGATGTTGGGTTTGGGTGGGTTTTGCTATGTTGTAAATTACATTAATCTCAGCTGATGGATTTAATACAATCTAATGGCTGAGATTTTCCCTCACATATATAAAGGATGGGTTTTCACATAGAGGGTGGTTCTCACTAGATCCTAACCCTATATATATATATATATGCAAGGAAAATGAAATGCAATGCAATGATCATATGCAAGGAACTAAATGCTCATTTTATTAGAATGGAAAAGATAAAAACAAACTCATGAAGTAAATCCAAGTAAAAAAGATAGAGGGTGCCTATGCTAGACTTATTAAGGGAAAGGAAAATCAAAAATAAGAAATGAATCATGAAATTTTTGTCATTGGAACTTGCCTCGTGCTTTGTGTTTTCCTTGATCAAAGGTTGTAGAAAGGGAAACCATGGACACTTATTGTCAATTACTTGACTCGAACTCGATTCAACATGCATAGATGGTGAAAGATCATAGTGTATGAGGGGAATGATATGGATGAAAAAGGAAAGTATGTAGATGCGGAGATTGTTTAAGAAAGAAAGTGTAAGGCATATAATATATGGAAGGTGATGTAGAAGCAAAATATGTAGAAGGGTATATGTGTATAAAGAATGTATGTGAATGTGGAAGGATATGGAAAAAATTTGGGAATAGGATGGACGCTCAACTCGAATGACAAAAAGGACGACTCATGCATGGACCTAAAACATGGTCATGGTGTAAAAAAGTATGTACAAAGTGTGTGAAGACTCGTGAGTGTAAGTGATATTTATAAGACTTGTGTCATGACCATGTGACTAGACACGTGGTTTGACTCAAACAAGACCAGGAAAAGACCAAGTACGGACATTAAATTGGTTAATCGTAGCTGTGGGACTCGACACGTAGACTCGGAAAGAAACCACTGAACCATCGCACAATGATGGGACTATCGCATGGCGTTGGTTCCAACGCGAGGCGACAAGGCTGCCGCGACGCGTTAGTAACCAATGTCTTGTGCTACTGGTTAAAATATGGCGCCATGTCACCACAATCTGTTTTCATCCATCCTTTCAAAGGTTTAAGCCTATGGTCTTCTAGGTCGAGCATACTTAGACTTTATGGGTTCTCATATTAATTAACCAATTTAATTAAGCAAAGTCCTTTGGTTTAGTATATACAAGTCATATGTAAAAAAATCAAGTTAAGACAAAAGTTAGTTTGTATAGACATATGTATAAGAATTAAGTCATAAAAAAGGTTAGTTTAATAACAATGAAAGGGTTAGTTTAGTCACAAACAAGGTTAGTAAACAATACACACGTTAGTAAACTTTAAGAAAATTAAATCAATAAAGTAAATAAATCAAATATGAATTGAAATATAAATTTGGGACCATATCCTCAGAACTAGCAACCTTTCACGTTGAGGTCGAAGGCAACGTCGAGTATGGCTTGGAGTATTCGAATCTTGCAAAGGAGGTATTGTGACTGATTTGGGAGAGTATCAAGGATGTGTTTAGGCTAAGAACATGGATAATTGATGATGATTGAAGCTAGGTGATTATAGCTTATGATTGATGGTTCTAGCTGATTTGAAAATGGGGAAAACGACCTCTGTTTATAAGTAAAAAAGAGAGTCGGATGATCTAAAAAGACTAGAATTTGAAATGGAATAGAACTGTTTTATTGCGGCACGACAGATGTATCGCGGTGCGTTGGAGTGTTTCGCGCCGCGTTCATTCTATCGCGGTGCGATATTCCTGATGTGGCGCGATGATTTCAAAAGGATAAAAAGTCGTACGGAGTTTGATTTCCAATAGAATTGGGTTAACGAAATATATTTGTACGTCTTTTAATTTGAATGGGATAAGGACTTCATATGAGAAGTTTTATTAAGTTTCGAACTCTTTTGATCTTTATCTTTTCAGAAAGGATAAATTTGAACCTTCTAGAGGATTCTAGATGCTCCTAATGAATCCTAATAAGATATCTAGACCCTCACATGATCATTGGGTCGTAGGTAAGGTGGACCTAGGTCCGGCTTGGGCTTGGTTTAGTATTTTGACCATAACTTATTTGTTTTAAGTCGAATTTGAGCTTATAATTGAAAGGAATGGTGTCCTTCCAACAAGTGTATTCTTCCGATAGAGGGTTCAGAATTATTACAGATCTAATTCTTCAGTAAGGTCAAGTGATCGGAATGCCTAGGTGGAGGCCGCTTCCGATCAGTAATATCGAGGTACAATTGATATTACAGCTTGATCTTAACTGAACCCTTCGGGTCGAACCCAATCGAATCACCGATCCGAGACGACGAATTAATCCGAAAGGATTTAATGAGTCGACAGAGTTTTACGAATACAAACGTCGGACATCGAGCCTAGGGCGTCGAGACCGAGCGTCACAAAATCACAATCGACAAGTATGAGCGTAGCCATAGCTAGGCTAGGCTAGCTCATCATAGGCACTAGGCGCGCCATAGCAGCCCTAGCATCATGCCTAGGCGCTATCGCAGCCTTAGCGTGATGGCTAGGCACCATGGCTGGCTATCGCTAGCACCAGGCGCGCCAACACAACCCTGGCATCATGTCTAGGCGCTATCGCAGCCCTAGCATGATGCTGGGCACCATCGCAGCCCATCGCAAGCCAGCAACATCACTAGGCGCACCATGCGTGCCCTAGGATGGCTGGGCACCATCGCAGCCCAGGCAGCATCACTAGGCGCACCATGCGTGCCCTAGGATGGCCTGATGCCGTAGCAGCCCAAGCATAATGCTGGGCGCATGGCAGGACCACACGCACCAAGCACAGCTAGTGCTAGGCACTGGCGCATGCGTGATGCGTGGTGCTTGGGCGAGGCATGTACGTGCATGGTGCATGGCCGAGGCTGATGCGTGTGGCTATGCGAGTGTATGCGAGGGGCTAGCAAGCTAGAAACATCAAGCCAAGCATGCGTGGCTTGCTAGCAGCACGCATGCTAGGCATTGCGTGCGAGAGAGGTTGATGCGTGGCGCGCATGATGTGCGAGTGTGGTGCGAAGCGAGAGGCCAACATGCGCGGCTCGCTAGCAGCACGCATGCTGGGCTATGCGAGCATATGGTGCAGCGATGATGCGTGGGATGCTAGCACCAGCGCCAGCACGCACCAGCCAGCACCAGCGCCAGCACGCACCAGCAAGCACCAGCGCTGCTGCTGGGCTTATGCTAGCATGCTGGGCTAGCTGGCACAGCCAGCTGGCGTGCTAGCTGGCAGCTGGCAAGCAGCCTTGGTTGAGGCGGTTTGTGAGGAGAGTGGGGACCAAGGCTTTGTGAAAGCCTTGGGGAGCAAGGCATTGGTCCCCCCACCTCTCCATGGTCCTCACCTAATACTCTCTCTCCCTTTGACACTTATCGAATTGTGATTGCATTTATTTATTGATTTATTTTAGAAATAAATTAATTAGCAAATAAAAACATTCTCCCACATTGGTTGGGGAATGAAATGCAACGGTTCATTTCCCTATAAATACCAAGCTTGGGTATTGGGAAATGAACAACCTTGAGTGGAATTAAAAAGGCAACTCTAAGAAAAGAGTAAACTTTGATTCGTAAAACTCATAGTTATTTTGTCCGGGTCTTGACTAACCTTCAAGACTTAGGACGCTCGGGTCGGATCGAGGGTACGATCCGTCGGAGATCTCGTCTTTTCGGGATTTTGAAGTAAGAGCTCTTTGGGAGCGAAGCACGCGTCAAAGGTATAATTCTTGTCCTTAATCTTGTTTGATTAAGTTTATTACGCTTGTTTAATTGCTTTAATTAAGGGGCGGGTCTTGGTGGGTTTCCTTCCGCGTAGCGTCGGGTCACTACGAAACCCAACAATAATATATCGTTGGAAAGATCTTTTCAAGCCCCATCCAATTAAGCAATAATTGGACCGGGATTATGGACCAAAAAAATCTGGTTTGGACGTTTTTATGACTAGGACACGAAATGAATGATTTTGAGGTACACGAAATGAATGATTTTGGGTTCAAAGAAACGAATTAAATGATTTTAGATTAAAACATTTTAGGTAAGGTTAGGAATAGGGTCAAGGGAATTTCACGAGACTCTTCAACTCTTTACTGAACTCGTTAATGAAAGATGTGAAAGGTACTCATCATTGGGTTTGGTTTTTGGGGAGACACAATCAGGTGTCTACAGGTTTATGTGTAAATACATATTTTAAAAGGTATAATTGACATCACACTATTTATAAGAGTAATCTTATATTTTTTATAAGGTAGGGAAAAACCAATTTAGATCCTTTTATAGTTGCTGTATGTCTTTTAATTAATGAATTGTTTTAATTAAAAAAAAAAAAAAACTCAATTTTAGGGTGTGTTTTCCGCTGAAGTGGCCAAAGTTAAAATTATTAAAATAAAATTTTCTTTTATTTTTAACAAACGAAACTTTATGAAATTAGTTAATTAAATCAAATGCAAAATCGTATACAATATAGTAGTGCTTGAATGTGTCATCCTGAAAATTGATGCATAAATCTCCTTTTCCCAAAAGATTCTCTTTCAACAATCTTTTTAACTTGAATTATTCACTTCTGAAACCCCTCTTCTTCCTTCTTTAAACCCTCTACTAAGCTTTTTGACAATGTCTTTTTGCTGATTTCTGGGTATTTTTCTTTGAATATGGTGCTTTATTTCAGCAATTTGTTCGTTATTTTAGCTATTATAATCTTGTTTAATGGAAACAATTTCTGGGTTCAGTGTATTTCTGGGCCCCACATTGCTGATGTTAACATTCTTTTGCCACCAAAAATGACCCATCCTGTTGAGTATCGTCTTCTTGGAAGTGATGGCTGCTTCAAGTGGTTAGTTGATTATAACTTAATTCATTTACTTCAATTTTTGATGTGGGTTTTTTTTTTTTTTGGTAGGTTGTTATTTGGATTATTAGCTGAAATATGATATTTTGGTTAGTTGTTTTGTGCTGTGACATTGGTCTCAAATGGTTTGCAATTGGTTGAATTTGATGAACTATGTTCATCTATTGTTCACCCTTTGATGCTACTGCTCCTATTTAAGAGTTGAAAGAAATTTAAAGCGAAATCGGGTGTTGTAGTTCAAATTTACTAGCTGTCTTGGGTGTGATATTAAATTTACTAGGTTTTGTAATTGGATATATTCGTAACAAATATGTTAGGACACAACAATAACTAAATGAGCAAGAAAGTTAAATAAGCTTAGCTAATAAGCCACACTGGTTGTAATTGCTAAATTTACCAAGATAAATTGATCTGGGGTAGTGTTTGAACTGCAATGATATATCAAGTTGAGGGGTTTTTGACTTTTCGGATAAATGATGTTTGGAGGGGGGGGGGGGGGGGGGGATGAAGTTCCAAAGTAATTAGGCCATGCTTAAATGCTAGTCAATTATCTGTTTTCATCAAATAAACTACATAGTTAAACAATGACTAACTCTTTGAACATCCAAAGCATGAATATTCCTTACTAGCTGGTCCAAAAGTCTCACATTGCTAGAAAGAAAGAGAAGTGCGTCAACTATATAGGACTTATAAGGAAATTGTGTCAACTAATATGGATGGAGGGAGTATCTTCCAATACACCATTAGAAGGTCTAAAACATGCCATCACAAGGGCCTTTCACAATTTCAAGTCAACATAACCTTTGGCAAAAAATCAAACAACCAACATATGAGAGTTACATTAATAGAGATGTCCCTCTATATCTATGCAAGTAAAACCAATGAAGTGGTATTGAAGTACTAGGTGAAGTAATGGAAACAGGTTCAATCAAACAAGTATTACCAATGACTGCTAATGGGAAAAATATTCCGATATTAAGGTAAAATAAGGGCTTTAGATTGCAATGAATCCCAGTCATCATTTATTCGTTTATATGATGTGAGTCAATTCATTATGGCATTGCCTTCATGATGTGATGTCATGTCATCGAATAAGATTGAGCCAATGAATTATGAACGGGCTGGTGTTGCCCTCCTTACCATCCCTGTCTAGAAAATGGAGACCATATAATTACAAATTTGAATTAATAAAAAAGTTAAGGTTTACCACTGAATTTTGAAGGGTTAGAGGAAAGAATCTAAGAGATTTGTGTGAGAATGACAAATGGATATTTAGTTGAGATGTGAGCTAGATTTCGGGTGCTATGCAGATTGGGTGTCAACCCAATTTAATCTATTATAGCGCTGCCCTTCACAAATTATAAAATATGGTGGACAATAGTGTCTAATGAGAAGTAAGTTGAATTGCCAACTGAAGTGAGCCTGACTGAGCTCTTCCCATGATACTGTGAGGAGAAGAATGGTCATAATGAAATGAATTTGTCATGTAGATACATGACGTGGTTACGCCAAAAAATTATGTGTAAGAAGTTAAACTGAAGAGATTGATCAAAATCTAACAATAGTTATTTTGGTGATCTTTGCTCTCATGGCATCTTATCTAGTTTAGTCTGGAGAAATTATGGAGTTACGGTCATTGAAGTCCATGGATAACGTTAAAAGTCCTAGAGAATTTTCCTTAGGAGAATGAAAGCTTGTCTGAGGTCCATAAATAGCATGCAAAATGTTAACAACTGATGTGGTTCCAAGGCATCACATGTTATTTTAATTATTTTTATGTTTTTTTTTTTTTAATTTCATAATTAGGTGACCGAATTTATTAGGATATTTTTGTTAGTTTAATTTGGTTAGTAGAAGATAAGCTGAACTTTAAACATATTTGCAAAATATTATCATTACAAGTTAGGGTTAGTTTCCTAGTTAGATTAGAATTTGTTCTACACAATTTTTAGGCTAATAATTTAGCTTATAATTACGTGATGGTGTTTAACAAAAAGTATGATTGATTGATTTGAAATTTATAAAGTTTTACGTAAGCTTGTGCTTGTGTATTCTTGGCCTAGTTTAGGTTTTAAGCTCGTGTTGCTTAGTGTTTCTTGACCGAGACTCAAGATTCCAAACCTTTCAACTGCGATTGAAGGTTATATCCATTAAAATCCATATCAAATTGGTGTGGCTGCTGTTTGACGAGGGACGAGGTTGACAATTTGTGTCAAAAAACTCAGTTTCGAAGGTCATATTGATCGACTTGGTTCTCCTTTGTTTCTAAAGCTTTTGAGGTGATTCTTTTTTTCAAATTGGTTAATATTTTGTCTAGTTGTCACCTGAAAAATTTGAAATTTTTTCAAAGAACATAGCTATTAAACTGGGTTCGTTTTTTGCAACTGGTCAAAAATCGACCTAATCTGGCAGTGTTGAGAAAAAAATAAACTGCGAACACTTGGCTTGGAATTCTTGGCTGATTTTTTGGTCGAGTATTGTAGACATATAGGGCTAGCATCATACAAAATTTCAGATATTTTCGAGGTGTTTTGTTTGGGTTTTGGTCCTCACACTTTGATCAATTTTTGGACTGATTTTGTGTGTTTTCTCATCCACTTAAACATGGAGAATCAAAGTTTGTTTGAAGCACTTATGGAGGAAATCAAGTAAATGAATGCATGTTTGGATAGAATTGATGCACGTTTTCAAATACGTGATGTGAGATGTGGCTTACAAGATATGTCTTGTGAGAAGGAGAATATGTGATGCCTTGGAACCACATCAACAACATTACAATAGTTGGTGAAATGTTGATGGTTAATCAACAAATTGTTGCTAAGGTGAGGTTGTTGAGGCTGTTGACTTGTTGAGTATAGGTATTACATTCTTTTATTGGGGTGTTCAAACTAAGCTTCTTTCTGTCAGCCTCTCTTATAATGGGAATGAGAAAACCATGAATCCTTCCTTCTGCTTGTAATGGCTGCCCTTAGCCCTAATCATCTCTTGTTCGCAAGTAAATGAAGTAAATGAATAAAAGGAGTATAATTTTAGTTAGTAATCATTTTATTTTATGTTTTGGCTTGGCAGGTCATGGGATCATCATGATGTGTTATCTGTTGTACCTGAGTACAATGAGAGTAACCATTGTTCAACAAGTGCTCGCTTACGATCAATTGCTCCTTACACTGGAAGAAAGGAGACTGCTGTTTATGCTGCTGATGTTCGCACAGGAACCGTAGTTCGTTGTAAGGTATACATTGATATGTTCTCCAAGATCCAGATATTCCATAGCTCTGTTAAACTTGACTTGGATGGTCTTGCAACTCTCCGGGTCCGTGCTTTTGACAAAGAAGGTATTTAAAACAATAATCTTGACATATTCTCCTGAATTTGATGTATTTGCTCTTTTAGTGGTTATGCTCCGTAGGTGTGCTTTATTTCCCTTTACATGTTTATTTTTGGTGGCACTTATGCTTCTGACATACTGAATTACTGACATGTGATGATCCCATTATGCATGAGTTCCTAATAATAGTCTTCAATGCAATTGTGTATCAACATCACAGTTATATGATATATCTTATCTGTTCACGACTTCTTGTGGCCTTGTGGGATCACTAAAAGTTCGAATGGTTTACATAAGTAAGAAGCTTCTGAGTAATTCAAAGTATTTTTTGCTATGAGTATTGTTTGGCCTCTGTGTATGAATTAGCATCATTTGATGGCATAATGCTCACTCTTAAACTGTTATGCAGATAACGTCTTCTCTTCATTAGTGGGTTTGAGGTTCATTTGGCAACTGATGCCTGAAACTGACGAGTCATCTCATCACCTTGTTCATGTCCCTTTGGGTGATTCTCCTTTAAGTGACTGCAGTGGCTTTTGTGGTGATTTAAATATTCAGACAAAGCTTGAAGATAGTGTATGTTCTATTTCATAAGAAGTTAAATGTTAAATTCATTGTGTATATGCAGCTTGTCTAATCAATATCTTATGTGCAGGGAGTGTTTTCAGATCTTTTTGTAGTGAAGGGAGTTGGCATTGGGCATGAAATTGTCTCTGTTCATTTGCTTGAGCCACAATTTGATAACATGACAGATAAGATCGTTTTGACTGTAGCAGAAGCCATGTCATTGGATCCTCCTTCCCCAGTTCTTGTTCTTGTTGGTGGCACAGTGCAGTACAGTCTTAAAGTCATGAGGAGGAACATTCCTCAAGGTTTTTTCCCCTAGCTTGTTCTTGTATATTTTCATGCAAATGTTGTAAAAGCCTTTATAATTAAGCTGTTGCCTGCCTTTAATATTTTTTTTTGAGGAACTTTAACACTTTGTTTGGATAGAAGAAAAGGGAAGGAAAAGAAGGGAAGAGAAAGGGAGGGGGCCAAACTCTCTTGTTTGGGTAAAGGATTGGGGGAAGGAAGGGAAAGGAGATGGAGGGATTCATTTTCCCTCTCCCTTTAATAAACATAATCCCTCCAAAATTGGAGAGATTTGGAGGGAAATTGGAATTCACCTCTCCCCTCCCTTTCTTTCCCCTTCCCTTCCTCCTATTTCCCTCCCCTTCCTTTCCTTATTTGCTATCCAAACAAAGCGTAAATATTTATTCTCTCTGGTTCAGGTAAAACTGTCAATTTGGTAAAAAATAGGGGTCATGTATTTAAATCTATGGCGTCTGGTGACAAATTGGTAAATTAAAAGCATCATAATCATAACGGCCTCTTTATTTGCTGGATTCTTGAAATAAGGGCATATGTCTGCACCACACATGCCTAGCATTACTGTTTTACTATTCTTTTAGCTTTTCCACCCAAATTACCAAATTGAAAAAAAGGGGACAAATAACTTCTGTAGGAGGAATTTATGCTCAAATAATTTTAAATAAAATTAATCGAATGAAGTGAGTGCATGATTGTGAGATTTTGTGACTCTCTACTTCCAAAAGTTGTTTTTTTAACCTCGCATAATTAACTTAACAATATAGTCAATAGTCATTTGATATTACATAATTAAGCTCCACTTAACCAAAAAAATCATTATAACTTTATATTTAGATTCTCCACTAAAGTCTACTGATGCTTACAATATTTTTCCATAGACCCAATAAAAAAAAAATTTACCTGCTGAAAAATTATTTAAAACGTTGTATACTTTGTATCAACTGGATGTGCAGGCAAGCACTTATTTCAAATTGCTCATAGCATTTACGTCTGTCCTTGCAGTTGTGCCTTTGCCCTCTCCATATCACCGCTGGTTTGCACTGAATACCTCAACAGCTCAGGTGGATGCTATGATGGGTGTTGTGCATGCATTAAAACTAGGTGAAACCAGTATCATAGTGGAGGATACCAGGGTTGCTGGGCATGTCCAGATGTCATCTCTGAATGTTGTTCTGCCAGATTATATGTCTTTGTACTTGCTGCTTTTATCTGAATCTGGTGACCCTTTTGAGGGAGTAAAACCTACACCCCCCAGTGCACGTTGGTATGTCGTCTCCGGTCGACAATATTTCATTGATTTAAAGGTTTTCTCTCGAGGGCCTGATGCTCGAGTAATCTATTTAACAAAGGTACTTTAACATCTGTATATCTCTGTGGCGTTTGGTTGAACCTTGGCTTTAAAAGAATAGGCTGCTGGTAGGACAAAAAAAATGCTGTAGTCCTTATAAGAGGAAAAAAAAAAAGGATGCTATAGTCCACTGATTGAGAACTACTTATTACAAAACTTCTTACTTCAATGTTTTTTGTTTATAATTAATTAATTTCAGAAAAAAAAAAAAAAGGAATTCCCACAAACCCTTTTCATTGTTCTTTTTTTTGATAACACAAAAATACCATTTATATTTTTATTGGCAACCTGAAAAAACCCAAAGCCTGGTCCTCTTCCCTATCAATTTCTATTAAAGAGTTGGAAGGGTAGTGGCATGCTGCAAATCCTACCCTAGAAACCAACCACATTAATAGCTTGTGTAATACCAGTTATCTTTTCAATCCTGGAAAATTTGACCCGATTCTTCTCAGAATTAGCTCACAAATTCTCCATCTCTTGAAATTTATTATTTGCTACAGTTTTCTGTTCCACTTTTTTAAGTCTAGTGTGCCTGAGTTCATGTCAAAGAGCATATACCCTGAGTCCCTGGATGAACATATTAGTAAGCTGTTGGTTCGATTTAGATACTTCATTTATCATGTGTAATATTGTTTTGCAAAACAAAACTTATGAATTTCAAATATCCAGGAACATATACCCTCATTTTCCTGTTTTTAATCCCTTTTTTTTTTATTTTTTTTATGGTGTATGTGAACTGTGTGAGTTCTCACTTGATTACTTGAATGCAGAATGAGGATGTGAAATTGAACTATGATCAGCCGGAGCTCTGGAGAAATTATCCCATACCAGAAAGTGTTGCCGTCAAGTCTGGTCAGCAGCATTCAAGAATTTTGGTGGCCACTATAGAAGGACTTGGAAAGTTATCAGCTTCTTTAACCTACTCTACTGACCATCTTGAAGCAAAAGAGGTAATGTTTCACTAATACTACATTGAAGATCTTGACTATCACTGAAATCATTTGTCACTCTTATGTGATAATACTTCCACCTTGGCAGTTGGCACTAAACTATTTACTATTTGCATATGCATCCATTTTCTTTTGAGAAGTGAAATTATATTTTTTTACCAAACCTATAGAAAAAGGGATTTTGTTCTAGGCTATTTTTTTACTATGAAGATGATAAATTAATTTTGATTTCTTTTTTAACATTATAGAAGAACAGATATATAAAACCTCAAAAGACAGAACAATCCTTTATTCTGCATCAGTAAATAGCCCTTCCTAATCATGGTTGGAGGGAAGTCTCTTCACGTGCAAAAGGACTAAACAAGCTCACATCTAACAAGGTTTTCATATCACCAATATATCCTCTGAACTGATTGTTTCAAACTATCCTCTTCCATTAAAATCTTAGCAGATCTCCCCTTTAGCAGATGATAGATTTTTGATGGAAAATTTTGTTGGTTTTGTGGAAATGGTTCAACTAGGAGGATTGTTTGGAGAAGGAAACAATTATGGGATTTGATAGCATGACAGTTTGAGGCGTTGGGAGCTTGTCTAAGGATGGAAGCAGACTACATGCCCGTGTAGGCTGAGTTACACGATTGTGTAGGCCACGAGTCATGACCGTGTACCCTGACGCTAAAACAAGTCACAAGAGGACTACACTACACGACCGTGTTCCCTATATCTCCGGAAACATGGGGCTGGTCTACTAGGGTTAGGACTTAGGAGACTATTGTACCCTAATAAATAGCCTACTAAGCCGTTTAAGAACATAACACTCAGTGTGTATTCTGTGTAATTATCAGATTAGAGAGGTTAGACAACTATAAGAGAGAATTTGTGTTTAGGCTTAGGTTGGGAGATCTTTAGACCCTTGTATCATCATCTCGTACATTGATTAAAGTCCTAGTGCAAAGTTCCTGGTTTTTAATTCCCTCTGGCAAAGAGGAGGATGTCCATGTAAAATTCTTCTTGTGCTCTTTATTGTTCTTCTTTGTTTCCAGTCTATAATTTCCGCATAATTATATTGTTGATCACTTGATTGCACAATAACGGAGCCCCAGATCATACAAATTTCACACCAGTTTGCATCTAAGTTTAACCATCATTAGCTGTAATTACCTCTCTGCAGCTCAACTTTCTTACATGACCCAGGACATATTGCTTGAACTTTGCAACCTCCACAATTCTCTGCCTCATATGTAATGAGCACGAATCCGTAACCTGTCCTGATCTTGTGCAGAAGCCCATAGAAACTTTATCATAGAATTCTTATTACAAGTACCTGAAACAATTGATTTCCATCCTCCAGCAATATTGGGATGGCACATTTTCTACCAAGCAATTGTAGCTTTCTAGACTAATTAAGAACCTATTTATGGGAAAGTCCTGCTGTAGCTTTGAACTTTCTCATAAACTCTTTTAAACATAATAAAGAGCTGCCTCCAAAATAATCTGCATAGAGCCTATTAAATTGTCTACCGCTGCTTTCTCAGTGATACAAATAGCAGCAGGTTATATGTACTATTCGCTTGCCATGATGACCGGTGAGCAAGCTATCAAATTTATGAGAGAGATGCAGCTTCTCAGCTTCTCTATTGTTGTGCATATTGCTCTATTGATCATCCAAGGTTTGAGTATTTGAATTATTAGTGGAATGAACTCCCATGCATTTGACGTTAGACTTTAGTTTATTAGTCTATATAGTATACACCATCAAGTCACAGATGGAGCCCTGATAATAACAGTATCTAAAACTAACACAAAATCTTGTTGTATGAGGGTGTTAATGTAAGTGGATTCTGCTATAGGTTTTGAAGGTTGTGCAAGAAGTTATGGTGTGTGACCCAGTGAGGGTTAAAGGAGAAGGAAGGAACACTTCATTGTCACCCCTTCTGCTTCCGTGGTCACCAGATATCTATCAGGAAGCACAGCTAAATGCTGCGGGAGGTATGTATCCTTATCTTGCCTGGCTCAATTTGTTACCACCATTGTTATACTACTTTATGACTCTCTAACTATGTTTTTTATTGGTGGTCTTGTAGGTTGTGCAAATTCACCTGCTGACTATAGGTGGCTATCCTCTGATAATAGTATTTTATCTGTATCAGCCACAGGTGTTGTTCAGGCCAAAAGGCTTGGTAAAGCCACTCTTAAAGCTGTTTCCATTTTTGATAATCTCAATTTTGATGAGGTAACAACTGTTTGCTCGCTATTAAATTTATTATTATTATTATTATTATTATTATTATTATTATTATTTATTTATTTATTTATTTATTTTTTGTCCTCTGGTTTCTCTTGTTTTTATAATTGGAAAAATTTATCTATCTAAAATGATAGTAAACCTTAGCTGCTTAGCAGAAGGTTTCCAAATAGTACTGTAATAGTTTATTTGAACAATTGTATCAATGGACAAAAAATAGTTTGTCGGTTGAGTTCAGTACAATTGTTGAGCAATCGGCTGTCTATGTTACATCACTTGGCCTCTTTGGATGTCATATATGAAGATACGGTGTTGATATTTTGGGTAACTTATAGGGAAGTTAATGTTGTTATAGACTAGTCTACTTAAGAAATGGAGGAGCCATAATTTGTTCACCTTTTATTACTAGTGGTGTATTATATATTCATATCTAATTCTCTAACATAGTCATGGACATCTTTGCCTATAATTAAATACTAACTCAGTTAGCTATAACTAATGTATGTTTCTACAACTATTTATAGGTAAGAGAGGGGCTGAACTTGGGGGGGGGGGGGGAGGGAGGGACCGTTGCTTTCCCCAGCCTCTCTTTGATTCCGCCACTGTTTATAGGTAATATAGGGACTGAATTTGAGAAATCATTGACAAAACAAATCAACAAACTACCTTCATCTTGAGCATCATTAATTTATTAATCTGATCTTGAATTATTTATCTGTAGTTCAAGCGTATCTGAATCTCTCTGTACATGGATGTTTTAATTAGCTAAGAGCTTGATATATTGATGCTAGCCTTCCTTTGAATAAACGGGTGACATTCCTTTTTGTCCACTTAAATAAGATTCTAAAAGGAAAGGGAAAATCAATCAGGATAATGTGGTGGCACCATAGCCTCAAATAGGATTGCAAATTATTACAGCTCCATTGTTTCATGATAAAGGCCAATTGAAAAGTAACTTCAAATCAGATCAAGGTGGTTTGACTTGATTCTGAAAAGGAAAAATGTTGTCAAGAAGTCATTGTTAAATTCTTAGCATAATAAATGAAATTTAATGCTTTTGTATATGGTATTGGATTTCATAATGTGTTTCAGTAACTTAATGCTTTCTGATGTACCAAAAATTGTATACTTTTCTTTTTGAAAAGCCCCTTAAAGGACTCCATTTGTTTACTTTGAATTCATTCTTTAATTCTGTGATCCTGTACTTTTTTATGTGATATAGGTGCACATTGAAGTTGCTCTACCTTCTTCAATGGTTATTTTGCCAGACTATCCGGTAGAGACTGTTGTTGGGTCACATCTTCAAGCTGCTGTGTCTATGAAAGCATCAAATGGTAAAACTCATTGAAGTTTGTTTCATTTAGCTCTTTGTTAACTGAAATTTTAGGGGTTGATTTCATGAATTCTTGTTGATGGCAGGTGTGTTTTTTTTACCGTTGCGATGCTTTTAGTTCACGCATAAAGTGGTCAACTGGAAGTGAAATTTTCATAATTGTTAATTCTACTATTGGGCCATCTATGAAGAATGAACTCATGAAGAGCAACCGATCTAAACTAGGTCCTACTTGTGCTTGGACCCACCTTAGAGCTACTGGTCCTGGTCGTACTGTTTTACATGCAGCCTTTTCTATGCATACAAACACTGATTTTAACAAGCAGATATTGTTAAAAGCATCTGCTCCTATTGCATCGTTTTTACCGCTTATTCTACATCAAGCTGGAGATGGCAATAAGTATGGTGGTTACTGGTTTGATTTGGAGGAAAAAGGAATGCGTGATGGATGGGAGAATTTGAATTATTTATATCTAGCCCTTGGATCCCATTTAAATGTTGCACTTGCTGGAGGACCCGAAAGATGGAAGAAAGAAGTTGATTATATTCAAACTGTAGAAGTTCTTGATGAAACTTGTTCCCTTCCTAAGGATGGAGTCCTTATCTCTGAAGTCAAAAATTCAGAAGGAAATGGATACACAGTTGTATGCAAAGTGCTTGGTAACTTTGTAAGTCTAGCTGTTCTTTATTCCTTACAGATAATATTTTCTGCAGAAATTATCTTATCTTGGTGATTGGGGATCTTACCTTCTTTCCTGTTTAATGTTCAGACACTTGTTTTCAAACGTGGAAATTTGGTTGGAGATGACCATCTGCAACCTGTGGTTGCAGAGGCAAAATTGCGACTTGATTGTAGCTTTCTTAGTTCAATTGTAGTTCTTGCTGACGAACCTGGTTTGTTTCCTAATTCTTTATCCAATTTCTGTTCGAACTCCTGAAAATTGATAAAAGTTGAAAATCCATAGTATTATGCAGAGAATAACTAGTCCTCTAAGTTCCGAAACAGATTAACAAAACTGTTTCATTTAATAAATGATGTGCTTCCAATCACACTCAAGTTGAATATGTGAAAGATAGACTCCTTAAGAAACATTATGAGATGCTTCTTCTGTCTAGAATAGTTTGAACAAATTCCATTCTCATCTGTCCTAGGATTATTCAAAGACTTCCGTGTTTTTGTTTTTTTTATTTTTTTTTATTTTTATTTTTTATTTTTTTGGTATGGCTCTATCAATCATCAATTATTTAACTTCCGTCACATCTAATCTTCTATTAAAGAGAATAGATAACTCAACTAAAACTGATCTTTTAAAGCTCCACGTGTAAGGGATCCCAAAGCTTTCCAAAATTAACTATGATGAAGAATTCCCCAATACAATCTTTGTAAAAACCCAGAATCCACTCTCAAGAGTTATTCAAAGTGAAGAATTTTGGTGTTAGGGTTTCCAACTATTCATGTTTTTGCATATTATTTCAGTGAACAAGTTGGATATTATACAATATGCTATTCAAGCTGATCGTGACCCTGGTCGCATTCGCTCCATGCCTAAAACTGTGGCAAATGGGCGGACCATTAGACTATCAGCAGTTGGGATCAGTAATTCTGGAAATGCTTTTGCCAACTCTTCTTCTGTCCCCTTAAGATGGGAATTGAACAACTGTCAGGAGCTGGCAACTTGGGATGAAGCTTATAATTCTCAACTGTCCGTATCCAGTTGGGAAAGATACCTACGTCTGGAGAATGCATCAGGACAGGTACTGCTGAAAAAGCTAAGCTTGGTGATGATTGTTGTGCGGTCTCTATGCTTGATGTAGTTAATGCGTTTGTAACTTTTTAATGATCTCTCTATCTTTGGGACCTTTATTTAGAATAATCCTTTGCATCAATATTCTTCTTTTCAACTTCTTTTGTTTTTGAATTTATTTTCTGTTAACAAAAATAAAATAAAAGCAATCACCTCTACGTCACACTTTTTTTTATTTTTTTTTTTAATTTATTTTTTATTTTTTATAACATGTTCTAACTAGATCATGCTTGCTACTAAAATTCTTGTTTAAGTAAGTTCATTATGCTGAGCTCTAACTTAGCATGATGGTATTGTTATATGTTTTTATTAATATTTTAAATTTGCTTTGGACTTGGTCATTTTTGTGTGACTTCTATTTCCATGGTTTGGAAAATACACCCATCAATGGAAAACATAGGTTTTAATTACTTGCTTTAGTAATGTATATCCCAAGTTCTAAACGCTACTCTTAACACATATTCCCATAGATTTAGGAAATATTTTAGCTGGCTATGAATTTTATGTGTATCCCAACTGGTGGGGTTAATGTAGTGGTAAGGGTGTGGTCCCCTGTACCCAAAAATAGTATGGTGCAAACTTAAAGAGACGGACTAAAAAGGAAATTGGGGCAAACGATAAGGAATAGTTGGAGTACTACACTATACATACTCGTTTGTTTAGCTATATCTGATTTCAATATTCACTTTTTTTTTTTTTCATTTTGTTTTTATTTTGTTTTTTTCTTTCAACCCCCCCCCCTAAACTCCTAATACGATAGATAGTGAAAGAATCTTCTGATGCATAGTTTATTGTTTTTGAATGTTTTGCACCGTTAATCATCAGGGAGTATATGCGTCCTCTGTTGCTAGGTTTCTGTAATGTTATCTTGTTTTACTTACCTTGATTATACTTGACTGGTGTTATAGTGTTAAATCATAGCTTGTTATCCTTATTTAGTGTGTTTTATTTGGTTTCTAGTGCACTGTTCATGCTGTGGTGAAGAGTCATTTCAATAATGGCTCTCCTTTATCAGAACTTGATGCTTCAGAGAATGTTCTTCGAGATGCTGTTCGTCTTCAGGTATGTTCTGCAACATAGATTATTTCTGTAAAATGAGGAGAAAACAATTTCATCAAGAAGTTATCTTTGCAACAGTGCAGAACAAGAGTTTTCCATTCAAACATTATTTAAAATTAGGAAATCCTATTATAAAGAGCTTTACATATCTCACAAAATGCAGGTTGTCTCTGCGCTACAAGTATTTCCTGAATTCAGCTTGCTTTTCTTCAATCCTGATTCAAAGGTAGCTGTTCTATTCAGTTATTATTATTCAAATGTATACAGGAAAGTTTTGCCTGTGTTCTAAGGGCTAAGTGAATTAATTATCCAAACTGTTTTACGAGCTCCACAAAGGGAACTGAGGCAAATTAGTTTGAAAAATGCATAGGGAAAGTCATCTACTATGTAAAATGCAACTCGGCTTAGGCAAAGGAGGGGGTTTTTTCTCTCTCTCTATTAGTCCATATTTTATTTAAAAAAAGGAGTTAGTACTCCATCCACCTAATTCATATATAATTATTTAACTCTTACCCCCTATGTTCCCTAAAGTTCTTTCCACTTCCTGTTGAAATACTTACCAAAGAAATAAGGAGTGTGAAAGTGTGCATTTCTGTTTTCGAATTTTCGTCTCTGTTTCCACTTTTGTTATTTAATTATCCTATATTTGCATTGATAATGCATTAATTTGCAGCAGAACTTTCTTGAAGTAGATTAAATTGCATGCTAGTTAAATTTCATATTCCTGATGTTCATTCAAGCTGCAGATCTAAATGTCGTTTATTTCAGATGAATCTTTCAGTTATCGGAGGAAGTTGTTTTCTGGAGGTTAATGTGAAAGATTCTGGAGTTCTGGAAGTTATGCAGCCTGCAACAGGTTTACAGTGTTCACCATTGACTTTAGTTCCTAGAGGTGTGGGAACTACAGTGGTAGATGTAACTGATGTAGGGCTTTCTCCTCCACTTAAAGCTGCTTCAATGGTAACTCTCCTAACCAGCAAAATTTTTTTGATTAATTTTTATTATCCGTGATGTTTTCCACATACAAATTGATTTGTCAGTGATCAAACTATAAGTTACTGTAGACTGCAAAGAATGTAAACTTTAAACTCTAAAATGAGCTGCAGTTTCTGTATCCTTTTAAAGCATCTTTCTTGTAGAATGAAGCAAATTCTGGCTGTGCACTCTGAAATCAAAACTGTCACATAGGTTTTGTTTAAAATTGTCTTGCTTACATATCAGGTCAAAGTTGCAGAGGTGGACTGGCTCAAGATTATGCCAGAGAAAGGAATAAGCCTGATGGTAAGTTTATATTGAATTTGGATTATTGTAGTTTTAATGGATTAACAAGCTGTCTTGGGGACGTGCAGGAGGGAAGCTTAATCTCTATTGACCTTCTTGCTGGAACAGATGACGGGAACTTATTTGAGTCTTCTCAGGTTTGATTTCTCTCTTCATTCCGCTATTGTGAATCCAGTATCACGTATGAGGGGCTGTCTTCCAAAAATTCATTTTTACATCCGGAATAAGATATAAATTTCATATCTGCTTATGAACTATCATTTATAACAATGTGCTTTATCGTATTCTAAATCAACCAATTTATTGGGGAAAATAAGCGGCTTCAGCCTGTTTTCCAGGTTACAATTTGCACAATAATATTTACTCCTTTTCCTTTAAAATTTTGTAAAGAATAAGATTGGTTTAAAATATCTTGATATATATGAAACTTTGTTGTTACTTTTGTTGTGCCAAATAATTTTCTTTCCCCCACTTTGAAATGTGAGAAATCCATATTTTATTAAGTTGAATGGCACATATTAAATACAGTCATAGAAATATGACAATTTCCCTTTGTCTATAAGTTATCCTTCTAAGTTCATTTTTGCTTTTGGCAGTATGCTTTCATGAAAATTCAAGTATTCATCAAGGACCATATAGTCAACCTTGTAGATGGTGATAATATAGCTATTGGTGATGGATATATTAATACCTCCAACTTTACAATATGTGGAAGATCGGCTGGAGTAACATCTCTTTATGTAAGTATTCATACATTGATAATTCTATTATTGATAACTTTTTTATTTTTTTATTATTTTATTCTTAGTAAATAGCTTTCTTTTTTTATTTATTTTTTATTTTTATTTTTGGAACTATGGACAACCACCATGTTTGTTATTATTAATTAATCCTTTTTGCTAAAATTATATTTCAGGTTACTTCTAGACAGCAGTCAGGTAGAGAAATATACAGTGGAAACATAACGATTGAAGTTTATGCTCCACCTTTGGTACACCCCAGTGATATATTTTTGGTTCCTGGTGCATCTTATGTGGTAAGTATCTGATGTTCTAATATTATCAAGTATAACTGCTCAATAATCTATTTGCTCTAGGCAATTGATATTTTAGCTGTAATAAAAGGCTGAATGACAGTTACTCTTGTATTTCTGACAGTAGTGAAACTTGTTATATTAAGTATATGAAAATCTTGTCCTCATATTATACATATGTAAACAACAATTTAAACTTTCTAATTAAAATGTTAGATCTAAGCAAGAGAGAGTACCTTCTACTTGTGTCTTTTTGAGTTTAATCTGTAAATAAACATTTGCAGTATATTTGGGACACAAAATTTTGTAGGTCTCTTAATCGTGTGTCATGTCTACACTTCCAATATGTCTCAATTATATCATTTTCTAGTTTTTGACCTTTATCTTTTTAATTAGTTACGTACAATGAATGTCATTATACAGGAAGGTCATGAATGGGTAGGTCCTTATATTGTTTAACTTATAAGAGAATTACTGGTGTACGGTATCATTCTCATTTTGTTAAATTATAATGTAATGTACAAGGAACTCCTTATGTACAAGAAATATATAATTTAAATTTAGTTTAGGTAGTTTTTATAATTTATATTCAACCATTTATAATGAATGTTTCAACATGATGCTTGTATTAATCCCTTGTATTCTACGGTTCTACCAGCTCATTTCGTTAAGTAAAAATTGGATACTTGGTGCAAGAGAGAAATATTGCCTCCACTTTGCCCAATTCAGTTCAAAAGAATATCCTTTGAAAGTTAATTGCAACTTTCAAAGTACTACGTGTATGAAAAGATTGTGCTGCAGGGATAACAGCTTTTCTTCTCTAGTCCCAATTAAAATGGTGTTTTCTGTACCATTGTCAAAATGAGTTGTGTTGTCCTGCCTTAAGTAAATTACTTGGCAGGGATATTATTGATTCAGAATATTAAATTGAACTATATTTTCAGGGACATTTGTTTTCGTTCCATCTTCATGACATGCTTCTAACATCTTCTTTAGCTTACTGTGAAGGGAGGACCAAGGATTGGTGTCTTCATTGAGTATGCAAGTATGAATGATAATACTGTGGCAGTTCATGCTTCTGTGGGACAACTATATACAATAGCACTGGGAAATGCTGTAAGAGAATGACTGTCCCTTTTCAGCTGTTTCTCTTGTTTTCTTCTTGTATCAAAGTGCATGAATTGCTGTCAAACTGATGTATTTATACTGTTTTTACTACCTTCTTTTTTTTTTTTCACCTTGCCAGACCATAGTTGCTACCTTTTATGGAAGTGGAAGAACAGTCCTTTGTCAAGCACATGGTATAGTCAGAGTAGGGATTCCATCTGCAGCAATTTTGAATGTACAGAGTCAGCAACTGGCTGTTGGACGTGAGATGCCTATTTTTCCTGTCTTAGTTGAGGCAAGAGAAGTCAAATATATGTCTATATGTTTATTGTCCTTTCTTTCTAAATTTTACTGATATTCTTGACTTATTTAGGGAGACTTGTTTTCATTTTACGAGCTTTGCAAGAATTACAAGTGGACTACTGACAACAAAAAGGTTAGATTATTTGCGATTCTTGAAAATAACCACCTTTATATTGTGCTTGACTGATAAGTTCATGCTAATTCCTGTGCTAAATGGATCTGATACTCATAACTAGGTACTGGATTTCCACCATGCCGAGCATACGAGTGATTTCAACTACAAACGGCCAAATTTGGAGCTTAGCAGCTATGGGTATGAGGAGGAAATCAATTTTATAAAGATTCTAACTGGAAGGTATGTTTTTTTATTTTATTTTTTATAATTTTGTTATCCTACTCTCAATTGGGTGGGGAAAAATCAGTTAGTAAAACAGATAGATGAAAGTAAACAATTACATGGAAACAAGAAAAACAAATAAAGAGCTCTGCTCATTCTGTTCTCAACTATAGAAAGTGCAGGAAATCCTTGTGGGTTTGGGTACAAAAATTACTCATTGGCAGGTTTGTTGTAAACTGTCAACTTAACTCACTAATGACAAATTTCTTTTTAGAGACTTCCTGGCTAGCATTGTGGAACTTAAAGAGAGATATATAGCATAAATTTGTAGAGAGATTTGGCTACACGAGCTTTTCTTGTGTGTCAAGTTGTCAACTTATTAGGACCCATAGTTTAACAGCTTGAACAAAGGCACTGTATTAAAAGATAGTTTTGTTTGCTGCTAGGGTCCCGCATGATTGATGTTTGTGATTTTCGTATCATCGTTTACTAGATTGAGCACCACCCTGAACTGGTACCCGACAATTTGTGATGCAGCACGTGCATACCCAAAGCAGTTTGCCGGATTGAGGAATTGTGATGATTAAGAAAATTATGTAAAACCCGCGTCTGAAAAAGGCTCAAGTTGCAATAAAGCTAATTATATAAAACTTGTGCCTAGGGCTAAAGTACAGGTGTGACATGCGCATCCCATCGAAGTGAAGCAAAATTTTATAGAATCAAAAGGTTGTTAGATGAAATTAAGACAGCCACTATGCCTTTCTGCGCCTCATTGAATTCACCTTGTTAGGCCTTTCTCAGAGCTTCGATTTGATGGTTTGACTAAGACTTTTAAATAGACATTGATTTGACTAACCTAGGTTACGTTGTCAGGATTCTTGGTTTGGTTACTGTGGTGATTAAAGCGATGTTACTTGGACTCTTCATAATATACCTTAATATTCGGACTTGTGGGACACTATACTTTATTTTGGGCCGTAATCGTGAATTTTTTTCAAAAAATAGCACAGAAATCATCTGCTTCAGATTTTGTGCATGAGTTCCTGAGCAAATCTGCATTCATGTGCAATGACCCTGTTTTCATATAGGACCTGGATGTTTGTGCTTCACTGAGAAGTCTGCATTCATGTGAAATCTAGTTTTTTGTCTTTTTTAAGGTGGTTGAATAAAAAAAAAAAAGAGGTGGTTGAATAAAAAAGTGGGCTTTTTAGGGGTGGTAAAATACAAAAAATTCCCTTATAAAAATCATGCAATTTCTATTATTTTTTCAATTTAATAAGGTTTTTTTTTTTTTTTTTTTTTTTGAAAACTTGTGTTTTACCACCTCAAAAAGTCCAGTTTTAGATTTAACCACCTAAATAAATAATTTTTTTTTTTTTTTTTGATTTTAACTCCTGTTCCCTGAGTCCGGGGAGGATTCTGGTTGTGGGCTCCAATTCGCACTTTTCCCATGATTTCACCATTATTGGCTACTCTCAACTTACTTTAACCTCCATAATCAACTGCTTCAACCTACAAACATTAAATTCCTCTCCCAAAATTTGGAAGAAAATTAGTCTATAAAATTAGTTGGTTAGTTCATAGGAAAAATTCAAGGGAAAAGGTGTTCAAAAGGTCAAACTAACTAAGTAACTATTATGCGAGCCCTGCAGTCGATTTCCCCACCAGGTGCAGGCACGTATTGGTAAAATCAATAGCTTTTCTTTAATTAGGTAGTATAATAAAATAAAATTATTTTTGGTGGTTAAATCAAAAACCAGGTTGTTTTTAGGTGGTAAAATACAATTAAAAAAGTTTGAATTTTTCTTAATGTACTGTTTTTTTCTTGAACTCAGGTCTGGTGGGAGAAGCAAAATTGCACTTACATTCACTTGTGACTTCTCGTCTCCTGGTTTTAACTTACATCCAAAGGCTTACAGCGCTTCCCTACTCATAAGGGTTGTGCCTGATCCTCCTCTTGCTCAAGGGATTCCAATTACTTGGGTTCTTCCTCCACATTATACCACATCAGATCTCTTACCTCCTTATTCAAAATCACAAAAAACTAAAGATAATCAGAGTCAAACAGTTGCTTACTCATTATTGGGATGTTCTGGAAAAAACGTTGAAGGTGTTATTTCTATTTCTGGCAATAGTATTACAACAGCCGAGAGCAACAATCTTGCTTGTATCCAGGCCAAAGACCTCACTACCGGGAGAATTGAGGTTGCCTCTTGTGTGAGGGTGGCTGAGGTACTATAATAGACAGTCAGTGGCATATGGTTTGGTCAATTGAACTACCGTCTGCTTATTTGATGACTGTTTTGTAAATTTTCATGACTAATCATCGTTAGCTTGTTCATACTGTCTTTCTTATCCAGGTTGCTCAAATCAGATTCCCGAGGAAATTAACATTCCACCTTGCTGTTGGCGCTGAGCTTGAACTCCCTGTTTATTTATTTGACAATTTGGGTATTCTACATCTCGCTTTGATTCATGCTTGCTAATCATGGATAAGATAATATCTTTCAAATAATGCAACGTTAAAATTCCTTTTGAGCAGGAAATCCCTTTCTTTAAGCTTATGATGTTTAAAATTCCTTTGAGCAGGAAATCCCTTTCTTGAAGCTCATGATGTTGTGGTGTTTGACACTGAGACTAACTTTAAGGACATTGTTGCTATTGATAATGTTAATCAGAAAAATGGAAGTGCTATAGTCAAGGTATTCATGTTTACTATCTTACCTTCTCAAAGAATTAAGGTTCGGTTACTTGCCGTGATATTATAGAATTTTTCATTCTAAATACTCTTAGCTTGACCAATCTCTGTAACATTCAACTCATTTTGTCATCAGTTGGATTTTTGTCTTTATGCTGTTTTTTTTGGTTCCTTGTGACGATTCATGTTAGCAGACCCCAAACCATTTTTGGACTAACACTATGTTTGGATAACAATAGTGAAGGGAAATGGAGGGAACGAAAAAGAGGGAAGGGAAAGGGAGGTGAGGGGAGGGAGAAGGTAAACTTCCATTTTCCTTCCAAATCTCTCCAACAATGGAGGGATTTGGTTTATTAATAGGGAAGGAAAATAGATTCTTCCAATTCCCTCCCCTTCCCTCCTTACATTAGATTCCCAAACAAAAGGATGATGCATCCCTCCTTTTCTCTTCTCTTCCTTTCCCTTCATTTCTCTCTATCCATAAAGTAACGCTTGTTGTTGTTGTTGTATTTTTTTTTTTTGGTTCGTAAAGTACCTTGACTTGGGTTAATGATCTTACTATGTATGATTTTTCTAAATTGATTGTGTCAAAGGCAGTGCAACATGGCAGAGCTCTTGTTCGTGTGAGATTTGGTGGAAATCCACGGAAGTCAGACTATGTGATGGTAATTGTTTATCTCAGGTCTCTCATCTTTGCATTTTCTTGATTCTTAAGAAGTTAAGAGTGAAGTTTAAACAGTAAGAATATCATCAAAAGTTTAATTTCCATGCTCATGATGTTTATATGTTCTTATTATATAAATTTGGATGGAGGGGGGAGGAGGATGCAGGGGAAGGGCATGTCATCTGTTGGGGGAAGATATACATACAAAGACACACAAAGGATCTTAGTTTGACGTGTTTTGGAAAAGAAATTCTCCATGATACGTGAACAGAGATCTTTTCCTTAGCTTTCTGACTAGGGTGGGAATGATCCCTCTATGAAAGTTACTAGTAAAAAATAAAAATGTTCTTTAATACTATAGTATGTATCATCTTATACTTAATAAACACATGCACAATTTTGTTTAACTAGGATTCGTTGTTCTAGCATATGAATATACACTGGAGCTGGACTTGTTTTGGATAAGAAACCCTCCATTTTACATGAAAATTATTTAATGTTAAGTGACAGACAATTTGTAGATCCATTTGTCATTAATATGGGTGTACCCAGAAGGGATTTATTGTTATGGAGTGGGGTCATTTTGGAAGATGACCTGTAATTCAAGATTACCTTATATAATTTCCCTTTTTTTATGACTAAATTTTATGTGTTAATCAAAAGATTAAAGATGATGTTTTTTCTTCCTTCTCTTCGTATTTTGATTTTTATAATATTATGTTATATGGAATTTTTATGTGAATTAGTCTTTGCTATGTTTAGGTTTCTGTGGGAGCTCATATCAATCCACAAGATCCAATTCTTCACCCTGAAAGCAATTTGAACTTCAGTGTAGAAGGTAAAAGCGGCTAATTCCTCTTAGTTCAGTCGAAACAATTTTGTATTCTGTAAACTCTTCTCTTATCCCCCCCCCCAAAAAAAAAAAAAAAACTAAATAAATAAAAATCCGCCGTCCAAGTACACTTTAGTAGAAATCATTGTGCTGACTATGACCAGACTACTTTGTTTTTATGTATGTAAACCTGGATTTCTTAGCTGATTTTCTTAGATTGTGGCAATATACCATAATTGAAGGGAATTTTTTCCTGACTGAAGATCATAGTTTCTTGGTGCTGCATTTTATTTCGTGATTTGAGATCCTCTGTCAACCAACCTTGCTGAGTTTCTTTTCTAGGACTAAATGGTCAAGAACTAGGACAATGGTCGAGTGGCGATGAAAGTGTTGTTTCTGTGGACTCACTTTCAGGTAAAGCTGTGGCAATTGGGAAGGGTACAGTCTCAGGTAATTATTGATTCATAATGCTTCAAGCTGTCCTAAGATTTTAAGCATGAAGACTTTGCATGTAAACATAGTATCTGTAGATTCATTTGACCCACATTTATGGATCTATAATGTGAACAGTGACATTTCGAAGTTCAAGCTTGGAATTGCAAACTACTGTAAGAGTGCTGAATGGAGATCTCATATACGTTGATACTCCAACAGACTTCTTAACAAATATTCATATTCCCCCGGGAGGATATAAATTCTCAGTGAAATTCAGGTTTGTGAAATTGTCTCCTGTTTTCTGCAAAGACTCCAATGCAAATGTATTACTTCTTCTGTTTTTTTTTTTTTTTTTTCTTAGGGTTGACACATTTTGACTTGGTCTTGTGATTTATAGATACGATAAAACATAGTGATGTGGGATCTTGTTTCAATTGTCTCAATGTAAATTTAATTAGAATTCACTTTTTATAATTTTAAAATTATAATTATTAGAGATATTAATTGTTAAAATTGTGCATTGCCACGTGAAAAAAAAAAAAAAAAAAACAAAATAGGTGTCAACTAAAAAAACTGAGGTAGTAATTTATTTTTTATTAAATTTTAATATTTAATTTTTACCTTTTACTATCTCTAGCTATTTCTCTTTTTTCTCCTGCTTTTGACCAGTTGATCTCTGATTCTCTTTTCCCCCATGTTCATTTGATTAGGCTGATCAATTAGCCTTTGATCTTGACAAAGATACACTATCTCTCTCACAGCCGCAGATAAAAGTTGAAATGTTTTTCATAAAAATAGGGCAGCTAACGCGCGCCATAGCTCGCCATGTCTGAGAAGCTCTTTCGGTTACTTAAGTTGTAAGAAGCATTAATGAGGGAAATATATGTAAACAAATATTTTTAGGGTTATACAGTTATAAATGTCGTACACTATTCTTAAGAGTTAAAATAAAGAGGCAATTGACATTAATGAGGGAAAATAAGTAAATAAACATTTAAAAGGGTATAATTGTCCAAACACTATTCATAAGAGTTGTCTCAAAATTTTTAAAAGGTAGGGATAACTATTGGTTTACTTGACTAGATTTGATAGTATGTCATCCAATTTAAACAAATACTGTGAGATTCGTTACCGGATAAAACTGTAAGTTATACTGTTTTAGTTAAATACTTCCTCCGTTTCAATTTAGTTGACGCGTTCAATTTAGGCACACATATTAAGGAAAGGAGAGAGAATGAGAGAGAATGATAAAGCAAGTGGGGTACACTAGTTAATGCAAGGTATAAAACTTACCTAAAATGAAAACGTGTCAACTAAAAATAAACTTCATAAAAAGGAATACGTGTCAACTAAAAAAAAAAAGGTAAGTAAAATGTATCAATGTGCTGTCCTCTTCTTCTTGCTTGTAGGAAGTAGTGATCGAGTTGCTTTTCAAGTAAGGGTCTGTCAGAAAAGTCTCTCTGTTTTGTAGAAATAAGGCTGTGTACTTAAGTACATATGATAATAGTAATGGTATGATATGATTGATAGTTTGTTTTTTATGTCTACTTGTAATGTTTAGTTTCAATGTGAATCATGGGTATTCGTCAATATATGCAACAATATCTTCTCAGGGAATATATTATTTGCTTGCAGTATGAATGTTGGAATATTTTTCAGTGTTTATTTGAAATGTTAGATTGAGGAAATCACGCAGTATAGGGTAACACACATAATATGGAAACACTCAGTTTAGGGATGTATCTGCCTCCCATTTCACATCAGGAGTATCATTGTCTGCCTATGCCTATTCTTGAGTGTAAGATTTTATAAAGCATATGGACGTTATGGTTCAATCTTCAATCCTGATATTTTAAGGGATAATACAGTTAAATGCAACTGAGTTGTAACACTGAAAATACCTTACTGGATTCCCAAACATCTGGAAATATGATCCGGTGTTCTTTGGGCAACTCCAATTTGGAAGTTCTACTAAAGTGCTTACTGTTTCCTTTTTAGAATAAGGAAGTAACATAGGATATTCATTTATGGATATGTCATACTTGTGTAGCTGTATTCAATAGAGGTATTTTTTAAAAATTCTGTATTGAAATTTGTCTTTAGGTAGAAGTGAACATGAGACCTAGATTGGGGTTTTGTTATGGTACTTGTAACTTGTTGCTGTATTACAACATTTCATTCACATGACTTTAGAATATCTAATGACTACTGTGTAGTTTTGATTTTTCTAATGTGTAATATTGCAGTGACCATGGATTGGGAGGTCCTAGCAAAAATGTGGACCTTCCTTTTGAATGTGAAGTGGAGCCTACTTTTATAGGGTATGCTCCTGATCCTGATCCCCTCACCCTGATGGACTTCTTCACTTTCAAAGCTTCTATTTCTCATTCGTTAATTCTTCTCTTTAAATTAAAAAAATAAAATAAATAAAATTCTTGCAGGCATGCTAAGCCATGGAAGGATCTTGATACTGGTGATACATATTGTCTTTTCTTCCCTTACTCTCCTGAACATTTAGTGCATACGGCACCTAAATTGAAGGATAAGAGACAAGATATATCCATCTCAATCTTCGCTAAACTGAGAGATGTAGCTGATGTGTCAAGCTCTGCATCTGCACTATTTCTTGGTGGATTTTCGATATTGGATATGGATAAGGTAATTAGTTTTGTCAGTTGAACTATTATATTTTTTTGTGCATATGGAGGAGAAAGATAGGGACCAAAATCAGTGCCTTCTTGTCTTGATTAATAGCAATGTTGCACTGAATGGGTAAGTGTTCCATCTAAGATGGGTGAAGGAAATTAAAAGGTATGCATTGCTACCCATGCAATTGCAAATAGGCACTTCTATCCCTTCTCCTACCATTGAAATTAATCTCTTTCCATTGACCCTTGATCTAGAAGCTATTTTCCTAATAGAGGAGATCAGGGACTGTGTTTTTAAACTTTTGATCTGGCTCATTGTGATCCCAGGAAGAAAAATCTCAGCAGTGCCCTCTAAATTTTCTTTTTACTACCTTTTTTGTGCATCTGTACTCTTTTTCTTCAAAAGTGATAAAAAATACTAACCTTTTTGAGATCAGGAATCTTTGCAGTTAAATTTGACACGAAACTTCAATAGAAGCATCATAACAGTAGTGGGCAATACAGGTAATTTTCCTTTTCCTTTTGTTTTAATTTTTTTTATTTCTCCTACAAGTCAATTTAAATTGGGGTATATTTGGAAGTTCAATGGTATCTCTTTCTATTTTCTTAAAAAATGGTAATTTTTCCTTACATCTTCGAATATCATAGATGGGTTTTATATTTAGGTGGAAGGAATTTTTATTATATGTGAGGATAGAAATTTTTTAATGTTCTAATATACAAATTCTACTGTAAAGCTAAAGAAATAAGGAAAAGAAACCCGAAAAGTGGAGGCCAGGAAACAATACTGAAATTATTGAGATATGCATATGCTGAGGAAAAGAGTAAAATACAATAAAATAAATTGTTGCTCTTCCCTGAACATATGCCTTAAAATATTCCACATGCTATATGTGAATCAAAATTACATGTTTGTTTGTGTGTGCTTGTGTGGGGTAGGACCAAATTAGAAAATAATTTAAGCTAAGGTGACAGTACCGCGATTATTGTTCATCTATGATCAGGACTATGATGATTTTATAGTGTATGGCATGTATGATAAATTACACCTGTAGGTTTGAAACGTGGAAAATAAAGAGTGATTAAAATTTCTTTCTCTTCTTTAACCTCTTAACCTTCCTCGTAGTACATATAACCATTTGGTCTGCAATGCTAGTATCAATGTTTGTGTGGGTATAGTGGTGACATAGGGGACACCATGGGTCGGTTGTCCTGTTTGAGGTTTTTTTTTTTTTTTTTTTTTTTTTTTTTTTTTTTTTTTTTTTTTGGGAATTCTAAGCATTCCTAGCAAAGAGCTAATTGTTTGCAATGTAATAATGGACCTCCTTGAGCCTAAAACTTGGTGGATTGGGTATGGAGGATCGTGATGGAGGTAAGGATTAAGGAACCTCAAATAGTTTCCTAAGAAATCTCCCATGTTAAAGGCATAAAGAGGTTACCCCACACGAATTGTGTATTGGGAACACATGTATTAGAATGCGAATACTCTAAAACACTTATGGGTTAATTTAACATAAGTCGATAGCATGGTTACTCGAATTTTTAGGAGTTTGAGTTTTATGAGAAGTACTTCCAAAGAGCTTTTTTTTTTTTTTTAAAAAAAAGTACTTCCTTAGAGACAAGTCTCTTAAATTTGAAAGAACATTTAGGGACAATGAACACTCCAACAAATGCTACAATTGCCTCATCAACACTGCAACAGAAACTCCAAAGAAGATGTAATGATAATGTTGAAAAATGCCTTGTATATGTTATAGTCGCAAACGAGCAGGTGTGCTAGAGCTCGCTAGGTAGCTCTTAGGGGAACAATGGACGGAAGGGTTTGAGCAATAGCTTGTGGGAGAGTGAGCTAGTGTTTGAAGGCCGTCGGAGAATTACAGTGGCGGAGCTATAGCTCTAGACGAGTGAGCTTTAACTCTTGCGTTCATTTGAGCTAGCGAGATATAGCTTGAGCTAGTGAGGTATAACTCAGCTTCAAGGTCCTTGCGGCAGCGACGAGGTAGTTGAGTGACGGCTTCAATTTTACATTTGGGCCCTAGCTCATTTTGTGTTGTGTTTTCGGGCGTACTATATATACATTCCGACTTCCAGAGGTTGTTTCCTAGTCATCATAGTATTTCTCATTTGTGAGATCAAAGAGATATATATTTGAATCTGAGAGATAATCATTCGGTTTACTCTTTTAATCATTCTACATCTGTTACGGGTTGTCAACTTGTGACCTTGCCATTGATAATTGTATGCAAACGTAAGTCTTAAATAGGGTCAACACAATATTCTAATCTGGCAATGTTTTATATACTTATTTATATACAAATGTAAAGAGATAATAAGAATTTTGTTTGTTTCAACTCCACAGCTCTGCTTAGCTTTTTGAGTTTTTTCAAACTTTTCACATAAATTATCTTATGATGTGTATATATGCACAATATGTCATGTGTGTGTGCATGTATTTTTTGTGTTTTTTTTTTCTTTTTTGTTTTTTTTTTTTGTTTTGCATGTCTTCATGGGTACTGATGAACCAGTCTATATTTTGAACAGATGTAAGCATCCACTGGTTTAACCGAGATCTGTTGATGGTTAGGACATTGTTTAAAGAAGGTTCTGGCATTGGCGGGCGTGCACAATATAAGGTAATAGAAGCAATGTTTTGTTACGTAATGGAGAATTGGAGATGAGAAAAAAAAAAATTCTAGCAAGATTGAAATATCATGTCAGTGATAACAATGAAACTTAAAAGATTTGTTTTGACATCATAAAAGAATGCTGAACATAGTGTAGAAGATGTGCTGTTAAAATGTGTTAATAATGTTATTGTTCTGCCTTTCTGGTTACATTCAGGTTGAAATTCTAAAATCAAAGCCTTTTAAGGACAAGCTTACATTTTCTCTTCCAGCCAATGGTAAGCATATCTATGGTCTTCATGACTTCACGTGCCTCCATGTCTTGCACATAATCTAGAGAGTATCAATTCTTCTATTTTTTGCATTTTGTCCAACTTATTAATATTTGATTCTGATTTAACAGGACAAAAAGTAGAACTGTATGTCAACTATGAAGTAGGCGAGGAAAAGGCATCAACTTCTGATATAACACTATGGGCAGGGGTAACCGGGCTTATATTATTGATACTATCTGTTGTCATCTTTATATTTTTCCTTGACAAACCTAAAAGTACTCGCTCATCTATTGCTCCCCCTGCCCAAAATGTTACCGCGCCTCAGACTCCTGAACGTAGAAGCCATGATCCTGAAGCTGAACGGTCCCCTCAGACTCCACAACCCTTCATCGATTATGTGAGGAGAACAATAGATCAAACTCCTTACTACACGCGTGAAAGGAGGAGAAGATTTGACCCACAAAACACGTACTAGTAATCCTCACAGAATGCAATTTTGATTGCTTGTTGTAACATGTACAGCTGCTACCTTCTCAAACCATCTGCAAAATCCTTACTCTTTCTGTATAAATTTTTTTGAAGGTGCTATAAATTTTCATTATTTACTTATGGACCAATTTACCCTTATCTGCAGTACTAAACTAGAATTTCACCCACTAACCCCACAATCATCTTTAGGACATGGACACTTAGCTAACATAAATGCCAGTTTCTACATGTTTGGTCTATGCCTCATCCTCGACATATAGGGCACCATCAGTTGATAGTGGTCTATTGAATTGATGTCCCCATCAAAATCCATCCATGAATAGCTCAAAACTTGCCTCTTAGAACTGTTAATCTTCACTTTGTTGGCGAACAAATCAAAAGTTTATACTACGTATTAAGAGCATTCTCAATGGTGAGATTAAAGATTTTCCCTCACCACCCTCTTTCTCTCTATCTACGTTTCCTTCAACTCTACATAAGATTTTTGGTGTGTGAATTATTTTTATATCACTAAGGCTCAGTTCACCTTAAAATAATAATATTTAATAAAAATAAGGAAATTTTGTTAATAACTACTTCCTCCGTTCTTTATTACTTGATTGTATTCCTTTTGGGAAGTTTCTTTTTACTTGGCTTGTTTCCTTATTTAGCAACTTTAACAATACACTTTTACTTATTTACCCTCACCTTTTGAACATCATTAACCCACCATATTCTTATTACCTTCCATCCTCTCTCACCTTAGTCACTCACCAAAACCCATAGTTTTTGAAACCACCTTTCCTCCTCCAAGTTATCCATGGAAACCACCGTCACCACCACCCTTATTATTCAAACATTGCCAAACATCAATCACCACCCTCTCTCGTCACCTCCACCTTTGCGGCGTATTCAGCGACTCTCCTCTCCGCACAAGTCACCTTCTCTAGTCACCTCCACCTTCGCGGCGTCACCGACGAATCTCCTCCCCGCACAAGTCACCCCTCTCATCTTCACCGCACAAGCCTCGACTCTCTAGAAGTGTTAAGTTTATCAGAATCGAAACCATGGTGGTCGAATTTGGGCGGTTATTCCAGATCTAAAACCACCATAGTCAAATTCAACCCACTAGCTCTCACTTCTTAAAAATTTGCTCAAGTATGTGACGATGGTTGGTGGTGTGGGTATTTTCACTTTTCTCTTGTTAATTTGCTCAAGTATGCAGATCTGGTGGTATGGACAGTGGTGGTTGTTGATTTGTTGAGGGGTGGGTCTTGTCTACTTTAATTTGGCACTTGGTAGTGATGTGGACGCCAAAAACTATTTTTTTAGAGGTTTGGATGGTGGTTGTGGTAGCAAACCCGATGACGTAGGTGGTTGTGGCGGTGATTTCAGTAATGGAAACTGGGTAAGGATTAGTTGGTAGAGATAGTGGGCAAGGGTACATTTGTCTTTTGACATTATTTACCACCCTTTCTTGTTATGTGTGCCTAAAACTAATAGGTCATGTAAAAAACAGAGGAAGTACTTAATATATAGCCAGTTATGATAATAACTATCATGTTTCAAACTTTTTTAAAAAAAACTACCAAGTTTCTTCCAAAAGTTTTGGTAACACTACCTTATACCATTTCTGTCCAAAAACTTAATGGAGCATGTCATATGGCCCCACCTATTTGTCTATTTACAACCACCTCAACTCCAACGTGATGTTGTAGTGATAGTGAGCATAATAAACGTTTACATCAAGTTGAGAATGATGTATAAAAAAGAATTAAGAAAGAATGTGAGAGAAATATTGGGAGAAATAATGGTAAAATTGGAGAAGCTTTTGTGTGGTGAAAATGGTGATTAAGGCATTTAAGATGAATGATGAGATTAAATGAAGGTATAAAGGGAATTTCACGTGACATTTTTTTTGGGAAGTCAAATAGGTGGGGCCCTTTAACGTGCACCGTTAAGGTTTTGGACAGAAAATTATATAAGGCAGTGTTAAAGAATTTTTAGAAAAAACTTAGTAGTTTTATAATTTTTTTTTTGAAACAGGGTAGTTATTTTCAGAGAAAGCCTCAGTTGATCTCCAAGATTAACCAGAAATATTTATCAAATGACACTTTTGTTATTATTTAGCTTTAAAAATCGTAAAATTGAATTTAAAACAATATATATACTATAGTTTCCACGTGGACTGATGTTTTTGTGCTTAATGTTCGTTATCCACATTCAATTGTTCATCTTCTTCATCCTTTCTTCCTCCCACCTAATTTCTTATTCTTCATTTTCTTCCTCCCACCCCCTTTCATCATCTGCTTCCTCCAAGACAATTTCTCCATCACCAACATCACAACTACAACCACCAACAACACATCGCACAATCATTTTTGGCGGCTCGGCTTCGCCACCGAATTAAAGAAAAAACTAAGAAAAAAGGAAAAAATAAGGGGCATGGTAATCCCCAAAGGGTAGGTGTTTCTGTTCTCCATCGTTTCCCCATTGAAGGTGAGCTTTTCCTTCTTCTCCATTGAAGATTTTATGGACGACATCAATGGCAACCAAGAGCCCAAGTGATGCGGGAACGTCCTTGAAACCTACGGTTTATATGGCTATATGACTCGTTTAGTGGAATTTATGGCTCCAATCTACTTTTTGGATATATTCCTTATCTTATAACGTGACTTAGGTGAATAAAAGTGATCATTGTGTCTTAATTTTACAATTGATGGTTGAAGATGAAGCATGGGAACAAGGATGAGAAAGAAAATCTTTTATTTGATAAAAAATGCAATACTTAAATTCAATTAGCCATATCTTCTTCGTTATAAGGAATTTCAGGTGATTCAAATTGGAGATGAAAGTAGAGTCCAAGAGCTTTCCAACGACAGGTTACATGCCCGATTTGAGCGAGAAATGAAGAAGTTATGTGCGTTTGAAATCGAGTTGTCTAGTTAGAACCACTGGAGCGACCGCTCCATCCAGAATTGAGATTTTTGGCAAAATCTTTGGAGCGACCGCTCCATCCGGAATTGGGATTTTTGGCAGAAGCTTTGGAGTGACCACTCCCATCTTTGGAGCGACCACTCTGTTCGATAGGAGTGACCACTCCAACCCATTAGAGCGACCGCTCTACACCCCCTATTTCGTAGCGACTTTTGATCTTTCTTTTGCTTTTCTTATCTTTCTTTTGTAATCCAAGGGTTGTAATTCAAGAACTCTAGGTTTTGTTTGTAAAACCCTATCTATAGGGTTAAGTTTGTTGTTTAGAAAAACTTTTGCTTAATTTTGAAATCAATGAGATTTTCTCTCTCCTTAATCTTGGTGATTATTTGCTTTCTTTGTGATTGCTACTTTGTAATATTTGTGATTACACTTTAATCCTAGCTTTACTTTGTGTTGGCTTTGATTAAGAACCTCTATTTCATAGATCTTAGTGATTGTTGAGATAGGTTTATATTGTGTTGTTGCTTTGAAATTGTTGTTAATTGATTTTCCCCTCTTTTTGTTGGTTGTTTCATATCAATTTCGTATCAAGAGCCTAAGTTATTAGCCTAGAAAGATTCTAACTTTTGAATCTCTCTACCCATAATCTTTTTTATTATTGAAATCTATGTGATTTCTTCTCTAATCTTTGTTGTACTTTGTGTTAGGCTTTGATTAAACCCTTGTTGCATCAAACTTGTTGGTTGATGTGATAAGAATTTATCTTTTTTATTTGTTCTCTCTCAAATTGCATCTTGATCATTAAAGTTTGGTTGAAATTGGGTTTTTGTTTGTTATTTTATCAATTTGGTATCAGAGCCTAGGTTATTTTCCTAGAACGATCCTACCTTTGATGCAAGAGCGTCCTTGAAACCTTTAGGTTATTTGGCTATATGACCAGTTTAATGGCATTTATGGCTCCAATCTACTTTTCGGGTATATTCCTTATCTTATAACGTTGCTTAGGTGAATAAAGGTGATCCTTGTGTCTTAATTTTACAATTGATGGTTGAAGATGAAGCATGGAAACAAGGATAAGAAAGAAAAGCTTTTACATGATGAAAAATACAACACTCAAGTTCAAATAGCCATATCTTCTTCATTACAAAGAATTTTCAAGTGATTCAAATTGGAGATGAAAATAGAGTCCAAGATCTTTCCAACGACAAGTATTATGCTCAATTTGAGCAAGAAAAGAAGAAGTTATGAGCATTTGAAAATGAGTTGTGCAGGTAGAACCGCTAAAGCGTCCGCTCCAACCATTAGAGTGACCGCTCCACCCTTTCGAGCGATCGCTCTGCCTTTTGAAGTGACCGCTCCATCCGAAATTGGGATTTTTGGCAGAATCTTTGGAGCGACCGCTCCGTTCGAGAGGAGCGACTGCTCCAACCCATTAGAGCGACCGCTCTAAGACCTGCGCTCTAAGACCCCTATTTTGTAGCGCTTTGTTCTTTCTTTTTTTGTTTTTTATAGCTTGCTTTAAACTTGCCCTTTCATTTATAATCCAAGGGGTGTAATTTAAGAACTTTAGGGTTTGTTTGTAAAGCCTTTAAATAGGGCTAAGCTTGCTTTTTAGAACAACTTTTGCCTAATTTTGTATCCAATGAGATTTTCTCTCTCTACCCATAATCTTGGTGATGATTTGCTTTCTTTGTGATTGCTATTTTGTAATCTTTGTGGTTACATCTTAATCATAGCTTTACTTGGTGTTGGCTTTGATAAAGAACCCCTATTTCATAGATCTTAGTGATTTTTGAGATAGGTTTATCTCGTGTTGTTGCTTTGAAATTGTTGTTAGTTGATATTACCCTCTTTTCTTTGTTTTGTTGGTTATTTCATATCAATTTGGTATCAAGATCCTAGTTTATTAGCCTAGAAAGATCCTACCTTTTTTAATCTCTCTTCCCCCCTCTCAAAAGATCTCATCTTTATTCCCACAAAATTTGAACTTTTCTCTCTCAATGATACAAAATTTCCATCTTGAAACATGGATGATAGATACTCAAGATTAGATGCTCTAGAAAAGAAGTTTGATAGTCTTCTTAAGTCTTGGAGAATAGAAGAAGCCCTAAAAGAAGAAGAAGTCCAAGTTGAAAAGATGGTTCTCACTCTCTTCACCGGAGAAGGGAACACCACCAACGGCACCATGAGGACAACCGTGAACGAGACATCATTTTGGAATTTCCAGACTTCGAAGGTAATCTTGATCCTAATGAATTTCTTAATTGGGTTAGCACTATGGAGAAATTTTGTTTGATTGCAAAGGCTATAATGATAAAAACGTCGTAAATTGGCCATTATTAAGATTAAGAAACATGCATCTTTGTGGTATGAGAATTTTAAGAATCGTAGGAGGAATGAAGGAAAAAAAAATCACATCTTAGGAGAAATTGAAGAAACACATGAGTAGAGTTTCTGTTCTTAGAGATTATTTTCATGATGTTTTTCTTAAATTGAATGCTATTATAAACCAATCTATGTCGGCGGAGAAGTATACAAGGGGAGTTTGAAAACTTCTCTATTTTGAGTGGGATTGAAGTAGCCCCAGAACATAGGATTGCTAGAAACATTGGTTGTTTTGAAAGGAAACTTGGGAAGAAGGTTGATGTTCATGCCCATGGTTTCTTAGATCATGTGGTGCTAAATGGCTTGAATTTTGAGAAGTTTGACAAGGTGAGTAGTGCTAGTGGGTATTCTAAACCTTCTTTCAAAAACCCTTGTGCATCAAAGGATGAGACACGCAAGCCTTAGCCAACTATGATGGAAGAGGCTATGTTCAAAATTGAAGCTCCTATGTTTGATGAAGACATATCTATACCATATTTTCCTCTTAATCATAAGAGAGACTATGGTCCACCTATCTATGATGAAGTAGTAGTGTTTGATGTCGAGTCAAAAAATTGCAAAGAGGTACTACTGATTATGATCTTAAATGAAGTAAACATGGAGTCCACATTTCATGTTGATGATTCTTTGTCTCCGGCTCATAAGAATTACTTAAGTGAAGTATATAATACTACTCCTTCCTTATCTTCTTCTAGTAAGGTTGTTAACATACATGTTGATGAGAGTTGTGATGATTACTATATTGAACATGAATTGAAAGAAGAGTTTAAGTTGGATGTTGTGAAAACTTCTTTGAATGAGCATGGTGGTTGTTCGATGACTTCCAATTCTTATGAACATCTTGTGTTTGATTCTTGTTTACCATATTTTCTTGTTGGTTAAAGTGTTGCTAGACAACAATTTGAAAGGAATTCTTTGTTCTATGGCGTGTTGATTGGTACATCTTGCATTGGATCCACATTTGGTGCAAGATCTTCCTCCAATGCTGTTTTTCAATGTGAATCTACACTATTTGTTGGGTCGCCATGTGTAAGACAACCTTCATGGTTATTGTATTGCGCTTGTTGTGGATGATTGGGTAAAAAAATCAATAATGTGAATGGTGATATCATTCTCTTCTTGTTCTACACAATGGTACACTTGAGTTTACTCTTCATTTTGCTCGTGTTCGTCATCTTGGTGTTTGTTCCTGGTAGATACATCGGTGAATGTGTTTTGTAAAGTCAAGTAGGATTTATTGCTTTCAATAACGAAGTCATATCCAAGGTTTGTTTGAGTTTCATGTCACCTCTAGGAATAGAGGTCAATTCCTTTTCAAGAGAGAGGGTTTGGTGAGGGAGCGTCCTTGAAACCTATGGGTTATATGGCTATATGACTCGATAAGTGGCATTTATGGAACCAATCTACTTTTTGGATATATTCCTTATTTTATAACGTGACTTAGGTGAATAAAAGTGATCCTTGTGTCTGAATTTTACAATTGATGGTTGAAGATGAAGCATGGGAACAAGGATGAGAAAGAAAAGCTTTTACTTGAAAAAAATGCAATACTCAAATTCAATCAGTCATATATTCTTCATTGCAAGGAATTTTCAGGTGATTCAAATTGGAGTTGAAAGTAGAGTCCAAGAGCTTTCTAACAACAGGTCACATGCCCACTTTGAGCTAGAAAGAAAGAAGTTATGAGCGTTTGAAATCGAGTTGTCTAGGCGGAACCGCTAGAGCGATCGCTTCGGAGTGGTCACTCCACCCTTTGGAGCGACTGATCCATCCGGAATTGGGATTCTTGGCAGAAGCTTTAGAGAGACCACTCCCATCTTTGGAGCGACCACTCTATTTGACAGGAGCGACCACTTCAACCCACTAGAGCGACTGCTCTAGACCCCCTGTTTCGTAGCGACTTTTGATCATTCTTTTGATTTTCTTATCTTGCTTTTAATCTTGGCCTTTCATTTCTAATCCAAGGGTTTTAATTAAAGAACTCTAAGTTTTGTTTTTAAGCCCTATATATAGGGTTAAGTTTGTTGTTTAGAAAAACTTTTGCTTAATTTTTAAATTAATGAGATAATCTATCTCCTCACGCTTTGTTTGGATAGGAAACAAGGAAGGAAAGGAAGGGGAGGGATAGAAGAAGAAGGGAAGAGAGAAGAAAGGGAGGGGGAGGTGAGCTCCATTTTCCCTCCTTCTCCTTTCCCTTCCTTCCCCTAATCCTTTATCCAAACAAGAGAGTTTGTCCCCCTCCCTTTCTCTTCCTTTATTTTCCTTTCATTTCCTTCTATCCGAACAAAATGTTAATCTAGGTGATTATTTGCTTTTTTTGTGATTGCTACTTGTAATCTGTGTGATTACACCTTAACCCTAGCTTTACTTTGTGTTGGCTTTGATTAAGAACCCCTATTTCATAGATCTTGGTAATTGTTGAGATATGTTTATCTTGTGTTGTTGCTTTGAAATTGTTGTTAATTGATTTTCCCCTCTTTTTGTTGGTTGTTTCATATCACCAAGATCAGGCACTTTGATTACCATAGTACAAATCAACTACACCTACCTTTTACTTGGTTTTATTATTTGCTAAATTGAAGCCCAATTTGCCTACAAAATCTCAAAATTTTTGGTATCATATATATAGATGTGTATCTGGGTATTCTTGACAAAAAGTTGAATGCATTTTCTCTCTCTTCCTCAAGCTGCTTTCAACATAATAAACGAAGTGTAGTTTTATACTTTTTAAAGTTACAAAAATACCCCTAATTGCTCAGTTGAAAGTACTATATATGCTACCCTTAGAGAAACATACCATGTTTATCATGCTTATTAAACTTGGATTTTCTCTTATTTTTAAAATGAACTATAACCAGGTAGTTAAATTTTCAATTCAGCCAAAATGATTTCTTTATTTAAATAAAAATATAACATCAAAATCAGTAAAATTAATTTCAGTTTAGCAAAAATAGTTTTTGTTAAGTAAAAATAATTTTAGTTCAGCAAAATTAAGGTGAAGTGAACAGGGCCTAATAATAATAATAAAAATGTTTTAAAAGTTGGGTGGGCATTAAGGATTTTTGTTATTATGAGGAAGTTCATTTTTTTTTTCTTTTCCTTTTTCTTCATGTGGTTTTTGGTAATAATTTACCAATAGGATAACTTTTAGGAAAATTTGTCACTTAGTTCGCGCATTATATTAAAGGCTATTCAGGAAAAACTACTACAAATTAAAATAATTGAGGATTACTACTGTTTCGGGGTTTTCTGATGTCCTGCGGGAGAGTTACAATTCCGAGACTGGAACCGGACGCCTATACCTGCAAAACAAACGGATGCTCCGGATGATTGGAGATCCGCCTCCGACGGTCAAGTTAGTTCTTGATTAAGGAGTAATTAATGCGGAAATTAAAGTGATTGGGTCTCTCTAGGTGAGAGTGTTTAATGTGTGTAATCTGCCTAATCTCCCTTAATGAGGATTAAGGGAGGTATTTATAACCTCGGGAAACGTGCCAATCTAGGTTTAGGTTAACCTTGGGCTGATTGGGTTTCCCTCGGAAGTTGGACCTAGGTGACCGGCTTCTCCATTAGGCATGGAGTATGCCACGTGTCATGACATAATAAGTCTAGGGTGGACGAATAAGCGTGTGCCACGTGGCAAGCCCTGAGAGGTCCAACTGGGGGACACTTGGCAGGACCTGATTGGCCCATGTGGCGCATTCCGATTGGTGGGAGCAAAATCCCCTAATCATTTGCCCCTCACAGGTGGCACGTGACTGGTCACGTGTTACCTGTGACAGGTGTCGCCCTGTAACAGGCGACGACCTGTTACAGGTGTCACTCGGCGAGAGGCCGAGAGATTCTCCCGCCAAAATTTTGAATTCTGGAAGTGACCCTTTGCCTTCTCACTTCGCCTATATAAAGGAGTGTTGAATTCGGTCATTTTCACACTTGAAAACTTTGTGAGAGAACATTCGGACCCCTGAACTTGCTCTGACATTTTGGACCCTTTCTGCCTACCGCCTGCTCTGACAAGCCGACTGCAAAGGATTTTTAGAACTTCATCAATCGTCACTCGTTCAGGTAACCGTCGGTTCTCTTACTCTTAATTTTCTCTTTACATTATTCTTTTTTGAAATGGCACCACGGAAACACACGACACGACCTAGGTTAGTGATCAGCCGGTCACCGGGGACGGCTGAATCTAGGACTAGGAGTGCCGCCTGCCCTTTTCTGGACCCATCTTTGCCCTTTATACAAAGTCCGACTGTATCTGTGTCTATGCAGAGCATGATGGCCAGAACAAAAAAGACTGCCAGGATGTCAAACTCAGACGGCTCCTCCCACAGGGTGCCGATTAGTGAAACATCTGACCAGGCGCCAGATGTGGAAGTGAAACAAAGCGGCTTGAAAGCCGGCAGTTCTGAGGGAGGAGTCAAAGTGACCCCTTCCCATTTTACAGTTGACAATTCTACATTCTCTCCTGCTCCTTTTAAAGGAGAGGAGGCGGGCCCCTCCGGGAGAGGGGAGGAGTCGTCCTCTTCGGACTCGTCAGAGGACGAATCCGAGTCTAGCTCTTCTGGCCATGCTTCTCTGGACACAGAAGAGAAAAACAGTCGCCTACAAGAGGCGAGACTTTCTCACGCAGTTGAGAAGGGGGACGATTGGGCGGAGCCATCCGCCTCTCACCGAGAGCAAAATACCCCCTACTACTGCACGGTACCTCGGGGCCGGATCACGGCCATGCAAGAGAAAGTGGGGAGCTTTATCGCAAACCACACAATGGGCCCCGGATTTTTAGTGTTCGTGCCGGATCCAGAAGACACAGTCGTCCGGCCGGCTGGTACCAGTTATGATGGCGCCTGCTTTGGCTGCTACGAGGCGGCCATCAAGGCTGGGCTGCGCTTCCCACTACATCCGGCTGTTCAGCGGATCTTGGATGGGTATGAGTTGGGGTTATTGCAGTTAGCCCCGAACTCCTGGGTCAACGTACTCGGCTATGTGGCCGGGTGCGAAATGCACGGGGTGGAGCCGAACTTCGAGGCTTTCGCCCACATGAACTACCTCAGCCGGAACCCTAAGGCAGGCGGTACCGGCTGGTATCAATTGACGAGCCACAGGGGCTACCTCATGACGAGAGGTAAAGCAAACAAATGGAAGGACTGGCGGAGCACCTTCCTTATCATTGAGAGTTCAAACACAGAGCTGAACAAGCGCTTCAACAGGTGGAACAAGAATCCGCTCCTTCTTGCAGGCGGCCGCAGCATGCCGCCTGTTCCCCCCAAGGCTAAGAAAGAGATCCTAGATAAAGGACTCTTCAAAGTAGAGTCGAAGGTGAACTCTACTTCAGGGGTACGAGAGCAAGTACCCCTGCACTGCGTCCCGAGCTTCAAATGGCTCTACGACGAGTACTTTTTGGCCGCCTGTGGCCTCAGCAGTCGGTGCTCAAGAGGTAGCCGGCCTGTCGAATACTCTGTTGTTCCGTGCATTTCTTGTTATGACTTTTATTAACTTTGCTATTTGTTTTTGCAGCGGACGCCATGAGCAAAATTACCGCCTCCAAGACTGCGGCGGCCATGTTGCGGGCCTCCATCATGCAACAGTCTTCAACCGACTCCCCCAACAAGGGGGCACCTTTGGTGGGCTTCGAACTTTTCACCCTCTTTTTGGAGTTTTGTTTATGCATATACTGACTCTTTTTTTCTTTTTTAGACGGGCGCTCCAAGAGCTTCTTCTTCCCAACAGCCAGACCCAAGGCCCGGAGGACGACTGTTGCGAGCTCTCCTGGTTCTGCCAGGAAACATGCGGCGGCTAAGAAACAGCCGACCACTTCTTCTAAAACTCCAGCTGGGCCACCTAGAAGTATGAAATTGTCCTTGTAAATTTTAGACTTGCTCCCTCCTTTACTAGGTCTAATCCGTTTGTTTATGCTTGATGCAGCCGGCCCTCAGGAGCCTGACTTGGTCGAAGTGGCCAAATCTATGATCAAGGCCATACCTCCAGGTGAAAGGGAGGCGGTCAGGGGTGTCGGCACCCTTGACCTAGATGGGATTGCAGGGGTCCTTGCTGAGGTATACTTAGCATATTTTTGAGTATTTGAATTCCAAGCCGCCTGTTTTCTTTTTTGTTTGGAAATTAACGCCTGTTCCCCTTTTTACTTAGGCCCTGCTCCGAGTGAACAGCCTTCGCAAGCCGCTTGACCGGAAGAACAAAGAGGTAAAGGCTGCAAAAGCTATGACCGCCTCTGACTGTGATAAGGCAATGTTTCAAATTGCCCAAAATGAAGTTCTGACAATTGATATTCTTTATTATCAGGCGCAAGCTACCGCCGCTATCCGGGCTCAGTTAGAGGCGGCCCAGAAGAGGAATAGCGAGCTGGAGGCGACCATCAACAACCTCAAGACCGAGCTGAGACCTCTTCGCCAAAAGATGTCCTCATACGAAACCTTGGAGAAATCCTTCGCGAGCGTAAAGGAACGCCTGGTGACCCAAGAGAAGAGTCTTACTCAGGAGCTCTCGGAAAAGGCCGAGCAAGAAAAGAAAGAGCTGGTCCAGGAGATGATGGAAGACTCTGCTCAAATCCAGCGCATGACTTGGGGCCGCCTCTTCCCCAATGCCGACTTTGCCTCCTGGGAAAAAACGTACCGCCAGTGTTCTGATAGATATAATCAAGAGATCTTGGCGGCTGCTGAGGAAGAGGCGTTGGAGGAGGAGGAGCAGCCGGTAGTGGCGCTTGTGCCGCTTGGGGGTAATGCATCGAAGAAGGATGCAGCTGAAGCCGAGTCCAGCAAAAAGAGTGTTGACCAGGCGGCATCTGCTAATATTGAAGATCTGCCCCCTTCATAAGCTTTATGTCTTCTTTCCCCGGCCTGCTTGCCGTTTGTTTGTATTTACCCGGCCAGGGGGCCGGGGCTCTGAATATTTTGCCGGTCTTTAATGACCGGCTTCCTTTTAATGAATATTTTTGTTTTGCTTCAAATTTGTTCAAGTATTGAATATTCTGATATCCAATTGTACACTATACCGACTGTTTTACATGGCCGATAGTTGCAGACAGGTACGAATAGTTAGTCACACCGCCTATGCCCCTGGACGACTGGTTGTCTGTTTCCAGGCTAGACGATCAGTCGACCATTTATCCAATCGGTATTCGAACCATTTTAAAGGCAGGCGGTCCTGTCATTTGTAAAGTTAACCAAGTAGGAAAGTGGTTTCCTACTTGTCATGTTTTTAGGCTAGAGACTTTAGGCCGTCTAGGCCGACTGTTCCCCGCCATATTTAATCTAGTGTGAACAGGTGCTGTATGAACACCTTTTTAGTTTCATACTAAATTTTTAAGGAGTGACCAAGTAAACATGATTGTTACCTAGTCGCCAAGTAACTGAGTAGTAGAGGTATCAAGCGGTGGGTATCGGTTGTTCCCCTTTATTCGCCAATGTTTGTTGGCTTTTAACTCATAAAATACCAACTGTTCTTATCCCAAGTAGTTCAGTCGGTCGGTTGACCCGGATGGTTACTGCGAACACTTGCTTGACGTGATTAGTCAGATAAGTGAGAGATATCCTTGTCCGGGAAACGGCCACGTGGTTGTCTTGGTTAGACACTCGTATAGGTGCCGTGTAATGATTTTATAGAACAATGTTCCACCCAAAAAGGGAGCTGCTCTCTGCGACGAATTTCATCCGGATGGATGCCGTCGGACGCCTGCTATAACGTTGGGACAGGTCGAATTGAATTTTTATATTTTGATCAGTTGGCTTGGCGCCTGGTCTGATCATTTTAGCTATGAGCCTTTGATAGTTCTTGGTGAACTGTATTATGTGAGTGTAGCCGGTTGAGTGAAACAAGCGACGTGCCCCTCTTAAGTAAGAATAAAAAATAAACATGGAGAGTAGCCGACTGTTTGTCAGTAGGCATGCCCCTCTTAAGTAAAAATGAAAACTGAGTATGGAGAGTAGCCGACTGTTTGTTAGTAGGCGTGCCCCTCTTAGTACAAAATTGAATATTAAGTATGCAAACTTTTATTAAGTAGCCCTTGACTATTTATATCATTCAAAAGAAATATTTCTTAAGATTATCTACATTCCAAGTTCGAGGCAACGGTTGGCCGTCTGGTGTTTCCAGACGGTAGGTACCGTCCCTGACCTCTTCACAGATTCGGTAGGGTCCTTCCCAGTTGGGAGTTAGTTTGCCAGACTCATTAGCCCTTCCAACTGCCTCCATTTTTTTAAGTACAAAGTCCCCTACTTTGAGTGGACGCCTGTGTACTTTTTTGTTGTATGATCTAGTCATTCTCAGGCGGTAAATTTCATGGCGCAAGACAGCATTGCCCCTCCTTTCAGGAAGTGAGTCTAATGCCAGGCGCATGGCTTCCCAGTTTGCCTCTTCGTCATATAGCATTACTCGAAGAGTCGGCTCGTAGTGTTCTATTGGAAGAACAGCTTCCGCACCATAAGTTAGGAGGAATGGAGTTTCTCCAGTCGCCCCTTTTTCAGTCGTCCTAATGGCCCAGAGAACATGTGGTAATTCATCCTCCCATAGGCCGCCTACTCGTTCAATCTTTTTCTTGAGACCGTCTGAGATGATTTTATTAAAGGCTTCTACCTGGCCGTTTGCTTGTGGACGGCCGACAGATGCAAAGTAGTGTGCAATTCCTTGGTCACCCAACCAGCTTTTGAGAACAGGCGTCTCAAATTGTGGACCATTATCAAAAACCATAGACATGGGAACCCCGAACCGAGTGATGACATTTTTCTAAATGAATGAAATTACATCCTTCGTCTTGATTCCCTTTACAGCCTCCGCCTCTACCCATTTAGTGAAGTAGTCGACGGCAACAAGTATGTACCTCCTTCCGCCTGTAGCAGGCGTATATGGACCCAAAATATCCATGCCCTACTTAGCAAACGGTAGTGGGCTATGAATAGTAGTGAGGTCAGTAGCCGGACGGTGAATTAGTTTGCCAAACCTTTGGCACTTGTCACATTTTTTCACCATCTCCATCGCATCTGCTTCTAAAGTAGGCCAAAAGTAGCCCTGCCGCCTTGCCCGTTGAGCAAGAGTCCTACCGCCTATATGGGAAGCACTGTAACCAGAGTGAAGATCATCTAGTATCTCTCGCCCCTTTTCTGGAGTAACACACTTTAAGAAGGATTGAAGGTACCCCCTTTTGTGAAGTTCTCCCTTTATTATTTCAAAACTGGTTGCTCGTTTTTTCAGTGCTGCCGCCTGTTGATGATCATCCGGCAGGGTACCATTTGTCAAATATGCCCTAATTGGATCCATCCAGGTTGAGCTTCTGTCTAAGATTCCAATAGGGTCTTCCTCAATGCTTCTCCTCTCCATTACTTCCCAAAAAACAGTTCGAGGAGTATCACAGGAGGCGGATGATGCTAATTTTGAAAGTGCATCCGCCTGGTTGTTTTCTGATCTCGGCACTTGGGTCAGATGGAAATCCTCAAGGGAGACGACTGCTTGTCGGACCGCCTGTAAATACTTGATCATGGCCGGATGGGTTGCTTCGTATTCGCCATTGTACCGACTCACTATCAATTGTGAATCGGAACAGGCGTCTATTTTTCTTGCCCCTGCCGCCTTGCACATGCGGATTCCGGCTAGTAAAGCTTCATATTCTGCCTCATTGTTTGAGGCCTGAAAACTGAAGCGTAGAGCATACTCGTACCTGTCGCCCTTTGGCGACTGACATATGACGCCTGCTCCACAACCATTTGAAGTAGAGCTTCCATCCACATATACCTTCCAGACTTGGTCTGGAACTTGAGAGTCAGGAGGACGAGTCATCTCAACAATAAAGTCAGCAAAGGCTTGCCCCTTCACTGCTTTTCTAGGCTCGAAGGTAACTTCGAGGCTCTGTATTTCTATGGCCCATTTGATCATTCGGCCTGACGACTCCATGATGGTCAGTGGCCGCTTGATAGGTTGGTCTGTATACACGACGACTGCATGTGCCAAAAAGTAGGGCTTCAATTTTTTAACAGCCATGAAGAGTGCAAGACCAAATTTCTCCACTAAGGGATACCTCAACTTGGCATTTTTCAGTACATGACTAACAAAGTAGACCGGGAGCTGACAACCGTCTCTTTCAGCAAGGAGAACAGCGCTTAATGCATGATCAGAGACGGCCAGGTACATGTAGAGTACTTCTTTGGGCAAAGGGCTGACCAGCCTCGGCAAGGAATTTCTGGAAGGCCGCCTCAGCATCTGGCCCCCATTCAAACCTTGCCTTTTTCTTAATTGCCTGGAAAAAGTATAGGCATTTGTCGCCTGATCGGCTTAGAAATCTTCCCAAGGCCGCCAGACAACCTGTTAACTTCTGAACCTCTCGGATGGTACGAGGCGACTGCATGTCGATGACCGCCTGCACCTTCTCAGGGTTCGCCTTTATTCCTCTCTGATTGATAAGGAATCCGAGAAATTTCCCAGACTCAACTCCAAAGAAACATTTCCTGGGATTGAGCATGACATGGTGCCGCCTGAGTGTGGCAAAAGTTTCTCGGAGGTCCGACAGATGATGTTTCTGAAGTTTAGACTTGACAATCATATCATCAATATATGCCTCGACATTTCTCCCAATCTAATCAAAGAACACAGTGTTTATCATTCGCTGGAAAGTGGTCGGGGCATTCTTAAGACCAAACGGCATGACCGTGTAACAGTATAACCCCTGATCAGTGACAAAGGCCGTCTTCTCCTGATCTTTCTTCCATAAAGGAATTTGATGGAAACCAGAGTAGGCGTCCATAAAGCTCATCAAAGCATGGTCGGCTGTTGAGTCGACCAAGTTATCAATTTTAGGCAGAGGGTAACTGTCTTTGGGGCACGCCTTGTTTAAGTCTGTGTAGTCTACACACATTCGCCAGGTGCCATTCGGCTTTTTAACAAGCACCACATTTGCAACCCAGTCTGGGAAGTAACATTGCCGAAAGAACCCTGCATCAAGTAATTTTTTAACTTCGGCGGCTGCCGCCTGACTTCTTTCTTCGCCATGGTTCCGCTTCTTCTGCCGTACCGGCTTCTTTTTCGGATCCACGGCCAGTTTATGTACCGCCAGATCAGGACTAATGCCTGGCATTTCATTGACTTCGAATGCAAAGATGTCCGTGTATTCTTTCAATAGTTTGTGAAAGTCGTCACCTAGGTCTCTCAGAGCAGTCGTCCCAACTTTGACTGTTCGGTCAGGACGCGAGTCGTCTAAGATCAGGTCCGTATGCTCACCAGCTGGCTGAGGGCGGAATTCATCCGACCGCTCCGCTGCTAATGATTGCTATTTTCTGTCTTTTCTTGCGGCCCCTGTCTGGGATGCCTTTCTCTTCTTCCCGCCTGCTTCTTGAACAGGCGCACTCTCATTGACATTGTCAAGGTCTATTTTTCCACCGCTCGACATAGTGGCCATAACAGTGGGCTTGAAATCCGAGAGATAGCACTCTCGGGCCATCCTTTGATCTCCCCTTAGGGACCCGACTGTTCCATTATCCCTCTCAAACTTGAGCAACATAAGAGATGGGATTATAACAACCTTGGAATTATTCAGGGTTGGTCGTCCCAAAATCATTTTGTAGGCCGAGAGTTCTTCTACTACTAGGAACCGGACTACCATGTGTCGTCCTTCCCCTTTTTCGCCCAGGCGGATGGGTAAATCCACTCGTCCCACTGGGTGGACGACTCCTCCTCCAAACCCTACTAAAGGGTTGGATGCCGGATGTATGCAATCAGTCTGATATTTTAGTTTCGACAGACATTTGCTACTGATGAGATCTGAGGAGCTTCCGGTATCTATGAGGATTCGGCCAACTCTCTGGTTGGCCAATTTACATTCAATAACGATAGGATCGTCATGCGGCCCTCTTACCCCTCCTAAATCTTCTTTCGTGATGACAATCTCAGGAAATGAATATTTGGAGGGCCGTTCTTGGTGAACGGAATTTACATCTAACCGTCTGATATTGTCTTTGTTGCCTCTAATAGTGGGGCCGCCTCCTGAGAAGCCGCCTGCAATGGTGTAGACGACTGCATCATCTGTATCGGAGCTGTCGGCCTGTTGATTCTTTTTGGTCGACTGCTTTTTCGAGGAAGTGTTCCCCGTAGATTTCTTGACATAAGTGTCAAGGTCACCTTGCTCAGCCAGGCGGTCCAGATACCGCATGAGACTGATGCATTCATTGTTGTGATGACCAACATCTTCATGATAATCACAGAATTTTTCTTGGTTTCGATTGTTTGCAGAACCCTTCATGGGGACCGGCTTCTCAATTGAGATACGTCCCTTGATTTCCTTTAGGATAAATTGGCTATCCTTGTTAAACACATACTTTGGGGAGTATGGTTTGAATTCTTTTTTCTTCTTCTGGGACGGCTGTTTAGAGGAATCAGTTGCCCAGATTTCTTTTCTCTTCTCGTCTTTGTTTGACGACTGCTTCTGTCGTCCTTCTCTTTTGTCGGACCATTTCCCGTCTGACTGTTTTACCGTACTACAAAGATCAGTCGCCTGTATATAGGCTTCTGCTTCAATCAAGGCCTCTTGAAGAGTCGCCACCCTTTTTCGAACCAAATCAAATTTGAAGGTAGACCCGTCTTTGAGACCTCTGAAAAAGTCAGTATAAGCTACCTCATCCGGTAACCCTTGAATCTGTATTCTCATCAGGTTGAACCGCCTGATGTAAGAACGAAGCCCCTCCTTCTCGCCCTGCTGAATTGTTCCCAAATCAAGGGTCGTTTTCTTCGCAGGGATGTTCATGGCGAAGTTGGAGGCAAATAAGTAAGCAAGCGTCCTGAAGCTATTTACACAACCAGTCGGTAGGTTGCCGAACCATTGCTGTGCGATTCCCTTGAGAGTCGCTGGGAAACACTTGCACCAAGTGGGATCATCCAACCCTTGAAGGTACATCAGGTTGGTGAATGCCATCAGATGGTCTTCTGGGTTAGTAGTGCCGTTATAGGCGCCTACTAGTACATTTTTTACTTTGGCCGGCTGAGCGGCTTCAGTAATTTCCTTGGAGAAGGCCGACGGCTGTTCACCAAGTCTAAGCAACCGTAGCTGCCAGTCCATAGGTTGGACATTTTTTGCTGCATGTCCACCAAACGGAGGTGGCTGTAAAAACTACAGTTGTTGCGGTACAAACGGTAAGTTTGGTACCGCCTGGTCGCTATGAAAGCCGGACTGACGGGAGGTGCCGCCTGACTGACCCTCATGATACGACTGAGTATGCCGCATCGAGGTATTTCGCAGACTGTCTTGGAAGTTTGAAGTAGAGGCCGACTCTGACAATCGGTCACTCTTCTTCTGCTCTAGCAGTAGCCGAGCGTCTGTGTATGTTTTCCTCGACCCGTCCGCCTGAATATGACGAACATGTTTCCTATTTCCTGGAGTAGGAAAACGGTATTTTGTGAAATCAAGGGCAGGTGGCTCCCACTTCCTAGATTTAGGATGAGGGGTCGCCTCTCGCCCTTGAACTGGCTTCTTCTTCCGTGAAGTGGAGGGTTTCTTAGCCGACTGCTCCTTGTCCAGAGCAGGCGGCTTCTTGTTGATCAACTCTTGAATTTCTCCCTTGAAGTCCCTCATGAAGGTCATGAGTTCGTTCCTTGTGATGGGAGCAGACCCATCAGTCGGCTGCTGCCGAACAGGCGGTGCGCCTGCTGGCTCGCTTCCAGTTTGAAGATGTTCCCGTTCCCTCCTTTTGGTATGACGGGTACGTCGGGCCCTTAGGGTCCCGTATGAAGCTGTGTGAGCTTCAACTTCAAATTCATTCTCAGTATCGTGGTCCGACTGAACTAGAGGATCGTCCAGGGGTCGTCTCTCTTCAGGAGCCGGTACAAATGTGGGTGCCATCTCAGAAGTACTCTCCCCACAGACGGCGCAAAAATGTTTCGGGGTTTTCTGATGTCCTGCGGGAGAGTTACAATTCCGAGACTGGAACCGGACGCCTGTACCTGCAAAACAAACGGATGCTCCGGATGATTGGAGATCCGCCTCCGACGGTCAAGTTAGTACTTGATTAAGGAGTAATTAATGTGGAAATTAAAGTGATTGGGTCTCTCTAGGTGAGAGTGTTTAATGTGTGTAATCTGCCTAATCTCCCTTAATGAGGATTCAGGGAGGTATTTTATAACCTCGGGAAACGTGCCAATCTAGGTTTAGGTTAACCTTGGGCTGATTGGGCTTCCCTCGGAAGTTGGGCCTAGGTGACCGGCTTCTCCATTAGGCATGGAGTATGCCACGTGTCATGACATAATAAGTCCAGGGTGGACGAATAAGCGTGTGCCACGTGGCAAGCCCTGAGAGGTCCAACTGGGGGACACTTGGCAGGACCTGATTGGCCCACGTGGCGCATTCCGATTGGTGGGAGCAAAATCCCCTAATCAACTAACTTCAATATTTTTCAAAAAATTACAATTAATACCAAATCCTTTGGCCAAAAATGGTGTCATTAATCACCCTAAACTCTCATTCAACCCCAGCTAACCAATTTAACTACTAACGAAAAAAATAATCATATTCCAACCTCGATTAACCCAAATATAAACTCATTAAGTTAATCCCTCGACCTGTTCTCCCCTCATACTCTTTGTTCTATCTTCCTCCTGGCCATCACCATTAAAATACAGCTTCAAAGCTTCCTCCTTTAATTATCTTTCCTCCAAATGTTTAAGGTAAACATCTAATTCGCCTATAAAAATTTTGAATAATAGGGTTTTCGCATCAAAGGGTTTATGGTACTTGAAATTTGCTTGATTAGTTAGTGATTTTGTTTTTTTTTTTAATTTTAATTTTTATTTTCTAAGTATAATTTGAAAATTGATATGTTAAATTGAAGTGGAATTTAATTTAATTTTGGTAAAATATTTTCTAAAGATTCTTCGGGTGACGCCAATTTGTTGATTCGTCTTCAACTGGAAGTAGAAGAATAAGGTCATATTTGATGAAATGATAGACGATTTTATGGAGGTTTACGTAGATGATGTTTTGCTAAAATCCCATGACTTATCAAATCATTTAGAGCATCTCATTCATGCTTTTGAAAGCATGGGAAACTTTAGTCTAAAGATGAACCCCATAAAGTGTGCCTTCGGGGTTATAGTCAGTAACTTTATGGGATTCTTAGTTCATAGGAATGGTATAGAGGTGGTTTAGAATAAAGCTAAAGTTGTTCTTAATGCCTCACCTCCAACCAACAAGAAGGAACTGAAGAAGTTCCTGGGGTAGATTAATTATGCTTGGAGGTTTATCACTAACTTGGCTGGAAAGACAAAAGTGTTAATATGAGTAAGGTCATGAGCAAGAAATCTTTTATTTAAGTAGAATCTTACATGATATTGAAACCAGATATACCAATGTAGAGAAGTGGTGTTTGAGTTTATATGACGCTTCCATCATGCTCAACCATTATTTCATGGTCTTTTGAGTGGAGGCTATTTTACCAACAGATGTACTCAAATACTTATTGAATCACCCTTTCATCAAAGGAATGTTGTGCAAATGGAGTATGCATTAGTCACAGTTTGAGATGACTTATGTACCCCAAAAGGCTTTCAAAGGGCAAGCGCTGGTGGAACTTTTGTTTGGTCATCCACCTATGGAAAATGTGATGGTACAAGAAGAGAAGACATGTACTATGTTCATTGACGGATCAAGCAGGAGAGAGTCAGCTAGACCTAGTATAGTAATTTATTCACCTTCGGGTGTAATGACTAAGATAGCGATCACTTTCTCAACTCAATGAACTAATAATAGGGCAGAGTTTGAGGCTTTAGTAATTGGATTGAGGACTCTCAAAGACATGAGCGTTTCAAGAGTGAAGGTGTCAGAGGATTCTCAATGGGTTATAGCTTAAGTAAATAAAGAATACAAAAGAATTTCACCCTTAGCGATGACTTTTGCATCTATTATTCAAGATCTAGTTAATGCTTTTGAATTCATACAGATTTCCCATGTTCCAATAGAAGAAAATAAAGAAGCTGACTTTCTGGCACAACAAGCATCATTACCTGAATGTAAAGGTTTTGACGAATTAGTTATTCATATAAGCACGTACAAGCTTAAACCTTTGGATGAAAAGGTGAAGGTAGAAGTGCAAAAGTACATTATCCTTGCACAAGATGTGGATTGGATAAAGGATATTAAAGAATATTTGAATAACCCTTCAAGAGGAAAAGTGTCAACCAAAGTTAGACTAGCAGCTACAAAATACTTTCTCATAGGAAAGATGCTGTATAGGAAAGATGCTCAAGGCCTATTACTGAGGTGTGTCAGTACAAAGAAAGTTCTAACCATTTGGGTTGAAGTACATCATGGTATATGTGGGTCACATCAGACTGGGATCAAGATGAGGTGGTCAATCCATCATATGAGTTTTATTGGCCTTCTGTTAGACAAGATTGTTTGCAATATGCTAAAGGTTGTAAGCAATGCTAACGATTTAGGCCAATAAGTAGGGAGTCAACAATAGAGTTGCACCTTATAATCAAGCCTTGGCCTTTTAAGGCTGGGTGATGGATGTAATTGGGCCTATTAAACCTCCCTCATCAGCTCACCATGAGTATATCCTGATAGCTACAAATTTGATTGAAGTCCAAACTTTTCAATGATTAAATCTCCTTATTGTTAGTGTCTTGTGAACTCTATTCTTAAAAGAGAAGATCTTTACAAGATATAAGATTCCTGAAACAATAACAGTGGATCAAGCTACCATGTTCACAAGACATGAGTTCAATTCCTATCTCAAGGAATTTGAAATTCAAAAGATCCATTCTACTCCTTACTTTGCTCAACTAATGGACATGCTGAAGTCACTAACAAGATAATCTCTAAAGGGATTGTGAAAATGGTGGATGAGAATCCTAAGATTTAGCATGTTCTTCTACATTATGCTACTTGGGCCTATAGAACATCGAAGAGAGATGCAATTGGTACTACTCCCTATCAACTAGTATATGGGCATGAACAAGTTGCATTAGCAAAGCTGAGCGCCAAGTCAGCCAGAATAGCCAAACAAATGGACATAAGCCAAGAAGATTACCAACAGTCTATGTCTATTGAGTTGATGGATATTGAAGGAGAAAGACTTCAAAAGAAAAGTAGCAAAGTCTTATAATAAAAAGGTGAAACATAAAATCTTTTTAGAAGGAGACTTAGTGTGGAAGATGAAACTTCCTGAGCATGACTACAAGGATCATATATTTGGGTAAATGGTCTTCTAAATGGGAAGTTCTATTTAGAGTTCATAAAGTCGTGTTTGGGAATGGCTACTTATTGCAAGAGTTAGATGGGAAATTATTTCCAAAAGTGCTTAATGGAAAGTTCATAAAATAGTACAACCCAAGTATTTAGGAACAATATAAAGTTTTACAACAAAAGTGATATCCATCATTAGAGGCTTTTGACAAATGAAACTTAAAGAAATGTATTGTTTTACAAATATGAGGACATTTAAGCTACAACCTTGAGTTTAACCCCCCCACCAAACAGTGCCTTGCACTTGTTGATCAAAGCCACTTGATTATCATATCGATCAAATTGAGATAATGAGTCCTGTACCGAAGGAGCACTCTTAGATATCTGGTGCTTCACCCTTTTTTTCTCTTCTAGCTTGCCGCTCAGAGAGCTTTTGTTCTATTGAAACTCTTCTGGCTTGAAGTCTTTTCTCCTCCGTCCTTATTTCATTAATCTCAGCTAATAGATGATCTATCTCCAGACTCAACTCATGGTCCTTCTTCCTCATAGAATCTCGTTGTTAAAAGATCTAGGATAATTCTAAAACCATCAAAGGAGGAAAAGATGGTCGTGCCTGAACTAGCTCAATGACACATGCTTGACAAGCGACAACTAGATCCTCCTAGTTAACAGGATCATTAGCTTCTAAGACTCGAACCTGGGCCATCAGTTGCAAAGATAATTTGACTTTCGTACCAAATTCAAACCTGGGTTAGCAATTCTAACCTCTCACAAAGAGAGAGAACTTATTCAAGGAGTTTAGATTCTAGAGAAGTAGACACTGGAGCTAACGAATGTCAAGCGTTAGTCAGATTGAAAATTCAATAAGTATGGTATTTCATGGAATTAAAATACTTACTTTTATCTGTGTCTTAGTTTTTTGTAGCCTCGCTAGTTTCAATTCCTTTATCATAACACGCCATCACTAAATAAAATGAAGCATGTTAGATACAAAATCAAGGAATTTAAAGAGAGAATGTAAATATTACACTCACCAAAGTCAGAAGATTTGTCCTGCTCCATGGGAACTTCTTCACAAAACTTGAATCTGTGGCATTAGTTGCCTCATGAGTAACATGAAGTTCATCATCCCTAGCTTCCTGTTCAGCTTCATGTTCATCTTGAATATTTATTGTGTTATCTTAAACAACCATAGATTGATGGTCTCTTTCAAGCGATGCTTCTGAATCTTAAGTTGACAAATTTGAAGGTAGGGGGCATTAACATCACCATATCGACAGACAGAGTGGATTTGTTTACAGGATTGAAACTTAGATTTGTAGGTTGACTGGACGAGAAGAGTGAATTGGCACTGATTTTGGTATAAAAGTTTCATAATTTGATGGTCTGGATTATCATTGGTACTCGGATGAACCATCTCCCATTGGTTGATCATGTAGAATAGGATCAACACCCTGACTCTTAATTATGGAGTCATTATTACACTTCCTTTTCTTATAAACCTTATGACATGTCCGAAAAGAGGGTAGAGGATCACGTGGAGGTGACTTCTCTAATGACAACAAGCTCAAGGCAACAATTTTCTCTAGGGTGTCTAGTGGGTTTGTTTTACATTCTATTTCTTCTTCATTAATATCAATTGAAACAAGGTTGGAACATACGGTCTTCTCTGGAGATTTCCGTTTCCTCTTAATGTTAAGAGCCAGACCTGACAGGAATGAAGGCAAAGTGAGTAACAAGACGTAAGAAGGTTGGACAAGCCAAGAGCTAATGCACTTACTATTGAGAGGGATGTTAGTATCTTCTAGCTTTAGCTTTGTCTTTAATGCAGATTGTGTTCTTGTGCTAGGACTTGACATAGGGATACTCCTATGCTTGTTACTCCTTGACTTTTTAATGGAACTCGGATTTGAATGGGAAATCATTTTTCTCAATCCAACTCTGTCAGTGTGGATGCAAGTAATACTCCTGTATGAGTCATCTATGATGATGGGCTAATAATTGAAGTCTGCAACTAATTTTTTATGAACAGTCAATTTGATGATGGGCACCTTTTCTTTTCATTTTGACTAAAGACAAGGTGGTCTTCTTTCTACCTGAAAAGTAAATTGTGAGTGGAAATGAAAGAAGAAGTTAGAATGATTACTGAGAAGAAACAATACCTCTATAGCCTCCCACACTCACAATAAAGTGTGCCTTGGCATCTTCTACAACAAAACCTTAAATTGGTCCATGATATTACCACTCGAGATAACTCAAGGAGACCACATTACTTGATTTCTTAGGCTGCATTTCAACTGAGGGATATGTGATGGTGTCACTCGTCCAAACATCTTCTTCATTGAATTTTGGTCTTGAATCCTAAGGCATGTCGCAAGTGGTGAATAACGGAATAGCAAGCAATTGGCATAAATCGAATTGTCTGGCTACAATTTGAGGGTTATAAACCTCAAAACCAAAATGGTCTGGTTCTCCTAAAGGCAAATCTCTGGCAGCTAGAACAGAACACCAAAATGGGGAATCTTTCTCAAAGGTTTTCACCATCCCCATTTTCTTGAGCCAGTCTGGAGTAGCATTAAAGACCCAAAGACTGTCATTGTCTAGATTATCTTTACGACTCATAACATGCTAGTTGACAAGCAAAGGATCTAACTCCAGTAGACAATGCATAACCAGCTCGGGTTCAAGAACTTTTTGGTGGTCGAAATAATTGAAACAACTCTCAGCATAAGAATGATAGTTTACCTCTAAAGTTCTCTCCCTACAATCAAGTCTAGAAGAATACAAGGCTGTCTCATCTGCCATCTCTTTCATAACCTCTTCTTCAGTTTTCTCCATACATAAAGTGGTGTAAAGATGACCCCAAGAAGTGAATAACCACAATGTGCCTCCAATATTTTCTAGATTTTGTCTGCTATCGGGGCTTCTCTACATGTAAACAGACATCTATACAACTGTCCTAGTAAAATTGGACCTAAAGCTACAAAGGATTTACTATGTGTGATATTCATATCAAGTGGCAATAATAATAGTGTAGAAATGCCACCAGATTTGCACATCATCAAACGAGTAAGAGCGAATAGAATGAAGAGTACTTCTTTTTCTAACGATACTCAAATTGAGTATGATGACGATGTAAAGTATGAGGTAAAGGCATTGAAGCCGACCTTGCTACTCTTGGATTTTGCTAATATCTTCTTCAAAAGATCATAGGTTTTTTTGCATAAGGGTCTAGAGCCTTCAATGATATTGAAAACTCTAACTTTTTGGCCTTCATCGCCAAGGGGATAGACCAGTAAGACAAGAAATGTTAGAAAGGGTTACAGTCATACAACCCTGGCGCAGGATGAAGCAATTTAATACAAGAGCCCATAGCAATATGAGGGCACATGTCAGCGACCCGTTGAATAGAATTTTACAATATGTCGCTAGCTTAAGGAGACTGGAAATTCTCTTCTTTTCCCATTTAGAGTGGAATTAGAGAGCCATTTAAACTAACCCTTGGCTGTGAGGTCTTGAACCTAATCTTTGATTGGATTCTGGCTTAATAACCAATTGTCGTTTGAATTTAATTTAAAAAACGCAGCAGGGTGAAGGGTACCTTTACCAAGGATACACTTGGTCAATTTTGGTTGAATTTCCCTCTTAAATCCTTGTTCAACATCAGGTAAGGAAAAATCATACTTGAATGCTGACCCAATAAAGGTTGTGCCTTTCATGATGCCTGAACTACTGGTTGAAGACGAGATATGCAAAAGGAAGTCAGATCTGAAATTCCGAGGGTATTTTCAACTCACACAATTCATAAGCCTTAACTGGAGATTCTTTTACCCTGAGGGAGTTGAGCACTTCTTGCAAAGGAAGGGAAGTCATGTTGCACTTCAAAAGTTTGAACGAGTTAAGGGTGGAGGAGTCAGAAGATCATAGAGTGAAAGGTGACAAGATGGTGGAAAGGGCAGCACTTCCCAGGGCCTCACAGTTATGTACAAGCAAATACATAATAATGGCCATTTTGTATATAATGACATTTTTTAGAGTACTACTTAGAGGTAATATAGTAGTACTGAATATTATCTGTAGCACTATATATGATTCTAATAGTATAAAAGACACTCTTAGTAGTACTTAAAAAATATCTCAGTAGTACTATTAGGACTTTCAGTAGTATAAAAGGTTGTTATGCAATTTTGCTTGTGTCTAACGGTGATGTAGTAGGACTTCCTTGTGTAAAGGGTGCTTTGAAGGTTTTTATTTCTTTCCCCATGAGTTGGAGAGTTAGTTAAATTGTACCATTATTTGATTATCGTTTGGACACAAAACAATGCTAATGTTTTGTCAGAGTCTTGCGAAAATTGATTTTCAATTGAATTGAAAAGTGCATCCTTAAACGATGCGTTTCAAGGCTCAATTTGGTAATTGTAAAGCAAGCGATAGTAACAAGAAAATTACCATATTATCAGATAAGTTCATCAAGTAACACTTTGGATGAATTTTTATAGGGTAATTTCTAGGTAATTTCAGAAATTACTACATGATCAAAAGATACTAAAGTGCCTAGAACATTTATTTCAACTTATAAATATAGGTTGAGATCATAAATACTTATCATAGAAACATGCAAAGTGCATCTTCTGTCTCAAACTAAAGTCTTTTGTCCGAGAAGTTTACTTCAACAAATTCTCCCAAAACTCTTTCATTACTTTGCAATGGAAATTTCAACTTCAAGCACTGCCGAGTCTCATTGAAGGGGGCCAAAAAAGGTCAACGAGAGCAAGGGTTGATCAATAACTTGTGAAGTTACCTTTTAAGCACCATGAGAAAGAGAAGTAGCGCTTGGAGGAAGAAGAACTTTGGGATCTTGAAGGATGGCTTGAGAGATGGCAGAAGATGGAAGAGGAAGCAGCTAAGGCAGAAGAAGAAGAGAGCCAGCGCCAACTAAGGGTAGGCAATGCATATCCTGACCATAATCTTGAAGTAGATTGTCGGGATGCACCTACTCGGAAAAGAAAGAATTGACTGCGCTATAGAGAGGTGAAGATAAGCCTGTAATGAGAAGGCGACGAAAGAGAGTAAGAAGATCACTACCAAAGAGCTCTGGAAGGATGATGCTCATAGAGTAAGGAGATAGCTCTGGATCCTCTGACTGGTACCAACCAAAACCAAGAAGCCCCAAAAGCCCCAATTATGTTTAGGATTAATTAAGGCTAGGGTTTGTCTTGTTTACTTTCTTTTGTCATAATTAACTTTCTTTTGATGAATGGGTTAAGAACACAAACATGATGTACTATATGTTCTTAATTATTTTCTACTTAAACTATGTATCACAAACACTTTTTTGGAATCATGTCTTAACTCTAGCTGATCAGTGAAAGTTTCCAAGTAGGTTTGATATAGAGTTAGGCTTTCACTCCTCACCTTCCACCTCTTGGAAATTTGGTTGATGATAAGGGACGAATTTCTGAATATTCGAAGCTTTTTAACTCCCAATGCTAATGCTTTTTCGAGGCCTACCACACATGCTTCATACTTTGCAGCACTGTTGGTAACGTCAAAGTCAAGCTTTATTGAAATTGGGACATGCTCCTCCTTGGGTGACACTAATAAGACTCCTATGCCACATCCTTTCTGGTTGGATGCATCATCAAAGTATATTGTCCAAGTGTCATCCTTAGTGACCATTAACTCTTCATCTGGGAAATTGTTTTCTTGCACTGGTGTTGAGTCTTCAATCGGAAAGTCTGCCAAGAAATCAGAGACTGCGGATCCCTTGATGGACTTTTGAGGCATAAACCTTAGGTCGAATTGAGCTAATTTGACTATCCATCTTGATATTCTTACAATAAGTTTGGATTTCTCAAAGAGATACTTGAGAGGATCCATTCGAGATACCACATGGACTGTGTGAACAAGCATGTAATGTCTTAACTTCGTTGTGGCCCACAAAAGTGCGAGGCACAACTTATCAAGTGGTGTGTAGCAAACTTCATAATCATGCATCTTCTTACTTAAATAGTAGATGACATTCTCTTTGCCTTCCACTTTTTGTGCAAGCATAGCCCCCATTGTTTATTTGGTAAATGAAAATTATAGACGAAGAGGAATGTCTGGTAGTGCTGCCGCCAATGCAAGAGGATTTGCAAGGTAGGCTTTGATCTTATCAAAGGCTTCTTGCCACTAATCGTCCCATACTACTGGTACATTATTCTTGAGTTTCTAGAATATTGGTTCACACACCATGGTGAGTTTTTATAAGAACCTACTTATGTATTGCAACCGGCCAATGAATCCTCAAATTTGCTTCTCAGTCTTGAGCGGTGGCATGGACATGATAGACTTGATTTTAGTGGGGTCTATTTTAATTCCTCTAGAGCTAATGACATAGCCTAGAAGTTTTCTTGAGGTAACCCCAAATGCACACTTAGCTGGATTTACTCTCATGTTGTACTTGTGAAGTCTTTCGAATAATTTTCTCAAGGCTATTTGATGGTTAGGACGATCCTTAGATTTTACGATCATATCGTCTACGTACACCTCAACTTCTTTACGCATCATGTCATGAAGCAAGGCAGTTGCTGCTCTTTGGTATATGGCACCCACGTTTTTTTGACCCGAATAGCATCACCTTATAGCAGTAAGTGGCCCATGGTGTTATGAAAGTGGTCTTTTCCATGTTTTTCAACCTGATTGGCTGTGTTATCTACTAGAATGTCGATGTGAGGTAGAGGGAAATTGTGCTTTGGGCTAGCCTTGTTGAGATCCCTGTAGTCGACATACATTCTTACTCTACCATCCTTCTTAGGAACCGGTACCACATTGGCGACCCATTCTGGATATTTGGACACCTTGATAAAACCTGTAGTTATTTGTTTTTGAATTTTTTCTTTTATTTTAAGTGCTACGTCGGGTTTCATTCGATGTAACTTTGGTTTTATAGGTTTCATTCCCGAAATTAGTGGTATAGTATTTTGAGAAATTTCTTTGCTTATACCAGTCATATCATCATATGACCAAGCAAAGAAATCGATAAACTCAACAAGTAGATTTATTAGTTAAGCTCTTTCTTCATTATTTAGAGTTAAGCCAATTTAACTTCTCTTTTAATGGTGGGATCTTTTGAGATGTCAACAGTTTTAGTTTCTTCAATTACTGCCGTTTTTATTCTCAAGTGCTTTTATTGCTTTAATTATTTCTTTGCCATTTTCATTATTAGCAAAGCAATACTCGTCATCTTCGGTCAGGGAATCACATGAGGAGTAAGCGGAAGAAGTCATATTATTAAATTTTTGAATCATTACATCAAAAAGAGAAAGGTCTGCATGGACCTGGCTACTAACTATTCTAGGGGTAGACGCTAAGCTAGGTTTAATGCTAGGGGGTGCAAGTACAAGAGACTTGGATGACTCGACGATAGAAGACTCAAACTCAAACTCAAATGACTCAGACTCATCAAACATGGGACCTTCTCCTGTAGTTATAGATATCTTCCTTCCTCTTGGTGTAGTTACTTTTATAGTCTTGCACCGTCCCTAAAGTAGTCCTTCCGCTGAAGTGATAAGCCTAACTGCAGAGTTGTCGTCGATGCACTTAGGCTTATTTTTCTCGTATCCAAAGAGGAGACCCATGACATTGAAGTCAAAGCATGGAGGTGCTCGTTCCATGTGAATAGGAGCGGGAATCTCATTTAGAAAGTTGCAATCCAAGAAAATCTCGAACCTAGGCTGGCGTATTCCTTTCCTGACAAGTGGTTTAGGGAATTCGTAGCATGGGTAGTCTTCTCCCTCTTTTATAAATTGTCCATTAGTGAGAGGGTATGGGTGTATTGACATTGTATCCTTCTGGGTACGAGCTCTGCTTCGTGCATTGGACTTTTCCAAGGCTCGCTTGAGATCTTCTAGAGTTGGATTGAATCCATGTCCAAAAGTATCCCTCTTAGGGAGGCTAGGTAGTCCCATGCTCTTAGCTATTTTTTTCTTCTTTCCTAGAGTCATTCCAAGAAAGTGTCCTTTTCTTTTAAAATAGAATTGACAACAAGATTCGAGTGGGGGTTATAGTCAAGTGGGGGTTATCATCTTCATTGATAAAAGAGACCTCTTTGGCATTGAAGCCCCACAAATCTTTGTCATACTCATCGTGCTCCACATGAATGATTGGTTTATTAATCGCTTTGATTCTCATGGGGGAAGCATCGATTGTGATAGGAATCCTCCAATTATAGCCTTTACTTGTTGGTGGAGGGATGAAGGAACGACCATGAGTTCATGGAGCCAAGGGTGTCCCAACAATAGGTTGAATGAAGCCTTGATGTCTACTACTTGAAAAGTAGTGCTATGTTCAATGACTCCTGCAGTGACATTCATGGTGATGGTTCCAAGGGCTTGACGACGAGTATTATCATAGGCCCTTATGCCTTGTGTGGATGGAGTCAAGTCTTCATCCTTTATTCCCAACATCCTGGCAGTGCGAAGTGGACATAAGTTGATTGCTCAACCATTGTCTACGAGGGTCATTAGCACATTCATCATTTTTCATACCACCGTGAGGTTCAAGGCTTTATTGTGCTTATCACCTTCTGGTGGTAGGTCTTTGTCCGAAAAGGTGATCAAGTTATTTGGACTAGGGAGGTCACTTGTGAGGAAGTTGGCCAACCCTTCTCGAGTAGTCTCGGAATCTATTCCCACCTTTTCTAGAGCATCCATTACTGCAACTCTATGCTCATGGGATGAGGCTAGAAGTTTCCAAACATTCATCTCTACCTTAGTCTTTTTGAGTTGCTTAACAATGTCATTGTCTTCTATGATGGATGTTGGAGCTTGTTGAGTTGCAGGTATAGGCACAGTTGTGATTGGTGGTTGCAATCTCCCAGACCTGGTAAGCACAGTAATTGGGGAGTCCTCATTCCATATGTCATCATTGTCTTCAAGTGGGTAAAGTGCATCAAGGGGTGATTCAATCATGTCCTTGAGGTACACATCTTCATCGCTGTCCCATATTCAATTGACAACAATGTCGTCGGTGGTTGGGATAATATCATCTTCTAGTGGGATATCTATCCTATTAATAAAGAGCTTATTTTCATCTATGAGCTTTTGGACATATTCCTTGAAGCGGAAAAAGTATTCAATTAAGTGGCCTCCAGATTGATGGTATTTACAATATAGGCCATCTACCGTCATAAGGGATTCAAATGGTTTTGGTTCAAAAGGCTTGACCATGCCCCTAATATGGAGCATGTCAAATGCTCTTTCATAGGTAGTGCCTATAGGTGTGTAAGCCTTTCTTTTCTTTCTCTCTTATGGCTTAATAGCGTTTAAAATGAATGACTTTCTTTCAACGGTATTTAGTTTACGAGAGGAAGATGGATGGTCACACTTGTTGGGTTTTGCGGTGTTCGACACTGCGCGAAAAAAAAACCCGATAACCGGATTGCATGCATAATAATTACAACATAAAAAAAAGCATGCAAATAAACAAAACACAAGAGAAGAGAGAAAAGAAAGAGAAAAGAATACTCACCCTATAAGTGTGCTTCACTTAATCGATGAGCTCGGACTTGAAAGGTTCAAGTTTTACATATGCGAGAACCTCCGGCGGCTCACACCCTCGCTACCGAACCGTAACCGGCCCCTGCCCCGTATCTTAGACGGGGCTAGACCAAAAATAATTTAGAGTTTACGAACAAAGGTTTTCACGCTTTTGGAGATCCCTTAGAGTTCACCAACTCAAGGGAATTTCCCAATACCCAATGATGGAAATTTATAGGGAAAAATTCTCAAGGATTCCAATCATCTTTCAATGTGGGATACTTGGTAAAAAGCAAAAATAAGATTTAATTTAATTCCAAATTAAATTAAAAGGCCCAAAAAATCATCAAACAACAAGTGGCATAAGGAGATCAAGGGGTAGGTGACGACCATAAGGGGAGGACAACCTTCCCCTTGCTCCCCAATCAAACCCTCCAAAACCGGCTCTCACTCACACCAACCATGGCGCGCTAGCTGGCACCTAGCCTTGGGCACCAAGGCACGCCAAGCTAGCGGCCTGTTGCTCGCCAGACGTGGCTTGCGTGTGTGCGTGGCCCAGCAACCCTTGCACGCTTGCGGGCTGCTGGGCGCATGGTGTTAGCAGCAGCTAGCGAGGCCCAGCATTGCTTGCTAGCTGCTCGCTTTGCTAGCGTTGCTAGCTTGTTGGCACACTAGCAATGCTAGCTAGCTGTGCTAGCGAGCTGGCGCTGCAAGTATGCCCAGCGATGCACTGCTGGCCTTGCTGGCCTCGCCTTGCCCACAAGGCTTGCTCGGCCAGCATGCTTGGCCATGCGATGCATGTTGGGCTTGAAGCCGAGACTTGCCTTGCGGCAAGGGATTTGGCTAGCCATGCTAGCCCACCTAGCCCTCGATTGGTTAGGCCATTTCGAGGCTAAGATTTTCACGCGCGTTGACTTGTTGTTTGATCGATTTTTTTCGTCTCATCGACTCATAAATTCGACTCGACGTTTGATGCTCGGCTTTGGCGCTTTAAGCTCGGAATCCGACGTCTTATTTCGTAAAATCTCTATCGACTCATTTAATCCTTCGGAATAATTCGTTGCTTCTGTTTGGTTACACGATTGGGTGTGACCCGAAGGGTTCTGTCAAGAGCAAACTGTAATATTAATATTACATTAATATTACTGATCGGAAGCAGCCTCCAGCTAGGCATTCTGATCACTTGACCTCACTGAATAATTAGCTTTCCTAATTAATTTCGAACCCTCTATCGAAATAATACACTTTTTCGAAGAACACTATTGCTTTCAATCTCCCACTTGTCCTTCCGGACAAGTGTGCTATTTGTGTATAGCCTATTTCCTATGTCACTTTATGTTTCTTCATGAACTATAAGGTAAGATTCATCGTCATCCTTATTATGTCCAAAGTGTTTCTCGATTTCCGAGTTGGACTGTCAATAAGCAGATGATTTCTAAAATCTATCTGAGCACGACCATGCATTTTCACAGTCTCGCTCTTCGAGAGGCTTTGTAAACAACAAAGACATGTTTCCTATTGTTAATAAGGGGACATTCCTAGTATTGCATTGTCAGCTTCCCTTACTAAGAGGCCCTAGCCGCCTGAGTATTTCATCTATAATCCCTTTGTATGGCAGACGTTTGACAACATCAAAACGGACTAGTACTCAAACAAGAGAACTTACAATACTCATTGTTGAGGAAAGAGTTTCAAATAGCCATAATGAGTAATATACTTATGACGATTGTTAAATCTCTTAAAGTATTCTCGTAGGTCGATCCGGTATAGTTCCAAACTATAATACCTGTGCAAATGATTTATGACATTGTTGTCCTTGTAGCACAAGAAAGAGTGCTAAAAATCATACTACACACTAATCTCACACGGTCATTAGTCCTCCAACTTTCAAATGACCTCGATTAGGGATAATTTCGATATGATATTCAACATTCACTTAATAAGTGTTTCTTTATCCAAGACATTGTCTTGATACCCTATTTTGAATATTCTCAAATCGAATGGACTCATTATTTAATTCTAAACCACAATTAAATAGAAATGGAATAATAATTAAATTACTCCATAAATGGATGGTTTAACTTAGTGTTTTACATTAAGATCTCCACAACTTAATTAAAACACACAAATAGGGAAAATCAAAGACAATCTCTAATATGCCTGATTCCCATTTCCTCAACGTGCAAATTCTAAAGCTGCCAAGTATTTGGCTTCAGTTATAGAATTTGCAGTCATGCTTTGCTTAACACTCTTCCAACTAAACGCTCCTCCATTTATACAGAACAAGTACCCTGATTGTGACTTGAAGTCGTCTATGTCAGTTTGAAAGCTTGCGCCGGTATAACCTTCAACAACCAAATCCTTACTCCCACCATAGACTAGAAATTTATCCTTGTTCCTTTTCAAGTACTTTGGGATATTCTTGGTCGTAGTCCAATACGCCTCTCCTGTGTCTGATTGGTATTGGCTCGTGCACTCAAGGCATACGATACATACGGCCTAGTAAATATCATGGCATACATGATCGATCCAATAAGCAAAGCATATGGAATCTGACTCATTCTCTCTCGCTCATCAGGTATCTTTGGACACCGTTTCTTGCTGAGAGTTATGCCATGAGTGAAAGGAAGGGTGTCCTTCCAACAAGTTTATTATTCCGATAGAGGGTTCAGAGTTATTAAAGCTAATTCTTCAGTTAGTTCAAATGATCGGAATGCCTAGGTGGAGGTCGCTTCCGATCAGTAATATTAATGTATAATTAATATTACAGCTTAATCTTGACTGAACCCTTCGGGTCACACCCAATCGAGTAACCGATCCGCGGCGACAAATCAATAGAAAGGATTAGATGAGTCATTAGAGTATTACGAACAAAGACATCGGATATCGATCTTAAAGCGTCGAAATCGAGCGTCGTAATAATACATTGTCGAATTCGACGAGACGAGAAAAATTAACAAGCGATAAGTACGAGCTAAGCCGTAGCCTCGCATTGGACTAGCCATGCGAGTGCTAGGCTAGCCTAGGCCACACACCATGTCGAGCTTGCTAGCAGCGCATGCATCCTAGCATCGCATACTAACAGCGCTGGCTAGCTAGCTGGTGTGGCATAGCCAGCATCGCTGCCGCACTAGGCGTGCTAACCTGCTAGTGCCTCACACATAGCAGCACTGCTGCAAGCATCGCAAGGCCAGCAACACACAAGTGCTTGTCGGGCTTTTCTACCGCAAGCATGCAATGCATAGCACTCGCACAACAGCTGTGCATGCGTTCTTGTGTTATGGGTTGTGCATGCGTGCTTGCTAGCAAGAAGCACCAAGCAACAACATGCAAGCTGGCTGGGATGTGCATGCTAGCGTAGCAGCACCTAGCACCACGCCACTCGCATAGCAGCAGCACCCACAGCAAATAGGCAGCAGCAGCTAGCAGCCCGCAAGGCTTGGGTAGCGTGCTGGCTGCGCATGTGCGTGGGCAGGCTGGCCAGTAGCTTAGCCTTGGTGCTAGAAGCCAGCTGGCAGCCTTGGCAGCCAAGGCAGGCTGCCAGCCAGCCAAGTGGCGTGGGCAGCATTGGTCAATTGTGGGGACCGATTTTTGGTGTTTGGCTTGGGGAGCAAGGTGCTTTGGTCCGCCTCTTTGGTGGTCCTCACCAAACCTCTCCTCCATGTGACACTTTGAGCTTGTTGATTGATTTGCATTTTAATTTGTTTTTGATTAAAATAAATGGGTGGAAATATGCAATTCTCCCACATTGATGGGAGAAGGGAGATCAAGTCTCCTTTCTCTATAAATACACAAGTTTTGGGTTTTAGAAAAATCACTTGAGTTGAAGTCAATAAGGCATCTCCCTATAGGTGATAAAACCTGTAAGTTCGTAATATTCTGGTCTTTTCTTAGTTTAGCTTCGACTAACCTTCGGGGTAGTGGCAGTTCGGGTCGGGTCTCAAGGGTGGACTCCGTCGGAGGCTCTCGCGCTTGCGGAGCTAAGGCTTTGAAGTCTGAGCTTTATAGAAGCGAAGCACGCGTCGAGGGTAAGAATGTCATTTCCCTTTCTCTTTCTTTTGATGTTTAATTATGTGATTGCATGCTTAGTTACTTTAATTAGTGGGTGGGTCTTGGGCGGGTTTCTCTTCCGTGTAGTGTTGGACGCTACGAAACCCAACGTCGATATCGGAGCCGCGCTCCTTTTAATTATTGTAACTAATAATTAATTGAGGTGATTTAAAATGGATTTAAATTCTGGCTTTGCTTTCTAATTAGATTAGAAGCTCGTTTTAATTAGTTTTAATCTTGTATTTTACTAATTTTGGTTGACAAATACATATTTTGACTCAAAAATAGTGATTGTTTATGGTGAATGTGTAATTTTGAAGTCCCTAATATGTTAAAGAACCGATCTTTAATTGTTTATTTGGTTGGAAATTTGATTTCTAAATTCCATGTTGAACTAATTTTTGGATTTAATCAATTTTGAGTTGATTAAAGTCCTAAAAGTTCAAAACTTGTGATTGAAATTTAATTAATCTTCATATTGGAAGATGTAATTTTTCAATTATACACAAGTTAGTGTTGGAAAATTTTCATTAGATGAATGGGTTTATTTTTCCAACCTCTTTAATTTTGTCAAATCTAATTATTAATTTATGTATGGTTAAATTAGTTCTGAATGTAGCCCTTCAATTTTGTAGCATTATGATAAACCAAAGATTGATTTAAAGAATGGTTCTTGAATACTTTTGGTTTGTGCACTAAAATTGAATTTATTTAAGTTAGACTTGTTATATATTCATTCTTGCTCAATGTTGTTCTAAAATAAATTTAGAATCAATTTTATGTCACACACATATCATGATCAAAATCCCGAGATAAAAGCACGCAAATCGAGGAAATGACTGCCAAAGCACACCACATGGACAGCCGGGCTGCTCTTGCAACCTACATGTGGCTGCCGTGGTGTGAACGGGCTACTTATGCCTTGAAGTGATGCTAATGTGTGGCGGTTTTGGGCTTGGTGCACGTATGTTGCTACACGCATAGTGCGGTGTGTGCATGTTTGGTGAATCGAGGATGCAAGGGTGATGCGCACAAGGTGCTACGATAAGGGTGCCTTGGTGTTGCGATGTGTTGCTAGGCAACATAAACTCGCATGATTTAGGACCTTTGAGGACATGTCTTGTGTGTGTGCAAGTGCGCTAATGTGGCCGGCTTAATTAATTGGATTAATAAAGTTGGATGCGGAATTTAGTGAGAGCTTCGTTAATTACTCGAGCTATTTTTATTGCGTTTAATCACATAAAATGTTAAACATCTTTGACTAGTTTTAATTAGGCGTGTTAATTGGATTAACTACCTAAGTTAGTTACTAGTTTGCGCGTGTTATGCATTGTTACTTGTTTTTGTTGTAAAATGCATGGGCCATTCAAATATAGTGAATGGATGAATGGAATGTATATCCTTTCACAGGTTGTGTGAAAATGGCAACTGGTGGGGCCCGACTAGGATAGTAAATACGGACTACGATCCGTTAAGTATTTTTGTAAATCTAAATACGGTCTACGTACCGTTGCGTATTTTTATACCCTAATATTTAGATTATTTCTGGTCGTAGTAGCTAGTAATTGCATATTTGGCGGAGATGTCTCGAAGACGGCATTTCTAAGATGACGAGCCAAGAGGATGCATCGAAGACCCTTGAAGATTTGAAGACTCAAGGGGTCATGCTAGTTGCCAAATGCATCTTTTACTTATGTTTTCTATATATATAATTGTGTTTATATATGATTGAATGGTATGATAGATGCATGTTTAGGGTTTCAAATGTTGCGATGATTAATTAAGTTCATTTAAACCAACCAACATAGAAACCCTAGGTCCCTATAATATTGAGCGAAACTTGCCATTCCAAGAATGACACTTACCGAACTAATGCGCGTGGTGATGGGCTACGCTAAAGTGAGGCATCACCGCTTCCCTAGGAACGTAAGGTTATCTAGGTATACAAGTTGTCTTGGTTAAGCTCAATGATATCAGTAAGGAGATCTTAGATGTCGTGGCAATGGAGATAAAATGTCAAGGAAGCATTAGATGCGACGTTTTATCGAACTAAGATTAGCTTAGAGCTATTAGCAATTGGATTGCTTACCTTAAAGTATTAAGTGTTAAGACAAGCTAAAGCATGCTTAATCACTTTTTGATTTTTGGGATCTTGGAATCGTTTTATTCTCGCCTAAAAAGGACAAATTTTTATGCGTGGATAAGACGCGTAATAAGATTGAAAGTCTACTATGCTTTGAATTTCAAACTTATTATGTTTTGAACTTGGTTATACTTTGCACTTTTATTTGTAGAATTCTATATCAAATTATATTGTTTTAAATGATTGGTAAAGAAAATCTTTTGAAAATGGTTCTCAAAGAAGGGAAAGACATTTCTAAAATACAACCTCTCATAATTGACTTTTATGACTTAAGTGCGAAAGGACGGTTGGATATCATGTATTCAAAATACTGGGTAGTTTTGACGAACATGAAATATTGAGTTGAAAAACTCAAATTGTCAATAGTTGACAACCAACGTATCTTTCCGGTTCATACACAAATGAGTAGGACTCATTGATGTAACAATTCAAGTACGAATTGAAGGAAAAGATGCAACTTTGTTTCACGGCGCATTAGATACTTAATTTATGCCTAACAAAGTGTAAAAGTGAAGGCACTTAAAGAAATGGTTCTTAAAGTTATGAGATGGTGTATGATAAGAAATATAGGAAACAAGGAACAATGGAAAGGAATAAGAACTAGTAGAAAAAACTAAATAGGCACCCCCCTATAGCACCGGTTCTTGAAAACCAGTGCCAACATTAATGGGCGAGAATGGGGAATTCATAGTTGGCACCGGTTCTCACCTAAACCGGTGCCAACTTCTTTAATTAGCACCGGTTCAAACCGGTGCCAACTCCAAAAAAAAAAAAAAAATTTTAATGAAATCAGAGGAGTTAGCACCGGTTCCACTAAAACCGGTGCCAACCTTAATTCTTAGCACCGGTTTGAACCGGTGCCAAATTTAAAAAAGAAACCGGTTTTCAACGTTCTTCTTCTTCAATAATTTCATTTCATTCAATTCAATTCTGCTTTCATATTTTCTGAAATTCCCACGACGCGCGCATTTCCTCTTCCCATATGCTTACTCCATTGAAGCTTCTGCTTCCGCACGCACGCATCATTCCTTTCTGGGCTTCGTTCTTCTCTTCAGTTCTCCATATCCTCCTCCCTCCATTCAAGCAGCTTCGACCTAAGGTAAGTAATAACGCCTCTCCTCCATTGACTTAGCTTCTCCATGTATTGCATTAAAACCATTGTTGGGTAATTTGAGGAATTGGTCTTTAGTTTAATAATTGTAAGTTTCTTGTAATTTCTAGGGTTTGTCAATTGCTACTTAATTACTCCATTAAACGCGCAAGGCTCCCCCTCCATTAAACGCACAAGGCTGCCCCTCCACAAATGTAAGTCCTTATTAGTTGTTGTTGCTGTTTGGTGGTTTTCTTAGTTTAGCTTAGTAGCGTACCTAGGGGTGTTGTGGTGCTTGGAATGCTTTTTATGTGTAGTTAACTAGTTATCATTTCCGAACTTTGGTATTATATGTAAGCGGTAAGTATTTTGAATCAGTTTGTATACTAAAAGAAAGCACATATATTGCAATGGTTAATAAGTTTGCACTTTGTACAGTCCTACTTATAAGAATATGAATAAAGAGAAAGAATCCTAAAGTGGTGCTCACTAAGTTCAATGTTGTATATTTGCTCTAAAATTCTATAGGAGTATAGGGAGTTACAAATGGCACTGATTAAAAGAGGATTCAATCCTAGGTCTTTGGTACCCCCCTCCTTGCCCTGGAGACTTCACTAGGCTGCAATATGTTCGTTCAAAAACATTTTATCTATTTAAAATTACTAGCAATGCTCCTTTCAACTTTCAATCTATTTAATTTGCTGTTTGGTGCTTTTTAATTATGAGTTGCTTCTCACTATATATGGATTTCAGGCTAAGAAATGGGTGTCAAGGGCTTCTAGGGCAATATCATTAGTTTGGAGAATGGGCGGAAATCATCCAGGTATCTTACTCTGACTGTCTTTGTTCTTGTTCACTAATATCATTCTTATCTTTTCCCTTAATCTGGTTTTCTGTTTGTGTTCTATATAGGCTATAATGAAAAAGATTCAGAGGAATTTTTGGGCGAAGCATTAACCTTGGCATTGACCTTCTAGTGGAGAGTGTTGAGACTTTATAGATACTCATGTATAGATATAACTTTATGTGCTATATATAAGTTCTTGTTTGCACACTTTTGTGGATGTGGTGTATGATATAACTTTAGTGCAACTTCTATCATGATGTGTGATTAATCCATTGTTTTTTAATTGATTGCATGCATCATCATATGCCTAGATACCCGTTCAAGGCTTTCTCATTAGGAGAAAGTCTTGAATAGTCCCCGGTTGGGACTATTCTTGAACGTTTACTCTCACTTAGGTGATGAATGTATGTCTTTTTTTTCGATTTTAAGGAACATCTTGGCTTACCATTTCCTCGATCACCATGTTATCTGGGTACATATGTGGGTAAGTAATTACCTACGTCGTGTACTTAGAGAACTGGGGGGAAATGCTGCCGGATTTTCCTTAAAATTGGAAAGTTGACATACATTCACTAGTGAGTGTAAACGTTCAAGGATGGGTTAGGTTGGAGTGATAAGGACCCTTTGGAAGCATATATGCATTTTTGTATCTATATAAATGTTATATGCATGGTGTTTGTTTGAATTTGGTTTACGTATATAATAGATGTAGCAATTATACATTATTCGCAATATGTTGCCATATGTTTAGACACAATTTACTTAATGGAGAAGGATCGTGGTTGGATGTATGGTAGACGTGAAACATTGGAATTCTTTGATGGGGTTCAAGAGTTTTGCGAGAGGGCTTCATCTTATCAGCACAGAATGGGTGTCGATTGGCTCTATTGTCCTTGTGTTGATTGTAATAATGTGAAGGTGGTGAATAGTGTTGATGTCATTAGAGATCATGTAGTTTGTCGTGGGTTTAGGGTTAAATACCATGTGTGGATTTGGCACGGTGAAGAAGGAGAGTACAATGGGGATGTTATTGGGAATGATGTGCATGATGATAGAAGCAATGACATTTGTGTGGACGAGGAGTACAAGAATAATGATGAACATATTGTTGATAATGGTGCTGAGGATGGATTTGAGGATGATCATGTGGATGAGGTCGAGGATGAAAGGGTGGATGAGATGATGCGTGGTTTTGAAGGTGACGTGTTTGAGTCATTATTGGAGGCTTCTAAAAAGCCTTTGTATCCTGGGTGCAAAAAATACTCCAAACTATCAGCCGTGCTACACTTTTTAACATTAAGTCGAAGCATGGGTGGACGGACAGTAGTTTTACTTCTTTGTTGACCGCGTTAAGTGAGATGTTGCCCGACGGGAATGAAATTCCTAAGTCTTAGTATTACGCAAAGAAGCTCATGTGTCCATTTGGTTTGGAGTATAAGAAGATACATGCATGTCCTAATGATTGTATTCTTTATCAAAATGAATATGAAAAATTGGAGGAGTGTCCACGATGTAAGAAGTCGCGCTACAAGCGCATGAGTTGCAATAATGGTACGAAGGGACCACCTGCTAAGGTGTTGTGGTATCTTCCCATTATTCCAAGGTTTAAGCGTATGTTCTCTTTACCACAAGACGCTAAAAACTTGAGGTGGCATGCAGAGGGAAGAAAGAAAAACAGAATGCTGAAGCACCCAGCCGACTCCCCGTAATGGAAGAACATTGATATGAAGTTTGGGGAATTTGGTGATGAAGTCAGAAATTTAAGGCTTAGTTTGTGCACGGATGGGATGAATCCATTTGGCACTCTTAGTACCCAGCATAGCACATGGCCGGTACTTTTAGTCATCTACAATTTGCCTCCTTGGTTATGCATGATACGGAAATACGTAATGCTTTCACTTTTGATATCGGGGCCAAGGCAACCAGGAAACGACATAGATGTTTATTTTGCGCCACTTGTTGATGATTTGAGAAAGATGTGGGACGAAGGGGTTTCCGTGTTTGATGCTCATAAGAATGAGATGTTCACATTGCGTGCAGCTCTGATGTGGACCGTTAATGATTTTCCTGCATATGGCAACTTGTCTGGGTATAAGAACAAAGGGAAAAAAGCATGGCCCATTTGTATTGATGATACGCCAAGAAGACGCATTGATCATTCTCACAAAGAGGTGTATTTGTGGACCAGAAGGTTGCTCAGGCGCGATCACCCGTACCGTAGGCAGAAAAAGGCTTTTGATGGGACAGCGGAAGAGGGGACTGCGCCTAGGCCGTTGACTGGTGAGGAGGTTTACGCTCAAGTTAAGGGTGTATGAACATTCTTTGGGAAATCAGAAAAAGCGGCGGAGTCAACTGGTCTCTTTAAAAAAGAATCAATCTTTTGGTTGCTCCCGTACTGGAAAGAACATGACGTTAGGCACTGTCTTGATGTAATGCATAAAGAGAAGAATGTGTGTGATGCTCTTGTGGGAACGCTGATGAGTATTCAAAGCAAGACAAAGGACGTAAAGGGTGCATGGGACGATTTCAGAATTGTGGGTTCAGCAAAGGGTTAGTAAGGGAAAGGAATAGGAAAAGGAAAATGAATTGAGTTCGAAAACAGGAAAGGGAAAGAGCAAGGGAAAGGGAAAGGCCACGGATGCGTCGAAGAAGATTAATGAGGGAAAAGACAAGGAGGGCAAGGCCTATTTACCTTCGGCTTGCTACACATTGTCAAGGGTAGAAAAACGGATGTTTTGTGCATGTCTGTATGACATTAAGGTTCCATCAGGGTATGCATCTAACATGAAGAGATTTGTATCCTTAAATGGATAATTGAAGCTGACAAGTATGAAATCCCATGATTGTCATGTTTTGATGCAAGTTTTCCTACCAATTGCAATACGTGGTATTTTACCAAAGCACGTGAGGGAAGCTGTTACAAGCCTCTGTTCGTTTTTCAATACAATATGCAGCAAAGTGCTTGATCCTTGTACAGTTGATGCTTTACAGCCGGATGTGGTTGTGACTTTATGCAAATTTGAGATGTACTTCCCACCCTCGTTTTTCGACATAATGGTGCATTTGATTCTTCATTTGGTGCGTGAGATTAAGTTATGCGGTCTAGTGTTCATGCGGTGGTGCTATCCTTTTGAAAGACATATGGGTACATTGCAAGATAAAGTGAGGAATCGGGCTCACCCGGAAGGAAGTATGATTCAAGGGACCGTGGCTGAGGAGGTCGGTAATTTTGTGGCTGACTATATAACCGTTGCTAAACCTATTGATATTCCTACTTCTCGACACGAAGGGAGACTTGATGGTCATGGCACAATCGGGTCGAAACGAATGTCACCTGATCGAGATAAGTTCTTACAAGCGCACCTATATGTGTTGCACCATGTTGCAGATGTTCACCCATATTTAGACGAGCACATGGCTAGTTTGCGTGATGAATTTCCATCGAAAGGTGAACGGGCACTGATGAGGCAATCGAAAGTAAGTTCAAACTTGATTAGTATGACTAATATAATAAATGAGTTAAGTAAGGCTAATCAACACTAGATAGCTATATTTACTTTCGCAGTATAAACTTCACGAGGAGCTTTTTCGGATGAGGCAATCGAGCTGAATCAAAAAGGAAGATGGTGTTACTGGGAACACAAATCACCAGCAGGGTCCAATGTGCACTACAGGAATGAACAATACACAAACAAGTCAATAATTAGCCGTGTACAACATATAATTAGGGGAAACAAATGAATTTGACATGGTCAAACGTACTCCTCAAAACATGGGGCGAATATGAACTTGTCACCCGCACGCAATGATTCCTTGATACCCCGTTCAACATAGTACAACACGTCAGGGTAGTTGCCTAAGATTCTAGTAGTGGAGATTTGCTCGGGGCATAACCACCCTACTTGACACGGAGAATCAATCTCAAGTAAGTGCTCCTGTAGTGCTCTGCATGCATGGTAACAAAATATTAATGGGAAATTAAATTACAAGCAATCACCACTAATCTGAATAACATAATAGTGTCTGGCATTAAATTACCTCATGAATGTTTGAACGAGGGAGATGTTAAGCATTGAACCACTTAGAAATTCTTTCACATCTTCTTTGCTAAGCCATGTAACTGCATCCTCATCAAAGTGGAACATTGCCTTAGGTAGTGGAACTTGAATGGGAGTGTCACTAGGTAACATACTAACACGGTTCTGTAGAAATGTTAAATCTTTAGACAGCGTTTGAAGGATCGTGTCAGCAACAAGTGGAGTAGCTTGCAAAGTTAAACCTCTCGAAGAGTTCTTCTTCGACCCTTTTTCACTCTCCGACCTTTGTTCACTCCTCTTCTTTGGCACCGGTTGATCAACACTTATTGGTTGTTCCACCCTCCTCTTTGAAGTTTGTCTTTTTTGCGAAATCTAATACAACAAATCACGCAATTGGTTAGAAAAGACAAATCCATCTAACTCTTGTGAAAACAACCGGGCATAAAGTACCGAACGAACCCAAAATCTTAATTACCTGGTTCATCAACCTTACCCAAGCACATGGCCACTGCACAAAGCTACCTTTTGCCGCCTAAAGTGTAGTAAACTCCTCCTCCTCTACGGGCACCGGTATTAGGATGTCCTCAAACCCGGTAATAACAGAATTGATCCCAACCGAGTAATGTTGTGGCCTAAGCGGTCGCAAATGGACCGTACCTTGTTCGGCCGGTTGTGCACTACCATATGCAACCACATACAAAGCTCCAGATTCGTCCGGATGTAGAAGTGCACAACGGGTCTCTTCCTACACCAATTTGAAAGATCAGTTATTAGAACCAAACATATCACAAGGGGTCGTTTCCTACACAATTGATAATGTGCCCATATTCACTAAGATTGATAATGTGCCCATATTCACTAAGATAGAACTAAACAAATCACCTGTAAATCTGGAAAATGATGAGGTGCTGGATTATCGAGCTCCCTCGAGTCCGCATGTGTAGGCGTACCACCCTGCAACAAGAAATTAATGACTGCCACCTTAGATCCTACATAACTCAATATGCCAAAACTAAAAGTTTTAAAACTACCTCATTTGCATCATCTTCTCCATGTATATCAGCTTCCCCTTGTCCTTTTGGGTGACTACATGAGTCGACGGGTGTATTCGAGGGGAAAGGCAAGGTCGGTAGGTTCATTTGCTTCGCCCAAGCGTTAAATTCACTTACGAGCTCGTTGCGGACTTGTTTCTTAATCGATGCCACCGTGGAAACCAAATCATGAGGTGAGTTCACACTTGCTCGGGATCTTCCTGATTTGGTATACTCTGGACCCATCACCTTTTCTCACCCTAGCAATGACCCTCCTGCACCTACTACCCGTCCTAGATGGTAGGGCTTTCCCAAAGCCAAGGTGAAAGGGTCTTTTTCTACACTTGGGACGAGCTTGCCTTCAACCAGTTCTTCAGTGTGTTCAATCTGTAGCAAAAAAAAAAAAAAAAAAACAGAAACCAATAGCATCCATAAGTGATATTTATGCAAAATATTCATAGAGTTCTCAAGTTCGTAGTTGCTTACGAGCTTATCAGCCATTTCTTTGGTTTCCGGAGCCTTGATGGCCCATTTTCTGGTCTCCTTGTCACGCGCATGCAGTCAACAGAAGAAATCACCAGCACGACTCACCAGCGTAGTGATCGTGGAAGAAGAGGGTCCTTTGGACGACCCTAGTAGCGAAGTGGGGTATACTCCTTCGTTGACCCACGTTTCCCTTCATTCACCAAATGTCTTACATCCCATACGTTGGGTGTATTGCTTCATCTTTGCATTTTTGGAATTTTGCTCCCTCAGTTCCTACGTAATTAGAATTGTTAGTATTATTACTTCAAAAAGAGATAATATATTATACAATTGTAATCAAATTTACTTAAACTTACAATTGCTTCCTTTGTACTTTGTTGAATAACAAAAGCTTCCCAATCATCCTTTGATATGTTTGGCCATTTTTGCCATGGGAGTAGCTCTTCACTGATGACTTCATCATCATTTCCTTTCTTCTTCTTTGGTTTTTTCACAACAGTCTTTGTGAGCCAACCACGAACTAATTCGCTCTTGAAGCCTCTGAATCTTTCCGCTAGCAAAGATTCAAACACCCTTCACTTGGCGGCATCATTAGAAATATTAAACAGACTCTGCAAACACAAATAAAGTCGATTATTAGTTTCCCCTTTTACATAACATTAAAGTAAAGGTATTTATAATTGTATAAATATGCAAATAAAACACTTGCCCTTGTATCATTCCAAAATGTGTCAATCAAGCCTGGAGGTACTTCCCGCATATGAAATGTAATCGGGATTTTACGCGCACAAATGCCAACGTGAATAGCATATGGACGACGGAATTTGCCTACAGATTGGCCCACCTTGTCGTACTCTAGGACCATGGGACCTACGGGTTTCTTGAAACTTGTCGTCGGACCCCTCACCTTTTTCTGACGGTTCCCTCACCCCTCCTCCACTTTGTCCTTGGCTTTGATTGTGGGAAGTAGCGTTCTCACCAATCGTCTCAGAAACTGCATTTTCAATAGGAGGCGCTTGTTCACCCTCCATTTCAAATGCATCCAGCCTACGCTCTAACTCATCCTGAGCATGATCTTTTGCCTCACCCAAATCAGGCTCCTTGTTCACATCATACAACTCATCACCATCCTCAGATAAGTCATCATCATCTTCATCCTCTACATCCTCGACACAAACACGGTCCTGATCGTCCGCCATGAGATGTAATCACCTGCCATAACAATCATAACACGTTAGTAGTTGTATTATAAATACATTTGTAAGGTACAGTTATAAAATCAAATTTAAATTGCCTAATTATAATACTTATGACAATTAATTAATTCATTTTCGGCTAACCTGTCATTTTATAATACTTTCAACACCTAAACTCGCAAAATTGCTGAAAATAGTACCTCATTCTAATATTCCTTCGTTGTGGTCTAATCGCACATAATTGGTTTGATCGTCTACGTCATTTGGTACAACAGGTCTAGGAACAGTGAAAGGTGCTGAGTCACCAAACCCATGCTTCGACTTAATGTTAAACAGTGTTAGCACAGCTGATAGTTTGGAGTATTTTTTGCACCCAGGATACAAAGGCTTTTTAGAAGCCTCCGATAACGACTCAAACACGTCATCTTCAACACCACGCATCATTTCATTCACCCCTTTATCCTCCACCTCATCCACCTGATCATCATCAAATCCATCCTCATCACCATTATCAGCAATAAATTCATCATTCTTGTATTCCTCGTCCACACGAATATCATTGCTTCTATCATCATGCACATCATTCCCAATAACATCTCCACTATACTCTCCTTCTTCACCGTGCCAAATCCACACATGTTATTTAAGCCTAAACCCACGACAAACTACATGATCTCTAATGATATCAACACTATTAACCACCTTCACATTATTACAATCAACACAAGGACGATAGAGGCAATCGAAACCCATTCTGCGCTGATAAGATGAAGCCCTATCACAAAACTCTTGAACCCCATCAAAGAATTCCAAAGCATCACGTCTACCATACATCCAGCCACGATCCTTCTCCATTAAGTAAATTGCCTCTAAACATGGAAACATATTACGAATGTATAATTGCTACATCCATTATATATGTAAATCAAATTCAAACACACACCATGCATATAACATTCATAGAGATACAATAATGCATATATGCTTCCAAAAGGTCCTTATCACTCCAACCTAACCCATCCTTCAACGTTTACTCTTATTAGTGAATGTATGTCGACTTTCCAATTTTAAGGAAAATCCGGCAGCAATTCCCCCCAGTTCTCCAAGTACACAATGTAGGTAATAACTTACCCACATATGTACCCAGAGAACATGGTGATCGAGGAAATGCTAAGCCAAGATGTTCCTTAAAATCGAAAAAATAAGACATACATTCACCACCTAAGTGAGAGTAAACGTTCAAGAACAGTCCCAACCGGGGACTATTCAAGACTTTCTCCTAATGAGAAAGCCTTGAACGGGTATCTAGGCATATGATGATGCAAGCATTTATATATTGTTGTATTAATTTGTCATTAAACAATACACAAGTTGTAATAGCATGAGAAAACTTTCATCATGAATCAAGAAAAAGATACATAGACTAAGTTTATAATTCATACCACAATTGAGCTAAATTTGTAGTCTTCAAGCTAAACTTGTGCTTCAATTCACATATGAATCTATAAAAAAATTAAAAATAAAAAACAAAAGTTAGTAAGTAATTAATACCTACATACATTGGTAAAGAATAACGCATCATTAATCAAACTAACAATTGCTAATTAATCATTGTTTATATAACTTGAACTAATATGAAGTATGAGACTATTGTGTGAAGTTTGCTACCATTATAGCAAATCATACTGACTCTAAGTAGGCATTCAAGAGCTTATATAACTTGAGGATGGCACAAAATATATATATATATATATATATATATATATATATATATATATATATATATATATATATATATATATATATATATATATATATATATATATATATATATATATATATATATATATATATATATATATATAAGTGTTATCATTATGGTGTCGATGCAAGCCCACCAGTTCATTAGTTATCATTATGGTGTCGATGCATGGGTTATTTATATTATTTACTATATAAGTGTTTGATATTCAACACCATTACTCCCATTGTTGAGTTTGGTTGTTTGTTTACAACCTTTCATGAAGCTTTGTCAATTAGAATCACAACCAAAAGCATTCAATGACACAAGCTATACGATTGATAACTATTCTAATATGCACACAAGCAAGATTAATAGCCTTTAAAGCATCAACAATGAGGAAGCTGGTGTAGAGGTGGGAAATATATCGTTCGTGCAAATCATGTTTAAATGATCAGCAATTTAACGCAAATTCAGGTCTATATAAATCAATCAGCTTATAATAATAAATCAGTCAATACTAGTCATATTGAACAACGGTTCAATATGGGGTCAATTAAATAAGTGTCAAAATTAAATAAGTGTCAAAATCAAATAATGTAATTTCCATTACAACATAAGTGATTCAGTTTCTGCAGTGGGGTGCGGTTCAGTATAAGTTACACATGTAAAAATTTGCCAATATTTTCAAGTTATGAATAATCACCAACCCTGTTTACCCAATATTAGCATAGAATAATCAACCATTAATTAGCTTAACATTCACAATTATATAACAGAGACACAGAAATCAAACATTAAAAAAATACAAAGGAATGGTGGAATGGTCAAGGATGAGAAAGAAGGAATAAGATTAAATTACTAAGGCCTGACTACTAAGATGAGTCATGATTTACCCAATAATGCAATAAGCCTGGACCATGACACCACAACCAATAAAGTAAAACAAATGTACAATAATATAAACTTGAATCTATAAGAGAAATGTAAGCATGTTGATGTATACAAGAAGCTACTCAAACAATGACATCTTTGACAGAATCTATATATGAACTACTATCTAAAGGATTTTCTCAACTATAATCTATCAATCATTTACTACTTACCTACGGTAGCCAAAACCTATCATCACAAATATATATATCAGGCAACATATATATATATATATATATATATATATATATATATATATATATATATATATATATATATATATATATATATATATATATATATATATATATATACTTGTATTACCCAATAGAAATTTACAAAAAAAACTACTAATTTCAAGTGATGAAAAACACAAGTCTCGACTGTCTCGTAATATTTCTAATCACACTTAATTTAAAAGAAAGATATATCATTGCTCTAAGATTCAAAATGAAAAAATGTTAGTAATTGATGCACATACACTGACAATTGAATATGCAGATTAGTTTAGAGTCTTATTGATAGAAATAAAAATGTTGTGTGACCCTTGGAAAGTTAGAATCCTTTTAGGACTCCCACTTTCACTCACAAATAATAGCAAGAATTCTTTTTAAAATTCTCACAGTTTACCTATAACCAACCTTCCTAACACCAGTCTTAGAAACCAAACTACTCTACATGGAACCACCACAACTGAACACATATCAAAGACCTGCATTTCCTAAGCATTGCAATAAGCGACATTTACAACTGAACACATATCAAAGATAGCAGCTTTACTTGAATACAACAGCAAGCTCAAAAGTCACAACAACAAGCTCGAAATTCACAAGAACAGCAGACTAAGACCAACCGCCCTTCAGCCTCATTCTGGTTCAAACCCCATTTTCTCGAACTCACAACAGCAGGCAAATTAACCCTAGAATTATGTAATTGCAAAGAAAATCAACGACTAACCCTATATTGCGAACGAATTCAATAGAATAAGAAGACCCAAAATACATCTTACCTCGAAGCTGCTACAATGGAGGTGAGAAAACCCTTGAATTCGCTTCAATATATCGGGATGAGAAAGCTTTGAATGCGTTTCAATATAGGAGGGCTATGGAGAGAAAAAAGAAATTGACCTTGGCGGCAATGGAGGTGAGAAAGCTCAGAGTGCGCTTCAATGAAGGACATCAATGGTGATGCTAGGCGAGAACGAGAGAAGGAGCGAAGAACTCAGTGTGGAAATGCAGGAGAATGAATTGAAGGAAGAAGAAAGGTTTCACGAAGTAATTAAAATTAGGCGGGTTTCTGGGTTAAATTGCGCACCGGTTCGAACCGGTCCTAAATAATCTTTTCCCACCGGTTTATGCTGAACCGTTGCGAAATCTCTTCCTTCCCCTTTTTTTTTTTACAAAACATTTTGGCACCGGTTCAAACTGGTGGAAAAACAAACATTTGGCACCGGTTTATAAGGAACCGGTGGGAAAAGTAATTTTCAGAATCCCGCCCATTTCTTTTCCCACCGGTTTTCAATAACCGGTGCGAAAAGGGGGGTGCGGTTTTAAATTTTTCTACTAGTGGTAGTTGCATAATAAGAAGTTTGTGAGTTGGTTTCGTGATCGAGTGATGGGTGGAAAGTATGAGAGTGTCACAGATACAGTAAGGTGACTTGCTTATGGTCCTAGGGATGACGTTCGCTCATTTGAGGGATATGACATAAATGGGTACACATTTTGGACTGAGCGTCAAGATTTGAAATCATCCTCAACCCAAAACAGTGGTGTAACACTTGTGGCATTGTCAAGGGAGTTTGCAAGTGCTAAGGATAAATCACTTGTTCATGCAGAGTTGTCATACTACGGTCGAATTCAAGAAATATGGGAGCTTGATTATTGTGACTTCACGATTGCTCTTTTCTGGTGTAAGTGGGTTGATAATATCAGGCGTAACGTCAAACATGATGACTTTACTCTTATAGATCTTGGCCACCAGTGAACAAAAAGCTGAGGGGTTCGACGACAAGTTTCAAACTAATGATGACTGTTATTTTTGCTTGTAGAGTCTATTTAACATTCCAATTGAGTATGCCAAGGGAAGGGTGTTTGAATCCTTACTTGCGGCAAGATTCAGAGGCTTTAAGACCACCTTAGTTTGTCGGTTTATCACAAAGAAACTTGTGAGAAAACCAAAGAACAAGAAAGGAGGTGGCAATGATGAAGAAGTCATCGATGAAGAGAAACTCCCATGGCAAATATGGCCTAGCATATCAAAGGAAGATTGGGATGCTTTCGTTCTTCTAAAAAGCAAAAATGAAGCAATTGTAAGTTCAAGTAACTCTGATGACAATTGTATGATATATTTAATATTTTGGTAGTTTTGAAACTAATATGTCTAATTATATAGGAAATAAGGGAGCATAATTCCAAGAATGCATTGTAGAAGCAATACTACCATCGTATGGGGTGTATGACGTTTGATGAATGGAGGGAGACGTGGGTGAGTGAGGGAGTATACCCCACTGTGTTTCTAGGGTCCTCCACATTTCCCTCTAACTCCACGACCAGTACTTAGTGAGTCGTGCCGGAGATTTCTTTTGTTCTTTGCATTCTCGTGACAAGAAAATCAGAAAATGGTCTATCAAGGCTCCGGAAACGAAAGAAATGGCAGATAAACTTGTAAGCAACTATGAATTGTGAACTGCATGAATCTTTTGCATATATATCACTTTACATAAACAATAACTTGATGTCGCCTTTTTGTTTTTGCTACAGCTTGATTACATTGAAGAGCTTGTTGAAGGCAAGCTCGTCCCAACAGTGGAGAAGGACCCTTTCACCTTGGCTTTGGGAAAGCCCTACCATTTAGGACGCGTATTGGGTGCAGGGGGGAGCTTGCTAGGATGGGAGAAGGTGATGGGTCCGGAATATACCAAATCAGGGAGATCCCGGGCAAGTGTGAACTCACCGGTCAACTTGGATGCCACGGTGGCATCAATTAAGGAACAAGTGCGCAACGAGATGCGAGAAGAGTTCAATGCATGAGCAAAGCAAATGAACTTGCCGAGCTTGCCTTTCTCCTCGACTACACCGGTCGACTCTTCTAGTCACCCACGAAAACAAGGAGAAGATGAGATACATACATACGAGGAGGTACATGATCAAGTGGTTTCTAATGTATAAGTTTTGACTTTTTGAGTTACGTGGGTTCTAATTAGCTTCGCACTATCAATACACTGTTGCAGGTTAGTAATCCTGCACATGCGTACTTAAGGGAGCTTGAAAATCCAATACCTCATGACTTTCCAGTTCTACAAGTGAGTTGTTTAGTTCTTTGATTTTGCAGTGAATTTGTGAAGTTTGTTGTGTTGTTTCTTTATATTGGATGAAGTTTGCGGTTTTATGTGCTGTGAATGTTCTTCGTTTGTTTCGTGTTTCTTCGTTCCTGTAAAGACTAGTTTCTGTGCTATTATTGTCGTGTTTCTACGCTATTATTGTCGTGTTTCTGTGCTGTCATGTTGTTTCTGTCATGCTGTTTTTGTCATGCTTTTTCTGTGCTTGCTGCCTGCTTGCTTTCATGGTTGATCTGATGATGCCGTCTGCCTGCTGTGCTACCTGCTATGATGTTGTGAGTTGTGCTGTGAGAGTGTTGTGTTGTTGTTGTTTCTGCGTTGTGAGCTGTGTCTACTGTTTCTGTGGAGCTGTGAGCTATGCTGCCTGCTATGATGCTGTGAGTTGTGCTATTTCTGTGCTGTGTTGCTGCTGTTTCTGTGCTGTGAGCTGTGTCTGCTGTTTCTGTGGAGCTGTGAGCTGTGCTGCCTGCTGTAATGTTGTGAGTTGTGCTGTTTCTGTGTTGTGTTGCTACTGTTTTTGTGTCTGTGAGCTGTGTCTGTGTTGTGAGCCGTGTCTGTGCTGTGAGCTGTGTCTGCCTGCTGCCTGCTGTGAGCTGTGTCTGTGCTTTGAGCTGTGCTGTGAGCTCACTGCTCTTGTTTTTGCTGTGAGTTCACTTCTGCTGTTTATATGTTGCTTGTGAACTGTGTTGCCTGCTGTGAGCTTGTGTCTGTGCTGTGAGCTCATTTCTCCTGTGTCAGTGCTGTGTCTATGCTATTTCCTGAGCTCACTGCTCCTGTGTTTATGCTGTGAGCTCGTCCCTGCTGTTTATATGTTGCCTGTGAACTGTGCTGCCTGCCTGTGAGCTGTGCAGCAGCTTTGCAGGCAGCAGGCAGCAGTTGTGCAGGCAGCAGGCACCAGCTGTTTTGCTCTTCCCTTTTTTTTGTTTTACTTGTTTCTTACAAGTGATATTCCAAATTGGTGCAGGAAGAGACCCGTTGTGAAATTCTTCACCCGGGCGAATCGCTTAGTGGAGGATTGAATGTCGTTGCATATGGTAGTGCACAACCGGCCGAACAAGGTACGGTCCATTTGCGACCGCTTCAACCTGAGCATTATTCGGTCGGGATCCATTCTGTGGTTGCCGGGTTCGAGGACATCCTAATACCTGTGCCCGTAGAGGAGGATAAGTTTACTACACTTTGGGCGGCAAAAGGTAGTTTTTTGCAATGGCCATGTGCTTGGATACGGTTGGTGAACAAGGTAATTAAGCTTTAAAGTTCACGCTTTACTCTATACCTGATTTTCATCCCAAGAGTTGGATGAAATTCTTTTCTAACCATTTGTGTGATTTGTCTTATTAGCCATCGAGGAAAGCCAAACTCCAAAGAAGAGGGTGGAGGGGCCAAAAAGCTTTGATCAACCGATGCCAAAGAAGAGGAGTGAACATGGCTCGGTGAGTGGAAAAGCGTCGAACAAGAGCTCTTCACGAGGTTCAGCTATGCAAGCTACTCTACTAGTTGAAGACACGGTGCTTTAATCGCTCTCTAAGGAGTTAACTTATCTGCACAACCGTGTTTGCGTGTTGCCTAGTGACAGCCCCATTCAAGTTCCACTACCTAAGGAAATGTTCCACTACGATGATGATGCAATGGCATGGCTATTCAAAGAAGATGTGAAGGAATTTCTAAGTGGTGCAATGCTTAACATTTCCCTCATTCAAATATGCATCAGGTAATTCAACTAGTACTCAATTTATGTTATTCAGTTTAGTGGTGATTGTCGGTTGGTTTTCAATTAACATTCTATAATCATGCATGCAGAGCACTTCAGGAGCACTTATGGAAGCTTGGTTCTCCATGTCAAATTGGGTAGTTATGCCCAGAGCAGATCTCCACTGCTAGAATCTTAGGCAACCACAAGGACGTGTTGTACTACGTTGAACGGGGTATCAAGGAATCAGTGCGTGCGGGAGACATGTTTATATTTGCCCCATATTATGAGGAGTACGTTAGATTATGCTTGTCAAATTCATTTGTTTTCCCTGTTTATATGCTGTACTTGCCTAATTATTGATTTGTTTGTCTCGTGTGAATGTATTTATGTAGTTATCATTGGACCCTACTGGTGATTTGTGTTTCCAGTAACACAATCTTCTTCTTTGATTATGCTCGGTTACCTCAACCAAGAAAGCGCCTCGTGAAGTCCATACTACAAAAGTAAATATACATAGCTTCAATTCTTGTTATTGATTATCATAACCTAACTCATATATATTAATTATACTAATCAAATTTGAACTTAATTTTCTATGTAGTGTTATGAAGAAGATAAATTCTCGAGCTCCTCGAGGTGCTACATGGAAATCACCGATGGTAATGCCACATGATATTGTGATTTTCGTAATATACAATGCGTAAGATGTTGCTAATTTGCTATGTATGTTTGATTCAGGTACTTTGTTCCTCATGATAATGCGCACAACAAGATAACGGAGTTGATTGTGGTCTATACGTGATGAGATTCATGTTTGACATAGTGAGTCATTGTACAGACACACAACAGCTTGAAGAGGTATGCCAGTTTGGTTGAAATTGCGTTCTAAAACGCCTTAATTGCTCTTTTCTTGTAATTTCAAGACTTAGTCACCAATAACTAAGTGATAAAGACATGTTATGACTAATTATGAGTTCACTAGACAAGAAATGTAGGAAACAGGCATCCTAGTAGTCAAAATGGCCTTACTTGGGCCATTTCGGTTGAAATTGCGTTCCAAAACCTCTTAATTGCTATTTTCTTATAATTTGAACGCTTGGCCAGCTATAAATAAGTGATAAAGACATGTTATGACTATTTAAGAGTTCAATTGACAAGAAATGTAGGAAATAGGCATCCTAGTAGTCAAAATGGCCTTACTCAGGCTATTTTGGTTGAAATTGCGTTCCAAAACGCCTTAATTGCTCTTTTCTTGTAATTTCAAGCCTTAGTCACCAATAACTACATGATAAAGACATGTTATGACTAATTATGAGTTCACTAGACAAGAAATGTAGGAATTAGGCATCCTAGTAGTCAAAATGGCCTTATTTGGGCTTTTTTGGTTGAAATTGCGTTCCAAAACACCTTAATTGCTTTTTTCTTGTAATTTCAAGCCTTAATCACCAATAATTAAGTGATAAAGACATGTTATGACTAATTATGATTTCACTAGACAAGAAATGTAGGAAATAGGCATCTTAATAGTCAAAATGGCCTTACTCGGGTCATTTTGGTTGAAATTGCGTTCCAGAACCCCTTAATTGCTATTTTCTTGTAATTTCAAGCCTTGGCCACCTATAAATAAGTGATAAAGACATGTTATGACTATTTATGAGTTCACTTGACAAGAAATGTAGGAAATAAGCATCCTAATAGTCAAAATGGCCTTACTCGGGCCATTTTGGTTGAAATTGCGTTCTAAAACCCCTTAAATGCTATTTTCTTGTAATTTCAAGCCTTAGTCACCAATAACTAAGTGATAAAGACATGTTATTAATAATTATGAGTTCACTTGACAAGAAATGTAGGAAATAGACATCCTAGTAGTCAAAATGGCCTTACTTGGGCCATTTTGGTTGAAATTGCGTTCTAAAACCCCTTAATTGCTATTTTCTTGTAATTTCAAGCCTTGGCCACCTATAAATAAGTGATAAAGACATGTTATGACTATTTATGAGTTCACTTGACAAGAAATGTAGGAAATAGGCATCCTAGTAGTCAAAATTGCCTTACTCGGGCCATTTTGGTTGAAAATCCGTTCTAAAACCCCTTAAGTGCTATTTTCTTGTAATTTCAAGCCTTGGCTACCTATAAATAAGTGATAAAGACATGTTACGACTATTAATGAGTTCACTCCTACTAACTTACGTTTTGTGTATGTATTCTAAGTTTTGCAAGGGACAAACAGGATATCCGTTCACGAGCGAGGAACTCAATGTAATTTGAGACATGTTGGCGGCCTACATCACATTTAATTTGTAAATATCTTTTGTTTCTGTTCTAAATAGCTTAGTGTACTACATTATTACTAATTAATTATGTTTGTTTGTAGTTATAACACATTTTTCTAATTAATATCATATTTTGGGATTGTTATCAATATTTATGTCCTTGTTATTAATTTCAATTATTATTATTATTATTATTATTATTATTATATTAATAATACTAATTATTATTAGTATTATAATAATAATAAATATTAATATAATAATAATTATTATTATTATGAATATTATAATAATAATAATAATTATTATTAATATTAATATTATAATAATAATAATAATAATAATTATTATTATTATTAATTATCGGTATTATGTACATGATCTCATTATTATTATATTTATTAGTATTAATATTAATATATATTATCGCCGAAAAAAAAAGTCAAAGGCACCGGTTCATGCTTAAAACCGGTGCCTATTACATAGAATTTAATAAATAAAAAAACTGGCGCCATTAAAATTGGCACCGGTTAACCGGTGCCAACTAAAGCATTTGGCACCGGTTAACTAGTGCCAACTAAGGCAATTAGTATTATTAATATATTAGTTGGCATCGGTTTTGAACCGGTGCCAAATTTTTGAGGATTTGGCATCCCTTAAATCCCCAACATTTCAAAACCGGTGCCTTAGGGGGGGTTTGAACCGGTGCCAAATTAGGATTTTCGTCTAGTGAAGATTCCTTTTCTACCCATGAGTTCATGTTATTATGGTCAACTTAGCAATTCGTTATCTTCATAAGTATTGGATACTGCTTGAGTGTTCCACTTTGAAAGTGACCTCAAACCATTGAAATCATGCTAAGTTATTGACTTACAAGCTTAGAATGAAGCAAGTAGTGCTATATCAGTTGTAAGGTTATTTGTTTTGTTTAAAGTCCTTTTAAGCCAAGGTTGGAACGAATAATGGTTATTGTGTTCCATAATCAGCAAACGATCCGTTTACACATAGAAAGACTCACATTCAATAAAAAAGCAATAGTTGCGGGTTTTATTTGAATGGCATGGTTGTCTAAACCATGAGTCAAGAATGCTAGATTATAAACAAACATTTCCCTAACATGAAAACTCACAAGGTTCAAGTCATGGACATGATTTGTGTTCCAAACATCTTTAGCAATGTCACATCGATAAGAACATACTCAAGGGTATTAGATAGACTCTTGATAGTTGATCGATTCGGAATCGTTCTAAGACAAGCAAGTCTTACTTATTGAAATCGACAAAGAAATGAGCTATTGTGCTTGGCATAGACAATTGACTCCAAAAGCTAAAAAGGTTTCCATTACTTCAACGTCTCACAAGAATTTGAAAGAATGTGGCTACATTTATCAAATGTGAACAAACTGGGCCTTGAGTAGCTCAAATGTTCAATGAAGTATAGAATCGACTTGGCACGATATCAAAACATCTAGATGAGATGAAGCAACGTTTACTTGAGCCAAGTGATCATATCAAACTTATGAAACTAATATTTCATAATGAGCTCCACAAAGAATAAAATATGTCTTGACGGAGACCTCGATGCCATTTGGAAATGACTCGAATGACGATGGATCACATCCCTTCCTATAAAGTTCTTAAAGATTTTCACAAATGACTAGTGTTACACTAAACAAAATTGTCGAAGCTAAGAAAGGACACCATAAGCAGTTATGGATAGAAATAGTTTCTAGCGTCTTTTCAAGTATATGTCTAGGGCTCTTAGCTCAGTGGGAGTTCACTGGCTCAGTGGGAGCTAAGTGGCTCAATAAGGGCTAAGGTAGCTCAAGTGGGAGCTAACTGTTTGTTTCACAACGAACTTTTACCCAAAGGCTATATACATGTCTCTTTGTAAACATTCAAGTGAGACTACGGGCATTACTTCCACAACCTAATTGAGAACATAGTATTTGTTGCTCTAAGTGCTGTCTTTCTGGAAAGTAACACATTTCCAAAACGACAAGTGGGAGGAAAATGAACTCGATGACCATCAAGATTAGCGAAAAACTAGAACTGAGAATCTCTGAAGACTTTAGAAGGGCTTCATGAGAATGATTAATTAAGAATACTCAAAGGACTTTACAAGTGCCTTGAATGAGAATTCAATACTCACAAAATTTTAGAAGTGGTGGAGTAAGATCAATATAATCAAAGGGCTTTAAAAGCACCTTGACACTCAGTGTTTGATGCAATTACCCCATATAGGTATAGAATTCGCTAAAGGCTTGGGTTGAATCCTATAAATTTCTATTAAGTTAGAAATAAACCTATAAGACTTACAAGCATACTATTTACCATTGGATGGTGAAGGAATAGTGTCTTGTAAATTAGCTACGACAAATCCAAATTCCGAATAAAGGTTAGAGGGCATAAAATCCGAAATAGACTCCATGTTTGTAAATCATGTTTGGAACTTGTTTCATTTGCATGAAGGGTGAAAGACCCATCAATCGCAAATAAGTTTTCAAGGAGAAAACTGACAATTGTGGAAATGCATAAGCATACATAGCTAGATTGGTTGAAAAGGATACAATTAATTCACGACGTTGATTTTAATAAAAACCTGTCCACTACGCTTAAGTCTTTTCGTTCTAGCAAAATTGGGCATATGAAATATGGCAAAATAGATAACAAAACCGCCTTTCTAAAATTGGATTTTGGAAGAAACTATGGAAATAGTCTAAGGGTTTTGTAATTCTAAATAATGCTAGATTTGAAAGCAACCTCAAGAAATCCATTGTGGGATTAAGTGAAGCATTGCATGTAGAAATTGGAACATGTATAAAGTTAATAAAAGGTTTGGCTTATGGAGGCAACACTTATACAGGAGGCAAGATGCATACAGGAGGCAATGCTTCACAGTAAGCAAGATGCATACAGGAGGCAGGGCTTCACAAGAGGCAATGCTTCACAGTAAGCAAGATGCATACAGGAGGCAGGGCTTCACAGAAGGCAATGCTTCCCAGGAGGCAAGATACATACAGGGGGCAAGGCTTCACAGGAGGCAAGATGCATACATAAGGCAAGGCTTCACAGGAGGCAATGCTTCACAAGAGGCATTGCTTCAAACCATACCAACGCAAAAAAGCGTCCAACCCCACACTTCTTATGAGGTTGTACTGACCCTTGTACCCTCAGTCGGTTTTGTTTGGGGGTGAAATTACCCCAGCCACGTGGCCCTATGGCTGAGCGACACGTGACACCTTGCTATTGGTCAGCACGGCTCCAATCCCCTGCTGACACGTGTCCTAGGAACCCTAAATGGGGAACCAATTCTACCCACTATAAATAGTGGGAGTATCTTCATTAATGGGGCATTCAATTCAATCCAGAAAATTCAATACATTCATAAATACACTTACACCCAAAACCGAGCAGTATTAATTGCGGAATTCTCCCATTACGCGAGAAGTAATTTCACTCTTTTACGCACTATCTTCCTCATGTACATCACTGACTTGATCGTTGGAGGCGGAGCTCCACCCAACTGGAGTTTTCGTGGTTTTGCAGGTACAGGCAGCGGAAGGGCATTCTTGGAATTGTAACTCTCCCGCAGGACACATCAAAAAACCCCAAAACATTTGGCGCTGTCTGTGGGGAGAGTACTTCTGAGATGACTTCTAACCCTGTACCACCGGATCAGGACAAGCGGCCATCGTCCGTGCCTGAGGTCCAGACGGACCATGAAAGCGGTGATGATTACGGAGTCGACACTTATGTGGCCTCAAACGGGTCCTTCAGAACAATGCACACCCGTTCCAGGGATAAGAAGGAACGGGATAACATCCAAGCTGCTCCAAACAACCCAGCCGGCAACCCGGTTGGAGCTGCACAGGCGGCAGAAGGCTCTGCTCCCGTCACAAGGAACGAACTCATGACCTTCATGAATAGTTTCAAAAGCGATCTCCAGAGCCTGATTCGGTCAGCTACTCCTAAGAAGAGTCAGCCGGCCAAGAAGCCTTCTAACAAGAAGGCAATCAAAGACCGGGTCCCTACCCCTCATCAAAAGCCAGAGGAGGGGGAGGGCCTCAGGTTCGATCAAAACCGGCTCCGCTTCCCGCAAGCGGAACCAAGAAAACCCATCCGTCAGCCGGATGGTTCAAAAAAGATATTCTCTAACGCCCGGACATTTCTCCAAGAAAAGAGAAGTCTGGCGTCTGCGTCGGCTTCAACGTCGACCTTTCCAGACAGTTTCCGTGACACCTCTAACAGGCGTACGGGAACAAGTCTAGGAGTCAGACGGGCGAACCATCCGTTCGGTCTGGACCCCAAGTGATCCAACCTGGTCTATTTGGTTCGCCGAATGGGCTGGGAGGATCCCCTTTTACCCAAACGGGTCCGTTTGGCAGAAATATGCAGCAGCCGTTCCAGCTCATGGACTGGCAGCAGCGCCTGCTGAACTTGGGAGAACAGCCCTCGGCGTTCTCCCTTGAGATAACCCAGGCGGCACAGCCGGCTAAGATTAAAAACGTGTTGGTAGGGGCCTATGATGGTACCTCCAACCCAGAAAATCATTTAATGGCTTATTCCAACCTCATGTACCTACATGTTGGATGATGTCGTCTGGTGCCGATGCTTCCCGGCTACCCTGAAGGGCATTGCCCAACGGTGGTTTGGTAACTTACCAGCCGGCTGCATCAACAGCTTCAAGACCTTGGCGTACTTATTTACGTCAAACTTCTCAATGAACATCCCGGCCAAAAAGACTAGCCTCGATCTGGGGGCAATACAGCAGGGTGACAAAGAAGGGCTCCGGTTGTATGTCAGGCGGTTCAATCTGATGAGAATTGAGATTCAAGGGCTGTCTGAAGAAGTTGCTTACACAGACTTCTTTAAGGGTCTGAAGGATGGGTCAACCTTTAAGTTTGACCTCGTCCGGAAAAGGGTAGCCACCCTCCAAGAGGCGTTAATGGAAGCTGAAGCCTACATACAGGCGACGGAGCTTTGTGCTGTAAAGAAGCCGTCGAATTCTAAAAAATCCGAAAAAAGAGACAGCCGGCAACAACAACAACAACCGGCTAAAAAGGAAGAAAAGAAGAGAAAGGAGGTCTGGGCGGTAGACCGATCTGGTGAGCAGGCTCAGAAGCTCAGACGGAAATCTGAACCGTACGTTCCCAAGTACGAGTTCACAAAGGACTGCTCCTCCATCCTCATGGAGATCAAGGACCGAATGTCTCTCGACAAGCCGGCTGTGATGAAAAGCCCCGTAGGCAGCCGGGACAAAAGCAAATACTGCAAGTACCATTAGGATGTTGGCCATGACACTAATGGTTGCTATAGCCTCAGGCGGCTATTAGACCGTCTGGCTGATGAAGGGGCTCTGAAGTCTTATTTGCCCAAAGCCAAGGGTAACACCCTGGCCAAGAAAGGGCAGGCGGCAAAAGCTGTTCTTGCCAATTCAAAAACGGATGAAGAGACCATCTTCACAATAGCAGGCGGCTTTGCCGGAGGGGATCCAAAGATAACATTAGGAAGCTGGTTAACTCAGTTGAGGAGAGCCAGGCGTCAAAAGACACCTTTCTTGAGGTCCTTATTTCTGAAAAGGACCGAGGCAAGGTCAGGCGGCCCCACGATGACCCCATAGTCATCGAATGCAAGGTTGCCAATCAGAGGGTTGGCCAGATCCTAATAGATACCGGGAGCTCGTCTGACCTAATCAGTTATCAGTGCTTGACCAAGCTCAAGTACAAATCTAGTAGCATGCACCAGGCGCCCCACCCGCTTGTTGGTATTGGGGGAGGCGTAGTGCATCCGGTAGGAAGCATAGATCTTCCCATACGGCTGGGTGAAAAGGGGGAAGGATGCCACATGGTGATTAAATTCTTGGTTGTAGAAGAGCTCACCGCCTACAACATGATTTTTGGTCGTCCGACCCTCAATGAGTCCAAGGCTGTCATCGTTCCTTCTCTCATGCTTGTCAAATTTGAAAAGGACGATGGTATAGTCGGTTCCCTTAAGGGGGACCAGAGGACGGCTAGGGAGTGCTATCTCTCTGACGCCAGACCCACTATGGGGGTAGCCGGAGACGGCAAGCCCATAGATCTTGATAACTGCGATACAACAGTCTCGGCTCCAAGGGCAGCCGGTAAGAAAAGAAAGGCGGGCCAGACAGATCCCTTCAAGCAAGAAAAATAGCAATCACTAGCCGGGGAAAGGTCAAGTGATCAACAACCTCAGCCGGCTGGTGACTGCATTGATGTCGTCTTAGACGAAAGCCATCCTGACAAAGCTGTTAAAGTTGGGACGGTTGCTTATCAACGGGTGGGAGCAGACCTGCTCCAACTTCTAAGAGAATTCAAAGACATCTTTGCCTTTGAAGTGGAAGAGATGTCAGGCGTCAGCCCGGATCTGGCTGTCCACAAGCTTGCCGTGGATCTTAAAAAGAAGCCGGTCAGGCAGAAAAAGAGGGATCACGATGAAGAGAGATCTTAGGCTGCATCGGCTGAGGTCAAAAAATTGTTAGATGCTGGGTTCATCCGGCAATGCTACTACCCGGATTGGGTAGCAAACGTTGTCCTCGTGAAAAAGCCGAATGGTACCTGGCGGATGTGTGTAGACTACACAGATCTGAACAGAGCATGCCCAAAGGACAGTTACCCGCTTCCAAAGATCGATAATCTGGTCGACTCTACAGCCGGTCATGCTCTGATGAGTTTCATGGATGCCTACTCAGGTTTCCATCAAATACCCATATGGAAAAAAGATCAAAAGAAGACGACCTTCGTCACTGATCAGGGGTTATTTTGTTACAAGGTGATGCCGTTTGGGTTAAAGAATGCACCGGCTACATTCCAGCGCATGATAAACACCTTTTTCATCAATCAGATTGGCAGGAATGTAGAGGCGTACATTGATGACATGATAGTCAAATCCAAGATACAGACGGATCACCTACTGGACCTCCGAGAAACATTCACCACACTCAGGCGGCACCGGGTTATGCTTAACCCAAGATGTTGATTCTGGGAAGTTTCTCGGATTCTTGATCGACCAAAGAGGTATAGAGCCTAATCCGGAAAAAGTACAGGCGGTCATTGACATGCGTTCTCCCCGCACAGTAAAAGAAGCCCATAAATTGACCGGTTGCCTAGCGGCGTTGGGAAGATTTCTCAGCCGGTCCGGTGACAAGTGCCTCTATTTCTTCCAGGCCATCCGAAAGAGGTCCAGATTCGAGTGGGGTGAAGATGCGGAAATGGCATTCCAGAAGCTAAAGCAACATTTGCATTCGTTGTCAAGGCTAGTGAGCCCCCTGCCCCGGGAGGTCATCTATATGTATCTAGCCGTCTCTGATCATGCCCTTAGTGTCGTTCTCCTCGCTGAGAGAGACGATAATCAGCTCCCGGTGTATTTCATCAGCCATGTTCTTAAGAATGCTGAACTCTGGTACCCCATGATCGAAAAATTTGGGTTGGCCCTGTTCGTCGCAGTCAAACGGTGGAAGCCCTACTTTTTGGCTCACCCAGTGATTGTATATACAGACCAGCCGCTCAAGCGCCTAATGACCACCATCGAGTCATTTGGCAGAATGATCAATTGGGCTGTTGAAATACAGAGCCTCGAGATAACTTTTTAACCCAGGCGGGCAGTGAAAGGTCAGTCGTTTGCCGACTTCATTGTCGAGATGAATAGGCCGGTGCAGCCGAAAAATCCTAATCAAGTTTGGAATTTATTCGTAGACGGTAGCTCTACGGTGAACGGCTGTGGTGCAGGCGTTATATGCCATTCTCCGGAAGGGGATAAGTTTGAATATGCACTACGGTTCCGGTTCCAAGCCTCTACTAATGAGGCGTAGTATGAAGCCCTGAAAGCCGGTATACGCATGTGTAAGGCAGCAGGGGCAACAAAAATCAGCGCCTGCTCAGACTCTCAATTGATTGTTAGCCAGTACAATGGTGACTACGAGGCCACCCATCCGGCTATGATCAAATATCTGCAGGCGGTTAGTGAAGAGGCCGTGTCACTTGATGAATTTCATCTAAGTCAGGTGCCCCGGTCCGAGAATAATTAGGCGGATGCCCTTTCCAAATTGGCGTCATCCGCCTCCTGTGATGCACCTAGGACGATTTTTTGGGAAGTCTTTGAGAAACGAAGCATTGATCATGACCCCACAGGTATCCTGGACCGAAGTGCCACCTGGATGGACCCCATCCGGGATTACTTGGCAGACGGTACTTTACCGGATGACCCTTCTGAAGCAATGGCGCTCAAGAAGTGTGCTCTGAGCTTCGTTATGCACCATGGAGAACTTCTCTGGAAGGGTTATCTACAGCCGTTTCTAAAGTGTGTAACCCCTGAAAGGGGAAGAAAGGTTCTAGAGGATCTGCACGTGGGTTTTTGTGCCTCACACATAGGCGGCAGGTCCTTGGCAAGAAGAACCAGACGGCAGGGTTACTTTTGGCCCACTCTTGAGAGAGACGCCATGGATTTGGCGAAACGGTGTGACAAATGCCAAATGTTTGGGGTGAAATTACCCCAGCCACGTGGCCCTATGGCTGAGCGACACATGGCACCTTGCTATTGGTCAGCAGGGCTCCAATCCCCTGCTGACACGTGTCCTAGGAACCCTAAATGGGAAACCAATGCTCTCCACTATAAATAGTGGGAGTATCCTCATTAATGGGGCATTCAATTCAATCCAGAAAATTTAATACATTCATAAATACACTTACACCCAAAACAGAGCAGTATTAATTGCGGAATTCTCCCATTACGCGAGAAGTAATTTCACTCTTTTACGCACTATCTTCTTCCTGTACATCACTGACTTGATCGTCAGAGGCGGAGCTCCAACCAGCCGGATTCTTTGTGGTTTTGCAGGTACAGGCGGCGGAAGGGCATTCTTTGAATTGTAACTCTCCCGTAGGACACATCAAAAAACCCCGAAACAGATTTCATGGTGTGACAGGAGTGTCATCACCCAACCAGTAAGTTCATTGCTTAGGCTTCATACATAAAGGAGGCTTAGCAAGGATGTACCAATTACCGACTTCAATAGTGTAATGCATACACGCACCATTCATCCGGAATTTTCAAGGCTCATCTCGTATATATACAGCCGGCTCCTTGCAATAATTTTTTTTTAATCATAATAATGATAAGGATAACTATAATAATGACCAACTATATTCTAAATAATGATTTGGTCAATAAAGATGATCAAATATTTTTAAATAGTGATTTGATCCACTCACTTCTTTAATCAAGGTATAAACGCATCATGAACATCATGATACCCAAGCACTTGTAGCTCGCAACATGCATACGCAGCCGGGCTCTATATTGTAACACAAGCGTTGCCCACCCAGTTTCACGAGCTAAACCTCGACCACACACACACACAGCCGGAGGTGAGGTAAGACTTGGACGGATGATAGAGTTGCTAGGAGCCTCACATTGTTCGTAGTCAAAGCTTGATGCCCATTTGTATGATACCCAACCGGCCTTCATCGCAAGTCTATACAGCCGGTTGCTCTTACACAATTACCACAGCCAGACACTTATGGTGCCGCTTATGCGTGATCGAAACAACAAGCATGTTAGAAGAATGCTTGAGCTTGCGCACGATCACGCTGATTTCAACCGAATGCTAACTTGCTTACGCATAGACCCACAGCTGGTTTTGCTTGGGTGCCTGCTCGGCACACACGAGCTTTTACTGTTGATCGGCCTTGCTAACCGTCCAACTCTTTATCTTCCATGAGGCGTCAAAATTCTTGAGCTTTGCCGCCTACGCTAATTTCATGCTTGATAACTCGAGCAAGATATTTGCTGAGAGCCTTATATATTATTCTCATGCATAATAGTGGAGAATATGATAGTGGAGAATATGATAGTGGTTTGCTGCCTAACAACCTTTAATCAATATGATTTGATCATATTATTTTAATCAATATAACATCATAATTATTTTAATCAATGTGATATCATAATAATGAGTATTCTTAAACACTCATTATAACCATGCTGCTTGCTGGCCTCCTGACCCTTGCTTGCTGGATTACCGTGCAACTAAGCGTAGGTGAGTAAAGAGGTTGGAGGAGCTTCAATTAAATAGGATGCCGCATGACCCTATTGATCACAGCATGGAGCAGTAGCAACTACGTCACTCACAGCCGGTTTTGAAGATGCAGCCTTTATTGTGCTTTGCCACTTGTTATTACAATCACTGAGATTGTTCGTTTGTGCTGAGCATTGGCTTATTCATGGCCTCATGCACATATAACCGGTTTGATCATGACCTTATGCACTCGAAGTTTGGCATTTGTATGACCAAATGTTCATGCGTGAATGGGGTAGGTGGCTGCTCTCATGCTTGCCGCCTGACCTATGTCTCTTCGTAGCACCGTATGGGGGTTTAACTGATGATCACTAAGTGCCGCTTGTGTATACTCAACGTAACAAACTAAAGAATGCATGGTAGCCATGCACTACTCATCAAATGAGTATAAATATATATACATAGTGGTTCCAATCTTGAATATAAATATATATAATATGGAAGTTAGGCGGCCTAACTTGCAATTGCAAAAATATATATTTTTTTTATCATAATAATGATATAATTGCAAGTATAGCTTACAAGCGTGCCGGCTGACCCTTGACAGTTGGTCATATATCGCTTGTAGCACTAGACACTCGAGCTTATGATGCCTCCTATACTAGACAATCAGTCACACGACGCCTGCGGTATAATGCCGCATGTATAAGCATGGGGCAAGTACAACCTCATGGAGCTTGTGGCACTGGACCTTAGGCCTTATAGTGCCTGCTGTGCTTGGCAATTGGCCGCACAACGCTTGTAGTACTTGGCATTCGGCCTCATGATGCCTCTTGTGCTTTGACAATTGGCCTCACGACGGCTGTAGTACTTGGCAATCGAGCGCTCTTTTATTTGAGGACACAAAAGGTTGTTTTGCTTCCTGACCCTTGAGAAGGGGACGGCTTTATACATGACTGTCCACACGGCATGTATGGCTGCTGGAGCGCTTACTGTGCCGAATGGATTCTGAGGGCCAGAAGGGGCGACCAAACCGCCTTACTTACCCCCTCAATTTGATTGTGAGTGCCTCATTTGAGGTACTCTAGAAGCTGTCTAGGTAGGGCGGCGTTTAAGCCAGCTCAGACACTTAGGATAGGGAGGAGGCACTCAGTTTTTGAAATCAACCGTAGGCCACCTCCTGTCAAGAGGTGGTACAAACTGCTGTGAAGCCATCTCAGTGGTACTTTCCCCACAGACGGGGCCAAATGTTTCGGGGTTTTTTGATGTGTCATGCGGGAGAGTTACAACACCGAGACTGACCTCTGGCTGCCTGTACCTGCAAAACAACGGAGACTCCCAAGGGTGGGAGTTCCGCCTCCGACGATCAAGTTAGAACGTGTTTGAGGAGTATAGTGCGGAAAATAGTAATTACCCCTCCTGAGTCAGGAGGGTTCTGCAATGAAGATTGCTCGGTTTGGTGTGTATTGAATATGTATTCAATGTGTATTGTATCCTTTATAAATGGGGATGGTTCCTCTATTTCTTGGGTTTTGGTGACACGTGTCAGTAGAGGGTTGGTTCCCTTTGGGCCCCTCTAAGGCTGACACGTGTCAGCAAGCTATTGGGACACATGTTGCGTTAACAGTGGTCCGCTTGTTAGGGGTATTTTACCCCCAAACAAATTCCATAAACTATTTAATTGTAGTTTAGAATTAAATAATGAGTCCATTCGATTTATGAGAATATTCAAAACAGGGTATCAAGACAATGTCTTGGATAAAGAAACACATGTTAAGTGAACATTGAATATTTCAATCAAAGATTATACCTAATCAAGGTCATTTAAATGATGGACGATTAATGACCACTTGAGATTAGTGTATAGTATGATTTATAGCACTGTTTCTTGTGCTACGAGGACATGATTGTCATAAATCGTTTGCACAGGTATTGGTTTAGAACTATACCGGTTCGACCTATGAGAATACTTTAAGAGAATTAAATTTTTCATAAGTATATTCCTCATTATAGCTATCGGAACCTTTTTCCTCGACCATGAGTATTGTAAGTTCTCTTGCTTAAGTACTAGACCGTTTTGATGTTGTCAAACGTTTGCCGTAAATGGAGATTATTACGGCAACACTCGGGTGGCTAGGTCCTCTTAGTAAGGGAAGCTAACAATGCAAGACTGGGAATGTCCCCCTACTAACAATAGGGAACATGTCTTTGTTGTTTACAAGCCCTCTCGAAGAGTAAGACTGTGAAAATGCATGGTCGTGCTCAGATGGATTTTGGAAATCATCTGCTTATTGACACTTCTAGACGTAATAAGGATGACAAAAAATCTTACCTTATAGTTCATGAAGAGACATTATGTGACATAGCAAATGGGCTATACACTAATTACACACTTTTTCGAAAGGATAAGTGGGAGATTGAAAGGAATGGTGTCCTTCCAACAAGTGTATTATTCCGATAAAGGGTTTAGAATTATTAGAAAGCTAATTCTTTAGTGAGGTCAAGTAATCGGAATGCCTAGGTGGAGGCCGCTTCCGATCAGTAATATTAATGTATAATTAATATTACAGACTAATCTTGACTGAACCCTACGGGTCACACCCAATCAAGTAACTGATCCGAGGCAATGAATCATTTCGAAGGATTAGGTGAGTTGTTAGAGTATTACGAACACAGACGTCGGATATCGAGCTTAGAGCGTCGAAACCGAGCGTTGTAAGTCGAGTCGAATTAGAATTCGGCGAGACGAGAAAAATCAACAAGCGACAAGTACGAGCTAAGCCATAGCCTCGCATTAGTCTAGCCATGCGAGTGCTAGGCTAGCATAGGCCACGCACCATGCCGAGCTTGCTAGCAGTGCATGCATGCTAGCAAGCTAGCTGGTGTGGCATGGCCAGCATGGCTGGCGCGCTAGGCGTGCTAGCATGCTAGTGCCTCGCACTTAGCAGCACTGTCGCAAGCATCGCAAGGCCAGCAGCACGCAAGTGCTAGCTGGGCCTTGCTACCGCAAGCATGCAACGAATAGCACTCGCACAGCAGCTCGCTATGCGTGCTTGTGCTATGGACTGTGCATGCGTGCTTGCTAGCGAGCAGCACCAAGCAGCAGCATACAAGCTTGTTGGGCTATGCATGCTAGCATAGCAGCACCTAGCTCCACGCCACTTGCATAGCAACAACACCCACAACAAATACGCAGCAACAGCTAGCAGCCCGCAAGGCTTGCGTAGCGTTCTAGCTGCGCATGTGCGTGGGCAGGCTGGCAAGCAGCCCAGCCTTGGTGCTAAGCGCTAGCCAGCCAAGTGGCGCAGGCAGCATTGGTCAATTGTGGGGACCGATTCTTGGTGTTTGGCTTGGGGAGCAAGGTGCTTTGTGAAAAGAATGGTGTCTTTCCAACAAGTGTATTCTTCCGATAGAGGGTTCACAATTATTATGGAGATAAATCTTCAGTAAGGTGAAGTGATCGGAATGCCTAGGTGGAGGCCGCTTTCGATCAGAAATATCAATGTACAATTGATGTTATAGCTTAATCTTAACTGAACCCTTCATGTCAAACCCAATCGAACCACCGATCCGAGACGACGAATTAATCCAAAAGGATTTAATGAGTCAGCAGAGTTTTATGAATACAGACGTAGGAAATCGAGCCTAGGGCGTCGAGACCGAGCATTGCAAAATCACAGTGGTCTAACCATGTGGATGCTAGGCTAGTTCGAGCTAGCATGCACCTAGCATGGCTAGGCGCAAGCCTAAGCACACTAGGTGTGCTAGGCGCACCATCGCAAGCCCCAGTCAGCCCATCGCAGCTAGCAGCGTGCTAGCATGGGTGTGCATGGTAGGCTATCGCAGCACCCTAGCACCACGCACAACACCATCGCAGTGCTAGGCACATGCGTGTGTGCGTGTGCGTGTGCACTGTCGCCCAGCAGCACTGAGCTGTGTGCTTGTGTGCGTGCCTTCGCATGGCAGCACCAAGCACAGCGAGCTAGCGAGCAGCGCTGGCCTTGTGTGTGTAGGCACCATCGCAGGCCACGCACCAAGCACGGCGCACCTATGTGTGTGCGTGCCTCGCACCAAGCATAGCAGTGCTAGGCAATGGTTGATGCGTGTGCGAGCGTTGCGTGATGCAGGATGTGTAGCGTGGTGCGTGCGTGGCGTGGTGCGTAGGATGATGCGAGGGAAGGGCCAGCATGCGTGGCTCGCTAGCAGCACGCATGCTGGGTGTGCTAGCAATGGCGCGCAAAGGAAGAGTGCGTGCTAGCCTGTGCGTGGGCTGCTGGGGCAAGTGCCAGCACTATGTGCTAGTAGCGCCCAGCGCCAGCACACAAGCACCAGCACCAGCCCAGCAGCAGCACGCACTGGCTGGCTGGCTGGGTGCTGGGCAGCAAGGCACTGCTAGCTGGCAGCCAGCTAGCCCTCCTTAACCCGGTTTTGTGCATGGTTGTGGGGACCAAACCAAGGCCTTGGGGAGCAAGGCATATGGTCCCCCACCTAACCTTATCCACCACTCCTTTGCATAAGAACATGCCACTTGTCGCAATATGATTAACTTGATTATTTATTTAATTTGGAAATTAAATAAATGATTGATTTTCAACACTCCTACATTGGTTGAGGATGAAAAACCAAGGGTTCATTTCCCTATAAATACCATGCTTGGGTATTAGGAAATGAATAACCTTGAGTGGAATTAAAAAGGCAACTCGAAGTAAGAGTAAACCTTTTATTCGTAAAACTCATAGTTATTTTGTTCGAGTCTTGACTAACCTTCTAGACTTAGGACGCTCGGGTCGGGTCGAGGGTATGATCCGTCGGAGATCTCGTGTTTTCAGGATTTTGAAGTAAGAGCTCTTTGGGAGCGAAGCACGCGACGAAGGTATAATTCTTGTTCTTAATCTTGTTTGATTAAGTTTAATATGCTTGTTAATTGTTTTAATTAAGGGGCGGGTCTTGGTGGGTTTCCTTCCGCGTAGTGTCGGGTCACTACGAAACCCTACAGCGGTATCGGAGCCACGCTCCTTTTAATTTTTGCAATTATTTTTTAATTAAGGTGTTTTAAAAGAATTTAATTTTCTGGTTCATGTTCTTCTAATTAGATTAGATGCTCGTTTTAATTAATTTTAAAACTCGATTTTATTTTCGATTTGGCTGTCGAACCCAGATTTTGGCTCAAAAATAGTGATTTTTGGCTGAAATCAACATTCTGGAACAAATTCAACTCTTTTAGGGCTGTCCAGAAGCCAAATTCGAACCAGAAACCCAATTTTTCTAGGGTTTTTCGTTTTTTCAACGAAAATTTTAATTCTTTTTAAGCCTTGATTAATGCAGGCATTACAAGGTTAGATTAAATGCACATTTGCATCACTAATCTACTGGTTTTAAAATATCCTTGAGCATAATAATGGAGTTTTAATTAGTGCTTTAGTTGATATACCAATTTTTCAAATAAACTTGTTTTTCACAAATTTTGCAAATAAATTGCAATAAAGAGTGAAAACTTGTTGTGATCTTGTAATTTTAAGTTCCCAAGTAATGTTAAAGTTCTAATCTTTAAAGGTTTAAATGATTGGAAACCTAACCCTAAATTTCATGTTGAACAAAGTTTGGATTTTTTTTTCATGTTTGGTTAATTAAAATCCATCAAGTTCAATTACTTGTGAGTAAAATTTGATTAATCTTCATATTGGAAGATGTAATCTTGGTATTTTACACAAGTATGCTATTTGGAAATTTTTTATCATTGGATGGTTAATTTATTTTTCCAACTCCCATTTGTCAAATCCATTATTAATTTGCATATTGGCAATATTAATTTTGGACATAGCTCATTTTATTTTAAGCATAAAGTTAGACCTAATTTTGTTCAAAATTGAAATTTTGGATAATTTAGGCTTGTGCACCAATAAAATAAATTTTATTTAAGTAGGACTTTATTTTATTTTATTTTTCCTCAAATTGATTCTAAAATGTAATTTAGAATTAATTTATGCCACACATAAATCGGAATCAAAATCCCGAGAAATGCAAGCAAATCGATGCAAAACCACAAGCGTCACCAAGGCTAGCCGGGCTGCCTAGCAGCCCACATGTAGGCTGCCTGTGGTGCGCATATGGCTGTGCATCATTGGTGCGTGGCTGTGTGGCGAGGAGGCATTTGCGCAGTGCGTATGCTGGTGCATGGGCCTTAGGGTGCTGGTTGAGCTAGGGGTTTTGTGGGAGGTTGTTGCTTTATGTTTGAGCTATGCTATTTTGCAAATTTTTCAATTTTAATAATTTTAAATAATTATTTTAACGAGGCTAAAAACCTCGATTTTCGATTTTGCAAAATTTTGACAAATTATGGGTTATGCCGACTTAATTAATCGGATTTATTAAGTACGGATGCGGAATTTAGTGGGAGCTTAATTAAGTGCGTAAGCATTTTGTGTTTAGAAATAATGGATTAAACAACTTTGACTAGTTTTAATTAGGTGCGTTAATTGGATTAACCACCTAAGTAAGTTACTAGTTTTGCGTGTTTAATTATATATTTCGTAAAATTGCATGGGCCATTCACAAATAGTGAATGAATGGAAGATTGTTTTCAAAATAGGTCCTTGAAAATGGCAACTAGTAGGGCCCGACTAGGATAGAAAATACGAACTGCGTTCCGTTATGTATTTTTGTAAATCTAAATACGGTATGTGAACCGTTAAGTATTTTTGTACTATTTGATTAATCTTAGTCGCTCTAGCTAGCTTCTTTTATTTCATTTTTGCCAAGATGTCTCAAGACGGCGTTTCGACGAAGACGAGCCAAGATGAAGACCCATGGAAATTGAAGTTTTCAAGGGGTCATGCTAGTTGCCAAATGCATCTATTTTATGCCTTATATATTGTTATTATATATGAATTCTAGATGCATGTCTAGGATTTCTAATATGTTGCGACGATAAATTAAGTTCACTTAAATCAACCAACATAGAAACCCTAGGTCCCTTTAATAATATTGAGCTAAAATTTTCCGTTCCAAGAACAACACTTACCGAACTAATGCGCGTACGTGATGGATTACGCCAAAGCGAGGCATCACTACTTCCCTAGGAACGTAAGGTATACTAGGTATACAAGTTGTCTTGGTTAAGCTCAACGATATCAGTAAGGGGTCCTTAGATGTCGTGGAAAAAGAGATAAAATGTCAAAAATGCATTAGATGCGACATTTTATCAAACCGAGAGTAGCTTGGAGCTATTAGCAATTGATTTTCTTATCTTAAGATATTTAATGATTAAGACAAGCCAAAGCATGCTTAACCATTTCTTGATATTTGGGATCTCGGAATCATTTTATTCTCGCCCATAAGGGACAATTTTAAATGCGTGGATAAAATGCTTAATAAGATTTAATATATGCATGAACGTTTTAAATTTCAACTTATTGATCTATGAATGGTTTTTCACTTCAAATTCTTTCAATTGTAGAATCATGTGTGCTAGTAACTCAAACAACAACCACATGTGCCCAAAACTCCCTGAAAAGTTAGCTATCAAGCTTAACTTAACAAACCTTGAAGAATGGGAAGAAGAACTCAGGAGAACTCTCCGGAGTTGTTCCAAAGAGTATGTTCTGGATACTTCCCTCCCAACCCTCTGTTCCAAGAAACTCTTGAGTGACGAAACTTATTGTGCATGGTCAAGAGATTGCAAATTAGTGTCACAACTCAAGGCTAATTCCATCCCGGAAGAATGGAAAGAAAAACTTCCATTCTCTTTCTCGGACTTGTTCCTTGGAGGACTAAGGGATGTTGTCGATGTGAGATTCTCTAAGAGTTTCAACGACAACAATGATGGACTCTTGTTTGAAGTGACTAGGTCACCTACAGACATGAATGTAAAGCCATCAGATCAAGGTTGTCTTGCGAAAGAGAGGTACCATCTTTGGTCTACATTCTGCAACACCAAGCTGAGACCGGGTATGCCCCTCCGACCCCATGTGGCAAGAATGACTAAGCTCTTCAAGCACATGGAACTCCTCGGAATTCCACTAGATGATGGAATGGCTGGTCATATTATTCTCACTTCACTCCACTCAGGATATGATGCGCTAAAGGCATATATTTCTGAATCGAAGGAGACCCATTCCTTGAAGAATGTGGTGGAGCTACTTCACAGAGCCAACTCATTTGGGGCAACCAAAAGACCATCAAGAAGGAGGGATTTCAAGGTTAAGGCTAAGATGCGTTGCTTCTATTGTGGCAGGAAAGGCCACTTCAAAAGAGAATGCAAGCTCTTTCGATAGGAGGAAGAGAGGAAAGGAGCATCTACCTCAGGTATCTTCCTAAACACTTGTGAATTAAGCTTATCATAGGTATTAGATACCAAGTATGACTCACTTAATGTTGCTTTTTCAGGGACCAAGTGAGAAGCTTATCAAGTGTTGGTGCAAGAGCAAGAAGACGACGAAGATGATTTTTCGGTCATGCGTGCATGCACTATTTTGTTTATGACATGTAATTAAACTAATTCTAATTTTTCATAATGCCTTTGAACATACTATGATCCACGGTGTTGGACACCTAGGAATTTTGGATGTAAGACTTTGACAATAGTTGTTTCAAGTTTATCTTACAAATTTATGTTTAATTAAATTGCATGTTTTTACATATGATTAGACAAAAGTTGATACCACTAGCTAAGACCTTTGAGTCGAATCAAACCTACTTGTGGCATTGTCGTCTTGGCCAAATTAACATCAAACGCATCAAGAAACTTCTTCAAGAAGGTGTTCTTGACTCATTCGACTTAGAGTCGTTTGAAAATTGCGAAGGATGCTTATTAGGCAAGATGATAAAACATCCATTCTCCAAGTTGGGAGAAAGGGCAAGTGACTTATTAGGTCTAATACACACGGATGTATGTAGACCAATGAGCACACCCGCAAGACAAGGTTACCGATATTTCATCACTTGCACCGACGATTATAGTAGATATGACTATATCTACTTAATGTCAAATAAATCTGAATCCTTAGAGAAATTCAAAGAATTTCGGAAAGAAGTTGAAAATCAACTTGGTAAGAAAATTAAAGCACTTCGATCGGATCGAGGTGGCAAATATTTGAGCCATGAATTCGACGATCACTTGAAAGAAAATGGCATTCTTTCAGAGTTGACACCTCCCGGAACTCCTTAATGGAACAGAGTGTCCGAACGGAGGAATCGAACCATGTTAGACATGGTTCGATCAATGATGGGTCTTAGTGAACTCCCTATCTCTTTCGGGGGACATGCGCTACAAACTGCAGCACTAACACTGAAAAGAGCTCCGTCAAAAGCTGTTGAAAAGACTCCATATGAATTATGGACTAAGAAACCTCCTAGGTTGTGTTTTCTCAAGATTTGGGGATGCGAAGCATATGTCAAGCGATTAATTTTTGACAAACTTCACCCCAAATCGAATAAGTGTTTCTTTGTGGGATATCCAAAATAAACCAAAGGGTATTACTTCTACAATAAATCCGAGAACAAAGTTTTTGTTGCTCGTGATGGTGTCTTTTTGGAGAAGGATCACCTTTCCAAAATGACAAGTGGGAGGAAAATCGAAATCGACGAAGTTCGAGAGGACGAGCAACAATGTCAACCTGATAAAACTGACAATCTAGATACTTTGGAAGCATCTAAGAAGATTGTTCAGAATCAAACAGACAATGAAAATGCTCAACCGATTACCCTTCGTAGGTCGCAACGACAAAGATCTCAACCAGACAGATACCTCGGTATCGTCTTAACCGATGATCAGGACATCCTAGTCATGGATGGTGATGAGCCGGCGACATACAAGCAAGTTATGACGAGCCCCAACTCTGCAAAATGGTAAGAGGCCATGAAATCCGAGATGGACTCCATTGGTTATGCACCCATTGGTTGCAAATGGATCTTCAAAGTGAAGACAGACAAGGATGGAAATGTATCAATATACAAAGCTAGACTGGTGGCAAAAGGTTATAGATAAGTCCACGGGATTGACTATGATGAAACTTTTTCACCACTTGCAATGCTAAAATCCGTCCGGATCATCCTAGCGATTGCTGCATATTACGATTATGAAATATGGCAAATGGATGTCAAAACCCCCTTCCTTAACGGAATTTTGGAAGAAAATATGTATATGACACAGCCAGAAGGTTTTGTCGATCCAAGCAACGCTGGAAAGGTTTGCAAGCTGAAGAAGTCCATTTATGGACTAAAGCAAGCCAGCAGAAGTTGGAATCTGCGATTTGATGAAGCCATTAGCAAGTTTGGTTTTATCAAGAATCCTGATGAATCTTGTGTATACAAGAAGGTCAGTGGGAGTGATATTGCATTCCTAGTCCTGTATGTCGATAACATACTTCTCATTGGAAATAGCACAAAATTGTTAGAGTCCGTAAAGGGCTAGTTGGGAAAGTGCTTTTCAATGAAGGACTTAGGAGAGGCACAGTACATATTAGGCATCAAGATCTACAGGGATAGATCTAAGAGGATGATTGGATTAAGCCAGAGTACTTATATTGATAAGGTATTGGCTCAATTCCACATTGAGAATGCCAAAAGAGGGCATTCACCCATGTCCCATGGCATAACTCTCAGCAAGAAACAGTGTCCACAGACACCTGTTGAGCGAGAAAGAATGAATCAGATCCCATATGCGTCGCTAATCGGATCGATCATGTATGCCATGATATGTACAAGGCCAAATGTATCGTATGCTCTGAGTGCAACGAGTCGATACCAATCGAATCAAGGAGAGGCGCATTGGACTGCGGCCAAGAACATCCTTAAGTACCTGAAAACGAACAAGGATAAATTCCTTGTGTATGGAGGCCACAAAGAACTGGTTGTTGAAGGTTACACCGACGCTAGCTTCCAGACTGACAGAGACGACTTCAAGTCACAGTCGGGGTACATATTTTGTCTGAATGGAGGAGCGTTTAGCTGGAAGAGTGCAAAGCAGAGCACCACTGCAGACTCTACAACTGAAGCCGAGTACTTGGCCGCTTCAGAAGCTGCCAAGGAAGTTGTTTGGATTCGCAAGTTCATTAGCGAACTTGGTGTTGTACGCTCAATCAAGGGGCCGATAGACCTCTATTGTGATAACAATGGAGCTATCGCTCAGGCCAGGGAGCCGAGAGAGCACCAGAAGGTCAAACACGTGCAAATGCAATTTCACATGATAGGGGAGTTGAAATCCGAAGGTGAAATCATAATTTGTAAGATCGGCACAGATGATAATGCAGCCGATCCTTTGACTAAACCGCTGCCTCAAGTGAAACACAACAAGCACATTGAGGCGAGGGGAATCAAGCATGTTATAGACTGGCTTTGAAATTCCTTGTACATGTGTTTTAATTAAATAGGATATTTAATGTAAGACACTGTATTAAAACCATTCATTAATGGAGTAATTGATTTTTGTGCAAAATTATCATTCACTCCATTACTATTTAATTGTGGTTTAGAATTAAATAATGAGTCCATTCGATTTACGGAAATATTCAAAACAGGGTATCAAGACCATGTCTTGGATAAAGAAACACCTATTAGATGAGCATTGAATATTTAAATCGAAAATTGTCCCTAATCAAGGTCATCTAACAGATGGACGATTGATGACCGCTATAGATTAGTGTGTAGTATGATTTACAGCACCGTTTCTTGTGCTTCCAGGACGTGACAATCATAAATCATTTGCACAGGCACAGTTTGGAACTATACTGGATAAGACCTATGAGAGTACTTTAAGAAAATTTAAATTTTGTCATAAGTACGTTTCTCATTATGACTATCGGAACTTGTTTCCTCCGACCATGAGTACTGTGAAGTTTTCTTGTTTGAGTACTAGACTCTTTGATGTTTGCAAACGTCTACCGTAACTAGGGATCATAACGGGAACACTCAGGAGACTATGTCCTCTTAGTAAGAGGAACTTACAATACAAGACTGGGATTGTCCCCCTACTAACAATAGGGAAAATGTTTTGTTGTTTACAAGGCCGCTCAAAGAGCGAGACTGTGAAAATGCATTATCGTCCTCAGATGGATTTTAGAAATAATCTGCTTATTGACAGTTGAACTCGGAGATCGAGAAACACTTCTGAACGTAATAAGGATGACAAAGGATCTTACCTTATAGTTCACGAAGAAACATTAAGTGACATAGGAAATGGGCTATACACTGTATGCACACTTTTCCGGAAGGACACATATGTGCGTTGTGCTTGTGTGCGTGTCTTCGCATGGCAGTACCAAGCACAGCGAGCTAGCGAGCAGCGCTGACCTTGCGTGTGTAGGCACCATCGCAGGCCACGCACCAAGCACAACGCACCTATGTGTGTGCGTGCCTCGCACCAAGCATAGCAGTGCTGGGCACTGGCTGATGCGTGTGCGAGCGTTGCGTGATGCATGGTGCGTAGCGTGGTGCGTAGCATGGTGCGTAGGATGATGCGAGGTAAGGGCCAGCATGCGTGGCTCCCTAGCAGCACGCATGCTGGGTGTGCTAGCAATGGCGCGCAAAGGAAAAGTGCGTGCTAGCCTGTGCGTGGGCTGCTGGGGCTAGTGCCAGCACTATGTGCTTGCAGCGCCCAGCGCCAGCACACAAGCATCAGCACCAGCCCAGCACCAGCAGGCACTGGCTGGCTGGCTGGGTGCTGGGTAGCAAGGCACTGCTAGCTGGCAGCACTAGCTGGCACGCTAGCTAGTAGCCAGCTAGCCCTCCCTTAACCCAGTTTTGTGCAAGGTTGTGGGGACCAAACCAAGGCCTTGGTGAGCAAGGCATATGGTCCCCCACCTAACCTTTGCTACCACTCCTTTGCATGAGAACATGCACTTGTCGCAATATGATTAACTTGATTATTTATTTAATTTTGAAATTAAATAAATGATTGATTTTCAACACTCCCACATTGGTGGAGGATGAAAAACCAAGGGTTCATTTCCCTAAAAATACCATGCTTGGGTATTGGGAAATGAACAACCTTGAGTGGAATTAAAAGGGCAACTCTAAGTAAGAGTAAACTTTTGATTCGTAAAACTCATAGTTGTTTTGTCCGGGTCTTGACTAACCTTCAAGACTTAGGACGCTCGGGTCGGGTCGAGGGTACGATCCGTCAGAGATTTTGAAGTAAGAGCTCTTTGGGAGCAAAGCACGCGACGAAGGTATAATTCTTGTTCTTAATCTTGTTTGATTAAGTTTAATATGCTTGTTAATTGTTTTAATTAAGGGGCGGGTCTTGGTGGGTTTCCTCACGCGTAGTGTCGGGTCACTACAAAACCCTACACTTTGGTCCCCCCCTTTGGTGATCCTCACCAACCCTCTCCCTCCATGTGACAGTTGGAGCTTGTTGATTGCTTTGCATTTTAATTTGTTTTTGATTAAAATAAATTGGTGGAAATATGCAATTATCCCACATTGATGGGAGAAGGGAGATCAAGTCTCCTTTCTTTATAAATATCCAAATTTTTGGTTTGGGAAAAATCACTTGAGTTGAACTCAATAAGGCATCTCCCTATAGATGAGAAAACCATTAAGTTCGTAATACTCTAGTCTTTTCTTGGTCTAGCCCCGACTAACCTTCGGGGTAGAGGCCGTTCGGGTCGAGTCTCGGGATGGACTCCGTCAGAGGCTCTCGTGCTTGCGGAGCTAAGGCTTTCAAGTCCGAGCTCTATAGAAGCGAAGCACGCGTCGAGGGTAAGAATGGCATTTCCCTTTCTCTTTCTTTTGCTGTTTAATTATGTGATTGCATGTTTAGTTAATTTAATTAGTGGGCGGGTCTTGGGCGGGATTCTCTTCCGTGTAGTGTTGGATGCTACAAAACCCAACAATGATATATGGGTAGGTCGCCCCTCTTGGCTTCCACCATATTGAATCGTGCCAGTACCTTATCAATATAAGTACTTTGGCTCAATCAAATAATCCTCTTAGATCTATCCTAATAGATCTTGATGCCTAATTGAAATGTTCATTTTATGTAGTATTTTATTCCCGTCCCTTGGTTATAGTTAGGAGTATTTTTGGCTCTTTAGAGCCGGTTTTATTACTAATATATGCTTTCTAGTTTTTTCGTAGTTGTGGTATTATTTTACAGGAAATCGCAGATTTGGAGCATTTTTCCCGTACTTAGTTGAGCCACCACGAGCATTGGAGAGAAACGCATTACTATGATCACATTCCGGAGCCCAGGGCCGCGTTAGAGAAATCAACCCGGTGATTAAGGGCTCGGTGAAGAAAAGAAGAGCTCAGGCATTGGACCTTAATTCAAGCCCCAAGGATGAAATCTTATTGGGCCAAGAAAACTAGCCCAAAAGAATTGAAATAATCCTTTTCCGGGGAGCTCGCCCGATCAAGTAAGGCTTCGCCCAAAGGCGCGCCCGACTGGGTGAGGGAGATAGTAAAGGGCGAGCTTCACCCGAACGCGCGCCTGACCGGGCGCGAGCAAAGCATTAGAGAAGAAAAAGGCGCGCCCGACCTGGCAGTGCCTCGCCTGACCGGGCGCGTGTTTTTATTAGGATTTTTAATTATTTTATCTTTTTCTTCAATTAGGATTATTAGTTTAGTATAAATAATTTTTGTTGCAAAAGATTGTTTGGCGTTTTTACACATTGACGATTACGTCTTTTCTCCCTAGATTTAATTCCATATTTTGTTTAAGCTTGTTCTTGATACTTTTATTCTCTCTACACTCCTTGATTTATGCAATTCATTATTTCCTTTAATTTTGGTAACGATTTCTTCCCTCTTTACTTTCAGTAATTTAATTCCTTTGATTTAATTATGTCTTGCTTTATTGCTTTGATTAGTGGAAATTTAATTATGTGTGAGCAGTTTAATTCAAGGGTTTGTGGGGATCCATAAATAATATGAAGGGTGTTTCGGGGTTTTCTGATGTCCTGCGGGAGAGTTACAATTCCGAGACTGGAACCGGACGCCTGTACCTGCAAAACAAACGGATGCTCCGGATGATTGGAGATCCTCCTCCGACGGTCAAGTTAGTACTTGATTAAGGAGTAATTAATGCGAAAATTAAAGTGATTGGGTCTCTCTAGGTGAGAGAGTTTAATGTGTGTAATCTGCATAATCTCCCTTAATGAGGATTAAGGGAGGTATTTATAACCTCGGGAAACGTGCCAATCTAGGTTTAGGTTAACCTTGGGCTGATTGGGCTTCCCTCGGAAGTTGGGCCTAGGTGGCCGACTTCTCCATTAGGCATGGAGTATGCCACGTGTCATGACATAATAGGTCCAAGGCGGACAAATAAGCGTGTGCCACGTGGCAAGCCCTGAGAGGTCCAACTGGGGAACAATTTGCAGGACCTGATTGGCCCACGTGGCGCATTCCGATTGGTGGGAGCAAAATCCCCTAATCATTTGCCCCTTGCAGGTGGCACGTGACTGGTCACCCGTTACCTGTGACAGGTATCGCCCTGTAACAGGCGACGGCCTGCTACAGGTGTCACTCGGCGAGAGGCCGAGAGATTCTCCCGCCAAAATTTTGAATTCTGGAAGTGACCCTTCGCCTTCTCACTTCGCCTATATAAAGGAGTGTTGACTTCTGTCATTTTCACACTTGAAAACTTTGTGAGAGAACATTCGGACCCCTGAACTTGCTCTGACATTTTGGACCCTTTCTGCCTACCGCCTGCTCTGACAAGCCGGCTGCAAAGGATTTTCAGAAATTCATCAATCGTCACTCGTTCAGGTAACCGTCGGTTCTCTTACTCTTAATTTTCTCTTTACTTTATTCTTTTTTGAAATGGCACCACGGAAGCACACGACACGACCTAGGTTAGTGATCAGCCGGTCACCGGGGACGGCTGAATCTAGGACTAGGAGTGCCGCCTGCCCTTTTCTGGACCCATCGTTTCCCTTTATACAAAGTCCTACTGTATTTGTGTCTATGCAGAGCATGATGGCCAGAACAAAAAAGACTGCCAGGATCTCAAACTCAGACGGCTCCTCCCACAGGGTGCCGATTAGTGAAACATCTGACCAGGCGCCAGATGTGGAAGTGAAACAAAGCGGCTTGAAAGCCGGCAGTTCTGAGGGAGGAGTCAAAGTGACCCCTTCCCATTTTACAGTTGACAATTCTACATTCTCTCCTGCTCCCTTTAAAGGAGAGGAGGCGGGCCCCTCCGGGAGAGGGGAGGAGTCGTCCTCTTCGGACTCGTCAGAGGACGAATCCGAGTCTAGCTCTTCTGGCCATGCTTCTCTGGACACAGAAGAGAAAAACAGTCGCCTACAAGAGGCGAGGCTTTCTCACGCAGTTGAGAAGGGGGACGATTAGGCGGAGCCATCCGCCTCTCACCGAGAGCAAAATACCCCCTACTACTGCACGGTACCTCGGGGCCAGATCACGGCCATGCAAGAGAAAGTGGAGAGCTTTATCGCAAACCACACAATGGGCCCCGGCTTTTTAGTGTTCGTGCCGGATCCAGAAGACACAGTCGTCTGGCCGGCTGCTACCAGTTATGATGGCGCCTGCTTTGGCTGCTACGAGGCGACCATCAAGGCTGGGCTGCGCTTCCCACTACATCCGGCTGTTCAGCGGATCTTGGATGGGTATGAGTTGGGGTTATGGCAGTTAGCCCCGAACTCCTGGGTCAACGTACTTGGCTATGTCGCCGGGTGCGAACTGCACGGGGTGGAGCCGAATTTTGAGGCTTTCGCCCACATGAACTACCTCAGCCAGACCCCTAAGGCAGGCGGTACCGGATGGTATCAATTGACGAGCCACAGGGGCTACCTCATGACGAGAGGTAAAGCAAACAAATGGAAGGATTGGCGGAGCACCTTCCTTATCATTGAGAGTTCAGACACAGAGCTGAACAAGCGCTTCAACAGGTGGAACAGGAATCCGCCCCTTCTTGCAGGCGGCCGCAGCATGCCGCCTGTTCCCCCCAAGGCTAAGAAAGAGATCCTAGATAAAGGACTCTTCAAAGTAGAGTCGAAGGTGAACTCTACTTCAGGGGTACGAGAGCAAGTACCCCTGCACTGCGTCCCGAGCTTCAAATGGCTTTACGACGAGTACTTTTTGGCCGCCTGTGGCCTCAGCAGTCGGTGCTCAAGAGGTAGCCGGCCTGTCGAATACTCTGTTGTTCCGTGCATTTCTTGTTATGACTTTTATTAACTTTGCTATTTGTTTTTGCAGCAGACGCCATGAGCAAAATTACTGCCTCCAAGACTGCGGCGGCCATGTTGCGGGCCTCCATCATGCAACAGTCTTCAACCGACTCCCCCAACAAGGGGGCACCCTTGGTGGGCTTCGAACCTTTCACCCTCTTTTTGGAGTTGTGTTTATGCATATACTGACTCTTTTCTTCTTTTTTAGACGGGCGCTCCAAGAGCTTCTTCTTCCCAACAGCCGGACCCCAAGGCCCGGAGGACGACTGTTGCGAGCTCTCCTGGTTTTGCCAGGAAACATGCGGCGGCTGAGAAACAGCCGGCCACTTCTTCTAAAACTCCAACTGGGCCACCTAGAAGTATGAAATTATCCTTGTAAATTTTAGACTTGCTCCCTTCTTTACTAGGTCTAATCCGTTTGTTTATGATTGATGCAGCCGGCCCTCAGGAGCCTGACTTGGTCGAGGTGGCCAAGTCTATGATCAAGGCCGTTCCTCCAGCTGAAAGAGAGGCGGTCAGGGGTGTCGGCACCCTTGACCTAGACGGGATTGCAGGGGTCCTTGCTGAGGTATACTTAGCCTATTTTTTAGTATTTGAAAACGCCTGTTTTCTTTTTTCTTTGGAAACTAACGCCTGTTCCCCTTTTTACTTAGGCCCTGCTCCGAGTGAACGGCCTTCGCAAGCCGCTTGACCGGAAGAACAAAGAGGTAAAGGCTGCAAAAGCTATGGCCGCCTCTGACTGTGATAAGGCAATGTTTCAAATTTCCCAAAATGAAGTTCTGACCATTGATATTCTTTATTATCAGGCGTAGGCTACCGCCGCTATCCGGGCTTAGTTAGAGGCGGCCCAGAAGAGGAATAGCGAGCTGGAGGCGACCATCAACAACCTCATGGCCGAGCTGAGACCTCTTCGCCAAAAGATGTCCTCATACAAAACCTTGGAGAAATCCTTGGCGAGCGTAAAGGAATGCCTGATGACCCAGGAGAAGAGTCTTACTCAGGAGCTCTCGGAAAAGGCCGAGCAAGAAAAGAAAGAGCTGGTCCGGGAGATGATGGAAGACTCTGCTCAAATCCAGTGCATGACTTAAGGCCGCCTCTTCCCCAATGCCAACTTTGCCTCATGGGAAAAAACGTACCGCCAGTGTTCTAATAGATATAATCAAGAGATCCTGGCGGCTGCTGAGGAAGAGGCGTTGGAGGAGGAGCAGCCGGTAGTGGCGCTTGTGCCGCTTGGGGGTAATGCATCAAAGAAGGATGCAGCTAAAGCCGAGTCCAGCAAGAAGAGTGCTGACCAGGCGGCAGCTGCTAATATTGAAGATCTGCCCCCTTCTTAAGCTTTATGTCTTCTTTCCATGGCCTGCGTGCCGTTTGTTTGTATTTACCCGGCCAGGGGGCCGGGGCTCTGAATATTTTGCCGGTCTTTAATGACCGGCTTCTTTTTAATGAATATTTTTGTTTTGCTTCAAATTTGTTTAAGTATTGAATATTCTGATATCCAATTGTACACTATACCGACTGTTTACATGGCCGATAGTTGCAGACAGGTACGGATAGTTAGTCACGCCGCCTATGCCCCTTGACGACTGGTTGTCTGTTTCCAGGCTAGACGATCAGTCGGCCATTTATCCAATCGGTATTCGAACCATTTTAAAGACTGGATCCCCTTTAGGCAGGCGGTCCTGCCATTTGTAAAATTAACCAAGTAGGAAAGTTGTTTCCTACTTGTCATGCTTTTAGGCTAGAGACTTTAGGCCGTCTAGGCCGACTGTTTCCCGCCATATTTAATCTAGTGTGAACAGGTGCTGTATGAACACCTTTTTAGTTTCATACTAAATTTTTAAGGAGTGACCAAGTAAACATGATTGTTACCTAGTCGCCAAGTAACTGAGTAGTAGAGGTATCAAGCGGTGGGTACTGGTGGTTCCCCTTTATTCGCCAATGTTTGTTGGCTTTTAACTCATAGGTTGTTAACCTAGAAGGAGTAGTGGTTGAGAGCCCTATTTGCTAAAAACAGGCGGACGACTCATACCTTTTAGGCTCCATACTAAGTTTGAGAGAGTGACTATGAGTTAACTGTGGTGTTACTCAGTCGTCGTCACTCCTGCTTGAGTAGTAAAGGTACCAGGCGGCGGAGGCCGGCTGAACCTTTTGATTCGCCAATGTTTGTTGGCTATTAACTTAAGAGGTACCCCCTGCATTTATCCCAAGTAATACAGGCGGTCATCTGACTCAGATGCCAACTGCTACCACTAGTTTGGTTAGTGATAGAGTTATCCTTGTCCCAAAAAACGGCTACGTGGTTGCCCTTGGGGACAGTCGTATAGGTGCCGTGTAATTAGTTTATAGAGCAATGTTCCACCCAAAAGGGAGATTCTCTCTGCGACGAATTTCATCCGGAGGGATGCCGCCGGACGCCTGCTATGATGTTGGGACATGTCGAATTAGTTTAAAGATTGGATCAGTTGGCTTGGCGCCTGGACTGATCATTCGGCTTGTGGAATTGGTTAGTTCTTGGTGAACGTAGGTGCTAAGTAAGAGGAGGGTAGCCGCCTGTTTAGGCACAGGGTCGGCCAGGCCCTGATCATTTTTAGCTAAGTATAAGGGGGGTGGTTGTGTGCTTTGGAACCAGTCGGCCCTCTTCTATGGAGAGTAGCCGACTATATATCGAGACGGCATGCCCCTATGGTGATAGAGTAAAATATTCAATGGAGAGTAGCCGACTGTAAAGGTACAGGCGGCATGCCCCTCTGAAGATAGAGTAAAATACTCAATGGAGAGTAGCCGACTGTAAAGGTACAGACGGCATACCCCTCTGAAGATAGAGTAAAATACTCAATGGAGAGTAGCCAACTGTAAATGTATAGGTGGCCTGCCCCTCTTAAGTAAGAATAAAAATTAAACATGGAGAGTAGCCGACTGTTTGTCAGTAGGCATGCCCCTCTTAAGTAAAAATGAAAACTGAGTATGGAGAGTAGCCGACTGTTTGTTAGTAGGCGTGCCCCTCTTAGTACAAAATTGAATATTAAGTATACAAACTTTTATTAAGTAGCCCTTGACTATTTATATCATTCAAAAGAAATATTTCTTAAGATTATCTGCATTCCAAGTTCGAGGCAACGGTTGGCCGTCTTGTGTTTCCAGACGGTAGGTACCGTCCCTGACCTCTTCACAGATTCGGTAGGGTTCCTTCCCAGTTGGGAGTTAGTTTGCCAGACTCATTAGCCCTTCCAACTGCTTCCATTTTTCTAAGTACAAAGTCCCCCACTTTGAGTGGACGCCTGTGTACTTTTTTGTTGTATGATCTAGTCATTCTCAGGCGGTAAATTTCATGGCGCAAGACAGCATTGCCCCTCCTTTTAGGAAGTGAGTCTAATGTCAGGCGCATGGCTTCCCAGTTTGCCTCTTCGTCATATAGCATTACTCGAAGAGTCGGCTCGTAGTGTTCTATTAGAAGAACAGCTTCCGCACCATAAGTTAGGAGGAATGGAGTTTCTCCAGTCGCCCCTTTTTCAGTCGTCCTAATGGCCTTGAGAACATGTGGTAATTCATCCGCCCATAGGCCACCTGCTCGTTCAATCTTTTTCTTGAGACCGTCTGAGATGATTTTATTAAAGGCTTCTACCTGGTCGTTTGCTTGTGGACGACCGACAGATGCAAAGTAGTGTGCAATTCCTTGGTCACCCAACCAGCTTTTAGGAACAGGCGTCTCAAATTGGGGACCATTATCAAAAACCATAGACATGGGAACCCCGAACCGAGTGATGACATTTTTCCAAATGAATGAAATTACATCCTTTGTCTTGATTCCCTTTACAGCCTCCGCCTCTACCCATTTAGTGAAGTAGTCGACGGCAAAAAGTATGTACCTCCTTCCGCCTGTAGCAGGCGTATATGGACCCAGAATATCCATGCCCCACTTAGCAAACGGTAGTGGGCTATGAATGGTAGTGAGGTCAGTAGCCGGACGGTGAATTAGTTTGCCAAACCTTTGGCACTTGTCACATTTTTTCACCATCTCCATCGCATCTGCTTCTAAAGTAGGCCAAAAGTAGCCCTGCCGCCTTGCCCGTTGAGCAAGCGTCCTACCGCCTATATGGGAAGCACAGTAACTAGAGTGAAGATCGTCCAGTATCTCTCGCCCCTTTTCTGGAGTAACACACTTTAAGAAGGGTTGAAGGTACCCCCTTTTGTGAAGTTCTCCCTTTATTATTTCAAAACTGGTTGCTCGTTTTTTCAGTGCTGCCGCCTGTTGATGATCATCCGGCAGGGTACCATTTGTCAGATATGCCCTGATTGGATCCATCCAGGTTGAGCTTCTGTCTAAGATTCCAATAGGTTCTTCCTCAATGCTTCTCCTCTCCATTACTTCCCAACAAACAGTTCGAGGAGTATCACAGGAGGCGGATGATGCTAATTTTGAAAGTGCATCCGCCTGGTTGTTTTCTGATCTCGGCACTTGGGTCAGATGGAAATCCTCAAGGGAGCCGACTGCTTGTCGGACCGCCTGTGAATACTTGATCATGGCCGGATGGGTTGCTTCGTATTCGCCATTGTACTGACTCACTATCAATTGTGAATCGGAACAGGCGTCTATTTTTCTTGCTCCTGCCGCCTTGCACATGCGGATTCCGGCTAGTAAAGCTTCATATTCTGCCTCATTGTTTGAGGCCTGAAAACTGAAGCGTAAAGCATACTCGTACCTGTCGCCCTCTGGCGACTGACATATGACTCCTGCTCCACAACCATTTGAAGTAGAGCTTCCATCCACATATACCTTCCAGACTTGGTCTGTAACTTGAGAGTCAGGAGGACGAGTCATCTCAACAATAAAGTCAGCAAAGGCTTGCCCCTTCACTGCTTTTCTAGGCTCAAAAGTAACTTCGAGGCTCTGTATTTCTATGGCCCATTTGATCATTCGGCCTGACGACTCCATGATAGTCAGTGGCCGCTTGATAGGTTGGTCTGTATACACGACGACTGCATGTGCCAAAAAGTAGGGCTTCAATTTTTTAACAGCCATGAAGAGTGCAAGACCAAATTTCTCCACTAAGGGATACCTCAACTCGGCATTTTTCAGTACATGACTGACAAAGTAGACCGGGAGCTGACAGCCGTCTCTTTCAACAAGGAGAACAACGCTTAACGCATGATCAGAGATGGCCAGGTACATGCTGAGTACTTCTTTGGGCAAAGGGCTGACAAGCCTCGGCAAGGAATGCAAGTGAACTTTCAATTTCTGGAAGGCCGCCTCAGCATCCGGCCCCCATTCAAACCTTGCCTTTTTCTTAATTGCCTGGAAAAAGTATAGGCATTTGTCTCCTGATCGGCTTAGCAATCTTCCCAAGGCCGCCAGACAACCTGTTAACTTCTGAACCTCTCGGATGGTACGAGGCGACTGCATGTCGATGACCGCCTGCACCTACTCAGGGTTCGCCTCTATTCCTCTCTGATTGATAAGGAATCCGAGAAATTTCCCAGACTCAACTCCAAAGACACATTTCTTGGGATTGAGCATGACATGGTGCCGCCTGAGTGTGGCGAAAGTTTCTCAGAGGTCCGACAGATGATGTTTCTGAAGTTTAGACTTGACAATCATATCATCAATATATGCCTCGACATTTCTTCCAATCTGATCAAAGAACACAGTGTTTATCATTCGCTGGAAAGTGGCCGGGGCATTCTTAAGACCAAACGGCATGACCGTGTAACAGTATAACCCCTGATCAGTGACGAAGGCCGTCTTCTCCTGATCTTTCTCCCACAAAGGAATTTGATGGAAACCAGAGTAGGCGTCCATAAAGCTCATCAAAGCATGGCCGGCTGTTGAGTCGACCAGGTTATCAATTTTAGGCAGAGGGTAACTGTGTTTTGGGGCACGCCTTGTTTAAGTCTGTGTAGTCTACACACATTCGCCAGGTGCCATTCGGCTTTTTAACAAGCACCACATTTGCAACCCAGTCTGGGAAGTAACATTGTCGAATGAACCCTGCATCAAGTAATTTTTTAACTTCAGCGGCTGCCGCCTGACTTCTTTCTTCGCCATGGTTCCGCTTCTTCTGCCGTACCGGCTTCTTTTTCGGATCCACGGCCAGTTTATGTACCGCCAGATCAGGACTAATGCCTGGCATTTCATGGACTTCGAATGCAAAGATGTTCTTGTATTCTTTCAATAGTTTGTGAAAGTCGTCACCCAGGTCCCTTAGAGCAGTCGTCCCAACCTTGATTGTTCTGTCAGGACGCGAGTCATCTAATATCAGGTCCGTATGCTCACCAGCTGGCTGAGGGCGGAATTCATCCGACCGCTCCTCTGCCAATGATTGCTATTTTCTGTCTTTTCTTGCGGCCTGCTTCTTGAACAGGCGCACTCTCCTTGACATTGTCAAGGTCTATTTTTCCACCGCTCGACATAGTGGCCATAACAATGGGCTTGACATCCGAGAGATAGCACTCTCGGGCCATCCTCTGATCTCCCCTTAGGGACCCGACTGTTCCATTATCCTTCTCAAACTTGAGTAACATAAGAGATGGGATTATAACAGCCTTGGAATTATTCAGGGTTGGTCGTCCCAGAATCATGTTGTAGGCCGAGAGTTCTTCTACTACCAGGAACCGGACTACCATGTGTCGTCCTTCCCCTTTTTCGCCCAGGCGGATGGGAAATCCACTCGTCCCACTGGGTGGACGACTCCTCCTCCAAACCCTACTAAAGGGTGGAATGCCGGATATATGCAATCAGTCTGATATTTTAGTTTCGACAGACATTTGCTACTGATGAGATCTGAGGAGCTTCCGGTATCTATGAGGATTCGGCCAACTTTCTGGTTGGCCACTTTACATTCAATAACGATAGGGTCGTCATGCAGCCCTCTTACCCCTCCTAGATCTTCTTCAGTGATGACAATCTCAGGAAATGAATATTTGGAGGGTCGTTCTTGGTGAACGGAATTTACATCTAACCGTCTGATATTGTCTTTGTTGCCCCTAATAGTGGGGCCGCCTCCTGAGAAGCCGCCTACAATGGTGTAGACGACTGCATCATCTGTATTGGAGTTGTCGGCCTGTTGATTCTTTTTGGTCGACTGCTTTTTCGAGGAAGTGTTCCCCGTAGATTTCTTGACATAAGTGTCAAGATCACCTTGCTCAGCCAGGCGGTCCAGATACCGCATGAGACTGATGCATTCATTGGTGTGATGACCAACATCTTCATGATAATCACAGAATTTTTCTTGGTTCCGATTGTTTGCAGAACCCTTCATGGGGACCGGCTTCTCCATTGAGATCCGTCCCTTAATTTCCTTTAGGATAAATTGGCTATCCTTGTTAAACACATACTTTGGGGAGTATGGTTTGAATTATTTTTTCTTCTTCTGGGACGGCTGTTTAAAAGAATCAGTTGCCCAGACCTCTTTTCTCTTCTCGTCTTTGTTTGACGACTGCTTTTGTCGTCCTTCTCTTTTGTCTGACCTTTTCCCGTCTGACTGTTTTACCGTACTACAAAGATCAGTCGCCTGTATATAGGCTTCCGCTTCAATCAAGGCCTCTTGAAGAGTCGCCACCCTCTTTCGGACCAAATCAAATTTGAATGTCGACCCGTCTTTGAGACCTCTGAAAAAGTCAGTATAGGCTACTTCATCCGATAACCCTAGAATCTGTATTCTCATCAGGTTAAACCGCCTGATGTAAGAACGAAGCCCCTCCTTCTCGCCCTGCTGAATTGTTCCTAAATCAAGGGTCGTCTTCTTCGCAGGGATGTTCATGGCGAAGTTGGAGGTGAATAAGTAAGCAAGCGTCTTGAAGTTATTTACACAACCAGTCGGCAGGTTGCCGAACCATTGTTGTGCGATTCCTTTGAGAGTCGCTGGGAAACACTTGCACCAAGTGGGATCATCCAACCCTTGAAGGTACATCAGGTTGGTGAATGTCATCAGATGGTCTTCTGGGTTAGTAGTTCCGTCATAGGCGCCTACTAGTACATTTTTCACTTTGGCCGGCTGAGCGGCTTTAGTAATTTCCTTGGAGAAGGCCGACGGCTGTTCACCAAGTCTAAGCAACCGTAGCTGCCAGTCTATAGGTTGGACATTTTTTGCTGCATGTCCATCAAACGGAGGTGGCTGTAAAAAATACTGTTGTTGCGGTACAAACAGTAAGTTTGGTACCGCCTGGTCGCTATGAAAGCCGGACTGACGGGAGGTGCCGCCTGACTGACTCTCATGATACGACTGAGTATGCCTCATCGAGGTATTTCGCAGACTGTCTTGGAATTTTGAAGTAGAGGCCGACTCTGACAATCGGTCACTCTTCTTCTATTCTAGCAGTAGCTGAGCGTCTGTGTATGTTTTCCTCGACCCGTCCGCCTGAATATGACGAACATGTTTCCTATTTCCTAGAGTAGGAAAACGGTATTTTGTGAAATCAAGGGCAGGTGGCTCCCACTTCCTAGATTTAGGATGAGGGGTCGCCTCTCGCCCTTGAACTGGCTTCCTCTTCCGTGAAGTGGAGGGTTTCTTAGCCGACTGCTTCTTGTCCAGAGCAGGCTGCTTCTTGTTGATCAACTCTTGAATTTCTCCCTTGAAGTCCCTCATGAAGGTCATGAGTTCGTTCCTTGTGATGGGAGCAGACCCATCAGTCGGCTGCTGCCGAACAGGCGGTGCGCCTGCTGGCTCGCTTCTAGTTTGAAGATGTTCTCGTTCCCTCCTTTCGGTATGACGGGTACGTCGGGCCCTTAGGGTCCCGTCTGAAGCTGTGTGAGCTTCAACTTCAAATTCATTCTCAGTATCGTGGTCCGACTGAACTAGAGGGTCGTCCAGGGGACGTCTCTCTTCAGGAGCCGGTACAAACGTGGATGCCATCTCAGAAGTACTCTCCCCACAGACGGCGCCAAAATGTTTCGGGGTTTTCTGATGTCCTGCGGGAGAGTTACAATTCCTAGACTGGAACCGGACGCCTGTACCTGCAAAACAAACGGATGCTCCGGATGATTGGAGATCCGCCTCCGACGGTCAAGTTAGTACTTGATTAAGGAGTAATTAATGCGGAAATTAAAGTGATTAGGTCTCTCTAGGTGAGAGAGTTTAATGTGTGTAATCTGCGTAATCTCCCTTAATGAGGATTAAGGGAGGTATTTATAACCTCGGGAAACGTGCCAATCTAGGTTTAGGTTAACCTTGGGCTGATTGGGCTTCCCTCGGAAGTTGGGCCTGGGTGGCCGACTTCTCCATTAGGCATGGAGTATGCCACGTGTCATGACATAATAGGTCCAAGGCGGACGAATAAGCGTGTGCCACGTGGCAAGCCCTGAGAGGTCCAACTGGGGAACACTTTGCAGGACCTGATTGGCCCACGTGGCGCATTCCGATTGGTGGGAGCAAAATCCCCTAATCAAAGGGATAATTTATTATTGTTGATTGTTAATGCTTTGATTAATTACCTATTGATTTATTTACTGCTATGCAATTAGATTAGCGCTGGTTTAATTGTATGAGTTATGCAATATTGATTCGAGATTCGAGAGATGAGAATTGATGTTTAGCTTAGTTTCAATAGGCAGGTTAATTTATAATTGGTTAATTCAAGATTCGAGAGATGCGATTTAATACCGGTAGATTAATTCTGTGATTGTAATACGTAGCGAATGCCCTTTATGATCTGATTAATTTATGCATTGATAATTGATTGTTATGTTTTTACCCTGGAATATTATTTATTGGTGAACCTATACCCTAGGCCTTTTATTATTGATTTTCTCCCTTACTCAACTTGCTTTAATTTAATTATTAGTTTTACTCTCATAACAATAATTCGGGTACTTAATAGTTTCGATTATATTAATTATTTAGGAATAGAAAGACTTGTTTCCCTGTGTATTCGACCCTACTTCATTCCCTATATATTTTAGTTAGTGGTTTTAGGAATTACTTTTGATTAGGTGATACGACTTAAGCCTGTCAAAATTTGGCGTCGTTGCCGGGGAGACAATTTTATTTTTATTTCTGATTATTTTTTTGTAGTTTAAATTATTTTCTTTCGTCTCAGAGAACGCAAGTTCTTTGGGACAGTTTCTCATACTTGTTTGTTTAGTTCTGTGTTTATGCCTAGGAGTTCTAGATCAGGTTACATCCCGTTTAACCCTGAAATTGAACTTTCTTTTTATAGACAGAAGAACCTTTTTAGACGGGTACGAGCTACTTCCGAGGGTATTATAAGTTTGGAACCACCATCTGATTCTAGTGACACAGAAGTCTATTCAGAACCAGAATCAAAGATAACGGCTCAACCACCTCGCAAGCTCAGCGATTATTCGCAGCCATCCCCGGAAGATTTTCCGCACCTTGCACCTACACCCCCGATCTCGAGGGAGTACAATTCGAGATTAATCCCAGTTTCTCACTATGATCGAAAGGAAGCAATTCAGCGGAGCTAAGGGTGAAGATCCAAATCTTCACATCTTGGATTTTTGCCAATATTGAAATACTATTAGGCAAGCTGGGGTCACGCAAGACCAAATCAGGGAGATTATTTTTCCCTTTTCTTTATGTGGTAAAGCTAAATTCTGGTACAATGGACTGAATAGAACTGCACTTGGTATTACTGACTGGGAAACTCTTGTTTTGAATTTCTATAACAAATACTACCCTGTAGAAAGAACAGCTTTATTAAGAAGTAAGATCCTAAATTTTTCCCAAGAAGCAGATGAATCTTTGTATGAAGCTTGGGAAAGATTTAAGGATTTACAGAGAGAATTCCCTCATCATGGGCTAGCACAGTGGCAGATAATCCAAGCCTTCTATAATGGGATTGGATATAATTCAAGAATGATTTTGGACTCTGCAGCTAACGGAAGATTTATGAATTTAGTTGTGAATATAGCGAGTAATGTTGTTGAAGAGATGGCCATTCATAATTCCCAATATGGGAATCCCAGAGGATTTGCAAATAGGGAAAGCACCAAGTTGATTCTATATCCTTTTTGCAAGCATAATTGACTGCTATTAGCCATAAATTAGACAATATTAATTCTAATTCATCTCCCGTTGTTAATGTTTCTTCTATTGGTACTAACTCTGCAATTAACTGTGAAAATTGTGGTCTTGTAGGTCATTGGGCTCAGGAATGTACTAGTACTCTTAAAAATTTTAATGTTTTTCAGGCTTATAAGTAAACTAGTCCATACTCTAACACCTACAATGAGGGTTGAGAAATAACCAAAATATGTCGTACAGTAGTATGAATGCGCCTAACCCCTCACCGCAGGTACAACAACCGCAGCAGAGGTACTATCAACCTCCACATCAGAGACCACAACAGACTGTTACTCCTCCTTCTGATTCTGGCTTATCAGAAATCAGAACGATGTTACTTGATATGCAGAAACAGACGCGGAGTAGGGATGTGCAAATTGATTCGATTCTAGCTCATAATAAAATCGTGGACAATCAAATTGCGCAACTTTCCTCTGCTCTACAAACTCGCCAGCAGGGAGCCCTACCATCGCAACCGGTGCAACCTACAAATCACGTGAATGCAATTACGCTGAGAAGTGGTTCAATTTACGATGGGCCTTCTATGCCCAAAGATGATGAACCTATCATTACAAAAATTGCTAATCATGATTTCGTTACACCAAATATTGTTGTTACTAACCCTGTAGGGCTCCAGAATAAAACTAACTCTTCTGATAATAAATTGCAGGGTAAAATTCAAGACAAGAGAGGAGATGTACAGAAACCAGTTATCAAACTACCATTTCCTATAGACATCTCAAGAGTAAGTTAGATAAGCAGTTTGGTAAGTTTCTGGAAGTCGTCAAGAATTTGCAGGTAACGGTTCCTTTCACAGAATTAATTACTCAAGTTCCTGCATATTCTAAATTCATGAAAGAAATTTTGACCAGAAAAAGATCTATTAGTGAGGTAGAGACAGTTGCTTTTACTGAGGAATGTAGTGCTATACTACAGAATAAATCTCCACCTAAATTAAAAGATCTGGGTAGTTTTTCTATTCCTTGTCACATTAGAAATTTGATGATTGATAAAGCTCTATGAGATTTAGGTGCAAGTGTAAGTGTTATGCCATTATCTGTGAGCTCTAAATTAAATATGGGTAAATTGAAAGCTACCAATATTACTTTGCAAATGGCTGATCATTCTCTTAAATATCCTTTAGGTGTTTTAGAGGATGTACCTGTTAGAGTAGGTAAATTTTATATACTTGTTGATTTTATTATTCTTGATATGGAGGAAGATTTGCAAATTCCAATTATATTGGGTAGACCATTCCTTCATACTGCAGGGGCAATAATAGATGTGAAAAGTGGTAAACTTACGTTATGTGTAGGGGATGAAAATATTATTTTTAATTTACATAATGCCCCCAAAAGCCCCATGTTGGACGAAGAGTGCTATAGTATTGATGTGGTTGATGTATATAATTTTTCTAATAAGCCCCAAGCTCTCGTTAGAGATCCCTTGGAGGCGGTATTTTGTGTTACATCTTCCACAAGAAAAGCCACTACATGGAAGGATGAAGTGGATGCTATAGAAAGGGCTCTAAATTGTGTAGGCCTTGGGTTTGAATATGAACAAGTGGAGAAAAAGAAACAAATTGAGAAAAATTGGACTCAAAGTGCTGTAGGGTGCCCGACCGAGCGAGCACCCGCCCGACCGGGCGCGAGAGGAAGTCCGTATATGAGCAATCTCGCCTTACCGGGCGAGATGGCGCCCGACCAGGCGCGAGAGAAAAGAAGATTTTTTCCCAAAATTCGCACGACTGGACGCGAGAAAAAATGTCGAAAAAAGTGTTAAACTCACCCGAAGGCGCGCCCGGCCGGGCGGAGCCTCGCCCGACCGGGCACGAGAGCGCGATAGCAAAACTGGCCAACTTCGAAATGCCATATCTTTTTCGTTTCTTAATGGAATTTTGCGTGTGTCCTATCGTTGGAAAGCTCTTCAAGTCTATTTTCCAATGCAATTGGATTCAGTGCATTATCATTTGTATAAAAAAAGTTATGAATGAAATAGTGAGCCTGACTCATTTTTACCTCTTTTCCTACTAACACTTTGTTTCTTTCTTGTCCAGAATTGAACCAAGGTGATGCATTGCAATGCTTGGGATGGTGGTGGATACGATTTTAATGATGAGGGGTAGTCGCCTGGGTTACTTTCTTCCCTTTTAGCCAATGAGGACATTGTCTGGTTTGGCTTGGGGGGAATTTCTTGTATATATAGGTTTTCTTTCTTTCCTTTTTCTTTTTATTTTCTTTGGTGTACTTAGTTTATTCTTTTTTATTGTTGTATACTTTAGATTTTATTGCTTTTCAAATAAAAAAAATACGATCCAATGAATTATGAATCATGCTTCCTTGTGCCCCATGCATGAAAATTATTTTGATTCTTGGTATATGATGATGAGTATTGTGGATAGGTTAGCCATGATGTGATGTTTGATTGCTTTGATGTCTTAACGTGAGTCAATTTTTCCCAAGTGATTGTGAATATAGTGCTTGACTAGTTGATTTGGTTAGGAATGTCTGTTAGTTCCTGGTATGTCAATGAAGTTGAGTATTAGTTTATAATTCTGAGTAATGTTTTTATGACTCATTATTATGCACAATGAGGAGGACGAAGTCATTTGTTCTTTTAGGTAGCCTTCAGATGATTTTAGATACATTTGTTCCCTTCTTGCTACCCATGTTGTTGATTGTGCCTTTTATTATTTATTTCGCCATATTACAAGTCTATTTTGCCCCATTGGTTACTAGTCCCAAGCTTGGCTTGGGGGAGCTATTAGTGAGTGAGGTGAGGGAGTTTGTAGTGTGCGTATTCATTTGCATAATTTGGGTGGGTTTTGAGAAGTTGTTTGATTGTTCTTATTTTTGTGAATTGGAATAAATAAAAAAAAGTGTTCAAAAGTGATAAAATTCCAAGTGAGATAAAAGAAAAAATAAAGAGCAAAAGAAAAAAAATTGTTTCAATGTTCAAGTGTTCTAATGAAGGTTGCTCACAAGAAGGAAAAACAAAAGAAAAAAAAAATTAAAAAAAAAAAAGAGTTCAATGTTTGTTTGTTCACTCAAGTTCTATAGTGTTATATTGTGTATATATGAGTGAAATTGTAAGTGTTGGGAATTTTTAATATAATTGGATGTTTGGTGAATTTTTGTAGAGTTGAGTTGTGTTGGAGATGATTTGGTCATTATTTAATTTTGATCTTGGTTTTATTTATTAGGATTTTGGCTCCCTTAAGAATGGCTTTACTCTCACATTTTCCCAAATTTATCCTACCTTTTTACCCTAAGCCTTACATTACAAGCTTTGAAGACCTTCCAACCTTTGTGCATAGAGTTGTGTGAATGTGAAATTAGTTGTTTTCCAATGCAAAGAATGATTTGATATATTTCGAGTCGACTGCTAGGTTGATTGCTTGTTTTCTTAAACACACGAGTGTTGTGAGTTTGGGAGGGCATTATTTACATTAAAGGGGTTGAATGGAGAGCGATCGAGTACATCTTTTACTCGCCACATAAATGAGAGTTGAGTGCGTGAGCACTAGTCTTGAATTCCATATACACTTTTGGTTAGCTCCACTTGACAATTGTTATGGAGGATGAGTAGTTGGATGGATTTGATTGGTTGACTTTGATGCATATTTGTTCGATTTGACTTGAATTGATTGTGCTTGATTTAAATTATTTTTGAGGTGAAGTTTTGGTTTATTAATCCATTACTTTGCTTAGGGACAAGCAAAGGTTTGGCTTGGGGAGTTTGATATGTTCATTTTATGTAGTATTTTATCCCCATCCCTTGGTCATAGTTAGGAGTATTTTTGGCGCTTTAGAGCCACTTTTATTACTAATATATGTTTTCTAGTGTTTTCGTAGTTGTGATATTATTTTACAGGAAATTGCATATTTGGAGGATTTTCCCCGTACTTAGGTGAGCTACCATGAGCATTGGAGCGAAACGCATTACTGTGATCATATTCCGGAGCCCAGGGCCGCGTTAGAGAAATCAACCCGGTGATTAAGGGCACGGTGAAGAAAAGAAGAGCTCGGGCATTGGACCGTAATTCAAGACCCAAGGATGAAATCTTATTGGGCTAAGAAAACTAGCCCAAAAGAGTTGAAATAATCCTTTGCCCGAGAGCTCGCCCGATCGGGCAGGGCTTCGCCCAAAGGCGCGCTCGACCGGGTGAGGGAGATAGTAAAGGGAAAGCTTCGCACACGCGCGCCCGACCGGGCGGTGCCTCGCCCGACCGGGAGCGTGTTTTTATTAGGATTTTTAATTATTTTATCTTTTTCTTTAATTAGGATTATTAGTTTAGTATAAATATTTTTTGTTGAAAAAGGTTGTTTGACGTTTTTACACATTGACGACTACGTCTTTTCTCCCTAGATTTCATTCCAGATTTTGTTTAAGCATGTTCTTGATACTTTTATTCTCTCTACACTCCTTGATTTATGCAATTCATTATTTCCTTTAATTTTTGTAACGATTTCTTCCCTCTTTACTTTCAGTAATTTAATTGCTTTGATTTAATTATGTTTTGCTTTATTGCTTTGATTAGTGGAGATTTAATTATGTGTGAGTAGTTTAATTCTAGGGTTTGTGGGGATCCATAAATAATATGAAGGGGTAGTTTATTGTTGTTGATTGTTAATGCTTTGGTTAATTTCCTATTGATTAATTTACTGCTATGCAATTAGATTAGCCCTGGTTTAATTGTATGAATTATGCAATATTGATTCAAGATTTGAGAGATGAGAATTGATGTTTTGGCTTAGTTTCAATAGGCAAGTTAATTTATAAATGGTTAATTCAAGATTCGAGAGATGCGATTTAATACCAGTAGATTAATTCTGTGACTGTAATACGTAGCGAAACCCCTTTATGATCTGATTAATATATGCATTGATAATTGATTGTTATGTTTTTACCCTGGAATATTATTTATTGGTGAACCTATACCCTAGGCCTTTTTGTTATTGATTTTCTCCCTTACTCAACTTGCTTTAATTTAATTATTAGTTTTACTCTCATAACAATAATTCGGGTACTTAATAGTTTAGATTATATTAATTATTTAGGAATAGAAAGACTTGTTTCCCTGTGTATTCGAACCTAATTCCCTATCTATTTTAGGTAGTGGTTTTAGGAATTAGTTTTGATTAGGTGATACGACTTAAGCCTGTCACTAATATGTATTGTGCCTCTCCCAAACACTTTTCAAGCCAAGTCTTTACAGACTCCAACATTGGAATGCTGTTTCCAATGAGCAATATGTCATCGACATATAGGACAAGGTTTGCGATGTTACTCTCACTGACCTTCTTGTAAACACAAGACTCATCTAGATTCTTGATAAAACCTAACTTGTTAATGTTTTCATCGAATCGCAGATTCCAACTTCTGCTTGCCTGCTTTAGTCCATAAATGGACTTCTTAAGCTTGCATACCTTCCCAGCATTGTTTGGATCTACAAAACCTTTCGGCTGTGTCATGTACACAGTTTATTCCAAAATCTTATTAAGGAAGGCGGTTTTGACGTCCATTTGATATATCTCATAATCATAATATACGGCCATTGCTAGGATAATCCAGACGAACTTAAGCATGGCGACTGGCAAAAAGGTTTCATAATAATCAACTCCGTGAATTTTCCTGTAACCTTTTGCCACCAGTCTAGCTTTGTATACATATACAATTCTATCTTTGTCGTTTTTCAACTTGAAAATCCATTTGCAACCGATAGGTGTGTACCCTTTGGGAAAATCAACCAAGTCCCAGACTTGATTTTCAAATATGAAGTCCATCTCGGATTTTCATGGCTTCTTGCCATTTTGTAGAGCCAGGGCTCATCATAGCTTCTTTGTATGTTGCTGGCTCATCTTCATCCAGAACTAAGATATCTTGATTCTCGGTTAAGACAACACCGAGGTATCTGTCTGGTTGAGATCTTGGCCTTTGCGACCTACGCAGGGTAATAGATTGAGCATTTGCATTTTCATTTTGACTTTGAACATTGTCGGTTTGACCCTGTCCATTTTCAATAACTGCTTCCAAAGCACTTTGTTTGTCAGTTTTGTCAGGTTGACTTTGTTGCTCATCTTCTCGAACTTCATCAAGTTCGATTTTCCTCCCACTTGTCATTTTGGAAAGATTCTCCTTTTCCAAAAAGACACCATCTCGAGTAACAAATACTTTGTTCTCAGATTGGTTGTAAAAGTAATACCGCTTTGTTTCTTTTGGATATCCCACAAAGATACATTTGTCAGATTTTGGTGGAAGCTTATCATACATGAGTCTTTTGACATATGCTTCGCATCCCCAAATCTTAAGAAAAGACAACCGTTGAGGTTTCTTCGTCCATAATTCATATGGAGTCTTTTTGACAGCTTTTGACGGAGCACGATATAGTGTAGTGCCGCGGTTAGAAGTGCGTGTCCCCAAAAGGAGATAGGAAGATCACTAAGACCCATCATTGATCAAACCATGTTTAATAGAGTTCGACTTCTCCTCTCGGATACTCCATTTCATTGTGGAGTTGCGGGAGGTGTCAATTCTGAGAGAATACCGTGTTCTTTCAGATGGTTGTCGAATTCGTAGCTCAAGTACTCACCAGCTCAATCCGATCGAAGTGCTTTTATTTTCTTGCCAAGCTAATTTTCCACTTCTCTATGAAATTCTTTGAATTTCTCAAAGGATTTAGATTTTGCGACATAAGGTAGACATAGCCATATCTACTAAATTCGTCCGTGAATGTGATAAAATAGAGATAACCATTTCTTGCAGTTGTGCTCATTGGTCCACATACATCCGTGTGTATAAGACCCAATAAGTCACTAGCCCTTTCTTCCAACTTGGAGAATGGTTTTTTTATCATCTTTCCAAGTAAGCATCCTTTGCAGTTTTAAAACGACTCTAAGTTAAATGAATTAAGAATCCCTTCATGAAGAAGTTTCTTTATGCGTTTGATGTTAATATGGCTAAGACGACAATGCCACAAGTAGGTTTGATTCAACTCAACGGTCTTAGCTCTTTTGGTGGCATCATTAACATTATAAACCTGTTTGTCTAGTCACATTTAAAACGTGTAATCCCATAAAAAATATAAGAAAGACATTCAAAACAATCATTGTTATAGCCTTGTGATCAAAACAACCCGGCGTCCAACGCCATAGATCAAAATATGTTCGATGGTGAGCAAAACATAATAAAACGAGAATTAGTTCTGTTACAAGCCAAAAGACAAACATTGTGCCTACAAACACAACAGAAGGACAATCTTCATTGTTCGGTCGTAGTCGCACATTCACTTGTGAAGCCACTCACTTGGTCCCTAAAAATAGGAGCATATAAAGTGAGTCATACATGGTATCCAATACCTATGAATAGCTAATACGCAAGGGTCAATGAAGATACCTGAGGTAAATGGAACATTCCTCTTTTCCTCATCTTCTCGGAAGATTTGTATTCCCTCTTGTAGTGGCCTTGCCCACCACAATAGAAGCATCGCATCTTCGCTTTGTTCAGGAACTCTTTCTTTTTCACTCTCAAGGGCATCTTGGTTGCTTCATAGGAGTTGGCCTTGTGAAGCACTTGTACCACCTCTTTTAATGAGAGTGACTCTTTCCCGGCAGCTATATGCATCCTAAGTGCATCATAGCCCAATTGGAGTGATGCAAGCAAGATATGACCCGCCATCTCATCCTTCACGGGATTCCAAGAGGCTTTATATGATTGAAGAGCCTAGTCATTGTAAGCACATGAGGTTGGAGGGGCATACCAGGTCTCATTTTGGTATTGTAGACCCTAGACCAAAGTCGGTACCTCTCCTTGGCAAGGCAACCCCCTTCTGGTTGCTTTATCTTGATGTTTGAGAGTGACCTAGTCACATCAAACACAAGTCCATCATAATTTCCATTGAGACTCTCGGTGACTCTCACGTTGACAATGTCCTCAAGGGCTTGGAGGAGCATGTCCGGAATGTAGGAGGAGAACTTTTCCTTTCATTCTTCTGGGATGGAATTATCCATTAGTCGTGAGACTTTGTTGCAGTCCGAAGACCATTCATTATGAGTTTCATCACTCATGATTCCCTTCGAGTAGAAGCCTGGAAATTGACCAAGTGTACTCTATTAAACAATTTCGTAGAGTTTTTCGGAGTTCCTCTTCCCATTCCTTGAAATTGACCAAGTTTAGGCTAAAAGCCAACTTGTCGGAGAGTTCCGGGCACATGTTGTTGTTAATTGAAGACATATTTCTACAATTAAAAGAATTTGCAATGAAAAACCATTCATAAAGCCAATAAGTTTGAAATTTTTAAAGCGTACATGAAAATTTTCAATCTTATTCAGAGTTTTATCCATACATTTAAAATTATCCCTTTTAGGCGAGAATAAAACGATTCCAAGACCCTAAAAATAAAAAAGTGATTAAGCATGCTATGGCTTATCTTAACACTTAATATTTTAAGGTAAGCAATCCAATTGCTTATATCTCTAAGCTACTCTTGGTTTGATAAAACGTCGCATCTAATGCTTTCTTGACGTTTATCTCCATTGCCACGACATCTAAGGACTCCTTACCGATATCGTTGAGCTTAACCAAAATCAACTTGTATACCTAGTATACCTTATGTTCCCAGGGAGATAGTGATGCCTTGCTTTGGCATAGCCCATCACTATTCACATTAGTTTGGTAAGTGTTATCTTGGGATGGCAAATTTTAACATAATATTATAGGGACTTAGGGTTTCTATGTCGGTTGATTTAAATGAACTAAACTAATCATTCAACATTTGAAATCCTAAACATGCATCTAATCATCGCAAATATATATAAGCAAAATATATATAGGGCATAAGTAGAGATGCGTTTGGCAACTAGCATGACCCCTTGAAACTTGAATCTTCAAATCTTCAAGGGCCTTCATTGCATCTTGTTGGCTTCGTCTTCTTAGAAATGCCGTCTTCGAAACATCACCACCAATTATGTAACTACTAATAAGACTAGTACTAAACTAAATATTAAGGTACAAAAATACTCAACGGCCACGCTGTCCGTATTTAAATTTACAAAAATAAAAAACGGAACGCAGTCCGTATTTACTATCCAAGTCCGGCGCCACTAGTTTTTATTTTGTAAAACTTGCATTAGAATATCTATTCCATTCATCCATTCACTTCTAAAGTGATTGGCCCAAGCATTTCACAAAATAAATCAAGTAACAATGCAAAACACGCGAAAACTAGTAACTAACTTAGGTGGTTAATTCAATTAACTCGCCTAATTAAAACTAGTCAAAGTTGTTATCTGATTATGTTAATTAATGCAATAATAATAGCTCAAATGATTAATGAAACTCCCACTAAATTCCATATCCAACTTAACTAAAATTAATCAAATGAAAATTAATTAAGCTGGTTAACCCAAAATTTTGCCAAATAATTTTGCAAGTGCCGCAAAAAACCGAGGCCTAGCCTCATCTTAATTAAAACAAGAACCGCAAAATTGTAAAATAATAGCCCCTCAATGGCCGAGTGCCTAGCATCCAAGCCACGAGGCTCGGCTTGCTAGGAAACAAGGCCCTGCTTCCATGCGTGGGTGCTGCTCGCACAGACATAGCAACGTACTAGCGCCCATGCTGGTGCTGGCCGCAGCCTTGTTGTGCGGGCTGGCGTTTCCTAGAAGATGCAGCATTGCACCACACGCATGCACTGCCGCACCAAGTGTTGTTGCTCGCACACACTCACGCACCAGCATGATGCACTCCCTCGACAGCTTCATGTGGGTTGCGCAAGAAGCCTAACTAACCAAGGGTGGTGCTCGAGGCTTGGTGCCTCGTTTTACGTGTTTATAACTCGAAATTATATTCCGATTTTGTGTGACATTTAAGACTTTAATCAACTTAACAATAATTAAAACCAAAACTAGTTCATTATCCAACCAAATAAACAATTAAAGATTGAATCTTTAATACTTTAGGGGCTTCAAAAATACATATTCACCATAAGCATTCACAATCCAAGTAATTAATTTGCAAAAATGTGAAATTGCAAGTTTATGTGAGAATAAGAGCTAACCAATTTAAGCACCAATTATGACTTCATAAACCATTCTTAATAAGGGTTAAAATTGCAGAAGATTAATGGTATAATCAAACATATAATCCAACAATTGCATGCCATAATTAATCAAGGTTTAAGGATTTAAAATATTTCGTTAAAAGGAAAAACCCCTTAAAAAACCACTTTATGGGTGGATTTTGGCTTCTAGAAGGCCTTTTTAAAACACAAAGTGAGTAAAGTCTGATTTAGAACATTGATTCCACCCAAAATTCAATATTTTTGAGTTAAAATTGGAGTTCGTAATCCAAACTTAGCATAAAAAAGATTTTAATCCAATTAAAAACGAGCTCCTAATCTAATTCTGATGCTAAACCAGAAATTTAAATCCATTTTAAATCACCTTAATTAATTTTTAGTTTTAAAAATTATATGCAAGAGGCTCTTATACCGCTGTTGGGTTTTGTAGTGTCCGACACCGCACGGAAATAAAACCCAATAACTGGATCGCATGTATAATAATTACAGCATAAACAAAAGCATGCAAATTAACAAAACACAAGAGAAGAGAGAGAAAAAAATACTCACCCTAGAAGCGTGCTTCGCTCAACCGATGAGCTCGGACTTGAAAGCTTCAAGTTCCGCGAGCTTAGACGGGGATAGACCAAAAATAACATAGAGTTTACGAATAAAGGTTTTCTCGCTTTAGGAGATCCCTTAGAGTTCACCAACTCAAGTGAATTTCCCAATACCCAATGATGGGTATATATAGGGGAAAGTTCTCAAGGATTCCCATCATCTTTCAATGTGGGATGGTTGGTAAAAAGAAAAATTAAGATTTAATTTAATTCCAAATTAAATTAAAAGGCCAAAACAATCATCAAACAACAAGTGGCATAAGGAGAGCAAGGGATAGGTGAGGACTACCAGGGGAGGACTACCTTCCCCTTGCTCCCCAAGAAAACCCTCCAAAACCGGCTCTCACTCACACTAACCATGGCACGCCAACTGGCGCCAGGCCTTGGGCACCAAGGCACGCCAAGCTGGCGGCCTGTTGCTCGCTTGGCCTGACTTGCGTGTGTGCGTGGCCCAGCAAGCCTTGCGCGCTTGCGGGCTGCTGGGCGCATGGTGCCAGCAGCAGTTAGCGAGGCCAAGCATCGCTTGCTAGTTGATCGCCTTGCTAGCGCTGCTAGCTAGCTGTGCTAGCGAGCTAGCGCTGCTAGTATGCCCAGCGATGCACGGCTTGCTTTGCTAGCCTCGCCTTGCCCACAAGGCTTTCTCGGCCAACATGCCTGGCCATGGGATGCATGCTGGGCTTGCGGCCGAGCCTTGCCTTGCGACAAGGGCTTTGGCTAGCCATGCTACCCCACCTAGGCCTCAATTGGCTAGGCTATTTTGAGGCTAGGATTTTCACGCTCGTTGACTTGTTGTTTGAATGATTTTTTTGTCTCGTTGAATCATAAATTCGACTCGACTTTCGACGCTCTGAGCTCGGTATCCGACGTCTTTGTTCGTAAAATTTCTATTGACTCATTTAATCCTTTAGATTAATTCCTCGCTTTGATTTGGTTACACGATTGGGTGTGACCCGAAGGGTTTAGTCAAGATCAAGCAGTGGAGAATTGTTGATGCTTGGATTCTTACTAGCAGGAGGCACTAGAAATTTGTTGTTATCAATCAAATATTGAATAGCTTCTTTTATCTTCCAGCAGCTTTCATTAGAGTGGCCCTACCTTGATCATACTTGCAATGAGCGTTTGGATTCCAATTGGGCAACCTCTTTTCTGGTGCAGGATCTTGAATGGGTCTAACGGGAGTAATGAGTCCTTTGGCATTGAGACGATCAAAAGCGGTATCATAACTCATCCTAATAAGGGTGAACTCCTTCCTTAGTTGCCTTCTTGGCCCTTGATTCTCCATTTCTAAGACATCATTGAGGTTAAAGGTAGTAACATTGTTTCTAGAGTGGGTGTTCTTGACAGAAGAAGGTTTGTCGTTCTTATTTTCTTTCCAGCCACTGTTGTTATTATTGTTAGCAACTTTCAATTTCACAAGGTCATCTTCAATTTCAATGCCTATATTATAGACAGCTTTGAAAGCATTCAAGTTGCATTGATATTTCAAATGTTTTTGATATTTGTCTTGAAGATTCTTAATGAACATCCCCACAGATTCTCTTTCATTTGGGACTTCAATCATTCTAGCGGAAGTTTCCTTACATCTATTATAAAATGCTGTGAAGCCTTCATTTTCTTTTTGCTTAAGAATTTCAAGCTCTCTATGATCAGTTTCTACTTGAATATTACACTTTTATCTATCAATTAAAGCATATGTAATATTTTCCCAAGTAGCAATTTTCTCAGTACCTATAGAAAAGAACCATTGTTGACATACTGGTTCAAGTGAAAGAGAGAAAAGTGAAGGGAAGACTTTCTTGTCGATGCCCTTAATTTCCATGATTGTCTCGAAAGCCTTTAAGTAAAATTAAGGATTGTCAGTAGTCTTGAACTTAGGGATGTCATTAGCAAAGAACTTCTGTGGAACAAGGTTGTTTTCCACTAAGATACCCTTAAAGCTTATTCCAAGGTCTTATAAGCATTAGAGATTTGACTTAAGCTGTCTTCGATGCGCTTGATTGTTTCAACTGGTACCTGCTTGTTAGGGTCTTCAGCCTTCTCTATTCGAGTGGTGAGTCCTTTGAGCATTTCAGCAAGGTCATTTACGGTCTTTTGAATTCTGTCAACATCTTCTTGCTTAGCCGACATTATTCTTGCTTTTCTTATTCTTCGAATCGGACTTTGGAAAAGGAGTACTTGTACGAAAGTATTATCTTTGATTAAGCGTCCTTCTTTACTTGAACAAACGCTGTAAAATTAAACCATTGACTCTTTTAATGACTTGACTCAAATCGACTCGTACTTTTATTGGGTTAAAAAGCAAAAAATGGGTGCATATTTTGTGGGAATCAAGTATGGGAGAGACAAGTTTTCAAACAACATGGTTTATTTTGGGAGGATAATATCCGACTTACCCCCCTAAAAAATGACGAAAAAAACGCACACAAGACTCTAGACATGGTCATAGTGAAAAGACATGTACAAAGTGTGTACAAGGACTCGTGAGTGATAGTGATATGTTCAAGACTCGTGTGATGACCATGGGACTGAACATGTGATTAGACTCAAACAAAGACGAAGTTAAGACCTCATTTATTCATTAAACTAGTTAATTAAGGCGGTAGGACTTGATTCAAAGACTAGGAAAGAATCGTCTAAACCATCGTGTGGCGATGAAGTTATCGTGGAATGCTGGAACCATCGCGGCTCGATAGGGCTATCGCGGTACGATGGAAACTAGCGTTCTGCGCTACAAGAAAGATTCACGCGCCAAAACTAGAACAACAATCTAATCTATTTTCAGTGATTCTTCGAATGTTTAAGCCTATAGTCTGCTAGGTTGAGTATGTTTATACTTTATAGGTTCATATTAATTAACCAAATTAATAAAGCAAAGTCCTTTTTAGTCCTTGGTTAGTTCATTAGACTTTATTTACAAGAAACAAGTCAATACAAATGGTTAGTTTAATCACAAGTAGGATAGGCACAAGTAAGATATGCACAAGTTTAATCAACACAAAAGGTTAGTTTAATCACAAGTAGGATAAGTGGCGATAAAGTTGTCGTCTGGCGATGAAATCTGTCGTCTCGCGAAAGTTCCAACGCGCCGCGGCAGTTTCTATGTTCGACTTTTTTTCCGATTTTTCGTAGCGTCTATTCGATTTTAGTTGAGAAAGATATTTCTGGCTTTTCCTACGTGTAAAAATCGTATGTTTTTACACAATACAGATGGTCTTTCCAATGCGAACCTTTTTATGCTTATGCCACAAAGTTAATCAAAATTACGCACATTAAATATTTATAAGCTTTCAAGTCTCATCCACTCATTCTAAATCGATTGCCAAAATAAATTTTAGGAATCAAAATTAGAAATCTTCCCTAGTGGAGTCGCCAAAAACTGTAGGGAATTTTTCAAACTCAACATTTTGAGCCCCACTGTGTTCATGCTTTTAGGCATGGCGGCGCTCCAAGGGAAGGAAACTGAGATAGAAGAGTCGACAACAAGCTTTAGGAACTTTTAAACTGTTCACAGGTGCGAAGGTTACACCCCATTAACGATCACGGAGATCACTAACTCCATAGTGGTCCGGAACCATGACTAGATATTCGGGGATGATGTTACGAATCCAACCTAAAAGAGATTTAACCCGCCCTAAATCGGCCTCTACTTAATTCTTGTGATATTCATGTGCGCTTTCCGATTAACATACATACATCAAGTTAGCCCCTAAACCTGTTCAACCTACGTTGGTTGATTATTAATGCACAATCAAATCTATTATTGGTGATCACTTGAAATAAAATCATATTAGGCCTAAATCAAATTATTAATTATCCTATTAGGCGTGATTCTAAATATAAATTCCCTTTAAACTTGCAAAAAGGGGCGTGATCAAGCAATAACAATAAATCATGAATAATCAAGCAATGTATAATTAACACAAGAATCATCATCAAATCAAAATCATCAAAACAAGATTAGTAAGATCCTAGGCATGATACTAAACGGATGAATAACAAATCCTAGCATGTCATCATAATCAAAGCATTATCCTAAATATGATACTATCAATCAAAATCAACATCCTAAACATGATACTAGAAATTATAATAACATCCTAACATGATACAAGGAATTAAAATAACATTCTAAACATGATTTCTACTCCGAAATCAAAGAATAAAGATAGTAGATCTACTCACTTTGATACCTCGGCTTTCTTGCTATCAAAACAATACACGCGTTAGTAACTTTGAGAAAGATTAAAATCAATAAAGTAAATAAATCAAATATATTGAAATATAGATTTGGGACCAAACCCTCAAAACTATCAACATTTCACATTGAGGTCGAAGGTAATGTCGAGAAGGCCAAGGAGTATTCGTATCGCGCAAAGGACATATTGCGACTGATTGGGGAGAGTATCAAGGATATGTTTAAGCTAGGCTAAGAATAAGAGAAATCAAGAGAGAGAGAGAGAAAGTATTAGATAGGGTATTGATGATGATTCGGCTTTCTTGCTATCAAAACAATAAACGCGTTAGTAACTTTGAGAAAGATTAAAATCAATAAAGTAAATAAATCAAATATATTGAAATATAGATTTGGGACCAAACCCTCAAAACTATCAACATTTCACGTTGAGGTCAAAGTTAATGTCGAGAAGGCCAAGGAGTATTCGAATCGCGCAAAGGAAATATTGCGACTGATTGGGGAGAGTATCAAGGATGTGTTTAAGCTAGGCTAAGAAAAAGAGAAATCAAGAGAGAGAGAGAAAGTATTAGAAAGGGTATTGATGATGATTGTGGTGATCTAAAATAGAGGAAAACGACCTCTATTTATAAGGAAAAAAGAGGGTCGAAAGATCAGAAAGAGTCAGAATTCAAATCGAACTAAAACAAGTCTCATCGCAGCGCGATAGTCTCATCGCGGCGTGATAGGTCTATCGTGGCACGATGGTTCTGTCGTTCTGCGACGGTTTTGGAAAGGTAAGAATCTGTATGGAGTTTGATTCCCAATCAGATTGGGTTAACCAAATATCCGTACGTATACCATTTTTACTGGGATTCGGATCCTCAAAAAAGAGATTTTTATTCAAAACAAATTCTTAAATCTTTATCTTTCGAAAACATGATGAATTAAAACCTTCTAGAGGATTCTAGAAGCTTATAATAAACCTAACAAATTTAGGACTAAAAAAACCTTATAGTGGATTCTTGAAACTTGTAATAAAAACTAATTGGTTTAGGAATGGGATTAACGTATTTGGACCCTCCTCATGATCATTGGGCCGTAGGAAAGACTTAGTTTGTGCTCGGTTTAGTATTTTGGTCATAACTTATTCGTTTTAAGTCGGATTTGGGCTTATAATATATCATTGGAAAGCTCTTTTCAAACCCCATCCAACTAAACAATAATTGGACCAGGACTATGGACCAAATTGACATGTTTTGGACGTTTTAATGAGTTAGACACAAAATGAATGGTTTTAAAGGACACGAAATGAATGATTTAGGGTTTAAAGACACGAAATGAATGATTTTGGATTAAAAAATTTAAGGAAATGTTAGAATATGGTCGGGTTAAAGGAAACTTCACGATACTCTTCATCTCTTCACCGAACTCGCTAATCAAAGACGTGAAAGATAGTGCATAGCATTTGTCTATTAAAAGGTTGCTATGGAATGATGTAAAAAGGATTGATGTATTTATTATTCCATGAGGTTATTGTTATTATTTATTACTCAATCATGATTTCTTAGTATGAATTGAGTAAGGATTGGTTTTACAATGAGTACACGCAACAAGAATGTCAATAAGATGAAAGTAACATGGTCTAACCAGGGATTGAATGAGAACGAAATGCCTTAAGTTGTTTGAGTTAATTTGAGTGGAGTTATGGGGTCGTAAGACATTTTCTGCGGGTAGAGTGCGGTAGAACTTTGCGCTTTTTCCCTAATTTTAAGTACATTTAGTGCTTTTCAGTCAGTTTTGCACTGACTTTGTTGTTTTGTTTGAATAATTTATATAGTAGTTGGTGTAAATTTGGGAATTAACTCTTTATGTTACTCACTAATTTGTGTAAGTTGTTTAGTGAGTTGGTTACTTTACACACTTGTTGTGTGGGAATGGGTAGATGAGGTAGAAATAAAGTATCCAAAAGTACAACAACTAAAAATATCAAGGAAATTTTCAGCATTTACAAGCATTTATTCATTTTCAAACGAGTTTTTTTTGGTTTTGGTACCTAAGTTTCGGGGACATATGTTCTTTTAAGAGGGGTAGACTGTAATACCCCGTATTTTTACGTATTTAATTATTTATAATATATGCTTTGGGTCATATTATTTTAATTATTGGATTTATATTAAAACAAGTTTTGATTTTTGAGTCGAAAGATTTATAATAGTTTGACTTTGAAGAGCCGTATGTAAAATAATTTACATACACTATTTAAAGATAGCTCATATCCATTTAAATTAGCCTAATATTCTTACTTATTTATTTAGGCCTTATACCTTATCACTCAAGTCCATCATTCTTATGAGCCCAAAATTCACTCTAATCTACTCTAAACTATAAATGCTCCATTTACCCCTAAAATTTCCTCACACAAAAGTCAAATGGTCAAAGTAAGTTAATTTTCTTTTTCTTTTCTTTTCTTTTTTTTCCTACTTTTTCTTTGTTCTCCTTCTAGCTGCCATGCGTGAGAACAAGCCATGGTTGTCGCCCTTCTCCACTTTGGCCAACATCTTACCGATGTTGTTAAATTATAATGCTGCCCGTAATATTGCCCCTGACTGTACATGTTGTTGTCGCAAGGTTCAGTCGGCCGCCAGCCTTGTGAACTTCTTCTCCCTCCTCCTTTGCTAAATACGACCGCTACACTTCGTACCTATTGCTGCCCGTATTATTTCCCCTGACCGTACATGTTGCCGTCGCAAGGTTCAGTCAGCCGCGTCAGCAACCCTGGCTAACAATCACCGCAGGTCGGCACCACCGTGCCACCTCTTCTCTACCATCTTTTATTTTATTATTGGTTATATATATAATTATATTTATGATTATTGATTTTATTGTCTAAAATATGATTTGTTAGTATCAAATAAGTTTTAATGTTGTTGAATTAATAATTTTAAATTATTATTAATGATTTTATTTTCAGATTTTATGCTATATAAAGTAAGGGTTTTTAAATTGTATATGATATGATTTTTAGGGTTCTTTTATAAACTAATTTGTGGCTTTTGTGTACTTAGTGTTTCTATTGATTATTTAAGTCTAAAGATGTATTTTTGATGAAGTTATAATGGGTTTTTGATTAAACAATAGTGCTAGAATTTTGCCTAAGGTACTACTTTTGTGGTTTTATGAAAAGTGTGTAATTACCCATTAAGGATGAGTTTAACTAAGGGTATTTAAATAATTTTCAGATTATTTTGAGTGATTTAAAGTGAGTTTAAGTTGCTGGAAATTGTGTATACAAGGGTAATTGTTATATTGTTATTATCCCTCTATACAGAAGACTTTGATTTGGATTAGTTGAGCAAAGTTGCGAATTTTGGTAGTAATTCGAGGTACGTACGCGTACTTGAAATTTTATATAGCGTGTAGAAGAATGGTAAGATATATTTTGATTAGTTCCAACTTAGTATCATGCTAGGAATTGGTTGGAATTGGTGAATTGAATTGGACTATTGAATTGAAATGAATTTGGTAAATTATTTATGAAGCATGATTGGTTGGAATGATTTATTTATTGAAATTGGTGATTATAGAATATTGTTATTGAACCATACTTTTATTATTGGCATGATTGAGAGCATATTACGACTAAATGTTTAATTGAGTTTGGAATATAGAAAAGGAATTTCATTATGGTTCATATAATTTTAATTTAGCAACTAATTATCATGCTAGGAATTGGTTGGAATTGGTAAATTGAATTGGACTATTGAATTGAAATGACTTCCGTAAATTATTTATGAAGCATGATTGGTTGGAATGATTTATTTATTAAAATTGGTGATTATAGAATATTGTTATTGAACCATACTTTTATTATTGGCATGATTGAGAGCATATTTCGTTAAACTAAATGTTTAATTGAGTTTGGAATATCGAAAAGGAATTTCATTATGGTTCACATAATTTTAATTTATTGATGCTTTAAGCATGGGAATTGAGCTATTTAAGTGTCTTTGTACACGAGGATTAATGTATATTTCTGTGCCTACGTGCACTTAAGGTGTTTATATATACACCGATGGATAGGATTTGTGGTGTGTACGTGCACTTAAGGTGTTTATACACCGAGAGATAAGATTTGTGGTGTCTACGTGCACTAAAGGTGTATTTACACTAGGTAGTTTCAAAAAGGTTCAACATTAAATTAAATGTGATCACTAATTATTCAAGAATTAAATTTAGTAGGTTTGATTGCTTGAACGAGTTATGTGTGTTAGTTGTTTTATGGTTTTAGAGTCATCACCAAGTCTAAAATATGTAAATAACGTAAAGTAAAAGAGGTTACGCACCAAAAACTCTTGGAACGTATATACCTTGAGTACGAACATATGAAGGGAGTTATGTGACTTTATATTTGATCATAACTTCTACTAGGAGTACAGGACACTGTACTTTCCTTTTAATTATGTGTAGGAATTTCGCCACTTATGTGTGGTTCTTTTATAATGGCACGGTTAGCTCCCGTGGTAGAACCCCTTTATTGGGGCGGGTTAGGGGGGAAACCCGTTCAATGCGTAATCAAATTAAATAAATGATTAGTTGTCTTGTGTTTGTATTATTGGTTTCATGTTGAACTCAGGGCTCAAGGTAAGTTTGAGTGTTGCTAAGTTGTATGCATGTTAGTGTGTTCGTGTACGCCTATGTACTCATCATTGCTGATTGTTGGGTGTTTGTATGTTTGTTTGGCCTTGTCTTTATCTTGGCTCTACGAAGACCAATTTCTTATAGTGAGTAGTAGGGACAGATAAAGAGAAGCTTTTTAGGTGTTGCAGCATATTCACTTTGGGGGTTTGAGCGAAGAGGGAATCTTATTTTAGTTTTATCTTGAATATGTGTTTACTATTGATTATGGGTTTATTATTGTTATTTAATGAGACTAACAAATTACCTTTAAGTACTCGTTTGGTTTTGAAAGGGCCTACAATGGTTTCAAGTTGTACGTTTGACTTGGGTTTGACTTTACTTTTGTTTGGTGGACTGTCGGACTTTGACTTGTTTTCAAAGGTTTTGAAGATGTCTTCCACTATGTATCTTTGGTAAATTCCTTAGTCGTTATCATGGTGGCGGTAATGCCATGGTTATTTCTTATTTTGTATTTTAAAAGGGTAAAACAGATGTTTTCAAATGGGGGAAATTTCCAGGGTGTTACAACATACTAGCTTTAAGATTATATCTCTCTGCTCTCATGATCCCCACCCAAATGCACTATTTTATTATTTATTATTTCTTTCTTCTCACATTCATTACTTTCCAATAAAGCATTAACCCCCACTATATATCAACCTGTTACATTTTTTAAATACTTCGGCTACCTCACTTATCTCTTACTACTTTTGTTTCATAATATGTGCAACAAATGAACTTGCACGAATTCCTAGATAAAATTTGTCTTTTAGTGTTGAATGGATAAAGAAAGATAGTAATGTATGTAATGTGATAAGGAGATAGATAGTGGAATCAACAACTTAGAAAGGAAAGAAAATATTTGTTGCAAATAATGTGTATCAACCATTTTGAGTATGGAAAATACACTTTAATAATCCTAACTTTGCTTGATTTATTTTCAATAATCCCAACTTTGGATTAATCTGCAATAATCCCAATTTTAACTTGCATTTCTTTCTTCAATCTCGATTACCTATTACCCGTAGAAAAGTTAAAAAAAATTTAAACAAATTATTTGATTGCCACGTGTTGTACACTAAGTAAAAAATACACATGGGCACCGGTTCAAAACTCCCATTTAGCACCGGTTTTGAACCGGTTTTGAACTGGTCCTTATTTGAGGGATGCCAAAAACAAAAGATTTTGCACCGGTTCTTGCTATAAATCGGTGCGAAAAATGGCCCAAAAAAATAAGAAAAAAAACTTTTAGCACCGGTTCTGTTTCAAAACTAGTACCAAAAATGCCCCAAAATATTAAAAATTAAAAAAAATTAAAAAATTTGCATTTTTTTCATTTAAATTGATATAGAAACACTAACATATGTATAAAGTTACATATTTTCATTAAAAAAGGTTGTAATATTACAATTTTTGTCCAAAAAAGTAAAATAAAAAACTATGGTGTACAGGGTGTTTTTATGGTGTACAGGCCACTGTTGGTTCCTTCTATTGCAAGCTTCTGTTGGTGCGGTTGTTCGTTTGTTGGTTGTTGTTGGCTGCTTTGTCTGCTCTGTCTGTGCCCCTGGTCTTAGCTGTTGCTTCTGCTCTCTTTTCTAGTTTGGTTCAAATCCAAAATCAAACCTCTCAGCTGGCTTCTTCTTAACCTCAGCCGGCTTTTTAACAACAGTCGCATCTAACAAGCAATAATAAAGCAAAATTAGCATATTGAGATTATCATATGGAATCATAAACACAAAATAAACCAAGACAAATAAACCAAATTGTCATTTATATATGCATTAAGGGATAATTAAGTCATACCTGCTGAGTGCTAACATGTTAAGTTTCTCTTCCTCCGCTACATTCATGAGTTCCTCGCCGTTTAGTGGTTCACTATGCGAACATGCATCTTCAAGTTCAAGATCTGGATCAATAAGTCCTACCTCATGATAATATCCTTCTATGATGTTATCAATATCCCTTGTGTCTCCAATTTCTTCATTATTTTCTGCTTACATATATGAGGAAAAATACATCAAAGACTAATTTTTTTCATATATGGATTTTGTTGTAGGATGATCCTACACTTAGGGTGCGCACTGGTACAGCTTAAGACATAATTAACAAAGATACATGAAGTAGAAAACTTCACCTAAAGAGTTAGATAAGAATGATTAACTATTTTAATTAATTACTTATTGTACCTATAACTTTGACCCTAGCTGACCTTTTCTTACTCAAGCAAAGGTAAGCAACTGAACCTATGTTGAGTTGACGTAAATATTTGATTCAAGAACTCGAGGGAGAATTCAAAACCCTGTCCGCGCCCTCTCCTCTCGCTGCCACGCCCGCGGGTCCTTGGAGAGGGCTCTCCCAAAGCGCTGGCTGCAGCCTCACCAACAGCAATCAGAATACCCAACAACTTTTATGCACCATTCCTAAGATTAAATATAACATTATGAAGATAAGAAAAAAAAAAAGCACAACTCAAGGATATACCATATATGACCCTCTCAGATAATAAGAACAGTAATAGAAGGAATATATGGTGCATATATGGTGCATAAAAGTTCTAATTAGTATATACATATTCAAAATCCATGTCTCAACAACGTAATAACAATTATTTTATGCAATCATATCTGTAAATTGTTAAATTTTAAAATGCAAAAGCATGATCAGCAGGAAGATGACACACCTTCACAATCAAGATAATGCTACCATCTGAAACTTGCTGCCCAAGAGCTACTTGAAACCCGTGAATAAAACCAGAGGAAGAAGCCTTTACAACATGCTGGATCAGGAAGTACAACATTTTAAAACCATTAGAATCTAAGACTTGGATAAGGAGGATCAGATTGTGTGTGACACAATAGGTAGGGTGGCTAATACACCTGAAGCTACAAGTGTTCAACTTATGAGGAGAGAATTCAATGAGTTTATGCACAAAACAGATGAATTTGCCGACTTTGTTCATTTGGTGGTCAAAATTGTTGTTGTTATGTATTTGGTGTTATTATTGGTAGCTTTTAAATAATGTAATGTTGTTGTAATTTTCTATTTGATATGAATAAAGCTAAGCATGTTATTTTTATGGAAATATTGCTGCTGGAATTCTTATTTATAAGTAGAACAATTGTTGTAAAATCAAAATGCATAATTCAATACACAAATATTGACCAAAACAAAATGCATTTTCCATTCATTGCATAATTCAAAAGCTTAGAGTACCAAATTTTCAAAATGCTGAAATTAAAACTGATTGTCAAAAACAACTACAAACATTGACCAAAACAAAGGTTCAATACACAAAAATCTAAGCAACTCTAAGCAAGAAGATGCAAACCTATCTAATTTTGGGACTGTGACTGGCTAAGAGGGGGTTGACTTTGCAGTTGTGAAGCATCAAGCACTATTGCAGTCTTTTGTGCTGCCTCTTTATTGGTTAAACCTTCCTTGCAGGTCCTAACATTATGACCAAAAGAACCACAGCTGCCACACTTTACTATCCTTGATCTTTTATCAGTTTGATCCTCCCCTTCTTCCCTTTTTTTGTTCCTGCTTGGCCTACTAATCTCTCTTTTCATTTTTAGAGGATCAATGTGAGGGAAAGCAATCATACTTGGCAACTGACTCATATCAGGCACTAAATTTATGTAGTGGCTATACAGCTGCTTGTATGTTTTCACATAATACCAAGAGTTGATGTAATTATAAGGATCAACCTTTGCATGGACCATTGCCCTAATGGCACGCTTGTAAGGTATGCCAAATAGCTGCCAACCACCACAAGAGCATATTTTGTTATTCAAGCTTAATGGGAACTAAGATTTACCCTCATGTATCTCATACTCCCTGGACTGGATTGGTATGCTTTGCAACTGGTGGTTGCCTTGCTGATGTCCTTAACCTTCTTTGCTAGATCTCATGCTTAGCTGACACCCTGACCATACACACCCTTCTAATTCCTATCACAAGAATAAGATAAAATCAGCAAAATATAGTATATGTAACTAAGTGAAAATGACTTAAGGTTTTAGATTATACCCTCCAACAGATTAAAAATAGGTCTGCACCTGTCAACCCCAAGGGTTGAGTTAAAACTCTCCACAAAATTTGATGTGTTTGAGTCATTACAAACATTTGGATCAAAATTGTATTTGCTCCATATTGACTGATCACCAATGCCTACAAACCATTTCCTCACCTCTTCACCTCCCTCCTTTTGAGCTTCTCCATTGCTTTTCTGAAACTGAACTTACATGTTGCATTACAGGCCCTCCAAAATAGGATATACATCAATGGACCTAGAAAGGCCTTTTTGAAATTTTTGCTTAAGTGTCTGCAGCAATATCTTCTTTTAGATGCAGGCCAAACTTGCTTTAAAGCAATGTCAACTCCCTGTATGAACAAGATAAAATCAGTTTCTATGCTAGCCTATGTTTGGATGCAAATGTATAATGGAAATCAAAAGACATGTACCTTTTGTGTATCGGAAATTATAGTCCAATCTGTCCTGTCTTAGTGTTTGACAAGGTTGTACAAATGCTAAAAGAAGTATGACCGGCTTTCCTTGTCTTCAGCACTCACTATAGCATATACCAATGGGTAAATCTCATTATTTACATCTATTGCAATAGCAGAAAGTAAGATACCCCCATAGTTGCCTTTTAAATGTTCCCCATCAACACCAATTAGTGGACTGCAACTACTAAGGAGCCCCTTCCATTTCCAAGCAAAAGATATGAAAATGCTGCTGAACAAATTCACCCTTGGAATGCTCTCACTTTCATGCCATGCTACATATGCTGCTGATTCTGGATTCGTAGTCTTAATAACTTTTTCATATGTAGGTACGTGAGTGTAAGACTCATCATTCCCTCCAAATAAGACAGCTCTCACATACTTCTTCAATCTGTACAAAGAAGCTTGCTTCATGTATATGCCATACCTCTAAAATAGCAGCTCATTCAAAGGTTTCCCAGGGATGTCTAGGTTAGCCCTAAAATCCTCCATGACCTTATATGCAGCCCATTTGACAATGCACATTGGGTTGTATGTCTCCAAACCCCTACATGTGTGCACATCAGGCTAAATTTTCTTCACGGCCCATGTCCTGCCATCTGGTAGCTTGCTTCCATGTAATCTCTAGTCATAACATAGTTCTCGTTTATCTGACTGAACCAAGGTATACCATAGGCTACCAGGAGGGAATTCTACATTTCCTTCCATACAACGCTTCATAAGGTGTCATTCCTATGCTCACATGATAGCTATTATTATATGAGAATTCAATCATAGGTAAACTTTCGTCCCACGATCCACCAAAGTCCATCACACAAGCTCTTAACATGTCCTCCAAGGTCTGAATTATTCTCTCTGTTTGTCCATCTATAGCAGGGTGAAACAATGTGCTAAGCTTCAGAATAAAGCCAAATGCTTGCTGAAACATTTCCAAGGACTTTGATAAAAATCTTGGATCTCTGTCTAAAATGATATCTTTAGCAACTCCATGTAGCCTCACAATTTCTTTCACATAAGCATCTGCCAACTGATTCACATTCCAATTGTCCCCTATTGCTATTTGAATAAGTACTTGATCGACCTATGTTGATTACACCACTCAATGTTGATATGAGCACCATATTTAGGAGGAGTATTGGATTATATGGAACAACAAATATGTTATCCAGCTTTACTCCATTCTTTTCTATAAATCTACCATCGTCTCGTCTTCTATACATCGAATACCCTTCTTCATTAACACTTGTCTCTTCGATTAAGTTTTTTGGGAAATGTTTCGAGCACCTACCCTCTTTCATGCAAGGAGATTTTCGATTTAATTCACCGCAAGGACCATGCATCATGTGATCTCCCACAACTTTATACAACTTAGGGTCTTGTTTTGGATCAAGAATTTCAGCATATATGATTTTATCAATTTCCCAAGCATTAGAATTCTTGTTTTCACGATGTAAAAAAAAGAAGAATGTGAGCATGAGGCAATCCTCTCTTTTGAAAGTCTATTGTAGATTAAACTCAGTTGATTAGTAAATAAAAATTAAAAATATATATAAAAGCATAATAAAATGCGTAACTAATATAATTTTAAGTAAAAAACCTATTTGAATTAATCATTTAAATTTGCATATCAAGTAAAAATAAATGATGTCATTCTTTTATTCTTGATACCATCTAATTATAATATCCAAATTTTGTTATTAGTAGTTTGAGTTTGGTTTGAGTATCCCTTAAAAGCTAGAATATTCCATTAGGACATAAATATAGTTGATAATGTTGTTGTAGAAACGAAGAGTGATGGAATTAATAGTCCCACACTATCTTGTAAGCCTAATAAAAAATTTCTTAGCTTACTCGATTTGATTTCGAATGTCTTCATCATCAAGAAAATAATAATTGTGATCTAAGTACATTAATAAGCGAAGCAAAAGCACGAAGGAAAGACACCATATTAGTAATCAATTATTAATATTGATCCTATAATTTTCTCAATTTAATTACAAAAAACAAAGAAAATATAAATTATGTAGTCAGAAGCTCTTTTTAGAGTATAATAATGTAGTCTTAGTCGCATAGATCAATTACATGTACTGCACACCTATCTTGACATACATAATTTAATTTAAAACGGTTCTTTCTAATCTAACATTGTGAGTCCACATTAAAATACATACTGCATATAATATACATCAACAATAATAGATTATCCATCCCCACTACTACCTCCAAATTAATTTACTGCAAATTTTAGAAAATAATGATAATTTTAAAAAAATTCACAAAAAAAAATAAATCACAAAATTTTGATGAGTATTGATGTATTTTAGTTTGTATTTTTACTTTAATTAATCTAAATTTTCTTTTGCACTCTCTCTCAAAACCACATGAAACAATAAATACATTAAAAGATATATCCAAACAGAGAAAAAGAGATGACTTACAAGCATTAATTTCGAAGGGAAATATCTTTTGCTCCTTAAGCTCACTTATTAAGCGATCTAGCTTCATTTTAAAAACTCTACAAAGGATATCTGGTCTATTTTCTAGCCTCAGACCTTTCTTTTCAACAAACCTTGTGATTTCTGGGCACTTTGGATTACAAGTAAATGTAATAAATAAATCCGAATATCCATACCACTTGCGAAAGGCCATTGCATCTTGATAATTCTCCATTTTATACCTTGGTCCAGCCATAAATGATGAAGGTAAAACTACTCTCTTTCCGGTGGAAGATGAATCTGTGTCTCCTCTCATTACGGCATCAACAAGATTCTTGTATAATTTTGATCTTAATCGTTTTTGATGTGTCGGATGTAAGAAATTCTTTCTACCTCGATCATTTTATAAGCATCAACCGAAAATTGTTGGAATAATTTTTTTGACAATAATAGTGTCGCGCTTCATTGAGTTTGTCGATAATCCTAAATGCAAAACACTCTCTCATACTTAGCCTATACCTTTTCCCATAGCTCCAGTGTCCCTTAATGGAATATCAACCCTATAACCATCCTCACCATATGGAAATAATAACGGATATTGTAAAGCGAGGTAAGAAGGGTCTAACTCGTTGATGCGTTGAAGTGCACCAAATTGTTTCTCCACAATAATATTCCTATCTTTAGAGCTTCCTACATCACCAACAATAAGTGCTGCCACTTCGGATGCACTTGGGAGGTTGTATGTCTGCCCATCTGCTCCCCTACTTCCGATAAGTTTTAGCTTAACATCTTGAGAAGCATTAGAAATAAAACGATCCCTTGCCATCCTAAAAGCTTGAGAAAGAGGGTTGTGTAGATCAAGCATAGTTTTACAATCATTAATAATTCCATCATTGAAATTATCAGAATTCCTTAAATAGTTATGCAAAAAAAATAAATCCCAAAAAAGAAAGTGTTAGGATTATATTTGTAATAATATCCTTCAATTGAATTTATAATATTGAATATATGAAAGATAAAAGTTACACACCTTATATTAAGCTTTCTATTGGAAATCTCATTTTCAGTGTCATAGATGTACATTTGAGCCAATTTCGGAGATGATCCACAAGTCGGTAGCAAACTTCCTATCTTGTGATAATTTTGACCATGCAATCTAAAGTTATAAGGCCCTTTTCAATGATTAATAGTTGAATCGATCTTTCCTCCCATTGAGGTAAATGAGTGCATATTGTTATAAGGTCTTATGTTTTCTAGAAAATGGTTACTTCTAGGATCCCCCTCTTTACAAGACCATTAAGGGGTGGTAGTGGTGGTTCTTTTAGTAAAGATAATTACACTTTTCCTTAGATACAACATAATGAAAACTTCGGATCTTTTGATGAGCCACGTTTCTTCTCTAATCGCTCCTCGTACCATAACATGGCTCCCCAAAATTTACAAATACAAGTCGGATCTCCAATGCCCCAATACTCTAAGCAAACATTAAAATAAAATATGTTAGTTAAGACTATGTTTTTATTTTTTATTTTTTTTTGTTAAATAGTTGAAATATTAATACGTTTTGTTGTAGATTAAATTAATTATCAATAGTTCATTTAAAGTACCTTTAGGTGAAATAGATAAATAACTTAAATTTAATCTCAATACTTATACTGGTAATATGCCTTGATCTCCTTGAGTTATTGGCTCATGTAACACATCATGTCCACAATCTAAACCTTCAAGCTATACTTTATAAGCAATAATATTATAGAACGAATTTGATTACTTACCAATACTTGAAGTAGTAGCAAAATTTGACATAGTACTTGTGACAGATTTTGTGGTAGACCTTGTCTTACCTTTAGCAATACCATCACTTTGAATGTTAGACCTTATCTTTCCTGGAGCACCATCACTTTGAATTGGGTTGTGAGCATGATTCGCTTCATGAAACGATACTAATAGTGATGATTAGCATAGATTATCAACATATATCCTTCAAATTAAATTTAAGTTTGCACGCAATTACTCATTCAACAATTAGTTGCTAAATTATCTTTTATTGTTTTATAGAAAATCTCCTTGAGTATTGCAAAAAAAGTTTAAAAATTACTATTCCATACAATTGAATAAATCTAATTACTTACCAGAACTTAAAGTAGAAGCAAATGTTGTGATGCTACTTCTGATGGATTTAGTGGTAGACCATTTCTTGGCTTGAGCACCATTACATTGGATGGAAACATCATTTCTTTGAATTGAATTGTGAATATGATTTGCTTCATGAAAGAATACAATACGTGAGGATTAGCATATATTATCACCAAATTATTTCACATATAAATTTTAGCTCATACACTATTACACATTCACCACAAAATGTAGCTAAATTCATACTACGTACATCGCATACTCACAAGAATAGGATATTATGCATAGGAAATCTCGACTTATACTATATAGATTATTAATAATTAATTGATGAATTAGAAGGAAAGTATGTAAAGTTTTATAAAATGTTGATCAAAATATGATGGACCTGACCATTTTGAATGTCACCCATAGAGATTCTCTGACCACTATTGAATGAATGTTCTCTTTGTAGCCTTGTTTTTGTTGCTTGGTCTATAGAACCTGAATCAATAAATTAAATGTCAACTTTGATCATATATATGTACTTGTAAATAGTGTTCTTATTTCATTTGAGTATGTGAGAGATGTTATGGGTATTGAAAAAAGTACCAGAGTGATCAATTTATTTTCTTTGACGCTTCCTTGTTAGAATTGCATTCCTCCTTAGTCTTGCAAATTTTGCAAAATTTTGATCCATAGAGAAATATTTTAAATAATGCAAAAACAGATTAATTAAGTGTTTCAATTAGGATTCATGAATTAAATTTTTCTCTCAAAAATCGAGTTATAAGAATTAGTGCATATACATAAAACTACTATATAGAGAAGCCATATTATATTATATAAATATGGGAGACAAATGGAATAAATAAAAGATAATTAAGCATGATAATTAATAACCTTCTTTATTAAATCTTACCTTACATGTATCCACGCTATTTGTAACATATTACTTTTTATAAGAAATTTGATACTTAATAACTTACCTTACTTAAAATTTTATATTTGATTTTTATATAATATTTTTATAAAATAATAAAATTAGGATATTCCTTATTTTTTTGTTAGAAAATTATCTTAGGTTTTAAGATATCCTAGATCTTGTTTTCAAAAAAACAAAAAGAAATAATAATAAAAGAAATCCTAGATCTTTGATCTTTCTCCTTTCTTTGTACATAATATTTTGTTATTACTAATTTTCTTCGGATCTATTACATAACTTCATACGAATTACCATACATGATGTCATTTTGATATTTTTTATACTAAGTTTTTTATCCTTATGTAACTTTTATTATTTATATATACTAAGATATATTTTGATAATTTCCTTACTTTACCTTGCATGTGCATATGTATAGAATATTTTGAGAACTTTCAAACCTTTTTTACATTATATTGTATGTAGATGACGTAGTTTGTAGAATAAGATACTTAGAATATTCCATTTTTTATTGAATAATCTCTCCGTTTCATATTAATCGCAACACTTTAATTAACAAATATAGTAATGTTCAACTTTGACCATTAATATTTTTAATTATATTATTAAGAAATATTAAAGATTAATAAAATGAAAATATAAATAAATTCCAATCAAAATATATTTTATATGGTTATAGATGTTTTTTTTATATTGGTAAAAAGTATGGTCAAACTTAGCATATTAATAGTGCAAAAGTCGAAGTGTTGTAGTTATTATAAACTGGAAAGAGTAATATACATAGGGAAAAAAAACCCTACCTTTAAAACTTACCTCTATAAATTTTTTTACCAAAATAATAAAATAAAACTTCATATATATGTTGATGTACTCCACAATTAAATGTCCATTATGTATCAAAAAATTATGGCTCATAATCATTAGTGTCTCACATGGTTAAGGAATCTAATAATACTATATATTAATTGATTATCATATTCAAAATATCATACTATTAATACAAAATAGACAGTACAAAATTAATAAGATTATCATATTATTAAGATAAAACCGTTCAAATAAACACTCCATATAATATAGTCATTGAAAAACTAATAATGTAGACAATTTATTTTGTATTCTAAATACTAACATTATTAAGAGGTCCTGAAATTTTTTATTATAAAAAACATTATAAGTAGCTGAAATTCATCCATTGTTGGCGTTGTCTTCCTTTTCAATCTTAACCACGACTTTCTTTTTGTTAGTGGAGCGTTGTGCCGAACTTGTTTCATCATCAATCCCAACATTTGTAGTATCATCAAGAGGCCTTTTTGTTGGAGTGATAAAGGATACATTAGGGTCTTCATTATCACATACAACGGTGGCCAATTCCTACAAAACATAAATAGGGAGTATGTATATCAATACATATTAAAAAATAATATTAAACTATAGAATTGTGGTAGATTTTTAATATGTGACCTTATCTTTCTCGGCCGAAGGTTTGCTTGATTCGTCAATATACTCAACCTCCATATCCTTTTCCTGAAACATGGTAAATTAAATAATAGCTTAAAGCTATATTAAGGATAAATATTTATTGAATTTAATAATATGAATTATTAATTACCTGCAAACCACCAAGAATGATTTGATTAATTGTTCATCATCACTTATTCTTATGACAGTATACTTATCCCAATTATGACTAAGATTATATTTATAGATATGATATCGGAACAAAAATTTCCTATCGATAAGCATGTCAAGTTCTTCCGAAAATGAATCATCTCTGCCATCCTATAATTATAACAATATATTTGTCATATATGATACAAAAAGAATCAATCGAAGCAAAGAATCAAGAATAGTTAATTAATATCATTGGTCAAAACTAACATATATATGGAGTATATATAAGCCAACATATATGTGATTAAAATTATACACCTTTGATAACTTCTCTTTCAAATCCACTACAGATATTTGCAAAACAAGCAGTTCCAGTATCATCTTCCATTGTTATTGTAAGTTTAAACTTGTAGAAAATGTTATTGAAACATGACATAAGTTTTTTTTTTTATATATATATTAAATCCTAATAATTTAATACCAATTGCAATTAAATAATTTAATACCAATTGCACTTCAATATCACATTATAAATTACCTTGGTGGTGCAGATTTGACGTGCGAGTCACATTTTTTGCACCAATATTTTCCACCACTTTCATAGTCAACCTTTTTGTTACAATTCTTGCATGAGTTATAATACCACTTGCTATCATTTTCAATAGCAATAATAGTAGCATAGGTCACACAAAAGCATTCCTATGTAAAAAATATATTAAAAAAAGTTAATAATTTATCATAATGTCAATATAATTTCTACCATAAAATTTTGAATTATATAACTTATATGGTTAACCTCATTAGTCTCACAAATCTCGTCCAGTTGCTTTCGTTCATTCAAATTTAAGAACTCATTTGATATTAAATGTGAATTTTGACTTGATAAGTGAGTTATTACATGCGATGAATCTATTTCACCTTGAACGCCAGAAATATATATATATATATATATATATATATATATATATATATATATATATAGTTACAATTAAATTGGAAAAAGTTTATAATGTACAATATGATAAAGAATGTCTAATACCTTCGTTTGTAATCTTGCACTTCAGGTATATTCTCATTATTGATGAATAATTTTGTCGCCCATAAAGAATTTGATATGAAAACTTCATCTAGAAAAGTTATGATCAAGGTGATTTGATTAATACAATTATTAAATTTGGACGAAAATTACTTATCATAATTTAAATATATAAATAAATATATAACAGAATATCACCTTTAAAACTCTTAATCTTAGCAAATTGTAGTACTACAACTATGGGTCCTTGGATGTCATCTTTAGTAGTATACTCCGAAAGTTGTTTAGCATATTTTCCGAACAATGCACAATTCAGCCTATTTTTGCTACAAAATACAAGATAATTGTAATTGAAGTCAACACATAAGAAAGAGTTCTAATATTTATATGAAATTCCATTATATAAGTTAGTGCCTTATATGTATAATAACAAAAATTAATAATGTCAATTATTATAGGCTGATTTGAATTTCTTACTGCAAGTCTTCTAGCTCAATTGTCAATTTGTGATTTGGGGTACAGATTTGAAATATTGATAAGATCGCCCATGCCAGTAAGCTCTCCAACAACATTTATAATTATTTAAAAAAATATTAGTTGATAATTTTAAAAAATACAAAATTTATGAAAAATGGTTAATAAATTGATATGATGTATCGTACCTACTAAAATCACCTTATTGACCTGTTGTTTAAGGAACCCACATACATGGGATGCATGTGTAGCCTTTTCGAAAGTTGTGAAATACCCTGTTATTCCCATTAATAGTACGTACTAAACTGGATAATTTTCCAAACTAAGTCAATTTCACAAACTAATTACTAAAGAAGACGTGTGGCCAAACTATTTACCAAACTAAGCTTCTGGGGTAAAACGCTGACTCGGTCAGCGTTTTACCCCTGATTTTTTTTAAAAAAAAAAAAAAAAAAAACCAAAGTGTAAAACGTTGCCTCAGTCAGCGTTTTACATGTTTGACCTTTTTTTTAAAGTTTCGTAATTGCTGATTTTTTTAAACAAAAAAATGTCTTTTAGTAAAACGGTGACTCAGTCAGCGTTTCTTGGGTATTATGTTCCAGGAATCGAATTCGCAGGCTGCTTCACTCAAATTTTTCTCCCTCTCACTCTCTCTCTCTCTCTCTCACTAACGGTAGAAGACCCCGTACACTTTCACTCTCAACTGCCGAACTCAACGCTGCCGCTGTCGCTAGTCGCCATTGCTGCTGGCTTCCTTCACACTTACTCACTCTCATTTACTCACTCAATGTTGTGGTAAACCCTAAATTCATATTAGTGTAATGTTGATAATTGCTCTTAATTATGGTTAATTGTTGTAAATTGTAGCAAATTGTTGTAAATTGTATCAAATTGTTGCTAATTATTAATGAAAATGTGGTAAATTGTTGATAATTATTGATGGTAATGTGGTACATTGTTGATTAAAATGTTGATGAAATTGTTGATGGTAATGTGGTACATTTATGTGAAATTTAAGGGCATTATGTTTATAATATTAGTGTGGTTTAAAATGTGATAATTTATCGATATAAATTATTGGTGAACAGACTCTTATTTCATTATTAATAACTTATCTATAAATTCATATTAGTATAATGTTTATAATACTAGTTTCCTTGCAATTGGTATAGTGTAGTAAAAAGAATAATAATGTTTTGGTTGTTATGTAGAATATGGCTGCATAAAATGTAGTTTTGTTATGCCTGTGGGGAGGTGAAATTCTGTTTTTGTTGGATCAAATGTCGTGTATAATGGAGGAAATAGGGAACCACTAACACTTGAACCGGACATGACTTTCAATGATTTGATGAATGAGGTTCATAGTAGTATTGGTTCAAACCCAATGAATGTTCAATTAAAATGAGGTTTGAGACTGTCAATGGGGTTCAAGTGTTACCTGTTTCTACGGATAAACATTTGAAAGCTTTGAGGAGTGTCGTTGCAATGAAGGGTGTTCCCACTGAGATATATGTTGAAATGGTGCCTATATGTACCCAACAAAGTATTGGGCCAGAACAACAAGCTACATATATTTCCGGTTACAACACATAGTCCATGCAAATGCCCTCACACGACATTCCATCAAATGAATATGGGATGGGGTCTCTTAGTAGAATTCTGCACGATGATCAATTTCACATGCCGTTTAGTTCTCATATAGCTTCACCTTTACATGGGGGGGCATCTTTGGCAATGTCCGGCCAACCTTCACCGATGCAATTGCATAGTTATTCACCTATGCAAGATGATGTTCAAGCATCATTGTCTCAACCTATGCTAAATCATCTTGAAAATCTTGAAAAATCTTGAAAATATTGTGAATAATGATTTGTCTGTGTATGATGTGTATGCGGAAACAAATGATGAGGCCGAGAGCGGAGAGGAAGAAGATGGACTTGAGAACATGGATGTTAGAACTCCCATACATTGGTTCAGTCAGATAAACGAGAACTATGAAGTTTGATAATTAGCCTGCTTCCATCTGGTAGCCTACTGTATACTTCCTATTATTTGCATACCCACATTCAAAGCAAACCCTTCATGAACAGCATAGTCCTTCAATGTTTCCCTCAAATGACCCTTATCAATGAAAAGCATCCAAGGTTTAAGTTGGATTTTCCCACAGTCTTTCTCTTCATACATTTCTCCATTTTTATACAACTTGTTGAAGTAGCTGTCATCATCATTAGAGTCAATGAAGCCATGCCAATTTCCAGGCTCCCAATTTTCTTCTACTTGTGGAACTCCTCTAATATCGTCCATTTCATCAGGTTGAATGCCATAGGTTATGATCAGTTCATTGTCAAAATCATCATGTTTAATACCTCCAACATCGGAACCCTCACTTGCATCATCAAAATTCACCATTTTCCTCACAACACTAACAGTTTTATCATCTTCCTGTACATCTTGGACTCTTTTTATAGATTTTGTCCAGACACCCTTTCTTATAGCTGTGCTTTTTATAGATTTTTTCCAGACACCCTTTCTTATCCCTTCAAACAAGGTGGTTTCACATAAAGAGATGATGCGGTTAGATTTTGGGACTGTAAATCTAGGACTCCTCCTCACAGCAAGAGTCTTGAAATGGTGTGTGGTGATTCTAGAGATGGGGGATTCTTTGGCCAAGAGCATTACTCACAACTATGGCCATTCCCTTACCCTTAGCTGCAACAGAAGTCTCACCCTTCCCCTTACCCTTTCCCTTACCATTACATGCAGCGGTAGTCTCACCCTTGCCTCTACCCTTTCCCTTTGCCTTAGTTATTTCACATGCCTTCTCAAATTCCTTCCTACTCTTAGTGTATTCCTTACTAGACCGGTTAACAACATTCTCTCAAGCTCCTCTTGCATATCCGCAGCAGTAATATCTGGATCATAATTAAACTCCCTAGGGAACATCTCATCTAATGAGGGTTTAAAAGCAATATCATCTAATTAGGGGTTAGATGCATCATTGGTGGACTGGTATGTCCATCTCAATCTTATCCTAGGTTTGAGTTTGGTAATTGGAGCATTTGAAGGTTGGGCAGAAGAGGGGTTCACTTCAAAAGCTACACTAGGAGATGCACCATCATTTGAAGGTTGTTCAGGAGGTGTTGGTGGTGCTTGATTTATAAGACGTGTTGGTGGCGGTTGATTCAGAGGTGGTTCAGTAAAGCCAGGTTAGCTTATTCAGCAGCTATTTTTCCCCCTCCACTTAGAAACTAAATCATTCATGAAAGTGGAATCCTTAGCAGTCCCAACATAAATCTCAAACAAGTCAGAATTAGGAAATGTGTTAAACATCTAATCATACCACCATCATCATCTATTGGCCAATGTTTGCCTCTATATGCATATGCAAATATAAGGTTCAATATAACCACTCTCTTTTTTTGTAACCGATCTTCAAATTCTATCATGAAATCCATTAGGTTGCAAGTATTAGGGTCCACTTCAATATCAACATTATGAACCTTACATTTAAATCTTAGTATAACCTTGTCACTCATTCTACCAAATTAGATTAAACTACCAAAATTTAATCCCTTAAATAGAGCATGCAAAACTAAATAACATATAATTTGACTAAGGATTACCTATCATTAACGAAATTTGCAATACCAACTCAAACACACTCAAATCGAATTATGAGTGCAACAAAGACAAAATTAAGCAACAAATCATAATGAGAGGCATATCGTGAAAAATTCAAACACTAATCCACTAACAATTGTACATGGAAATCATATTTCAACCATTTAGATAAAAAATCATCTAATACCAAAAAGCAAACAATTTTATGTGAAATTCACAATATTCAAAGCTCAGATCAACACTAACCTATAACGATCATCAAAGAAGTGGTGAATTTCCAGGAATTTTTCTCCAAACATGCATCAATTAGGGTTCCTCACTTTCGTCAAAACAGGGGAGAGAGTGAGAAGGAAGAAGAAGTTAAACGATCTTCTGTTTTTGGTGTTTTTAATTTGGGTAGTTGGAGTTTAGAAGGTGAGTTAATGTCTGTGGCGGTAGGGGCAACTTTGTTATTTCCTTTTAAGTCAAAAAACCTAGGATTAACGTTTGTTTACGAAATGGTTACTGTAAATGAGTCTATGTAACCATGGGTGTACCGGTGATAATCAATAGTTAAGTAAGTGTACCATCGATAAACGCCCGAAACTTAGGTGTACCATTGATAATTCCCCGTCTAGAAGCATGGTAGGATATATTTTGATTAGTTCCAAGTTAGTATCATGCTAGAAATTAGTTGGAATTGGTGAATTGGGTTGGATTGTTAAATTGAAATGAATTTGGTGAATTATTTATGAAGCATGATTGGTTGGAATGATTTATTTATTGGAATTGGTGATTATGGAATATTGTTATTGAACCATACTTTTGTTATTGGCATGATTGAGAGAATATTTCGTTAAACTAAATGTTTAATTGAGTTTGGAATATCGAAAGGGAATTTTATTATGGTTCATAAAATTTTTATTGATGCTTTAAGCATGGGAATTGAGCTCTTTAAGTGTCTTAGTACATGAGGATTAATTTATATTTCGGTGCCTACGTGCACTTAAGTTGTTTATACACCGAGGGATAGGATTTGTGGTGCTTATGTGCACTCACTTAAGGTGTTTTTACACCGAGGGATAGGATTTTTGGTTCCTACATGCACTTATGGTGTTTTTGAAAGGAATGGTGTCCTTCCAACAAGTGTATTCTTCCGATACAGGGTTCAGAATTATTACAGAGCTAATTCTTCAGTAAGGTCAAGTTATCGGAATGCCTAGGTGGAGGCCGCTTCCGATCAATAATATCGAGGTACAATTGATATTAAAGCTTGATCTTAACTAAACCCTTCAGGTCGAACCCAATCGAATCACCGATCCGAGACGACGAATTAATCCGAAAGGATTTAATGAGTCGACAGAGTTTTACGAATAAAGACGTCGGACATCGAGCCTAGGGCGTCGAGACCAAGCGTCGGAAAATCACAATCGACAAGTATGAGCGTAGCCATAGCTAGGCTAGGCTAGCTCATCATAGGCACTAGGCGCGCCATAGCAACCCTAGCATCATGCCTAGGGGCTATCGCAGCCTTAGCGTGATGGCTAGGCACCATGGCTGGCTATCGCTAGCACCAGGTGCGCCAACACAGCCCTGGCATCATGCCTAGACGCTATCGCAGTCCTAGCATAATGCTGGGTGCCATCGCAGCCCATCGCAAGCCAGCAGCATCACTAGGCGCACCATGCGTGCCCTAGGATGGCTGGGCACCATCGCAGCCCAGGCAGCATCACTAGGCGCACCATACGTGTCCTAGGATGGCCTGATGTCGTAAAAGCCCTAGCATAATGTTAGGCGCATGGCAGGACCACACGCACCAAGCACAGCTAGTGCTAGGCACTGGCGCATGCGTGGTGCGTGGTGCGTGGTGCTTGGGCGAGGCATGTACGTGCATGGTGCACGGTGCATGGCCGAGGCTGATGCGTGTGGCTGTGCGAGAATGTGCAAGTGGCTAGCAAGCTAGCAACGTCAGGCCAAGCATGCGTGGCTTGCTAGCAGCACGCATGCTAGGCATTGCGTGCGAGAGAGGCTGATGCGTGGCGCGCATGATGTGCGAGTGTGGTGCGAAGCGAGAGGCCAGCATGCGTGGATCGCTAGCAGCACGCATGCTGGGCCATGCGAGCATATGGTGCAACGATGATGCGTGGGATGTTGGAACCAGCGCCAGCACGCACCAGCCAGCACCACAGCCAGCACGCACCAGCTAGCACCAGCGCCATCACGCACCAGCCAGCACCAGCGCCAGCATGCACCAGCAAGCACCAGCGCTGCTGCTGGGCTAGCTGGCACAGCCAGCTGGCGTGCTAGCTGGCAGCTGGCCAGCAGCCTTGGTTGAGGCGGTTTATGAGGAGAGTGGGGACCAAGGCTTTGTGAAAGCCTTGGGGAGCAAGGCATTGGTCCCCCCCACCTCTCCATGGTCCTCACCTAATACTCTCTCTCCCTTTGACACTTTTGGAATTGTGATTGCATTTATTTATTGATTTATTTCAGAAATAAATTAATTAGCAAATAAAAAATTTTCCCACATTGGTTGGGGAATGAAATGCAAGGGTTCATTTCCCTATAAATACCAAGCTTGAGTACTGGGAAATGAACAACCTTGAGTGGAATTAAAAAGGGAACTCTAAGAAAAGAGTAAACCTTTGATTCGTAAAACTCATAGTTATTTTGTCCGGGTCTTGACTAACCTGCAAGACTTAGGACGCTCGGGTCGGGTCGAGGGTACGATCCGTCGGAGATCTCGTCTTTTCGGGATTTTGAAGAAAGATATCTTTGGGAGCGAAGCACGCGTCAAAGGTATAATTCTTGTCCTTAATCTTGTTTGATTAAGTTTATTACGCTTGTTTAATTTCTTTAATTAAGGGGCGGGTCTTGGTGGGTTTCCTTCCGCGTAGTGTCGGGTCACTACGAAACCCTACAGCGGTATCAGAGCCACGCTCCTTTTAATTTTTTCAATTATTGTTTAATTAAGGTGTTTTAAAAGAATTTATTTTCTGGTTCATGTTCATCTAATTAGATTAGATGCTCGTTTTAATTAATTTTAAAACTCGATTTTATTTTCGATTTGGTTGTCGAACCCAGATTTTGGCTCAAAAATAGTGATTTTTGGGTGGAATCGACATTCTGGAACTGTTTCAACCTTTTCAGGATTGTCCAGAAGCCAAATTCGAACCAGAAACCCAATTTTTTCTAGGGTTTTTCGTTTTTTAACGAAAATTTTAATTCTTTTTAAGCCTTGATTAATGCAAGCATTACAAGGTTAGATTAAATGCACATTTGCATCACTAATCTACTGGTTTTAAAATATCCTTGAGCATAATAATGGAGTGTTTATTAGTGCTTAAGTTGATATACCAATTTATCACATAAACTTGTTTTTTCACAAATTTTGCAATTAAATTGCAATGAGGTGTGAAAACTTGTTGTGATTTTGTATTTTAAGTTCCCAAGTAATGTTAAAGTTCTAATCTTTTATTGTTTAAATGATTGGAACCCTAACCCTAAATTCCATATTGAACAAAGTTTGGATTTTTCATATTTGGTTGATTAAAATCCATTAAGTTCAATTACTTGTGAGTAAAATTTGATTAATCTTCATATTGGAAGATGTAATCTTGGTATTTTACACAAGTATGCAAGTTGGAAAATTTTATCATTGGATGGTTAATTTATTTTTCCAACTCCCTTTTGTCAAATCCATTATTAATTTGCATATAGGCAAGATTAATTTTGGACATAGCTCATTTTATTTTAAGCATAAAGTTTGACCTATTTTTGTTCAAAAATTGAAATTTTGGATAAATTTAGGCTTGTGCACCAATAAAATAAATTTATTTAAGTTAGACTTATTTTTATTTTATTTTATTTTCCGTCAAATTAATTCTAAATAATAATTTGGAATTAATTCATGTCACACGTAAATCGGGATTAAAATCTCGAGTCATAACACGCAAATCGAGGCAAAACACCCAAGTGCCACCAAGGCCATATGTGGCTGCCTGTGGTGCGCGCAAGGGTGAGCCATGATGCTGCTATGCGTTGTTGTGTGGCGGGGAGGCATGGATGATGTGCGTGGGCAGTGGCTGGGACTGGCTTGCGAGGGATGCTGCTGGGCAGCAAGTACCAGCCCAGCGCACCACGAGCATCAAGAGGCGCCTGCCCAGCAGGCCAGATACTCGTAGGCAGCTGGGCTAGCAGCACTGCTTGCTAGGCACAGCAGGCCTCACCCACGCACCATGGCGCCATGCCATGGGCTGCCTAGCAGCCATAGTGCGCACCCACCAAGGCTTTTGTTGGGTGGTTTTGCTTAAGCTTGAGCTATGATTTTGCGAATTTTTTCCGTGTCAATTATTTTAATTAATTATTTTAACGAGGATAAAAACCTCGATTTTCGATTTTGCAAAATTTTGACAAATTATGGGTTATGCCGACTTAATTAATCGGATTAATTAAGTACGGATGCGAAATTTAGTGGGGGCTTAATTAAGTGTGTTATCATTTTGCGTTTAGGAATAATTGATTAAACCACTTTGACTAGTTTTAATTAGGCGTGTTAATTGGATTAACCACCTAAGTTAGTTACTAATTTTGCGTGTTTAATTATGTATTTCGTAAAATTGCATGGGCCATTCACAAATAGTGAATGGGTGAATGGAAGATTGCTTTCAAAACAGGTTCTTTGAAAATGGCAACTAGTGGGGCCCGACTAGGATAGAAAATACGGACTGCGTTCCGTTATGTATTTTTGTAAATCTAAATACGGTCTGCGAACCGTTAAGTATTTTTGTACTATTAGATTAATCTTAGTCGTTCTAGCTAGCTTCTTTTATTTCATTTTGGCCAAGATGTCTCAAGACGGCGTTTCGACGAAGACGAGCCAAGATGAAGACCCATGGAAATTGAAGATTTCAAGGGGTCATGCTAGTTGCCAAATGCATCTATTTTATGCCTTATATATTGTTATTATATATGATTTCTAGGTGCATGTCTAGGATTTCTATTATGTTGCGACGATTAGTTAAGTTCACTTAAATCAACCAACATAGAAACCCTAGGTCCCTTAATAATATTGAGCTAAAATTTGTCGTTCCAAGAACAACACTTACCGAACTAATGCGCGTACGTGATGGATTACGCCAAAGCGAGGCATCACTACTTCCCTAGGAACGTAAGGTATACTAGGTATACAAGTTGTCTTGGTTAAGCTCAACGATATCAGTAAGGAGTCCTTAGATGTCGTGGCAAAAGAGATAAAATGTCAAGAATGCATTAGATGCGACATTTTAGTAGCTTAGAGCTATTAGCAATTGGATTGCTTACCTTAAGATATTTAATGATTAAGACAAGCCAAAGCATGCTTAACCATTTCTTGATCTTTGGGATCTCGGAATCATTTTATTCTTGCCCATAAGGGATAATTTTAAAATGCGTGGATAAAATGCTCAATAAGTTTGAATATGTGCATGAACGCTTTAAATTTTCAACTTATTGATGTATGAATTGTTTTTCACTTCAAATTCTTTCAATTGTAGAACAATGTCTGCAAGTAACTCAAACAACAACCAATTCTCTTTGCGCTCAATTCTCGACAAGGAGAAGTTGAGCGGGCCAAACTTTCTTGATTGGGAAAGAAATCTCCGCATTATACTAATGCAGGAACAAAAGGAATACGTCCTTGATGAGGAAATGCCTGACGCTCCCAATGAGGAGGTCACTCAGGCAGCCCTTAACCGATGGCAAAGTGCCAATCGGGATGTCAAATGCATCATGTTGGCCACAATGTCTCCGGATCTTCAAAAGGCTTTCTTTGAAAAGGAGACAACTTTTGAGATCATTTTTGAACTTCAGAATATGTTCCAAGAGCAAGCCCGAACTAAAAGGTTCGAAACCCACAAGCAGATCCTCGAGAGCAAGCTCAAGAAAGGAGAGCCAGTCAGCCCGCATGTTCTCAAAATGATTGGATTATTTGAAAACATGGAAAGGCTTGATGCTGGGTACTCAACTGAAATGGAAATTGACATCATTCTCCACTCCCTTCACAAAGGCTATGATCAGTTCAAGATGAACTATAATATGCATAGTATGGAGAAAACCCTCACCGAGCTTCATGGTATGTTGAAGCAAGCCGAGCAAACCCTCAAGGATGAGGGCAAGCATGACATGCTCATGGTGAGGAAGGGCAAGTTGTTCAAACGTGCGGGCAAAAAGAAGAGCTTTAAAGGGAAAAAGAAAAAATTCCTGCCTAAGTCAAAATCTGCCAAGGGCAGCAAGGACAAGAAGGCAGCTTCTTCTATATCTGATTTCGAATGTTTCTACTGCAAGAAGAAGGGACATTGGAAACAGGACTGCCTCAAATTCAAGGAAGATAAGAAGAACGGCAACGTTGCTTCTTCATTAGGTATTTTCGTTATAGACTTAAACTTTGCTAGCAAAACATCATGGGTATTAGATACCAGATGTGGCTCACACCTTTGTTCCAATGCTCAGGGACTAAGAATAAGTAGGAGGCTAGAAAAGGGAGAAGTCGAGCTTCGGGTCGGCAATGGAGCAAGGATGTCTGCCGTCGCCGTTGGAACTCTCAGTTTGTCTTTGCCCACTGGGCTTGTTCTAGAACTTGAAAACTGTTATCATGTTCCTAGAGTGACCAAAAACATTATTTCAATATCGGCGTTGGACGCCAAAGGATTCGAATTTCGAATCAAAAACAATAATTGTTTTATATATTTTGATAATGTTTTATATGGTAAGGCACATTCAGAAAATGGTCTTTATGTGCTTTCACTAGACAAACAGGTCTATAACATCGAGAATACTGCCAAAAGGGCTAAGACCATCGAGTCGAATCAAACCTACTTGTGGCATTTTCGTCTTGGCCATATTAACATCAAACGCATCAAGAAACTTCTTCAAGAAGGTGTTCTTGACTCATTCGACTTAGAGTCGTTTGAAATTTACGAAGGATGCTTATTAGGCAAGATGATAAAACAACCATTCTCCAAGTTAGGAGAAAGGGAAAGTGACTTATTAGGTCTAATACACACGGATGTACGTGGACTAATGAGCACACCCGCAAGACAAGGTTACCTATATTTCATCACTTTCACCGACGATTATAGTAGATATGGCTATGTATACTTAATGTCGAATAAATCTGAATCCTTTGAGAAGTTCAAAGAATTTCAGAAATAAGTTTAAAATCAACTTGGCAAGAAAATTAAAGCACTTCGATTGGATCGAGGTGGCGAATATTTGAGCCATGAATTCGACGATCACTTGAAAGAAAATGGCATTCTTTCAGAGTTGACACCTCCCGGAACTCCTCAATGGAAAGGAGTGTCCGAACAGAGGAATCGAACCTTGTTAGACATGGTTCGATTAATGATGGGTCTTAGTGAACTCCCTATCTCTTTCTGGGGACATGCGCTACAAACAGCAGCACTAACACTGAATAGAGCTCCGTCAAAAGCTGTTGAAAAGACTCCATATGAATTATGGACTAAGAAACCTCCTAGGTTGTCTTTTCTCAAGATTTGGGGATGCGAAGCATATGTCAAGCGATTAATTTCGAACAAACTTCACCCCAAATCGGATAAGTGTTTCTTTGTGGGATATCCAAAAGAAACCAAAGGGTATTACTTCTACAATAAATCCGAGAAAAAAGTTTTTGTTGCTCGTGATGGTGTCTTTTTGGAGAAGGATCACCTTTCCAAAATGACAAGTGGGAGGAAAATCGAACTCGACGAAGTTCGAGAGGAAGAGCAACAATGTCAACTTGACAAAACTGACAATCTAGATACTTTGGAAGCATCTAAGAAGATTGGTAAGAATCAAACAGACAATGTAAATGCTCAACCGATTACCCTACGTAGGTCGCAACGGCAAAGATCTCAACCATACAGATACCTCGGTATCGTCTTAACCGATGACCAGGACATCCTAGTCATGGATGGTGATGAGCCGGCGACATACAAGCAAGCTATGACGAACCCCGACTCTGCAAAATGGCAAGAGGCCATGAAATCCGAGATGGACTCCATGTCTGAAAATCAAGTCTGGGACTTGGTGAATTTTCCCGAGGGTTATACACCCATTGGTTGCGAATGGATCTTCAAAGTGAAGACAGACAAGGATGGAAATGTATCAATATACAAAGCTAGACTGGTGGCAAAAGGTTATAGACAAGTCCACGGGATTGACTATGACGAAACGTTTTCACCAGTTGCAATGCTAAAATCCGTCCGGATCATCCTAGCGATTGCTGCATATTACGATTACGAAATATGAAAAATGGATGTCAAAACTTCCTTCCTTAATGGAATTTTGGAAGAAACAAACTGTGTATATGACACAACCAGAAGGTTTTGTCGATCCAGGCAACGCTGGAAAGGTTTGCAAGCTAAAGAAGTCCATTTATGGACTAAAGCAACCCAGCAGAAGTTGGAATCTGCGATTTGATGAAGCCATTAGCAAGTTTGGTTTTATCAAGAATCTAGATGATTCTTGTGTATACAAGAAGGTCAGTGGGAGTGATATTGCATTCCTAGTCTTGTATGTCGATGACATACTGCTCATTGGAAACAGCACAAAATTATTGGAGTCCGTAAAGGGCTGGTTGGGAAAGTGCTTTTCAATGAAGGACTCAGGAGAGGCACAATACATATTGGGCATCAAGATCTACAGGGATAGATCTAAGAGGATGATTGGATTAAACCAAAGTAATTACATTGATAAAGTACTGGCTCGATTCAACATGGAAAATTCCAAAAGAGGGCATTTACCCATGTCCCATGGCGTAACTCTCAGCAAGAAACAGTGTCCGCAGACACCTGTTGAGCGAGAAAGAATGAATCAGATCCCATATCCTTCGCTAATCGGATCGATCATGTATGTCATGATATGTACAAGGCTAGATGTATCATATGCCCTGAGTGCAACGAGTCAATACCAATCGAACCCAGGAGAGGCGCATTGGACTGCGGCCAAGAACATCCTTAAGTACCTGAAAAGGAACAAGGATAAATTCCTGGTGTATGGAGGCCAGAAAGAACTGGTTGTTGAAGCTTACACCGACGCTAGCTTCCAGACTGACAGAGACAACTTCAAGTCACAGTCGGGGTACATATTCTGTCTGAATGGAGGAGCGTTTAGAGGGAAGAGTGCCAAGCAAAGCACCACTACAGACTCTACAACTGAAGCCGAGTACTTGGCCGCTTCAGAAGCTGTCAAAGAAGCTGTTTGGATTCGCAAGTTCATTAGCAAACTTGGTGTTGTACCCTCAATCAAGGGGCCGATAGACTTCTATTGTGATAATAATGGAGCTATCGCTCAGGCCAGGGAGCCGAGAGAACACCAGAAGGTCAAACACGTGCAAAGGCGATTTTACATGATAAGGGTATGGAAATCCGAAGGTGAAATAAGAATTTGTAAGATCGGCACGGATGATAATCTAGCCGATCCTTTGACTAAACCTTTGCCTCAAGTGAAACACAACAAGCACATTGAGGCAATAGGAATCAAGCATGTTGGAGACTGGCTTTGAAATTCCCTGTACATGTGTTTTAATTAAATAGGATAATTAATGTAAGACACTTTATTAAAACCATTCATCAATGGAGTAATTAATTTTTGTGCAAAATTATCATTCACTCCATTACTATTTAATTGTAGTTTAGAATTAGATAATGAGTCCATTCGATTTACGGAAATATTCAAAACAGGGTATCAAGACCATGTCTTGGATAAAGAAACACCTGTTAAGTGAACATTGAATATTAAATCAAAAAGTGTCCCTAATCGAGGTCATCTAACAGATGGACGATTGATGACCGCCATAGATTAGTGTGTATTATGATTTACAGCACCGTTTCTAGTGCTGCGAGGACGTGACGGTCATAAATCATTTGCACAGGTACAGTTTGGAACTGTACTGGATAAGACCTATGAGAGTACTTTAAGAAAATTTAAATTTTGTCATAAGTACATTTCTCATTATGACTATCGGAACTTATTTCCTCCGACCATGAGTACTGTGAAGTTTTCTTGTTTAAGTACTAGACTCGTTGATGTTTCCAAACGTCTGTCGTAACTGGGGATCATAACGGGAACACTCGGGAGACTGTGTCCTCTTAGTAAGGAGAACTTACAATACAAGACTGGGATTATCCCCCTACTAACAATAGGGAAAATGTTTTGTTGTTTACAAGGCCGCTCGAAGAGCGAGACTATGAAAATGCATGGTCGTGCTCAGATGGATTTTAGAAATCATCTGCTTATTGACAGTCGAACTTGGAGATCGATAAACACTTCTGAACGTAATAAGGATGACAAAGGATCTTACCTTATAGTTCACGAAGAAACATCAAGTGACATAGGAAATGGGCTATACAGTGTATGCACACTTTTCCGGAAGGACAAGTGGGAGATTGAAAGGAATGGTGTCCTTCCAACAAGTGTATTCTTCCGATAGAGGGTTTAGAATTATTACAGAGCTAATTCTTCAGTAAGGTCAAGTGATTAGAATGCCTAGGTGGAGGCCGCTTTCGATCAGTAATATCGAGGTACAATTGATATTACAGCTTGATGTTAACTGAACCCTTCGGGTCGAACCCAATCGAATCACCGATCCGAGACGACGAATTAATCCGAAAGGATTTAATGAGTCGATAGAGTTTTACGAATACAGACGTCGGACATCGAGCCTAGGGCGTCAAGACCGAGCGTCGCAAAATCACAATCGACAAGTATGAGCGTAGCCATAGCTAGGCTAGGCTAGCTCATCATAGGCACTAGGCGCGCCATAGCAGCCATAGCATCATGCCTAGGCGCTATCGCAACCTTAGCGTGATGGCTAGGCACCATGGTTGGCTATCGCTAGCACCAGGCGCGCCAACACAGCCCTGGCATCATGCCTAGGTGCTATCGCAGCCCTAGCATAATGTTGGGCGCCATCGTAGCCCATCACAAGCCAGCAACATCACTAGGCGCACCATCGCAGCCCAGGCAGCATCACTAGGCGCACCATGCGTGTCCTAGGATGGCCTGATGTCGTAGAAGCCCTAGCATAATGTTGGGCGCATGGCAGGACCACACGCACCAAGCACAGCCAGTGCTAGGCACAGGCGCATGCGTGGTGCGTGGTGCGTGGTGCTTGGGCGAGGCATGTACGTGCATGGTGCACGGTGCAAGGCCGACGCTAATGCGTGTGGCTGTGCGAGTATGTGCAAGGGGCTAGCAAGCTAGCAACGTCAGGCCAAGCATGCGTGGCTTGCTAGCAGCACGCATGCTAGGCATTCCGTGCGAGAGAGGCTGATGCGTGGCGCGCATGATGTGCGAGTGTGGTGCGAAGCGAGAGGCCAGCATGCGTGGCACGCTAGCAGCACGCATGCTTGGCCATGCGAGCATATTGTGCAGCAATGATGCGTGGGATGCTGGCACCAGCGCCAGCACGCAACAGCCAGCACCAGCGCCAGCATGCACCAGCAAGCACCAGCGCTGCTGCTGGGCTTGTGCTAGCATGCTGGGCTAGCTGGCACAGCTAGCTGGCGTGCTAGCTGGAAGCTGACCAACAGCCTTGGTTGAGGCGGTTTATGAGGAGAGTGGGGACCAAGGCTTTGTGAAAGCCTTGGGGAGCAAGGCATTGGTCCCCCCCACCTCTCCATGGTCCTCACCTAATACTTTCTCTCCCTTTGACACTTGTCGAATTGTGATTGCATTTATTTATTGATTTATTTTAGAAATAAATTAATTAGCAAATAAAACATTCTCCCACATTGGTTGGGGAATGAAATGCAAGGGTTCATTTCCCTATAAATACCAAGCTTGGGTATTGGGAAATGAACAACCTTGAGTGGAATTAAAAAGGCAACTCTTAGAAAAGAGTAAACCTTTGATTCGTAAAACTCATAGTTATTTTGTCCGGGTCTTGTCTAACCTTCAAGACTTAGGACGCTCGGGTCGGGTCGAGGGTACGATCCGTCGGAGATCTTGTCTTTTCGGGATTTTGATGTAAGAGTTCTTTGGGAGCGAAGCACGCGTTAAAGGTATAATTCTTGTCCTTAATCTTGTTTGATTAAGTTTATTACGCTTGTTTAATTGCTATAATTAAGGGGCGGGTCTTGGTGGGTTTCCTTCCGCGTACTGTCGGGTGACTACGCAACCCTACAGTTTTTACACCGAGGGATAGGATTTGTAGTGCCTATGTGCACTGAAGTGTTTTTACACTGAGGTAGTTTAAAAAGGGTTCAACATTAATTTAAATGTGATCACTAATTATTCAAGAATTAAAATTGGTAGGTTTGATTGCTTGAATTAGTTATGTGTGTTGGTAGTTTTATGGTTTGAGAGTCATCACCAAGTCTAAAATATGTAAATAACGTAAAGTAAAAGAGGTTACGCACCAAAACTCTTGGAATGTATATACCTTGAGTATGAACATATGGGGGGAGTTATGTGACTTTATATTTGATCATAACTTCTTCTAGGGGTACAGGATGTTGTACTTTCCTTTTTATTATGCGTAGGAATTCCGCCACTTACAAGTGGTTCTTTTATACTGGCACGGTTAGCTCCCGTTTCAGTACACCTTTATTAGGGCTGGTTAGGGGGGAGACCCGTTCGATGCGTAATCAACTTAAATAAAATATTAGTTATCTTGTGTTTGTATTATTGGTTTCATGTTGAACTCAAGGCTCAAGGTAAGTTTGAGTGTTGCTAGGTTGTATGCATGTTAGTGTGTTCGTGTACGCCTATGTACTCAGCATTGCTTATTATTGTGTGTTTGTATGTTTGTTTGGCCTTGTCTTTATCTTAGCTCTACAACGACCCATTTCTTATAGTGAGTAGAAGGTACATTTAAAGAGAATCTTTTCAGATGTTGCAACATATTCACGTTGAGGGTTTGAGCGAAGAGCGAATCATATTTTAGTTTTATCTTGAATATGTGTTTACTATTGATTGTGGGTTTATTATTGTTATTTAATGAGACTAACACATTACCTTCAAATACTCGTTTAGTTTTGAAAGGGCCTACAATGGTTCCAAATTGTAGGTTTGACTTCATTTGACTTTACTTTTGTTTGATGGACTGTTGGACGTTGACTTGTTTTCAAAGGTTTTGAAAATGTCTTCCGCTGTGTATCTTTGGTAAATGCCTTAGCCGTTATCACGGTGGCGGTAATGCCTTGGTTATTTCCTATTTTGTACTTTAAAAGGGTAAAACAGGTATTTTAAAAGGGGAAATTTCCAGGGTGTTACAACACACTAGCTTTAAGATTATATCTCTCTACTCTCATGATCCCCACCCAAATGCACTATTTTTTTATTTATTATTTCTTTCTTCTCACATTCAATACTTTCTAGTAAAGTATTAACCCCCACTATATATCAACCTGTTACATTTTTTTAAAATGCTCCGGCTACCTCACTTATCTCTTACTACTTTTGTTTCATAATATGTGCAACAAATGAACTTGCACAAATTCCTAGATAAAATTTGTCTTTGAGTGTTGAATGGATAAAGAAAAATAGTAATGTATGCAATGTGATGAGGAGAGAGATAGAGGAATTAACAACTTAGAAAGGAAAGAAAATATTTGTTGCAAATAATGTGTATAACTAATTATCAATATGAAAAATACACTTTAATAATCCTAACTTTGCCTGATTTACTTTCAATAATCCCTGTTTCAAGGTTTTTGGAGTCCCTAGGGAGAGTTACAATTCCAAGAATGCGCGTCGACCGTCTGTACCTGCAAAACCACGGAAAGCCCGGTTGGGAGGAGTTTCACCTCCGACGATCAAGTTAGAACGTTTTCGGATGTATAAAAGTGCGGAATGTAAAGGTTTTTCTCTCGGATTATGAGAGAATTCTGCAATTAATATTGCTCGGGTTATTGTGTGTAAATTTATGAATATGTAATAAATGAGGATTTTCCTCTATTTATAGTGGAAAGGGATCAGTTCCCCTTTTAGGGTTAAAGTGTCACGTGTTAGTAGAGGATAGGATCCCCTAGGACCTCTTTGAGGCTGACACGTGTTAGCATGCTATAGGGCCACGTGAACAGGGTATTTTACCCTAAACATTTGCCCCTCACAGGTGTGACCTGTGACAGGTGTCACGCTCTGAGAAGGTGACACTTCGTCTCCTTCTCTCTTTTTTTTTAATTCAAATTTTGAATTTGAATAGGGAAGGTGACGGTTCGCCTTCTGGGTTTCTGTATAAGTAGAGACCCCCCTACTCTCATTTTTACACTTTGCAAATTTTCGTTTTTAAGAGAACGCTCTAATACCGACTGTTATTTTATTCAAGACCATCTTCTCTTTTTTCACTCATCCGGTCACCGTCTGAGTGCTCCTTGCTCAAAGCTCATAGGAACCGCCTGACCATACTCAAATTCCTTCCCTTAGCTCTCAATATACCCACAGCCGGTCACAAACGTCTGGGGCATCTTCAAGCAAATTTCCCTCAAACCGCCTGAGAACCCATTGACCTTTCCTTAGCTTCCAATACACCCACAGCCGGTCACAACCGTCTGGGGTATCTTCAAGCAAATCTTCAAAAAAACGTCTGGGTCTTCAGCGAGGTTCAGTTGCTCTTCAAGGGGGTACATCCGGGATATCGTCTGGGGTATCATCAAGCAATAAAAAGGATTTCCGGCTGCTGACTTCAAGGAGTCAACCGTCTTTAGATTTTTTACAACTTCCAAGGTATCGTCTCTACCCCTTGCAACTTTTTTGCGTTTTTTCCAGTTGTATAGCTAGTAAAGAATAATGGACTCACCCAACACACACATGGCACGGCCTAAGACAGTTGTCAGACGGTCACCGGATACGGCTGAGTCTAGGACTGGGGATGTCGTATGGGGGTGTTTGGACCACCCTTACTTTTCTGCGAATCCGACCGTCTCTGTTCATGTGCAGGACAGAATGGCTCAGACGAGACGGACGGCTGTAGACCCTGAATATCAGTCGGGCGACTCATCCGAAGCTCCGGCTGACTATGTACCTTATGACCAGCCGGGCGTACTTAGCACGCCCGGGGATGATATCTTGGACGAATCCGAGGATACAGGCGACGAAGAGACCGTCCAACAATCAGATTCTACTGAGTCTACTTTGGAATCGGATGTCCCTTAAGAGGATGAGGAGGCATATAAATGGCCCTCTATCAACAATCCAATAGAGGCGCACATAACCACTCGGGATGTGGTCACTCTAAATGCCACCCTTCCCGTGTTTTTGGAAAAGCGCTCGGTTGGGGCCGGATGGGAGATTGTTGTGTCGCCTGTAGAGGCAACCGTCGTTTGGGAAGACGACCTTGACCATGCCAATGATTATTTTGGCTGCTGTGAGGCGGCGTTCAAAGTCGGCCTCCGGTTCCCCCTCCATAATACAATAAAGGTCATTCTAAGGGGTTACGACCTTGGCTTCTGGCAGCTAACACCCAACTCTTAGGTGAATATACTAGGATATATTGCCACCTGTGAGATGCAGGAAATATCGCCTAGCTGGAAGGCGTTTGCACATATGCACTACCTCAGCCGCGCCCTAGGCGGCTGGAATGCGTGGTATACATTGACCACGCATCCGGAATACATGATGACGCTTGACAAGCCGTCAAAGTGGAGTATCTGGAAGAGCAAGTTTTACATGGTCTCTTCCCCCTCGCTGCAACTAAACCACTGGATGCGTCGTTACAACACACACCCGGCTCTCCTTGGAAAGAAGTGCGCCCTTCCTAGAGTACCGGAAGAGGCTTGGAATCAAATAAAGGAGATGAGTCTCTTCAAAAAGACCTCCTTGCTTTTAAATGATGGGACAGAAGTCATTGTCCCCAAAAATTAGGTCCCTCATCCAAGTGGCTAAAGGACGAGGCGTTCCTTTCCGCCTGTGGCCTAAGCACGATGTTTAGCAGACGTATGTTGATTGTTAACCAGCACTTTATGCCGTCTGTATTATGCTTGAATGGATTTTAACTTTTTTTATTTTTCTTCCTTGTAGAGAAAGGATTAGAGATGGTTCCACCTGAAAAGACACCGACTAAGTCTGTTGCAGAGATCCGAAAGGATCAATTGAAGAAAAAGAGGGCCTAACTGGCGGCTGAACTCTTATACCGTTTGTATTGTTTGAAGCTTATTTTTGATATTAACCGACTGTGTTGTTTTCCTTTTCAGACTGAGAGCAAGAATGTTCCTTGTTCTCTTAGACAGATGTTGAAGAGACCGGGAGAGGAGCCCTCCCAGCCTACTTCCAAAATAAGAAGGGTTCCGGCTGCCCCTGCCTCTACCAGAAGGCCGTCTGCGCTTGAGAGGCCCACCTCAGCAACCAAAATCCTGAAAGATCTTGGCCTAAGCTCAGGGCCGGCTGAGGTTAGAACGAGGGAGCCCGAAATTCCCTCAAGCCGAGTGCTTGCTGTAGCATCCGGCTCCAATGCGGCTGGGGGTAGAGAGACCCCTCAGCCTGAAAATTAAGGTACGGCTCTCACCTTTGATCCCCCCTAGCCGCTTGGGCATATGCAAGTCAAGTCATAAGCTACCCAATCAGGGGATTCTTTAGGCAACAGGCAGAATGTAGGTGTCGCCTATGCTCAGTACTTAAACAATAAATCTATTAATGCAGATACCTCTTCTCGTTGGCCGGATCTCTAAATTTACGCCAAGAGAATGCTGAGGACCCTTACCCGGTCCGAGAAGGAGGCGGTGCCGGGTATAACCCAGGTCAACATAGACTGCATCAATTCACTGCTCGCTGTGGTAATTCACCAGTTGGGGTGCTTTTGTGCCACTTTATTCTTTTGCCGGTTGGCCTGACTTTGCAGGTGATGTTGAGGGTGGACTACATGAAGGTCCCCTTGCGGAAAAAGCAAGAGGAGCTAAGGGATGTCAATAGAAGGGCAGCCGAAGTTATTAATGTTACCCAATATAACACCCTAATGTATGAAATCCAAACTAAAAGCTGGGAGATGAAACAGGAGGAGCTAATCAAGGAGCTCACGACTTCTGCTAATACAGCCAACAAGAAGGCAGCCGACTTTGAACTTCAAATCAAAAACCTCCAAGCTGATGTCAAAGCCTTGGGGGAGGCTGACAAGGAGAACATTGAGCTGCGGGCAGAGGTCAACCAGTTGAAGAATGAGTTGGCCCAGACCCAGGCGGACCACAAGGGGAAGCTAGAGGCTGAACAAAACCAGCTGATTGCCGAGAATGAGCGTGAATGTGAAGAGCGCAAGAAGATGGCCTGGTCTATGATCCATCCGGACACCGACTAGGCTTTCTTTAACTTGCGGTACAGATACACCACTGAGGTGTTTGATGCCTAAGTTCTCGGAACAGAGAAGTTGGCTCCCTTTGAAGAATGGGTTGGCATTGCCGAGGAGGAAGAGGAGGAGTAGACGGAAGATCAAATGCCGGGTGAGGCTAACGAAGCTCAAGCCCAGCAAACTCAAGATGCTCCTCCTGCCAGCCAGGGCTAGCCGTCTCAACATCAGCAATAGCAGCAGCAGTAGCTTGATTTGTTTCTTCATTCTTTCTACTTCCGGCTTGCGAGCCGTGTAGTTTACTTGTATCTCCTTTCCCCGGACATAGGTCCGGCTGACAATCTTTTATTAATATATTTTTCCGACTGAGTAAGTTTTACCTTTGATATTATTTGCTTCAATTTTTGAAATTTTTGCCCGTACAAATCTTTTCTTTTTGCAATTTGATTCGATACATGCAGTATACCGGGTGCATTGGCTCTGCCTGCCCCTGGATGGTTGTTTGCTTAATATTATTCAACTCTAAGCAGGCAGCCGTCCATACAAGCATCCAGACAAATCCGGACAAATATTATTTAAAATAGAATTATTCTAAGTTGGATTAGCAGACGGTGCCGGCTAGGGCCAACCTAGATTATTCTTTAACCGGCTGCGGATTACCCTTTGGGTATCCGTCTTTGCCGTTTGCTGGTATGCAGGCGGCCATTGGCCGAACAGATGTATCATAACCAAGTTATGTATTAAATGCTAAGGTTCTGACCTTGCTTAATTTGAGTTTGTAGCCGGCTGTAGTGCTTTTGTGCAAAGACCGGTAACCTTCGGTCAAGATTTTAGTTACCATCTGTGTTGCTTCAGAGCAACGACCGGTTATATCTTGGTTTCAATTAATCATTTAAGCAGCCGTGAGTTATCTTAACCTAGACAATCGGTTAAAGCCGCTTAAGATATGATTTATAGAACAACGTACCACCCAAATGGGAGATGTTCTCTTCGATGAATTCACCCAGATGGGCATCGCCGGTTGCCTGCTCATGTTGGAGCAGGAGGCTTAAGATATATCCGGCCATTAGCCTTATGAATAGCTAAGTTTGATACATAGCCTACGTCTACTCAGTTTAGAGCAGACGGTTGCCCGGTTGTGCATTGCACATATGGGACTTTACACAAAAGACAATGAAAATAAAGCATTATTTTCATTAATATACTCTATTTACAAAGATTTACAAGTCCTTAGAAGTAGTACTTTTTCAAGTTATCTACGTTACAGGTTCTGGCTAGCTGTCTGCCATCTGGAGTTTTCAGGCGGTAGGTACCGCCTTTAACTTCTTCAAAAATCCGGTAGGGGCCCTCCCAATTAGGGGTTAACTTTCCTTGCTCATTGGCCCTACCGGTTGCTTCCATTTTTCGTAACACAAAGTCCCCCACTTTTAGGGGTCGTTTGTGTACTCTTTTGTTGTAGGCCCTCGTCATTATCGGACGGTATATCACATGACGCAAGGCGGCATTGCCCCTGCGCTCCGGGAGCGAATCCAATGCTAGATGAATGGCCTCCCAATGAGCCTCTTCATCATAGAGCATGATTCGAAGTGTTGGCTCATAAAGTTCCTTGGGCAGGACGACTTTAGTGTCGTATGTCATGAGAAACGGGGTTTCACCGGTTGCCCCTTTTTTAGTTGTTCTGATGGCCCATAGGACATGAGGCAACTCATCTGCTCATAGACCGCCAGCCCTTTCAATTTTCTTCTTAATGTCGTCTGAGATGAGCTTGTTGAAGGCTTCAACTTGGCCGTTTGCTTGGGGACGGCCGACTGATGCAAAAACATTGTGAGATCCCTTGATCTCCCAACTAGCTCTTGAGGGTAGGCGTTTCAAACTGAGGGCCATTGTCAGAGACCATAGACATATGTACCCCAAACTGGGTGATGATGTTTCTCTAGATAAAAGGGATGACATCCTTTGTCTTAATGCCCTTGACCGCCTCTACCTCAACCCATTTGGTGAAGTAATCTACAGACACCAAGATATACCTCCGTCCGCCCGTAGCAGGTGTATATGGACCCAAGATGTCCATGCCCCATTTTGCAAATGGAACCAGGCTGTAGATAGTCGCCAAATCAGTGGCCAGTCGGTGTATGAGCCGGCCAAATCTTTGACACTTATCGCACTTCTTCACCATTTCCATGGCATCTGCCTTAAGAGTGGGCCAAAAGTAGCCTTGCCACCTGGCCCTTTTTGCTAGAGTTCTGCCGCCTATGTGATGCACAAAAGCCCGAGTGCAAATCCTTTAGAACCTCTTTCCTCCTTTCAGGGGTAACACACTTCAGCAGCGGCTGGAGGTAACCCTTCTTGAAGAGTTCCCCCTTGTAGACCTCAAAACTTGAGGCTCGCTTTTTCAGCGCAGCCGTTTCTGAAGGGGCGTCCGGCAAAGTGTCGTCTTCCAAATAATCCCGGATGGCATCCATCCAGGTAGAGCTTCAGTCAATAACTCCAATGGGATCATGTTCAATGCTTTATTTTTCCATGACTTCCCAAAAGACTGACCTAGGCGCATCACAAGAGGCAGATGATGCCAGCTTAGACAGTGCGTTCGCCTGATTATTTTCTGACCTGAGCACCTGACTTAGATGAAATTCGTCAACTGTCCTAGCCTCATCTTTAACCGCCTGCAGATTCTTGATCATAGTCGGATGGGTGGCCTCGTAGTCACCGTGGTATTGGCTAACGATCAACTGAGAATCTGAACAGGCGTCAACTTTCGTTGCCTCTGCCGCCTTACACATGCGGATACCGGCTAGCAGGGCCTCATACTCCGCCTCATTGTTAGAGGCTTGGAACTTGAACCGTAGTGCATATTTATACGGGTCCCCTTCCGGAGACTTGCAAATTACGCTTGCACCACAGTTGTTCATAGTAGAGCTCCCGTCTACATAAACCTTCCAGACCTGATCAACATTGTCCGGCTGAGCCGGCCTTGTCATTTCCACAATGAAGTCGGCAAACGCCTGGCCCTTCACTGCCTTTCTTGGTTCAAAGGTGATTTCCAGACTTTGCATTTCAATAGCCCACTTGAGCATTCTGTCGGATGACTCCAAGGTTATCATTGGCTTGAGGGGTTAGTTTGTGTAGACCACCACCGGATGTGCTAAGAAGTATGGTTTCAACTTCTTGACTGTCATGAATAGGGCAAGACAAAAATTTTCAATCAAGGGGTACCACAACTCAGCATTTCGAAGAACATGGCTAATGAAATAGACCGGGAGTTGTATGTCGTCTCTCTCAGCTAGGAGAACGGCACTGAGGGCGTGAACTGAGACGGCCAAATACATATAGAGAACCTCTCCTGCTAGAGGGCTGACCAGCCGTGGAAATGAGTGAAGGTGCTCTTTCAATTTCTGGAATGTCGCCTCAGCATTTTCCCCCCATTCGAATCTAGTCTTCTTTTTTATTGTCTGGAAGAAGTAGAGGCACTTGTCGCCTGACCGGCTGAGAATCTTCCCAATGCCGCCAGACAACCGGTAAGTTTTTCGACTTTCTTGATAGTACGGGGTGACTTCATGTCAATTATCGCTTGTACCTTTTCCGGGTTAGCCTCTATCCCCCTTTGATCAATCAAAAATCCGAGAAACTTCCCAGACTCAACACCAAAGACACACTTTTTTGGATTAAGCATGACCTTATGCCGCCTGAGGGTGGTGAAGTTTTCTCGGAGGTCAGCAAGGTGATCCGTCTGTAGCTTAGATTTGACTTCATGTCATCAATGTACGCCTCTACATTCCTCCCAATTTGATTAATGAAGACCGTATTAATCATCCGCTAGAAGGTAGCAGACGCATTTTTCAGCCCAAACGGCATCACCGTATAGCAGAATAACCCTTGATCAGTGACGAATGTCGTCTTCTCTTGATATTTTTTCCACAAGGGTATCTGATGGAAGTCTGAATAGGCTTCCATGAAGCTCATCAAGTCATGACCGGCTGTAGAGTCGGCTAGACAGTCGATCTTTGGAAGTAGATAGTTATCCTTTGGACATGCCTTGTTCAGATCTGTGTAATCAACACACATCCGCCAGGAGCCATTCGGCTTTTTAACAAGGACAACGTTTGCTACCCTGTAACACCCTAATAATTCTCTCTTAAAAACCTGTAAATACCTTTAACAATCTGCAAGAGAATTACTGACGTGCTACCGCCACGTGTTCAAACATTAAGGCTAGTTCAGAATTTAGCAACGGAAAAAACTTAGTTATCAATAAGTTTCAAAACCAAAAATCAATAATTGAGTCATCACCAAGTTTAAACTTGTAAATCACGTAAAGTGCAAAACTACACACCCAATCATACGTCAATCATTCAAACAATTAAAATTCTAATTCAATTCTTGATTTATTAGTGACAAACAATATTTAGTATTGAATCCTTTAACTACCTCGGTGTATAAACACCTTAAGTGCATAAGGCACCTCAAATCCTTGACCTCGTCTTATAAGACTTTAATTCTCCTTTACTCATTCCATTTCAATAAACATGAACGAGTATTAAAATAATTCATTCCACATATTCACGTACCTTTGCCTCTAAGCTCATCTTGCAATTTAATGCATAAATAATGCTTACAAGATAAATTAATACGCAATTCTCATACATGAAGCAACACCAATCACCACATTAATCACCAATCAAACTTACTACCATACAATTCCAACCAATCTATAAGTTTCCTAACATGATTCTAAGGTTTTCCAAGTCCTTAAACATGCTTCTAAAGTCAAGGTTTTCGTATCCTTGTACGTACCTTGAGTAAACGAGTTGGTTGGCCACTTTAGGAGCTAAAAATCGTCTTCTACAAAGTCCTCTCCTAAACCAAAGAATAATAATTCAATCAATACTCAAGCAATATAATTTACAGCAATACTAACTTCTTTAAAACCCCTTAAACCATTGAAATAATGCTTTTAAATTACTCACAATAGTCAAAGTTAATAATTCAATAGTTAAACTATTAGTCTATATGTTAAAATCATGAAAATATAGCTAATAACATAAAATTCCAGCAACTTTAAAGTAAGGATTATAATCTGGAAATTTAATTTAAGAATATAAAATAACCTCATAAACATCTCTACTTGAAATAATCATTATATATGTTAAAAACCTAAAAATCCATCATAAAACTATGATTTAAAACCTTTAAAACCAAGATTAAAAATCTGAAAATTTACTTTAATAGTAGAATGTATGAATACAACAATCTAAACTTAAAATACTTAATTAGAGTTCAATTAGTTTCATAAAAACTCAATCAAACCTTCAAAATTCAACTAAACAACACTTTAAAACCTTCCTTTTTGCTAGAATTAAAAGCTTATATATTATTCTTAAAATTTCCTACATTAAAACATTAAGATACATACATATTCATAAAATTACAGCAAGTTAGAGCTTTATAAAAATCTGAAAATTTATTTTAAACCTTCGATAAAAATCAAAAACTACCCAAAAACCATATTTAGATGCTGAATTTGGCCACGAGAGCGTGGTGCTCACTACCAAGGTAGTAAGTTTTGATTAAAACATCGTTTACACACGAAAAACACTATTTTTTTTGTAAAAATCGGACGCGTTAGTATCTAAACGTGATTAAAACGTGATTAAAAACAAATTAAGAACGGAGATCATAAGTTGATTACAGAAAATTGAAAATTTGTTTTTAGTCTTAATTAATCAGTAGAAATTCAATAGGAACAAAATCCCCAAATTAATTGATCATTAGAACCCAAAATCCCAATTTAACTAAATTAAAACCCTAGGTTTAAAATTACAAAATCTGAAAATTAAAACAACAATTATAATATGAAATTATTAGTTTAAAACATCAAAAACATAATTTGATACTAAATAAACTAATTTCAAGCAATAAAAACCAAACCCAAAAATCAATTACATAAGCTTTTTGAAAATAATAAGAAATAAAGGAGGAAGAAAATAAGACTAACCTTTTTGTGTGGGGGGGAAATTTGGGGATTCATGGGGTATTTATAGGAGAGAATTGTAGGGTAGAATTGGGCCTCATAAAAATAATGGGCCAATTAAATAAACAAATGGGTTAGGCTTTGTTTTTATAATAATGGATTGTAGGATATAGGTTCATAAAATAATTTAGCCTAAAATAATTTTTGACCCAAATTAATAATTTGAAAATTAAATTCTGGAAAAATACAAATAAATATTATAAATAAAATAAATTTCATTTATAAAATATTTAAAAATACGGGGGATTACAATCTACCCCTCTTAAAAGAAGTTTCATCCACGAAACTTAACCCAAAGTCAATAATTTCTCAAAATTATTCATACTTTTGTGTTTTGTATTGCTATAAATTGCTTGCTTCTCAACATGTATGCTCAACAAACTGAACTTATACTCAATAAATTCGTACTTGGCCAAAATTTACATACTTTAATAACATGCAAACACAACAATATTGTTCAATAATTTGCAAAATCATGCAAACTTAAGCAATAGGCATAAATGAGGTAAAAAGCGCGAATTTATATCGTATTCTACCCCTCTTAAAAGAAAAGAGTTACGCCCCCGTAACTCACCTTAAGAAAAGAGTTAAGTGAAAAGAAAAAGTACCAGTAATCACATCTGAGGACCTCTCAGCCTCTCCTTTGCCCATTACAGGCGAACGCCCAGGAGTGTTGTTCCTCCCCTAATTACCATTGTTACCATTACCAATATTATTGTTGCCATTATTGTTACCAATCCCAGACTTCCCATTCTGACCACTCTGCCCATTACTCTTTACTTCCTGGTTAGAGGAATTGCTAGACCTCTGTTGGTTATTCCCACCATTCCCTCCATTTCCTTGTTGGTTCAGCTTGGTGTAACACTCATACTCCCTATGCCCTTTCTTATTACAAAACTTGCAAGTCACTAAATTCCCATCACAGTCTATTCCAGGGTGGTTCTTACTACACCACTTGCAAAAGAATTTCCTCTCCCCATTGCTATCATTAGAGGAATTTCTACCATTTTGGTCACCCCTCTCAGATGAGTTCCCATTCCTAAACCTCTTGAAGTTACCTTGGTTTTCATAATTCCCATAGTCCTTCCTTTCTCCCTAACCTTAGCACTCTCTCCCACATCCCTAGAGTTCAGATGATACATGTGTGCAGCTCTCTCATATACCTTATCTAGGGTCTTAAAAACTTTCCCAGTTAGGTCTTTTTGTAACTGTTTGGTCAATCCTTGTTCAAACCTCTGAGCCCTTAGTTCTTCAGTCGGGACAACCTCAATAGAAAACCTAGCAAGGATCATAAACTCATTATAGTACTCTGAAATTGACATTCGGCCCATCTCTAAGTTTATAAACTCATGCAAGTCCTAATAACCTTCCTCAGATTGGTCTAGCTTCGGAGTTAGAATCCTTTCCATAGTTTCTAGAGTATCTTCATTGTTAGTGTCTCTCTCATCCTTATACATGATTACTTCGTCACTTATCTTCTCTCTACGTCATCCCAATGCAACCGAAAAGCATAACACGAACACATCATGAAAAAAATTCAATTAGAACACCATCGCACAATTTATTAACTAAGAAACTTGCAAAATAATTAAATAAATGCAAGGTAATCAATAAGCATGCATGCCCTTTCTAATTCTACCCAAATCTCACCAGATAAATAAATCAAGCTTCAAAGTTATTTTATAAACATTTAAAACAATTATTTCAAAACACGGTTAAATTTAAAATCATTTTTACTTTTAAATATAAAATCCTTAATCGATTAGTTAGGCGCCTATGACATACTAATTGGCTTTTAGTGGTAATTAAATCTAACCTAAGCTCCCATATACCACTTACCTAATCTGGGTAGTAGCATTGCCAAATGAACCCGGCATCTAGCAGCTTCTTGACCTCGGCTGCTTCCGCCTGAGATCTTTCCTCGACGTGGTTCCTTTTCTTTTGCCTAACCGGCTTCTTTTTTAGATCTACGGCGAGTTTGTGGACAGCAAGATCCGGGCTGACGCCTGACATCTCTTCCACTTCAAAGGCAAAAATGTCTTTGAATTCCTTCAGCAGTTGGTGCAAATCTACACCTAACTTGGCAAAAGCAACCGTCCCCACTTTAACAGTTCATTCCGGACGGCTGTCATCTAGAACAATGTCAATATTTTCACAAGCCGGCTGGGGACGGAGATCATCTGACCGCGCCCCGATCAGTGATTGTTATTGCTTCTCTTTTTTTACGGCCACCAGGTGGTCCGCCTTCCTATTTTTGCCGGCTGCTTTGAGAGCAGGCAGGGCTTCCTTGAAGTCATCAAGGTCAATGGGCTCCTCGCCTTGGCCGGCTGCGGCCACAGTAGGCTTGACGTCTGAGAGATAACACTCCCTTGCCGTCTTCTGATCCCCATTCCGGGAACCCAATGACCCATCAACCCTCTCAAATTTGATCAGCATGAGGGATGGGATGATGACTGCCTTGGACTCGTTGAAGGTTGGACGGCCCAAAATTAGATTATAGGCGGTCAACTCCTTGACCAACAAGAACTTAACGAACATGTGTCGTCCCTCCCCCTTTTCTCCTAGCCAGATGGGTAGGTCAATCCTCCCCACCGGATGCACTACCCCTCCCCCAAAGCCAACTAAGGGGTGAGAGGCCTTGTGCATGCTGCTAGGCTTGTACTTGAGCTTCCCCAAGCACCGATAGCTTATAAGGTCAGACGAGCTCCCGGTATCAATAAGGATCCGGCCCACTCGTTAGTTGGCAACCTTGCATTCGATGACTATAGGGTCATCATGAGGCCGCCTAACCTTGCCTCGATCCTTCTTAGAGATGAGGACCTCAAGGAAGGTGTCTTTTGACGCCTGGCCCTCATCCACTAAGGTGACCAAATTTCTGATGTTTTCATTGGTACCCAAGATGATAGGACCCCCTCCCGCGAAGCCGCCTGCTATGGTAAAGATCTGCTCTACATAAGTGTCAGAGCTTATAGCCGGCTTCTTGGACGGTTGTCCATTGTTTGTTTTGGGGTTACCCTTGGACTACAGCATATAGGACTTCAAAGCCCCCTCATCAGCCAGACGGTCCAGTAGCCACCTGAGGCTATAGCAGCCATTGGTGTCATGGCCTATATCCTCATGGAAATGACATTACTTGCTCTTGTCCCGACTTTTGATGGGACTCTTCATTGCTGCCGGTTTTTTAATGGTCAACCGGTCTTTGATCTCCATGAGGATGGAGGAGCAATCCTTGTTGAACTCGTACTTGGGGACGTACGGCTTCAACTCTCTCTTTTTCTTTTGAGACGGCTGACCAGAATGGTTCGCCTCCCAGACTTCTTTTCTTTTCTTGCTCTCTTCTTTTTTAGCCGGCTGAGAAGACCGGCTATCCTTTTTGTCAAACTTTTTAAGGTCCAATGGGTGCTTGATGGCACAGAGATTCGTTGCCTATATGTAGGCTTCGACTTCCATCATTGCCTCTTGGAGGGTAGCAATCCTCTTTCTGGCCAGGTTGAACTTGAAGGTTGACCCGTCCTTCAGACCCTTGAAGAAGTCTGTGTAGGAAACTTCGTCAGACAGCACTTGAATCTGAATTCTCATTAGATTGAACCGCCTGACATAGGACCTTAGTCCTTCTCTATCTCCCTGCTGAATAGCCCCTAGTCAAGACTTGTCTTTTTGGCAGGGATGTTCATGGAGAAGTTGGACGCGAACAGGTATGCAAGCGTCTTGAAGTTGTTGATGCATCCGGCTGGAAGATTGTCAAACCATCATTGGGCTATGCCCTTCAATGTTTCCGGGAAGCAGCGGCACCAGGCGGCATCATCCAACCCCTGTAAGTACATGAGGTTGGTGTAAGCCATTAGGTGGTCTTCCGGGTTGGTGGCAACCAACACATTCTTATCCTTGGCCGGCTGAGCCACCTCGGTTATCTCCCTGGAGAACGCCAACGACTATTCCCCAAGGTTTAGCAGCCAGGAGTTGCCAGATCATGGGCTGGACATTTTGTGCTGCCTGACCCCCAAAGAGGGTCGGCTGCATGTATGGTGATCCATACGACATGTATGGTTGTTGGGGCACATAAGGAGCCGGCTGGATAATCTGAGGGCAAGTACGTGCGGACATGCCGCGTGACTGACTCTCTCAGTTTGTTTCTGAATACTTCATTGAAGTGTTCCGAAAACTATCTAGGTCAGTCGACGTTGAGGCCGACTCAGACAATTATTGACTTCTCTTCTTGTGGATGAACATTCGGGCATCTGAGTAAGTCTTTTTTGACCCATCCGGATGAACTTGCCGGATGGCCTTTTTTTGCCCTGATTCAGGGAAACGAAGTTTGGATAGGTCGATCATGGGCCCGTCTGCCCCTTTGGGTTTAGGGTGAGGAGTAGGCACACGATCTTTCACATGCTTTTTCCCGGAGGGAGAAGGCTTCTTGGCCGACTAACCCTTGTTGGTGCCTGTTGACTTGTTTATCAGGTCCTTGATCTCCCCTTTAAAGTCGTCATGAATTTCATGAGTTCGTCTCTGGTTATGGGGGCAGCACCCTCCGCCACCTGGGGTCGCCCAGCCAGCTTGACGTTTCGGCTGGTAGGACCAGCTTTTGTCAACACCTCGTTCCCTTGTTTCCTTGGAATGGTTGCGTCTCGTTCTGAATGACCCATCTGGGGCCACGTAGGTGTCGACCTCAAAGTCGTCACCACTATCTTGGTCCGTGTGGACCTCAGTTTCGGCTATAGGCCGTTTGTCCTCAACAAGCGGTACAGATTCTGATGCCATCTAGGAAGTACTCTCCCCACAGACGGCGCCAAATTTTTCGAGGTTTTTGGTTACAATTTCAAGAATGCGCGTTGACCGTCTGTACCTGCAAAACCACGAAAACTTCGGTTGGGTGGAGTTCCGCCTCCAACGATCAAGTTAGAACGTTTCCGGATGTATAAAAGTGCGGAATGTAAAGGTTTTTCTCTCCGATTCCGAGAGAATTCTGCAATTAATATTTCTCGGGTTTTTGTGTGTATATTTATGAATATGTAAAAAATGAGGATTTTCCTCTATTTATAGTGGAAGCGGATCAGTTCCCCTTTTAAGGTTAAAGTGTCACGTGTCAGTAGAGGATTGGATCCCCTAGGATCTCTTCTGAGGCTGACACATGTCAGCATGCTATAGGGCCACGTGGGCAGTATTTTACCCTAAACAATCCCAACTTTTTATTATTATGCAATAATCCCAACTTTAACTTGCGTTTTCTTTCTTCAATCTCGATTACCTGTTACCTGCAGAAAAGGTTAAAACAAATGTAAACTAATTTTTTTGATTGCCACGTGTTGTAGTTAATTGGTTCAAAAAAAATAAAAAATAAAAATGAAAACCACCTTTTCCCACCGAAACTACAAACCCCACCCAGCCTTCTCCGTCGCCCCTCCCTTTTCCCCTTGAACCACCCTTCCTAGTAACCCCCTCCCTCTCCTCAAAACCACATCCCCACCCCTCTAAACACCCAAGAAACCCCTCTCACCACCATCGAAAAACCTAAGCTAGGTGAAGGGGGTGGCGGTTTCGACGGTGTGGGATAGGAGGGGCTTCGATTTTGACCGCGTAAGGAAAGAGGGGGTTTATTAGGGGGGTAGATTTGGGGAGGAGAACGGTTTTGTGGAAGCGTTATGAGGGGCGATAACGGTTTTCGAGGCAAGGTTGGGGTGGAGGAGGGGCGATTTCCGGTGTTAGGGTTGGTTCGTTGGTGAAAATCGGTGGCGGGGGGTGGGAGGGGGTAGGCTAGGAGAGAAGGGCCATCGTTGGTGGCTGGTGGTTTTGATTTTTAAAATTTTTTAAAATATTTTTGGACCAATAATGTTTTAACACGTGTTAGGTAACCTAGAATAAAGGGTTGTTGTCTTTTGTTGATAGGTTTCGGATTGTTAGAAGAAAACGCTCATTAAAGTTGAGATAATTACAAAATTATCGAAAGTTAGAATTATTCAAATTAAATTGCGTAAAGTTGTGATTGTTGAAGTGTATTTTTTCTTTTTAGTAAATGTTTCACAAAATACGAAATGGAGGTAGTATTTTATTTTAATCATGCCTAAAACTATGTGTTGATCAAAGTGTAACACTTAAAAAAACACAGTGGGATATATTGTGAGTATTGTGACTGGGGTTGGTTGAAAAACTAAAAAATGATAATAAAAAAAGAAAAACACCTTAAAAAGTGATAGTTAGGGAATAATATAGGTACAAGTTATGGATGTAAGATAAGAACAATATTAAAAAGTATGAGTGAGGTAAAAATGAGGACCATGTGAGGTGAGAGATGTAATAAAATAGTGGAAGGTATTTCCATTTTGAGTGCACGTATGTCATTGCAATTTTTGTATGGTTATATCATTAATTATAAACTAGTTTTGTGCCCGGGCGATGCTCAGATAGCTGATTAAAGTTTAGGATAAACTTTTTGGATTGAATGTTAAATACTGTCATACAACCCCTTTTGATAAAGCAGGATGTTTATACATACCAAACTGAAAATATTTTTTTACCAAAACTAAATTTATTTTTCCTGATTAAAACTTATTTTCACTGATTTTCTATTATTTTTGTGTATAAATTAAATATATTATACATGGATCTTATTTTAAAGAACTTCTTAAAACGAAATTTATGATGAAAATAGTACCGAGTTATAAGATATTTATTCGAAGTTATGATTAATTTTGTATATGTGAAATATTAGAAGTATATCGATAATAAAACTCTATACAACATTTTTATCTTGAAATCTATCCAAATTTCAATTACTTAGCATCAAATATGTCACAATAATACCTAGTTTGTAACACCCTAGAAATTCCTTTCCTTTAAAATACCTGTTTTACCCTTTTTTTTAAAATACGAAATAGGAAAACCTAAGGCATCACCGCCAGCGTGAAAACGGCTAAGGAAAATATAAAAGACACACAACGGGAGACTATCTTTTAAAATCACTTAAAACAAGTCAACTTTTAAAAAGTCAAACTAAGTTAACCTACAACTTGAAACCATTATAGGCCCTCAAAAACCAAATAATACTAAAAACCTTTGCGTTAGTATCACAAACACAATAAATAATATTCAAAGCAATTATAACACATTATATTCCTATAGGAACTAAACATGATTCGCTCTTCACTCATGCCCCTCATGAAAATGCTTCATCACCTGAAAAACTTCTCTCTACTTGTCCCCACTACTCGCCATTAGAAATGGGTCGTCGTAGGGCCAAGGTAAAGACAACGCCAAACAAACATACAAACACACAATCAACAATGTTGAGTACGTAAGCGTAATTAAACACACTAACATGCTTTCATCCTATCAACACACAACTTACCATGTTGCACCTGTTTACAAGCATACAAACATTCAACACTTAACAAGACAAATAGCTAGTCCAATTATTTAGCTTGATTACGCATCGAACGGGTTTCACCCTAGCCTGACCCAATAAAGGGGTACTAACACGGGAGCTAACCGTGTAAGTATAAAATAAACCACTCGTAAATGGCGGAATTCCTGAGCATAATAAAAAGGAATATACAGCGTCTTGTACTCCTAGTAGAAGTTATGGTTAAATATAAAACCCCATAACTCCCCCCATATGTTCGTACTCAAGGTATATATGTTCCAAGAGTTTTGGTGCGTAATCTCTTTCACTTTACGTTGTTTACATATTTTTAGCCTTGTTGATGACTCTCAAACACAATACAACCAAACACTATAATTCATTCAAGCAATCAAACATACAAATTTAATTCTTGAATAATTATTGACCACATAAATTTACTGTTGAATCATTTTTAAACTACCTCAGTGTTAAATAACACCTTAAGCGCATAAAGCACCTCAAATCCTATCCCTCGGTGTTAAAAACACCTTAAACGCATAAAGCACCTCAAATCTTATCCCTCGGTGTTAGAAACACCTTAAGTGCACTTAGGCACCAAAATATAATTTATTCCTCGTGTACATTGATGAGGAGCGAAATGTCGTTGTCAATACACCTTCCTATCAAATTAATCCTAGATTACCTAAATGAGTATAGAGGCAAGCAAGGGTCGAGATCCACGGAGAAACGGGAGATTGCAACGCTAAGTGCTAACAATAGAGTTTTAAAACGGGTGTATATGAATAAGAGTGGTGGAAAACAAGACAATAAATAAACTAAGGCTACCAAAATTACTCTAACAATTAACAAAGACTAACAAGTATTGGAAACTATGAGATTAAAAACGCTAGGGGGATCCGGGAACATCAAACTTGGAGATTAAGAGCTAAACACATAGATAATCAAGGATTCGCAACCAAGGGAGCAAGGATCCTACTTAACACAATTCATTCCCATGCAATTGATTAAGCAATGTATAAACTACGATCTATCCTAACATGATCACTCCCGCGCATCAATTAGGACATGTAATAATATAGTCAATGGTGCACAACATCAACCATATAACAATAAGCACAAGTTCATACAACAAGGGTTTAAATCCCCAAAAATCAAGTATTTAATCAAATAGCAACCAAGTCATCCATTCCCCTTCCCCTAGCTAAAAGTCTAGCCTAGGAGAGAGAAACTACTCATATCAACAATACCCAAAATATTGGCCATAATCAAAATCATCAACATAACAATCAAAAATACTTGAAATATGTAAATAAACCAAAATAAAAGGGATTAAGATAGAAAGAGCTCACAAAGCATCAACTTTGCATTAAAATACGAAAATGGGTCTTTGAACCTTCAATGGTGAACCATCAAAAATCCAATAGAATGCTCCAATATTGATTACAAGGATGATTAAAGCACTAATTTAGATTAAAGATTAAAGTTTGGGTGAAAAAAGACTAAGAATCTGAATTTTCTCTCTCTAAAAACTTATACAAGCATCAATGGAGGCTATTCTCTCTCTAGAAATGTCCTAAGCATATTACCCTAAATGGAATAACTGCCTCCATTCCCTTTTCAAATCAGCTTTTAAGTAGGGAATAAAATCGGGCTGGGCTGACGGCGTGCACGCCCGCTACAGCTCTTTGCGCGCCCGCGCAGTATGATGTGCGCGCCCTCTACTAAAGGCTGCGCGCCCGCGCACTTTCGTGTGCGCGCCCTCTACTAACATTTGCGCGCCCTCTACTGAGCGCGCTTGGCATCTACAGAAAGTTGCCTTCTATCTTCAAGAGTTCAAGCTAATCTGCGCGCCCTCTCCAGGAATCACCGCGCCCGCGCAGGATGAGTAGCGCGCCCTCTCCAGGGCGCGAGGCATCTATGAGGTTTACATCCTGATTTGGCCTTGAATGCGCGCCCTCTCCCTTGGGTTGCGTGCCCGCGCAGAGCGGGAGAGAGGGCTCTCCTGGGCGCACAGCCTGATTAAAGCTCCTCACTTGATTTGCTATTGAAACCGGCTCTCGAAACTATTCCGAACTTTCTTCTACTTCACGTATCGATTGGTTTACCTGCAAAACACAGGAAAACACCCAAAAACAGCACAAAAAGGTAAAGCAGAGGGGAAGTACGAGGGAAATAGCATTGTTGTGCAATATATGGAGAAGCGCGGCAAAATAGGGCTAAACAAGCCATAAATGGAGGGAAATGATAGGAAAAAGGATCCCGAATAGTGGCATAAAAGCCACTTATCAAATTCCCCCGCACTTACCTCTTGCTTGTCCTCAAGCAAGATCACCACCCAAATTAGAAATAAAGGCAGACAACCAAGATTAAAAATAAAAGAAAGACATAAGAATATACACTAACTCACTTTTGTAGGAATCACGGTTGTTTTTAGCGCAAACAACAAGCCAATTAAACCTCAAAGTCGCCTATGAGGACGAGTAAGCTCTCGTGAAGGTTTCCAAAGAGATTAACCCACAACTCTTGGTAAAAACCGAGGAGAAAAAGACAAATCAAACACTACAAAGATAAACATAATTCAGCATGGCTTAAAGAAAACAACATCAAATTTCAAGATGGACGATTGCTTTATTCGGGCTCAACCATGATAAACAACACCAAAGAATATTAGTCATTCTCAACTAAATGGTGCACGCACTTCTCAAGATGCTAAAGATTGCAAGAATCAAGTCTAAGCCAAGCATAGAGAACTAATGAGTCATCTTCCTCCCTAGTCCCCTCTAGAATGGTCCGCGTTCCCCCCACTAGCTTCAAATCATCCCCCTAGGTGGCTCCTCATGATTCCACGAAGGAACCGGAAAAAATAATTACTTTAAGGAGGTAAAAGATCATCCCGACATCTCATCTATACATGCTCTTTCCATAGGGTTGAAAACCATCTCCCTCCACCGGTTAATGACCACGGACTTCTAAGGTCTAAGGGGCTTTACATGGGTTGTAATGACACGGCTTAAGGTAGAGGTCGGAAGAACAATTTGAAATAGTGGCGGTAATCCCTAAATGAAGCAAGAGGAAGGGCAGCCCTCAAGATCAAAATTCAAGACATAACCACAACTCAAACGAACATCCAAACATTTTGATTTCATTCGCATCACTAACTTTAATCAAGGATACACAAGATAGATCAATTTCTCATATCACTTTTTTCTCTTTCTCTCTAACTTTTTTTTTTTTTTTTTTTTTGCTCAAAGCATCACACTTCCCAAGTTTTCTTTCATGCTCAAATTTAGAATTTCATCTCAAGAATTTGCTCCAAACCAATTTCATCAAAGGTTCATGCTCATATCCACTACGCTCTTCATACTAGCCTTACAAGCCCAGTGCTTCACTAACTAAAAGGGTTGGTAAAACATAGGTCGTTAAGCTTGTAATGGGGTTGAGACAAGAATGGGAAACATTAGGCTCAAATTGGTTGGAAAGGAGGTTGATGCAAAAGAGAAAATCAAATTTGTAACTAAATAAAAGAGAATATAAATGAAAATGAGAAATGATGCCCTTTTCCTCCCCCAAAAGTCCAAGGTCACGATCTTGGGAGCTAATAATCAACACAAGGATTCAAACGTGCATAGATGAGGATCCTAAAAACGCCGCTTAACAAATTGATGAAGGCTTGAACAAAATGAACCTCACTAGGGACGAGAAGAGTAAGCAACAACCAACTAGGGGGCGTCAAATCCACTATGAGGAGCAACTCCATCTTACCACAAACCGTGAACTAAGGGTTCAAATGCCATCACTAGTTCTTGCCTTTGCTACCTTGACTAAGACTCGACTAATTCAATCAACAACGATGTCGAAATGTGCATCTCATCACAAAGTTAAGAACGAAGAAACTAGCATTCTAAGGTGCATCATCACGGAAATAGAGTCCGAATGTAGTAAGCAAGTTCCAAAATACCACTATATCATCATGCCATAATTACGCTTATCACAAATAAAAAAATAAGGAAATGAAACAAAAGAAAGGAGTAAAGAGGGTTCACATATTAGGCATAAAGATTCACATAAATCCCAATCGACATACAAGTGATCGTTCGGTATCAATACTAACGATCCCAGGTTCCTTGGAACCGCATGCAAACATCCTCGAACCATTCAACTCCTTCCTAGTCTAAGAAGAAAAAAAGAAAACTAAACACACCAAAAAGAAAAAAAAAGGGTATCACCGAATGCCGCTTGAATTTGGAATGCACAGTCATACCATACTCACCATCGGGTTTGCAATTTGAAGCGCGGGTGAGTTGTTTTTTAAGTTCCTTCTTCAATCTACATCAGTGAGACAAGGAAAACACACCAAAAAGAAAGAAAGAAAAGGAGCATAAACTATATACAAAGGATTAGATCTTCCCATCATAAACAGCTAAAACAACAGGATATCAAATAAAAGCAGCGAAAATAGACAGCAAGCTAAGATTTCCCCCCCACACTATAGTGATGCAAGCCCCTTATATACAAAAGAATCGACCCCTGACACTTATACCCCCCCCCCCACACTTAGAAGGAGTAACGACCTCGTTGCTCCAAGACAAAACAAAGGAAGGGAAGGACAGGGGGAATAACCAAGAAAAACAGGGGCTAGTGCCCACTAGGGCCAGCATCACCGGAGTCCGGCCCCATATCCCCGTAGGAGAAGCCGTCAGGTGGGCCGTGGGGATCCCAACCTCCAGTGTAGCCTGGAGGCCAACCATAATGACCTCGGAAGAGGTCTTGTTGCCAAGTAGGCAACGGGTCAAATTGGGGAGGCATGGTTAGGGGTTGGGGGTGGGTGGGGTCAACATAGGGGTAATTGGGATCACCCCTATAATCACTACCACCCGGCAACCTATAATCATGGGACCCGGATGCGTCAGGAAAATCATGGCGCACCCTATTTGGCTCGGAAGGTCCTTGCCAATAGGGGTAGGTAGGGGTGTTGTCACCCCCCCCCCCCCCCCACGATGGCACTGGGCCATGCTGGGGAGGCCAATATGGATAATTGACCGGAGGCGTGACATCGCCTCTATCTACATGCATATCATAAATAGATTGTTGTTGGAGAAACATACCTTGCTAAGTTTCAAATAGGCTTTGAACACCCAACTGAAGGCTCCCCATTCGCTGCTCAAGACTTTCCAAGCCTTGGCTATGGAAGAACTGCTTTGTTGTTGCTATTGCTGTTGCTGTTGCTGTTGTTGTTGGTGTTGATGTTGTTGATGTTGATGTTGATGTTGTTGTTGTTGATTTTGTTGTTGTTAATGTTGTTGTTGTTGATCCACCATCTCCGTTGCCGTATCAAGTATTTAATCAAATAGCAACCAAGTCATCCATTCCCCTTCCCCTAGCTAAAAGTCTAGCCTAGGAGAGAGAAACTACTCATATCAACAATACCCAAAATATTGGCCATAATCAAAATCATCAACATAACAATCAAAAATACTTGAAATATGTAAATAAACCAAAATAAAAGGGATTAAGATAGAAAGAGCTCACAAAGCATCAACTTTGCATTAAAATAAGAAAATGGGTCTTTGAACCTTCAATGGTGAACCATCAAAAATCCAATAAATGCTCCAATATTGATTACAAGGATGATTAAAGCACTAATTTAGATTAAAGATTAAAGTTTGGGTGATAAAAGACTAAGAATCTGAATTTTCTCTCTCTAAAAACTTATACAAGCATCAATGGAGGCTATTCTCTCTCTAGAAATGTCCTAAGCATATTACCCTAAATGGAATAGCTGCCTCCATTCCCTTTTCAAATCAGCTTTTAAGTAGGGAATAAAAACGGGTTGGGCTGACGGCGCGCACGCCCGCTACAGCTCTTTGCGCGCCCGCGCAGTATGATGTGCGCGCCCTCTACTAAAGGCTGCGCGCCCGCACACTTCCGTGTGAGCGCCCGCTACTAACATCTGCGCGCCCGCGAAGTATACTGCGCGCCCTCTACTGAGCGCGCTTGGCATCTACAAAAAGTTGCCTTCTATCTTCAAGAGTTCAAGCTAATCTGCGCGCCCTCCCCAGGAATCACCACGCCCGCGCAGGATGAGTAGCGCGCCCTCTCCAGGGCGCGAGGCATCTACGAGGTTTACATCCTGATTTGGCCTTGAATGCGCGCCCTCTCCCTTGGGTTGCGCGCCCGCGCAGAGCGGGAGAGAGGGCTCTCCTAGGCGCACAGCCTGATTAAATCTCCTCACTTGATTTGCTATTGAAACCGGCTCTCGAAACTATCCCGAACTTTCTTCTACTTCACGTATCGATTGGTTTACCTGCAAAACACAGGAAAACACCCAAAAACAGCACAAAAAGGTAAAGTAGAGGGGAAGTACGAGGGAAATAGCATTGTTGTGCAATATATGGAGAAGCGCGACAAAATAGGGCTAAACAAGCGATAAATGGAGGGAAATGATAGGAAAAAGGATCCCGAATAGTGGCATAAAAGCCACTTATCATACATAGACACTTAAATAGCTCCTTCCTCATGCTTATAGCATCAATAAAAATTATATGAACCAGAATAAAATTTCCTTTCCATATTCCAAACCAAATTAAACATTTAGTTTAATTAAACATGCTCTATATCATGCTAATAATAAAAGTGTGGTTCATAATCAACATGCCAATACAGTTAATTTCAATCACCAATTCACCATAAATAATTCATACATCAGAAATCATTCACCAACATCAATCCAATCAACAAATTCCAACCTATCATGATACTACTTGGAATTAATTAAACAAAGCCTAGCATGCCTCTACATATTCAAATAATTACTAAGTACGCGAACGTACCTTAAATCATCTTTCCAACTAGCCACAATGCTAGAAATTACTCAACTTAAAGTCTCCTACAATACCAAAATTATAAAGAGGTATTAATACCTCTTTCACACAAATTTCCAGCAATATATACTCTCTTTAAATCACTCATAAACCCTCTAAAATAAATCTGAAATTTTATTTAAAACCCTTACTTTTATTCCTAATTAATGGGTAATTAAAAATCCTTTCAAGAACCTTAATTATAACCTTTTTATAAAAATTCCAGGTTTATTAAACCATCAAAAATCGCTGTAATTATGTTTATAAACTTTAATTTCAATAGTTTAAATTACCCACAATACAATTCCATAAATATACATTAATTTAGAAACCTAGGGTTTTCAATTTGGGGCTTTTTGATTAAAAAGTAAATCTGAAAATTATATTAGAACATTAAACCTTCGTTAAAAATAAAAAACTGCCCGAAAACTATATTTAGAGGCTGAATTTGGCCACAATAGGGTGGTGCAGGTATTGAGTTTTAATTAAAATGTTGTTTACGTACGAAAAACACTATTTTTTTGTAAAAATCGGACGAGTTAGAATCTAAACGTGATTAAAACGTTAAAATTAAAAATAAAAGGGAAGGGAAAAATTAAGGAGAAAAAAGAAAATAAGAGGAGAGAGAGAATTTACCTTTGGGTTACACTCTACCTAAGGCATATGATGGGTATTTATACCCTCTCTCATAACCTCCTACTTACTACCCTTAATAATCCCTTTCCTACTCAAACTAGGATTTTAAAATTTTGACTTTTAAAAATTATCTTCTTATAAAATAATATGCCCCAATATTTTTAAATCATAAAATAAAATATTTTCAAGATTATTAAATAATTAAAAATACACTTTTAATAAAAATCATTCTTTTTAAATTAATGAAAAAACCCTAAATAATTCATTTCGAATTATTTAAATATTTTAAGAAATACTTATTTAAATTAAAAATACGTATAAAAATACGGAGTATTACATAGTTGCCTACGTGGCATGACACTTGGCGAAAAATTGGAATGGCAAGTGTCGTTGTCTCGTGGCTTTGCTATGAGACCGGCTTTATTTATTAGTGATATGATAAGTAAAATTACAACAGTTAAATTTAATAAACTATTTGTCAAAAAAAAATATTAATAAACCATTCATTGAGATGATTCCAACAAGTACCCACAAGACTATATTTACTCTTATGTATAAAGAGAATTAGATGAATAGTGCAAAAAGTCAATATGTTTCATTCATTTAAACACGAAGGGAGTATTGCAATTGAAAAGAAACAACCGATTATAAGAAGTGTTGCAATTAAAGTAAAACGGAGGGAATATAAATAATTAAACATTCATAGTACAAAAAGTCAAAGTGAGTGTTACTTAGTTTCGTAATAATCGTAACCCTGGGGTATAAAAAAAGTAATATTTTGTAATATACAGTATAATTAGTAGGAAAGAAAAATAATAAAAAAGGTAGTATAAGCGAGGATAGTATAAAAGAGAAGTAACAAAATATTTGTAAAAGTGGAGGTAGTCGGAGGGAGAATTAATAAAATAGTGGTAGATTCTTACCAAATAATAAGAAATTGTTGCAAATCTATAATTATATACCAAAGTAATCCCATAATTATCCCCAAACTACATGTGTCATCGTCTCACAAAAAAAATTTCCGCCAAAAAACTTTGTTTTTTTTTTATTATTATTTTTTGTTATGAAAAGAAGTTTGTTATATCTCATATTCTCATGAAAAATTTTTAGCCTTATATTTAGGGAATGAAACACAACAATAATTTAAATAAAAAATTAGTGGTAAAAATAAGAAATATTACGTAGTAATACTTTAAAGTACTACATAGCATATTTATCAAAAAATATTATTTTATTTTTTATTGTTATCAACAAGAATAACATGAGTAGTGATTAGTGATGAGTACTTTTTAATTGAGAATAAAGTATGAATAATACGGAGTACATATTACGAAAACTAAAAATATTATTACTCCTTACATCTCACATTACTTGTAGTATAAAATTAGACATTGAGATACATCTTATAGTATATCACATGTAGTGATGGTAAAGGGTCGGTGGATGGACCCGGATCCAAGTCCGTTTTTCTACCTTGGATCCAAATTTGACCTGGATCCGTCGGGTCTGGAAATTGGTGACCTAGATCCGAATCCAGATTCAACAGGTCCACCGAATCCGGGTCCGGGTCCAAAACAGGTCCGGTACGTTTTGCCTAAGTTTTTGCAACAAATGTAATGTTCAGGTAAAACAATGCGTTTCAAACTTCTGTCGGGGGTTTATTAAGTTCAACTTAAATTAAAGTTATACAACTAATCCAAAAATACAAAGCAACCAACTTATACACTTGTCTTTTTTAAAAATATATATATATTATAAACAACAAAAAAAGTATGATGTTACAAATGAGCAAGCAAAAAGACAACGATGATTTTTCTATATGAGCATCCAAAATCCATCTCCCGAAAAGATTAATCTTCATCACTACTAACATTATCATCAACATTCTTAATAAAGAAACAAACAATTTTAATTTAATTTTTTTAAAGTAAATTATAAAACGGGTAAACGGATCTGGGTCCGGGCCTGGGGGTTTGACCCGGATCCAGATCATTTTCTTTCAACAGGGTCCGGATCTGACCCGGATTCGTCGGGGCCAAAATTTGAAGACCCATATCCGTGACAAACGAATATGGATCCTCGGATCCAGGTCGGGTGCAAATCCATTGCCATCCCTAATCACATGAATATGTTTATTGTAATTTTACAAAAAAAAAAATTTACTAGCAATAATTCTGTTTTGTACATTTTCTAATAAACAAATAATGAAATACTTATATTGTAAAACCGTGATTATTATGAAATATAAAAAAGAAAAGTATTGCAATTACTATGAAACGGTTTGATTATTTTATATGAATAAGTACATTATGAAAGTGATTAGCTGTTGATCAAACGGTTGGCGTTTTATTATCAACAGCTTATCAACGGTTTTAAGCTATTTGAAGTTTTCATTTTTCTAGGGCAGCTATCCAACTGGGAGATCAAGAAGAAAACCAATGGAGTAAGGTTAATTTTCTTTTTCCCATACCAAATTAATTGTCATTATTTTAATTTTTCATTGGTCTTAAGTTTTTGATCGATTGACAAAAACATATAATTGATCTTTATTATATTAGTTGATTTTACCATTTCAATTAATTTTTGGACTATACCTCATTTATGTTCGTTAATGCAGACTGAAATTAGTGAAGCAATCATGATTATGTAGTTAGCCTAATTTGGTAATTTAAGTTGAATATTTACGCGTAAGATTTCATCGGTTTCAAATGTAGAAAGTTAGACCATAATGTTGGATTTATATCTGAATGTTTTAGATAAATTTTTTATATTGCTGTAAAATTTCGTGTTTATTAGTTTTGGATATAGATTATGAAAGCTTTGATCCTTCGATTTCTACTCCATGTTTGGTTATTTAAATGTGTTTGAGTTTTATGATTTATTACTAGTTTGTTTCTAAATCAATTTTCATTAGTAGTTTATTTACTATTAGCAACTTAATTTCATTTTTTTTTTTTTTTTTTTTTGATGAATCTGTTTGTTGTCCAGATTTGTGAATAGTTTTAGAAGATATGAACCATTTGTTAATTCATGGACTGGTTTTTTAAGTTATTGATTCGGCATTGTGAAAACCCTTGTTTATCTGCTCTTCGAGATGTTTTATATTTCCATGTATATGGGACTTGATTCTTGTCATAAAAAGTTATACAAGTAATTTGCTTAATCATAGCTGATTTGGTAAAGTTTTGATACATACCTAATGTTAGATGCATTGTTTGTAGCAACTTCACTACTTAGGAGCGATGTTGGTTCCACTCAATCTATCGCGATCTGCTTAGAAGAGAAGCAAATAAACTATGTTTAAAAGAGGAAATAAATCACTATTTCTATGGCGATCAGTTCGGAACTGTCAGTTACCTGGTGTTGTTGCAGTTCTGGGGTTAGTCATCTTTGTCGCTTTACTGTATTCTCTATGCATTGGGGAAAATTCGGCCGCAGATAAAAGCATTTATGATCATGCAAAGCAACGGCTTGTATATCAAGTGCTTCCCAACCCGACTGTGGAATTTATAAAAGAAACACAAGTCATTTGGCAAATACCATCTGATCCTAAAGCAGTTCTGTTTATAGCTCATGGGTGTGGTGGCAGTGCCCTTAACTTTTGGGACAGATGCCCTGGGTGTCCAAATTGTGTAGGGTTGCCTGAAGAAAAGCAAATCGTCCTTGATGCTCTCGCTCAAAATTTTGCTGTTTTTGTTATTACAAAAGCTGATGTCTGTTGGTCATATGGAGAAGATGGATTAAGGGTGAAAGAAATCATGAAATGGTGGCTGGAAAAGCATGACTTAGTGAAATTTCCGTTGGTTGGTTTAGGGGCTTCGTCTGGTGGTTATTTTCTATCTGTACTTGCAACGGAGGTAAGATTTAGGGGAATTGTTCTTATGATTGCTTCCGGACTGTTTGATAAGATGGATAGCATCCCAGACAACTACCCTCCTACCCTGTTTGTGCACATGCCCAAGGATGTCAAAAGGGGAAGGAAGATTAACAGACACATTGAGATGTTGAGAAAGAAGGGTGTTGAAACTCAAGAGATCAAGTGCATGGAATTTTCGGTGACATCACATTGGCTAGGTGATAGAGTTGTGGGCTTAAACCAGACCACATCATCCAAGTTATTTGAACTGTTCTGCAGCAGAGGTTTTATCGATGCCAAAGGGTATATGGAAAATGATGGACGGTCGACTCCTTGGAGAGAAGCCCTGAAGCAAAGCGACATTCTTTTGCCATACGGATCTTACTTGATGCTTCACATTGAAGAAGAGCTGAATCTAGCTTATGCATATCATGAAATGACAAGCTTGCAGTCAGATCAAATCTTTGAATGGCTTAAAACCCACCTTTAGATTATAATCACGATTTAACATCTTACATTTAATTTTCTTTCAATGTTCAATCTTTCATTTAGATGCTCTGTACCTACGTATGAGATCATAACTGACTAGAAAAATGAGTGACGGCGCAATATCTTTTGGCTTTTGGGCTATAATGAACTAATTTAATACGATTGATTCAACTGCCTATGTTTCTTTTATCATGAAGTAATAGACAATCGTTGATTTGAAGTAATTTTCGATTTGAAACCACTTTGTCGCAGAGGTAAGGTTGTTTATATTGCACCCCCTTAAGGCAGGAGCTTATTTAGAGGTATTGGGTAGAAGTTTATGCATTATTGCTGATTTTTATGGAAGTCTCATGTGTACAATTTAGCAGCTTCATCCTATCTTATAAAGGAGAGAAATAAACCTGCCAAGGTCCAATTAGAGTCTGAGTTATACAACTAAAGCGATCTTTCGCTTCATTTGGATAACAGATGTACTCTCGATGGGAATGAGTTTCTCATTTCATGATTTTTCGTTTCAATTAGAATCTGATCAAGCTTATAAACTAATTGTATATAGGGGATAGTTTAGAAGCAATGGTGGTTGTTTGATTGAGCTTTTGATCTCATGTGTATAGCAGGCAATCTCAATGTTCCTTGGGACAGTTCCTGTGATTATAAATATATAACATGATTGGATAGGGAATGTGGAAAAAAAGGGACTAAGGGAGAGAAGAGGGAGGGTGAAAAGCGGGAAGACAATTATGGTTCTACACCGAATACATAAAGATTAATAAAGAATACCTGAAAATTATATATAAACAGAGGGAGTTATTATTGAATAAACTATGTGATGCTTAGCATTCCTCTCGCTTCCAACCTACAATAGACATTGACGACAATGATGCTTTAATTCTTTCAGTGCATAATTTAACGCAGCCGTAGAAAGTACCTAAAATAATATATCCGTGGAATGTAGCAAAAGCGCATGTATGAGCATGCACCGATGGGTGGCCGCCATGCCTAATGCCTCGTTGATGCTTACATGTTATGCTGAAAGTTGCCATGAAATAGAAGGCCCTTAATCAATAACAAGTTGTTTTCTGTTTTGACATCTTCTTCCCTTGTCGTCATTAATCACATATGCATGGGACATACACCCTATTAAGCTTACTGCTCTTCATTTCGGCCTTCCGAAAAGCAGTAGTAACACATGAACCACCCCTTTTATGATCATTGATAGTTAACAACCTTCATAAGTTTTGTAGCAACTACAAAGCTAGTTTATAAAATAACTTGCAACATAGGGAAGAGGAGTACTACATAGTCTACATATAACATTTATTACTGCAAAAACTAATATTGGTGAAAAAAAAAAATGGTTTGAGGAGGGTAAGATTTTGATAATTTCCAAAATATATAAGTAATCATAAAAATGTTAAATACATTGTAAAATATAATAAAAGTTTAGAAGTTGACAGTTGACACAATAATATTCAAATGAAGCAAACAAAATTTCTATTTGTCAATGATAATGTACATTCCTACATATTTATGAAATTTTATGGTCAATGTGTGCTAAAAAATGAAGGTTGTACAATTTTTTGCCAATGTCATGGAAATGGATCTTCCTCTACTAGGCCTTTTTCGTTTGAAATTACTTTTTAGTTTCCAGTTCAATTTATTTAATTTCCTCCCTTTATTTCCATAAACAAAAAGTTTCATATGTAGTTGGTCACACCTTGTGGTCGGGGTTACTTGGTCGGGGGTTACTCGATCGGTTAGGGGTTACTTGGTCAAGAGTTATTCGATCAATCAAGGGTTACTCAGTCGGTCAAGGATTACTCGGTCAGGGGTTACCCTGTCAGTATTTTAGTGTGTGCCAGCCGGCCACACGGTGTGACCAACCACAAAGAAAACACTTTGTTCATAAAATTCAATTTAGTTCAAATTCATTTGGTAAAAAAAAAAATTAGAACCTTATTCACTATCACGATGTATATCATATAATTATAGTTAATTTGTGGCTTTTCGATGTCCAAAAGAACTAAAAAAAAAAATTACATGGCTCTTAGCCAACCCATCAAGCAATATTGTAACCAAAAGAAATAAAAAAATTAAAAAATAATTATATGATTACTATTGAGTTCAATTAAAAAAAAGTACGAAGTAAATTCTTGACCAAGCAAAAAAAAATTAACTTGCCGACTTTATATCAAGATTCGAAACATATGTAGTGTATATTTATTTTTTTTATTGTCAAAATTTAATTTGATCAAATTGCCAAGTTCCTTTTCCCTACGTTCGCTACGTAAGGCCACCCAACCAAAGGGCGGCAAAAAAGATGCTCAAAATTATTGAAAGATGATCAAAATTTTCAATTTGGTCGGTTTGATTAGGCTCTTTTTGTTGTTTTGCATTACTTTTTTTTTTTTTGCTTCAATCTATTTAGTGACAGATACCAGCACTAAAATCTTAATCAATATCGACTCAGCTTAATTAATGATCCTCTTATATGACTAATTTCTCATATTGTATAATTGCATAAAGAGCCACAATTTATTACCTTGATAAACAAAATACATTTTATCTATAATTGCATAAAGAGCCATAATTTATTACCTTGATAAACAAAATACATTTTATCAAGTGACAAAATCGTAAATAAATCAATAAAATTATTCGGTCAGCATTTGTTTATCAAGGTGATAAATTTGTAATTTCTCATAATTTAGGAAGCAGAAAGAGAATATCACATTTTAATTTTGCCATTCAAACCATGGAACTTCTAGCCACAATGTCTAGTGTCATAAAACAAGTGTGGAAAGAAAGAAGATTGCATGTGATGACTATATTACTCACGCTCTTTATTTTACTACTCGTGTCGGATCATAAGTAGTATCTCTTCATTTTTGTATGGAAACCATTTGAAAAAACAAGCCGAGTGTAACACTTAAACGCATACCCATGTCTGATATGAGATCCTGTAATCCGAAAAACATAGGTTATGACTCTCATGAGTATGTTACCTTCCTATATAAAAGTAGCCAACATCATCATAAACTGCAGTCATATAAGGATGATAAGTAACCTACTCAACAGAAACAAATGCAAAAGCAAATAATAATGAAGTTTGGTAATTTAATTAAGAACAGAAACATGAGATTTGTTAGGAACAAAAATACTTGATTAATCTTGCTTTTGTCACTCAAGCTTGTCCAATTAGGCAGGTGACTAATCAATCAGTAGGACCAGCCAACTCATCAAGATAACACCTTTATCAAGTGGCAAGAATCTTGTCAATTCTACAAATACTTTATATAATCAGCAGTTATTTCATCTACAATTATAAGTACCTAATTATAAGTACTAATTCTAGTCATTTTAAGTTCTATAGCTAAACTTATTATACACTAAATCAGCAAGAGTATGCAGTAAGATTACTTTGCCAATGCTTGTGAAGTAAGAAATAAATTCAAAGCTATTCTGTCGTGCCTCAAAAAGTTCCTGCATGAAGAATGACGTCAGAAGCTGATATACCAGAATCCTTAAATATGCAAGTAAGTAGGAACTATGCACTCTAACTAAATGGTACAGTGTTTTCTGCTATGCTGATGCTTTTAATATGCCCAAAAATAAGCTTTATTTCTGCTTTATCGAAATATATTTTGTGTTTGTGAACCATTTTGGATGATCAACTTCTGATCATGTTTGGAGCTGACTTAAATATGCACTATGACAGTAACATTGAATCTTAAGCCATTTTGTGCATAAGTTCTGAATCCACTTCTCAAATTCTGTGTTTTGCTTCATTGTCTGTAAAACAAAACATTATCGCTACTAGAATCTAATAAATGTAGAAGTTCCAGCATAGCAGTGTCGTTAATAATTCTACCAACGTTAGGGTAACATACCCAAGGGAATCAAGATTTTAGAACAAATTCATTCTTAAATAAAGTTTCATTAACAACAAAAGTATAAGAAAACCTGGTTCCACTAGAGCTAAAATTGAGACAGTTAACAAGAAATATGACTTATGCTTAAAATATGTTGACAACACCTCAACTTCACATACATCACAGATAAGAATAACACAAAAGTCCTCTAGATTATGCTTTAGCTATCTTTAATTCTTTCTTCCCCTTCTAGATGTCTTTCCATCAAAGGTCTCAAAGAATACAGCTTATTTTCTATTTTCACTAAGTAAACCAAGAACTAAAACTGAACATATTTTCATTTCATGAAGGCCAAAACTCTTTTTGTTCCAACTAAAAAGATATGTAAAAGCGATGATAATTAAAATCCCAATCCCCATCTGAATCAGGGGCAAGTTTAGTTAAATTAATAGTTTATGAACCATCTTCAAAATTGCAAATTATGAATAAGTGATGAAATTTTAATGTTACGTATGAATAGATAAATATATGAATCATTTGGTAGATATAATAAAGGACTATTGGTTGTATTTGTTTTTTACATTGCATAACCTCAACCCAAGGCTTACTATAATAATAATAAGAAAGATGGAGTTTAGTGAGGTAGCTTTTTTCCCAAACACATTGACCTATGCAGGAACAATTTCCAGAATCATAATCTCAAAATCTCTTTTCGCAAATAAAACCTAGAAAAGCACATTGGTTTGATGGTAAGCTGAACTAGAGCACAATGTATAAAAAGGCTCAAGGGTGCACCAAGGCATTTCAGAGTTCCTTGTGCCTAAGGTGCGCCTAAGACACTACATAATTTATGCATACCCAGTTTCAGATTCCTTTGAACATACTCAGTTTCAGTGCTCCTTAAGCTGCGCCTCATCAAAATCGCCTCGCCTAAACCACAAAAAGTGCATAATCCGTGACGCCTTGCACCTCAGCGCCTAGTTGCGCCTTTTCAAACACTGCTAGAGCATCATGCATTCAGACTGTCAATTACCGTTAATTTCATTACTCTAGTATCCGGATAAGAGACATTATTATATAGTAAAAACTAAGCTATCATAAGTAATCATGAAATTATATCAAGTGAATAGCTAATGACAATTAATCAATCAATATAAATTGCCCAGAACCAATGAACCATTATACTTGAAATGTCTGCTAGCATCCAGTGATTACTTGTAGGGTGTACACAAAAAAAGCTGGACACAAGTTTGAAACAAATTCAAAGAATTCAATTCCAGAACCATGAAACAGATATCGGTGGACATTTGTTCCATGTGTAGCTAGCACTCTTATGGCACTGAATCCAACAGGATAGTATAATTTATAATTTGCAACTAGTCTTTCATAGGTTTAATTTTGTAGTGTAAAACAGCCCAAATGTGTTAAATGAAAGCAACCATACAATCTCAGTACATAATAGTAAGATTAATTTATTCTTTTAAGTTATAGTAGTGAATGTACTACAAATGAAATATAGTGTTTGGATACCTGAAACTGGAACAGGTTCTCATGATTCTGAGTCCATTACTAGTCTGAAAAGTAAAGTTCAATACTCTTGCTTTTGTTTGATGGTTCGGTTGATAGAGACTTCTCGTTCCTGATATCGGCAAAAAAAATTCTCAGTTTCAAGTCAAATTCTTTAATTGCATCCAAAGATCTGTAGTGTTTGATTAAAAGGAATATGAAACTCAATATGTTAAAAATGAGCAGGTAATTTTTAGAAAAATAGTACACATATCGCTGCTTAGGAAAATACGGTTTTAATAGAGGCATGATTTAACCCATTTTCCTTAAGGAAAAGAAATTTCAATCAAACAATAACACAAGTGAGTGAATCAATAAAGAACAGAAACTCTGTTCTGCCCCTAGGATGGGACTCATTTTGCTCTGAAGTAGCATTTATATTGAGCGTCTTAAAATTTAATGCATCTGAAAGCTTATGCTTTATCCTTGCACAGGCAAGAGATGAGGAAGATATAGATAAGACAGACAAGCAATGCATCTTAAACACAGACAACCATCCAAAGGAGCACGCTACCATAGAAAATGTGTTGCAGGCACATTATAAGCAAACAACTGGGACAAATGATGAGGAGGAAAGAAAAACAAACATCACTGTAGGAAATGGAAGCAGTGAATATACAGAAGGTGAATCTTTTATGTACCCACCAACTGTTGAAAAGGTTGCTTATGAAGACACTGTAAGACAGTCAAAAGATTTCACAGAAGCAATATTAGATGATGCAATAACCACGATATCAAAGACCAAAATCCAGCAGGACAGTAAGAAGCTTGCAACTGCAGAAGATGCAGATGAGCTGCCAACTGGAAGACCAGGTCTAGATGAAAAGGGCAGAGAGACTTCAGATAGCATGAAAATTGCTAATCAAGAACCTAAAAGTGGACATCATAATGAAGAAAAGGAAAGCGACATCAAAACTGACAATGATGCTTATAATGAAAATCAGGATAAATTAAATTTACATGAAATTAAGACAGTGGAACTTCCAGTTTGTGTCTTTGAGCAATTGGAGGGCTTAAAAATCGATTTGAAATCAGAAGACTTGGAGAAAACATTCACAGAAGCAGTCAAAGGACCAAGGACCATGACACAGAAAGATGAAGAAGAGAAGGTGGATTCCACTGGACTTGCAGATATTAGCGTGTTACATACATTTAGTTCCCCAACTGACAGTAATAAAGAGTCAATCTCAGAAACCATAAAGGATATGAAGGAGCTAGGTGTCAGCTCTTGGGAGAACATCAATACAGTCGGGGAAAAGAAAGGTGTAAATGAAGTTGGCAATAATAATAATCTAGAAGAGGTTGAAGATACAAGTAGATCAAATATAATGTTGACGGAAATAACTGACGCTGAAGGTGAGAACTTTGAAAGTAATACCAACAGCCACAGAGACAAAATTCATCCAGATGAAGGGGATCAAAATGAACAAGATACTTTCATATCTGAAACTGACTCAGGAAATTCTGTCAAGGGGCCTCCAGAAAGTGCCATGGAAATTCCTGAAAAATGCACAGTAGAAGCAGCGATGAGGCAGGAGGGATTAGAGACAGAAATTCTGGAGGAAGTTTTGAAATTGAGCTCAGAATACATTGAGGCAGGTGAGACAACAGACGATGTCACATACTCTGAGCACGGAGAAACAAAGTCGGACATTGTTTCTTCAGAGGATCAAAGAAATGAAAACCACACAGTGGGAGCAGGAAATTGTCATGCATCTAAAATTTCTCAAGATGTAAGCCATCCCTAGTTTCATCTAATAATTCAGTCTAAAAGTTTCCTAGTCATCCTTAACTCTTAAAACACAATTAAGGCACATGTATATTGCTTTTAGAATACCGCTGAGGCTTTTATGAAAAAAAAAAAAAAAAAAAAAAAAAAAAAAAAAAAAAAAAAAAAAAACTGACTTCAGAGGGGATGTTAAATTTCAGAATGAAGATGATTTACTCTTTAGCAATAACACAGAAGCTATAGACAGAGGGGATGAAAAGAAAAATTTATACACTGAATCTCAACAAGAACAAGAAAATCAAAAGATTGAACTTTCAAAAGAAGAGAGCTTTCCCAAAGATCAAGCCTCTGAAGTAAATAAAACCAAAGAATTCACACATTCCGAAGTGAACTCTGATGAAGACATGAAAAAAAATGGTGCTGACTTTACAACAAGTGTAACTAAAGAAGAAATGATGCAAGAGTTTATGGAGTCTGATCCAGAAAAAAGACTAGAGGTGCAAAATGAGAAGGAATCAACAGAAGCTAAAACCAAAGGGCAGGCTTCCGACAACCATTTACAAGAAAGAAAAATAGCCAGTAAGTGTTATAATAGCTCATTTCTTATTGATAGATCTTAGTGCTAATAAAACTAACAGTAGAGATATACATGCTATAACATATACTTAATTCTTATTTCTTCAATAAAGAAAGATGCAGAAACAAATGAAATGAACATAAACATTGGTTGAAACAGCATCCTAACTTTCAGTGACTTTCATTAACCTTCTATAATATATCAAGGTTTGCAAAATAATTTGCCGGAGAATATACAATGACAGAGTAATTGCATGATAAGGAAATAAGATGTCGACATCATAATGAAGCAGTTGTATGACTTGTATCACACCGTATATCTGTATGAAGACAATATCTTTGTTTATAATTGTCTTCCTTTTATAAACCCATCAATTATAATGATGACAGTATAAACCTTAGTCAATGAAAACCAAAAAATGAGGTTTCAGGTTATACTAGAAGTTGCTATGCTTATATTCTTTTAGAACCAGCACTTAGTTTTTAAAATCGCAACTCAAAGTATGCTTATCACATAACTCTAATCACCCCTACACCAAGTAAGCATTGAGCAACAAGATTGTCATTGGGTATAAATAAAAGCACACACCACCAACTCTCTCTATCCTTTAATTGGGATGCGGTTCAAGATACTAATAGCATGGATATGCAAGGTGCAGGTGATGCAGAGGAGGAAACAATCTGTAAATACGATTCTACATCAGTCAATATTTCTCCAGAACAATCAGCTGAGAGAACTGATCAATCGAGCTTTGAGGTAAAAGAAGCAGAAATCAGCAGGGAGAAGAAACAATGCATTGATCTAGATGACTTCCAGAGTAAAAATCCAACTACTGAACAGGTATGAAAGAGATAATGAAACTTTAAATGGACAGCAATTTCAATCTTGTGATACATTTGTGGTAATTTGACCATCATCCATCACTAGGATCAAAATGGATCAACACTCTTGGAGGAATATACATATGATGTTATCATGCAAGATTCTACTGACAGAAGTATGGATGACAGCTTTCCAAAAGAAAAGCTACAGAATCAAATATCTGACGAGAACCATTCTGAAAAAGCAGAAACAAACCAAGAGATTATTGAAAATTCTCCAAGACAGGATGAAGTTACCGAGATTTTAAATGACAGTATGAAGTTTATTGAAGCAGATGCAACAATAGACAAGCAACATGAAAATCTTGAAGATGAGGATATATACAATCTAATAAAAAGTGTTCTGACAGAAAAAGTAAGAACTTGTTTTGTTTATCATTCTAGTTATAACCCCCACCCAATGAAAGAATAAGATCAGCTTGAAAGGAAATGCCTCAAAAATTTTATGGAGAAAAGAAACAGAAGCTTTTCTCCCAGATAATTGTAATAATTTTTGGGCCAAAAAATATTGAGCCACATAATTCTCAATTGCAAATTGTTTCAAAACAACTTACCATGACACTTACCAAGGGATTTTTCAGGACATAAAAGCAGAATTAGGTATCATTGAAGTACAAATGGATAAAAATACATATGCACAAATTTGTTCCGACGAGATTCATGAAGAAAAAACAGTCGCCAAGAAGGAGATTGTGAATCAAAGTTCTAAAGAGAGCAACTCTTGTAGTGAAAAACAAGGTCAAGAGATCGCTGAAGCATGTACACAAGTTCTGAGGAATGACGAATGGAAAAGGATTGCTTGTGAAGACATTCAAGTCAATGAAGTTGAGGAAGAAGCAGCTATTGATAAACAAAAATGTAGCAAAGAGACTGAGGATCAGACAACAAATGGTGACTCCACAGACATGGTCGATGGAGTAGATTTTAAACAAGAAAATGAGAATCTCATAAGCATGGTGGAAGATATGAATCAGGTAACTTATAAACTATTAGCCATCCAGTCATATTACACGCCTCTTCCCTCCACAAGATGGAAAAAACTGATATCTATATATGTTTACGAAATAACTGACCATGGCCTGCTGATTTTCAGGTCACAAATGCTGAATCAGACAATTTAAACGTACTAGAAGACAAGCTTCATGAACAAACTGGTTACAATCCGGATCACAAAACAGAAGTGGACAATAATGTGGAATATGTGAATCAAAGCTCTGGAGAGGGAAACTCTTGCAATGAAAAACAAGATCAACAGAAGGCTAAAGCATCTACACCACATATAGAAGCAGAATTTGCCATTTCAAGAAAAGGTGAATGCACTAGGGTTTCTAGTGAAGAAGTTCAAGTAATTGAAATTGAAGAAGAAGCAGCTATTGATAAACAGCCATTTACATCAAAGACTCATACCATACCTGAGGTTGGAGAAGAGATTTTACTAGCAAATGCAAATTCCAAGAGTGCATTGGAAGACTTGAATCAGGTAACGTATATTTGTCTTGCTAGACCAAGTCAATCAGAGAGCTTAATATAGTATATTGCTTCACCATTACACAAAAAGAAAAACATAGTCTTCCTCATTATACTTAGTTTCTATTGGAATCAAAACCAATATTGCAGGACAAAAATGCTCAATTGAGCAGCACTGAAATAGAAAAGGATGAAAAAGAAAATGAAGATAATTGTTTTAGTGAGATCCATCAAACAAAAGCGGTGAACAGTAAGGAGATTTTGAATCAGAGCTTCGAAGAGAGCAATTCCTGGACTGAAACACAAGATAAAGAGATTGCACAAGCATCTACACCACCTCCAGGAGCCGAAATCATTCAAGTCAGTGAAATTGAAAAAGAAACATCTATTGGGGCAATTGAGCAACAAATCATAGAAAATGAGAACTCCATGTATACATTGAAAGATGTGGATCAGGTAACAAAAGTCATCCATGAACACCTTCTAGTAATTTTTTTGAGCTTCTCAATTACAATAGCGGAAATATCAGCCTCAAAAAATCTTTAATTATCATGAAACTAACTAGGTGCGATTTCAGAACATGAGTACAAGATCAATAATCATTGAAGCACAAACAGATGAGCAAACTGGTTCCAATGAGAATAACGTAATGGGTGAGGCGAACAATGGAAATACTGTGATTCAAATATCTGAAGTAAGTGATCATTGCGGTGGAAATCAAGATCAAGAGGTTTCTCAAGGATTTACACATCTTACAAAGGTTGAAAACCTTGTTCTAAGCAATGAAGAATTCACAAGTATCTCTAGTGAAGGCATCCAAGTTAGTGAGGTCAGTGAAGAAGCAACAATTGACGAACAACAATGTATGTTAGAGATTACAAATAGGGAAAAATCAGGTGTTTTTTCATACGAAGCCAAAGGAGTGGAGGGTTTACTAGAAAAGGAGAATTCCGTCAGCATCATGGAAGATGTGATTCAGGTAACTTTTTAAATTTAACATGCATGACCATGTCAGAGAACTTAATCATCCACAAACACTCGTGTCGTAATTTTATTTTTCTCTCTATTTTATATGCAACAATTGACAATGGGAGTAATCATGTTCAGGACTTAAATGCCCAAAGAGGCAGCATTGAAGTACAAAAGACTGAAAATACAAATGCAAACTCTTCTTTAAATGATATTCATGAATTACAAGCAGTTAACCATGACGATTTTCTAAATCAAAACTACGAACAGAGCAACTCTTGCAGCGAAAAAATAGACAAGGATACTGTTAAAGCATACACACCCCAGCTAAAAGCCAGAACCTTTGATCCAAGCAATAATGAATGCACAATGATGCCTAGTGATGAATTAAAAGTGCGCGAAGATGACAATAAAACAACAATTCAGGAGCAACAATGCTGTGCAAAGAATGAGCATCCGAATGGCGTGTGTTCAGATGAGGTTATGAGAGTGAAAAATGTAGAAGGGAATCAGAATTTTATGAACATAATTAAAAACAGAGACCAGGTAATTTTTTTCACAATAATTCATCCGTACACACTTCATTGTTCCATTTCAAGCCTTTTGCCTCTCCACATGGAGGGAGAACTTATTTCATGCCTCATAATTCTTAAGTTCAAATCCTTACTAGAAGATTGACCATGCACCTAACTTGAAAATGTTAGGACATGACGTCTGAATCAGATAACACAGATGTACTACAGGATGAGAATACACACAACCAAGCTGATTCCGAAGACATTAATGAAATAGAAGCGATCAACAATGAGGAGATTGTGAGTCAAAGCAGCAAAGAGAGTAACTCTAGCAGCGGAAATGAAGATCAGGACTTTTATCGAACATTTATACCACATCTTGAAGCCAAAAATGATGTCCAAAGAAATGATGAATGTAGTAGTATATGCAGTGAAGATATTCAAGTCACTGAAATGGTAGTAAAAGCAGCAGCTGATAAGAAGCAATGTACTTCACAGGATGAAGATCCAAATAAGACAACTGATGTGTCTTCAAATGATGTCACAAGAATGGAGATTGTACAAGAAAATGAAATCTCCATGAACAAAGTGGGTGATGTAGACCAGGAAAATTTATCCCAACAAATCATCCATGTACACTACATAGTCACATATTTAGCTTCCCCACCTAGAGGGATTGATTTTTACCTCATTATTTTGAACTTCTAATATTTAAAAATGATTGACCATATAATTAATTTCAGGACAAAAGTGCTGTATCAGACAACATTGAAGTACTACAAGCTGAAAACACAGATGTACAAACTGGTACCAAAGACATTCATGACACAATATTGGTCAACAATGAGGAGGTTACGGATAAAAGCTCTGATGAGAAAGGCTCTTATTGTGAAAAGAATATTCAAGAGACTAATGATGCATGTGCACTACAAGTAGAAGTTATACATCATGCTCCTACCAAAGATGAATGCACTAGGATCTGTAGCGAAGAGTTTCAAGTCAGTGAAGTGGAGGATAAATCAACAATTGACAAAAACAAATGTAGTTCAGAGACGGATGATCCAAATAAGACAAAAGAGGGTGTTTATTCACACAAGGTTAGAGGAGTAAAGTCTAGAAAATGAGAATTGCATGATCATACAAGTAAATTTAATTATGCTTGACCTAGGATATAAAGAATCTAAAATCATGCTTGACCTAATCAATTAGGTAACGAACTTAGTCATCATTAAAATACCTAATTACAATTAGTTTTCCAAGGCAATATGCACTGGTTAAATAAGATGTTTTCTGCTCATAACTATTAATTTTTTATTTTTTTGAGCGAATTAACCAGAGAAATTTCAGGACATGAATTCCCAATCAAATGATATACAGAAGGATGAGAAAACAAATGAACAAATTTTCTCCGATGAGATTCATGAAACGGAAGGGTTCAGCAATCAGGAGACTGTGAATCAAAGCTTCGAAGAGAACAACTCGTATAGTGGAAAGAAAGATCAAAAGAGTTCTCCAACATCTACACTGCTTCTAGAAACCACAGACCCAACTTCAAGCGATGATGAGTGGACTAGGCCACCAGGTGAAGAAGTTAAAGTTGATGAAGTTGAGGAAGAAGCAGTGATTGTGGAGCAACGATGTAATGCTGAGAATGGGGATCCAAATAAAATAAAAAATGTTGTTTTACCAATTGAGGTTGGGAGAGTAGAAATTATACAAGACAATGAGAATCATCATAACATAGTGGAAGACGTGGATCAGGTAACTTTCATCTTTAACCTTGCCATTCTAAATAGTTTGGTCATTCTTTGAGACTTCCAATTAGCATTGGGATCGTTCTCTCTACACAATTCGGAAAGTAAATCGTCAACTACTAACTCGTATATTTCTAACTTCTACGAAACAATTTCCCATGTACAAAAGAAAGGGACATTCCAAGACACAGATACAGAAGCAGACAGCATTGAAGCACAGAGGAATGAAAAGGCACATAAAGAAACAAGTTTATATGAGATTCAAGACACAAAAGTGGTCAACCAAAAGGAGACTGTCAATCAGAGCTCTGAAGAGAACACTTGCGGTGAAAAACAAGATCAGGGTACCGCTGAAGCATCTGAAATTCGAAGAAAAGACGAATGCACTAGAATCAATGGAGAAGAAATTCAAGTCAGTGATGTAAAGGAAGAAGTTGCAGATGAGAAGCTGGAACGTAGCTTTGAGACTAAGAATGTAAATAAGATAACAAATGGTATTTGTCCATCTGAGGTCAAGGGACTGGAGATTGAACAAGAAAATGAGAGTTCCATGAACATTGAACAAGATCTGGATAAGGTAACATTATTAAAAGCTAGTAGTCTAAGGGCACAACTAGTCACATTTCAAGCTTTTGCATCACACATGGAATAGGATTATATGCGCTGCATAGTTAATACTCCATAGGTTCTAATGTTTAAATCAATTGACCCTGTAACTAACCAAGAGAAATTCCAGAGTAAATAATAGTAAGTGGGAAAAGTGTTTACATTACATGAAATAAATTCCTAAAGAACATTTGTTTGCTTCATGATTGTTAATTTAAAATTTTTTTCAAAACTAATTGACCATGTACTAAACCAGGGAGCTGTACAGGGAAAAATTCTTCAACCAGAGAGCCATGAAGTGCAGCAGGTTGACCAAACACATATGAAAACTTGCTTGAATAATTTTGATGAAACAGAAGCAGTTAGGCAGCATGTAGAGATTGAGGATCAAAGTTCCAAAGAGAGCGACTTTTGTAATGATAAACAAGATCAAGAAATTGCTAGAGCATCTAAGCCAAATATAGAAGCTGAGTATCCTGTAATAGATAAAAGTACAATGATCTCTAGCAGTAAAGTTGAGGAAGAAGAAACAATTGAGATACAGCAATGCAACTCTGAAGATCCAAATGACATAAAACATGATGTGTCTTCATATGAGGTCAGACTATAGTTGGTTTCTCTTTTCTCTATAGTTTTATATCAATAAAACAAGATATATGCATAACTTAAAAATTAGTAGCTGACAAAAATATATGATCATGTATCAGAGAATTGAGGAAGATAATGTCATTGAGAGCGAACTTAATCAACCTGTAGGCACTGAAACATCTGGACAAAACGGTAACATAAAGAAGGATGGTTTGGATCTAAGTCAATCTGCTAAAAAGTCCAATGACCACACACAATTAATAGAATACAACACAGCAGCAGGGTTGGAATCAGAGCATCATAAGCATGAAAATGAGGATCCAAGGGAAATGACCAACCGCTTCGAAGAAGAGGTAGATCCCCCTTTGTTTTGATGCATCTTTAATTTACCACACAACAATGAAATACCTACACTTTTACCAATAAGGACTAAATGATTTAGTTCTAGTCAAGATTTAATACAGGAATATTAATTTCACTGACACACAGAAGAAAGTTCCTTTTTCACTAACAAGAATCCCATAGAGCAGAAAGTACAAGTGTCAGAATCATCATTCTTAAAAGTAATTAGTAATTTATCAATCATAAAAAGAAAAAGGAAGTGTTAAGAAACAGAGAACTTACAGTGAAACTTTTCTTTTCCTATGGGGAATAGAATCCAGAACCAGCTTCCTCTACTAGAGGATAATGATTTCTAATCGTTCTGTCAAAAAGTACAAAACAAATAATTAGTTGCCAAGTCAGGCTCAAAAACTTTTTCATCAAGTGCTACCAATAACGTATTAATTTATTAAGAAAAAGACTAAACTGGTGTAAAATGATTGTGATGAACCAGGTGAAACATACTTATGAATCAATCTCGACAAATGAGATAGACACGGTCAGTGAAAAGGTCAAGTATGTGGAGCTAGGTGCATCAATTGCAGGAGAGGTATCAAGTGTGCAATATGTCTTGGCCCCCGAATTTGGTATTTCAAGAGAGAGCATTGACAAGGAGGGCAAACAGGGGGTAGATACTATTAAAACCAAGGGTCTTTTGGAAAGAAACAATATGAAGGCCCTTGAAGTCAGTTCAACTGACGAAATTCAACATTTAAGTGTCATAAAAGAGTTTCCTCACAAGGTTGAAGCCGAAGAGGTCGAACTGATTAAGCTAACTGAAATAGATCATGATTTCCAAGATAAGGCTTCTACAGAACTACATGCAAAGAAATTTTTTGAAGACCAGGAGTTTGATGATGCCAAACATGAAGAAAAACTTTCCAAAGCTACAATATCCGATGTAAACAGTCAAGATGTCACTGAAATAACAACAGATGAGACTGTACAAAAACATAATTGGCAAGCAAGTGAACCACTAGACCAGCTGCAAGAGCCATCATCTAAAGAATGTGAGCAAAAGATTGAAAGTTGCAAAACTGAAGATAGAGATGAGAGCACCAAAACAATGAAAGGTCAGAAGGATGAAAAGCCAAATGACTCATCTGAAAAGACATCACAAGAGACATGCTCGTTAGAAGAGGAACAAAGAGAGCTAGAAGTATCAAACTCAGATTTTATACCAAGTGTGGTCTTACTGAAACCAGTAGTGAAAGATGTGACAAAAGATATATCACACAAGCCAGAGCCTGAAAACGAGTCATCAGAATTTCAAGGTGCAACTTCTGCCTCAGAATATGAACTAAATTCAGAACTTGAGATGTCGATGTACAGTTGCTCACAAGAGAGCAAAAAGGAGAATGAATGCCAGTCTTTAGAGAAGTCAGAACAAACCAACGATATTTCTGTTCAATATGAATCATCACCTGAACTTATTTCCGAAAGAAACGTTGTAAATATGTGTGAGATAGCCTCTGATATTCAAGAAAGAAATGAAATCTCTGAGCATATTGCTAAACAATATGATCAAGAATGGATAAATTCAGAAGATTGCAACGAAGACAAAAGGCAAAAGGCAGCAAAAACTCAGCTCACAATGGGAGAAAATAAAAGCAAGGACAGTGAAGAATACAAAGATCCAATATGTGATACTACAATTACAGAGGTAAGAATTTGCAACACAATTTTTTTTTGTAAAAAAAAGGTATATATTTGTGGCCCACACTGACAATTTTATATTTTATTTAGGAGAAGATGCAGATTAGAGCACTGTAATAGATACTTATAATACAACCTCTTTCGCAATCTTTAAGGGGTAGGGTAGAGTAATTAACTAAGTAAACATCCAAGAGGGATGAAAACTTATTAATAACTACTCGTGTTATTCAAATAAGTTGTTAAATCAAGAGAATCATTTGTGTTACGGGAAACCTAGCAGGTGTTCAAAAATATTGTGAGTTAAAACATTCCTTGCCTTGATTTACACTTCTTGAACTGTTAGGAAATTTCCTAAATACCAAGTTTTGGGATAATGGGAAACATAGAAGTGTAAAAATACAGTGAATTGAAACACTCACGGAGTCATGGACTATTATAAACACTTCCTTAATTATTTTCTGTAGTAGATGCCAAGCTATAATGTTCGCCAAAATTGACCCATTAAGTGAACCAGGTGAGCTCTATTGATGACTCTATGAAGGAAGCTTATAAGCAACTAAGTGAGAAAAATGCTTTTGTGCAAGTTAATCACCTAGTTCAAAACCATGAAATTCTACATAAAGTAACTGAATCCAATGAGATGAATGGATCAAATTCACAAGAGGCTCTTCTGCAAAGAGACATGGGGGATGATTTTGATATCAGCACATCTGTGGAAACTCAGAAGATAAATGACAGGCAAATGTTTCCTCCAAACGCTGTAGAGATTGATATATTATCTGCAAGAGATGCCGAAGAAATTACAGATGTAGATGAGTTAGAACGAGATTCAAGTGATGAGAGTTCAAAAGAAACCAAAGCAAATCAGTTCTCAGAAAAGCTGGAGCAAGATGATGCAAAAGGAGAAAATAAATGTCAAGATCAAATGGCTATTCTCATGCATTACCAAGATGTCATAGAAACAGATGTTGTAGCAAGGCACATTACCCAGGCAAATGAAACGAATGAGAAACTTCAGGCACCAGTGTATCAGAACCTTGAGGAGACAAATGAAACTACTAAACCAGTTGCAGAAATTGAAGGGAAAACAGATGATAGCTTATCTGAAAAACAAGTGAAAGAGATATGTGTGCCAGAAAAAGAACAAAAGGAGCTTAAAGTCCTAAATTTGAAAGATGAACCTAACGACGATTCACTGTCAAAGCAAGAACTAGTAGAAATAGTCCAGACCACTGGTGATTCAACAATGAAAGAGCCTGAAGACTTGTCAGTGGAGTTAGAGGCTACTACTTCTACAGCAAAGACCGAGACAAGCACAGAACCAATGAATTATTCTGAGCCTTCCTCACAAACAATAAAATATAAAACCAAGGTGCAGGATTTAAAATCCACTGAGTTCCATGAGCTGACAAAAAGTTCTCAGGAGGCACTAGAGCGCAAAGGTGAGGAGCTGGCTAAATCAGAAAAAACTCTTCAGGAAAAGGATCACCAGACAAAAAGCAATGAGCTCATAGCAGAAGAAAGAAGTTTGAACAACTTTGGAGCACATGTAGCCGCAACAGATGTGGTGAATTATGATAAAATTGCAGTAAGTACCTTTTTTGAAATCATGTGGTCATTGGTAGTACAGAATCTGTTTCTTGTCTTCCATTTTTCGTTTATTTCAATTACTTATTTCATCCTTCAAATTTACTGCATTGCCATAAAGCCAATCCTTTACCTATGGTAATGCCATATAAAAACGGAAAAAAAAAAAAAAAAAAAAAAAAAAAAAAAAAAAAAAAAATGGAGATGGGTGGAACATGGGATGAGTGATAAGATTCTACAATTTTTTAATCTAGTATTAAATTTCTATTCCAGGATATACCAGTGGCAATGTTTTTTCAATAGCACTCCTTATAGAAAGCTAAATGCTAAGTGGCTAGCTGTAGAAAAGTTTGTTTGATTGAGCATAAATTATTTTACAAGCACTTCACAGTTAATTACTAAATCAGAAAAGCTGGATCCTTTGATTGAAAACCGCCAGTGGGTGACTAATCAGCAATTAAGCAATATTTATTTAGTTCTTTGGCAATTGAAATTATATTAACAACCAAAAAAAATTTACACACAACCACCAAAACTGACTACACACACCGAACAACTATAAAGCACCTCAATTCTGAGCTTCTACCACCACCTCCCGACATTCTGGGAAGCCACTATATTATTACATATCACAACCAGAAATCACTAAACATACTTGTGATAAATTTTATTTTTTCCCAATAGTACTCTCTCCACAGATCTAACATCAAGTAAATATTTTGTCTGTTTCTTAGGTACTTTCGAATGATCCTACACTCGCACAACAAAACCTGCAGGAAACTAAGTCACATGATAACGTAGAAAAGAGGAAAATGGGGGAAGAACAGGAGATGATGACTGAGTTCAGCAATTCATTTGTCGATGATGGAACAGATGCCAAAGCTACAAGACATGAGCTACTTGAGCACAAGGTATACTCATCTTCTTATCAATATAGACCTTATAATATTATTTTAACCAGCAAAAACCACAAAATATGATTAATTTCTGCTCCACAGGACTCCGAAGGATTAAACGAAATCCAGAATGTGAGAGAACTCAACATTCTACATATTGAAGAAAAAGAGCAAGAACAGCAAGAAAAGTGTGAAAAGCTTCTGGACTCATCTCAATTTCAAGACTCATTGAGTAATATCCCTAAAGAGGCAAGCATTGATGATATAAAGCGACTACAGGCTGATAATAAAGAAGAACACAATGAAACTGAAGTATATGCACAAAAGGGCTTATCTACAATTGAGTCGAAAAGAATTGGAGTCACCTCAAATGATCCTGCCAAAGAAAACTCAGAGAGAGCAGTAACAGTTGACAATTCCAGCATAGCAAAGAACGAGTATTCAGAACAAATACCCGAAAACCAGAACAAAGCCCAAATCAACTCAATCACATTGGATACAACCAACAAACAACAAGAAATCATTCTACAAAGAGACACAAACAAAAGCAGAGAAGATGCAGCATTGAAACCCAAAGAATCGGAACTGAAGTTACCTCTAATATCAGAAGGTTTAAGGGAAATAGACCCAAAAACAACCCAGAAAAGATCACAAAACTTATTATCAGGAGTTGGGTCAAAAGTGAAACATTCAATTTCCAAAGTGAAGAAAGCCATAGCATGCTCATCATCTCAATTTCAACCTGAAGAAGTCATAGTAAAGCTAAATAAAAATAAGAAAAACTAAGATAAGCCATAAACATAGCTTGAATTGTTCTTCAAAAAACTTTTTTTAGTGATTTTTAATAATGCTGCTACTATATGTAATTCAGCAGAACATTGATATATGATATTGCTTAACATTGTGAGGTTGAATTTGTGTAATTGAAACGTGAGTGATTGAATTGTGTACTCCATCTGTTCCCTTTTAATTGCCTCATTCCCCAATTCTTCTTTTATAAGAGCATAGTTGATGGATGCCACGGCACCGAGCATCTACATTGATGGGAAAACATATAGGCTCCCCATTTGACAAAAAATGAAAAGGGAGACTTTTCCACCAATGTTACTCATTTTCCATTTGACAAAAATATTTTAGGGAGGTTAATATGTTGAAAGTCTCACAAAATTATTGTGGTCCCAGTTTGCCCCAAAAGTTGTCAAAACCAACGGTAAGAGCAAGATTAGCTGTAAGTCTTAAGACTTAAGATGACATCATCATTTTTAAAGTTTTTGGTCTTAAGACAAATCTTTGTTTTTTTAATACATATAAGAAGCTAAATTTAAACAAAATCTGAACTAGAGTCTTGAAAACTCAAGACTCAACTCTACACTCTATACACAGTGTTTTCACTACATATACATCAAAACACAGTGTTTTGATTAAAAAAAAAATTTAATACATTAAAATCTATGTACATTTCTTCAAAAAAAAAATTCTATGTACTTTATTTCAAAAAAAAATGTATGTACGTTGTTTCAAAAAAAAATTATAGATATGTACGTTATTTTTTAATTTTTTATATACAAAAATCATATTGTTTGTTTTATTTTATCTTAATTATGTACCTATTTTGTTTCAAAAAAAAATAAAAATACGTACCTATCATGATTTAACAACAATTATCAATTTAAATTATCCTATATTTTGTTATTGTTTGTTGGTTTTTAATACTTATCATGTATTACCTAGTCATAATAAAACTACTCTATATATGTATTATAAAAACTAAATATCCTATTGATTTTAGTATTAATACAGTTTTTTAATCCCAATTTTGACCAATTTATTTTTATTAATTGCAACTTTGGATTATTCCTCTATAATCCCAACTTTGATGTGGGCTATCATTCTTCAAACCAAAAAACTGGGAACTGGCTAAGGAAGTGAATGTAGAGTCAACAATCCTCAAAATTGACTTTAATCACCAATTCCCTCCTAAAATGATGTCCAATCAGCATCTCCTTCCAACTACTCCTTCCTGGCAAAATTAAAATCCCACCATTAATACTCTGCAACTTTCACTTTCCCCCCAATTACGACCCATTGTACTACTCTGAGAATCCCAAAAATCGCAATGGGAAGGTGAAATTGTTTTCTAGGGTTTTCATTTGAGGAAAGAAGCAGCTTAGTTGATGAAATCGAAGCAAGGGACGCAAGAAGGAAGTAGAGGCAACCCTAAATTCGCTTTTTTGTCATGTTTTTTGTTTAGTCATCAATTTAAAGCAATTTCGACATACAATAATGGTTTATAGACTTATAGTTATGTGAATTCTTGTTTATGAATTGAAAATGCCATAAAAATCAAAACTTGGAATTAGGGTTTCTTTGATGTGAATTCCACGGCTGTTTGTGTTTCTGTGTTGGTTTAGTGGTTGATTTATGTTGCGTTGTCTATAGTTGTAGTGTTTCTGTGTTAGTAGGAGGTTACACTGATATTAGTGAGGACATAGACCCTACATATGACCCTAAGACTAACAAAGGGAAGGGAGTTGCAGTAGCTGGTGAAAGGAGGGTGTTTGGTGATGTGTACACTGATGAGGATATTAATGAGGAAAGCTATGATGGGGTTAAACCTGGTCCTGCAGCTGAAGAAAAATTGGATGTAGGGTTGGAGCAATTAGGTCTAGAGGTTGAGAAAGAATATGAAGATGCAATTTTTAATGAGACATTACAGACAGATTCTGATGTGAGTGATGAGGAGTAAAACACAGCTAGACAGAGGGTTAAAGCTTGTAGTACACAGTTAATTCAGGTTGCATCTAAAGTTATACATGAAGTAGCTGAGGGGAACCTAAGTGTCTAAGATCCAGTGACTGAAGGTGAAACTTTGAGTGAATATGAGGACTCTGATGAGGAGATAGATACACCACCTAGGAGTGAAGATGAGGGAGGTGATGGTTTGAGGAAGAGAAGATTTGCACTACTTGTAAGCCCAAATATAGATTTCAGTCAATTCAAGTGGAAAGTGGGTTTAAGATTTGCCAAAAGGGAAGATTTCAGGGAGGCAGTTGCCAAATATGCTGTTTTACAGGGTAAGAACTTAACTTTTGTTGTTGGGAACAAGAAGAGACACTAGAGGGTAGGAGTGAAATGCATTAAAGGGTGTCCTTTCTATGTTTATGCATCTTGGCATTCAAGAAAGGCAGCCTTGATTGTGAAGAGGGTGAGTGGAGAGCATACCTGCCAGAGGAACAGGATGAAGAACAGGCAGTTGAAAGCTACCTGGGTTGCCAAACAATTCCTTGAAGTATTCAAAAGCAGACCGCATTGGCCTGCAAAGGAAATAGTGGAGTGCATTAAAAGAGCTTTCAAGGTCATTGTGAATAAGGTGTTTGCTTATAAAGTGAAATATGCTGTCCACAGTCTTCTACATGGTTCAATGCATGACTACTACCAAAAAGTGGGAGTTTATCTTACATCATTGCAGACAAGTAGCCCTGGCAGTACAACTAAGCTAATGATTGTACAGCAGAAGAAAGGTCCACTTGTGTTTCAAAGACTTTTCATGTGCTTTGAGGGGTTGTCCAAGGGATGGAAAGATGGTTTTAGGAAGGTGTTGGTTGTTGATGCAACCTTTCTGAAGACCTTTCTAGGTGGTCAATTGCTTTGTGTTGTTGGAAGGGATGCCAATGACCAAATGTTCCCAGTGGCATGGGTTGTTGCTGAGGGTGAGAATAATCTGAGTTGGGAATGGTTTTTTGTGAATCTACAAAAAGTGTTAGAGTTGGGAGATGGTGAAGGTGTTGCAGTCCTATTTGATGAGCACCAGGTATGAGCACTTTGACTTTTATTCACTCTTAGCACAAATTTATTTTCAAATAATTTTTATAGCTTACTACTTTTGCACTTAATTTGATGTTAGGCTATTGTGAATGTTGTGTCCTCTATTTTGCCCAAAGCAGAACACAGGCATTGTGCCAGGCATATATTTTCCAGCTGGCACAAGACCTATAGAGGACATGAGCTTAATTTGCAATTATGGAAGATTGCTAAGTGTTACAACAAGCCAAATTATGATGATGCATTAAAGGAGCTCACTGTAATCAATCCTGAAGCAGCTGAGGCATTCAAAGCCTATAATCCTAGTTTATTCTGCAGCGCTTTCTTGGGTACTCCAATGAAGACTAATGCAATAACCAGCAATATTGCAGAAACTTTCAATGGCTATATAATAAATGCAAGAACAAAGCACCTGTTGTACATGTTAAAAGAAATCAGAACATGCTTGATGCAGAGGCTACTCAAAAAAAGGCAAGGGATAGAGAAATGGTCATGTGTTTTTTGCCCAAGAATTCAGGCAAAATTGGACAAGGAGAAACACAAGGCTTCATACTATGATGTGCAGCCTTCCACAGACCAATTGTTCAATGTCACCCATGACCTAGACCAGCTTGTTGTTAATTTGCAAGAAAAACCTTGCAGCTGTAGGAAGTGGGAAATGCTTGGCATTCCCTGCTGCCATGTAGTTGCTTGCATCTTCTTTTTTAACAAAGAAGCAGAAGACTATGTGGAAAGGTGTTACACAAGGAAGCATATCTACAGGCTTATGCAGGTATACACTAACTCTTCTCCTCTCTAAGACTAATTTACCAACTTCTACTACTAGTTTACCTGATGATGCTTCTATAAATTGACTGGGACAGGTTCAATTCCACCTCTTGAAGGTGAGAGGTTTTGGCCAAAGGTGCAATGACCCCTAGACCCACCACCAATTAAAATTGGTTCAGGGAAGCCAAGGAAAAATAGAATTAAGGACCCTTTTGAGAACTCTAAAAAACCTGGCTATTTGACCAAGTCTGGTGTTGAGATGACCTGTTCCTTGTGCAAACAGAAGGGACACAACAAAAGAAGATGTCCTAACAAGGATACAATTACACCCCCTACTGAACCACCAACAAAAAGGCCTAGGGGCAAGCCTAGAAATGATGGCCAGCCACCTCATAGCAATGTGCCTGAAAACCCTCAAACTTAGCTCACAATATCTGCATCAGCTCCGCACCATTCATTCACTGCCCAGCCTGCACAGCTTGGGAGAGGTGGCAGAGTTATTAGAGAAGGGTTAAGATCAAGAGGAGGTGCTCAAAGTTCTGCTACATCTGCAACTTCTTCTGGTGGGAGAGGACAAGCTCAAAACTCTACAGGGAGACGAAGAGGCCAAGCTGAGAGCTTTGTAGGGAAAGGAAGAGGTGGTAGGGGAAGACAGAGAATTCCAAGAGGAGTGGGTGTGTACATTGCTGAGGATGGGAGTATAAAACCCAATGTATGTGTTTAAAAATTGCAAATTGGTTTTGTTATCTCTGTTGTTTCAGCTATTCTAACTTAGCCTACTTTTACATGTGATAGGTGTGTGGCCAATCCAATAGGAGAGGAGGACTGACACTCAGGCCAAGCCGGGACCAAAGTTTGAATTTCATAATCCCAAGTCAGCAATCAACCCTCCATCAGCCAACTAAGTAAAAATCTTTTCATGTCAAAGATAGTTTAGTTAACAAACTCCCCCTTTTGTGTAGCAGTTCCAGACTAATTACTATTAACTTAGGTTCAAGTGGATATTGTTTCACTTAAGAATTAGGGCATAATTTCCTTTTGTGTATGAAACTATTTGCCGCAGCCCTATTATTTTGGATTTGTGAACTTATATGTTGGGTTGGTACATAATGTACCTATTTTGGTAATGACTATGTAACTATTTTGGTAATGACTTTGCATGATTATTTGTTTACGCGCAAAAAAAAAATACAAACATGTTGTTCAGAAAAAAACCATACTTCATTTCATTTCATTTCAAAAGGTACACACCATAAATCCTACTTTAAGTACAACACCACCATGGCAAAAAAAAAAAAAAAACCAAGGAAAATAAAATGGCAATAAACAAATTAGTCTCATTCCTTGAACATTTCATGAGCTCAGTCCTCATGTCACATAGTTCTTCTTTCAGTTGCTGTGCCACCTCCATTTTTTCCCGTTGTCCCTTACATTATCTTCAATTTGTCTTCAAGGAATTTGTTCTGCATCTCCAATTCACGAATTGTAGTGTCCCTTTCAAATATCTCTAATCGCAGATCATCCCCATTAGTACAGTCAACCCACTTCATAAAATTGTAATTGGTATCCTGTACTAAAAAAGACCCCTTTTAATCAAAACCCTAATTACAATTGGGATTTAAATTTTCCAAAAAAATATACAATTTGGACTAAATAGGACTAATTAAACCTTAAGTAACTACATTTTAACCATTACCGGCCATTTTGGGCATCCATAAAATTTGGATCCAATGTTATGCCCCTTCTTCACAGTTCGCACAACGGCATCCAAACCACAACTGCATTTCGTCGTGGTGTACAAACCTCCTCACGAGTTTGAAGAAGACCCAAAGCAACCAACTGCTACACTTCTACCTCCAGCCATTGCTAATGGTGAACTATGAGAGAAGAAAAAAAGAGATGATGCTGAAAAAGAAAGAAAACAGAGAGGATGGGGGAGTTGTAACGGGAAAATAAGAGAGAGAGAGAGTGGGGAAGCAAGTAATAAATGAGTTATTATTTTTTAAAAAAATAAAAATAAGCAAATTAAAGTAACAACTCTTGCCACGTAGGACATCAACCTACTACAACAGGTTTAGTAATCTGTTAGGTATGAAGAATGATAGCCCACATCAAAGTTGGGATTATTGAGGAATAATCTAAAGTTGGGATTAATAAAAATAAATTAGTCAAAGTTTAGATTAAAAAATAGTATTAATCCTTGATTTTATTATCATTTATTTGTCTTCTTTAAAAGCCTACAAAAAATATAAAGAATGTACAATATTATAGTTTTCTTCTAAATATGGATCCCATTCAAAATTTTGATTTGCAATCTATTATGAATTTGATTCAAAGCACTCAAAATCAAAATCTAGCCTCACAACCAATGCAAAATTCTCAAAATCCGCAAGTGCAAAATTTAGCCAACTTTCTCCAAGCTCCATCTCAACCCTAATCTACTGCAAATATGATACCAAATGGCATGGGGTTTAATAATTCATCCCAACTCCCTAAATTTTCTACCCAACAAGGGTTGGAAAATATTGAGGTACAAACTCCTCCTATTACTACTCAAGGTCGAAAAAGAAAATCGACTCCCTGGATGATTAAATATGATTGTCTCCTTGCTACTGCATGGTTACATAATAGTAAAAATAAAATCACCGATAATTCACAAAAATCAGATGATTATTGGATACAAGTGACAGATTTCTTCAATGAGAATAAGGAGAAGGATTAAGCTCCAAGAGAACCAAATCAGTGCAAGCAACACTTGTGGATTATCAATGGAGCAGTGAGTAAATTTGTTGGGTGCTATAGTCATTATGAAAATAAAAGCGGGTATGATGAGTCATTGAAAATTTCTGATTCTCATTCTTTGTATGAAACAAAGTACAATACTACAGTCTCATACCAACATGTTTGGAGTATTGTATGCAACTCAGATAAATGGAAGCACGAAAACAGTAAACGAAAAGTTATGAATGGTGGTTCTTCCAAGCAAGGAGAACACAAATCATCTAGTGAGGATATTGATGATTTAGAAAAAATCGAAGAGGGTCGACCCATTCGCCAAAAAGCAGCTAAGGAGGTAGCAAAGAAAAAAGGGAAAAATATACAAATTGATTATAGTTCTATGATGTCCGAGATTAGTAACATTGAACAACTACGTAGTAGCAACTTACAACAAATAGTTGAAATGAAAGAGAAAGAGATTGCGCTCAACCAACAAGAGATTGAACATCAAATAATTTATGCCGATGTTAGCAAGATGAACCCCTTACAAAGGAAGATGCACGAGAAGAATTTGCAAGCAATAGCTGAGAAATATGGTTTGAATGTAGATGATTAGTTTTTTTTTTTTTTTTTTTTATTTCAATTCAATTAAGTAAAATTTTATTCCGTTTGTTTTTACGTATTTGTTTGATTTCCTTAGCTTTTTTTTGCTAATGAAATTTAATGTAAGTTGATTTCATTGAATAAAACAATTATTAGTCCGTATTTATTTATTTTTATTTTTTTGTGAGGATAGTGGCAAACGGTGATAAAGATAGAGTAGCTCAAGTTAATCTTTGAGATTTTCATTTGACAAATATTTTAGGTACTAAATCTCCTATAAATAAGCTAGCTTAATTATCTTCATATATCACCAACATAGTACATTGAAATTTGCATGAGATACATCACTAATACGGAGTAGTACCTATAATTGTGACATTAGTTATTGTATAAATGTATATATCTAATTTATTTAGTTCTTGATTCAAATAACACTATATTAGAATATGTTGTTGTTAGAATATACTTATCATATATTATATAATTATTGTATATATCTAATTTACTTAGTTTATATTTACTTCCCTTACTTTTAACAAACGGTTCAGCTAATCTACTTAGTCAATGATAGTTGTCAAACATTTATCTTTTAGTATATTTTAGTTAGCTAATTTAATTCTTTCAAAAAAGTTAGTTGTAAGATTGAGTGTTTATGGTTTTTCTCTCTCTAAAAACGAGAGTTTATCTCACTAAAGGTGAGTCTCTTTAGGCAAACTAGGGTTGCCTGTTTCTGCAAGAAATCTTGCATGCTTCAAATCTGCTGATTATCCACTTTATCCTTCTAGGTGGAAAGAATATCTTTAACTTATTGGAGTTGATAATCTTCGATTCGGCCTTTTAGTTTCCCAAATGGATCAATGTCTTGGGAGTGCTTTAGCTACCTCGTTCTACTAGAAAGGCTTTAACCTTTCCCCAACTCTTCGTTTTCCAACAAGAAAGTAGCAGTTCGTCCCATTTCCCCAGCCAATCAGCTCATCTCAGTTAATGCAAACCGTTTAATGGTGCAAGCATTACAAAGCTGTAGGCGGCTATCCAATTAGGGGCCTGTTTTTCCTCTCCTCTTGCTCCCCATGTGTGTGATGTTTCACATTCCAAGGACTCAAGTTAGGTTATAAATTCTCTGGGCTTATTCAGTTTCTCCATCAATTCTCATCAATTCAATCCTTTCTGCTTCTCTTTTCTTCTCTTCTACACTCTCTAAGGCTGCTAGTCTGGCAGTCTGCTTCATACTTCCTTTATCATAAATCAGTAAATTCATTTTCACGTCTGCCTCAATATGAGAAATCAAAGGGATTCTCCAAACCCTCATGATGAGCAGCAGGCTAGGAATATGCGTGGGGGACCCCTTATCCCCCCACCAGGAAACTTTGATCTGGCAAATGGCTCTATAAATTTTAACTCGTGTGTGATTGGTTTATTCATTGGACCGCATCCCCCTTCTGAACACTATGTTCAACACATTGTAACATTGCGTTGGATAAGGAAGGGGGTGATAAAGGTTCACAGATCAAGCCCATATATTCTGTTTGAGTGCTTTGATGGGCAGGATCTAGAGGGCCTCATCCTTGCAAGCACTACAATCATAGACGGACGGATCATAAATCTGAGGAGGTATCAAGTCGACTTTGTACCTCAATACATGAACTTCACCCTAGCTAGGGTATGGGTAAGAATTTTTGGTTTGCCGCTTGCATACTTAACAGCGAGTTGGGCTAGACAGATCCTACGACACGTAGGATACATTGAAGAGGTGGAGAATGAAGGGGAAGAGCTTCCCATACATGCAGAGCTTAGGGCCCGAGTCCTAATTGATCTATCTATACCTCTTATTCCAGGGTGCTTCATATCCTTGGAAGGAAACAAAGTAATCTGGGTTTATCTTCGATATGAAGGTATCTACAAATTTTGTAAGTTGTGTGGCTATGCAGGACATGCTACTTCAAGGTGTTCTCTCCATGCGTCGGTGGCAAGAAGGAGAGTAAGGCGTAGCTAAGTGAGGTGGAAGAGGATGGTCTACGGGTGCTATATGGACCAACCGAGTATCCTTTCTATTCCAACCTTATTCGGGGTCTCCCGGATTGGTACAGGTATCGTAATACGGGCTTGGATCTTCGGCCTTACGAAAATTCAGAAGGCTTTCCGATGTATGAGAGAGGTCCGAGAGAAGATATAGGGTTCGAAGAAGGGAATTCGTATGAAGACTCGTTATCAAGTCAAGAAAGTGATGAGAGTGATCAGTTTCACTCGGGTAAGGAAGCTTGGTCGAATAAGGGTTCGGAATTGGTGGAACGGGAGGTGGAACAGCTGAGACCAGATCTTTCTCTTTCGCCAGGAAGGCGTTTGGGCCTGAATGGCGACCCTTATGCAGAAATTATGCAACATGTTGCAGCTTTCAACAATGAAGGGGGAAACAATGAGTGTGTTAGGTGAGAGGAAGGCGAGAGGCCACAATGTGAGGCTGCCCAAGCTCCTGTGTAAAACCAGCTTGGGGAAGTGAGTAGGCAAGGGGAGGCTAGGAATTTGGAAATGCAAGGAGCACACACTCCTCAACCTCTGGCCAGACAACTCTTCAAGGACTCGATCTTTGAAGTAGGAGAGCCTTCCTCGACAAGGCATGAGCACCGTGAAAGGGGAGGGCCTGGAACTCTATTTCATACGCTTGGGATATCAGAGTGGGCTTCTACTCCAGCAGTGTTTGATAGACAGGAAGAGACACTACAAGGAATTGAAGAGACTCGGGGCTCGGATCTGGTAGCTCCAGTTACTAATCAGGCACATGGATGGCTGGAAAGTCCTTCAATAATGACTACTAGAATATTGGAGGAGTTCGAACAGCAAGTAGATGATGAATATGCGCAAATTATCGAGGCAAGCACAATATTGTCCTTGGGTATTCGAAGGGTCAGGAGATCGGAAATACAGGCGATACACCGTACTATAAGGGCTCCTCCGACACCCTTTCTTCGGCTATCTTCAAGTAACTTAGGAGGATTGCCGAATATGCCTCTAACAGAATTGTATCCGCCTACTACTCTGGTATCGCATTTAAGTTCTTTTAATTTTACGGAATTATTTAACTATGATGACAGTGCCAATACCAGGAAAAGAATAAGGGAGGCAGTAGGGCACTACCCTCACTCTTACGAAGGGGACTCGGTCCGATTTAGCGAAACAGACTATGAGTGGGTTGAAAGGAAGAGGCTCAAAAGGCTACATAGATGGTCCGAAAAAGGGAGGTTTTACAATCTGGTTAAAGGATGAGAATGGAAGATGTAGGTTTGCTTCAAAGGCCATCTCCGATCCTGACATGGCAAAAGAATTCGGGGTGGATTTAGATGGTGATCTTCGAATGCGGGGCAAGAACAAGAGATCCCAAGGTGTTCAATCCTCTTTGTTTGGGTCTCCAAAAAGACAGAAAAGTGAAGAAGTGACTTCGGTTTACAGGGAGGTGAAATATGACATGGACATCGACCTACAGGTGTCCATCTTCGACTCGATCAGAATTACTACGGAGGGTGAGGTGGCTGCTCCTATTCAGACCCCGACGGGTTTATGAATATCGTGGCCTGGAATTCCAGGGGTTTAAATGATCCACACACCCTTGCAGTACCTTACTTAGTGTGGCTCTATCGTACTAAGTTACCTATGTTTTTATTTGTTTCAGAAACTAAGATGGATTATGTTTCAGCGGCTTCTCGGTTAAGTTGTCTAGGTCCTACTACCACTTTTGGATGGGATTCGGATGGTAGTAGAGGGGGTCTTTTAGTTTTATGTTGGTCAAATGTTGTAGTTGATTGTCTGTACTCCTAAAAAAATATGATCCTATGTAAGACTCATGAATCTAATGGTAGTATAAAGTACATTTTGTTCTTTTATGGTGAGCCTCAAGTAGAAAATAGAAAGATAGTATGGGAGCAATTACAATGGTTTTTAGAAGAATTTAAGAATGTTCTGGTAATTGGAGATTTTAATCAAGTGGAGAGTGGGAGTGATAAACTAGGAGGGTCAAGTCGAATAAGAGGAATTGAGGCCTTCCTAGATTGGAGATTCAGTAGCAATGTGTTAGAAGTCCCCTTCTCGGGTCCAAGGTTCACGTGGAGCAACATAAGAGAGGAGGAAGATCTGATTCTAGAAAGGCTGGATCGGGCGTATATCACAGAGGAATGGTTCGAACACTCCCCGGATGGGAGGATTATACATGAGCCAATTGTGTGCTCTGACCATGCAGCAATCTCTTATATGGATAGGCCTAGGTCCACAACTTCTAATAGGCCATATCAGATAGAACATTGGTGTTTTGTTTTCCAGGAAGTCAATGATATAGTGGGAACTACATGGGAGGAGGAAGGCTTGGGGTCCTCCATGTTCCAACTGGCAAGGAAACTTGAGAGGGTCAGGACCAGGCTGCAAGCTTGGTGTTTGGAGAACAAGAAGGTTTGGGGGATAAATTGGAGAAAACTGTCTAAAGACCTGCGGAGCTCGGGAATGGATATCAGTACGATTCAGGAAGGGGAAGGGTATATCCATCACATCAATAGTCTTATTCCAAACAACCAGTTGGATTTCAGTTACTGGGATCAACAGATGAAGGAAAAGTGGATTAGGTGTGGGGGACTGCCCTACGCCTACAATGTACAGGAAAGTGAAACAAAGGCAGTTACAAAATGAAATTTTAACTCTTCGGAATGATAAAACATGGGTGGAGGGGCATCGAGGGGTCGAAGAGGTAATCTTAAACTCAATCAAGGGGATCTACAACCCGGTAATATCAGAGAGCCATGGGGAAGATATAGATCTATTACTCCGGCAACTGGATATCCCTAAACTCTCGACTGAAGATAGGTCTTGGTTGGATAGGGATTTTTCGAATGAGGAAATCAGACAAGCGATGTTCAAGATGAATGGTTCTAAGTCCCTAAGGCCGGATGGTTTTACAGTTGAGTTTTTCAAGAAATATTGGGAGAAAGTAGGGAATTTGGTTACTGAAAGTGTCAGGCAATTTCTAAGGACTTGAAACATGCTAAAGGAATGGAACCAGTCCCTCCTAGTCTTAATACCGAAGGTGAAGGTGCCGGAACTGGCTAGCCATTTCAGACCCATTAGTCTCTGCAACACGGTGTACAAATGCATATCAAAGTGCCTGGTGAATAGACTAAAGTATGTCCTTCCAAGCCTAATCATGGAAAATCAGCGTGCTTTCATCCCGGGAAGGTATATGGAGGACAACATCCTCCTGAGCCATGAACTGATGCCTCTTATAAATTCAAGGAAGGGGTCTAATTTTACAGCAACCAAAATTGATATGTCCAAGGCATATGATAGGGTGGACTGGCTCTTTCTTCTGAAAGTCTTAAAGGTTCAAGGGTTCTCCAATCACTGTATAAGGATGGTCTCTCAGTGCATCTCAACGGTTATTTTTAAAGCAATTATAAACAGATAATCATCTGATCATTTTGCCCCAAAGTGTGGATTGAGACAAGGGGATCCTCTTTCCCCTTATCTATTTATCATCTGTATGGACATTCTGTCAAATATTTTAATCTTGGCAGAGGACATCAAACAAATACAAGGGTTAAGGGTTTCAAGGAGGTTACCATCGATCTCTCATCTGTTCTTTGCAGACGATGCTATGTTGTTCTTCAAGGAAAACAAGGATTCTTGTGAGTGTATCTCGGATATTCTACATAGGTTTGGCAAAGCCTCGGGCCAACAACTGAACCTCCAAAAATCTGTTGTCAAATTCTCTCTGGAGGTTGATAGTAATATGAAGTTGACAGTAAAACAAATTCTAGCAATGCCGGACACCAACAACATGGGATCTCATCTGGGGGCTCCGATTGACATTTAGGGGAAGAAGAGCACGTATTTCAACTTTTTAGTGGATAAAGTTTCGGAAAAAGTTATGACATGGGCCTCCCTTAAACTTTCTCAACCGGCAAAGTTGATTCTCGTCAACATAGTGCTGGTAAGTATGTCTGCTCATGTCATGAAATGTCTTAAACTCCCTCAAAGTATTGCGAACAAGATTGATGGCCTGATTACCCGTTTCTGGTGGGCAAGTAAGGGGGGGGGGGAAGGGTTACATTGGGTAAGTAGAGGTATAACCTAACTTCCTAAGAGCATGGGAGGCCTGGGGATTCGAGGTTGCTCATACCTCAATGATGCACTACTTTTTAAACAAGCAACAAGAATGCACCTCAACCCTCAACTACTAGTATCTAGAGTTTATAAGGGCCTACAACCATGTGGAATATGTTGTATGAATAGGCTAAAGGTGAGAAAAGGAACTCCATCTATGGCAAGGTCAAGCCTGAGACATGCATCACAATCTTTGAAGAATGGTTTTGCCTGGAAAGTGGGAAATGGAAATAATATAAAGGCCATCAGTATGCCTTGGGTGAATGGTTCCATTCCAACAGTTAAATCAGGACAAACTCTGGGAGCTGCTGTGAATTGGAAAGTGAAGGACTTCATTAACAGAGAGGAAAGAACTTGGAATGCTAGAAAGGTAAGGGAATGCTTTGACTTGGAGAGTGCAAAGTCGATCCTGTCAATGGAACTTCCTCAGTCAACCGAGGAGGACGATTTTATCTACTGGAAATATCATCCATCGGGTAGATATACCGTCAAAACTGGATACTATTACTTATCAAAGGATGAGGGTCTAGATAGTTCAAAGTTTGGAGCAAGGCATCAAGAGTTTGTAAAGGTGATTTGGAGGCTGGGCATCCAGCCTAAATGGAAGGTTTTCCTCTGGAAACTGTTTCATGACGGTATTGCAGCCAAGGTTAACTTGACAAAGAGGGGAATACGAGTAAATAAAGTCTGTGATCATTGTAAGGTACGCTGAGAAGATAGTCAACATATTTTCAGGTTCTGTATTCTGGCAAAGGAAGTTTGGGAAAGCAGCTCCCTAACTATTTGCCCTGATTCTCCTGGATTCAACTCATTGAAAAGTTTGGTCCATCACTTTATCCTGCTGTTTAATAGCGAGGATGGTTGTTCGTGGAAACTTTATGGGGTTTATGGAAGACTAGGAACGCTATATGCTTCAATAACTCTAATGGGACCATAAGTCTAGTGAATGAATCTATTCATCGAGCTATGGACGACCATGAAACCTTTACACACCAAACAACGGTTGCAATTGGGGGGGTTTCCAGTGAAACAAATCACCCGACTCTCCCCCCGAGTTTTAATTATGTGCAACTGGGACAGGAAGACAAAGGTTTTGATGACTTCATACTGGAAATAGATGGTTCATGGGATAAGAAGACAACAAGAGAAGGGATAGGGTGGGTAGTTAAGCCTAATCGTCATGATTTTGCTCTTGACAAAAGAGGAAAACATGGGGCAGCAGCGTCAGTTATTCAATGGGAGGCCTGGGCTTTTCTTGAAGCTATGAAGTGGGCTAGAGAGAAAGGGAGACAAGGAATCCTACTTCTATCTGACTCTATTGGGCTTGTGAACAACTTACAGGTACAACCGAGCAAGGAAATTTCAATTGCATGGCTACTAAAGGAAATCAGGAAAGTGGGGGGGGGGATGTTCCAACGATGCACGATTTTAAAAGTCCAGAGAGACCAAGTACAAAAGGCTAATGGTATTGCTAGATTTTGTCTGATGAATTGTTCTAATCTGCTATAGTTTGATTTTGTTTGTTCCTTTGCTATTGTCAAAAAAAAAGTTAGCTAATTTAATTTGTAGCCTAACTTCAAGCTTCCAATTTGTACATATTTCAATACATTTGTACATATTTCAAAAAAAAAAATATTGAAATATATATGTTAAAAGGAAAAAAAATATTAATAAATATTTTAAAGAAATCTAAAATAAGTCTAAGGAATGAAGAGATAAATCTAATTGAGTCTTAAGGAGTCTTAACATAATTAAAAATTAAAAAAATATAATTAAATTTAATATAAAATCTGATGTGACAATGGATTAAAATCTTAAGACTAGACAGGGCTAATCTTGCTCTAACACATTCAACTTTTTTATTTTTATATTTTAAAAATAGGAGAGAGAAAGTAAATGGGGAGGTTAATGAATGTAGGTATGGAACTATAAAAAGCGAAGGGTATGAGATAAAGTTAGTGAAAAGTGACGTGGACTAATAAGGTGAGGAGAGAGAAATTATAGGAGCCCCGTGAAATAACATTATCTATAAATAAAAGAACATAACTTATAAATAAAAGAACATTACCTATAAATAAAAGAATATTACATATAAATAAAAGAACATAGCCTATAAATAAAAAAAAACGTAGTTATAATAATTTATTATGCATTACAAACGAAAATAGAGTAGTCATGTTTTCTGAAAAGGGAAAATTGCCAAGAATAATCTGAACTTTGTCTCATTTGCCCAAAATAATCCCAACTTTCGATTATTTTTTAATAATCCAAACTTTAATATGAGTTTTCTTTAAATTGTCTCAACCGATCATGTAAGTTGTTAAACAAGTTACCTAACACGTGTTGGCACATGATAGATCATTTTTTATTTAAATATTAAATGAAAAAAAACCTTTAAAAAATAAAATAAAATAAAAGCCCAAACCCAGCGACAACCCTTGCCACCGCCTGAGGCTGCTACCGCCGGCACTCTTGATATCCGTTTTTGGCCACCTCCCTACCCACGCCCCGTTTTCGGCCCCGTTCCTTTCCCCTCGATCCGTTTTCGACCCCCCTCCCCTTCACCCGTCCCATTTCAGATCTGGGTAGATTGGTTGTTTCGAGTTTTGGTGTGGTGGTTTTGGAGTCGGGATGATGGTTTCGGGGTCTAGGTGGGTTAGAGCTGTGTTTTCGGGTCTAGTAAGGTGTGGTGGTGGTTCAAGGGTTTGGATTGGGTGGGGGTGGATATGGTGGTCGTTGAGGTTGTGTGGTTAAGGTGGTGGTAGTTTTTTTTTTTTATTTTTTTTTATTTTTAATTTTACCTTTTTTTTAATTTTAGATTATTTTTTCTTTTTTTATTTAGTTTTTAAATTTTTGACCAATCACGTGGTGATACGGTGCAAATAATCTCGAGTCACAAATGTTAACCTATTTAACCGTTTCAAGTGACTTGGGACCGTTTAAAATCAATGAGGTATAAAGTTGGGATTATTAAAAAATAATCAAAAGTTGGGATTATTGATAACTTGCTATTTGATATGATTTTAGGGTGTTTTTTAACCTAGTTTGCTTGATAAATTTGTGTTTTTGGTTCACTTTAACTCTATTATGCAATTTTTGTGTATCCTATGCTTCATGGGTTGTTAGTGTTTTTGTTGAGATTCTAGGTCTAAAGACGACCAAATAAAGCCCATAGATACTAAACCGAGGTTAGAAGTAAGAAGATGGTAGAAAGAAGCCAAGGAAAGGAGCAATATCGAAGAAAAGATGAAGAAAAGGACTTAGAAGAGCCTACACGGTCATGCCAAGCCTTGCACGCCCGTGCAGGAGTGCACCAACAACATAAGAGTTTATGCCTTGCCCTGCACGTCCGTGCAAATTTAGGCACGTCCGTGCAAGATGCCGAGCATGTCCGTGCAGACATTTTCACGTCCGTGCAGGAGTGCTCCAGCAAGTAAGAACCTTTGTCAAGGCCTGCACGGCCGTGCTTAAGTTGGCACGTACGTGCAGAAGAGGTTGAACGTTCGTGTCACAATTGGCACGCTCGTGCTCCATGCATGATTTCCAGCCTAAACAGTGGCTACTGCCATGCCTTGCACAGCCATGCATAGGACAGCACATCCGTGCAGCTTAGGCTGCACGTCCGTGCCAGGCCTAGCACGTCCGTGCTGACCTGCAGTCGAGCCCGATTCTTGTTTTCTCTGTCCTTTTTACTTGGGGGTCTTATAGATACCCCCTTTGAGATCACTTGTACATATCATCAAGGTTTTAGAGCTTTCTCTTAGTTTTGCAATCCTAGAACATTTAATTCTCAAATCATTAGTTAGATTCTAATTATTAGCTTGGAAATATTCAACTTCAATCATTGTAGAAGACAAGTTCCACCATTGTTGCTCACTTTGAAGCTTCATAGTAACTATTTCTTACTCTTCTCTTCCATTTCTCTCTACTTTGTTGCTAATTACTTACTTAATGCTTGCATGCTTAGATTGTTAATTAGCTTAATCCTTAGTTTGAACTTGTTCATGAATTGCTTGAAATCTTTAATTGTTTTAATCTCCATGGATTGCGAGTAGTCTAATTTCTAGGGTTTGGGTAAAACCCTCAATGTAGTCACTAATTTCTTGTTGCATGTAATAATTGGTTAATTATTGGGTGTTAATTAGTTGAGCTTAAGTGGTTTAATTTCTTAGTTCTTGTATATGGCCATTGCTATAAGAAAAAATTGTCCAAAATAATCCCACCTTTGGGGCGTCCGCTAAAAATAATCTCACCTTTGGGTTATTTTTAAATAATACGACCTTTATACCCAATCCGCTCAAAATGGTCTCAACCGGTCATGTAACTTGTTATAACAAGTTACCAAACACGTGGCGGCTTGTAATTGGTAAGAAAATAAATAAATAAAAATTTCTAAAAGGTTAAATTTTTTTAAAGAAAAAATAAAAATGAAAAAATGAAAATTAAGAAACCACCCACCAGTTGTCGTCCCTGCTGTTTCGGGGTTTTTTGGATATCCTGCAAGAGAGTTAAAACACCAAGACTGACCTCCGGCTACCTGTACCTGCAAAACAACGGGGACTCCCGGGGGTGGGAGTTCCGCCTCTAACGATCAAGTTAGAACGTGTCTAAGGAGTAAAGTGCGGAAAGTAAATGGGACAAGGCTCCTCTTAGGAGAGGACTGATCATCCGGCTGTCTGAGACAGCCTCAATATCTGAGCTTTTTTGCTCTCTGATTTGTCAGGATTGAACGTATATTCAATTGGATCCCCCCTCAAATGATGTAAATGATAAGTATTTATAGAGTCTTTGGGACAGGTGCCTCTTAGGTTATTTAACCTAATTTGATGGGCTTCCACCGTTTTACGGTTTCTAGGGTTATGAGCTTAAAGCTCGTTTTCCCCATTGAATGACACGTGTCATGCTTTAATGGGCTCATTGAGCGCTAAGCTTAGGGACACGTGTTGCATTAGCATAGGTTCATTTGTCAGGGGTATTTTTATCCCAAACATTAGCCCCTCGGAAAGAGTAATCTCTCTTTTAAGAGGGATTGTTCCTTTAGAATATGAGACCCTTTAAGCCGCTTTGGTCGGCATTTGTCTAGTTCAATGAAAGAGGGACTTGATTAACTTGGAAAATTTTGATACCTTGAACGGTATGATATTTTCAAAGCTAATCAATCATAATAATGATTGCTGCTGAACTAGACAGATGTCGGCTCTTATTGCTTTTAGCCCCACTATGTTGATAGCCCCAGATCAGGCGGACTATCGACCATCGAGTAGGGGGTAAGCGCTAAATATTATCCGGCCATTGGCCTCTTTAGGTTGTTCTTAATGGGAACAACACTTAGTTGTTAAGTTTTTGGACTTAGCTTATGTCTGCTCATGTTTGGAGCGGACGGTTTTAAATATAATCCGGCTATTGGCCTCATAGAGTTGTTCTAAAAGGAACAAAACTTAGCCACTAAGTTTTTGACATAGCCTATATCCTCAAATTTAGCCGACGGTATTGCTTTTGAGCAACAGCAGGCGGCATCTGACCACGATAGTAACTGGGTACCGCTGGTATTTAACAGCCGTCAGTTTTGTTATCTTAGTCTCATTTGATCAATTTCTAATGGATGTGAGCTTGCCTTTTTGACAGTCGGTAGGGCCATTTGTTTTAAGTTTATAGAGCAATATGCCACCTAAATTGGAGATGCTCTCTGCGACGAATTCACCTAAATGGGCGTCGCCGGACGCCTCCTTATGTTAGAGCAGACGGATTGTTTAATTTATTAAGATCATCTGGCCATTGGCCTCAATTTGATCATTCCGGCCATTGGCCTCAATTTGATCATCCGGCCATTGGCCTCAATTTGTTGTTTTAAAAGGAACAACACATAGCCGCTAAGTTTTTAAACTTAGCTTATATCTACTCATGCTGGAGCAGATGGTTGATTTAGATTTTGCCGCCTGCACATTGCACAGGCAGTGCTTCTACTTAAGCCATTTCAACATACTTTTTTAGACCTTTTTCGGTCGGTATGCTGCCCATGAGGGAGACTTAAACAAGTATACTATTGAAATTCAATCAATAACAATAAGGAAGCACATAGTGCTTATGGTACCTTTCAATATGGAGAATCTCCGTCAATGTGCTGGATGACATTGAGATGCCTCCTGCTTGATTCATGATACCGATTTCTTCAAATGGAGACAGGCGGCCAAGAGACGCCGAGTAACTGATGAGCTCGAGAAATGAATTTTCTCTCGGATTATACAGACGGCTCTCTATTGGGATGCCTCCTGCTAATAGTTACTGCTTGAATGGGATTGAAGTGCCGCCTCTTTGGCTCAAGTGACTGAGTTTCCTGCTGTTTGAGATACTTCCCACTCAAATTAAATGGTCACGTGCAAGTGACTTTTTAAGTGCCATACATAGGCTCATGGTATGTATATAATTTATATATACCCATAATAATAATATTTTTCTTTTTTTTAATCATAATAATGATGAACACTCGTAGTGGCCACCCACATACATGATGTAATACACAGGTGCTGGAACGTATTCACAGCTGGTTTGAATGGCGTATTTTATGCACGCTAATTTTTACTCAATCAAGAGGGATGCCGCTTGTGTTTTAAACTCACAAGAGACTGATTGATAACGTTGCACCACAACTGGCTTAGCAAGAATGTACCCACAGCCGGCTGCTTGATTTTAGCTGACCGGATGATTGGTTATTAAATGGCTAGATGCTTCACAACTTAAAGACCCACAGCCGGCGTCAAGGTTGTAACACAGGCGCTCCCCAACCGGACTATTCATGGCCGCTGTCACATTCATACAACCACCTCTTGAGGCTACCCTTCTAGACGCCAGTTGTTCCTCTTGATAACCACAACGTAAGAAGCGTCTAACTGAAGGACAATCATGCCGGCTGCTCATTGCTTAACCCACATACACAGCCGCTATTATTCTTGCCGGAAGCATGGTTAGAATTGACGTGTCGCTGCAAAGTATGCAACCACAGCCGTCTTCAACGGTGCAAGAATATGCGCCTAGCTGAAGATAACCGGCTGCCGCCTGGTCAGAGACTGGGCATAGCCAGATGTTCCCTGGCTGGTTGCTTGGTTAATAGCTTGCCGGTTGCTTGGACATTGTAGGCTTCAGCGTTATCTTCATGGCCATCCAACCTCTGAATGTCGGCTTAACCTAGCGACAACCGCAAAGAGCAGTAGCAGCTGCTGCACCTACAACCGGCAGAAATTATATCCTTATGGTCTTCCGGCCACTTGATGCCTGCTGACCCCAGTGATGACGAAATCAATAAGAGCCGCCTTTCTCGCGCATGATAATGCCGTTTGTGCCTAGATAGTGTAATAGCCTTATGCGACCCTTCAAACATATGAACAAACTCACTTGATCGACATTAGCTGGCATAAATATAGCCAGATGTTCAAAGGTTGGCTTTGTTTGACGTATCACAACACAGCCGGCTACATTGTAAGTGCCAACTGGAGCTAGGTGTCAGCTGACCCCATTGGCTCAACCAAGGTGCTTGACCGGCTGCTCTTTATGATATACCACATTATGCCTAGCATATGATGTCGCTTGTATGACACTTGCATGCAAGCTGATAGCGTTTAAAACAAGCACTCACACGGCCGAATTTATTATGCAAACCATGTACCACCCTTCTGGACAGCCGGGCATGAAGTTGGATTCTCATTTGGCCGCCTGGCCGGATGCTTGGTGGCTGGCGTAATGTCGGCTGTGTGATTGAAAACAACAACACAAGAATTGTGTCGTTCATGCATGATAATGCCGGCTGAGTGCCGGCTGCTATTACCATACGGCTGCTGCCTTTATCCAAAAAGAGACTAGCACACAAGCAACCTTGTTATGTCGCTTGTGTGTTAGCTGCTGTTGGCGGTCAAATATCATTGCATACAGCCGACTCAGCACCATGAATGGATGACTTGTTACAAGATGTCGGATGCTTGGTCATTGACTGGCCATGGCATTAAAACATGTACTTGCGGTCGGGTTCCTTATTGCAACCCATGCGCCACTCCTACATATAGCCGCCTAATTATATAAGTTGGTCGGCTGCTCGATGGCAGGGATAATGCTGGCTGGGCCTATTGCTAACAACATCGCACACCGTGAGGCTCATGCATGATAATGTCGGCTACAGCTGGACGGAGCTGCCTGTCCAGAGTTTGAACTTTCATTGGTTGGCTTAACTGCTGCTTGTATGCCAACATGCTTGGGTATGTTGGTTGATTAAGAGGCCACTTGGTGGCATAATCCCGCCTGTCCAAGCATAAGACATTTTAACCTCATGATGCCTGTAGCACTCAATATTTGGCCTTATGGTGCCTGTTGTGCTTGACAGTTGGCCTGATGACGCCTGTATTACTTGGTCGTTTAATGCTTTCGCACTAGAGGGTTATTTCCTTAGAGAATACAGAAGGTTGTTCAACAAGTTTTTGCAGACGGAGCTGCCTGTCCAGAGTTTGGACGCTTTGTGCCGCCTGCCTCTTGAAGAGGGTCGGCTTCACGCATGTTTGTCCATACGACATGTATGGTTGCTGAGGCGCATACTGTGCCACATGGAGTATCTGAGGGCCAGAATGAACGGACAAGCCGCCTGACTGACCCCCTCGGTTTGACTGTGAATAACTCATTGAGGTATTCTGGAGGCTGTCTGGGAAGGTCGACGTTGAAGTCGACTCAAACATTTAGAATGGGGAAGAGGCGCTAGGTTCTTGACCTCGACCGTAGGCTGCCTCCTATTAGCCGATGGTACAGACTGTTGTGAAGCCATCTTAGTGGTACTCTCCCCATAGACGGCCCCAAATGTTTCAGGGTTTTTTGGATGTCCTGCGAGAGAGTTACAACACCAAGACTAACCTCTGGCTGCCTGTACCTGCAAAACAACGGAGACTCCTGGGGATGGGAGTTCCGCCTCCGACGATCAAGTTAGAACGTGTCTGAGGAGTAAAGTGTGGAAAGTAAATGGGATCAGGCTCCTCGTAGGAGAGGAGTGATCATCCGGCTGTTTGAGACAGCCTCAATATCTGAGCTTTTTTGCTCTCTGATTTGTCAGGATTGAATGTATATGCAATTGGATCCCCCCTCAACTGATGTAAATGATAAGTATTTATAGAGTCTTTGGGACAGGTGCATCTTAGGTTATTTAACCTAATTTGATGGGCTTCCACTGTTTTACGGTTTCTAGGGTTATGGGCTTAAAGCCCGTTTTCCCCTTTGAATGACACGTGTCATGCTCTAATTGGCTCATTGAGTGCTCAACTTAGGGACACGTGTTGCATTAGAATAGGTCCATTTGTCAGGGGTATTTTTACCCCAAACACCTGCTACCCAGCCACCAACCACGGCACCGGCGACAACGCTAAAGGCAGTGTCGAACCCCCCTCCCCGTCCCTTGAACCACCAACCCCCTCCCTCACGAGAACCAAGGCAGTGTTTTGCAAAGCCCCGGCGAGCTGTAAAACTATCTCCACCCTTGAAAACCCCTTTCCCGTCCCAATCCTAGCCCCCTCCCCGTCCCCCATCCCTTTTCCGGCCGCATCCACGATTTCACACGCACCGATTTCCCATGCCCCTGGTTTCGTCCACGTGCAGACCTCCCCACCTCGTTTCCTAGGATCTGGTTTGGTGGGGTTTCGAATGGTCTTAGAGTTAGTGAGATTTTGATTTTTTAAAGGAGGTTTTGGGGTTAGGTTGGGTGGGATTCTGATTGGCGCGGTGAGTTTCTAGGTGGCGGTGGTTTCGAGTCTTGGTGGAGTGGTGGTTCTAGGGTCTGGGTTTGGGTGCTGGTGGGGATGGTGGTGGCTGAAGTGGTGTGGCTTAGGTGGTGGTGGTTTTTTTTTTATTTGATTTTACTTTTTTTTTTTATTAATTTTGGACAAATTAAGTTGTGACACGTGTAAATTAAACCTAATAAGAAAAATTACCTCTTCAACTGGTTACTGGTCACTCGGGACCATTATGAGCGGGTTGAGTATAAAGGTCGGATTATTTAAAAATAACCCAAAGGTGGGATTATTATGGGTGCCCCAAAGGTGGGATTATTCTGGGCAATTTTTCCTAAAAAAAAAATAAGCAAAGAGAGTTCACCATTGAAGCACAACCTAGGGTTTCAATGAAGTAGAACAAAGATGAACAAAGAAAGAGAAATCATTCCTGAAATGAGTAGGAAACTCTTGTAAAGTGAATTAATAGTGGAAATCAAGCAAGTAGAAAACTCAATTGCAAGTTCTTTAACCAAAATAAAAAAAAAAAACACCCAAAATTCTCAAATTATGAAAAATCCGAAAATTTGGTTGTGAAATTCAAATTTTGGAGTATTAAATCTAGTAAAAATGTGTTTTGTGAGTGATGAATTAAGAACATAAAAGCTATAAAAATCAAGAAATAAAATGAACGAAGAAGTTAGAGGGAGAGGAGAGAGAGAATGAAGGGGTGAAATGAATAGCAGTTGGTGCGGAGTACATCATGTTTTCTGAAAAAGAACATTAAATTTGTCTCAATGTTCTTTTATTTTATATGTAAAATGAACTTCCAGATGTACATGCACATGGTACACCCCCCTCTACTATACTATTTTCAATATTATATGACAATACAATAACAAATCTTAAAAATACAATGATACATAGAACATTTCTAAAAAAAGAAAGCATGATTATTAAAATAAAGAAAATGCTAAAATTGCAATAATACATTACTGTCGATTATTTTGCCTATTATTACCCCCAAACTTGAGACATAAATGTTCCATTAAATCCTACTTTAGGCTCTATGCATATCTTCATCACGAACATGAGCTCTATTACACATGAAATTATCCAAACTTGCAATTCGATTTTCACTATTTTGGAATTGGAAGGGTTCGTTATTATTTCTGCTGCTTGAGGATGGAGGTGATGCTTGATCATATTAAGTCAGATCATAATACGTTGCATAGGTATCTCGTTCATCCTCAATGAACATACTGTGCATAATAATGCAAGCTATCATGATTTTTCCCAACATTGATGCATCATGAGCAAGAGCAGGATTTCTTATTATTGCAAAGTGAGCCTGTAATACTTCAAAAGCACGCTCAATGTCCTTCCACATACTCTCTTGTTTCTTAGCAAAAAGACCATCTTTTTTGTTTTTTTAGAAGGGATATGATGTGTTTAAAGGTCGTGCACCACTTATTAACTATGTCGTAAACAACCACCAATACAAGATTGGATATTCCCTTACTGATGGTATATATCTTAGATGGGCGGCTAATTAAATAATGGGGGTCTATCAAGAACATTTATATCATTACGACTACCCGGTGTCTCGAAAAAAGCATGCCAAATCTTAACATCATATAACGCCACAACATCCAAAATTAATGTGGGCTTATTGGCTTTTTCATAAAACATCCCTTTCAATCTAAGAGGGCAATTCTTCCATTACCAATGCATGCAATCAATGGATCCAAGCATTCATGGGAAAACTCTTCGTTCCCCAATTCTCAGTAATCTTACCAAATCTTCTTCAATGGGGTTTCTAAGGTATTCATCGCTAAAGTAAGAGATAACATCTTCTGCAAAATAATGTTGTAAGCAATCTCTTGCAAGAGATTCACTAATCCGAATGTAGTCTTCCACAAAATCAGCTGAGGTGTCGTATGCTATTAACCTCATATTCGTTGTGCATTTTTGCAATGTAGAAGCACCAAATCTACCAGTAGCATCTTGCCACTATTGAGAGAACAAATGACGTTCTTCTAAAGTGTTTTTTATGCGGAGAAATACATGTTACCTCATTCAAAATCCTTGACGGAATAAATGTGCAGGGAATATGGGAGGATCTGCAAAGTTGTCGTTCCATAAACGAGCTTGTCCATCTTTACGATTTCTTTCAACAGGTTTATTTAGTGCCCTCGTAATTTGATTTAAAGCTTGATATATTTCAAATGGATTGGACATCATTACTTGATCCATCATTTGATTAACAACTCGATTTGCTTGTCTAGGCTTTTCATAACGTTGATCATCGCTGTCATTCGATAATTAGGTTAGTAGGTTGGAAACATTTTCAGAATTGGAAGAGGAATTAGAAGAGTTAGAAGTTTCCATTGAAGACATATTTTATGAATGGTTTTTTCACCAAATACCCCTGAGTAATTCGTTAATTCACCGTATACCCATGAAATTTTTCAAATTCACCACATATACTCAAGTTTAACAACAATGTCACCAAATACCCAAATGACTAACAACAATTAACTCCGTTAGTCATTAAGGCTAATTATGCCACGTTACAACCTCTGATTGGTTCTTTTTAAATAATTTAATTCGTTATTAAGAATTTAAAAAAATGAATTTTTTTTATTTAAAATAAAAAACCAATCAGCCTACCTCCCTACCCACCACCGCCACCCAGCCCTTGCCCTTGCCCCCGCCCCAAGCCGCCGGCGCCGAGAACGCCCTCCCCCACACCGTCAGCTCGCCGCCCCCTGCCATTGACGTTCCTCTTCCCCTAAACCACCACGCAACCACTGGTTAGACCCCCCTAAAAAACCCGAAATCTTACAAAAAAAACCCTCTCCCACCACTAAAAAACCCCAACCGTCGCTCCCTCACCCCCAAAACCCTAACGATTAGGGTTTTCGAGGGTGGTGGAGGGTCGATTGGGGTTTTTTAGGGGTGGGCGAAGGTCTTGTATTGGGGATTTTGGGTTTTAAGGGTTTTTTCGATTGGTTGTGTGGTGGTTTTGGAGAGGGGGCAATGTTAGGGGGGAGGAGCAGCGGGAGCCACCGGCGCAGGGAAGGGAGTCTCGGTGCTTGCTGTGTGGGGGCAGGGGCAGGTGACTGGGTAGTGGTGGTTGGTGGGGAGGAAGGCGGGTTGGGTTTTTTTTAATATTTGTTTTGTTTTTTTAATTTTTTATTTAATTAAAATAATTTTGAAAAACGAAGAAATTAGAATATTACACATGGAATAATTAATGTTAATGACTAGCACTGTCAAAAACCGAACCGAACTGGTGAAACCGAACCGTTACAACCGATCCGAATGAGAACCGAACCGATTAAAAACCGATTTTATGAAACCGAAAACCGACCCAAACCGCATGTTAGTAAAACCGAAACCGAACCGATCCGAGTAAACGTTAAACCGTTTAAGAACCGAACCAAATCTAAACCGAACTGAAAGGAAAACCGAACCGAAAATGAACCGAACCGTTTCTAACCCGAAACCGTTTAAACTGGCATAAAAACCGTTTACACCGAACCGTTAACAAACTGCAACCCGTTTGCACCAAACCATTTATAAACCGAACTGATTATAAACTGAACCGCTTATAAACCGAACCGTTTATGAACTGAATCGCTTATAATTCAAACCGTTACAAACCACTTCCTATAAGGGGTTTTTTGAACGACTCGATAAAAAACCAATTTTTTGAAATAAAAAAAGACCCGAACCGTAATTTAGTAAACCTAAAATAAAACCGATCCAAATAATGTTAAATCGTAGAAGAACCGTACCCGTTAACGAACCGAACCAGTTATAAACCGAACTAAAATAAAACTGAACCAAAAAAGAACCAAAGTGTTGTAACCGGACAAAAACCGTTAACAAACCGCAACCTGTACCGTTTACTACCCGAACCGTTTACAACCCGGACCGAATTTAAACCGGGATAAAAACCGTTTACACCGAACTGTTAACAAACCGCAACCCGTTTGCACCGGACCGTTACTACCCGAACCATTTACAACCCGAACCGTTTACAACCCGAACCGAATTTAAACCGTTCAAGAATAAGCCGAAACCGAATCGAACCGATAATTATTTAAACCGAACTGAAACCGACCCGTAAGACATTTGAACCGATTTCAAACCGACCCGATTTTAAACCGAACCGATTTTAAACCGAACCGATTTCAAACCGAACCAAAACCGAACTGTCAAACCGTTTTGACAGTACTGTTAATGACTAATGGAGTTAACCGCCATTAGTCATTAAGGGTATTTGGTGACATTGTTTTTTAACTCGGGGGTATATGGTGAATTTGAAAAGTTTCATGGGTATATGGTGAATAAATGAATTACTTAAGGGTATTTGGTAAAAAATTTGTTTTATGAAAGATAGTTTAATTTGAGAATATAAGGTTAAATGAAATGCAAATTGATATAAACCATTTTATAGCACAATGGTGTATGTATGCTATCAAAACACATACGAACATACTATAACTACATTCATACGTCATATCAAATGTTTTTTTTTTTTTGATAATTTATGTGTGCAAAGATCCTTGTATATTATATTGATACTTTCTGCAGTGTATCATTAATCCACCATATGTACATCAATGCCGTATGCAGTGTTATGTACATCAATGCACCAAATTTTTTAGTAAATAGTTGATACTTTTTGCAGTGATATATACATCAATGCAGTATACTCTTCAGAAAATAATTGATACTTTTTGTAGTGATACATCAATGCACTATACTTCTCAGATATAATCGATACTTTTTCCAATGATATGTACATCAATGCCCCAGCATTTTAGTAAATAAGTCATAAAATAATATATTTTAATTAAAAAGAACACCATTAATAAAAAGAAAACCAATAATAAAACATTTATTAATAATTAAAAACGACAATACATTAATAACAACTATTAATATCTAAAACACACTTGAACTTAAACTTAATTGCTAGAAAAAGAAAGACAACAATGGTCAACATAACTAATTAGAACCAAACACAATAACTTAAAGCGAACACTCACGATCTACTCTGATGGAAATATCACTACTAGAAAAACGTCATAAACACCCTGTTTTCCGTCGGAAAATGCGTTTTCGATGGAATTCCATCGAAAACTATAATCGAAAACGTATTTGTAGGAAAAACGACCTTTCCTACGGAATTTCAGTCGTCAGACAAGATTCTCCGACACGGAAAGTCCGTCGGAAATTTCAGACAGTAATTTCGTCGGAAATTCATACCAAAAAAATTAAAAAAAACCACACACCGCCACCAGCCCCACCTTACACCACCATTCCCCACACCAGCCCTCGCCACCATACAACCACCGTCCAAAAAAAAACAAAATCCAAATTAACAAAAATTAGCCGCCAAAAAAAAAAAACCTAAAATTACCACAAAAAAAAAACAAAATTAGCCCAAAACAATTGAAAATTACCACAAAAAAACAAAATTAACCCAAAACAATCGAAAATTACCACACAAAAAATTGAAACCAGTAGATCTACATATTTATTCGCACTTTCAGTAAAAAAAACGAAAATTAACTAAAGAAATTATAAGGAAAAAAATAAATATATAACAATTATCTAATAAAGTATATAAACTAATATTACAATTATATAAAAATATTAGCTATAATCATTTAAGTTGAAAAAAAAGACTAGATCTATCGTCTAACCCTAAATTAAAACAAGATCTACAATACAAAAAACCTTGAGAGTGGGTGGCCGGACTTGTGCGGTTGATGATGCTCGCGACGGTGGTTGTTGTTTTCGATTTGGTGTTATTGCGTGGTAGTGGTGTTGGTTGCGCTGTTGTTGTTGCGCGGTAGTGTTGCTGGTTGTTGATGTTGGTGTAGTTGATGTTGGTGGTTGTTGTTGTTGGGGAAAGAAGAGGAGAAAAGAAATAAGAGAAAAGAGAACCGAAGAGGAAAGAGAAAAGGAGAAAGAAAGGGAAAGTGGCGGACAGGAGAAAGAAGGGGAAAGAGAAGAGAAGGGTGAGGAAAGAGAAATAAAAGGGAAAAGAGACGGAAATATTATAAGGGAAAGGAGCTCCGGTTTAGTATTAAAGGGGTTTGTAATTTTTTTGTTTATTTATATTTCGACGAAAATTCCGTCGGAAATTTTAATTACGTGTACATCGGAACTTTCCGAAAGAGTGTTTGAATTTGTTGGAAATGTCCGACGGGATATAAATTCGTTGAAAATTTTGATTTTTCCGGTGGAATTACGTGTCCGTCGAAACTTTTCCGTCGGAAATCGACTGTTTTCTTGTACTGTAGCTTTTTCAACAGATTATTTCTCAGCTCCGGATTTGCTTCAGATAAGTATGGCTTTGAAACAAGATGATTGGACAACTCCATATTAATTTTCCTTTAATTTCTTGCTTCTATTTCCCTTTCCACTTGAAACAACTCTACTTCTTTTTCTTTGTGGTACTTCAATCTTGTTAGTTCAATTTCTATTTTAGTTTGTCGTGTTAGGTTCACGTTTTTTTTTAAATTGTGTCCAACCAATTTTGCCATGCTTCTGATGTCATATTTGCCATTTTACTCTTACCTTTGTTTTATTGCTTAAAGGAAGCCGGAACACCTAATATCACCACTGGTTGGTGTCTCTAAGTTTGTTGATGATGAGTAGTTACCTGCTTCATTGATCCTCATTCTTTTTGAGTCGCTACCCTGAGTGGATGTCTTCTGCTTGCAAGTGCCAACAATATTTTCATTCGGCTTCCAAGCAGCATGTTGAGTTAGAATATCCCAAGCATGCTGATCGTAGAAGGTTTTAGACATCAATTTTGTCTTTGATTTTTGTCGGAAGCATAGGTCTTATATGTTGTCTTCATAACATCTTCATTAGTCTCACCACTTCCCCTTCTAGATTCAACACTAGCAAATACAATGACCCACAAAATTTAGAGCATGAAGCGTTTATCCTTCTCCACCGGCATCTAGTTTCTCTAAACCTCTAACAAATCTTCTTGTGTAACCCCTTTGGTACCTTCCTTAAAACACTTTTGTTTATATACTCTAACCTTTATCATAAATTTGTTAAATTTTCTTCCAGAAAACATCCCCTTTCTAGTTCGTATTAGTTTATTTTATTACAACTAATCTCAAGCCAAGATTTCACAAGAGTCACTTCTTCAGCTTTCGACCAAACCCGATTGCCTAGTTGATTACCTCCTTCATTAGCTCTATCATTTTCTTCAAAATCTTCAACTTCTTCTTCATCATCACCGTCATCTAATGGTACATTCGATTTATATGAACAATCAAAACCCGAAAATGTAGCTTCACCTTGTGACATAGTGAAATGTTGTGAGATGGGAAATGTGGATTCATCTTGAGATAATTAATTTTTTTGAAAAGATGAACAATTTGTAGATGGAAAATCATCTTGACAATATGAGAAGTTCGGATATTGCGATGGCCGTGGAGAAAATTGAGTGAAAGTATTTGGATTTGAAAAATTCACATTTCTAGAAACATAGGTAGAAAATTGTGTTAAATTAGGTTCCAAATTAGAGTTGAGATCAATGAGATGATTAGAAAAAGAAGGATGGATATTTGGATTATTTTGGAGTTGTGATGAGTTTTTGGATTTTGTGGGATTTTTTTTCCTTTGGAATATTCATCTCCAAAAGTTTTAATTTCACTAATCTTGGATTACCACAAAAATTTTCTTACTAAAATTTGGAGTAATAACTGATGAAAAAAAAGAGTTGAGTTAAAACAGCTCAATATTATGCTCATTTTATAGAGGGTAAAAAATTAGAGCCGTTGGTATAATTATTTTATTTTTTTTACTTTTTTTTTAAGTTATGACTATTGTAAAATTTACAACATTCATATTTCATGTCAATTTCAGACCATTGTTTTAAAAATTGCAAAATCAACAATCTGATGCAATGTGTCACTTCTCAAAGAATTTCCCCATCATTCTCCTCTCCTTCTAATTCCCACATGAGCCTCATAATAAAAAAAATAATGAAATTCTCAACAATGTTTCTTTGTTCGACAAGTGGTAAAATACCACTCAATGCCACACTCAACAAATGGGCATGGCCATAACCTGGTCATGGACCATTTCACACCAAAAGTACATCATTTTAATATTTTAAGCTTTATTTTTTCTCTCTTCATGCCCACCCAAAATGGGCATCCATTGGCTATGCTTTAAGGGCAAGGCAATATGAAAAGGTTGTGGGGACAAGTTGCCAATTAAAAAAAAAACAAAGCAGAGGAGAGAGATTGACTCTAATCAACAAATAAACCCATCTTCTCTAAGAGTGAACCCAGCCATTAACCAATTGGCTTGGTTATTGGGAGAGAGAAACTGAAATAGTAATAAAAAAAAAGAAGATAGAGAAAATTTTGTGGAGTAAAAGCAATAACGAGTTTATGAAAAAATTACCAGATATCATGTTTTGGTTATTGAATAAAATAATGTCCACTTTTTGCTTTTGATTATTTCCTTGGTGATGTGGCAAAAGGAGGGTATAACACCCATTTTTTGATCAACGGATAAGATTTACTCTGAATTTATAACGGTTGTAATTTTTCTAACGACCATAAATTTTTAAAATACAATTCTAAAAAAATACCAATAATAACTCTATTTTATTTTTCTCTGTAAAATGAGCCCAATATTTGTGGTACTTGGTTTTTAGTGGATAATAAATTAGTGTATAGAGGTTCAGCTTAGGAGTCTAATAAGGCTTTTAATGAAAAACGTAGAGTCGCCACCTTATTTTACTTGAATAATAAGGATGGATTTTAAAACGGTCAATTTCAAGAACTAAAACTTAAAATTAACTCCTAACTCCATAAAAAAGAAATAAGACATACAGTCTTGGATTCGGGATTTAAGTTAAGAGAATCGAACGGCTGGGACTCGTCTTCTCTTCCGCTATAAAGAATAGGCTCTTACTATTGCATTGTTTAAAAAAATAGTTCGTCATAGGTATAATAAATGAAATCAAATTTTAAGGTAAGTTATTAACACAAAATGAAATTATGTTATGGAGATATAATAATTAATATAACGTAGGTTTGAGCACCAAAGTTGCACTACGTACCGGTCATAGTGGGATTTGAATCCACTCACAGGATCGAAACCATCGTAGTTCGAACAAATATCATGTTTTAGATAACCAATTCAATTGGGTTTTCAATTTGGGTAATGGACATAAGCGCCATTTTTTGGTAAGTGGGATTTTAGTGATCTTTGACGGATTCAATCATAAAAGTAAAATAAACCACCTTGGTTGAGACAAATCACCCCTATTAGTGATTGCCAAAAATGTCCTTTGAACAAGACAATTCTACAAATGCATCCCAATTGACGACTTTTTTAGTGTGTCAAGGTATTTGTTTGGAGTGAAACGATTAGGGTTCACTATATAATCTCACTTTAGGTTTAAAATAACTCGAGAATAATTTTGTAATGTTTTAAGTGTTATGTGTTTAGGCTAATGGAATTGGCCAAATAAAAATACACGACACCTGTCAAGGCCTTACATCCAAATAAAAGGGAACAATAAACTATTTAATCATATCCGATTGTCAATTAATCCATCGGGGAATTATAATAGGATAAAGGCATTTTTTTATGGAGGTGGATAACTGTTACAACCTTATACAACTAAATAATTAATCTTAACCTCATGTTTGGAAATGAGGCCATTACCTTATATTAATTATCATTAACCATTCAAACAAGCATGTAATGTTCAGTTGTGTTACAAGAGGATTTGAAATAAAGTGTTCACAATATTTACAAAATAAAGACTTTTATTTCTAAAGTCGTCTTAAAATAAAATTAAGTTCTCTTAAAAACTCATTATTTCTAAAGTCATTTTAAAATTAATTAAGTTTTCTTAAAAACTCTTTTGTTTCTAAAATAATCTTAAGATGATATTAAGATTCTAAAAACACTTTTGTTTCTAAAATTAACTTAAGATGATATTAAGATTCTAAAAACTCTTTTGTTTCTAAATTCATATTTAGAGAAAAATTAAACTTCCTTAGAACTTCTTAACAATTAAAATTTATAAATCAAAATTACATAACGTAGTGTAATACTGGTTTCATGATACCATTGGTTTCTTAAAATAATTTAATACATTTTAATATTTGTTTTATGGACAGAATTAAGAGAGAAAACGTGCCCTTTTTTACTTAAGACAACCTGAACGAGAAAATTCTTACAAAAATTAAAAAAATTATTGTGAGATATGGTTGGAAAGCTCTTGAAAAGTCCTATAATTTGAGCTAAAGAATAGGAGCTGATTCAGAACCTAAGATGTGTTAAATTGGCAAACTCTAGGACGTTGTAAATTACTCGTTACTCTTGAACATTTTTACATAAACTCTTACTTCCTTAAGTTTTTAAATTCACCTTAAAAATAAATTTCTTAATATATATTAACACATGAATGCATTGACACTTTATACTTTAATACATTAGACAAAAATGAAATGCAAATGCAACTAACCCCCCCTTTTCTCCCATATCCTATCACCTCACCAGTAAGCTTGTCTTTCTAATATGGTATATTGAAAGATTTAGGGCTAATTTAGCATCAAATATCATTCGCCATTACTCCTATTGGTAACATCAAATGGAAACTAAAACATTAGTTATTATAATAATAATAATAATTAAGGAAATTGAGAAATGAAGAAGAATAATACCTTGAGCTAGGTGTAGCTATTTTTTAAATAACACCTTTGGCTTACCAAGATTAAAGGATGAGATCTCTTTAATTACAGTGAATAAAGAGAAAGCTAAGTGACCTTTTTTGTAAGTTCTCTGATATTAAGAAAAACAAGTGAAAATAAAGCTAATGAACTTGTTTTTTTTTGGGATTTTTGATTAAAGAAAATAAACTTGAGCTAATCCTTGAAAAACTAGATCTTTACCAATATAGAAGGTGTTTGGGATAAAAAAATTACCCCAACACGTGGTCCAATCCAAAGGAGACACGTATCCCAATACGAAGATGACACGTGGCAAAATGAGAGCACCTAAAAAGGGAAACGACCTCCATTACATCAGGAGGCCCGAATCCCGAGAAAAGCGCCATAACGGCGCCCCTAAGAGACACGTGTCTCAACCTGATTGCGCCGCCAATCAGTGCACTCCTTTTTAGGGTACCAACCCTAGAATGCACACATTCCCACCACTATAAATACCCCAATCATTAATGATGGGATGGTGTAGATACCCGATTGTCTCTCCCCAAAAACCAAACCCAGTGATGAGTACCTTTCACGTTTTGATTGACGAGTTCGACAAAGAGTTGAAGAGTCGCGCAAAGTTTCCTTAAGCCTTGACCATATTTCTTGTCTTATCCAAATTTTTTTTAATATCATTCATTTCGTGTTTTTAAACCCAAAATCATTTATTTTGTGTCCTTAAAATCATTCATTTCGTGCCCAAGCTATAAAAAAACGTCCAATATGATTATTTGGTCCATTTTCGCAGTCCAATAGTTATTAAGTTAGATTAGTCTTGAAAAGAGCTTTCCAACGATATATTATAAGCCTAAATTCGACTTAAAATGAGTGAGTTATGGCAAAAATACTAAACTGAGCCCAAACCGAGCCTAGGTCCACCTTTAGTACGACCCAATGATTATATAGAGTCCAAATATTTTATTTAGGCCCTATATGATCATATTTCCAATCTTAAATCAGTTAGGAACTTGTAGAATCCTCTTGAAGGTTCTAATCTATCCTTCCTGAAAAGATAAAGATCAAAGAAGTTCGAGATTGAATAAAACTTCTCATGTGATATTCCTTATCCTATTCGAATTCAACGACCTTTGGATATACTTTCCATAACGACAGGATCGTCGCGTACGAACTATTCCATCTTTCGAAACCATTGCATAACGACGGGATCGTTACGCCAGTCTTGTCGCGTCGCGACAAGGGCCAAAGCGTCGCGACAAACTTGTCGCGCCGCGACAGAGAAGTTCTATTTCGTTCAGAACTTCTGATCTTTTTTTATCATTTTGCCTATCTTTTTTCCTTATAAATAGAGGCCGTTTTCCTCGTTTTCAGATCATCAACAATCCTTATCAACAATAAAACATCAATACTTCGTCAACAATCTTTATCAACAACCATCAATAATTATCACACGACCTGGAATTCCTAACACCCATGTTCTTAGCCTTAGCCTAAACACATCCTTGATACATCCCAATCATTCACCAGACTTGAAGAGCTTTTCAACGGTAGATTGAAAAACCCAAGAGGCCTCTTCGAACAGAAGTTATGGCTGTTTGAATCTGCAAGACGCTGCCAGGCTACGCAGCCGCTGCGGGCGCGACCGTCTGTTCTTCCCAACTGTTGCAACTTTCTGGAGATGCCTCGGAGAAGCCTTGCCGCGGGTGCGGCTTCGGCCATCGCGGGCGCGGCCGTGGCCATGCTCGCCGCGGGCGCGGATTTCTGGGTCTTTTTCGAGCTTAATTTTCGGATTTCTTTCTTTCTCTTCTTGAAATACAAATAGAGGACTTCTTAGACTTCCTTAAGAGAAGTTTTACATTCCTCTCTCTCTAATTAGGATTAGGGTTAGATTAGGATTTTCTCTCTCTAGTTTAGGAGTAGTTTTAGAGAGAGAAAGCTTGAATTTCAATAGAGATTTGAGAGCTTGAAGAAGCAATTTTGTGGATTCTCTTCTCATCTATTCAATGAGCTTTTCTAACTTTCTCTCACCTTTATTGCTTTGTTTAATTCTTGTTTTTTCTTATTTCATTGTTGATTAGAGTAGTTAATTAGTTTACTTGTTTGATTCTTGCTTTAATCCTAGTTTTACCTTGTTTTCCGTGTTTTCCTTCGTTATGTTTGCTTAGATTTTGTTCTAGGGAAATGGATGAAGGTTATGTTGATGAATTGAGTGATTGGTTGTGATAGTATGCAATTGATTCTTGATTATTGTGTTTGGATGATGCTTACATTGACTAAAATATTTTTAGCTAATTGATTCTTGGTTCTTAATTGTGCTTTCAATCAATTGTGCGGAAGTGAGTTGGTTGAGAGTCTAGATTCTTCCATACCTTTGCTAGGCTAGTTGCACGGGAGTGAATCAGCTTAGTAGGATAATTAGCATGCTTAATTGCGCGGGAGTGAGTTGAGTGTGTTAATCGTTCCTAATTGAGATCATGATCAATTAATTTAATTGCGACTTGTTATTGAATTCATTAATGCAATTGGATTCCCCTTTCCCTAATATCTTGTTAATTGCTTTAAGTAGTGTTTTAGATGTTTCTCTCTTTATCTCACAACCTTCCTACTAGTCTAATTACCTCAAATTAATACACTTAGTCCTTGTGGTTCGACCCTAGCTTGCCAATATCTAGTGTGAACTTGATAGAGTTAGGTTAGGAATATAAATTGTTGATTTGATCTTGGATAGTAGACACGACCTATTGTCCCCCTATCAGCTGTAATAAAAATGCATTTACTCACATTCACATCATGACCATATCAAGGGATCTCCAATGCTCGTCCCTATCCATTTAGAGCTAGACTTGGGGGATTGATCCCTACTTCATTAGCCTACCCAGCCTAAGAGTCACCATCATTTGGCTCTTCTCAAAATATTTCTCCACACCCTTAGCCTTTGCAGCCTAACCTAGGTGTCACTTTCACACACATCACAAATATGTAGCCATGTAATCCTTCCCTTAGGAACCCTTTGTCATGTAATCCTTATACGACTCTGAAGCATGCCTTGTCATCATAGAAACACTCATTATCACAATCACCGCATCACAAAGTATGAAGTACTTAGCCTCCGAGCCTAAGTTACACAAATACTTTCATTATTGGATCATCAATCGAGATAGTTTAAGATGCTACAATCCATGGACCATGAGATACAACGATTAATGCATATACTTGATTAAGCTCATTTAACATGCATCATTACTTGATTAGCTCTTTTCATCTTTTTTCTTTTTGGGGAAGTTCAAAAACTTCATTTCTCACTAACACTTCACCTCTTTTTATTTTCACGTCCTTTTTGTTTTGGGTGAAAGTCGGCACCCTCCACAAAAATGACGGATTTTTTTTTTTTTTGCTCTTCGGCATTTTCGAGTTACACGAGCATAATCACAACATAATACACACAAGTCCTTCACTTTGAATTATGTCATGTCACCACATCGAGTTGAGTTAGTACACAAGAGTCAGTACATAAGATTCAATACATAGAGTCAATAAATATATACAAACATGAGCATAGTCTTATAGTCCAAAGTAAAGATGCAGGTGCACTAAGGCCCTGGTGGACGAGGCTTCCGTTAAACTTATATAGATCAATGAAGAAGATCGAAAAATGTGAACTTTTGCAACAAATTTGAGACAATTTGAATTGAGCGCCGATGAGCGAAAAACCACGAGCAGCGGTAGCGAAATGAAACTGGAAAGAGGAAGAAGAAAGAGTCTAAAAACTCTAAACCCGATTCCAACGCAGCATGATAGAACCATCATGGCGCGATAAAATTGACGCGTCGCGACAGTACTATCGCTGCGCGATGAAAGTTGACGTGGCACATCTATCTTGAGATCTTGCAGAATGATTTGTTGGATGATAATTACTCTACTTAAGCCTCTTGATGAGCAATTGATACGACCAGAAGCCTCGTGATGAGCAAACCATTTTTTCTTAAGCCTCGTGATGAGCGTTTTATCAAAAAATCTCCTTGATTAGGTGATCGTCCCGATTACGATCACATTTGAGAAATGATCGGCCCGATTACGATCACATTTGATTAATGATCGACCCAATTACGATCACATTGATTACCTTGATTGGTGATCGACCTGATTACGATCACATTGATTACCTTGATTGGTGATTGGCCTAATTACGATCACATTCGATTAATGATCGGCTTGATTATGATCACATTGAAAAGTGATCGGCCCGATAACGATCATATTGAGAAGTTATCAACCCGATTACGATCACATTGAAGTGATCGGCCTAATTACGATCACATTGAGAAGTGATCAGCCCGATTACAACCACATTAAGAAGTGATCGGCCTAATTACGATCACATTGAGCAGTGATCGACCCGATTGCGATCATGGTTTCCAAAGATGGTTTGATAGAACTCTCAACGTGAGATATAGCCATTGGAAGAGGATTTCTACGGAAATCAATTTGAGCTCAGTAAAATATTAAAGAGTAAGGTTTTACGATAGGTTTTCAAAGGCACGAGAAACTATCACTTCTAAGGCATGAAGACGAGAAGATTCGAGAAGGAAACTCAAGGCGAAGTGGTCTTCGACAACGCTCCCTGAGAATGAGGAGGTTGTCAGCTGATTTTAGAAGATGGCTCAAGGCGAAGAAGTTTTCAACAGTGCTCCCTGAGAATGTGGAGGTTCTAAAAAAAAATGGGTTCGAATTGACAAGTTGTCACCCGGAGACGTGTAGTCGGCGATGTCAAATACATGTTTCTTCCCTATAACTTCTTTATTTATAAAACTAACATTTTCTGCAGGTATCGGTGTTAAAAGAATTATTTAGGATCGTAGAACATTCTAGATCATTCTTCGTCCCTATCAACTTAATTTGACTATTATTTAACGAAAATTACGTTTCTCCAAACTCAGTTAAAGTTGGGGCTTCTATAGACACCTGATTGCGTCTCACCAAAAATCAAACCCAGTGATGAGTACGTTTCACGTTTTGATTGACGAGTTCGGTAAAGAGTTGAAGAGTCGCACAAAGTTTCCTTAAGCCTTGACCATACTTATAACCTTATCCAAAATGTTTTAATCTAAATCACTCATTTCGTGTCTTTAAACCCAAAATCATCTATTTCGTGTCTTTAAAATCATTCATTTCATGTCCAAGCCATAAAAAAATGTCCAATCTGATTATTTTTGTCCATGTTCCCAGTCCAATTATTATTTTATTGAATGGGGTTGAAATGAGCTTTCCAACGATATATTATAAGTCCAAATTTGACTTAAAACGAGTGAGTTATGGCCAAAATACTAAACCGAGTCCAAATCGTGCCTAGGTCCACCTTTAGTACGACCCAATGATTATATGGAGTCCAAATATTTAACTTAGGCCCTATATGATCATATTCCAATCCTAATTCAGTTAGGAACTTCTAGAATCCTGTAGAAGGTTCTAATCTTTCCTTTCCGAAAATATAAAGATCAAAGAAGTTCAAGATTGAATAAAACTTCTCATGTGATGATCCTTATCCTATTCGAATTCAAAGACGTTCGGATATACTTTGCATAAAACCCATCAATAACCAAACTCCGTACGAACTATTCTATCTTTCGAAACCATCGCATAATGACAGGATCGTCGCACCACGTTAGCCTTGTCGCAAAGTTCTATTTTGTTCAGAACTTCTGATCTTTCCTGATCGTTTTGACTCGCTTTTTTTTTCCTTATAAATAGAGGTCGTTTTCCTTGTTTTCATATCAGCAACAATCCTTGTCAACATTGCATCATCAATACTTCGTCAACAATATTAATCTTTATCAACAACCATCAATAATTGTCACACAACTCGGAATTCCTAACACCCATGTTCTTAGCCTTAGCCTAAACACATCCTTGATACACCCAATCATTCACCATACTTCCTTTGCGTTATTCGAATACTCCAAACCATACTCGATGTGAAAGGTTGATATTTCTGAGAAGCAAATCTATATTTCAATTCTTAATTAATATAACTTATTATTTAGTTTATTAATTTTACTTTCTTGAAGTTTACTAACGTGTTGATTTTTCATTTCTAGTATCATCTATAGGATAACATGTTTATTTTATTATTAGTGACATGCTAGGATTGGTATTAATTTGTTTAGTATTATGCCTAGGATCTTACTACTACCGATGTTTTTATGATGATGATTGTTGTTTTGATCATATGTTGCTTGATTATCAATGTTTTATTACTATTACTTGATCACACCCCTTTTTACAAGTTTAAAGGAAATTTGTAATTGAAACCACGCCTAACAAGATAATTAATAATTAGATTTAGGTTTAATATTGTTTTAATTCCAGTGATCACCAATATTAGATTTGATTGTACATTAATAATCAACCAACGTAGATTAAACATGTTTATGATTAATTTGATGTGTTTATGTTGATCGAAAAGCGCGCATGAATATCAATAAGAATTAAGTAAAGGCCTACTTAGGGCGAGTTTGACCTCTTTGAAGGCTGAGTTTGTGCCATCATCCCCGAACATCCAATCATGGTTCCGGACCACTATAGAGTTAGAAATCTCTGTGATTGTGAATGGGGTGTAACCTTCATAACCATGATCGGTATAAAAGTTCTAAAACTTGTTTGTGACTCTTTTTCTCTAGCTTCTTTTCCTTAGAGCGCCGCCATACTTAAAAACATGGCCCATAGTAGAGCGGAGATAAAATTCCCTACAGATGGGTAGATGGAGACATCTCATTCAAGGCATATTAAATTGCTCTAACTTCTCTCTACTTTCACTCTCTAAAATAATCTCGTTTTCTGATCACTAACTTGATTGTCGGAGGCGAATATTCCGTCAAATGGAATATTCGCTGTTTTGCAGGTGTCTGCGGCCGTCCGGTTATATGCACGACTTGTATCTCGAGGGATTCCAAAAAACCCCAAAACATTTGGTGCTGTCTGTGGGGATACATGTCTGAAATGGCTAAAGAGGGTCAGACTTCCAGTCCTAGTCAGGAAGGATATATAGAGAATCTTGAGGTTAATATCAACAACAACGACCCTCTGACTGCCTCGTTCTATGAGGCCGAGGATCCTCCTGTAACGACCGGCTCTTTGCAAGTTGCTTTGGCCAAGCTCTGAAAGGAGTTTGAGGGCAGGTTACCCTCTTCTTCTAGGAAGCCGCCTAGGAAAGATAGAGAGGGCACCAAAAAGAAGCCCCATGCCTAGGCGACCAATGCCGAAGATGCAGGAGCTACTCCATTTAGGAGGTAATTGAGGTCCCTTTGGGTGCCTCGGACGAACAAGTCGAGGCTGCTTGAGAAATCGAAGTCGGCTGTGGGGAAAACCAGACAGCCTATGAGGCAGCCAAATAAGCCACCACAGCACTTCAAGGATGCTAGAGACTACCTCCGTCACAAACAGCAAGAGAGAGCTCAGTCCTACTACTCGGAGACTACTTCCACTCCCACCATGCCGGATGAATTGTCAAACCATGGTACAACTGTTGCTTGTCTACCAAAAATAAACCTAACTCTAACCTTCTAGAAATGTAATAGGGGTAAGCTAGGGTCGATCCCAAAGAGAAATGGATTATCAAATTATTACTTGTGTAAGTTAGAAACCCCTGTTTTTATATGAATTTAAGAGAAATATACTACGTATGAAAGGAAATAATAAAACTAGCTAAGAGATAAACAAATCAAATACAATGAAATAGGGATCGGAAGATATATTGCATTGAAGTATCAATTATTGTTCATCGAATTATACGAATCACGTTTATATCTTAATGTTAACCAACGAACACAAACAAGCATTCGAAACTTCCCTTAATTGCAAATAAACCAAACAAGCTCTTGGAGTATTGTCTAACTAACTAATAATCTAGAACAAGCTCTCTAGACTTGATTAATTCGCAGCATTAATAACAAGGAAGTAACTTAAGCCACAAATCTCACAAGCTCGGACTTGTGCAACTAAAAGGATTGATAATCTTAGGTATTACAACAAGTTTTAGTCATCAATCAAACACCTAATCACTACTAATGGTACAACCAAGGACAATTAGGATCACAAGTTAATACTCTAGCAATTAAACTAGCAAATTACACTAAAGATGGTCGGTCTAAAATATAATCTCACTAGTTCATAATAATCAAACGGAGAATCAACCCAATTAAGAAATAAAACATAATTCCCAAGAATTATAACATATTTATTCTCACAATGCAATCATCCAATGCTTAATATATCTTCCTACCCATAAGAAGTTTGGCCTGACATACTAAGAAAATAAAACCACAAAATTCCAATACCAACCACAAAATTGGCGCATGCAAGTAGTAATAAGCAAAATGTAAGTTGCCACTTGAATCATTAAAATATAAATCTAATACAACCAAAGTGAAATAAGCTACTGACAATTGAAGCAACTCCACTAATACCACAAGGAGATCGAACAATTTCGCTGCTAACGTTGCTCTTCTCCACTGTTCTCTCCGGCAGTAGTATTTGTTCTTTTCTCCTTTAGCTACTATACCCAATTCAGATTAATATAGCTCCCTCTTTACAAACCTCGCTCAGAAAAATCCCTAAAATAAACCCTCCGATAATCCCTTAAATTCGCCAGCCCCATGTATATCAATAGGAGTCTTAAATCCCCAGCTATTCCGAATTTTTCGCTCCAATAATTATCCAATTTCATCTTTATCATCTCTTGCTTGACAATTCGGTACCCGCGAAAATCACTCAAGAGATTAACCTCACTGCTCATCAAAAGAAAGAGAAAAAGATCTGATGAGTTGTAGGTCTCTTTCCTCTAGTATGCCCATTCACAATAATATCTTATTGGGCTTGAGACAAATGTGACTTAATCTGGTCTTGTGGCCTTGGTTTCTTTTAATCCGAGCGGTGGTAAAAATGTAATTTGATGTCGTAATCTTCCTTCCTATAACCAAATAAATAAAATAGTAGTAATTAATGTCTTGGGAAGAAATTTGCTTAATATAACCTTAAATCATTAAATGTCAATATAAAATCAAGAGTTTAATAAAAATATAAATAATATATTTTTACGACCCTATCAAACTCCCTCAAGCTTATTATTTTGCTTGTCCTCAAGCAAAGACATGAAAATACGAGGGAATTAGGACTCTTGACATATCAATACATAACCAGACTTGCTGTAACAAATACTCCACTTTGCTCAATTACAACTTCAAGCCAAGTATATATGCAGGGGAAAAATCATTTTTATGAGTTTACAAAGCCAAGCTCCAATTCTTAAAACAGTCATAGCCTAGTTTTCCATCAACAGAGTAGCATGATAACTCAAAAGATCATTAGGCATTAAATTAAGGATGAAACGGGGTCAAGGTCAAGTGAGGTTTAGAGATTGTTTAGGAGTGTGCAGAGCAAAAGAATGACACCAAGTATACAAAATAAGATCTCATCCCATAAACTTTGAATCTTCATGACTCTTAATGTCATGTATCTGTCCGGCAACCCATGTAACGAGCTTTCAACTAGTGACTCCCGGTCTAGTTGGCCCAAGGAACTAGGTTCTAAGATACCCCTACAGATTTACAAACACGAGTTACTAAATCAAGACACATAAACATCACACGTACATATATAGGCTCAACTGAATTTTTGTTTTTCACTTTTCTTTTTTCCGTTCTTTTTTTTATTTTATTTTTTTTAAGAGCCCTTACATTGGTACGTAGAGCCTTCAATATGAAACTTTTTGAATAAAACAACACCGGATCAAATCATTATAGCAAAAAACCTACTTCACATTGCATATGCTCCAGAGAATGGTAAATTTCATTTTTTAGACAATAACTCATAAGGGTAATCAGAAAAATAGGCTGATAAATCTCAGATTGAGATTTTTAATGGATCATGTCATTGGTAAGCTCCTTGGCTTATGGGGTGAAAATACCTTAATGCCTAAATCATTTCTTTCTTATTACAACACCACAATATTGACTTCCATCAAGCTGGTGAATGTTCAAAGAATTCTGTTTTTTCAAAAATATTTTTAATTTTCTGCATACATACAAGTCTATAAGCCAAAGTTAAGCATTGTAGAGTGGATATTGAATCATATATGCAAAACACTGTCCAAAAACTACGAGACTCAATACCATACCAAGAAACAAAACTGAATGCATTCCCCCCAAGCTTAATTCACACATTGTCCTTAATGTGTTATTGTCAAAGAATATAAGAAAAGGATGAATAGAGGAGAGATATAGAAACTGAAAAAGAAAAGAGCTTACCAGATGAAGTTGGCTAACAGTGAACATTGACTTTGTATTTCCCTGTTGGCATCCCTTAAGCTTGGACCTGCTCACAATTTCTTGCTAAAAAAACACTTTTGGATATAGGCAGGCGTTGTTTCAACTCAGCTTTAACTCCACCAACAGTTGGTTGTGTTCCAGCCAATCTCACTGTCCTGCAACAACTGACACCAAATCAAAGCAGAATTAGTTTCTAGAATATTATAAAGGGCTTAAATATAAGAGCAAACGAAATTTTTTGAGCTGATTTTTTCCTTTTTTTTTTTTGAAAACATAAATATAAAATTGAAAATAAAATGACGATATAACAAAATTAAAAATAAACTATTAGAATATATTCCTAAATTTGGGCTACCTCCCAAGAGCGCTTTATTTATTGTCATTAGCTCGACGCCTTTCCAGCATGCTAGTCTTCATAATTTGGAGCTTCTAGCTCCATCACTTCAGGACTTGATAACCCTCATAATAAGGCTTGGGTCGATGATCGTTAACCTTAAATTCCTTCCCCGTCTCCTCACTATGAATCTCCACCGCACCATGGTCATACACCTTGGTAATAACAAGCCCCACCCATTGAGAACGAAGTTTACCAGAAAAAATTTGAGCCGAGAATGGTACAAGAGAACTTTTTGCCCCACTTTAAATGTCTATTGTGTGATGCACTCATCATGGAATGCCTTAGTCTTCTCCCTATAAATTCTCGTGTTCTCAAAAGCATCATTTTAGATTTCCTCTAGCTCTTGTAACTGAAGTTTCCTTTGCTCAGTTGCTGCATCCATCTCCATATTGCATTACTTCACGGCCCAAAAGGCTTTGTGTTCCAATTCTACCAGAAGGAGACAAGACTTGCCGAACACAAGCCTATATGGAGACATCCCAATTGGCGTCTAATACGCTGTTCTATACGCCCACAAAGCATCGTTAAGGCGGAGGCTATAATCTTTTCTGTTTGGATTCACAGTCTTTTCAAGAATGAACTTGATTTCCCGATTGAAGACCTCTGCCTGTCCATTTGTTTGTGGGTGATACGCTGTGGAAACTCTATGGAACACATAATACTTCTTTAAAAGAGATTCCTACTGTCTTATTGCAAAAGTGTATCCCCTTATCATTGATTACAGCCCTTGGGAATCCGTATCTAGCAAAAATATTTGATTTCAAAAATTCTGAAACAACTTTAGAATCATTAGTAACGGTGGCTATAGCTTCCACCCGTTTCGACACATAATCTACAACTAGCAAAATATATTGAAAACCGAAAGAAGATGGAAAGGGGACCATGAAACGTATACCTCAAACATAAAAGATTTCACAAATTAAAATGGGAGTTTGGGACATTTCATTCCTAGGACCTAATGTACCTGTCCTTTGACATTTGTCACAAGCCTTATAGATTTCATATGCATCTTTGAAAATTGATGGCCAGTAGAAACCACTCTCTAAAACCTTGCGTGCAGTCTTCTTAGGTCTAAAATGTCCTCCACAAGCATTAGAATGGCAGAAAGTTAGTATAGAAATAAATTCAGAATCAGGTACGCACCTTCTGATCAGTTGATCAGCACAATATTTCCAGAGATATGGGTCATCCCATATGTAGTATTTTGCTATGCTTCACATCCGGTCCTTTTATGCTTTGGTATAGCTCGCTTCCAACTTCCCAGATACTAGGAAATTCACTAAATCAGCATACCACGGAAATTCCTGAGCTCAAGGCATGAAGTTGCTCATCAGGGAACTCTTCATTGAGGAGCTTTGCCTTCATCAACTCCATCTAACTTGCTCAAATGACGAGCAACACTATTGTCAGAACCTTTTTCTATCTCTTATTTCAACTTTAAATTGTTGAAGCAATAAAATCCAACGTATTAGCCTACGTTTGAATACATCCTTTGACCATAAATATTTCAGCGCTGCATAACCAGTAAACACAACAATTTGATTACCCAATAAATAAGACCTGAATTTGTCTAAAGCAAAAACTACTCAGTTGTAGTATAATTAGCTTGAGCTACATCCAAAGTCCTCAAGGCATAGTAAATGGCATGGGGACCTTTTCCAACTCGCTTGTCTAGCACTACCCCTACAGCATAGTTGGACGCGTCACACATCAGTTCGAATGGAAGCTCCCAGTTAGGAGGCTGTTGAACAAGGGCAGTGACCAACTTGTCTTTCAGCTTGTCAAATGTTTGCTTAAATGCCTTATCAAAATGGAACTCCACATCCTTTTGGAGTAGTCTGCATAGTGGTTGCGCAATCTTTGAGAATCCTTTAATAAACCTGCGATAGAACCTGTTTCAGGGTTGGCGTGCCCCTCGAGAGAGTTACAATTCCAAGACTGGTTTCTGGGCGCCTGTACCTGCAAAACAACGGAGACTCCGGTAGGTTGGAGTTTTGCCTCCGACGATCAAGTTAGAACGTGTATGAAGTCTGTAAAAAGCGCGGAAAGTTAAGTATCTTCTCGGATTCCAAGAGAATATCTGCAATTAATGATTGCTCTGTTTTTTGTGAATATTTCTGAATGTGCTCCCAGGTGGGAACATCTTCCTATTTATAGGGTCTCGAAGTGCGTGCCACCATCCTAGGTTACGGAAACCTAGGAATGATGGGCTATCTTGGGAATTGGGCTAAGAAGGCCATCTTTTTCCCAATGATTGGGCGTGCCACGTGTCAAGAGAGGATTGGTTCCTTTGAACCTGTCTAAAGGTGACTTGTGTCACTATTTGATTGGTCCACGTGGCCTAGGATATTTTACCCAAAACAGAACCCTTCATGACCAAGAAAAGCGCGAACTTCCCGTACAGAGGCGGGGTAAGGCAGAGAAGATATAAAGTCTATTTTAGCTTTATTGACTTTTATTCCTTCAGAAGACACAATTTGGCCTAAAACTATACCTTGTTGAACCATGAAATGACATTTTTCAGAATTAAGCACAAGGTTAGTTTCAAGATAACATTTAAGAACCAAAGTGAGGTGCTCTAAACAACTCTCAAAAGAATTTCCATGTACAGTGAAATCATCCATGAAAACTTCTATAAAATTTTCAAGATAATCTGAAAAGATGCTTACCATACAATTCTGAAAAGTCACTTGAGCATTGCACAGTCCAAATGGCATACGACGATACGCAAATGTGTCGTACGGGCATGTGAACGTCGTTTTTTCTTGATCCTCCAGAGCTATAAGGACCTGCACATAACCTGAATATTCGTCAAGAAAACAGTAATAAGCATGACCAGCAAGACGTTTTACCATTTGATCAATAAAGGGTAATGGAAAATGATATTTTCGAGTCATAGAATTAAGTTTCCTGTAATCTACACAAACTCTCCACCCATTTTGCAATCAAGTGGCCACCATTTCTCTCTTATCGTTTTCCACCACTGTGACTCCTGACTTTTTTGGGACCACTTGCAAGGGACTGACCCAAGGGCTATCTGAGATAGCGTATATTACCCTTACTTCAAAAAGCTTCAATACTTCTTTCTTCACCACTTCCATTATAGGTGGATTAAGTCGTCGCTAGGTTTAGGTTTATAAATTTGTGTTTGATGAAGGTTATTTTAGAACCCAACGACCTAAAATAACCTTCATCACTCCATCAAACCTAAGTTTGATAATATTCATTTTCAAACTACGGTGCCTGTTTAATTGGAATAACTTCACTTTTAATTAGAAAAATATGACAATGATGACAAACACTAAAAAAGGAGAGATAACAAGATTAGATATACAAGAGTTTGCTCACATTTTCATATCTTTTTTTGACATCATCAATTTTGGACAAAAAAAGTAACACTCAATTACCAGCTAGGATTTTCTTTCCATTTTGGGTCAAGTTTTGACAATAACTTGTTTATGTATTTTGCGTATTAGAAATAATAGCTTCACTTTATTTTCAAAACAAACTTTCATTAAATTTATTGGACCCTCTCCAAATTTTGAATTCTAGTTCGAAATAACGTGTTTCCTACTCTCTCAAAAATTAGTCTTCAAAATTCCCTTTCTGAATTTTGTTTCATTTTCTCAAAATAAATAAATTTTCAGATTTTCCATAACCTTTTGGACAATACATGCATATACATAAATATTTGTAAAAGGAATGAATTAAGATTCGACTTCTTCTTAACTTGAACTTGTTCTCGCCTAGTCATCCTGCGAATATTGGCTTAGGGATGGTAACGAACCACCTACAAGACCAAAATCAAAGATTGATAAGAACGAAGAAATTATTTGATGTTCTAAATAAACTTTGAGAATAATATCACCGCAATGATCTCTACAAACGTTTTGACATTAGGTAAGGATTACTAAATCTTAACTATAATTGTTTTTGGTTTATAAACAAACAAAGAATCTAAAAATGCGTAAGCCATGTCATTATCCTAAAATGTTCTCAAAATGCAAAACATGGGATACATAGGCCCATTCTCACATCATGATGATATGAATGGCCTAAACAATAGCAAGTCATTAGAATTACCCCAAATTGGGGGCTCCAAGACTTGAGAAATAGCAAGAATGCGCATAACTCGACACATGGGGGCTCCAATATCCATAACAAACAAAAGGAAATATTCATGCCATTTTAGCTACTTTCGAGAATCGCCTAAAATATAAATGGTTTACATATCTTGAGCCTTACAATTTTCAAATGCATGACAATGAATTAATAATCAATTTGTTCCTTTGAAAACTAAGTTTGCAACTGAACTTGGCCATAGAACAAGCTACAAACACGAACATATCACATATTCGCTCAAGCCATTTCAAGTTCAAACTTCAAAAACTAGTCTTAGTGCATAGTTGTTGTTTCAATACTTCAATTTACTCTATGGATTAGAGAGTATGACCAGTACAAAGCAAAAGAAACAAAACCCTGAGTATCAAAATAGAATTCAAACGCATACAACATGCCTGCTCATACGAAAGTTTAATACTCAATCAATAATCATGAAAATTGTATCAAGACACTTTATTAACATAAGACAAAAAATTTCATGAGTCAAGACGTGAATAAAAGACTCCTAAGTTCAAGATTAAGGGGTCTTCGTTTTTAAATTCTCTATTGTTGCACGAATGAAAAAATTGAAAACATTGGAATTTAGCAAAGAGGATGATATCTACTTTCTCGAGCTTCAATCAGTAACAAAATTTGAGCTTAAAGGAAAGAATTCAAAAGTAGCGAGAATAGAGGAAAAAGTTGAACACCACTTCATTTTCCCTCTTACTTATTCTAACGAATGACCAATAGTACTAGACTTAGCATGTTTCCTTTGTTAAAACTATAAATGGTCGAAAACGATTTAAACACACTCATTTAATCGTTTCCAAGATCCTAGTTGTTATCATAATAAGACAAAACACGGGATTTCTAGGCCCATTTCAAGCAACATGAAAGGGTCTAATTCTTAAAAACGAACAAGTCATCGAAGCCACCTAATATTGGGGGCTACGACACTCGAAAATATAAAATGGGGGCTGGAAAGCCCGAAATATAGCCAAACTACACTAGTTCGATGATGTCTTCAAGATTTTCCTAAAATAACTAGTTTTATGCAAATCTTGAAATCATAGTTTTATAACTATCAATTATTGTTATCATTGATAAAACTAATTTTGCAACTTAAGCATGGCAAAAATAAACATGAGTCGCAAGAACAATTTCATGCCATTATCAAAGTTCAAAATTTTGATCCCAATTTAATGCGTAATTGTCGTTCTAAAACTTCAAATTTACATTAAAATTAACAAGTATAGTCCATGAGCAAGAAAGAAAAAAGTTCAAGCACAAATTCAAACTCAAATATGCTTGTATATGCTCATACAAGACTCGATACTTTACCATTTCACATAAAATTTGTTACTAGATATTCCTTAAACATGTCACAACAACATAGAACAAACAAATTCATGAAAACAAGTCGAATCGAATACCCCATATTTCAAAAATTAGGGTTCTTAGCTTCTTTCGATTTTCTCCATTTTATTGACCAAATTCAAAGTTTGGCACAATGAACAAGGAGCAAGATTAACTTTCCTTATCTTCAAACAACAACAAAAATGGAGCTCTAAAGAAAGAGATTGAAAATGGCGAATGACAAAGAAGAGCACAAGCCGCATATCGTGTCTCTTCCAGAATTGTTCACTGTTTAAGTTCCGTGAGCAACTTACAAAGTTTTGTGAGATAGTTGCGCGCAACTTCTAATATTACGCGCGACACCCTAACGCAACCCTCAAAGTTGCGCACGGATACTAGTCACTCTAAATGACCGTTTCCCAAATGTTTTAGCTCGTTGAATTCACTCGACAGGCTTTCTCGCGTAGTTTTTCAAAACCTTCAAAAACCTTTCATTGCTTTACATCTAGTAATTTCTTTTCTTCTTTGGTAGTTTTTTGCATCATCCTGCACGCACAACGTGCTTTGTGCCTTCCCAAGCATACGTTTTGGATATTTTCTCGGAAGATGACGGAAAAATATCACGTAGTGGTGCTTTACGTAAAAGCTCCCATAGACAGTTTGGCATTTTTCTTGTACTGCCCTTTAAGAAATGCCACGTTTTTCATATTTTTGTCATTACTTAACAAAAATACCGCGTACATATAGCGTAAAATTGTATGGCGTACATACAGCGTAAAATTATATGGCGTATGTGATGCATAAAATTGCATTAGCAACGTGATATGCCTCTCGTCAAAAACAGTAGAACATCAGGGCAGACTACCCCCGTTGGAAGCAAATACAGTTAGCTTGAAAACAATCTTGCTTCACCGGATAATTAGGGTGTCCGACTACCCCCTGTATAAAGAGCGGCCCCAACTAAAGCTGCACCCTATTTAAACACGTGCCCCTAGTCTTGAGACGCGTGTGTGGAAAAAACTATTGAGATAGTTGTCGATTTTCATCTCTCTCACTGGATTTGGATATGTGCCTCCAGTCTTGAGACATGTATTTCTATCTTGTGGACATCGAATCTTTGTTTTGGCAGTGTATGTCAATCTTTATTCAAGTGTTAGGCTATGAATGTCGAAACACCCCCTATTTATCATCTTTTACCTTGTTAAAATCATGGACTAAAGTTTCGATGACAGATCGAGGGACTTTATACCGCCGATGCCATTTTGAAAGGGTATCATCCTCTTTTAATCTTTTAAAACCAAGTATCTTTTCAAAACATGACATCACCCAGGACAACCTTTACTTGTAAAAGCATTATATACTTGCAAAGGGTCAACCTAGATTCTTTAGCGCGCTAAGTTCAAAATGCTTTGACCTTTGTAGCTATTTGTCTCGAAAATTTAGCGAATCGAGAATAGTTTCAACATTCTCAACACTACTGAAAGATTCCTTATCTGTAAGGAATATCGCAGAATGAGTCTCAGATTTATTTCCTTGACTACTTTGATCATCGTCTATTCTAGACTCGATCAAAGTAGAGGCTAACTGTAGCCACCTACTTTTGGCCTCATGTCCCGACAAGAAGTGCGATGATGTTACAAAAACCCGATCTTCATGCTAGATCAAAATTAAAGTGTGTATGGATTCCAAAATGCATTATGAAGTAAGTTAAAACCCGTATTTGAGACCAAATTATCTTAGAGCCTAGTCCGATTACTAATTAGGCCTAAAACGGCTCATACATGTTTAATCTTGATTAATAATGGACCCAAATGCGTCAAATGCAATGATTGGATTCACTACAAAAAAAAAATGAGAATAGGCAACACACAAAATTGCAACAATATGACAAATGTTGTCTTTTGCAGTAAAAGGCAACAATTTTTGTTTGTTGCTTTGATCTCAAACAATGTATAATACATTACAATGCAACGGTTTGAAAAGTGTTGCTATAAAGTATGTACGACAACAATATGTAAAATGTAGTTTTTTTTTTAACATAAGACAACATTTATTTCAAATTGTTGCCCCAAAAAGATAACAACTATAAAATTTTTGCCTATGAAACTATTTTAAAAAGGTTGTTTCAAGGTGTTAATAAATGTTTATTATCTAATGGATCTCACATTGTTGAAAAACCGAGCAAACCTAAACAGTTAAACACATAATATCCTTTCAAGGACTATACAAATGAATATCCCTTTCAAAGATCTTTCCAACGGTATATTATAATCCCAATTTCGAGTTAAAAAGAAGAAGTTATCATCAAAATACTAAACCGGGCCCTAAAACCAACACCCTTGCAACTAAACGGCCATATCTTTTGATCCATAATATATTTTAACCTAATACTAATGGCATTGGAAAGTAGACATTCATAGATTTCCAATGATATTTTATTTGCCTTAATTCGACTTTGCAATCGAAAGTTATAGAAGTTTTAAAAATGTATTTTCGTATAAGGCAAACCGCACCGCGCACAACTTCCAATGTTGCGCGCGGCTGCCGCGCGCAAGTCTCAAAGTTGCGTTCGGCACTCTAGCGCAACTTTGAGAGTTGAGCGCGCCACTTGACACCGTGGCTCTAAAACCTTAAACCTAGATTCCTACGCCTATAAATAGGGGTCTTCGTTTAGCCCTAAAGAGACAGAAAAAACAAAATTAAAAACCCTAGCATTGTGAAATCCCTAATCTCTCAAATTCTCTTACTATCATACTACTTTTCTCCTTTCTTTCCAAATACTCTTCAACCCTAATCCATCCATTTGAAGTATTTGGAGGTACGAAGAAGAAAGGAAGTCCATAAACATTTGAAACGGAGATTTCGTAAGCAAAGAAGAACGGTTAGTTTCCTGAGCACTTAGATAAATCACTTTTCTTTTCTTGTTTAAATAACTTTATTCAATTAATCAGTGTTGTTTGATCACTTTAAATAAACTCTAATTAATTAATTTCACATAGTATCTTGCGTTAATTAAAGACTAAAATTGGAATAATTAAATTGTTGTTTTATCACCTAAGTCAAGGCGAATATTGTTTATTTTGTTCTTCTTACGAATTTGAATAAATAAGAATGACATTCGTTGCAATGTAACCCTTTTGTGATTAATGTTTGTAAATAAAATCAACTAACTTTGTTTTTAAGAATCACGTTGCATATATTATTTGGTAATGAAATTGTGAAAAAGAAAGAGCTAGTAGAGACCGTATTAGGGCTAGGATTGCAATTCTCAAAGAGAACGTTATTCTAGTACCCTCGCTCCCAAACTCATTTCTGGTTTAGTAGACCAATTTGGGCATGAGTAAACTTATGATTCATGCTAAATTTCCCTTGAACTCTACTTGGGAGAAAGGCATGAACAAGGTTTATGAGTTTTCCGAAAACTCATTGGCGACTCTCTATTGGTTACTTATAAAAGAAAGTAATGACAGACTCAATTCTAATTCAAGGTCTCCCAAACAGTTGGGAATTCAAATCCTAACACACTCTAAAAAGTGTAAAGTCCTATGCTTTTAAAGAGCCATGGGCATAGAGGAAATGGAATCCCCAACGATAGGCCACCCTCCTCACACCTCTCCCTTGGTGTTACTTGCAGTGTTTATTAGAATTCCAATTAGGTGGTCTAGCCTCCGGGACTGGATCTTTGATAGTTCCTATGGGTATGACCAGTCCTATATGGTGTAGTTTATCGAAGGTTGTTTCGTAGCTCATGCCAAGTGGAGTAAACACCCTTTTTGACCTTTGGATTCATTACTTAGGAGTGTCTACAGAAAGTACTTCATTAATGGGAGAAGAAGAAGAAGGACTTAGCATTATTATTGTTAGCAGTTGCCGATTTCATAAGGTCGTCTTCAATTTCGATACCTATGTTATAGACAGCCTTGAAAGTGTTTAAAAGTTGATATTTCAGGTGCTTTTGGTACTTGTTTTTGAAGGTTTTTGATGAACATTCTCACAGAGTCTTTTTTGTCCGGGACCTTAATCATCCTAGCAGAAACTTCTTTCCACCTAGTATAGAATTCGATAAAGCCTTCATTGTCCTTTTGTTTCAAGATTTTGAGCTCTCTATGATCAGCCTCTACTTGTACGTTGCACTAGTATATATTGATCAAAGTGTGTAAATACTCTCCCAAGTAGCAGTTTCTTTGGAATCCATGGAAAAGAACCAATGTTGGCACACCTGTTCTAATGAAAAAGAGAAAAACGAAGGGAAAAGTTGCTTGTTAACCCCTTTGATTTCCATTACTATTTCGAAAGCTCTCACGTGGTAAGTAAGGTTTGTCTGTGGGTTTGAACTTAGGAATGTCAGTGGTAGAGAACTTGTGCAGAAGAAGTTCCTTATCAAGTGAGATTCCCTTAGTGCTTATTTCGAGGTACTTATAGTCATTGGAAACATGTCTTAGTGTCTCTTGGATATGCTTGATGGTTTTAGGTGGAACTCGTTTGTCAGAATCTTCAACTTTCTCTATTCGAATGGTGAGTCCTTAAACAAGCTCGACAAGACCCTCCATGGTCTTTTGTAGTTTTTCAACATCTTCTTTACTAGCCGACATTGGTTTCTTCTTCTTTCGAACTGTGTTTGTGAAGAAGATCTCTTGTATGTAGGAGTTGTCTGGAACTAATCGACCCTCTTTCCTTGACCAAATGATGTAGAAAAGAAAACCATGGATACTTACTGTCAATCATATGACTCGAACTCGATTCAACATGCATAGATGAGGAAAGAGTATTGTGTATGTGGTGAATAATGTGTATGGGGAAAGCAGGTAAGAGGGGAGTGTGTATAGAGAAAGTATGTGAGTGTAGAAAGTGTCCAAGAAATAGGGAATAATATGTGGAATGTTATGTAGAAAGGAAATAATGTATTTGTGGAAAGACATGGAAATTTCCGGGAATAGGACGGACCCTCAACTCGAATGAAAGAAACGATGACTCATTTTAGGGTATTTTTCAACTCTCACCGAGCCCTAATGTGGTTCATGCTTTTAGGCATGGCGGCGTTCCAAGGAAAAGAAACAAGAGATAAAAGAGTCGCCAACAAGTTTTAGGAACTTGTAAATCGTTCCCGGGTGCGAAGGTTACACCCCATTCACGATTACGGATCGCTAACTCTATAGTTGTCCAGAACCATGACTGGATGTTCGGGAAAGATGGTACGAATCCAACCTAAAAGAGATTGAACCCGCCCTAAATAGGCCTCTACTTAATTCTTATGATATTCATGCACGCTTTTTCGATTAACATACATACATCAAGTTAATCCTAAACCTGTTTAATCTATATTGGTTGATTATTAATGTTCTCAAATCTATTATAGGTGATCACTTGAATTAAAATCATATTATCCTAAATCAAATTATTAATTATCTTATAAGGCGTGATTTCAAGTTCAAATTCCCTTTAAACCTGCAAGAAGGGCGTGATCAAGAAATAACAATAAATCATAAATAATCAAGCAACATATGATTAATACAACAATCAACATCATAAGAATACCTTTAAACCTACAAAAAGGGCATGATCAAGCAATAATAACAATAAATCATAAATAATCAAGCAACATATATATGATTAATACAACAATCAACATCATAAGAATACCTTTAAAACTGCAAAAAGGGCGTGATCAAGCAATAATAACAATAAATTTTAAATAATCAAGCAACATATGATTAATACAACAATCAACATCATAAGAATACCTTAAAACCTGCAAGAAGGGCATGATCAAGCAATAATAACAATAAATCATAAATAATCAAGCAGCATATGATTAATACAACAATCATCATCATAAGAATATCATCAAAACATCGTTATTTGTAAGATTCTAGGCATGATACTAAATAGATTAATAACAGCTCCTAGAATGTTACTGATAAGTGTCAAATATCGTATACTTATATCCCTTGGCCTTAATATATACTAATTAATCCCTTATATGATATCAATGCGTAATAATTCTTCCGATTTTATTGTAACACTTGTAAGTAGTACATTGGGTGCTTATTATGCGTGTATTTATCTGTTAACAATTTATCATATATGACAAAGCTCATCTACTTATATTTTGCAGGTAGTCAATGTTCAGATTCCCTTACATGAAACTTAAAGAACATGATTTTGCTTGATGAGTCAAAATTCACTCATTATTTCACTCGTCTAATCTCACGGATGAAGAGCAGCAAGAATTTAGGAAGAAAATAAAGGAAATGAGGATTTCCTCCTTGAAACCTCACTCAACCAAGAAAGAAAAGGGAAATATTCTTTCCTTATGAACACTACTGTACACGCAAGAGAAGAACAAAGAAGGCAAATTCCCATTTTGATTCTCGAGAATCCCACACAAAAGATTCTCATCTTGGAGGGCGAAATTCAGACGGCGATTATAAGGCAACGAAACAAAGCAGTAGCAGTACGGGGGAAGAGGAGGAACAACTAACCTAACGAAGTACGGCAGCGGTCCGGTGTTCAAATCGGTGATATCATCAATGGTTTATCATAATTGGGTGATGTTCTCTTCAATTATGAGTAGCTAATTTCTCATTTCTAGGGCTTAAATGAAACCCTATTAGTAGGATTTGATACTTTAATTGTTTGAGAATTATTATTGGTTTTATGATTGCATGACTTTATAGATAATCTGGGTGATTATTGTTTTTCCAATTTTCGTTAATAACAATTCTTGTAGAAGTATCTATTGTCTTAATTGGTCATCTAATTTACACACTTTGTTCTTGTAGTGCAGAGCGTGATGTCATGCAATGGTATTTTATGTTTGTGATTGAGTAATTGAATAATTTATGCTTTAGCTAGATAAATTATGTCACTTATTTAATTGCAATTATCTTTATTCTGAGTTTATCCCGTCTTGTAGTTAAGGGTGCTCCATAAAACCAATTATATTTTTCTATGGTTAAATTGTTAGTCATATTAATAGAGGTGGATTCGACTGTCCTGTAGTCCCTCTTATCCAATTGTACTCTGTTATTTTATTAATTCTGTCAACCTATATTCTGTCAAGTTTTTGGCGCCGTTGCCGGGGAACAGTATTAAAATAGTTCTGTTTACTTGTCTGCTATTTTAATTAGCTTAATTATTTTCTGTTTCTGTTTTTCATTTTCTTGTGTTATTTTTGGCTTTTAATCTTTAGACTTTCTATCATAGCTAGTTTTATTGTGTGTGTCTGCCTGTTTATTTCGTTAGCCACTGATTTCAGGTTTGCTATTCTGTTTTTTATTTTTTATTTTTTTTTTATCTTTAGAATTTTATTTCCTTGATAATTAGTTTTCTTATTTTATTTCAGCCTTTAATTATTTTTATACTGATTTTAGTTGTGTGCAGTCAACTCTGGTGATTCAGGTTTTGTGCAGTCAAGTCAGCTTGTTCTGTGCACTTAGCTTTATAGCCTTGAAACAAGTCTACTAAAACCTCATTTTCCAGGTGTTTTCTATCCAGTCCTTAAATTACATTACTTGTGTTTGTGGTGTGTAGTTTATGTTTGGTCATAGATCCTTGCCTTGTGATTTAAGTCCATACGATTCTAAAATTGAACGCACACTTAGAAAGTTGAGAGCTTTGAATAAAAATACTGTTATTGATCTTGGTAATAATAAAGAAATAATCATGGCAAATGAAACTAAGCTTAGTGAGTATTTTACCCCTGGCACTTACACTTCACCTGTTGGTAATAGGATGCCTAATGTTGAAGACAATTTTGAAATTAAACCTCAAATTATTCAAATGCTTCCTACGTTTTATGGTCTTGAATATGAAAATCCTCATAAGCATATTGATGCATTTTTAGAGGTTTGCTTTACTTTTAGTCTTTTTGATGCTGCTGTTGATGCTATTCGTATGCATTTATTTAATTTTTCCGTGAAAGAAAAGGCTAAGAATGGCTAAATAACAGAATTGTTACAACTTGGGATCAATTGCAAAAAGATTTTCTTAAGAAATTTTATTCAATAGGTAAATTGAGTGCTATGAGACGTGCTATAACCACTTTTTCTCAAAAGTCTAATGAATTGTTTTATGAAGCATGGGAACGCTTTTGTAGTTTGTTACGTGAATACCCACATCATAAGGTTCCTAAATGCCAACTAATACATAAATTTTATTATGGACTAAGTGAACATAATCAACAAATGGTAGATGCCTCTTGTGGAGGAAATTTTATGCAGAAAAACTCTGATGGAAGCATGGCAATTATTTGAAGATTTAAATGAAAACTCCCAACAACATGCTACTTCCTCTCATACAGTCATACTAATGCATCTAGAACTTTAGGGGATAAGGGGGGAATTTATGAAGTTTCTCATACTCATGACCTTGCATATAAAGTAGATGTTTGAATAAGAAAATGGACCAAGTGGATCTTTTGAACTAAAAGATTGATCAACTTGTGAATACGAATAATTTGCATGTGAATTCCATTAATGCTAATGAAGGGTGTACGACATGTGGTGATCTTAATCACTTATCCTATAATTGTCCTAATAACTACTCTGAAGTGTCACAGGAACATGTAAATGCAGCTTAAGGATATCCTCCACACAATAACCCATATTCGAATACATATAATCCGGGGTGGAGGAATCATCCTAATTTTTCGTGGAAACAACAAAGTGGAGAAGCGCAACAAGGACAAAGACTTAACCAAATAGGTCAATCTGGTATGAATCAAGTTCCTGTTTTTCAAGCTCAAAGGTATACTTTTCAAACTTCGCAACTTGCCAGTAACAATTCTGACTTGGGTTTCTGCATTAGGGATAGTCACTACTTCTGTTCAGAATATTGAAAATAAGATGATGTTGTTGATTCTCACACACAATCCATAGCTAAATTGGAAACTCAAATTGGTCAATTAGCTAATGCAATTAGTAAAAGGGAAGATGGAAAATTTTGCCTAGTAGTTCTATTGTTAATCCTAAAGGCTTAAATCATGAACAAACTCAAGCAATAATGACTCTATGGAATGGAAAAGAGTTAGTTAACAAAATTTCTAACAATGAAGGTAATAATGACAATGGTGAATCAATAATACAGAGGCTGAAATTGCTGAAAATAAAGGAAAAGCCCCTTCCCCTAAAAATTATGAATCTGTGATTGCAATTCCGTATGAGCGTAGGATTCCTTATCCTCAAGCTTTAGATGCACCTTCATCTTATGGAAAGAATAAGAAGAAAGAAGACATTTTAGAGACCTTTAAACAGGTTCAAATCAATTTACCTCTTCTGGATGCTATTAAAAAAAATTCCTGCCTATGCTAAATTTCTTAAAAATATGTGCACCTATAAAAGGTCAAAAGCCCATTGTTCTAAGAAATTTGACTTAAGTGAACAGGTAAGTTCTATTTTGCAATTTGTCAAGACACCTAAATTTAAAGTCTTGGAGTTCCTACTATTTCTTGTCATATTGGTGATTATAAAGTTGAAAAAGCTCTCTTAGATTTAGGTTCAAGAGTTAATTTGATTCCCTATATGGTGTATGAGCAATTAGGCTTAGGTGAGTTAAAACCTTCTAATTGCACTTTACAGTTTGCTGATAGGTCTGTTAGAGTTCTTAGAGGTAGGATTGATGATGTTCTAATTATTGATGATGTTCTAATTAAAATTGACAAAGGTTTCTTTCCTGTGGATTTTGTAGTGTTAGATATGGAGCCTGGTAACCCATCTAAGAATATCCCAGTCATCTTAGGGCGTCCTTTCTTAGCAACTACTAATGCTACTATTAATTGAAGGTCAGGAGAGATGGATGTTTCTGTTTTGAATATGAGAATTAAGTTTAATATTTTAAAATTATCCACTCACCCCACTATGGAAAATGAATCTGAATGTTTCCTTGTTGACTTAATTGATGAACTAGTTGAAGAATCCTTACCTGCACTCATTTCTAAAGATGCTTTAGAGACTAGTATTTCACATGAAAACTTTAAATATTTTGATCTAGGGGATGTGTTGGAAGAGTCAATTTCCATTCTTGATAAAGCTCCTGTACTAGAAACTTCTACTTAGGTGGCTAAACACGAGCCTTTACCACCTCTTTCTAAGTCTCCACCTGTACCATCCCGTATTTCTCCACCTCAAATTGAGTTAAAAGCTCTTCCATCTACACTCAAGTATGCATTTTTAGGACCTAATGAAACTTTACCAGTTATTATTTCTTCTCAATTGTCTAATGAGCAGGAGTCAAAGCTTATCAAAGTTTTGTATGAGCATAAGAAAGCTATAAGGTGGTCGGTGGCTGATTTAAAAGGGATTAGCCCATCTATTTGTATGCACAGAATATTTTTGGAAGAAAATGCTAAACCTACTAGGGAAATGCAACGTAGGCTGAACCCACATATGAAAGAAGTTGTCATGAAAGAAGTAGTTAAATTGTTAGATGCAGGTATCATATACCCAATTTCTGATAGCTAATGTGTCAGTCCCGTCCTGTACAAGTTGTGCCTAAAAAGTCAGGAATCACAGTTGTGGAAAATAGTCAAGGTGAGCTTGTTCCAACTAGACAAACTACAGGTCGGAGAGTTTGCATTGATTACCGCAAATTAATTGCTGCAACTAGGAAAGATCATTTCCCTTTACCTTTTATTGATCAAATCTTAGAAAAATTAGCAGGTCCAAGTTATTATTGCTTTCTTGATGGATATTAGGTTATAATCAATTGGCAATTTATCGTGAAGATCAGGAGAAAACTACCTTTACATGTCCTGCAAGCACTTTTGCTTTTAGAGGTATGCCTTTTGGTTTATGTAATGCACCTTCTACATTTCAACAATGTATGATGTCTATTTTTTGTGATATGATTGATATGTTTTTAGAGGTGTTTATGGATGATTTTTCTGTGTTTGGATCTTCATTTGATGACTGTTTGAATAACTTGACTGCTGTTTTAAAAAGGTGTGAAGAGGTAAATCTAATTCTATGTTGGGAAAAGAGTCATTTCATGGTTAATGAACGCATCGTTTTAGGTCACAAAATTTCAAAGGAAGGTATTGAGGTAGATAAAGCCAAAGTTGATCTTATTGCTAATCTTCCAATTCCTACTTCTGTCAAGCACATTAGATCTTTTCTAGGGCATGCAGGTTTTTATAGGAGATTCATTAAAGATTTCAGTAAGCTTGCTAGACCTCTTACTAATCTCCTTGCTAAGGATGCTACTTTTATTTTTGACGAATCTTGTGTTGAGTCTTTTGAAAAAATAAAATCTTTGCATGTGTCAGCAACGACAGTAAACCTCCTGATTTCTCTTTGCCTTTTAAAATCATGTGTGATGCGTCTGACTATGCTATTGGTGTAGTCCTTGGTCAAAAAGTGAATAAAGTTCCTCAGGTAATCTATTATGCTAGTAGAACTTTAACTGATGCGCAGAAAAATTATTCTACTACTGAAAAAGAGATGCTTGCTACTGTGTTTGCCCTTGAAAAACTTCGCTCCCATCTTTTATGCTCAAAGGTTATAGTCTTTTCTGATCATGCAGCTTTAAGATACTTGTTGTCTAAGATGTTGTCAAAACCAAGACTAATTAGGTGGATTTTATTATTTCAAGAATTTAATCTTGAAATTAGAGATAAAAAAAGGGTCTAAAAATTCAGTAGCTGATCACTTATCTAGGATAATTCTTAAGCAGAATACTGACCATTCCTTGCAGGATAGTTTTCCAGTGAATAATTGTTTGCTGTTTAACAAACGCGCCTTCCATGGTTTGTGCATATTGTCAACTACCTTGCTTGTGGTAAGATACCTTCTTAATGGTCCAAATAAGAAAAGGACAGGTTCTTTTCACAGGTTAAGTATTATTTTTGGGAAGATCCTTATTTGTTTAAATATTGTTTTGATCAAGTGATTCGTAGGTGTGTACCAGAGAGTGAATATCATGGTATTTTAACTTTTTGTCATTCATATGCATGTGGTGGGTTTTGGGGGTCGTAGAACTGCTGCTAAGGTCCTTCAAAGTGATTTTTATTGGCCCACCTTATTTAAAGATGCGCACCAATTTTGTCTTGCTTGTGATAGATGTCAGAAAACAGGAGCTATATCGCGTCATAACATGATGCCCCTCACCCCTATTTTAATTGTTGAAATTTTTGATGTGTAGGGTATCGATTTTATGGGTCCCTTTCCATCTTCCTTTGGCTTTACTTATATATTAGTTGAGGTAGACTATGTGTGTAAATGGGTTGAAGCTAAAGCCACAAGGACTAATGATCACAAAGTTGTAATGGAATTTGTCAAAGATAACATATTTTGTCAATTTGGTGTTCCCAGAGCACTTATTAGTGATGGAGGTAGTCATTTTCTTCATCGTTCTTTTGAGTCATTACTTAAAAAGTATAATGTGACACACAAGGTAGCAACTCCTTATTACCCTTAAACTAGTGGTCAGGTATCCTTGAAAAAACAGTGAAACCTGATAGGAAGGATTGGTCTGTAAGGTTAAATGATGCATTTTGGGCATATCGTTTTGCATTTAGAACCCCCATAGGAATGTCACCTTATGGATTAGTCTTTGGAAAGGCTTGCCATCTACCTGTTGAATTAGAACATAGAGCTTTTTGGGCTACTAAAGCATTTAATTTTGATATGAAACAAGCTGGTTCTAATCGTCGCCTTCAGTTAAATGAATTAGATGAATTGCGTAATGATGCTTATGAAAATGCTAAGATTTATAAGGCTAAAACCAAGGCTTTTCATGATAAAAACATTTCCAGAAACTCTTTTGAACCTAATCAGCAGGTTTGGCTTTATAACTCTAAACTCAAGTTCTTTCGAGCTAAACTAAGATCTAGGTGGGACGGACCTTTTGTTGTTCAACAGGTTTTTTCCTTCAGGTGCCATAGAGATCTCAGACCCACGAGATGGTCGTGTTCTTATGGTTAATGGTCAGCGACTGAAACATGCTGTTTCTAAACATTCAGGAAGGTCTTATTGAGTTTGTCAATCTGGTAGACCCTAAATACATTGACTGATTAAGATGACAAAGTCTGGCTGAAGACTTATATTATAAACTTAGCGCTCACTGGGAGGCAACCTAGTATTGTCTTTATTTCTTTCTTCTTTTTCTGTTTTTTATTTTTTATTTTTTTATTTTTTTTACTTTCTTTGTTTATTTGGGATTACGTCTACTAATAATTGTCCAGTCTAGTTGTCATTCCTTTGGTGCAGCACTGAAGTTGCACGCTGAGGCTGGATGTTTTCAATTCTGCCAGAATGCTACCCAATTTTTAGAAGTTTTGATGCTTAAATATACCTCGGGAGTAAACTTACACACCTCCTGCCAGGTTGTGTTGCTCTATCTTTCCTCCTATTTTTTGCTTTCTTTTTCTTTGCATTGAGGACAATGGAAGATTATTGTTGGGGGGGGGGGGGGGTGGGTGGGGGAAGAAGTGTAATTGGCTGAGATGTTTGTGTTGCCATGTGTGAATCATGGCTGGTTTTATGCAGGTGTTAATTTGAGTTAAAAAAAATGATTTTGTGCCATTTACAAAGGAAATGCTGCTGAATTTTCTACAGGATTTTAAAAAAAGAAAAAAAAAAAATCGTTTTGGTTGTCACAAATTGACTTGCATTGGATCAAATAAAAAAAAATGGTATGTAAAGGTAGCATAAGTCCTTCATTAACATTGTCTGTGGTAAGATGGATTGCTTTTCCCTTATGCGATGAAACCCGAAAGGAGGGCCACAAACCTCGTAAGACTCACTTATCTACAATTTTATACTCCTTGATTGCTCAAATTGGGTCTTGCATTTTAGCTTCCTGAGATCAATTGACCAAAGTGTATGAGAAATGATAAAGGCATATTTTTCATGGTTAGAACTTTCAGAACTTAGGTGCACTCAAAATTTTCTTTTCTTTACAGTATTTCCTTTTGCTTAGCTTGTTGTGCCTTAATATCCTTTTTATTAGCTAACCTTACATTACAAGCTTATGGTCTTTTACCTTTGCCTTGATAATAGGATCATAGTTATTACCATAGTGGTGTTGTAAGTTTGTAATGTTGAGAAAAAAAGAAAGAAAAAAAAAAGGAGACACGAAAAAAAATGTTGGAAAAGGGAATACGTATATTGTATGAATGAAAAAAAAAGGAAAGAAAAGAAACAAAGAGAAAGTATAATTAAACATTGGAGTATGGTGTTGTGTTTTGAGTAGGAGTTGCATATGATGACCTTTACTTCAAAAGGTCCTGCATTTTCATTGGTTAATTGCTCCTATAAATTGGTATTTCTACCACCACATTCCTAAATATTTTCACTCTTAACTCTAGCCTCGTTACAACCCTATAAAAGTCCTTTTGATCTATAAACCTATTAGTCCACAAATCAAATGGTGGAGGGTTAGATTTAGTGCAAGTCCTGATAAGGGTCATCAAATCAAAGTGAGCATGAGCTAAAACGGTTGAGCATCCCTAGGGTGGATTCAAATTTGGGGAAAAGAAGCAGTAAGATTGGTTGGTTAATAAGGGTGCTAATTCTTGTTTTGTATCATACTCGATCCATTCTTGTTGATTGTGACTATAAATAAAACTATATTTGAATTTTGTGATACGATTTTATATTATTTGCTCGAGGACTAGCAAAGTTGAAGTGTGGGGGAGTTGATAAGTGTCAAATATCGTATATTTATATCCCTTAACATATACTAATTAAGCCCTTATATGATACCAATGCGTTCTAATTCTTCCGATTTTATTGTAACACTAGTAAGTAGTACATTGGGTGCTTATTATGCGTGTATATATCTGTTAACAATTTATCATATATGACAAAGCTACTCTAGTTATATTTTGCAGGTAGTCAATGATTTGAAACCAAGGGAATTAAAAGAGGAGAAAGCCCATTTGGCCACCTTACTTGAAACTAAAAGAACACGGTTTTGCTTGATGAGTCAAAATCCACTCACTATTTCACTCCTCTAATCTCACCGATGAAGAGCAGCAAGAATTTAGAAAGGAAATGAGGATTTCCTCCTTGAAACCCCATGAAACCAAGAAAGAAAAGGGAAATATCCATTCCTTATGAGCACTAGTGTACACGCAAGAGAAGAGCAAAGAAGGCAAATTCCCATTTTTATTCTCGAGAATCCTACACAAAAGAACCTCATCTTGGAGGACAAGGTTCAGACGGCAATTATAAGGCAACGAAACAGAGCAGTAGCAGTACGGGGGAAGAGGAGAAACAACCAACCTAACAAATTACGGCAGCGGTTCGGTGTTCAAATCGGTGATATCTTCAATGGTTTATCATATTTGGGTGATGTTCTCTTCAATTATGAGTAGCTAATTTCTCATTTCTAGGGCTTAGATGAAACCCTATTAGTAGGATTTGATAATTTAATTGTTTGAGAGTTATTATTGGTTTTATGATTTCATGACTTAATAGATAATTTGAGTGATTATTGTTTTTCCAATTTTCGTTAATAATAATTCATGTAGAACTATCTATTGGCTTGATTGGTTATCTAATTTTACACACTTTGTTCTTGTAGTGTAGAGTGTGATGTCATGCAATGGTATTTCATGTTTGTGATTGAGTAATTGAATAAATAATGCTTTAGCTAGATAATTTATGTCACCTATATAATCGCAATTATCTTTATTTCCGAGTTTATCCCAGCTTGTAGTTAAGGTTGCTCAATGAAACCAATTCAATTTCTCTATGGTTAAATTGTTAGTCATATTAATAGAGGTGGATTAGACTGTCCTAGAGTCCCTTTTATTTGATTGTTCTCTGTTATTTTATAATTTTCGACAACTTTATTTGTCCTATTTAATTTCTGTTTTTAGTTTATTTAGTCAAAACCACTCAATCTTTTTCTCGATTAAATTAATAGACTATAGACCATAGTATTATTCGACGTTCCCTGTGGATATGATACCCTATTATTTATCACTTACTACTAGAACTTGTACACTTGAAAGAATAGGGTTTTAAAACTTGTCTCAAATCGCTATCAGTTACTAATAACCAAATCAAAGCATTATCCTAAACATGATACTAGAAATCATAAAAAACATCCTAAGTATGATACTAGGAATTAATAAACATTATTTCTCTTCCAAAATCAAAAGAATTATTAAGTAATCGAATTATTTACTACGATACCTCAACCTTTTTGCTATTAAAACAATACACACGTTAGTAAATTTCAAGAAAGTTAAATCAATAAAGTTAAATAAATCAAATATGAAATTGAAATATAGATTTGGGACCAAACCCTCAGAACTATCAACCTTTAATGTCGAGGTCGAAGGCAACGTTGAGGATGGCTTGGAGTATTCGAATCTCGTGAATGAGGTATTGTGACTGATTTTGGAGAATATCAAGGATGTTGTTTGGGGGTTTTTTTTATGTGTCCTACGGGAGAGTTACAATTTCCTCGTATGTTCCTTCCTTCGCCTGTACCTGCACAAATAACGGAGACTCCGGCTGGGGGGTGGGAGTTCTGCCTCCGAAGATTAAGTTAGAACCTTTCTGAAGAGGAAAATAAGAACAATAAATGCTTCTCGATTGGAGAGCGTTTTGCAATGGTTTTTGTGTTTTGTTGGTTGTTGAAGAATATTCTCTATCTCCATAAATGAGGTCTGCCCCTACTATTTATAGTAGGGGAGAGCTGTACCTCAATTAGGGTACAATGACACGTGTCGCAAAGGGATTGGGCCCTTGCTGACCGTTGCAAGCTTGACACGTGGCAAGCCTTTATTGGGCCACGTGTCTTAGGGGTATTTTTACCCTAAACATCTGCCCCTCACAGGTGTGACGTGGCATGTCCACGTGTCGTCTGTGACAAGTGTCAGACGCATGGGAGGAGACGGTTGCATAATTTCCTCTAGTTTTCTAGCATCCGACGCTTTTAGATCAAGTACATCCGGCTACCGGTTGAGTATTCTTTCTTCAATTTCTATAAGGTACCGACTGCTCCTTTCTTTTTACTTTTAATTTCTGATTTTCAAGGATTTTGAATGATTTACCCCATCCGGGTTGCATGCCGCCTGGGTGGTCTTTAACCCATATCTCAGTACTGAATTCTCTCCCTCAGCCGGCATAGCTCCGTCTGAGGGGTCTTCAAAACACCCCCATTCGGTGTAACACCGCCTGGGTTACTTCTGAGCTTGCCAAAAAAATGACTTTAAACCCCCAACAGGTTTATTACCGTTTGGGTCATCATCTTTGACTTTTCATGACCTTCAAATTTATTTTCTAGTTGTATTCAATGCATCCCCCTCCGGTGATTCACCGTTTGGGACCTTCTTGAACAGGCTTCTTTGAAGCAGTTCCTACTATATCCTCATCCGGTATTTAACCGCCTGGGGTATTGTTGAATGACCTTAATAGTCTTTGCAGCGCCTGCAGCCGGTAACTATACCGGTTGGGGTGCTTTCAACTTGATTTTTGATGATTTTTTTTTTACAAGTGCTTTTCATAGCCTCCATCCGGTCTTACACCGTCTGGGGTACATCTGACCCAATTCACTTGATACCGTCTGGGGTACATCTGACCCAATTCACTTGATACCGTCTGGGGTATCATGGAGTGAACTTTACAATTTCATCTAGCTAGTTCTTACAAATGTTTGTCAAAATCCCCAATCCGGTCATTTACTCCGCCTGGGGTTTTTGAGAGCAACTTGCTATATTGAATCATGACAACCCATCAGGTGTTGCACCGCATGGGGTCTTTTTGAACGCACCCACTAAATACCTTCTGGGGTATCTTGGGATGAACTTCTTACATTGTTTAGTCAACCATCTAACTACCACAGGCGGATAATTCCGTCTATGGTATCTTTGAATGAGTTTATGAATAACCGGCTAACTCTTTTTTTTTTACCTTTCAGCTTCAAACATATTCGTGGATTTGTCTGCCTGAGGTGACTTCAAGCCATTTTCCATATACTAAGCTTCATATTTCAAAGGTACCGTCTGTACCCTATTCATTCTTTTTTCTTTTAATTTCCGGTTGTGCATAGAGTTAGGGTATGGACTCTACCAATATAAACACGACACAACCTACGACAGTGGTCAGCCGGTCACCAGGGACGGCTGAGTCTAGGATTGGGACTGCCGTCTGGGGGTGTTTGGGCAAACCTTCACCTACTTTGAATCCGACCGTTTCTGTTCATGTGCAGGACAGAATGGCTCGGACTAGATGGACGGCAGTAGATCCTGATTACAAGTCCGATGATGCAGCCGTTGATCCGGCTAACCCTCTAAATGAAGAGCAGACGGAGGAACTGTCTGAGAGAGTTCCAAACGAGGATACTCCGCATGACTCCCCGGGTGCACCTAGCACACCGGGTGATAGCATTTTGGGTAGCTCTGGTTCTAATGCCGAGGAATCCGGTGAGGGATCCGGTGAGGAATCGGATGATGAAAAGTCCGGCTCTGATGAAGAGTCTCTTGAAGCGGCTGCCCCTATTGATGAGGAAGCCTACAAGTGGCCGGCTAAGGGGGACCCAACCGACATGAATATGTCCGCCAGGGATGTGGTCACCTTAAACGCCACACTCCCTGCTTTCTTAAAGAAGAAGCCGGTTGGGGAGAAATGGGAAGTGGTTGTACCGCCTGTAGAGGTAAGTGTCGTTTGGACCGACGACGTGGACAATGCCGACAACTACTTCGGCTATTACGAGGCGACATTCACAGCCGGCCTCCGGTTCCCCCTCCATCACTGTGTAAAAGCTATATTAAGGGGATATGACTTGGGTGTATGGCAGTTGACCCCTAACTCATGGGTCAACATTTTGGGATATATTGCCGCCTGCGAGTTGCAGGAGGTTAGGCCAAGCTGGGAAGCTTTTGCGCATATGCACTATCTCAGCAGAGCGCCGGGTGGGTGGAACGCGTGGTATACTTTAACTAGGCTCCCAGAATTTATGATGACTTTGGACAAGCCGTCCAAATGGAGTAACTGGAAGAGCAAGTTTTATGTCGTCTCTTCCCCATCCCCCCAACTTAACCACCGGCTGCGTAGATACAATAAGCATCCGGCTCTGCTGGGTAGGAAATGTGCTCTCCTGAAAGTGCCGGCTGAGGCCTGGGCCCAGATAATGGAAAAAGGCCTCTTTCTTAAGACAACCGCCCGGATGGATGATGGGAGTGAAATTATAGTCCCCAAATTCTGGGTTCCCCATCCGGATTGGTTTAAGGATGAGTGCTTCTTGTCTCTTTGTAACCTTAGCACTATGTTTACTAAGGGTAGGTTGCTGAATGACCGAATATTTACCGGATGCATATGTTTATCACATTTCTAACCCAGTATTTTTCCTCTTTTCAGAAGTAGCCAAAGGAATGGTGCCTTCGGAGAAGACACCTGCTACATCTGCTCTTCTTCTAAGGAAGAAGCAGATCGAAGAAAAGAAGGCGGCACTGGCAGCTAAGAATGCCGGGGTAGTTTGCCTTTCCTTAGCCATTTTTCTTTGCATAGTTATTCGTTCTTTGCCAGATGTATTATACTTGGTAAATGATTTTTAACCGGATGCATTATACTTGACTGCTTTCAGGATGGGAGCCAAGTCATTCCTCGCTCTTTAGCGAGCATGCACAAAAGACCGGCTGGAAACATACCTCAGCTGGCTCGAAGAAAACGCCTGACACTGACAGGCCTACTACAGCAGGAAAGAGCCTGCAATCCATTCCCTACTTCGAGATGGTGGTGGAGGAAATGAGGCCGGCTGCTCGTACCCAGACGGGTACAGACTCAAATGCGGCTGGGGGGGCTTTGACCCCACAGTCCGAAAAAGGTAAAACCTCTGCCTTTGATCCCCCCTGGCCGCTTGGGAATATGAGTGACAGGATCTAGTCGTATCACCTAATCAAAAGAAATTCCTAAGTCCTCTAACTAAAGCAAATAGGGAAGTAGGGTCGAATCCACAGGGAAACAGTGTTCTTTTATCCCTAATCAATAATTATAATCTAAATTATTAAGTAACCAAGTTGTGTTTGTGTGAATTAAACTAATAATAAACTAAGAAAATAAATCTAAGGGAATAATCAATAATAAAAAGCTCTAGGGTATAGGTTCACCAATAAATAATACTCCAGGGTAAAACATACAATCAATTATCAATGCATAAATTAATCAGATTATAAAGGGTTGTCACTACGTATTATAAACACATAATTAATCTACTGGTATTATATCTCATCTCTCGAATCTCGACCTAACCATTAATTGATTAACATGCCTATTGAAACTAAACCTAAACATCAATTCTCATCTCTCGAATCTCGAATCAATATTGCATAACTCATACAATTAAACCAGGCCTAATCTAATTGCATAGCATTAAATCAATCAATAGGAAATCAACCAATCATCAATAATAAATATTAATAAATTACCCCTTCGTATTATTCATGGATCCCCATAACCCTAGAATTAAACTACTCACACATACTTAATATTAAACTAGGCAAAGCAATTAAAGAAAGCATAATTAAATTAAAACAATGGAGTTGCTGAAAGTAAAGAGGGAAGAAATCGTTACCAAAATTAAAGGAAATAATGAATTGCATAAATCAAGAGTGTGTAGAGAGATAAAGTGTAGAGAGAAAAAGTAAGAGGGAAAAGAGAGAGGGAGAAAGAGAAAAGGAGAGAGAAAGAAAAGTCGTCCGTGTCAAAGACACCCTGAAACTCACTTAACAAAAGCGTATTTATACTAAAATCTTAAAGCTAATTAAAGAAAAAGTTAAAACAAAATAAAAATCCTAACGTAAACACGCGCCCGGTCGGGCGAGGCATAGCCCAGCCGGGCACGCCTTTTTCACACTTAAAGCCTTACTCGCGCCCGGTCGGGCGCGCATCCGGGCGAACCTTCGCCCTAAAGTCTTCTCCTCTCGCCCGGACGGGCGCGCCTTCGAGCGAGGGCACTGCCCGGTCGGGCGGATGCTTGGGCTTACTCTTCTTCGTCCTTTGGGCCTTGTTACCTTAGCCCAATTCGTCATCCCTTCTTGGATCGAATTTCCCAAGCTCCAAATCTCCTCATTGAGCCCTTAATCACCGGATTGATTCCTCAAATGCGGTCCTGGGCTTCGGAATACGATCATAGAAATGCGTCTTGTCTCCAATGTTCGCGGTGGCTCCACTAAGTGCCGGAAAATGTTCCTAATCTACAGTTTCCTGTAGAATAATACCACAACTACGAAAACACTAGAAAACACATTTTAGTAATAAAATTGGCTCTAAAGAGCCAAAAATACTCCCATCTATGATCACGGGACGGGGATAAAATACTATGTATAATGAATACATCAAACTCCCCCAAGCCAAACTCTTGCTTGTCCCTAAGCAAAGAGCTCATCAATGGATAAACAAATTATACTTCACCCCATTAATCAATCAAAACCAAACATAACCGATTCAGGGCAAATCCAACAAATATGCATCAAAATTAACCAATCAAATTCATCTAACTACTCATCCTTCCTAACAATTGTCAAATAGAGAAAACCACAAGAGCATATAGAATTCAAGACTAGTACTCACTCACTCAACTCTCATTTATGTGGCGAGTAAAAGATGTACTCGATCGCTCTCCAACCACCCTTTTAATGTGAACAATGCCCTCCCAAACTCACAACACTCGTGTGTTTAAAAGACATGCACTCAACCTACTAGTCGACTCGAAATACATCAAATCATTCTTTGCATTGATAAACAACTAATTCCACATTCACACAACTCTATGCACAAAGGTCGGAAGGTCTTCAAGGCTTGTAATGTAAGGCTTAGGTAAAGGGTAGGAAATATTTGGGAAAACGAGAGAGTAAAGCAATGCTTAAGGGAGCCAAATCCTAATAAATAAAACCAAGGTCAAAATTAAATAATGACCAAATCATCTCCAACACAACTCAACTCTACCGAAAATTCACCAAACATCCAATTATATTAAAAATATCCAACACTTACAATTTCACTCATAAAATATAACACTATTGAACTTGAGTGAACAAACAAACTTTGTACTCCTTTTTTTTCTTTTGAAAAACCTTCACTTAGAACATTTAAACATCAAACAAAATTTTTTCTTTTTTTGCTCCTTTTTTTTCTTTTATCTCACATTGGAACTTTTTCACTTTTGAACATTTTTTCAATATATTCCAACTCACAAAAATAAGAACAACTATGCAACTTCTCAAGCCCACCCAAAACTGTGCAAATGAATATGCACACTACAAACTCCCTCACCTCACTCACTAATAGCTCCCCAAGCCAAGCTTGGGACTAGTAACCAATGGGGAAAAATAAGCTTGTAATGTGGCTAATAAACAATAAAAGGGAATAAGCAACAACATGGGTAGCAAGAAGGGAACAAATGTATCTAATAATTCTGAAGGCCACCTAAAAGAACAAATGCCTTCGTCCTCCTCATTGTGCATAATAATGAGTCATACAAACATTACTCAAAGTTGCAAACCAATACTCAACTTCATTGAAATACCAGGAACTAACACACATTCCTAACCAAATCAACTAGTCAAGCACTAAATTCACAAGCAGTTGGGAAAAATTGACTCATGTTAAGACATCAAAGCAATCAAACATCAAATCATGGCTAACCTATTCACAATACTCATCATCATATACCAAGAATCAAAACAATTTTCAAAATTTTCATGTATGGGGCACAGGGAAGCATGATTTATCATTCATTGGAACGTATTTTTGTATTTTTTTTAACTTTTTTCAAAGCAATAAATCTAACCTAGAAAGAAATAAAACTAAACTAAACACACCAAAGAAAATAAAGAGAAAAGGGAAGAAAGAGTACTTGTATATACAAGAAATTCCCCCCAAGCCAAACCAGACAATGTCCTCATTGGCTCAAAGGGACGAAAGTAACCCAAGCGACTACCCCTCATCATCAAACTCATAACCTCCACCATCCCAAGCATTGCAATGCATCACCTTGGTACAATTTTGGACAAGAAAGAAACAAAATGTTAGTAAGAAACGAGGTAAAAACAAGTCAGCTTCACTATTTTGATCATAATTTTTTTTATAAAAATGATAATGCAGTGATTCCAATTGCATTGGAAAGTAGACTTGAAGAGCTTTCCAATTATAGGTCACATGCATACTTCCATATAGAAACGCAAAAGTTATGGCTTTTTGAAGTTGGCTGGTTTTGCTGACGCGATCTCACGCTCGGTCGGGCGAGTGCTCGCCTGGTTGGGCGAGCTTAGCTCTTTTTTTGACCTTCGTTCTCGCGCTCGGTCGGGCGGATGTTTGCCCGGTCGGGCGAAAATGCTCGTACACGGACTTCTTCTCGCTCCCGGTCGGGCGAGTGCTCGCCTGGTCGGGCGCCCTACAGCACTTTGAGTCCGATTTTTCTCAAGTTGTTCCTTGTTATCCACTTGTTCCTCTTCAAACCCAAGCCCTACAAAATTTAGAGCCCTTTCTATGGCATCCACTTCATCCTTCCATGCAGTAGCTTTTCCTGTGGAAGATGTAACACAAGATACCGCCTCCAAGGGATCTCTAACGAGAGCTTGGGGCTTATTAGAAAAATCATAGACATCAACTACATCAATACTATAGCACATTTTTTCCAACATGGGGCCTTTGGGGGCATTATGTAAATTAAAAATAATATTTTCATCCCCTACACATAATGTAAGTTTACCACTTTTCACATCTATTATTGCCCCTGCAGTATGAAGGAATGGTCTACCTAATATAATTGGAATTTGCAAATCTTCCTCCATATCAAGAACAACAAAATCAACAGGTATATAAAATATACCTACTCTAACAGGTACATCCTCTTAAACACCTAAAGGATATTTAAGAGAGAGATAAGCCATTTGTAGAGTAATATTGGTATCTTTTAAATTACCCATATTTAATTTAGAGCTCACAGATAATGGCATAACACTTACACTAGCACCCAAATCACATAAGGCTTTATCAATCATCAAATTTCCAATGTGACAAGGAATGGAAAAACTACCCGGATCTTTTAGCTTAGGTGGAGATTTATTTTGTAGTATAGCACTTCAGTAAAAGCAACTGTCTCTACCTCACTAATAGATCTTTTTCTGGTCAAGATCTCTTTCATAAATTTAGAGTATGCAGGAACTTGAGTAATTAATTCAGTAAAAGGAACTGTTACCTGCAAATTCTTGACAACCTCCAGAAACTTACCAAACTGCTTATCCAACTTACTCTTAAGATGTCTATTTGGGAATGGTAGTTTGATAACTGGTTTTCGTACATCACCACTCTTGTCTTGATTTTTATCCTTCCTTGGAGTTATACCCTGTAATGTATCATCAGAAATGTTAGTTTTACTCTGGAGCCCTGCAGGGCTAGTAGCAACAATATTTGGTGTAACAGAATCATGATTAGCAATTTTTGTAATGATAGGTTCGTCATCTTTGGGAATAGTAGGCCCATCGTAATTTGAACCACTTCTCAGCGTAGTTGCATTCACGTGATCTGTAGGTTGCACCGGCTGCGATGGTAGGGCTCCCTACTGGCAAGTTTGTAAAGCAGAGGAAAGTTGCGCAATTTGATTGTCCATGATTTTATTGTGGGCTAAAAGTGAATCAATTTGTGCATCCCTACTTTGCATGTGTTTTTGCATACTTGCTAACATAGTTCTAATTTCTGACAAGGCAGGGTCAGTGGTTGGAGGTGGATTTTGTGGTTGGCCCCTTTGGTTGGGAGGTTGATAATATTGTTGCTGTGTTTGTTGTGGTTCTTGTTGTTGTGATTGTTGCGGAGGTGGAGGGTTTAGCACATTGGTACTCCGGTAGGAAAGATTTGGATGGTCTCGGAAGCCAGAATTATAAGTGTTGGAGTATGGGTTATTTTGCCTATAGGTTTGGAAGGCATTAACTTGCTCCATGGAACTCCTACAATCTTGTTCCCAATGACCTACAATTCCACAATTTTCATAAAAAACATCAGTATTATTATTGTTAACAACAGAAACATTAGCTATGGAAGATGAATTAGAATTATTAATATTGTCTAATTTCTGGCTAATAGCAGTCAATTGTGCTTGCAAAAAGGATATAAAATCAACTTGGTGCTTTCCCTTATTTACAAACCCTCGGGGATTCCCATATTGGGAATTATGAATAGCCATCTCTTCAACAACATTACTTGCTATATTCACATCTAAATTCATAAATCTTCCGTTAGTTGCAGAGTCCAAAATCGTTCTTGAATTATATCCAATCCCATTGTAGAAAGCTGTGATTATCTGCCACCGTGCTAGCCCATGATGAGGGCATTCTCTCTGTAAATCCTTAAATCTTTCCCAAGCTTCATACAAAGATTCATCTGCTTCTTAGGAAAAATTTAGGATCTTACTCCTTAATAAAGCTGTTCTCTCTGCAGGGTAATATTTATTGTAAAAATTCAAAACAAGAGTTTCCCAGTTAGTAATACCAAGTGCAGTTCTATTCAGTCCATTATACCACAATTTATCTTTACCACATAAAGAAAAGGGAAAAAGAATATCTCTGATTTGGTCTTGCGTGACCCAAGCTTGCCTAATAGTATTGCAATATTGGCAAAAATCCAAGATGTGAAGATTTGGATCTTCACCCTTAGCTCCGCTAAATTGCTTCCTTTCGATCATAGTATTAAACTGGGGTTTGATTTCAAACTGTACTCCTTCGAGATCAGGTGGAGGAATAATATGTGGGAAATCTGTCAGGGTCGGCTGCGAATAATCGCTGAGCTTGCGAGGTGGTTGGTGCGTCATCTCTTTTTCTAGTTCTGAATAAACTTCTGTATCACTAGAATCAGATGGTGGTTCCAAAGGTAAAGTACCCTCGGAAGTAGCTCGTACCTGTCTAAAAAGATTCTTCTGTCTATGAAAAGAACGTTCAATCTCAGGGTCAAACGGAATTTAACCAGATCTAGAACTCCTGGGCATAAACACAGAACTAAACAACAGATATGAGAAACTGTCCCAAAGAACTTGCGTTCTCTAAGACGAAAGAAAATAATTTAGAGTACAAAAATAATCAGAAATAAAAATAAAACCGTTTCCTCGGCAACGACGCCAAATTTTGACAGGATCTAGTCGTATCACCTAATCAAAAGAAATTCCTAAGTCCTCTAACTAAAGCAAATAGGGAAGTAGGGTCGAATCCACAGGGAAACAATGTTCTTTTATTCCTAATCAATAATTATAATCTAAATTATTAAGTAACCAAGTTGTGTTTGTGTGAATTAAACTAATAATAAACTAAGCAAATAAATCTAAGGGAATAATCAATAATAAAAAGCTCTAGGGTATAGGTTTACCAATAAATAATACTCCAGGGTAAAACATACAATCAATTATCAATGCATAAATTAATCAGATTATAAAGGGCTGTCGCTACGTATTATAATCACATAATTAATCTACTGGTATTAAATCTCATCTCTCGAATCTCGACCTAACCATTAATTGATTAACATGCCTATTGAAACTAAGCTAAAAATCAATTCTCATCTCTTGAATCTCGAATCAATATTGCATAACTCATACAATTAAACCAGGCCTAATCTAATTGCATAACATTAAATCAATCAATAGGAAATCAACCAATCATCAATAATAAATATTAATAAATTACCCCTTCGTATTATTCATGGATCCCCATAACCCTAGAATTAAACTATTCACACATACTTAATGTTAAACTAGGCAAAGCAATTAAAGAAAACATAATTAAATTAAAACAATGGAGTTACTGAAAGTAAAGAGGGAAGAAATCGTTACCAAAATTAAAGGAAATAATGAATTGCATAAATCAAGAGTGTGTAGAGAGATAAAGTGTAGAGAGAGAAAGTAAGAGGGAAAAGAGAGAGAGAGAGTGATAAAAGGAGAGAGAAAGAAAAGTCATCTGTGTCAAAGACGCCCTTAAACTCACTTAACAAAAGCGTATTTATACTAAACTCTTAAAGCTAATTAAAGAAAAAGTTAAAAAAAAATAAAAATCCTAACGTAAACACGTGCCCGATCGGGCGAGGCATAGCCTGGCCGGGCGCGCCTTTTTCACACTTAAAGCATTGCTCGCGCTCGGTCGGGCGCGCATCTGGGCGAACCTTCGCCCTATAGTCTTCTCCTCTTGCCCGACCGGGCGCGCCTTCGGGCGAGGGTACTGCCCGGTCGGGCGGATGCTTGGGCTTACTCTTCTTCGTCCTTTGGGCCGTGTTACCTTAGCCCAATTCGTCATCCTTCTTGGATCGAATTGCCCAAGCTCCAAATCTCCTCATTGAGCCCTTAATCACCGGATTGATTCCTCAAATGCGGTCCTGGGCTTCGGAATACGATCATAGAAATGCGTCTTGTCTCCAATGCTCGCGGTGGCTCCACTAAGTGCCGGAAAATGTTCCAAATCTGCAGTTTCCTGTAGAATAATACCACAACTACGAAAACACTAGAAAACACATTTTAGTAATAAATTTGGCTCTAAAGAGCCAAAAATACTACTAACTATGATCACGGGACGGGGATAAAATACTATGTATAATGAATACATCAATGTGAGTCAAAACCCAAGCAAGCCAATCCAGGGATTCTTCTGGATGCCGCCTGAATATAGGCGGAGCGTATTCCCAACATCTTACATATGATTCTATGATTGCAGATATCACCTCTAGCCGTCCAAATTATCAACAATATGCTAAGAGGATGGTCCGGGCTCTTACCCGGTCTTAAAAAGAGGCTGTGTCGGCTGTGCACACGGTTAATCTTGACCGAATCACCTCTCTCCTTGCTGAGGTATTTAAACCGGATGACCTATGCTTGAGCAATGATCTTTATTTACCGGATGCAAATGTTTTGTCTTGATTTTTCTAACACTCTTCTCGGTTGATATCACAGGTGATGCTGAGAGTGGATGGGCTTAATGTCCCCTTGCGTAAAAAGCAGGAGGAGGTAAGAGACGCTCAGAGACGCGCATCTGAGCTGATTGACGTCTGTCAATTCAATTCTCTTTCATTTGACTTGGAAACTAAACAAAAGGCGTTGGAACAGGAGGAAGCGCCGAGGCAAGCAGTTGCGGCTGGGTAGGCGACATTGAAGAGGGTTGATGAGCTCGAGTGGAAGGTAAAAAACCTTCGGGCTGATCTTAAGGCTCTAGAAGGAGCTGATAAAGAAAATGCTGAGCTACGCAAGGACAACAGCCGGGTGAAGAATGAGCTTGCTCTCAATCAGGCGGTTCATAAGGAGGTGCTGGAGTAGGAACAAGTCCGCCTAATTGAAGAGAACGAGGCCGACTGCGAGGAGCGCATGAAGCTGGCTTGGAGTCTCATTCATCCGGACTATGAGTTCGAATACTTCAACCTCCGGTACTTGTATGCTTCTGAAGTATACGAGGCTAAGGTACTCGGTTTTGAACCTCCTCCCCCTTTTGAGGAGTGGGTTGAAAGGAATACGGAGCAAACTCAGACTGAAATCCAGCCGGAAACAACTGTGGTGCAGTCGGCTGAAGTTCCAACAGAGCAAACTCAGCAGCTGGAGAACAAGAAACCTCAGCAGTAACAGCATCAACCATAAACAATCTTATTCTTTGTTTTTTTTACCGGCCTGCAAGCTGTGTAGTTTCTATGTTCTTTTCCCGGACATGGGTCCGATTATTATTTTTAATATTAATCTATTAGCCGACTCAGTCGGTTTTGCTATTTACATTTATCTTTTTCGTGCAATTTTAAATTACTTGCAGTTTTTACAAGTATTACAAGTTTCATCTACTTATACCGGCTGATACAATAAGATGCCCCTGAAATGATTGATTGTTTACTCCAACAGTAGACAAGTAGCCGTTTCATATTTAACCGGATGGGTAATGATTGTTTGGGTTGAAATATACCGGATGGTATACTAAGATGCCCCTGAAATGGTTTTGTTTACTCCAACGGTAGACAAGCAACCGTTTCATAGGCAACCGGATGGGTGGTATAACCATCTGGTATCCTTTGGATAAGACCCGGTTGTCCTAACCCATATTAATATAACGTGAGATTTTATACTTGGAGTAACATCATTCTTTTTTAAATGAGTGTTTATCCGGAATATCTAACCGTGTGTAGTGCTTTGTTGCAAAAACCGGTTGATACTTTTACTAGGATTTTGATTATGCCGCACGGACCACTTATGGGTCTATGCCGGCTGAATCCTAGATGCAATGGATCATTTTGAACGGTTGTTTGTTACTTTCAATGACGTGTCAGTAATGCCATTTGAGTTTTATGATCGCTAGGACAATGTACCACCCGGAAGGGAGCTGTCCTTTTCGACGATTTCACCCGAATGGGTGTCGCCGGATGACTGCTCTTTTTCAAGCAGTGATTTTTTACAAGTGTTCTTCCGTCTGTGTTTTTGCACTAGACAGGTGCTAATACAATTTGGATGAATGGAAATTATATACTTTCACATTTCAATACTATTTACAAAAATTACAAATTCCTTAGAAGTAATACTTTTTCAAGTTATCTACGTTCCAGGTACGAGGCAGTCGCATTCCGTCTGGGGTTTCCAGGCGGTAAGTGCCGTTTCTAACTTCTTCGAAGATCCGGTAGGGTCCTTCCCAGTTTGGGGTTAATTTCCCTTTTTCATTCGCCCTACCGGTTGCTTCAAGCTTTCGTAACACAAAATCTCCTATTTTAAGGGGTCGTTTGCGCACCCTTTTATTGTAGGCTCTCGTCATTCTTAGACGGTAGATTTCGTGACGTAAGGCGGCATTGCCCCTTTTTTCAGGAAGAGAATCCAAAGCCAGACGCATGGCCTCCCAATTTGCGTTTTCATCATATAGCATGATTCGAAGTGTTGGTTCATACAATTCAATGGGAAGCACCGCCTCTGTGCCGTATGCCATAAGAAATGGAGTTTCACCGGTTGAACCCTTCTCAGTTGTTCTGATAGACCAAAGAACATGGGTCAACTCCTCCGCCCAAAGACCGCCTGCTTTTCAATCTTTTTCTTGATGCCGCCTGAGATGAGCTTGTTAAAAGCTTCTACCTGACGTTTGCCTTGGGACGGCCTACGGATGCAAAATAATGTGAAATTCCTTGGTCTTGCAACCAAGTTTTGAGGACAGGCGTTTCGAACTGTGGACCATTATCAAAAACCATTGACATAGGAACACTGAACCGGGTGATGACATTTTTCCAGACGAAGGAGATGACATCCTTAGTTTTGATGCCTTTTACCGCCTTTGCCTCAACCCACTTTGTGAAGTAATCAACGGCTACTAAAATGTATCTTCTGCCGCCTAGGGCAGGTGTGTATGGCCCCAAAATATCCATGCCCCATTTGGCAAACGGAATAGGGTTGTAGATGGCCGTTAGATCAGTAGCCGGCCGACGGATTAGCCGGCCAAACCTCTGGAATTTATCACATCTCTTTACCAGATCTAGTGCATCTGCCTCAAGAGTTAGCCAAAAGTATCCTTGCCGTCTGGCTCTCTTTGCAAGAGTCTTGTTGCCTATGTGTGATCCACAGAAGCCGGCATGAAGGTCTTCTAGCACTTCCTTTCCCCATTCTGGGATTATACACTTGAATAACGGCTGTAGGTAACCCTTCCGAAAGAGTTCACCCTTGTACATGACAAAACTTAATGCCCGTCTCTTGAGAGCAGCCGCTTCTAAAGAGATACCCAGCAAAGTGCCGTCTACCATGTAGTCCCGGATGGGATCCATCAAGGTAGAGCTTCGATCTAGAATTCTAATGGGATCATGTTCAATGCTTTTCTTTTCCATGACTTCCCAGAAGACTGACCTAGGCGTATCACAAGTGGCGGATGACGCCAGTTTTGATAATGCATCCGCCTGATTATTCTCAGACCTGGGTACTTGGCTTAAATTGAATTCGTCAAATGCCCCGACTTCTTCCTTTACCGCCTGAAGATACTTAATCATGACCGGATGGGTGGCTTCATAGTCACCATGGTATTGGCTAACGATGAGTTGAGAATCAGAGCAGGCGTCCACCTTCCTTGCCCCGGCTGCCTTACACATGCGGATACCGGCTAGCAGGGCCTCGTACTCTGCTTCATTATTTGAAGCTTGAAACTTGAAACTTGAATTGCAGAGCATACTCGTATTTGTCCCCCTCTGGGGAATGACAAATTATGCCTGCCCCACAACCGTTCACAGTAGAGCTCCCGTCTACATACACTTTCCAAACTTGATCAGTATTATCCGGCTGTACCGGCCTTGTCATTTCAACAATGAAGTCGGCAAACGCCTGACCCTTCACTGCCCGCCTAGGTTTGAAAGTGATTTCCAGACTTTGAATCTCCACGACCCATTTAATCATTCTTCCGGATGACTCTAAAGTGGTCATAGGCCGTTTGAGCGGCTGATCATTATAGATGGTAACCAGATGAGCCAAGAAATAAGGTTTCAGCCGTTTGACTGCTTTGTACAAAGCCATACCAAAATTTTCAATCATGGGATAGCGAAGTTCAGCATTCTGGAGGACATGGCTTATGAAGTAGACCGGGAGCTGGTTGCCGTCTCTCTTATCAAGGAGAACAACACTTAGGGAATGATCTGTGACGGCTAAGTACATATAGAGAGCCTCCTGGGGTAGGGGACTCACTAATCTTGGCAAAGAATGCAAGTGTTGTTTCAGCCTTTGAAATGCCGCCTCAGCCTCTTCACCCCATTCAAATCTTGACCTCTTTTTGATTGCTTGAAAAAAGTAGAGGCACTTGTCACCTAACCGGTTGAGGAATATCCCCAATGCCGCCAGACAACCGGTAAGATTTTGAGCCTCCCTAACGGTACGAGGCGACTGCATGTCAAAAACCGCCTGTACTTTAGCCGGATTGGCCTTTATGCCCCTCTGGTCAATCAAAAATCCGAGAAACTTCCCAGACTCAACACCAAAGAAGCACTTTTTTGGGTTAAGCATGACTTTATGCCGCCTGAGGGTGGTGAAGGTTTCTCAGAGGTCAGCTAGATGATCCGCCTGCAACTTGGACTTGACTATCATGTCATCAATGTATTCCTCAACATTTCTCCCAATCTGATCATAAAAGACCGAGTTTATCATTCGTTGAAAGGTAGCAGGCTCATTTTTTAATCCAAACGGCATCACCGTGTAACAGTATAACCCTTGATCTGTGACGAAAGCCGTCTTTTCTTGATCTTTCTTCCACAAGGGTATCTGATGGAAGCCGGAGTAGGCATCCATAAAACTCATCAGAGCATGACCGACTGTAGAGTCGACCAAGTGGTCGATCTTTGGAAGCGGGTAACTATCTTTCGGACAAGCTTTGTTTAAGTCCGTGTAATCTACACACATCCGCCATGTACCATTCGGCTTTTTCACAAGGACAACATTGGCTACCCAATCCGGGTAGAAGCATTGTCGAATGAACCCGGCATCTAAAAGTTTCTTGACCTCGGCTGCTGCCGCCTTAGACCTTTCCTCTCCATGGTTCCTTTTCTTTTGCCTGACCGGCTTCTTCTTAGGATCCACGGCGAGTTTATGAACAGCAAGATCCGGACACACTCCCGGTATTTCTTCTACTTCAAAGGCAAACACATCTTTGAATTTTCTCAGCAATCGAAGCAGATCGATTCCCAAGTTGTCAAATGCAACCGTCCCAAATTTGACGGTTCTGTCTGGCCGGCTGTCTTCTAGGATAATGTCAATGATTTCCCCTGCCGGCTGAGGGCGGAGGTCGTCTTACCTCTCCCCTGACAGTGATTGCTATTGTTTTTCTTTGATGGGGGCCAGTAGTTGGTCCACCTTTCTCTTTTTACCGGCTGCCTTAGTAGCCGGTAACTCTTGATCACACTCGTCAAGTTCAACTACTTCCTTGTCTTGACCGTATGTGACCAATGTGGGTTTGACGTCCGAGAGGTAACACTCTCTTGCCGTCTTTTGGTTCCCACTCAAGGAACCGACTGTGCCATCATCCCTCTCAAATTTAATCAACATTAGAGACGGGATGATCACAACCTTTGAAATGTTAAGGGTTGGGCGGCCAATGATCAGGTTGTAGGCCTTCAGTTCCTCAACAACAAGAAACTTGACAACCATGTGCCGGGCCTTCCCCTTCTCTCCAAACCGGATGGGTAGGTCAACCATGCCCACCGGATGTACTACTCCTCCCCCAAAACCAACAAGAGGGTATGGGGCCTGATGCATGCTACTTGGATTATACTTGACTTTTTCCAAGCACCGGTAGCTTATGAGGTCAGATGAGCTCCCGATATCAATTAAGATCCGGCCAACTCGTTGATTGGCGATTTTACATTCGATGACTATTGGGTCATCATGAGGCCGCTTGACCTCTCCTCTATCCTTTTCGGAGATACGGACCTCCGGGAATGAATTTTTAGACGACTAACCCTCATTCACTGAGTTGACCAACTTCCTAATGTTATCCTTAGTGCCTCGGATGGTAGGCCCGCCTCCCGTAAATCCACCGGCTATGGTTAGGATAGTATCCTCATCCGTATCAGATTGATTTGTCGGTGTCTTTAGAGGTGGTCCTTTGGCCTGGCTGGGAGCACCCTTTGATTTAGATTGATAGGGTTTTAGAGCCCCCTCATCAGTAAGGCGGTCAAAGAGCCGCCTGAGGCTAAAACATCCCTACTATCATGGCCTATTTCTTCATGGAAAAGGCAATATTTGCTTTTATCCCGGCTGCTCACGGGACTCTTCATTGGTGCCGGTTTTTCAAGACTCAACAGGTTTTTAACTTCCTTGAGAATGGATGGCCCCAGATCAAGGCTTGTTTTCTTAGCAGGGATATTCATAGAGAAGTTGGACGTGAACCAGTAGGCCAACGTTCTAAAGTTATTGATGCATCCGGCAGGTAAGTTACCAAACCAACATTGAGCAATCCCTTTCAACGTTGCCGGGAAGCACCTACACCATGAGGCATCATCCAAACCCTGCAAATACATCAGGTTGGTGTATGCCATGAGGTGATCTTCCGGGTTGGTGGTACCGTCATAGGCACCAACCAACACGTTTTTAATTTTTGACGGCTGGGCCATCTCGGTGATTTTCCTGGAAAACGCCGTTGGCTGTTCCCCAAGGTTGAGCAGCCGGAGTTGCCAGTCCATAGGCTGGACAGGCGGCTGCTGTTGATCCCCGAAAAGACCCGGCTGCGAGTAAGAAGATCCAAAAGGCGCGTATGGTGACCCATGTAATGCCGGTTGGATGATATGAGGGCCAGATCGAGCGAAAACCTCGCTCGACTGGCTGTCATTGTTTGTTCTTGAGTGTCTCCCTGATGTGACATGGAAGCTGTCTCGATAGGTCGACGTTGATGCCGACTCGGAGCGCTGCTGAGTCTTTTTATCCTAAATGAGCGTTCAAACATCAGAATAGACTTTCTTCGTTCCATCCGCCTGTATGTGCCAGAAAGGTTTTCTAGCTCCCTCCATGGGAGTGTGAATTTTTGAGAAATCAATGGGCCTATCCGGCACCTTTAACTTTGGGTGTGGGGTAGATGCTCTACCTTTAACTATCTTGGCCGTCTTTTTTCCAAGACGCCTCTCTTCCGCATGACCCTTACGGGGGCCGGCTGAGTTGTCCAGAAGACCTTTGATTTCCCCTTTAAAACTCATCATCATACTTATGAGTTCATCCCTGGAGACTGGGGTGGCTCCCTTGAAGTAGGAGCTAACCCAAGCGGTCCCCTGGTGGGATGGCTTTGGCCTGCCTGCTGCTCTGCCCGTTCCCTTTTGTCTTTGGAACAAGTATTCTTGGTTCTAGAAGAACCGTCGGCAGCTGTGTAAGTTTCCACCTTATAATTGTTGGCTGTATCTTTGTCAAAGTGGACCTCAGCCTCAACAGCAGGTTGACTATCTTTACCCGGTAGTACAGGTTCTGAAGTCATCTAGAAAGTACTCTCCCCACAGACGGCGCCATATGTTTGGGGGTTTTTTATGTGTCCTACGGGAGAGTTACAATTTCCTAGTATGTTCCTTCCTTCGCCTGTACCTGCACAAATAACGGAGACTCCGGCTGGGGGGTGGGAGTTCCGCCTCCGAAGATTAAGTTAGAACCTTTCTGAAGAGGAAAATAAGAACAATAAATGCTTCTCGATTGGAGAGCGTTTTGCAATGGTTTTTGTGTTTTATTGGTTGTTGAAGAATATTCTCTATCTCCATAAATGAGGTCTGCCCCTACTATTTATAGTAGGGGAGAGTTGTACCTCAATTAGGGTATAATGACACGTGTCGCAAAGGGATTGAGCCCTTGCTGACCGTTGTAAGCTTGACACGTGGCAAGCCTTTATTGGGCCACGTGTCTTAGGGGGTATTTTTACCCTAATCAGATGTATTTAGGCTATGGCTAAGAACATGGGTGTTTAAGAGCTTTGAAGCTTACGAAGTATTGATGATGATAATTGTTGATGATCTGAAACAGGAAAAATGACATCTATTTATAAGAAAAAAAGGGAGTCTGGACGATCAGAAAAGATCAGAATCCGAATCGGAGTAAAACAACTTTTGACGCGGGGCGACTGACGTATCGCGGCTCGTTGGTTCTGTCGTCTTGCGATGATTTCAGAAGATATAAAAAGGTCGTACGGAGTTTGATTTCCAATAGAACTGGGTTAATGAAATATATCCGGACGTCTTCCAATTTGAATGTGATAAGGATTATCATATGAGAAGTTCTATTCGGCTTTGAACTCTTTTAATCTTTATGTTTTTGAAAAGGATAGATTAGAACCTTCTAAAGGATTCTAGAAGTTCCTAAGGAATCCTAATTGAATAAGGTATTTATACTATCACATGATTATTGGGTCGCAGGTGATTAGGGGATTTTATTCACCAATCAGCATCTGACACGTGGGCCAGCCAGGTTTCGCCACGTGTCCTTCATGTAGGCCAATAGGAGCCTGCCACGTGTCATCAAGAGATTCGTCCTCCTTGGACCAATTGCAATGTGACACGTGTCTACCCATGCTAAATGGGAAAACCGGCCAACAAGGCCCAATCATTGCGGGAGGCCCAGTCAGCCTTAGGTTTAACCTAAACCTAGTACTGGCACGCATCCCAAGGCATATAAATATGCCCATTAATCCTCATTAAGGGAGATGACGCACATTTAACACTCTCACCTAGAGAGTCCCAATTACTTTTATTTCCGCATTAATTACTCCTTAATCAAGTACTAACTTGACCGTCGGAGGCGGATCTCCAATCGTCCGGAGCATCCGTTTGTTTTGCAGGTACAGGCGTCCGGTTCCAGTCTCAGAATTGTAACTCTCCCGCAGGACATCAGAAAACCCCGAAACAGCAGGTAAGGTGGATCTTGGCTTAGTTTGGGCTCGGTTTAGTATTTAGGACATAACTTATTCGTTTTAAGTCGGATTTGGGCTAATAATATATCGTTGGAAAGCTATTTTCAAATACCATCCATCAAAACAATAATTGGACCAGGATTATGGACCAAAATAATCTAGTTTGGACGTTTTTATAATTTGCACACGAAATGAATGATTTTAAGGACACAAAATAAATGATTTTGGATTGAAGGACACGAAATGAATGATTTTGGATTAAAACATTTTATGAACAATTAGGGGTATGTTTAAGGCTTAAGGAGATTTCACGAGACTCTTTAACTCTTTGCCGAACTCGTAAATCAAAGACGTGAAAGGTATTCATTATTGGGTTTGGTTTTTGGGGAGAAACAATTAGGTGCCTACAGAAGCCCCCACTTTGACTGAGTTTGGAGAAACGTAAGTTTTGAAAAAAAAAGTCAAAGTAAGTTGATAGGGACGGAGAATGATTCCAAACGTTCTGCGATCCTAAATCATCCTTTTTAACACCGATACCTGCAGAAAGCATCAGTTCTAAAAATAAATGAGTTAAGGGGAAAGAAACGCGTAACTAAGGGTGATGACAATCCACTTTAGGAATAGTTGTCAACACAAATCTTGAATGATGAGCGACAATCCGGGTTAGGGAAAGTTATCAATGCCACGTAACAATCTACGATGAAACGACAATCCGCATCTTGGAACATTTGCCAAAGTCCAATTTGGGAAAAGTTGCCAATGCTGCATAACAACTCATGATAAGAAATATTGCTATGATTGACAATCCATTTCTTGGAACATAACTCTCGAAAGACAATCCACTTCGGAAAATTTGTCAATCCTATTCAACAATCAATTTAGGAGAATATTTCCACAATCGACAATCCACGTCTTGGAACATTTGCCGGACGAACCAAATGACAACCCACTTTGGGAAATTTGCCACTACTGAAATTAATGACAATCCACGTCGGGGAATCTTTGCCAAATTAATAAATAATGACCCATGACAATCCTCTTTGGGGAACTTTTTCCATAGTGAACTTGGTGAATGACAATCCAAACTTGAAAAAAGTGCTAAAGAGATGACTTGTGACAATTAGCTTTTGAAAAAAAATTAGCAAATGAAGAAGGTGCATAAAAATCCACTCTTGCAAATGTTGTTAGTTTAGTTAGATGCGCGACAATCCACTCTTGGAAACATTACCAATTGAGATGACAGTCCAATCTTAGCAAAAATTGTCGTTTAGGTGATGTGCCTGAGCCCTGCAAAAAAGTCAAAATTTGCCAAAGGACCTTGACTATTGGTTGGCTTGAGGTTGACTCAAGGTTTGGTGTACTTAACTCAATGTGTAACTCCATGTACTCAAATCGACTCAATGTGTTTTGACACGTGTGTGCAAACTCAACTTAATGAGGTGACATGACGTGATTCAACGCGCATGACTCGTGTGTGCATTGTGTTGTGATGGTGCTCGTGCAACTCGATATGTAGAAAATAAAAAATTTCCCGTTATTTTTATGGAGGGTACGACTTTCTCATGAAAAGAAAGACGTGAAAAAGAGGTAAAGTGTTGGTGAAAAGGAATGAAGTTTTTAAACTTCTTTAAAAGGAAAAGAATTAATCAAGTAATGATGCATGTTGAATGAGCTTAATCAAGTGTATGTATTTATCTTTGTATCTCATAGTGTAAGGATTGTAGCATCCTAGACTATCTTAGTTGATGATTCGATAATGAAAGTACTTGTGTAACTTAAGCTCGGAGACTAAGTAATTCATACTTTGTGATGCGATGGTGATTATGATAATGAGTGATTCTACGATGACAAGGCATGCTTCAAAGTTTTGTCAAGATTTCATGACAAAGGGCTCCTAAAGGAAGGATTATTTAGCTACGTATTTGTGATGTGTGAGAGAGTGACACTAAGGTTAGGCTGCGAAGGCTAAGGGTGTGGAAAAGTATTTTGAGACCAAATGATGGTGACTCTTAGGTTAGGTAGGTAAATGAAGCAGGGATCAAGCCCCCAAGTCTAGCTCTAAATTGATAAGGATGAGTATTGGAGATCCCTTGATATTATCATGCATAAATGTGTGATGTGAAGAATAATTATTACGGCCGCATCCCTAATGTGAGGTTGGCTACGTATCCGTTAGGAATCAGGATGAACGTAGCTCTAGCCGAACCTCGCACAAGCGTGTGTACACCTCAAGGAGGTCTTTTAAGGGTTGTAGCAGGGTTAGGCTAAAGGTTGAAGAAGAAGGGATAAAGGCTGAAGACCTAATATTAGCCCCCAAGATGTGCAACCTCGCATTTGAATCTTGGTATTTGTATGCTTGAGGTTTCTCACTTTTGAATTTGTTTTTCTATTTGAGATTTGTTTTTTAATCTTCTTTACTTAAGTGTGGGCAATCCCGATAATGCGGTCTATTAATCACTTAGCATTCATGTTTCTCAGGCACGGTACCGAGCACTCGATAAGAGACGCAATATGAGACATGTTCATATCAAAGACATTTGAACACTTTTCCTTTTGCACACTTTTATTGATTTTTTGAACTTTTGAGACCTTGGTAAAAATCACTCAAGATTTTGTACTTGGCTTTGAAAATTGAATAAGTTTCTCACCATCCCATCCCAAGATTAGGTAGATGTTTGAAAAAAGAGAGGTAAATCGTTAGACGATGCTCAAAGTGGTTTATTAAGAAATGATAGTATATTCGAAAGGGTAAAGGTGATATGATGTGGCTACAAAGGGTGCTTCAAATCATTGGTATACCTTGTTCTTAGTTCGGCAAGGAATTTTTTTCTTTTTTTTTAATGAATAAAATGCCTGCAATGCAATGATCATATGCAAGGATAGAAATACTCATATTATTGAAATGGAAAGGGTGAAAACAAACTCATGAAGTAAATCTAAGGAAAATGATAGAGGGTGTCTATGCTAGACTTATTAGGGGAAAAGGAAATCAAAAATAAGAAAAGAATCTTTAAATCCTAAAAATCAAAGTGCCTTGTGCCTTGTTCCATTATCACTCGGTCTTCTTGCCGGCTGGAGGGAAGAAGATCTTGAATGAAGTTTTAAAACCTGTAACATTCGTCTGTAGTATGACCATTGCCTCGATGATACTTGCAATAAGAGTTGGGATTTCATCTTTAAGATCGCTTTTCTGGTGTTCGATCCTCAGTGGGACCAATAGGCTTGATTAAACCTCGATCATAGATACGATCGAAGACAACATCATAGGATTCCGATAGGTGAATTGCGAACTCTCTTTTGGGTTTCTTGGCTTTCGTAGTGTCCTTATCAAGGGCCCAGATTTCATCGACATTGATGTTATTAATGTAGTTGCTATGGGAAGAAGCGGAAGAAGGATTGTCGTTCTTCCCGCCCTTGCCATTATTGCCATTGTGGTTAGCCTTCAAGAGGTCATCTTCAATATTGATACCTATGTCATAGACGACCTTGAAGGTGCTTAAAGGTTGACATTTTAGGTGCTTATAATACTTGTCTTGAAGGTTTTTCATGAACATTCTCACAGAGTCTTTTTCATCTGGGGCCTTGATCATCAAAGCAGAAAACTCCTTCCACTTATTATTAAATTCGGTGAAGCCTTCATTATCCTTTGCTTAAGGATTTTGAGCTCTCTATAGTTAGTCTCTACCTGTATGTTGCACTTGTACTTGTCAACAAAAGTATGCATAATACCATCCTAAGTAGCCATTTTCTCAGAGTCCATATAAAAGAATAATTGTTAATGTTTCGGGGTTTTTTTGGATGTCCTGTGGGAGAGTTACAACACCAAGACTGACCTCTGGACGCCTGTACCTGCAAAACAACGGAGACTCCTGTGGGTGGGAATTCCGCCTTCGACGATCAAGTTAGAATGTGTTCGGAAGTAAAGGTGCGGAAAGTAAAGGGGATCAGGCTCCTCTTGGAAGGGGAGTGATCATGCGACTGTCTCAGACAGTCTCGGAATCTGAGCCTCAGCTCTCAAGTAGCGCAATTAAAGCTGGAGTTAATGCCCATCAAGTAATGTACGCGTGTGTTTAATAATTTCTGAAAGATGTTCCTTAGAAGGATTATCTCCCTTTTATAGGGTCTGGAAATATGTGCCTAGTACTAGGTTTTCAAAAACCTAGGACTGACTGAGCTTGCCTAAGTATTTGGGCCCTTAAAGATCACTTTCCCAGTCGGCAATCTGCGTGCCACGTGTCGTGACCTGATTGGTCCACCATGGGCCTCTCACGAGGTGACACTTGGCAGACTCTGATTGGTCCACGTGGCGGGAGAAAATCCCCTAATCATTTGCCCCTCACAAGGGTGACGTGGCATGCCACTTGGCGCCTGTGACAGGTGTAACGCTATGATTGGCTAATGATATTTTACCGTTTTTTTAACTGTCTCTTGGAATTCACCCCCCTTATAAATAGGGGATGTCCAAATCATTTGTTTGGACATTTCCAAAAATTCCAGAGAGAACTTTGTCTTTTCTGAGAGAGAACGACTACCAACTGCACTAGACGACCTGCTTTTATAGCCGCTGTGGATTTTTAAGCGCCTTCATCTTCACCGACTAAAGGTAACCGCCTATTTCTTTTTTTTTTCTTTCCTACTTTCTCTTTGTTTTTCTTTTGAAAATGGTTTCCCAAAAGCACACTGCACAGCCTAGGTTAGTGATCAACCGGTCACCGGGGACGGCTGAATCTAGAACTAGGAGTGCCGACTGCCCCTTGCTGGATCACCCTTTGCGAACTGCCCCAAGTCCGACTGTCTATGTGTCTTTGAAGGACACCATGGCCAGAACTAAGAGACAGGCAAGGGTGACAAATTCAGACGGCTCTTCCTTCTATGCGCCTGTGAGCGAATTGTTTGACGTGCCGCCTGGTGCCCTAAGCACTCCCAGTTATTCCATTTTAGACGAATTAGGGGAGGAGGTTCAAAATGATATGCCGGGCTTTGTTGATCTGGCCCACCAGGCGGACACCAGGACCGAGAGCTCATACAACGACTCTGAGCTAAGTACTTTTAGCAAATTCTCAGATGAATCTGAGGAGAGGCATTCTCGGCTAGGGGCCGCGAGAGAGTCCCTCTTAGTAGAATTGGGAGCAGATTGGGCGGAGCTGTCTGGTACCCGCCGAGAGAAATTTTCCGCCTATTACCATCATGTTCCCGCAGGTAGGCGAAAGATGATGGCCGATAAAATTGGGAGCTTCAGAGCAGAACTTGTCATGGGACATGATTACATTCTATGCACGCCGAATGCTGAAGACATCGTAGTCTGGCCAGAGGGGTACAACTATGAGGATGAGTGTTTTGGTGCTATGAGGCGGCTATTAAAGCTGGCCTAAGATTTCCCTTACATCGATACCAGCTGGGTGTTTGGAAACTGGCCCCAAACTCTTAGTTCAATATATTGAGCTATGTTGCCGGTTGCGAAATGCATCAAGTAGAGCCCAGTTTCGAAGCATTCGCCCACATGCATTACCTCAGCCGGACCCCAAAAGCAAGTGGGACCGGCTGGTTTCAGTTGTCTAGCCACAAGGGCTATCTGATGACTTTGGGGAAGAAGAACAAGCGGAAAGATTGGAGAATTAGTGTATACATCATCTCTTGCCCTAACAAAGTAAGTACAAAAAATTTCAACAGGTGGAACAGGAACCCACCTTTCCTTATGGGTGGTTCAGAGTTGCCGCCTGTTCCTCGCAAAGAAAAAGCAGAGATCCTTGACAGAGGACTCTTCAAAGAATATATCCAAGCGAACCCCGATACTGGGGCGAGGGAGTTCATTCCCCAAAATTATATTCCCAAGTATAATTGGTTATATGATGGGAAATATCTGGCCGCCTGTGGCCTTAGTGAAGAAATGCCGAGAGGTAGTTGACCGCCTGTTCAAGTGTCTTATAAACTTGGTTATTTTTGCGTCAAACTAACACCCTAATTTATCTTTTGCAGACAAAGATATGGAAAAACTCTTGGCCTCAAAGAGAGATGCTGCCCATTTTCACTTGGCCATCTTGGGCAAGCGGTCAACTGAAGAGTCGCCTCCTGCGCAGGCGTCCAAGGTGAGCTTTCAATTGAAAAAATCCCATTTAGCTTTTATGCCGCCTGCTTCTTACTTATTGTGGTTATTTTGCAGGGCAACTTAGCAAGGCCTTCCTCCTCCTCCCAGCCGGATCCTAAGTTAGGAAACAGACGGCTGGTAACATAACGACCCTTGGGAGAGCCAGGAAACATGTGGCCTCAACGCTAGGGAGCAATCAACTTCCTAAATCTCCAGCCGTCCCTGGGGGCAGTCGGACGGAGAAGGAGAAGCAGGAGGCTGCTAAAGGTATCAAAGACTTGCTTTCTTTCCCTTACCCTTTGAGGGTCAAATTCAATTAACAGTCATCCAGCACTTTTGAAAGCAGTCGGTCTATTAGCCAAATTTGCACCAAGTACTTACAGGGTATTGATTGTGTAGATGTCTCTTAAAGGACAGACCGTGTCCATCTGGCCAAGTCCATGTTGAAAACTGTCTCCCTTGAAGACTAGGAGGCGGTCAAGGGAGTCGGCACCCTCAACCTGGATGCCATCCTCGCTCTTCTCGCTGAGTTATACTTGTAATAATTTTTCGTTTCATATTTATATAACTTTTGAGCTGCCTGTATCTAACGTTTGTTTTTGGCCGAGTCCAGTCTATGCTGAGAGTACACGGTCTTCGCAGGCCGATAAGTGATAATGGAAGCGAAGGCTTAGGCCGCCTCTATTTCTGACAAAGCTATGTTCCAGATTTCCCAAAATAAACTTCTGACTAATGACATACTGTATTATCAGGCGGCTGCCAACTTGCAGGTCAAAACAGACTTAGAGGCGGCCAAGAAGAGGATCTCAGAGCCGGAGTCGTCCGTTGAGGACCTCAAGGCTGAGCTCGAACCTCTTAAAGAGGCGGACAAAGAAGCAGTCGGCCTCCGCACTAGGGTGGACAAGCTCAAACTCCGCCTACAAAACCTGGAGACCCAGCTTCCCAAAAAATACCTTTCAAGGGCTAATGAAGAGAAGGAAGCCCTAGTCAAGGACATGATGGACGACTGCAGCGCCATCATGAAGAGGACATGGGGGGTTCTCTTCCTAGAGACCAGTTATGAGAAGTGGAAGAATCAGTTTGCCGCCTCCACCAAGGCATACAATGATCAAATCCTGAACCAAGCCCAAGAGGGAGAGGAAGAGGAGGAGGAGGAGTCGACTGATTCTACTTCTGCGGAGTCGGACCAAGAAGAGGAGAAAGAGGGGGAGGTTGATGAAATAGAACAACGGCCAATTGGGGACTAGATGGATGCGGCTGCTAATGCTGATGTACCCCCTTCGGCTGCTTAAGCTTTCCCCCTTTTTTTATCAACTTTTCTTCGGCTTGCGTGCTGTTTGTGTTGTATCATTACCCGACCAAGGGGTCGGGGTTTATTAACAATTTCAACATTTTGTCGGTCTCATGGCCGACTGTTTATATGAATCATCCGGCAGTTTGTCGGATTTTCCAATTTTCACTTTGCTTTTGAATTTTTGCATTTCATAATTTTGCCAGTATAGCTTGCCTTTTTGTATGAATGCTTTGAATATTTTTCAAAATGCCGATTGTTTTGGTATACCGACTATTCTTCTTGCCCCTGGTCGGCTGTGCGCCTGATTTTCTAAGGTTGATGGATTGACTTGGAAATCTTTGATACTTTAAAGAGTATGGTTGATTTATAGGTCAATCAATCACTATGGTGATTGTCCCAAACTAGGCGGACAGACGGCCATTGAATACGGCCATACAGTCAGCGTGTTCCGGCTCTCAGACTCAATATAGTTCTTTAGACGAACCACACTTTTCCACTAAGTTTTGTACTTAGTTTATATTATTGATTGTAAATAGTCCGTTTGTTTGGTACTTGTACAGAACAGTCGCCAAACTAGATGTTTTTAATCAAAGTAGCAACCGCCTCTAGGGTTATAAGCGGTAGCTTCAACTGTTTTGCTAGACTGAATTGGAATAGTGGCCAAATGTCGTCTATCTAAAAGGAATGGAGGCTTTATTCGTACCTTTTAGGTTCAATTATAGGTTGGTTGAGTGACTATGAGTTAACCTTTGGAGTTAATCAGTCTCTGTTTCTTGAACTTGAGTAAATAGAAGAAACAGTCGGCTGTGGCCTCATGTTGTTTTTCCATTTGCTAAGCTAGAGTTAACTTATTACCCAAATAGCTGCCAAGCTTAGTACTTAGCTTATGCCGACTGTATTGTCCCAAGCAATAGCAGGCGGTTTCTGACTTAGATTTTTACTGTCTACCGCTTGTTTAAAGTAAGCGGTACGTTTATGTTCGTCTCATGTTAAACGACTGCGAGGTTTTCTTAGAGAAATTTGGTAGGGCCGTTTAATTTTATTTTAGGTTTATAGAGAAATGTTCCACCCAAATGGGAGATGCTCTCTGCGACGAATTCATCCGGATGGATGTCGCCGGATGCCTGGTCAAGTTTGGAACAGACGTATTAGTTTAATTTTATTAGGATCATCCGGCCATGGGCCTCAAGTTGATCATCCGGCCATTGGCCTCATTAGGTTGTTCAGTAAAGAACATAGTTGCTAAGTTGTCTAAACTTAGCATTTTTACTCATGTTAGAGTAGGTGATAAAAAAAAATAAGGCTGACTGTGTATTGCACAGGCGGCTTGCCCCACTGAGGAGACTTGCAAAAAACTGAAAAAAAAATTGCAAATTTTATTAATATGTTTTAATGTACAAATATATTACAAAGCTCAGAAGTAGTAATTTTTCAAGTTATCTACGTTCCAAGTTCTAGCTAGCTGCTTGCCGTCTGGTGTTTCTAGGCGGTAGGTGCCGCCTTTAAATTCTTCATAGATTCGGTAGGGGCCATCCCAATTAGGAGTCAGCTTTCCCTGTTCGTTGACCCTAGCGACTGCTTCCATTTTTTCGTAACACAAAGTCCCCTACTTTCAAGGGGCGCTTGTGCACTCTTTTATTGTAAGCTCTCGCCATTCTCAGACGGTAGATCTCATGACACAAGGTCGCATTGCCCCTGCGTTCTGGAAGTGAGTCCAATGCTAGCCGCATGGCCTCCCAGTTAGCCTCTTCGTCATGAAGCATGACTCGATGAGTCGACTCATAGTGTTCCATAGGCAGAACAACCTCTGTCCCATAAACCATGAGAAATGGAGTTTCACCAGTCGCCCCTTTTTTAGTCAACCTGATGGCCCACAGAACATGCGGTAGCTCGTCAGCCGATAGGCCACCAGCTCTTTCAATTTACTTTTTGATGCCATCAGAGATTATCTTATTGAAAGCTTCAACCTGGCCGTTTGCTTGGGGGTGGCCGACTGATGCAAAATAGTGAGAGATCCCTTGGTCTCCCAACCAGTTCTTGAAAGCAGACGTCTCAAATTGAGGACCATTGTCAAAGACCATAGACATGGGTACGTTATACCGGGTGATGACATTTCTCCAAATGAAGGAGATAACATCTTTCGTTTTAATGCCTTTGACTACCTCCGCCTCTACCCATTTGGTGAAGTAGTCGACAACAACCAAAATATACCTCTGTCCGCCTGTAGCAGGCGTATACGGACCCAGAATGTCCATGCCCCATTTGGCGAATGGTAATGAGCTATGGATAGCCGTCAGGTCAGTGGCCGGACGATGGATGAGCTTGCCAAACCTTTGACACTTGTCACATTTTTTCACCATCTCCATGGCGTCTGCTTCTAGGGTAGGCCAGAAGTAGCTTTTCCACCTGACTCTCTTTGCTAGGGCCGTACTGCCTATGTGGGAGGCGCAAAATCCCTAGTGCAAGTCTTCTAGGACCTCTCGTCCCTTCTCTGGTGTGACACATTTCAAAAAAGGTTGGAGATAACCTTTCTTAAAAAGCTCTCCAATGTGGATTTCAACATTGACAACATGTTTTTTCATTGCGACCATCTCTGGGTAAGTATCTGGCAAGGTGCCGGATGTTAAGTATGCCCGGATGCCATTCATCCAGGTTGAGCTTCGATCTAGGATTCCAATGGGCTCCTCTTCGATGCTCCTTTTTTCCATCACCTCCTAGAAAACACATCTTGGTGTGTCACAAGAGGCGGATGATGCCAATTTGGAGAGAGCATCTGCCTGGTTATTCTCAAACCTAAATATAGTACCTGACTTAAATGAAATTCCTCAAGCGTCCCAGCCTCTTCTTTGACCACTTGTAGATTCTTGATCATAGCCGGATGCGTGGCTTCATAATCACCATGGTATTGGCTAACAATCAATTGTGAGTCAGAACAGACGTGCACTTTCCTTGCTCCAGCCGCCTTACACATGCAGATGCCGGCTAGTAAGGCTTCATATTCTGCCTCATTATTTGAGCCTTGGAACTTGAAACGTAGTGCATACTCATACTTGTCTCCTTCAGGAAACTAACATATGACGCCTGCACCACACCGTTCAGGGTAGAGCTCCCGTCCACATATACCTTCCAAACCTGTTCAAGGTTTTCAGGATCAGTCAGCCTGGTCATTTCAATTATGAAGTCAGCAAATGCTTGTCCCTTCACTGCTTTCCTTGGCTCAAAATTAAAACAAGGCTTTGGATTTCAATTGCCCATTTGATCATACGGCCGGATGATTCCATGGTTGTCATTGGCCGCTTGATTGGCTGGTCAGTGTAGACCACGACCGGATGCGCCAAGAAGTAAGGCATTAACTTCTTGATTGCCATGAAGAGGGTAAGTCCAAAATTTTCAACCATGTGGTACCTTAGCTCTGCATTCCGTAAAACATGACTGATGAAGTAGACCAGGAGCTGGGTGCCGCCTCTTTCAGCAAGGAGAACAACACTAAGCGCATGGTCAGAGACGGCTAGGTACATGTACACCACTTCTTTTGGCAAAGGACTGACCAGCCTTGGTAGAGAGTGCAAGTGTTCCTTCAACCTTTTGAAGACCGCCTCTACATCCACCCCCCATTCAAAAATAGTCTTCTTCTTAATTGCTTGGAAGAAATAGAGGCACTTGTCGCCTGACCGACTGAGAAATCTCCCTAAAGACGCCAGACATCTTGTTAATTTTTGAACTTCTTTTACAGTACGGGGAGACTGCATGTCTATGACCGCCTGTATTTTTTCCGGGTTGGCCTCTATTCCTCTTTGATTAATCAGAAATCCGAGGAACTTCCTAGACTCAACACCAAAAACACATTTCTTGGGATTGAGCATGACCTGGTGCCGCTTGAGTGTGACGAATGTTTCTCGGAGGTCTGTAAGATGGTCCGTTTGTAGTTTTGATTTGACTATTATATCATCAACGTACACCTCCACATTCATTCCAATTTGATTAACGAAGACTGTATTAATCATTCTCTGGAAGGTAGCAGGCGCATTCTTCAAACCAAACGACATCACAGTGTAACAGAATAACCCCTAATCAGTGACGAATGCTGTCTTTTCTTGATCTTTCTTCCACAGAGGTATCTGGTGAAAGCCTGAATAGGTGTCCATAAAGCTGATCAAGGCATGGCCGGCTGTAGATTCGACCTGATTGTCGATCTTTCGGAGAGAATAGCTATCCTTCGGACATGCCTTGTTGAAGGTTGTGTAGTCAACACACATGGGCCAGGTTCTATTCGGCTTCTTTACAAGCACAATATTGGCAACCCAATTAGGAAAACAGCATTGCCGAATGAACCCAGCGTCTAACAATTTTTTCAGCTCAGCGGCTGCCGCCTGGCTTCTTTCTTCACCATGGTTCCTCTTCTTTTGCCTTATCGGCTTCTTTTAATGATCCATAGCAAGCTTGTGGACGGCTAGATCCGGGCTGATGCTTGGCATCTCGTCCACCTCAAAGAAAAAGATGTCTTTGGATTCTTGTAACAAGTTATGCAATTCTGCACCAAGTTTAGCAAAAGCCGCCGTCCCCTCCTTGACAGTTCATTCAGGATGAGAGTCATCCAGAAAGATATTCATGTGCTCACCAGCTGGCTGGGGACGGAGTTCATCCGGCCTTTCACCGGTCAATGATTGCTATTGCCGTCTTTTTTCTTGGGCACCATTTGGTTGGCCTTTCTCTTCTTGCCGGCTGTTGTTGCAGCAGGCGCGACTTCCTTGATTTGCTCAAGGTCAGTAGTTTCTCCACCGGGGTCGGATGCGACCATAGTGGGTTTGACATCGGGGAAGAAGTCCTTGAGCACCTGCCCCTCGTTGACCGAGTTGATGTCGAGCCGTCTGATGTAGTCCTTGTTACCCTGGAACATTGGGTCGCCTCCAGCAAATTCGCCTGCTATTGTATAGATCGGAGTTTCATCAGTAACCGAACTATTAGCAAAGTGGGGCTTCTTCTTAGACGACTGCCCAGGGTTAGTTTGCAGGGTAACCTTGGAACTCAAAATATAAGACTTGAGAACTCCTTTATCAGCCAGACGGTCCAACAACCGCTTGAGACTAAAGCATTTGTTGGTGTATGGCCAATATCCTCGTGGTAGTGGCAATATTTATTTTTGTTCCAATTTTTGGCGGAACCTTTCATAGCAGTCGGCTTGTTAATGGAGACCCGGTCCTTAATTTTCATGAGGATGGAGTGACTGTCTTTATTGAATTCGTATTTTGGGAAGTACGTTTTTGTTTCTCTCATTTTCTTCTGGGACGGCTGTTCAGAAGTATCAGCCACCCATACTTCTTTTCTCTTATTTTCTTTCTTAGCCGGCTGTAATGGCTAACTCTCTTTTTTGTTAGACCTCTTTGAGTCCGACTGCTTACTGATGTTGCAGAGTTCGGTCGCCTGTATATAGGCGTCCGCCTCCATCAGTGCTTCTTGGAGTTTGACCCGTCCTACAAAGATCGAACTTGAAGTTTGACCCGTCCTTCAAACCTTTGAAAAAGTCTCTATAGGCCACCTCATTAGACAATCCTTGAATCTGAATTTTCATCAAATTGAACCGCCTGATATATGAGCGTAGCCCTTCCTTGTCACCCTGCTGTATAGCTCCCAAGTCATGACTTGTTTTCTTTGCAGGGATATTCATTGAGAAGTTTGACGCAAACAAGTATGCAAGCATTTTGAAATTATTGATGCATCCGGTTGGCTGGTTGCCGAACCATTGCTGGGCGACACCCTTCAATGTGACCGGGAAACATCTACACCATGCGGAATCATCCAACCCTTGAAGATACATAAGGTTGGTGTATGCCATCAGGTGGTCTTCTAGGTTGGTGGTAACGTCATAGGAACCTACCAACACATTTTTGACCCTAGCCGGCTAGGTAGCCTCTGTTATTTCCTTGGAAAAAGCAGAGGGATGTTCCCCCAGTCTTAGCAGTCGGAGCTCCCAGTCCAAGGGCTGGATATTATGTGCCGCCTGCCCCCCAAAGAGGGTCGGCTGCATGTTGTTGTCCGTATGGCATGTATGGGTGTTGAGGCACATACGGGGCCGCATAAGGCATCTGAGGACTAGAGTGGGCGGACAAGCCGCCTGTTTGGTTCTCTTGATTTGATTGTGCATACCTCATTGAGGTATTCTGAAAGCTGTCTTGCAAGTTCGACGTGGAAGCCAACTGTGACAGTTGCATGTTCTTCTTCTGTTGGATTAACATCCAGGCATCAAAATAAGTTTTCTTCAATCCATCCGGTTGTACATGCCGGATGTCCTTTCTCTTCCCTGGCTTAGGGAACCGGAATTTTGCCAAATTTAACAAGGGCCTATGTCCTTCCTTTGGTTTAGGGTAAGGAGTGGCCTCTCGGTCTTTGACTGGCTTATTACTCCCAGAATGGGTGGGCTTTTTGGCCGACTGTTCCTTGGTAGGGATAGCCTTTCATTTATCGGTCAGGTCCTTAATCTCCCCTTTGAAACTTGTCATGAGAGTCATGAGCTCGTTTCTGGTGATGGGGACGAAGCCTTCGACCGCCTGAGGTTGACCTAACCAGCTGGTCGGCAGGTTCGCTAGCGCTTACCTGTTTAACAGTCCGTTCCTTCCTTTTGAGGGGACGGATGCGCCGAGTTCTTAGGGACCCGTCAGGGGCCGTGTGTGTGTCGACCTCACAGTTGTCATCTGTATCCTGCTCCGTATAGACCTGGACATCGACCATAGAACGTTTCTTATTAAGAGGTGGTATAGGTTCTTGTGAATTCATCTTAGAAGTACTCTCCCCACAGACAGCGCCAAATGTTTCGAGGTATTTTGGATGTCCTGCGGGAGAGTTACAACACCAAGACTGACCTTTCGACGCCTGTACCTGCAAAACAACGGTACGGAAAGTAAAGGAGATCAGGCTCCTCTTGGAAGGGGAGTGATCATGCGACTGTACTCGAACTCGATTCAACATGCTTAAATGGGGAAAGGTCATAGTGTATGAGGGGAATGATATGTATGGGGAGGCATGAAAGAGAAAAGTATGTGGAAAGTGTTTAAGAAGGGAGGTGTAAGGTATGCAATGTATGAAAGTATGTGGAAAGTATATATGAAAGTGGAAGGATATACATAATGTCGAAGGATATGGAAAAAATCCGAGAATAGGATGGACCCTTAACTCAAATGACGGACAGGATAACTCATGCATGGACCTAACACATGGTCATGGTGTGAAAAAGGACATGTATAAAGTGTGTGAAAATACTGGTGAGTGTAAGTGATATTTACAAGAATCGTGTCATGACCATATGACTAGACATGTGGTAAGACTCATACAAGACCAGGGAAAGACTGAGTATTGCCATTAAACTAGTTAATCGTAGGAGTGGGACTCAATGCGAAGACTCGAAAAGAAACGGCTGAACCATCGCGTGGCTATGGAACTATCACCTGGCGTTGGTACCAACGCGGGGCGACAAGGCTGACGCGGCGCATAGGACACCAACGTCCTGCGTCACAAATCGTCGTGACACGCCAATAACGGGAACGCCACTGCAATTTGTTTTCAGGGATTCTTTCGAAGGTTTAAGACTATTGTCTTCTAGGTCGAGCATATTTAGACTTTATGGATTCATATTAATTAACCAAAAAAATAAAGTAAAGTGTTAAGATAAATGTTAGTTTAATAACGAAAAAGGTATGCCCAAGTAAGATATGCAAAAGTAGTCAAGTAGTCACAACATGATTCAATGAGTTTGTCGCCTAACCATGACTCTAATTCTCTAAGGTCAAGGATCATGGTGTCCAAGAGGGTCCATGGTTAAGAGTCTAATTTCATCGTGCAAAATCCTTACCTTAGAAGGTTTGGCACGATGGATGGGACCCCACGAGTTAAACTCAACTCCATGGTTTGGTGAATTCCACAAACTTGGATGCACCCATTAAGGCACGAAGCGTTTATTAGGGTGGACGGAGCGTGAATTCCCAAGGGCTTAAAACCATATGTAAAACACATGGGTTTAGAAAAGTCAAAAAAACTTTATCAGGAAGTAAAATCATCGAGACAGTACTAGAATCAGGCGAAACACGAACAGAAAGCTGGCGCGAAATCGCCATATTGTATCGCTGGACGGCGAGAACTAACGTCTAGCGACAACATTATTGCGGAACAATAAGGGTGTTGTTTGGCATTGGTTTCTGACGTCCTGCGACAATTCTAGCACCCTGAGGCAGGCTCAATCTTCGATATTTTTTCCTATTTTTCGTATCGTCTTTTCGGTTTTAGTTGTGAAAAATATTTCCGGCCTTTCCTACGTGTATGTCCTATGTTTTTGACGTATTACGGATGGTTTTTTCAATGAGAACCTTTTTATGGTTATGCCACAATGGTAATCAAAATTACGCACATGAATATCTAGAATCTTTTAAGTCTCATCCACTCATTCTAATTGGATTGCTAAACAAATTAGGAATCAATTTAGAAATCCTCCCTAACAGAGTCGCCAAAAACAGTAAGGAATTTTTCAACTCTCATTGAGCCCTACTGTGGTTCATACTTTTAGGCATGGCGGCATTCCAAAGAAAAGAAGCTAGAGATAAAAGAGTCGCCAACAAGTTTTTGGAACTTTTAAGCCATTCACAGGTGTGAAAGTTACACCCCATTCACGATCCAAAGATCGCTAACTCCATAGTGGTCCGGAACCATGGCTCGATGTTCGGGGATAATGGTACAAATCCAACCTAAAAGAGATTGAACCCAACCTAAATAAGCCTCTACTTAATTCTTATGATATTCATGCGCGCTTTTCGATCAACATACACACATCAAATTAATCCTAAACCTTTTTAATCTATATTGGTTGATTATTAATGAACAATTAAATCTATTATTGGTGATCACTTGAATTAAAATCACATTAGCCTAAATCAAATTATTAATTATTTATTAGGCGTGATTTCAAATACAAATTCCCTTTAAACCTACAAGAAGGACGTGATCAAGCAATGACAATAAATCATAAATAATCAAGCAATATATATGATTAATACTGAAGGATTTAAGTATTCGTCAAGTGCAATTACTAGATATATCATGGATTGATATTATGGAGATAATAAGTTCATTCTTTTGGGTCGTCATTATCTGTTGCTAGACGTGATCAATGATCTTTGGGCTAGTCAAATAGTCCAAAGCCCAATAGAATTGATCCTATAAGGTCACACAAAAGGGTGATGGGTTGAACAAAAAGAAAGAAGCCCATTATTGGGCCTCATGGAGTGGCCAACCATATGGGATTAAAGAGGGAGTAGTTTGGGCTTGGTTTGGACTCTAATTATACATGTGATGTATAAATAGAGGCCTTGCCTACGGTTTGCATATAACACTTAAGCAGTCAATTGAGAATTGACTAGTAAGCAACCAAACCCTAAAGCCTCACGCACTCACTCTCTCCTCTCCCCTCAAATCCGCACATGCCGATGGTGCGTGTGGTGCACGGTGGTGGTCGTGGTTGTTTCGTGGCTTAGTTTTCTCCTCCCCTCTCCGTAGAAGGTGGCTCGAAGTGTTTGTGCTCGACTAACTAGCACTAGTGGAGGTTCAATCCTAGCCTGTGGACTAAGTAGAGGAGCAACACTTAAGGCTCTTATTCTCCTAATCATTCATGGTCGATCGCTCGTGGAAATTACGCATCAAAGGTATGAATTATGTGATTCTTTATGTGTTATGCTTGTAGATCCTGTTCAGGTGCGAACGAATATGATTTGTGAAATTCTGCATATACTACCTAAAACCCTACAAATACAACAATCATCATCATAAGAATATCATCAAAACATCGTTAGTAGTAAGATCCTAGGCATGATACTAAATGGATTAATAATAACTCCTAGCATGTTACTAATAACGAAATCAAAGCATTATCCTAAACATGATACTAGGAATCATGAAAAATATCGTAAGTATGATACTAAGAATTAAAATAACATCATAAACATGATTTCTACTCCAAAATCAAAAGAATAATTAAGTAATCGAATTACTTAATTTGATGCTCAACCTTCTTGCTATTAAAACAATACACATGTTAGTAAACTTCAAGAAAGTTAAATCAATAAAGTAAATAAATCAAATATGAATTGAAATATAGATTTGGGACCAAACCCTCAGAACTATCAACCTTTTACGTCAAGGTCGAAGGAAACATCAGATGGCTTGGAGTATTCAAATCTCATGATTGAGGTATTGTGATTGATTTGGAAGAATATCAAGAATGTGTTTAGGCTAAGGCTAAGAACATGGGAGTTTAAGAGATTTTAATCTTATGAAGTATTGATGATGATAATTGTTGTTGATATGAAACAGAGAAAACGAACCCTATTTATGGGGAAAAAAGAGAGTCTGGACGATCAGAAAAGATCAGAATCCGAATCGGAGTAAAACAACTTTTGACGCGGGGCAACAGAGGTATCGCGTTGCGCCAATGTCTATCACGGTGCGATGGAACAAACGCGACGCGTTGGTTCTTTTGTCCTACGATAATTTCTAAAGATAAAAAAGGCCGTACGGAGTTTGATTTCCAAAAGAATTGTGTCAATGAAATATATCCGGACGTCTTCCAATTTGAACGGGATAAGGACTATCATAGGAGAAGTTCTATTCGGCTTCAAACTCTTTTGATCTTTATTTTTTAGAAAGGATAGATTAGAGCCTTCTAGAGGAATCTAAAAGTTCCTAAGGAATCCTAGTTGAATAAGGTATTTAGACCCTCACATGATCATTGGGTCGTAGGTAAGGTGGACCTATGCTTGGTTTGGGTTTGTTTAGTATTTTGGTCATAACTTATTTGTTTTAAGTCGGATTTAGGCTAATAATATATCGTTGAAAATCTATTTTCAAGCCCCATCCAATTAAACAATAATTGGACCGGGATTATAGATTAAAATAATCTAGTTTGGATGTTTTTATAATTTGGCCGCGAAATGAATGATTCTAAGAACACGAATTGAATAATTTTGGATTCAAGGACACGAAATGAATGACTTTGGATTAAAACATTTTAGGAAAGGTTAGGGGTATGGTTAAAGCTTAAGGAATTTCATGAGACTCATCAACTCTTTACCGAACTTGTAAATTAAAGACGTGAAAGGTACTCATCATTGGGTTTGGTTTTTGGGGAGACACAATCAGGTTTCAACACTCATGTATGGACCTAAGACATGGTCATGGTGTGGAAAAAAGATATGTACAAAGTGTGTGAAGACTCGTCAGTGTATGTGCTATTTACAAGACTTGTGTCATGACCATGTGACTAGACATGTGGTCAAACTCATACGAGACCAGGGAAAGACTACATACTGACGTCAAAGTAGTTAATCGTGATAGTGGGACTCGAGGTGAAGACTTAGAAAGAAGGACTGAACCATCGCGAAGCGATGGAACTGTCGCATAACGATGGCTCCATCGCGACGCGACAAGCTTGTCGTGTTCCGATGGTTATCATCGTTACGCGCCACAAATATAAAGTGGTGCGCCAAAATCGGAGCGTCATAATGACTTAATTTCAATCGTTCTTTTGAAGGTTTAAGCCTAAAATTCTTCTAGGTCGAGCATATTTGTGCTTTATGGGTTCGTTTTAATTGACCAAATTAATTAAACAAGGTCCTTTGGGTTAGTATTTATAGAAATATGTACAAGAAACAAATAAAAAAAAATGTTAGTTTAATCACAAACAAGATATGCACAAGTAATATATGCACAAGTAGTCAAGTAGTCACAATATGATGCAATGAGTTTGCCACCTAACCATGGCTTTAGTTCGCAAAGGTTAAGGATTATGGTGTCCAAGAGGGTCCATGGTTAAGAGTCCAGATGCATAGTGTGGAAGCCTTACCTTAGAAGGGTTGGCACGATGGACGAGACTCCGCGTGTTAAACCTCAACTTCATGGTTTGATGAATTCACAAACTCGGATGCACCCATTATTGCATGGAGCGTTTATTAGGATGGACGGAGCGTGAATTCTCAAAGGCTAAAACCACATGTAAAACACATATGGGCGTAGAAAGGTCGAAAAAACTGAATCAGGAAGTAAAATTGTCGAGACAGTACTCGAATCAGGCAAAACGCAAAGACAGAAAGCTGGCACAGAATCGCAAGAGCTTGTCGCTGGACGATAGGAATCAACGTCCAGCGGCAACTCTATCGCGGAATGACAAAGCTGTCGTCTGGCGTTAATCACTGTAGCCATGTGACAGTTCTAGCGCTCTGCAGTACTTTCAATCCTCAATAATTTTTCCGATTTTTCGCAGAGTCTTTTGGATTTTAGTTGTGAAAAATATTTTCGGCCTTTCCTACGTGTATGTCCTATGTTTTGATGTATTACGGATGGTCTTTCCAATGCGTACCTTTTTATGCTTATGCCACAATGTTAATCAAAGTTACACATATGAATATTAAGAATCTTTCAAGTCTCATCCACTGATTCTAAATCAACTGGTAAACAAATTAGGAATTAATTTAGAAATCCTCTCTAGCGGAGTCGCTAAATACTGTAGGGAATTTTTCAACACTCGCCCTACTGTGGGTCAAGTTTGTAAGCATGACTGCGCTCCATGGAGAGAAAAAGAGTCGCCAACAAGTTTTAGGAACTTGAAACCATTGACAGATGTGAAGGTTACACCCCATTCACAATCGTTGAGATTGCTAACTCCATAGTGGTTCGGAACCATGACTGGATGTTCAGGGATGATGGTACTAATCCAACCTTAAAAAGAGTGAAAGTGCCCTAATTAGGTCTTTACTTGATTCTTATGATATTCATGCGCGCTTTTCGATCAACATACATACATACATCAAGTTAATCCTAAAGCTGTTTAATCTACGATGGTTGATTATCAATGCACAATCAAATATAATATTGGTGATCACTTGAATTAAGATCATATTAAACCTAAATCCAATTATTAATTATCTTATTAAGCGTGATTTCAAGTACAAATTCCCTTTAAATCTGCAAAAAGGGTGTGATCAAGCAATAACAATAAATTATTGATAATAATGCAACATATGATTAATATAACAATCATCATCATAACAATATCGTTAGTAATAAGATCCTAGGCATGATACTAAACAGACTAAGTACAAATCCTAGCATGTCACTAATAACAAATTCAAAGCGTTAATCTAAACATGATACTAGAAATCAAAATTAGCATCCTAAGTATGATACTACAAATCAAAATAACATCCTAAACATGATTTCGATTCCAAAATCAAAAGAATAATTAAGTAATTAAATTACTTAGTTTGATTCCTCGACTTTCTTGCTATTAAAACAATACACACATTAGTAAACTTCAAAGCAAAATCAATAAACTAAATAATAAACCAAATTAATCAAGAATTGAAATATAGATTTGGGACCAAACCCTCAGAATTATCAACCTTTCACGTCGAGGTCGAAGGCAACATCGAGTATGGTTTGGAGTATTCGAATCAGAAAAGGAAGTATGGTAGCTGATTTAGGAGAGTATCAAGGATGTGTTTACGCTAAATTTAAGAACATAGGTGTTTAAGAATGTTGATTGATGATGGGAATTGTTGATGATGATTATGACTTATTGATGGTTATAGTCCATGATCTAAAATAGGGAAAACGACCTCTATTTATAAGAAAGAAAGAGAGTCGAACGATCAGAATTTAAATTGGGATAAAACTGCTTTTTCCGCGTTAGGCACTATCGCGTCGCGGCAGGCTTATCGCGGTGCGATAATTTTGACGTGGCACGATGGTTCGAAAGATAATATAATTTGTATGAAGTTTGATCTCTAATGGAATTATGTTTGTGAAATATATCAGAACGTCTTTGCATTTGAATAGAACAAGGATTATCAAAAGAAAAGTTTTATTCGATTTTGAACTCTTTGATCTTTATCATTTCGGGAAGGATGAATTAGAATCTTTTAGAGAATTCTGGAAGTTCCTAACTGATTTAGGATAAGAAGTATGATCATATAGGGCCTAAATAAAATAATTAGCCTCCATATAATCATTGGGTCGTACTAAAGGTGGACCTAAGCTCGGTTTTAGTATTTTGGACATAACTTACTCGTTTTAAGTCGGATTTGGGCTTATAATATATCTTTGGAAAGCTCTTTTCAACCCATCCAACTAAACAATAATTGGACCAGGAATATAAACCAAAATAATTTGGTTTGAACGTTTTTATGATATGTACACGAAATGAATATTTGTAAAGACGCGATATGAATGATTTTGTATTTAAAGACACGAAAGGAATGATTTTTGATTAAAACAATTTAAGCAAGGTTTGAAATATGTTCAAGGTCTATGGGAACTTTACGAGACTCTTCAACTCTTTATCGAACTCGCAAATCAGAACATTAAAGGTACTATTCACTGGGTTTGGTTTTTGGGGAGACACAATCAGGTGTCTACAAATACTCATTACAAACATTTATAGAAATCTTACCAATATCTAATATGCTCAGTTTCTTTTGTGCAATTATGAATGTTATGGAATTCACTTATTGCACAGGTTTAGTTATCATTACTTTGCAAATCTTAACATCTCATTGTCGAACACTTTCATAATAAGATGATAAAATCTGAGTGTGTTATGGATTACATGTGATCTAGGAATTACAATAAAGCCTACTTCGGAATTACTATTGCAAATTAAAAAACTTGTAAAAAGTACTGCAATTATTTTTAAAAAATTACTATTACTACCAAACCCCACTTTTGGCCAATAATAAAGTCATTAATCACATTTCTCTTTGACCTCTCACTTTCAACCCACCATCATGTTGAAGAACAATCTACAAATTGGCGTCACTCTTCTATGTACTCTAGTCACAAAATCCGGACAAGAAATGAACCTTCTTCCATGGTTTTCTTTGGTCCATGACTTCATAATTGAAGACTTCAACCCATACTTGCATTTCCAAACTATTGAACTTGACCCCCTAAACAAAGGCATCTTTCTGTATAAATTAAAATATTTTCCCATATCCAAATTACATATTAGTGTTAGTTAATAGCTTAATTGAAAAAAAACAAGTAAAAAGCAATATTTTAATCAACCAAAATCATAAGTCATAAACCTTATAATGTGAAAACCCTAGAATTCAAAATTACTAAAAAAAATGAATTTTGTGAGGTGAATTAGTGTGAATTTCATAGGAGAAAGCTTGGATAATTTTAATCAATGCTACATAGGTCAATGCTTGAGAGTAGATTCCGCTCTCAACATATAATGTGCTTAGGTTAAATTAAACATTCTGCTTTCAACATTCACAAGCTACCCCTTAAGTCGAGTGTCGCATACAAGCGTACCCTTCAGAGTGGCGCTTGACATTGTAGAACGAGGTTATATTAATACCTGCACATGGAATCAATTCAGAAAATAAACGATAAAATCAAAAGATCATGAGATATATTTGGTGAATATTGAATGGGTAACAATCAAAGTCATGCACAACACGCTTAGCGCAATCTTTAACCTCGCGCGTGTCTTCACGTGTGAGTTTATGGTTCGCAAACCAACACTCTTAAACCAATTGGGCATAAATTTAAATTTAGAAAACGATATTAACCTAATTCCAATTTGATTAGAATGTAGACTTCTAGAGCTTTCCAGCGATATATCATATGCCTTAATATATGAGGTGGGGATCAAACACTAGTGGAAAAAAGCCTATCCGTAACGGGAAAAATTAGGCTTTTTGTAATAGGCTATAAATTTATGAAGGGTTTAAGATCGCTGAATGCAAGTTGTTATGTCTGACAACATGCGTGACCTCTAAGCTCGCAAGCGCATGTCTAGCACAACCTCGAAGCTCGTGATCATTTTCACGGCACCGGCTAACCTGAAGCCCTAAATACTTTTACCTATGAAAATAGGAGTCTTCACCCACTCAACAACAAAATCCTAGGAAAAATCTAAGTTTGGAGTATAGACATTTGAATTAGAATTCCCCCTTCTTCTTTAAAAAGTAAGCATTTACTAGGTTACTACTTTAAAAACAACAGACGAAAGGTTGTATTATTCTTGACAAATTTTCATTACAATATTACAAAAATAATATTTATACTGACATTGCGTTTTTTTTTTTGGAAAAATTGCCAAAAATCACCTTTTATAACACATTTTTTTGTGAAAATACACCGTATAAAAATGTTCTTGTGAAAGCACCCTTAAAACCACATTTTTTTTTGCGAAGTAACACCTTAACCTGGCTTCCGGTGTTTGACTTGGTTTTCAGGCATTGACCCTCACGTGAGTCGCACGTGGTCCGGTAAAAACCTCTATTTCTTAATTTTTTCCCCTTTTTCCCTCCAATTGAACTTTCTGTGTCCTCTATTCTTCCAACCATGCCTCAATTACTTTCCATTGATGAAGGAAACTCCATTGTTGTGCTCAAATTTCTGTAATTAACCTAATTTCGAGGCTAGTAAGTTGTTTTAATTAATGAAATTGCTTTTTAATTTTGTTGGGTTTTCAAATTTTCATAAATTAGGGTTTGTAATTGGAAATTAAGGTTATTATTTTGGGACTGATTTATGGCCACCAATGTGTTTAGGATGGAATTAGCAGTAATTTCGAGGGGCCAATCTGTTTAGGATGCCCACCAATGTGGTCTTTGATTTTTTTTTTTTTTTTTTTTTTTTTTTTTTTTTTTTTTGTATGTGCTTGCAGTATTGGGCTTCAATGGAGGAAGGGGGTGAGGAGGTGGGGTGGTGTTTTTTGGTTGTGGGGGTAAATTAACGGGGGTAAAATTTTCATGGGAGTAGATTTATTAGGTGAGATGGTGTTGGTGAGGGTGGTGGTGAATTGGTGGTGGCGGTGAGGTGGTGTTTGTGAGGGAAAGGGGAAAATATAAAGGAAGGTGGTTTTATGAGATCACATGACCCACACGTGCAAAGTCAATGCCAGAAAACCAAGTTAAACACTGTAATCCGGGTTAAAGTGTTATTTCACAAAAAAAAAAAAAAAAAAAAAAAAAGAAAGTGGTTTTAGGTGTGCTTTCACAACAAATTTTTTATACGTGTTAAAATATGACTTTCTAATTATAGAATGATATTGTATGTTTATGAAGATGGAGATAGAAGAGAGCAAAAGAACAAATGAAAGAGTCGGTGTTATTTTCTTCTTCTTCTTACTCCACTAGTTCACAAGATAGTGAACTTATTTATAGTCAAATATTGCCATTAAAATATTTTACTTGATTGTACTTTTATACAAATTATTGTCCATAATATGTGATGAGCTACAGGTTATGTGAACTTCATTTTGGCATTTTCTCAACACTCCCCCTTGAAGTTCGCATTAAATGGGGTATGAGTTGCCTTAGAGAAAAAATATTATATGCTTTGATATATTGCCTCGTTAAAAACCTTGTCAGGAAAAACCCATTGGGATAAAAACCCGATCGAAGGGAAAAAGAGTGCAGTGCATATAATACTCCCCCTGATTTCAACATAGTTCACGAAGATGACGCATTCCAATTTTGTGAACTAATTTCTCAAATTTCTTAGAAGGCAGTAATTTGGTGAACAGGTCGGCAAGGTTCTCACAAGACTGAATTTGCTGGATATCTATTTTCTCATCCTTTTGTAGATCATGTGTGAAGAAGAGTTTTGGGGATATTATATATCCTTCAGTTACTTGAGCGATGCATGTTGTATTGTCTTCAAAGATGGTGGTTGGATTTCCTGTTATTGCTTTCATTCCACACTCTTTTGGATATTACTAATCACCGACCTCAACCATACACATTCTCGTCCTACTTCATAAAGGGCTATCAACTCTACATGATTTGAGGATGTCGCGGTCAATGTCTGTTTTGTTGATTTCCATGATATTGCTGGGCCGCCATAAGTGAACAAATATCCATTTTGTGACTTGGCATTTTGAGGATCTGATAAGTATCCAACATCTACATACCCAATGAGAGCAGCATCTTGTTTCGGTTCATAATATAAACCAAGGTCTTGTGTCCCTCGTAGGTACCGGAGTAAGTGTCAGACTCCTTTCCAATGTCTGTAAGTCGGTGCGTTGTTGTACCTGGCTAATAAGTTCACAGAGAAAGCTATGTCGGGTCTAGTGTTGTTAGCTAAGTACATTAAGGCTCCAATTGCACTTAAGTATGGTACTTCTGGACCCAGAATTTCTTCATTTTCTTCTCGGGGCCTGAATGGGTCGTTTTTCATATTTAAAGAACGAACAACCATTGGGAAGTTTATTGGAGTTGCTTTGTCCATGAAAAATCTTTTCAAAACTCTTTCTGTATAGTTTGATTGATGGATAAAAATACCATGACTCAAATGCTCAATTTGCAATCCAAGGAAAAATTTATTTTTTCCAAGGTCTTTCATCGCAAATTCTTTCATCAAGTATTTTGCAGTTTTCTCAAGTTCATTTAGAGTTCCGATGATATTCAAATTATCAACGTAAATTGCAATAATAGCGAATCCTAATTGTGATCGCTTTATGAAAACACAAGGACTAATTTGGTTGTTCTTGAACCCTTCTCTTATAAGGTATTCACTGAGACGGTTATACCACATCCTTCCAGATTGTTTCAATCCATAAAGTGCCCTTTTTAGTTTTATGGAAAGTAATTGTCTAGGTTTGTGGTTTTCTGGTAGTTTTAGTCCTTCGAGACTTTCATGTAAATGTCTGTATCGAGTGACCCATACAAATACGCAGTCACTACATCCATTAATTGCATTTGCAGCCCTTTTGTGACTGTCAAACTTACTAGAAATCTTAATGTAGTTGCATCAACTACTTGAGAATATGTTTCTTCATAATCAATCCCTGGAATTTGAGAAAATCCTTGGGCTACAAGTCTTGCCTTGTATCTAACTATCTCATTTTTCTCATTATGTTTTCTCACAAATACCCATTTGTATCCAACGGGTTTTACACCCGTTGGTGTAAGAGTTATTCTTCCGAAAACTTCTAATTTTTCAAGTGACTTCAACTCAGCCAGCATTGCCTCCTTCCACTTTGGCCAATCACTCCTGTGTCGGCATTCTTCCACTGTTCTTGGTTCAATATCATTTTCATCAGACACGATGTCGATTGCGATGGAATTCGCAAATATTTCATCCACGATAACATCTTTCCTATTCCATTGAGTCTTGGTAGAGACGTAATTCATTGAAATTTCATTGTTATCGATGTTTTGAACATCTTGTTTATTCCCCGTAGGGCTGTCTTCTTTTTTGTCCCTTTTGGATTATCATCATTTTCTTTACTCTCATCCACATTTGGTCTTCCTTGACCTTCTGACGGGGGAATATCATTAGTCTCATTTTCTATTCCATCCAATCTTTTCAATTTCCTTGGTTTAGAATCTTTTGAACCAAGTGGTCTCCCACGCTTTCTGCGTGCTTAGGATTCTCAATGGCCTTATTATCAGTTGGGATTTCAATACGTGCAAGGGCATTTTCTGCTGGTATATGTGATTTTGTCACCTTCTTTGTGTCTACAAATGCATCAGGCAATTGATTTGCAACACTTTGTAAATGAACAATTTTCTTGACTTCTTGTTCACACATATTTGTTCGTGGGTCTAACATCAGCAATTGTGTTGCATTCCAAATAAGTTTTATTTCTTTCTTACGTGGGTCCACTTTCTATCCCCCTAAGGCTGGGAATACTGCTTCATTAAAGTGACAGTCGGCAAATCTAACCGTAAATAAGTCACCAATCAATGGTTCAAGATATTTAATTATAGAGGGGGATTCAAACCCAACATAAATTCCCAGCCTTCTTTGTGGATCCATTTTTGTTCGTTGGGGTGGAGCAATGGGAACATATACAACACAACCAAAGATTTTTAGATGTGAGATACTTGGTTCTCGACCACAAACAAGTTGTAGTGGTGAGAATTTATGATAAGCTGTAGGTCTCAATCTAATTAGTGCTGCTGCATGTATTATAGCATGTCCCCAAGCAGATGATGGAAATTTTGACCTCATTAATAATGGTCTTGCAATAAATTGCAATATCTTAATTAGTGATTCAGCTAGACCATTTTGTGTGTGAACATGAGCTACTGGGCGTTCAACATCAATTCCGATTGACATACAATAATCATTAAATGTTTCGGATGTAAATTCCCCAGCATTGTCGAGTCTTATTTTCTTTATTGTATGATCTGGGAATTGTGCTCTTAATTTGATAATTTGGCAAGTAATTTTGCAAAGGCAACATTTCTACTTGAAAGCAGACTGACATGTGACCATCATGTAGAAGTGTTTAGGGTAAAATTACCCTAAAGACACGTGGCCCTATAAAGGCTTGCCACGTGTCAAGCTTGCAACGGTCAGCAAAGGCCCAATCACTTTGCGACACGTGTCATTGTACCCTAATTGAGGTACAGCTCTCCCCTACTATAAATAGTAAGGGCAGACCTCATTAATGGGGATCGAATCATTTTTCCACCAACCAACAAAACACAAATCCCTTTGCAAACGCTCTCATATCGAGAAGCATTTATTGTCTTATTTCCTCATTAAGAAAGAGACTAACTTAATCTTCAGAGGCGGAACACCCTAGCCCCAGCCGGAGTATTCCGTTATTCGTGCATGTATAGGCAAAGGAAGGAGCATACTAGGAAATTGTAACTCTCCCGTAGGACACATAAAAAACCCCCAAACATCTGGCGCCGTCTGTGGGGAGAGTACTTTCTAGATGACTTCAGAACCGGTACTGCCGGGTAAAGGCAGTCAACCTGCTGCTGAGGCTGAGGTCCACTCGGACCAAGATACAGCCAACAATCATGAGATTGAGACTTACACAGCTGCCGATGGTTCTTTCAGAACCAAGCATACTCGTTCCAAAGACAAAAGGGAACGGGCAGAGCAGCAGGCAGGCCCAAACCATCCTACCAGGGGACCGCTTGGGTTAACTCTTGCTTCAGAGGGGGCCACCCCAGTCTCCAGGGATGAACTCATGAACATGATGATGAGCTTCAAAGGTGAAATCAAAGGCCTTATGGATAATACAGCCGACCCCCGTAAGGGTTAGGCGGAAGATAGGCGTCTTGGAAAAAAGACGGCCAGAACAGTAAAGGGTAGAGCATCTACCCCGCATCCAAAGTCAAATATGCCGGCTAGGCCCATTGATTTCTCAAAGATACACACTCCCATAGATGGAGTCAGGAAACCCGTCTTACATATACAGCCGGATGGAACCAAGAAAGTCTATTTTGATGCCCGGACGCTCATTCAGAATAAAAAGACTCAGCAGCGCTCCGAGTCGGCATCAACGTTGACCTTTCGAGACAGCTTCAACGCCACATCAGGGAGGCACTCGAGAACAAACAATGTCAGCCGGACGAGCGAGGTTTCCGCTCGATCCGGCCCTCATAGGATCCAACCGGCATTGCATGGAGCACCATACACGCCTTTTGGATCTCCCTATGCACAGCCGGGTCTTTTCGGGGGACATCAGCAGCCACCTGTCCAGCCTATGGACTGGCAGCTCCGGCTGCTCAACCTTGGGGAACAGCCAACGACGTTCTCCAGGGAAATCACCGAGATGACCCAGCTAGCAAAAATTAAAAATGTGTTGGTAGGCGCCTATGACGGTACCACCAACTCGGAAGATCACCTCATTGCATACACCAACTTGATGTATTTGCAGGGTTTGGAAGATGCCTCATGGTGCAGGTGCTTCCCGGCAACGTTGAAGGGGATTGCTCAACGTTGGTTTGGCAACCTCCCAGCCGGGTGCATCAATAATTTCAGGACGTTGGCCTACTGGTTTACGTCCAACTTTTCTATGAACATCCCTGCCAAGAAAACAAGCCTTGATATAGGGGAAATCCAGCAGGGAGATAAGGAAGGGCTCCGGTCATATGTCAGGCGGTTTAACCTAATGAGGATCCAAATCCATGGATTGTCTGATGACGTTGCCTACATTGATTTCTTTAAAGGCTTAAAATACGGATCAACTTTTAAGTTTGACTTGGTCAGGAAGAGGGTCTCTACTCTTCACGAGGCGCTTATGAAGGCGGAGGCTTACATTCAGGCAATAGAATTATGTGCTGTGAAACTTCCAACGGATTACAAAAGATCCGACAAAAAAGAGAATCGGCCTACCCAGTCGGCCAAAAAGGAAGATAAGAGAAAGGGGGTATGGGCAGCAAACTCATCCGGACAACCTTTCCAGAAAAGAAAGAGGTTGGATCCGTATGTGCCAAAGTACAAATTCAACAAGGATTGTGCCTCCATTCTCAACGAAGTAAAGGACCGGTTGAATCTTGAAAAACCGGCTCCCATGAAGAGTCCTGTAAGCGCCCGGGATAAAAGCAAATATTGCCTTTTTCATGAAGAAATTGGCCATGACACTGAGGGTTGCTTTAGCCTCAGGCGACTCTTTGACAGGCTTGCTGACGAGGGGGATCTCAAATCCTATCTATCCAAGTCAAAGGGTGCTCCCAAACAAGTAAAAGGACCACCCCCGAAGACGCCGGCTACCCAATCGGATACGGATGAGGAAACCATCCTGATCATAGCCGGTGGATTTTCGGGAGGTGGGCCTACCATCCGGGGCACAAAGGATAACATTCGAAAACTGGTCAACTCAGTGGATGAGGGCCATTCGTCTGAATATTCATTTCCGGAAGTTAACATCTCCGAGAAAGATAGAGGAGAGGTTAGGCGGCCTCATGATGACCCCATAATCATCGAGTGTAAAATCGCCAATCAACGAGTTGGCCGGATCTTAATTGATATCGGGAGCTCATCTGACCTCATAAGCTACCGGTGCTTGGAAAAAGTCAAGTATAATCCAAGTAGCATGCATCAGGCCCCATACCCTCTTGTTGGTTTTGGGGGAGGAGTAGTACATCCGGTGGGCATGGTTGACCTACCCATCCGGTTTGGAGAGAAGGGGAAGGCCCGACACATGGTTGTCAAGTTTCTTGTTGTAGGAGAGCTAACTGTCTACAACTTGATTATTGGCCGCCCAACCCTTAACATCTCAAAAGCAGTCATCATCCCATCGCTAATGTTGATCAAGTTTGAGAGGGATGATGGCACAGTCAGTTCCTTGAGTGGGGACCAAAAGATGGCGAGAGAGTGTTACCTCTCGGACATCAAACCGACGCTTGACACAGACGGTCAAGAGAAAGACATAGTTGAACTTGACGACTGTGATCAAAGCTTACCGGCTACTAAGCCAGCTGGTAAAAAGAGGAAGGCGGACCACCTGGCGTCTGTAAAGGAGAAACAATGGCAATCACTGTCAGGGGATAGGCCAGACGTCCTTCGCCCCCAGCCGGCTGGAGAAATAATTGACATTGTTCTTGAAGACAGCCGGCCAGACAGAACCGTCAAGATTGGAACGGTTGCTTTTGAAAGCTTGGGACCTGATTTACTCCTTTTGCTGAAGGAGTTCAAAGATGTGTTTGCCTTTGAAGTAGAAGAGATGCCGGGTGTAAGTCCGGATCTTGCTGTTCATAAACTCGCTGTGGATCCTAAGAAGAAGCCGTTCAGGCAAAAGAAAAGGAACCATGGCGAGGAAAGGTCCCAGGCGGCAGCAACCGAGGTCAAGAAACTCTTAGATGCTAGGTTCATCTAGCAATGTTACTACCCGGATTGGGTAGCCAATGTCGTCCTTGTGAAAAAGCCGAATGGAACCTGGCGGATGTGTGTAGATTACACGGACTTGAACAGAGCTTGTCCAAAAGATAGCTACCCGCTTCCAAAGATAGATCATTTGGTAGACTCTACAGTCGGCCATGCCCTGATGAGTTTCATGGATGCCTACTCCGGCTTCCATCAGATACCCTTGTGGAAGAAAGACCAAGAAAAAACGGCTTTCGTCACAGACCAGGGTTTATACTGCTACACGGTGATGCCGTTTGGGTTGAAGAATGCGCCTGCCACTTTCCAACGAATGATGAACTCGGTCTTTTATGATCAGACTGGAAAGAATGTGGAGGCGTACATCGATGACATGATAGTCAAGTCAAAGCTACAGGTGGATCATCTAGTCGACCTCCGAGAAACCTTCACCACCCTCAGGAGGCATAAAGTCATGTTAAACCCGAAAAAATGCGTCTTTGGAGTTGGTTCTGGGAAGTTTCTCGGATTTTTTATCGATCAGAGAGGCATAGAGGCCAATCCGGACAAAGTATAGGCGGTGATTGACATGCAGTCGCCTCGTACCGTCAGGGAGGTCCAAAAGCTTACTGGTTGCCTGGCGGCACTGGGGAGATTCCTCAGCCGGTCAGGTGACAAGTGCCTGTATTTCTTTCAAGCAATAAAAAAGAGGTCAAGGTATGAATGGGGTGAAGAGGCTGAGGCGGCGTTTCAAAGGCTGAAGCAACACTTGCATTCTTTGCCAAGATTAGTGAGTCCCCTACCCCAGGAGGCTTTTATAAGCCACGTCCTCTGGAATGCTGAACTTCGCAATCCCGTGATTGAAAAATTCGATTTGGCATTGTTCAAGGCAGTTAAGCGGTTGAAACCTTATTTCCTGGCTCATCCGGTGACCGTCTACACTGACCAACCGCTCAAAAGGCCTATGACCACTTTAGAGTCATCCGGAAGAATGATTAAATGGGCTGTGGAAATTCAAAGTCTAGAAATCAATTTCAAACCCAGGCGGGCAGTGAAGGGTCAGGCGTTTGCCGACTTCATTGTTGAAATGACAAGGCCGATACAGGCGGATAAAACTGATCAAGTTTGGAAAGTTTATGTAGATGGGAGCTCTACTGTGAATGGTTGTGGGGCAGGCGTAATTTGTCATTCTCCAGAGGGGTACAAATACGAATATGCACTACGATTCAAATTTTAAGCTTCAAATAATGAAGCTGAATACGAGGCCCTGCTAGCCGGTATCCGGATGTGTAAGGCAGCCGGGGCAACAAAGGTTGACGCCTGTTCTGATTCTCAACTCATCGTTAGCCAGTACAACGATGACTATGAGGCCACCCGTCCGGTGATGATTAAGTATCTTCAGGCGGTCAAAGAGGAGGTTGGAGCATTTGATGAATTCAATCTAAGTGAGGTACCCAGGTCTGAGAATAATCAGGCGGATGCACTATCAAAACTCGCATCATCCGCCACATATGAAACGCCTAGGTCAGTCTTCTGGGAAGTCATGAAAAAGAAAAGCATTGAGCATGATCCCATTGGAGTTCTAGATCGAAGCTCCACTTGGATGGACCTCATCTGGGATTACTTGGTAGACATCACTCTACCAGGTGTCTCATCAGAGGCGGCTGCTCTTAAAAGACAAGCATTAAGCTTCGTGATGCACAAAGGTGAACTCTTCCGGAAGGGTTACCTGCAGCCGCTATTCAAATGTGTAACCCCAGAAAGGGGAAGGGAAATACTGGAAGATCTGCATGCCGGCTTCTGTGGATCGCACATTGGCGGAAAGACACTTGCCAAAAGAGCCAGGCGGCAAGGATACTTTTGGCCCACCCTCGAGGCAGATGCATTACATCTGGTAAAAAGATGTGCCAAGTGCTAGAAGTTTGGTCGGTTGATCTGACAGCCGACCACTGATTTAACAGCTATTCACAACCCAATTCCCTTTGCCAAATGGGGCATGGATATTTTGGGGCCATACACTCCTGCCCCAGGCGACAAAAGATACATTTTGGTGGCTTTTAATTACTTCACCAAGTGGGTTGAGGCCGAGGCAGTAAAGGGCATAAAAACTAAGGATGTCATCTCCTTCATCTGGAGAAATGTCATCACCCGGTTCGGTGTGCCAATGTCAATGGTCTTTGATAATGGCCCCCAGTTCGAAACGCCTATCCTAAAGACTTGGTTGCAAGATCAAGGGATTTCCCATTACTTTGCATCTGTTGGCCGTCCTTAAGCAAACAGTCAAGTTGAAGCTTTTAACAAGCTCATCTCAGGCGGCATAAAGAAAAAGATTGAAAAGGCAAGTGGTCTTTGGGCAGAGAAATTGACTCATGTCCTTTGGTCTATCAGAACTACTGAGAAGGGGTCAACCGGTGAAACTCCATTTCTTATGGCAAATGGCACAGAGGCAGTGCTTCCCATTGAATTGTATGAGCCAACACTTCGAATCATGTTATATGATGAAGAGGCAAATAGGGAAGCCATGCGCCTGGCTCTGGATACTCTTCCTGAAAGAAGGGGCAATGCCACCTTGCGTCATGAAATCTACCGTCTGCGAAAGACGAGGGCCTACAACAAAAGAGTGCGTAAACGCCCCCTCAAAGTTGGAGATTTTGTGTTACGAAAGCTTGAGGCAACCAGTAGGGCGAACGAACAAGGGAAACTGACCCCAAACTGGGAAGGACCCTACCGGATTTTTGAAGAAGTTAGAAACGGCACATACCGCCTGGAAACCCCAAACGGAATGTGGCTGCCTCGTACCTGGAATGTAGATAACTTGAAAAAGTACTACTTCTAAGAAATTTGTAATTTTTTGTAAATAGTATTGAAATGTGAAAGCCTATAATTTCCATTCATACAATTATATTAGCACCTGTCTAGTGCAAAAACACAGACGGAAGAACACTTATTAAAACCACTGCTCCAAAAAGAGCAGTCATCCGGCGACACCCATCCGGGTGAAATCGTTGAAGAGAAAAGCTCCCTTCCGGGTGGTACATTGTTCTAGCGATCAAATGACTCAAACGACATTTACTTAAAATAAACTTGCAGCCGTTAGAAATGATCCTTTGCATCTAGGATTCATCCGGCAAGGACCCAAAAGTGGTCCATCCGACAAAATGAAAATCCTAGTGGGTTAATGCAACCGGGTATTACCTAAAAGCCACCCAAACGGTTTTACAACCCATCCGGCTGCCAATGAAACGGCTGCCTGTTTACCGTTTGAGTAAAAAGTTTGCCATTTCAAGTGCATTTTATTGTACCAGCCGGGGTAGGAGTAGATCAACCATTGATCACCCATCCGGCTGCCAATGAAACGGCTGCATGTTTACCCTTTGAGTAAACAGTTTGCCATTTCAGGGGCATTTTATTGTACCAGCCGGGGCAGGAGTAGATCAACCATTGATCACCCATCCGGCTACCAATGAAACGACTACCTATTTACCCTTTGAGTAAATGATTTGCCATTTTAGGGGCATTTTATTGTACCATCCGGGGCAGGTGTAGATCAACCATTGATCACCCATCCGGCTGCCAATGAAACGGCTAACTGTTTACTCAAAGGTAAACAGTTTGCCATTTCAGAGGCATTTTATTGTACCAGCTGGGGCAGGAGTAGATCAACCATTGATCACCCATCTGGCTGCCAATGAAACGGCTGCCTGTTTACCCTTTGAGTAAGCAGTTTGCCATTTCAGGGGCATTTTATTGTACCAGCCGGGGCAGGAGTAGATCAATCATTGATCGCCCATCCGGCTGCTAATGAAACGGCTGTCTATTTACCGTTGGAGTAAACAATCTTCCATTTCAGGGGCATATCATGGTATCATTACTTCATCCGGCAATGATAGAACGGCTGATCATGTTAACCGAATGAGTAGTAGAGAAATTGTAAAAACTTGTAAAAATGCATATAAAAAAAAATGCAATAGATAGGATATAAAATAGCAAAACCGACTGCGTCGGCCAGTAGATTAGGATTTTAAATGTTAACCAGACCCTTGTCCGGGAAAAGTACAAAGATACTCGGCATGCAGGTCAGTAAAAGAAGTTATAATAAAAAAAAAGAGAGAAAAATTCATTGCTGCTCCTGCTGCTGTTGTTGCTCTGGCTGCTGCTCCTGACCCGGCTCTCGAGTCTGCGCCGTCTGCTCACCCTTTTGTTCTTCTTCGACCAAACCTGCCCATTCCTTGAAGGGAGCAGGCGGGTCCAGTCCAAGGACGTTGGCATCATATACCTCTAAGGCATACTTGTACCTAAGGTCGAAGAACTCGTAGTCATAATCCGGGTGTATGAGCCCCCAGGCGAGCTTCATGCGCTCCTCATTGTCGGTCTCATTCTCAGCAATCTGGCGGCTTTGTTCTTTTTTCAGCTCTTCTTTATGAGCCGCCTGACTAGAAGCAAGTTCATTTTTGAGCCGGTTGACGTCGGCGCGAAGGTCGTCGTTTTCCTTGTCAGCTCCTTCTAAAGCCTTGAGATCGGCTTGAAGGTTGTTGACCTTTAGAGCTAGCCCATCCGCCCTCGCCTTTTCCACCTCATCAGCCTCAATAGTTTGCTTCAGCAATTCCCCCTGTTCCAACACTCGCCGTTTAGTTTCCAAGTCATATCTAATGGCATTGTATTGGGAAACATCAATGAGCTTAGATGCCCGTCTCTAGGCATCCTTTACCTCCTCTTGCTTCTTGCGCAAGGGGACCTGAAGCTCGTCAACTCTCAGCATCACCTGTGATATCAGCCGGTAGAGGAATGTTAGAATTATCTTCAAACAACTAAAACGGTAAACAATAAAATTACAAGAAGGTGATGCATCCGGTAAAATTAATTCAGCCAAGAGAGAAGTGATCCGGTCAATGTTGACTGTATGCACAGCCGGCATAGCCTCGTTCTCGGTCCAGGTTAGGGTCCGGATCATCCTCTTGGCATACTTTTGATAGTTGGGCCGGCTGGAGGTAGCATCTGCAATTAAAGATTTATCTGTCAGGTGTTGAGCATACGCCTCGCCAATATTCTGACGGCTGCCAGAAGAATCCCCGGATTGGCAAGCTTGGGTCTTTACTCGCATAGGCCAGCCGGAGTCACCGACTCCTTCACACCCTCATCCACCACTTCAATGGTGGGAACAATTCCACTAAGGCTTTTGCCTCCAGTGGTGGGCCTGCCTCCTGCAGGCGGCTTTGGAGTAGACTTAGCCGGCGGGGGAACCGACATCTTTAGTACCTTAGCAGCATGCAGAGGAATGTACCCCGCCGGTCTTTTGACCATCTTAGACAGAGAGCGAGGAAAAACTTTGTTCCCAGCCTGCAAATATGCAAAACCAACTGGTTAATGTCAACACAGTATACAAATGCTACAACAGGTGAAAAAGAGGAAATAAATGTTACCCCGCCTTCTTTAGCCGCCAGCTACGACTTTTTTTTCTTAATTTGTTCCTTCCGGAGCAGAGCGGCTAAGGTAGCCGGTGTCTTTTCTTTTGGTATCTTCTCCATCGCAACTTCTGCAAAAACAAAAGAATGGTTAATATGCAGTACAACAAACCAATGTCAGGCGGCTAGGGCCAGTGATCAGTAAAAACCTACTCTTGGGGAACATGGTGCTAAGGTTTCAGGCGGAGAGAAATGCCTCATCCTTGAACCAGTCCGGGTGGGGCACCCAGAACTGAGGAACTATTATCTCACTCCCATCATCTAGGCGGGAGGTTGTCTTTTTGAAGAGGCCCTTCTGCATGATTTTATCCCATGCCTCGCTTGGCACTCTAGGCAGAGCACACTTCCTACCAAGCAAAGCTGGGTGTTTATTGTATCTACACAGCCGGCGATTAAGTTGAGGAGATGGGGAAGAGACGACATAAAATTTGCTCTTCCAATTACTCCATTTGGATGGTTTGTCCAACGTCATCATATATTCCGGGTGCGTGGTTAGAGTATACCACGCATTCCACCCACCCGACGCCCTGCTGAGATAATGCATGTGTGCAAAGGCTTCCCAGCTTGGTTTGACCTCCTACATCTCGCGGGAAGCAATGTATCCAAGTATGTTGACCCATGAGTTAGGGGTCAACTGCCATATGCCCAAGTCATACCCCCTTAGTATGGCTTTAATGTAGTGGTGGAGGGGGAACCGGAGGCCGGCTGTGAATGCCGCCTCATAACAGCCGAAGTAGTTGTCGGCATTATCCACATCGTCGGTCCAGACGACGCTTGCCTCTACAGGCGGGACAATTACTTCCCATCCCTCCCCAACCGGTTTCTTTTGTAAAAAAGCAGGGAGAGTGGCATTTAGAGTGACCACATCCCTGGCGGACATGGTTATGTCGATAGGGTCGCCAGCAGCTGGCCACTTATAGGCTTCTTCGTCAATAGGGGCAGCCGTTCCAAGAGACTCCTCATCAGAACCGGACTCCTCATTACCGGTTGATCCCTCTCCGGATTCTTCACCAAATCCCTCTCCGGATCCCTCTCCAGATTCCTCAGCGTTGGAACCAGAGCTGTCCAAGATACTATCACCCGGTGTGCTAGGTGTACTCGGAGAATTTTGCGGAACCTCTTCATTAGGACCCATCTCAGCCGGTTCCTCGGCTTGTTCTTAATTTATAGGGTTAGCCGGATCAACGGCTGCATCGTCGGACTGGTAGTCAGGGTCGATTCTCGTCACTCTAATCCAAGCCATTCTGTCCTGCACGTGAACAGAGACGGTCAGATTCGATGTAGGTGAAGGTTGTTCCAAGAACCCCCAGACGGCAATCCCAGTCCTAGACTCAGCCGTTCCTAGTGACCGGCTGACCACAGTCGTAGGTTGTGCCGTGTGTGCATTGGCGGAGTCCATATCCTAATACTATACAACCGGAAATAAAAGAAAGTGACAAGTATGGGATGCAGGCGGTACCTTTGAAATGAGAGTTGAGATTTGGCTTGAAGTCACCTCAAACGGGGAACTCCGCGAAAATGTTAAAAGCAGAAAAAGACAAAGTAGATACTTAGCCGGTTATTCATTAACTCACCCAATAACCCCCCAGACGGTGTTCAATGAGGTGGGTCAGAAGTATCCCAGACGGAATAAGGCCGGATGGGGGTTCTTTACAAACATTTGTAATAACTAGCTAGAATATTGTAAAGCTCTCTATGATACCCCAGACGGTATTCAGTGAGCTGGGTTAAAAGCACCCCAGATGGTATAAAGACCGGATGGGGGGTTATGACTTGCATTATTGTAAAACTTAGCTAGATTAATTGTACAGTTCAATGAATAATACCCCAGACAGTATTCAGTGAGCTAGGTTAGAAGTACCCCCAAACGGTATAACACCGGATAGGGGGGTTGTGATAAGCTTTGGTTAAAATAGTAAAATGTAAGGCTCACTCCATGATAACCCAGACGGTATCAAAGAAGTTGGGTCAAAGGTACCCCATCCGGATGAGGGTATATTAAAAAGGCCTGTTCAAACGATACCTAGACGGTGAGTCACCGGATGGAGGTGCATTGAATGCACCTTAAAATTTGGAAAGGTCATGAAAGGGCAAGGATGATGACCCAGCCGGCTTTAAAACCGGTTGGGGTTTTTGAAATCATCACTTGACAAAACAAATACCCAGGCGGAGTAATTCCGGATGGGGATGCTTTAAAAGCCATGTTTAAAAAAAAAAAAAAAGAAGAGCCTGCTCAAGCAATACCCAGACGGTGTGTCACCAGATAGGGGTGCATTGAATGCACCTTAAAAATTGGAAAGGTCATGAAAAAGACAGAGATGATGACCCAACCGGCTTTAAAACCGGTTGGGGTTTTTGAAATCATTTCGTGGTAAAAGCTTAGAAGTATCCCAGGCGGAGTTGGACCGGATGGGTACTTTGAATGCCTGATTATTTAAAGATAATTCTATTTGGGATAGGATCAAAGACCCCCAGACGGTGTTAAACCGAATGCGGGTGTTTGGAATGCATAATTCTTAAAAGTTGAAGACCCCTCAGACGGGGCTATGCCGGCTGAGGGAGAAGGTTCAACTGGGATATGGGTTAAAGACCCACAGGCGGCAGGCAACCCGGATGGGGTGAAACGTTCAAAGTCCTCAAACGAAAGCGAAAAAGTAGAAAGGAAAGAGCAGCCGGTACCTTTGAGATTAATGAAAGAACACCCAACCGGTTGCCGAATGTGCTTGATTTGAAAATGTCAGATGCAAGGAAACTTAGGAAATTATGCAGCCGGTATCAGAGCTCTCTCTCAGAAATTTTTTTGAAAAATTATGCAAAGTGTGGAAAAGAGAGAGAGTGTCTCTCATTTATAGAGAAGGAGCCAAAGGCGAAACGATGCCTTCTGCCCTAAAAACTTGAAATTTGAAAAAAGGAGGGAAGAAGACGAACCGTCTCCTCCCATGCGTCTGACACTTGTCACAGGTGACACGTGGACATGCCATGTCACACCTGTGAGGGGCAGATGTTTAGGGTAAAATTACCCTAAAGACACGTGGCCCTATAAAGGCTTGCCACGTGTCAAGCTTGCAACAGTTAGCAAAGGCCCAATCCCTTTGCGACACGTGTCATTGTACCCTAATTGAGGTACAGCTCTCCCCTACTATAAATAGTAAGGGCAGACCTCATTAATGGGGATCGAATCATTTTTCCACCAACCAACAAAACACAAATCCCCTTGCAAACGCTCTCATATCGAGAAGCATTTATTGTCTTAATTCCTCATTAAGAAAGAGACTAACTTAATCTTCGGAGGCGGAACACCCCAGCCCCAGCCGGAGTATTCCGTTATTCGTGCAGGTACAGGCAAAGGAAGGAGCATACTAGGAAATTTTAACTCATCCGTCGGACACATAAAAAACCCCCAAACAAGAAGCATCAATTAAAACCATGAAATATCGAAATGGTCCACATGCCGGATTAATTGGCCCACAAATATCTCCCTGAATTCTTTCCAAGAATTTTGGAGATTCAATAGCAATTTTGTTCATAGATGGTCTTATTATTAATTTTCCAAGTGAACATGCAGAGCATGTTAATTCATCTGATCGAGGAATTTTGACATTTCTTATTGAATGTCCAATTGAATTTGCTATTATTCTTTGCATCATCCCAGTTGCTGGATGTCCTAAACGATCATGCCATAAAATAATCAAATGTTTGTCATCTAACTTCTGGTTAGATATCATATTGATTTCCACGGGTCGTATGTTTATACGATATAATCCCGAAGAATATGCTGGCAATCTCTCATAAATGTGTTTCTTAGCATATTTTCCTGCCGTGAGGCATAAATACTCCTTTTGACCTATTGCCATTGTTTCTAAATGATAGCCATTTTGGCGTAAATCTTTAAAGCTTATGAGATTTCTTCGAGATTTACTCGAGTATAAAGCCTTATTGATCATCAATTTTGTTCCATTTGGAAGCATTATACAACCCTTTCTAGATCCTTCAATTAATTTTGCTGACCCGGAAATAGTGTTTACATTTGCCTGAAACAACTTTAGTTGTGAAAAATATTTCCTATCCTTTAAGATAGTGTGTGTTATTCCACTGTCCAAAAGGCACTGATATTTGGAACCAACTTCAGGCATATCCATATCTTCATAAAATAAATATGAGATTAATTTAGAATAATATAATACAAACTTTTATTGATGATAGAAATTAAGAGTACATGACTAGTCATTTAAAATACAGTACATAACAGAAAATACATTAAAACATAGTATATATTACATTAGTAGATGGGTTATTTAAGCATTGTTATTTTCTCCAAAGATGATATCATTCCCAATTTTAGCATTGTCCATGAAGAAATCGGACACATCAAGGGTAGGACATGGAGCATTTTCTTCATTAACATAATTTGCTTCTGCATTTTTCTCCTTGCCTTTTACAGAAGCCTGGTAAAGGTCTACCAAATGTTTGGTCATACGACAAGTACTTCCGCAATGCCCTGTCATGCCACATCTGTAACATGTGTCTTTTCCTTTTGAAGGATTTTGTTTGTGGCTTCCAGATGACTGTCCCTTCTGTTTTTCAAAATTTTTGAAATTACTGTTTCTTTGAAAATTATTTCTACCACATCCTCGGCCTCGTCCGCGATAATTTCCACGGCATCTTCCACGACCATTGTAATTTCCACGTCCTTTAAGATAGTGTGTGTTATTCCACTGTCCAAAAGGCACTGATATTTGGAACCAACTTCAGGCATATCCATATCTTCATAAAATAAATATGAGATTAATTTAGAATAATATAATACAAACTTTTATTGATGATAGAAATTAAGAGTACATGACTAGTCATTTAAAATACAGTACATAACAGAAAATACATTAAAACATAGTATATATTACATTAGTAGATGGGTTATTTAAGCATTGTTATTTTCTCCAAAGATGATATCATTCCCAATTTTAGCATTGTCCATGAAGAAATCGGACACATCAAGGGTAGGACATGGAGCATTTTCTTCATTAACATAATTTGCTTCTCCATTTTTCTCCTTGCCTTTTACAGAAGCCTGGTAAAGGTCTACCAAATGTTTGGTCATACGACAAGTACTTCCGCAATGCCCTGTCATGCCACATCTGTAACATGTGTCTTTTCCTTTTGAAGGTTTTTGTTTGTGGCTTCCAGATGACTGTCCCTTCTGTTTTTCAAAATTTTTGAAATTACTGTTTCTTTGAAAATTATTTCTACCACGTCCTCGGCCTCGTCCGCGATAATTTCCACGGCATCTTCCACGACCATTGTAATTTCCACGTCCACCTCTTTGTATAGTATTTGCCTCGGGTGGATAAGAACTTGTTGCATTTGCCTCATGATAAGTGGCCAAACACCCAGTTGGTCTAAGATTATGATTTTTCAACAAAAGATCACTATTTTGTTCCGCAACAAGCAATACACTCATTTATTCATTAAATGAGTGTTTTTTCAATCATCTGTTCATCGGTGACTGGATGATCACAGTACCTCAATATAGATACTATCTCATGCATGGTTGAATTGTAATCAATTACGGATTTGAAATCCTGGAACCGTAAATTTGTCCAGTTAAATAATGCCTTAGGAAAGAGCACCCTTTTGTGGTGTCCAAATCTTTCATTAAGGAAATCCCATAATTCTGTGGGATCTTCAACCATCATGCACTCAGTTTTAAGACCTTCATGTAAATGATGCCTTAGTAACACTAAGGCTTTTGCCTTTTCTTGTTCAGTAATAGGTTTTTCAACCGTCATTGCAGAAGTGGTAGTATTAGTTGTTTGACCAAAGGGACTTTTATTATCTTTAAAAGTGTGCTCCAACCCTTGAGCTTTTAAATTCATCATAGCATCGACTTTCCATTCCAAAAATTTCTTTCCAGATAAATCTAGGATGCTGAATTGTCTTTTCATAAGATCTCCCATTTTAACTACAACAAATTACGTGATAATTAATTTATAATAATAAATCATACGTACATCATATATGTTTAATTCTTCCATATTTTTAGTTTGTTAATGAAACACGTGATAATTAAATTTATTTAACAATAATAAACCATCAATAATATAATTCTTTCTCCCCCTTGGTTTATTATTGTGAGTAATTGTATGATTAGGCAAAAATAAATCATATTAGTCGCATAAACAGCAAAACGACAACAACAACAGTAGTAATAATAATTATAATAATAATGTTAATATTATACAATGATGATTAATAACAACAAAACAACATAATAAAGCAAAAAAATGATTTTAATCTACTAAACCGACAAAATAAACAAACTTCACTTGTACATCATGACAAAAATTAATATTGCTACTAACATAACTACAAGCGCCATAATTAGAAGAAGATATTGTTTTATCTTCCTTAAATCTTCCTCAAAGGTGAAGGTGTGGGTGTTTTGAGTGTTGTGGTTGCCGTCGGGCACTACTAGAAAACAACCAATCAACGGCGAAAGAAATCCGTCGGAAAACCCTGAAATTCCGTCGGAAGGCATTGTCGCAATACCTTTTGTAGGAATTTCAGGATATTTTGGAAGGAAATTCCGTCGGAAAGGTCCTTTCCGATGGAATTTCCGACGGATTTTGTTCTATCGGAGTCGGGTTTGACTTGATTGGAAAGTCCGTCGCAAGATTCCGACAGACTTTTCCGTCGGAAGTGGTCTATTCCGACGGAATTTTTCGTCGGAAGGTAACTCAGACCGACGGAAAAGTCCGTTGAAATCTACTTACTTCCGACGGAAATTTCCGTCAGAAAAGTCAATAAAAAAAATAAACAAAAAAGCCCCACCCAGACCCACCCCCACCACCAGCCCACCAACAACCCCCCCACCCCACACAGACCCCCACCCAGACCCCCCACACACCCAAACCACCACCCACATACCCCCCAGCAGCCCCCCACACAGACCCTCCAGCAGACCCCCCACACAAACCCCCCAGCAGCCCCCTTACCACCTTAACCCGCCTCTCCACCTGCCTAACTTAACCCACCTCCCCGAATCCTCCCTGAAACCACCCTGAAACCCACCTCCCACCACCTCCCCAAACCCACCACCCACCTCACCGAAACCACCCAAAACAACAACCGAAACCACCCAAAAAAAATAAAAAAAAAGCCATAATTCAACAACACCATAATTCAAAAAAATCAGAAAAATAAACAAGTTAATTAAGAAGAAAAAAAGACACATACCTTAATTTTGACAAAAAAAAAACCGTCAAAATTGGGTTTACAAGGTCAAATTCGACCATGAAAACTCTAGATCTAGAGTTTTCATGGTCGAATTTGACATGAAAACCTTGATTTTCTTGAAAATCTTGAATTTATTTTGAATTGAAACCCAAATAACCCAAACTGAAAATGAAAACAAAGAGGGGAAGAGGAAAGAAAAAGAGGGGAAGAGGAAAGGAAGGAGAGGAAGGAGAAGGAGAGGAAGAATAGGGGCGCCACCGCCATAGAAGGAGAAGGAAGGTGAAAGAAGGAGAAGGAAAGGAGAAAGAGGGGAAGAGGAAAGAAGAGAGGAGAGAGAAAGAGAAAAGAGGCGTGAAGGGGGTAAGAGTAGGGTTTGCGCTTTAAAAATGGGGTTTTGTTTTTGTTTTTTTTTTTAATTTTTTTTTTCTCTAAATCCATCGGAATGATATATAAATCCGTTGGAAATTTCCGACGAATAATCTAAATTCGTCGGAAATATCTGACGGAACTTAAATCCCTCGGAAATCGCGTTTTTTCCGACGGATTTTCGTGTTCGTTGGAACACGTCCGTCGTAAATTGCCCTATTTCTTATAGTGGGGGAATATATTGGAGAGGAAGGAGTGAAAAGTTTTTTTTTTTTTGGATAAAGGAAAAAAAATGGGAAAGGATATGGGATTTGTGGTGAAAATCGGGAGAAAATCTACCATTTATAGAGGTAGGTTTATCTGTTACTGTTTTGTACAATTGTAAAAAATATCATATAATAGTTTGATGTACTGGCAAAATTATGGTCCAAATATAAGTATTTATAATTGTAAAAGGTTATCACACTGGGAATGCAAGCCATAGTGGTCCGAGATCCCTAATATCTATAAAAGATCATGGGTTCGAAAACTGAAAGAAACACAAAAAGTACGTAAAAGAAAAAAAAATAATAAGTAAAAAAAATGTTGCATCTTTTTGTCAATTTAGTTAATAATATGTATGCAAAGTCATTACTAATCAATTATAATAACTAAAGATTAAATTTTACATAAAAGGTGAGTACGTAATATCAATGTGCATGAATCAAACAAAAAAAACCGAGATACCAACATGAATAAAACAAGGAGGGAAAGTAATGAATTCATAAGTTATAAGAGGATTTTTTTTTTCACCATTGTGTTTTTTTTTTTTTTTTTTTTTTATACATGATACAGTAAATGTTTGAGTTTCTGGTATAGAGGATCCCAAAATATGGGCAACTGTAGAGCATATTCCTCAAAACATTTAGAAGTAGATAATATTTATTTGTTATAATTTTGAGAAGTAGCTATAAATATACCTGACTAGGAATTGGTGCTGATAACGTGTTAAAAGATGACTTTCTAATTATAGAATGATATTGTATGTTTATGAAGATGGAGATAGAAGAGAGCAAAAGAACAAATGAAAGAGTCGGTGTTATTTTCTTCTTCTTCTTACTCCACTAGTTCACAAGATAGTGAACTTATTTATAGGCAAATATTGCCATTAAAATATTTTACATGATTGTACTTTTATACAAATTATTTTCCATAATATGTGATGAGCTACAAGTTATCTACAAGTCATGTGAACTTCATTTTGGCATTTTCTCAACAATAAGGTGTTTTTTCACAAAAAAAAAAAAAAGTGTTATATAAGAGGTGGATTTTAACAATTTTTCTTTTTTTTTTTGTTTTTAGGAAAAGGATGACGCCTTATATTACAAGGACTATGGTTCGTTCACCCATACTAGTTCAATACCAAAAGACCTAATGCGAGCTAAATTGTGTGCTATAGTATTCGCATCTTGCTTTACATGACTCCAAGTAATTGAATTAAAGGAAGAACTAGATCAAAGAATGTCATCAAGCATCGCATCTAAGTCCCTGAAGAAAGTTTCAGCCTTGCATAACCTCCTCACAAGTACCTGGCAGTCAGACTCAATGGTATTGTCAGCTAAACCATGCTGTTTTGCTAGTTTTAAGGCTAGCGCTACTACCTTCCCCTAAGCTATGATAGCTGGCAAGTACGCTCAGACTCGTCTGGTGGCTGCAAACACGACACTCCCTGGAAAATCACGAGCCACTACAACAATCCTCACTCATCCATCTTCACTAAGTGAGGCATAATAATTCAGCTTCACAATCCCTTGAGGAGGAGAAACTCATGACTAAGGGCTCTGGCATACGGATCTCTGTTTTGGCCCATATATTTTGCTAGTGTAGGTGATGCAGCCAGAGACGGTGAACATGCTCCACAATCAAATGATGACAGCTTTCCAAGCCCTGGAAGACCTTGTCATTTCTTTTATTCTATAAACACCAAAGCAAAATCACTCCCCTACACTACTTTTTTGCATCATATTTACTCCATAGCTCAAAGAGATTGATAAAACCCATATCATGAGGCCATTTAGCGAGTTCACTACAGTCACAATCTGTCCTAAAGTCTTTCAAATTTTTGCACTCAAAAAAGGCATGTCTCAAAGTCTTAGGGGTACCAGGACACCACGGGCAATCATCCATTTCGTTCATATGACAATATTTCAAGTTAGCATTAACCAGCATTTTACTTGTGCATATTCTCCATAGGAAGTGTCTGACTTTGGGCGTGATTTCGAGCTTCCAAATATCGACCCAAGATTTGTGAAAATCATCTAGGTTTCATGACTTCCCCAACATGTAGGTTGATTTTACCGAATACTTTCCATCCATAGAGTAAGCCCGGGAAGCTATATATGTCGTGTGTGTTTCTTGAGCTCAACCGAATGGCAAGGATGCTGCGAATATCCTCCTCATTAAAATTATTGGCAAGTCACAGCTCGTCCCACTCCTTTTTATCATGATTAGTAAGCTCACTCACTCATTGTAAGTCACCAATTTGAAGGGAAGACACAAACCTGCTACTTCCATTATCAATCCAAGGGTCATCCCATATTCAGACGGAAGCACCATTCCCAATTCCCCAACGTATCCCTTCCTTTAAAAGTGCCTTAGAAGACCAGAGCCTTCGCCAAGCAAAGCTACCAGCATATCCCAACCGAGCATCCAGGACGGATTTTTTAGGATAATATTTAGCCTGGAAGACCTTTCCTAACAGAGAGTCAGGGTTAGTGTGTAGTCTCCAAGCTTGCGGTCTAGTAGAGCATCATTAAAAACACCAAAATCCCTAAAACCCAATCCTCTGAGGCATTTTGGAGTCCATAAATCAACCCATCTATTCCAATGAACTTTTCGAGAATGCTCATCATTACCCCACAAAAATTTTGCCAACAAAGAATGAATGTCATTAATAACCCCCAGAGGGATTTTATACACACCCATAATGTATGTGGGGATCGCTTGGATAACAGATTTCAAAAGAATTTCTTTTCCGGCCCGAGACAATAATTTTTCGTTCGAACCAAACAACTTCTTCCAAATTCTATCCATGAGAGCAGGAAAAACCATCCTTTTATACCTTCTCACAATAGTTGGAATGCCTAAATATTTCCCGTGGTTGTCCACTTATCGCATGTCTAGTACACTCATCAATTCTTCTCGCGTCGAATCACTAACCCCTTTACTAAAAGGGACCTCTGATTTTTCTTAATTAATTTTCTGTCCGGAAGCTGCTTCTTTTGTTTAGATCGTCAGTAAATAATGCAACAATAAAAACAACAACAACAAAGCCTTAGTCCCAAGATGATTTACGGTCAACTAACATGAATCGTCATAAGAAACCATCTGACAAAAAAAAAGGACATAACAAGATAACCAGTTGAAAAAGTTTTGAAAAAAACGGTATTTAAAGTGAGAAAAAGAAAGAGCATCCAAGTATGAGAGTTTTAAGATCATCAATAATAAAATTTTAGAAAATTTTAGAAAATTCAAGGAATTCAATAAAGTTTATAAGACACGAATTGCGTAAAATGACAAAAGTAAATGCTAAGACAAAATAAAGTACATAATACCTCTGTTAATTATTAGTTGCAATAAAGGGGTATTATTTGTGAGACATAAAATGATCCTTTGTTGCAATTAAAAATTAAAAAAGGTAGTATATAATCATGACACGTCATAGACGTGAATTTTCTCCATCCACACTACCCTATCTAAAATTTTTAGGTCTCCCCCTACGACCCTGCCTTTAGCGATTCTATCACTTTCCAACTCTTCAAGCCTCCTTACCAGAGTCTCACTTGGTCTCTTCCTTGCATGGTTAAACCACCTTAAGCGATTCTCCCAACGATAAATAATAACATTTTAAATACGTGATAAATTTGTAATAGATCCACTGACGACATAAAATTGTCGATATATTTAAGAATACCGACATATTATGGTCGTTAGGTTTCTAGCTGTCTGTATACTTGAGTATACCGATAGCTATAAACCATCGGTGGATCCATTAAGCGACATTTTTAATACCTCTAGATATTTAGTGACAACCAATAATTGTCGATGGACTTATGTATTTCGATAGTATGTTCAACCGTTTGCGTAAATGGAAAAAATCGTTGAAAATTAAACATTTACGGCCAAACCGTCAAAGATTCAGGAAATTCCAACCTCCTATTCAACAACATTCACTTTCCCAAGGCTAGCCATCGGTGATACTTTTCCAATGATTTCATCTATTTTTATCGACGATTTCTTATTGTTGGAATAAGGCCCTTTTCTCATTGTTCTCATTGAATTATAATTTTCAAATATGAGCATTGTTCCCATATTTCTGGGATTCACTTTAAGTGGAGAATTTGAATTCCCAGTTATTGTTTAGTTTCTTGCGTTGCGTCTTTCAAGCTCCACAAAATTCAAGTAGATTACATCATGTTTAATTATCCAAGCGTCACCTAAGGTGGCAAAAGGCCATTGGGAAGAGCATGTATTGTAGGCTTCACTTCCCTATAATAGTACAAATTTTTACTTACACCTACGTGTAGGAAAAGTTGCCTACACCCCTCCTCCCCCCCCCCCCCCCCCTCACACACACACATTTTTTTTTACTGTTCTAGTGTTCTCTAACACAAATAACACATGATGCTCTGTTTTTTAAAAGAAAAAAAAATTAAATAAATAAATCTTTCATCTCATTTTAGTTTTGTACAATACTTCGTATATGTAATTTTTATTTTTGTAATTTTTTTATATTTCATTTTCTCACTCCTATTTTATTTTTGACCCTATTTTTCATGAAATTTTTGATCTTATTTTTCATGGATTCTTCTCAAATTTGTTTACTAGTAATTATCAAGTATGAGATGAAAAGTGAAACACGTCAGAAAATCAATAATGTTGTCGGCGGCAAAGAGATGATAGAAAAATGTTTACCGATGACAATGAAAAGATTTATATCATTTCATTGTATGGCCATGAACAACTGAAAGTCCGCTTTCATTGTATTTTCATTCTATTTTCCTGCTCGTCTTGCTGTAGATTCTCGTTGTTTGACAACCAAATTACGGAGGTCAACTATTAGTATGTTAACATGTTGTGTGACATTTAGAAATGCACGTATATTCTGTATATGAACATCTATAATTCATATATAAACATAAGTAATATAGAAAAGAACATTGTTTTATGATTAATGAAAAAAGTAAAAAAAATTTATTATATGAGTAGGAGTACATTCCTATAATTTGAACATCATACAAAGTTATAAGTGAACATCTGCAATATTAAATCAAATTATTTATAAGAAGTTTATATAGAATTTGAACATTTTATATTTTATAAATGAACATTATATATGTAGCGTAAAATATTACACCGTATCTTATAAAATTTTAGAAAATTGTTTAAGATATGAGTTTGATCATGTGAAAATTAGGTGCAGTATATATTTCTATCAAAATAAAAACGAACATCTATTATTAATATATGAATGAATGAATGGCATCAAAATTGTAATAACACGTTTAACAAAATGAAAATGAACATATATCAACACAAAAATGAAAATATAGTAGAATCTGAATTATCATGTATTAATATTGTAATGAATACTATCATACATAATGATTTTATATATGAATGAAATATGAACATTAAGGGATCCCACTTCCTCTATGCCCATGGCCCTTAAAAAGTCTAGGACTTTACACTTTTCTAAGGTGTTTTAGGATTTGAATTCCTGACTAGTTAGGGGACCTTGAATTAGAATTGATTCTATCACTACGCTTTTTTGTAAGAAACAAATAGGAAGTCGCCAATGAGTTTTAGGAAAACTCATGAACCTCGTTCATACTTTCTCCTAAGAAGTGTTCAAGGTATAATTAGCATGAATCATAAGTTTACACATGCCCAAATTGGTCTACTAAACCAGAAATGATTTCGGCAACGAGGGTACTATGATAACGTTCCTTTTTTAGAGGAATCAGCATCCTAGCCCTAGTGCGACCTCTACTAGCTCTTCCTTTTTCACAATTTCATTAACAAATAATATATGCAAAGCGATTCCTAAATACTAAGTTAGTTGATTTTATTTACCAAAATTAATCACAAAAAGTCTATATTGCAACGAATGTCGTTATTCTTTTTTAATTCAAATTAGTGAAAAGAACAAAATAAACAATATTCGCCTTGACTTAGGTGATAAAACAACAATTTAATTATTCAACTTCTAGTCTTTAATTAACGAAATAATACTATGTAAATAAATTAACTAAAGTTTAATTAAAGTGATCAAACAACACTAATAAATTGATTAAAGTTATGTAAAACAAGAAGAAAAAGGAAAAGTGATTTAACTAAGTGCTCAGAAAACTAACTATTCTCCTTTGTTTTCTAGATCTTGTTTTGGATGGTTATGGACCTTCCTTCTTTTTTGTACCTCCAAGGCTTCAATGGAATAAATTAGGGTTAGAGAGTATATGGGAAGATAGGGGAAAAGTAGTATGATAGCAAGAGAGTATGAGAGATTAGGGATTTCAGAGTTTAGGGTTTTTAATTCTGAATTTTCTATTGTGATTAGGGATAATGAAGACCCCTATTAATAGGCGTAGGAATCTAGGTTTAGGGTTTTAGAGCCGCGGCGTCAGGTGGCGCACGCAACTCCTAGAGTCGCGCTGGAGTGGCGAGCGCAACTCTAAGACTTGCGCGTGGCAGAGTTGCGCGCGGTGCGGTTTGCCTTATACGAAAACGCGTTTTTAAAACTTCCATAACTTTTTATTGAAAGTTGGATTAAAGCAAAAAGATATCATTGGAAAGAGCTGAATGTCTACTTTCCAATGCCGTTGGAATTAGGTTAAATTCTATTATGGATCAAAAGATATAGCCGTTTCAGTTAAAGGGTGTCGGTTTTAAGGCCCGATTTATTATTTTGATGATAACTTCTTCTTTTTAACTCGGAATTGGGCTTATAATATACTGTTGGAAAGATCTTTGAAAGGGCTATCTAGCTGCATTGGCTTTGAACTGATATTATGTGGTTAAATGTTTTAGTTGGATCGATTTTTAACAATGTAAGACCTATTTGATCTAATCATTGCATATGACGCATTAAGATCCGTTAATAATCAAGATTAAACATGTATGAGAATATTTTAGTGAAAGTAATGGTGTCCTTCCAACAAGTGTATTATTCTTATAGAGGGTTCAGAATTATTAGAAAGCTAATTCTTCGGTGAGGTCAAGTGATCGAAATGCCTAGGTGGAGGCCGCTTCCGATCAGTAATATTAATGTATAATTAATATTAATCTTGATTGAACCCTTCGGGTCACACCCCAATCGAGTAACCGATATGATGCGACGAATTAATTTGAAGGATTAAATAATTCATTAGAGTATTACGAATATAAGTCGGATTCCGAGCTTGGAGCGTCGCAAACTGAGAGTCGTAAGTCGAGACGATTCTAGGAATCGACGAGACGTAAAATAATCAAACAATACAACACACTAGGCTAGCTCAAGGACTTTTCGCACCACTCTAGTGGAGGAAAGGCCAAACTGCAACCCAAGCCCTCGCAAAGGCTCAGCATGGTGCTGGCCGGGGCATGCGAGGCTGGGCATGATATTGTCGCGCAAGCTCTCGCACAAGCTGAGCAGCAAGCTCGCCGAGTGATGCGGGGCTGTGTGTGCTGGCCAAGCTAGCATGCGTGCTAGCAATGCTTGCTAGCTGTGCTTGTTGACCCAGCCATGTGCTCAAGGGCTACCCACATGGCACCCTTGTTGCCCAAGGCATAAGGTTGCCACATGGCGCATGCTTAGAGAGGAGAGCTTTTGTTTGGGAAACAAGGGGACATGTGGTCCTCCCTTGTGGTCCTCACCTAACCCCTCCCATGTGTGTTCCAAGTGTTGTTTTATTATTTGTCATGCTATTTGATTTAATTTGGAATTAAATTAATTGCTTACTTTTCTCACTCTATCATTTTCTCCCACATGGAAAGATGATTGAAGTTTTAGGAGTCTTTGCCTATGAATACCAACTTTAGAAGTTGGGATTACTCACTTGAGTTAAACTCAATAAGGCATCTCCCAATAGGTGAGAAAACCTTTAAGTTCGTAATACTCTAGTATTATTTTGGTCTAGCCCCAACTAACCTTTGGGGTAGGGACAGTTCGGGTCGGGTCTCGAGGGTGAGAGCCGTTGGAGGCTTACACATTTGTGGAGCTAACGCTTTCAAGTACGAGATCTAATAGGAGCGAAGCACGCGTCGAGGGTATGATCGTCTTTCTCTCTCTCTCGTAGTTGATTAATTATGTGATTGTTAATATGCATGTTTAGTTACGTTAATTTGTGTGCGGATTTTGGGAGGGTTTCATTTCCCGTAGTGTCGGACACTACAAAACCCAACATTTAGGCCTAATTAGTAATCAGTCTAGGCTCTAAGATAATTTGGTCTCAAAGACAAGTTCTAACTTACTTCATAATGCATTTCAGAGTCCATAAACACTTCAACTTTGATCTAGCATGAAGAACGAGTTTTTGTAACATCATCGCACTTCCCGTCGGGACAGGATGCCAAAAGTAGGTTTCGAGAGCATAAATCTCTTAGTCAATCATGGATAGAACAAAAAGGAAAGAAACAAAACAAGACCTAGGGTGCTACATCTTGAATTGTTGACAACTTCTTGAGATTGCGTCTTCGAGCTTTGTCCGTTTCCAACATAGGTGAGATCTTCTCTAAAAATCTAGTCCATCTATATGATTCATGATTACATTTATCAAGTCCCTTTCAATTAATGTTTCCACAGTGTAGACTTTATGAAATGTGTCTAAACCAAGGTATTGTAAATGGAACTTGTATGGTGGAGACATGTTGCCTATGAACTTTGGGATAAGTTCATGATCCGAAGGTCTTTGTGAAAGAAGAGTAACCTTTGATCGCCACCTAGAAAAGAAGTCAATGAAGCCTTCTTCTTCCCCTTGCTTGAGTAATTCAAGATCGCGTAAGGTAGTTGTGTGCTCGATGTTATTTCCATATTGGGCTAAAATCGCTTTTACAACGTCCTCCCAAGTGGAAGTTTGTTTTGCATCGAGATGTTAACACCATGATCTAGTAGTTGGGTCCAATGAAAGAGGGAAAGTACATGCATATAAGCTATGCTCGACCCCTTTCAATGCCATCATTCCAAGAAAGCTCATTAAGTTAGTCATAGGATTGTCCGTAACCTTAAAGGTTGGTAAATCCATAGTCAAGAACTTTTCAGGGAGAGTCTTGCCACTAGGTTGTGGTGAAAGCTCATAATTGAAGAACTTAGTCCCTGAGCTAGCTCGAACGACAAGTTTCTCCAAGGCCTCTAATCTTTCGACTCTTGCTTTTTCTTGTAGAATTTTTTTCTTTTTCTTTCTCTACTTTTATTTTATCCTTTTCTACTTTTTTAAGGGCCTTCATTTGGGCTTCTTCTTCTCGTAGGGCCTTTAGGTTTTGGAGTTCCTCTCAAAATTTCTCCAATGCTGTTTTGTCACCCATGATTGGACTAGGATGCGAATGTGGAATATGATCTAGTAATGTGTATCACGAGAAATTGAGCGCGTTCACTTAAAGCATTTTCTGCCAAGCATTCAAACAATGAACAAAAGTCAAAATGATTGTTTTTATTTTTTAATCCTTGTGATACGAATTCACTTTAAACAAGTGTGTTAATGAATAATGTCAAAAAATCCACAAACAATCATTAATGGACTGTCATAATTTGTGTTGACTTCGACAAGGTAATCATGTAAGGATTTTACTTTAACTGAACTGTTTTCGAAATAGGTAGAAGAGAAAGAAAAAGAAAGTTGGATTGAAAACGCTCATCAAATTTTTAGAAATATTAATCAACCCAAATGAACTCCTTAAAATGATCAATATACTAGATTGTGGCACTAGTAGAAAAAATGAAATACGCACCCCCCCCCCTTTAGCACCGATTCTTGAAAACCGGTGCCAAAAGAAATGGGCGGGATTGAAAAATTGAGAGTTGGCACCCGTTCGAACAAAAATCGGTGCCAACTCCTGTAATTGGCACCGGTTCAAACCGGTGCGAATTAAAAAGACAAAAAAACAAAAAAAATATTGGATTGGCACCGGTTAACCGGTGCCCATTCAGTTTTATAAACCCTTATAACCTAAGCTACCCCCTCTTTCTCTCTCATCCGCCTTTAGTTTTCCATCTCCTCCTTCTCTCCTTGTTCTTCTCCTATCTCTGTTCTTTCTCTTATTCGCACTCTCTTCTCTTTTTTTATTTTCTTTTAATCTTCTCTCTCATCTCTTCTGTTCGTTCATCAACGACACCAACACAACAATTTCTGGGTTCGAATTTCTGGGTTTCTGGGTTCAAATTTTTCTTGAATTATAACGCCGCCGTCAATTATAACTACCATGTAGTTTCTTGAATTTTTTCTCGGTTTTTTCTCGGTTTCTTAGTTTCTTGAATTTTTTTTGTTTTTCCAATGTTTAAATTTCTAGGTTCGAATTTTTTCAATTTTTTCGGGTTTTTCTAGGTTCGAATTCCTGGTTTTTTTCTTTGTTTTTTCTCGGTTTTTCCTTGGTTCTTAGTTTCTTGATTTTTTTTGGTTTTTTCTGTGATTAAATTTCTAGGTTTCTGGGTTCGAATTTTTTCGATTTTTTTGGGTTTTCTGGGTTCAAATTCCTTAGTTTTTTTTTTTTTTTTTTTTTTTTTTTTTTTTTTTTGTTTTTTCTCGGTTTCTTAGTTTCTTGAATTTTTTTTGGTTTTCTATGTGTTTAAATTTCTGGGTTCGAATTTTTTCGATTTTTTTTGGGTTTTTCTAGGTTCGAATTCCTGTTTTTTTTTTTGTTTTTTCTCGGTTTCTTAGTTTCTTGAATTTTTTCGGTTTTTTCTGTGTTTAACTTTCTGGGTTTTTGGGTTCGAATTTTTTTCGATTTTTTTGGGTTTTCTAGGTTCGAATTCCTTGGTTTTTTCTGGGTTTTTTTGTTTCTAGTTTTTTGTTGGTTTTTCTTGGTTTTTTAATTTAATTTTTTCTGCTTTTTGGTATTTTAATTTAATTGATGCAGATAGTATTACAACTGCAGTAATTTCTCATAGACGAAGGATTCAAGATTCAAGGATTTTGGTGTTTTGTTGTTCATTGTTACGTTTTTATTTTATTTTATTTTTATAAATTGTAAAATTACAATTTATTTGATATATATGTTCATGTATATTACGATTTTGGTGTTCATTAGTGATTAATGCTGATACGATTCTGGTTTTTTTTTTTTAGGGAAACGATTTTGGTGTATGTTTCTGCTGATTTTGAAGTGTAAAATATTGCAATTTTATTTTTAATTTTTAAGGGCAGAATAGGCACCGGTTAACCGGTGCCAATTGTAGTTAAAACAAAAAAAAAAGCGCGGCAATCACTTTTGGCACCGGTTAACCGGTGCTAAATGGTTTAGTTGGCATCGGTTTTGAACCGGTGCCAACTTTTCATGGATTTGGCACCCCTCAAATCCCCAACGGTTTAAAATCGGTGTCAAAGGGGGGTTTGAACCGGTGCCTTTTTACCTTTTTCGTCTAGTGTGGTATTTGTTGATCATTTAGATTTCAATAGAGATCTTTATTTTTTAATTTTCTTTAAGATTCTCATATTGCTCATCTGTAAAGGATAATTACTATTGGTTCAAATAGAATGGTTGCCTCCGAACGTAAAATTCAAGAAATAATTAAATCATTTTCTCGATTTTATTATTCATTATTCCCTCTTATTTTTTGAGTTTTTTTTTCCTTTTGTATCATACTCTTTTTTTTAGAAGGGTTTCTCGATCTTTTTGTTTTTTTTTTTTTTTGCTCCCTCCTCTTTGTTTTTTTTTTTTTTTTTTTTTTTTTTGTGAGCCAATAAGGTTCTCGGGATTTTCTTTTTAAACCATAGAAGAGTTAAATAAATTATACTCTTAAATCAAGGTTAATTAATTACAACTAAAAGATGATGACCATGAAATAGGCACATTTAGGAGTGGGAATATTGATGACGTCCTATTAGGGGATGCGAACTTCTAATGACGAACTGTATAAGAGGTAATGACATTAGTTCGATTAAAATGTATGTAAACGAATCATCGTGATTGAAAACAGTATAGCGCGCAATTTTCTGTCTTGCACTAAGGTGGAGAGTGCAACTTTGAGAGTAGCGTCTACCACATGGTTTTTTTTTTCGAAAATTAAGATTATGCAAGATTTTTTTGAATTTTGAAAATAAGAGAAAGATAGAAGAAATGTTTTTAGAAAAAAGTAATTAAAATACATGTTTTTTTGGAAATTTTTTTTAAAAAAAAAAACCAAAAGACGAACAAAGTAAAAGCAACTAAGTTAGACAACATTGTTAGCCAAAGAGATATTATTAGCACCTACTTAACGATTAACCTTGAAGCGATAATATATTTTTCTCCGTGTAACATTACTCGTAACGAGTCAAAGTGAACGTTGAACAGTGGGCGCGCGCAAGACTCTGAGTTGCGCGGAAGAGCCGCGCGCAACTTATGGACTTGCACTTGGAGGGGGCGCGCAAAGTTGCGCGCACAACCTGGTAGGTTCTTTTTTATTTTTTTATTTTTTTTGGTCGAACCACTATTTTTGTATTTTTTTTTCTTTTTTTTTCTAGGTAACAAGTTGAAATTTTATTAAACTAGACACGAGGCATATAAGCATATAGACATGTAGTCACATAAGCACATAAAAGGAACCGTCAAAGCATATAATGTCATTCTATGGTCAAGGCTTGGGTGTCCAAAGGTACCATATCTTAAGAACGATGTATGAATCAATTACTTAACATGTTGATCCATGGCATGGTTCTCTGAACATTTTGTTGACGATATAGGTGGAATGATTGTTATTGATTTTGGATAGATGCCTAGTGTTGGCGACCCCTAGTCAATGAGCCAATCCCCAATGGTTAAAGTGTGCTATGATTATGCATGTTGAAATGTTGATTATTTGGCTTTTACTCTTGTGAAAAAGGAAGATAATATGCGTTCAAGTCTCGCTCTCTAACTAAAGATTATCCAAGTTAGCCTTCGTTACAACTCATAGGTAACCTAAGTTGGAAACCTTAAACCATAACCAAAAAGCAAATCTTGTAACCTCTAAGTCCCAGTGGAGTCGCCACTATGAGGAGAGTTGCCCGTCGTTGGAGATCCACTTCCTCTATGCCCATGGCCCTTTAAAAGCCTAGGACCTTACACTTTTTTCAAGTGTGTTAGGATTTGAATTCCTGACTGTTTTGGGACCTTGATTAGAATTGATTCTATCATTACGCTTTTTTGTCGGAAACTAATAGGGAGTCGCCAATGAGTTTTAGGAAAACTCATAAACCTCGTTCATACCTTTTTCCCAAGTATTGTTCAAGGTATAATTAGCATGAATCATAAGTTTACCCATGCCCAAATTGGTCTACCAAACTAGAAATGAGTTCGGCAGCGAGGGTACTAAGATTACGTTCCTTTTTTAGAGAAATAGCCATGGCCATCCTAGCCCTAGTACGACCTCTACTAGCTCTTCCTTTTCACAATTTCATTACCAAATAATATATGCAACGTGAATCCTAAATACTTAGTAAGTTGATTTTATTTACAAAAATTAATCACAAAAAGTCTACATTGCAACGAATGTCGTTATTCTTTTTTAATTCAAATTTGTGAAAAAAACAAAATAAACAATATTCTCCTTGACTTAGGTGATAAAACAACAATTAAATAATTCAATTTCTAGTCTTTAATTAACAAAAGAATACTATGTGAGTAAATGAACTACATTTTAATTAAAGTGATCAAACAACACTAATTAATTGATTATAGTTATTTAAAACAAGAAGAAAAAGGAAAAGTGATTTAACTAAGTGCATTAGAAACCAACTATTATCCTTTGTTTGCTAGATCTTTTTTTGGATGTTTATGGACCTTCCTTCTTCTCCGTACATCCAAGGATTCAATAAAATAAATTAGGGTTGGAGAGTATTTGGGAAGATAGGGGAAAAGTAGTATGATAGCAAGAGAGTATGAGAGATTAGGGATTTCAAAATTTAGAGTTTTGAATTCTGAATTTTTTGTTATGATTAGGGCTAACGAAGACCCCTATTTATAGGCGTAGGAATCTAGGTTAAGGTTTTAGAGCCGCGGCCATAGGTGCCGCGTGCAACTCTCAGAGTTGCGCGCAATTTTGAGTTTAAAATCCATAACTTTTTATTGCGAAGTCGGATTAAGGCAAATAAGATATCACTAGAAAGCTTTGAATGTCTACTTTTCAATGCCGTTAGAATTAGGTTAAATCTATTATGGATCAAAAGATATGGTTGTTTGAGCGCAAGGGTATCGGTTTTAAGGCCCGGTTTAGTATTTTGATGATAACTTCTTTGTTTTAACTCGAAATTTGGCTTATAATATACTGTTAAAAAGCTCTTGAAAGGTCTATCCAACTTTATAGGTCTTGAACGGATATTGGGTGGTTAAATGTTCTTGTTGGCTTGGTTTTTAACAATGTAAGACCCATTTGATCTAATCATTGCATATTAAGTCCGTTAATAATCAAGATTAAACATGTATGAGCATCTTTTAGGCCTAATTAGTAATCGGTCTAGGCTCTAAGATAATTTGGTCTCAAATACAGGTTCTAACTTACATCATAATGCATTTTAAAATCCATAAACACTTCAAATTTGATCTAGCATGAAGAACGAGTTTTTGTAATATCATCGCACTTTCCGTCAGGACAAGAGGTCAAAAGTAGGTGTCTACAAATATCTTTCTGTTCGGGAAACCAGAATGACCCAAGGTCGGAAAACAATTACTGTGTAGTGTAATTGAACAAAATGTAACATGTAATCTTTTTTCTTTTTATTCCTAATTGAACAAAATATTACATGCATATCTTGTTGAAGGAAATTGGTGGGAGTGCTTACGATTTTTTAAGTTCAAAACTGACAATTGTTTAGAGATAAAAGGTAATGCTTAATCATCAATTCAAGTTATTATTGTTTTTTTTTTTTTTTTTTTTTTTTTTTTTTTTGCAAACAATTCAAGTTATTATAAACATTTAGTTTTTTTTTGTTAATGAACATGTTTTCCCTAATATGAACACTCTTTGTATATACTAGCTAAATTTTTGTTTTTTAAGGATAGATGTGGGTTATACTAGTACTCAAGGAAAAAGAAAATGTTCATTTTCTCTTTGATAAAATCAAAGTGAAATCGTACGACAAAAAAAAAATAATGGATATCAATACATATATATATATATACAATAAAATTACACACATAATACTTCTAAATCCAAATTCAATAAAATTCAAGTTCACGTTATTGATTCATGTAGCCTGCCGATTTCGATCATTTTTTCTTGCTATATTGCGGTGTTGTTCACGTACTATATCCACAGTTCTTCTTTTATCTAATAGACAAAACCATACAAATTATTTGATATGAACAAAGATTAGAATTGTTGAATGAACCAATTATTAAATGAAAATTAATATGTAAGAGTATAATAACTTATGTGATCGAAACAATATTTAAATGAACATATTTTAATGTATAAATGTACATATATTAGTTTGAAAATGACCGTAAAAGATAATTATCGATGAACATGTTATATATGGGAATAAACTTTTGAAGTTTCCTACTTATAGTTGTAAGTCTTCTGTTACTTATATGTAATATTTTTTGAACTAGTTGTATCATATATACTTGTACTAATAAAATATAGATCGTTTATTAAAATCCAAAATTCATATGAACAACTATCAACATGTGATTGACCATATATCCATATGAGAATGAACATATATTTAAATGAACTGTACTATTGTCAATATGTGTGATTGACCATGTATCCAAGTGAGAATGAACATGTACAAACTAAGAAGATCATTATATTTTAGGTTAAAAAAATGAAGGAGTATAAATAGCCAAGTCACCAAGTGTATTTATATTTATCAATATGTACACAAGCATATATGATATATCAATATCTATAGAACATGTACGCAACGATATTAAAATGATCATATTTAGATATGAAAATGAACAATTATTAGAATTCAAATATGCATCTTTCATATTAGTATATATTTAACGTCAGCCATAAATACAAATGAACATCAATTTATCTTAAAATAATTAAACATCATATTATCTCAAAATGCACATTTAATTCATATATATAAATGAACATCTATTATAACGAGAATGAACATCTATCAAAACGAGAATGAACATCCATCAAAATAAGAATGATTATTTAATTAAAAAGGAAATTCTTAGTAATCATACGAAATAGCCTGATTAATCCAGAAAATTACAGGAATGTATATGCAATGTTTTCAATTTTTTTTTTGTCCAAAAATGATATAATCTAATAACACTTCATAATAAATTCAACACAAAACTAGAAATTCCAAAGTCTATTCGCCAAAAAAAAAATTAAAAAATAAAAAAAAATCCTACCAATTTTTTAGATTTATTGGAAAATACAATGGTATATCAAACGTTAATACGGTTTATTATTGATGAGTGTCATTTATGGCACTCATAGGGTAGTTTTCTACGTAGTTTTATGCTTGTTTTTAGTCTTTTATGTCGTGTTTTTAGGTAATAATGCTTGCTTTGTGTGCTTGTGTGTTAGTTTAGAGAAATGCATGTTTTTATCAATTTTATTATCCTTCACATGCATTTCTTTGTTTTTCTCTCACTTTCCATTTGGATTGACTTGTTTTGTAGGTGTGTCGAGATTTTTTGAGGTTCAAATGTCATGGAGGAAGCCCAACACGAGCTTTGGAAGTCAACAAAACCAAGTTCGGGAAGTTATAGAGCAAGCAAACCAAGTTAGAAGTCAATCCAAGGTTGCTTTGGCAAGAATGCATGCCCAAGCATTGGAGAAGACGAATTTCCTTTTGTGCTGGGCATACAAAGGGTGCTCGGGCGAGTGGCTCGTCATGCCCGAGCAGCCCTCCACACCAAGCATCTCTCGCGCGCAAGCAACAGCTCGGGCAAACAAGCATCTACTCGGCCAAGCATTACCCGAGCCAAAAATGGGTTTGATCGGGCATGCTATTTTGCTCGACCAAGCAGATGTTTTTGCCCGAGCAGCTCTTTTTTACGATTTTTGCGCCTTCTTTTTGTTTCTTATAAATAGCTCGGGGCTTCCCTTTTGTAATGGAACTTTAGACTTCATTTTATCTCCTCATTTATAATTAGGCATAGGTGAGAGATTCTCTCTCTAGATTAGGCTAGCTTAGGAGTATTTTTAGGTAAAGAAAGTGAGAGATTTCAATGGTGATTTGAGAGATTGAAGATTCAAGAGTGGTAATTGTATTGAAGATCTTCCAAATTATCAATGAGCATTTTTTTACTCTATCTCTCCTCTTTATTTACTATCTTTAATTTCATGTTGATTTAGTTTTGTTGCTTTGACTCTTAATTAGATTAGTTTATTCTTCATATTTGGTTGATTCTTGATTTCAATTACTTGTTTGGATTAGATGATGATTGCTAGTGAGTAATTGATTGCTAGGGTTTGGGTAAAACTTGTATGATTGATTGATTGATTGATCGTGATTAATTTGGGAATTATGTTGATTGATTGTTAAGATTAAAATTATTATTGGAAGTTTGCAAGTGCTTAGTTTGACTAGGCCTTGAGAACTATGCTAGATTGCATTGTAGATCCTGATGACATAACCACTTGATTTAGGATTTACAATTGTTGATTGGTTTGAATTGTGATTCTCCTAGTTTATCATTCATAGAGGAAACCTAGCTTGACTATTAAGTGATAGCTCTTTGATTCCAATTGATAGCTCTTACCATTAGTCTTAACAACCATTGCTTGGCTTAATCTTCCCATGTTGTTGTAATTGTCATGATTACATGTTGATCTCCGTTCCCTAGTGTTTCATTTGCTTGATTCTTGTTTGTTTTGGTAGTTGTGTAGTCTTTCCTCACCTTCGACTTCGACCTATCTTAGGCATTGATTGAAAGCACTTGAACATAACCGTTCCTAGTGGTTCGACCCTTGACTTACCTCTATACTTGTATTTGGTTTTGTTAAGTGATTATATATATTGTTTGACCGTAGAGAGGATTAGTCAACGACAAAGTTTTTCTTACGTCAAATTGGCGCCATTGCCGGGGAACAATGACTATGTTAGAGTGTTTTTGATTGCTTGAGTCTAGGTCTTTGTTTATACTTTTATTTTATTTTGATTTTTATTTGTTTTATTAAAAAAAATGACATGCCTATCATTTCCTCAATATGATAATGAGCCTTTTTGTGAATATTTTAATAGATTTGTGGGATTTATTGACTATAATTATTGTAGTCTTTGGGAGGCTTGTGAGATTTATTATTTTGGTTTGAATGAGCTAACAAAGGATTTAGTTGAAGCATGCATAATGGTGAATTTCGAGCATTGTCAATTGATGATGCTTGTGTTTATAATGTTGATGATCCTACTCTTGGTTGTGATTCTTCTTTTGGCCTTGATCCTCAACCCTCTTCACCTTTTCATACTCCAAATTCTTATGACGAGTCTTTAGTCCCATATAACCAAATTGATGAATCTTTGAGGATGTTGGAGATGAATCCTAATCTTGGGCTCTTTAAGAGAAAAATGATGGAAACTTTGAGGAGACAATTGGAGATAATTAGAGAGCATGAGGAGCTTTTTAAGGAAGAATTGAGGAGAAAAGAAGAGTTAGAAAGTCAATTGTCATCTTTGATGCTTGTTTGTGAAAATTCCAAATCCAATGTTTGTGTTAAGGATGATGATGATGATGTTGATTTTGTGCAACCTAGGGTGTATGAGGATCCCATTAGTGAGAATTTGAGTGATGGTGAAGGAGTTGATAATGAAGAAAGTGTTAATTTTGACAATCCCAACCCCCTCTCCCATCTTGATAAGTCTCAAGTGCATGATTGTGATTTTCTTTCCATGAGTATTTGGACTCATTTGAGGTTATGTCAAAAATTTCTTAGAGGTTCAAATGAAAAATCACAGCATTTTGATTGAGTTCATTGAGAATGCTTCGTGGGAGAGAGATGTGTTTGAAATGAATTTACATCCATTCATGCATGGTTTTGAGAATTTGGGCTTTGAGGATATTAAGGGAGTTGTTGTTCATTATTGTGATGGAGAGGAAGCTATTGTTTATCTTAGAAGTTGGATGTTTAAGGAATATGGAGATAATGTGTGTTCTTCTTTTGAGGATTCTATGATTAATTTCTATGCGCTTATTAGAGATGTGAGGAATGATGGAGAAGAAGAGACCATTTTTGAGACCATTTCTCCTATTCCAACTTCTCATATCCCTTTTTCAAGGAAATTTAACCATATCTCCTCCTATCCTATGTCCCTCCCTTTTTTGTCAAAGAGCCTATTAGGGACCCTCTTGTCTTTGATGATTTTCATGTCCCTCATTCGTCTATTATTGAGGAAAAGGGAAAGTTTGCCACCCAAAAACATTTTGAGGAGAGTTTGCCTTCTTCTTCTTCTTCTTCTTCTTCTTCTTCTTCTTCTTCTTCTTCTTCTTCTTCTTCTTCTTCTTCTTCTTCTTCTTCTTCTTCTTCTTATTTTGTTGAATTTTCGTTTAATTTTTCTTCTTTTTCTTAACATCTCTCTCTTCATTTGCGTGCACTATACTTGTTGCACGCCCTCTTCTTGTCATGTGCATATATACTTACTTTCTTATGAAATGTGTAGTAGTGCATTTGACAAGCTCTTGCATTCGTTGCAATATTATTTATTAGAGCGCTCAAGCTTGGACCTTAAGTAAGCCTTTCTCGAGAAGTAACCTGTGCTTTATTACTTTCATTTTCTTTTCTTTTTGGTATAGCTTTTCTCTCATGAAAATGTTTGTGTGCCCTTTGCTAGGTACATAACTTGAAATACTTTGGTGCATTGGTTTGGATCAAGAATCAAGGAAGTTTAACTCCTCTTTCCTAGCATATGGAATATGAAGCATAGCTTTGGAGGAAATTGGCTTTGAAAGGTTTAATTAGGTCATTTGCGGGTACTTACACCCACCTATATCCGGTAATATATTTCCTTGCTCTTTCTGTAATGTTTGGTGACTTGTTAGACATGTCTTGGTTTGTTAGATTGATTTCTTTCTTTTCCCTTCCCATGGATTCTTTGGTTTACGCTTGAGCATATTGTCTCATTCAAGCTTGGGGGAGGGCATTCTATCATGATTTGGTGGGATGTTGATTCATATATGCCATGCACTTTTGTATATGCATTTCCATGTTCTTTATTTTGAAATCTCCAAAAAGATTTTCCTTTCTATGAAGGCAAATTTGCATTGTGTCTTTGTTTTGTTCTTGCTTTGGACATAATACTTTTGAACTTGTGTTCTTTAATGCTTTTCTTTCTAAATGGTTGTGGTTTGCATGCTTTGAGATATCTTGGGTTGATTCTAGGATAGAGTATGCTAAGGTAGTGTGTTTAGAACTTTTGGGACCTTGAAGCCCTAGTCTACTTGTTAGTGGTAAGAAGGTGTTGCTTCCTGTAGTAGATTTGAAGCTTATAGTGAGTTATTGATACTACCATGTGAGGTTTCTTCTTCTAGCTTTCAACCTATATTGCATGAGCGGCACATGGATCCTTGGCTATCGCTTACTTTATCTAGAACTTGACTTTTATCTCCCAAGATTGTAACCGAATCATTTGGGAAGGAAAAAGACATCTTTTCAAGGTGGTTATTTTTCCTTTTCTAGGTTTCGTTCTTATATTTATGGTATTGGGTTTACATTTTCCTCCTTGCTAACCATTTGGCCCTTTTACCTTCTTTTCAAGCCATATCTCTAGCTCTCTAGCCATTATTTTGTTTTTCTTTCCATAGGTTTTTGAGAAGCATATGATTTACGGTTTGTTGGTTTGAAAGGAATGGTGTCCTTCGAACAAGTGTATTATTCCGATAGAGGATTCGGAATTATTAGAAAGCTAATTATTCAGTGAGGTCTATTGATCGAAATGCCTAGCTGGAGGCCACATCCGATCATTAATATTAATGTATACTTAATATTACAGCTTAATCTTGACTGAACCCTTCAGGTCACACCTAATTGTGTAACCGATCCGAAACGACGAATTAATCCGAAATATTAAATGAGTCATTAGAGTATTACGAACAAAGACGTCGGATATCGATCTTAGAGCGTCGAAACCGAGCGTCGTAAGTTGAGTCGAATTTAGAATTCGACGAGACAAGAAATCAAGCAAACGATAAGTTTAAGCTAAGCCGTAGCTTCGCATTGGCCTAGCCATGCGAAGGCTAGGCTAGCATAGGGCACCAACCGAAATGCATGGTTGTGCCGCAAGCCAAGCATGCATGTGCGTGCTAGGCTTGCTGGCCGAGCATGCTTGCGAGGCTAGTGCACCTGGTCGCACGCAAGCTAACAGTTTGCGCGCCATGCGTGCTAGCGTGCTATTGTGCTGGGCCTCGCACTGAGCAACAAGCACAGTAGCATCTAGGATGCACCTAATACGAGCATCGCATCAGTAGCAGCAGCAGCGCTATGCGTGTGTGTGTTGTGGGCTACGCGTGCTTGCATGCTGGGCAGCGCCTAGCACAAGCAGCAGCTAGCTAGCGAAGGCTAGCAATGGGAGCATAGTATCAGCTAGCCTGCCAGGGCTTGCGGTGAAAGGAATGGTGTCCTTCCAACAAGTGTATTCTTCCGATAGAGGGTTCAGAATTATTACGGAGCTAATTCTTCAGTAAGGTCAAGTGATCGGAATGCCTAGGTGGAGGCCGCTTCCGGTCAGTAATATCAATGTACAATTGATGTTACAGCTTAATCTTAACTGAACTCTTCGGGTAGAACCCAATCGAATCACCGATCCGAGACGACGAATTAATCCGAAAGGATTTAATGAGTCAGCAGAGTTTTACGAATACACACGTCGGAAATCGAGCCTAGGGCATCGAGACCGAGCGTCGCGAAATCACAAAGCAACAAGTATAAACATAGCCCTAGCACCACACTGACCTAGCCATGTGGATGCTAGGCTAGTTCCGGCTAGCATGCACCTAGCATGGCGAGGCGCAAGCCTAAGCACACTAGGTGTTCTAAGCGCGCCATCGTAACCTAGGCGCGGCCTGGCAGCCTATCGCAAGCAATAGGCGCACCAGGCACACCGAGCAACCCATCGCAGCTATTGCAGCCCTATCATGAGGCAGGGCACCATCACTGGCACTGGGTGCTACGTGCGTGCGTGCCTGACATGGCAGCACCATCGCTGGCACCAAGTGCTAGCATGGGTGCTTGGCTAGCATTGGCGCAGCATGCGTGCTGGCTTGTGTGCTAGCCTTCGCATGGCAGCACCAAGCAGCGCACCATGCATGTGCGAGGGCCTGGGCGCCAGCATATTGCTAGGCCAAGCACGGCAGCCCAGCATCACCACGCACCAAGGCTGCTGTGTGATGCGTGGGTGTGCCTGTGGTGCAAGGCCAATGCACGCTGTGCATGACTAGTGCGCATGGTGCGTGGCTAGTGCATGTGCGAGAGATGCTGCAAAGGTGTGTGCGTATGGTGCGAGACAAAGGGGGTCAGCATGCGTGGCTCGCTAGCAACATGCATGCTTGATGCGCGAGGTGTGTGCGTATGTGCGTGGGATGCTGGGGCCAACGCTAGCACGCACCAGCGCCAATCATCGCCCAGCACCAAGCAGCACTGCCTGGCTGGGATGCGAGGCTGCTGGTTGGTGCTAGCTGGCTGGGCGTGCTAGCATTACCAGCTGGCAGTCAGCCCAGCTGCCTTTGTGAGTGGCGGTTTAGGAGAGGTTGGGACCAAAGCCTCTAGGCTTCCCTTGGGGAGCAAGGCAATGGTTCCCCCATGGGATATGGTCCTCACCTAACCCATTCTCTCCTCTTGCGATTGCTTTTGCCTAATTATTTATTTTGGAATTAAATAAATTATTGCAATTGCACATGATCCCACATTGATCATGAAAAGGGGTTTCAAGTCCCCATTCTCTATGAATACCCACTTGGTTGGGATTTTGAGAATACAACCTTGAGTGGAATTAAAAAGGTAACTCTAAGTAAGAGTAAACCTTTGATTTATAAAACTCATAGTTATTTTGTCCGGGTCTTGACTAACCTTCAAGACTTAGGACGCTCGGGTTGGGTCGAGGGTACGATCCGTCGGAGATCTCGTGTTTTCGAGATTTTGATGTAAGAGCTCTTTGGGAGCGAAGCACGCGTCAAAGGTATAATTCTTGTTCTTAATCTTGTTTGATTAAGTTTTATATGCTTGTTAATTGTTTTAATTAAGGGGCGGGTCTTGGTGGGTTTCCTTCCGCGTAGTGTCGGGTCACTACGAAACCCTACAGCGGTATCGAAGCCACGCTCCTTTTAATTTTTGCAATTATTTTTTAATTAAGGTGTTTTAAAAGAATTTAATTTTCTAGTTCATGTTCTTCTAATTAGTTTAGATGCTCGTTTTAATTAATTTTAAAACTCGATTTTATTTTCGATTAGGCTGTCGAACCCAGATTTTGGCTCAAAAATAGTGATTCTTGGGTGGAATCGACATTCTGGAACAGATTCAACCCTTTCAGAACTGTCCAGAAGCCAAATTCGAACCAGAAACCCAATTTTTCTGGGGTTTTTCGTTTTTCAACGAAAATTTTAATTCTTTTTAAGCCTTGATTAATGCAAGCATTACAAGGTTAGATTAAATGCACGTTTGCATCACTAATCTACTAGTTTTAAAATATCCTTAAGCATAATAATGGAGTTTTTATTAGTGCTTAAGTTGATATACCAATTTTTCACATAAACTTGTTTTTCACAAATTTTGCAAATAAATTGCAATAAAGTGTGAAAACTTGTTGTGATTTGGTAATTTTAAGTTCCCAAGTAATGTTAAAGTTCTAATCGTTAAAGGTTTAAATGATTGGAACCCTAACCCTAAATTCCATGTTGAACAAAGTTTGGATTTTTTCATGTTTGGTTGATTAAAATCCATCAAGTTCAATTACTTGTGAGTAAAATTTGATTAATCTTCATATTGGAAGATGTAATCTTGGTATTTTACACAAGTATGCAAGTTGGAAAATTTTTATCATTGGATGGTTAATTTATTTTTCTAACTCCCATTTGTCAAATCCATTATTAATTTTCATATTGGCAAGATTAATTTTGGACATAGCTCATTTTATTTTAAGCATAAAATTAGACCTAATTTTGTTCAAAATTGAAATTTTGGATAATTTAGCCTTGTGCACCAATAAAATAAATTTTATTTAAGTAGGACTTAATTTTATTTTATTTTTCCTCAAATTAATTCTAAAATGTAATTTGGAATTAATTTATGCCACACATAAATCGGAATTAAAATTCCGAGAAATGCACGCAAATCGATGCAAAACCACAAGCGTCACCAAGGCTAGCCAGCCTGCCTAGAAGCCCACATGTAGGCTGCCTGTGGTGCGCATATGGTTGTGCATCGTTGGTGCGTGGTTGTGTGGCAAGGAGGCGTCTGCTGTGTAGTGCGTGTGCTGGTGCGCTTGTGCTGCTGCTGGGCAGCGAAGCAGCAAGCCCCAGCTAGCCAGCCCACTGCTGCCTACGCCAGCAAGCTGCTAGCATGCGTAGCATGCTGCTGGTGCTAGCTAGCAAGGCAGGTTGTGCTAGGCACACTTGCTAGCAGCCATGGTGCGCACCCTCAAAGTTTTTTGTGGGACGTTTTTCTTAAGTTTGAGCTATGTTTTTGTGATACTTTTTGCCATTTTAATAATTTTATATAATTATTTTAACGAGGCTCAAAACTCGATTTTCGATTTTGCAAAATTTTGACAAATTATGGGTTATGCCGACTTAATTAATCGGATTAATTAAATACGGATGCGGAATTTAGTGGGAGCTTAATTAAGTGCGTTAGCATTTTGCGTTTAGAAATAATGGATTAAACAACTTTGACTAGTTTTAATTAGGCGCGTTAATTGGATTAACCACCTAAGTTAGTTACTAGTTTTGCGTGTTTAATCATGTATTTCGTAAAATTGCATGGGCCATTCACACATAGAGAATGGGTGAATGGAAGATTGTTTTCAAAACAGGTCTTTGAAAATGGAAACTAGTGGGGCCCGACTAGGATAGAAAATACGGACTGCGTTTCGTTATGTATTTTGTAAATCTAAATACGGTCTGCGAACCGTTAAGTATTTCTGTACTATTAGATTAACCTTAGTCGTTCTAGCTAGCTTCTTTTATTTCATTTTGGCCAAGATGTCTCAAGACGGCGTTTCGACGAAGACGAGCTAAAATTTGCCGTTCCAAGAACAACACTTACTGAACTAATGCGCGTACGTGATGGATTACGCCAAAGCGAGGCATCACTACTTCCCTAGGAACGTAAGGTATACTAGGTATACAAGTTGTCTTGGTTAAGCTCAACGATATCAGTAAGGAGTCCTTAGATGTTGTGGCAAAAGAGATAAAATGTCAAGGATGCATTAGATGCGACATTTTATCAAACCGAGAGTAGCTTGGAGCTATTAGCAATTAGATTGCTTACCTTAAGATATTTAATGATTAAGACAAGCCAAAGCATGCTTAACCATTTCTTGATCTTTGGGATCTCGGAATCATTTTATACTCGCCCATAAGGGACAATTTTTTAAATGCATGGATAATATGTTCAATAAGATTGAATATATGCATGAACGTTTTAAATTTCAACTTATTGATGTATGAATGGTTTTTCACTTCAAATTCTTTCAATTGTAGAATCATGTCTGCAAGTAATTCAAACAACAACCAAATGTGCCCGAAACTCCCTGAAAAGTTAGCTATCAAGCTTAACTTAACAAACCTTGAAGAATGGGAAGAAGAACTCAGAAGAACTCTCCGGAGTTGTTCCAAAGAGTATGTTCTGGATACTTCCCTCCCAACCCTCTGTTCCAAGAAACTCTTGAGTGACGAAACTTATTATGCATGGTCAAAAGATTGCAAATTGGTGTCACAACTCATGGCTAACTCCATCCCGGAAGAATGGAAAGAGAAACTTCCATTCTCTTTCCCGGACTTGTTCCTTGGAGGACTAAGGGATGTTGTCGGTGTGAGATTCTCTAAGAGTTTCAACGACAACAATGATGGACTCTTGTTTGAAGTGACTAGGTCACTTACAGAAATGAATGTAAAGCCATCGGATTAAGGTTGTCTTGCGAAAGAGAGGTACCATCTTTAGTCTACAGTCTGCAACACCAAGTTGAGACCGGGTATGCCCCTCCGACCCCATGTGGCAAGAATGACTAAGCTCTTCAAGCACATGGAACTCCTCGGAATTCCACTAGAAGATGGAATGGCTAGTAATATTATACTCACTTCACTCCACTCAGGATATGATGCACTAAAGCCATATATTTCTGAATCGAAGGAGACACATTCCTTGAAGAATGTGGTGGAGCTACTTCACCGAGCCAACTCATTTGGGGCAACCAAAAGACCGTCAAGAAGGAGGGATTTCAAGGTTAAGGCTAAGATGTGTTGCTTCTATTGTGACGGGCAAGGCCACTTCAAGAGAGAATGCAAGCTCTTTCGAGAAGAGGAGGAGAGGAATGGAGCATCCGCCTCAAGTATCTTCCTAAACACTTGTGAATTAATCTTATCATAGGTATTGGATACCAAGTATGACTCACTCTATGTTGCCTTTTCAGGAACCAAGTGAGAAGCTTATCAAGTGTTGGTGCAAGAGCAAGAAGACGACGAAGATGGTTTTTCGGTCGTGCTTGCATGCACCATTTTGTCTTTGAGATGTAATTAAAACTAATTCTAGTTTTGTCATGCTTTTGAACAATATTTTGATCAATGGTGTTGGACACCAAGATGTTTGAAATGAAAGACTTCTAACGTAGTTGTTTCAAAGATTATCTTTCAAACATATGTTAAAATTAAATTGCATGCTTTACACAAAGAAAATAGGAATGATACCAAATGAACTAAGATCATCAAGTCGAATCAAACCTACTTGTTGCATTGTCGTCTTGGCCATATTAACATCAAACACATCAAGAAACTTCTTCAAGAAGGTGTTCTTGACTCATTCGACTTAGAGTCGTTTGAAAATTGCGAAGGATGCTTATTGGGCAAGATGATAAAACAGCCATTCTCCAAGTTGGGAGAAAGGGCAAGTGACTTATTAGGTCTAATACACACGGATGTATGTGGACCAATGAGCACACCCGTAAGGCAAGGTTACCGATATTTCATCACTTTTACCGACGATTATAGTAGATATGGCTATATCTACTTAATGTCGTATAAATCTGAATCCTTTGAGAAATTCAAAGAATTTCAGAAACAAGTTGAAAATCAACTTGGAGAGAAAATTAAAGCACTTCTATTGGATCGAGGTGGCGAATATTTGAGCCATGAATTCGACGATCACTTGTAAGAAAATTGCATTATTTAAGAGTTGATACCTCCCGGAACTCCTCAATGGAACGGAATGTCCGAACGGAGGAATCGAACCTTGTTAGACATGGTTCAATCAATGATGGGTCTTAGTGAACTCCCTATCTCTTTCTGGGGACATGCGCTACAAACTGCAGCACTAACACTAAATAGAGCTCCGTCAAAAGATGTTGAAAAGACTCCATATGAATTATGGACTAAGAAACCTCCTAGGTTGTATTTTCTCAAGATTTGGGGATGCGAAGCATATGTCAAGCGATTGATTTCGGACAAACTTCACCCCAAATCGGATAAGTGTTTCTTTGTGGGATATCCAAAAGAAACCAAAGGGTATAAATTCTACAATAAATCCGAGAACAAAGTTTTTGTTGCTCGTGATGGTGTCTTTTTGGAGAAGGATCACCTTTCCAAAATGACAAGTGGGAGGAAAATCGAACTCGACGAAGTTCGAGAGGACGAGCAACAATGTCAACCTGATAAAATTGACAATCTAAGTGCTTTGGAAGCAGCTGAGAAGATTGGTCAGAATCAAACAGACAATGTAAATGCTCAACCCATTACCCTTCGTAGGTAGCAACGACCAAGATCTCAACCAGACAGATACCTTGGTATTGTCTTAACCGTTGATCAGGACATCCTAGTTATGGATGGAGATGAGCCAGCAACGTATAAACAAGCTATGACGAGCCCCGACTCTGCTAAATGGAAAGAAGCCATGAAATCCGAGATGGGCTCCATGTCTGAAAATCAAGTCTGGGACTTGGTGAATTTGCCTGAGGGTTACACACCCATCGGTTGCAAATGCATCTTCAAACTGAAGTCAGAAAAAGATGGAAATGTATCAATATACAAAGCCAGACTGGTGGAGAAAGGTTATAGACAAATCCACAGGATTGACTATGACGAAACTTTTTCACCAGTTGCAATGCTAAAATCCGTCCGGATCATCCTAGCGATTGCTGCATATTACGATTATGAAATATGGCAAATGGATGTCAAAACCGCCTTCCTTAATGGAATTTTGGAAGAAACTGTGTTTATGAAACAGCCAGAAGGTTTTGTCGATCCAGGCAACGCTGGAAAGGTTTGCAAGCTGAAGAAGTCCATTTACGGACTGAAGAAGTCCATTTACGGACTGAAGAAGTCCATTTATGGACTGAAGCAAGCCAGCAGAAGTTGGAATCTGCGATTTGATGAAGCCATTAGCAAGTTTGGTTTTATCAAGAATCCAGGTGAATCTTGTGTATACAAGAAAGTCAGTGGGAGTGATATTGCATTCCTAGTCCTGTATGTTGATGACACACTTCTCATTGGAAACAGCACAAAATTGTTGGAGTCTGTAAAGGGCTGGTTGGGAAAGTGCTTTTCAATGAAGGACTTAGGAGAGGCACAGTACATATTGGGCATCAAGATCTACAGGGATAGATCTAAGAGGATGATTGGATTAAGCAAAAGTACTTACATTGATAAGGTACTGGCTCAATTCCACATGGAGAATGCCAAAAGAGGGCATTTACCCATGTCCCATGGCATAACTCTTAGCAAGAAATAGTGTCCATAGACACCTATTGAGCGAGAAAGAATGAATCAGATCTCATATGCTTCGCTAATCGAATTGATCATGTATGTCATGATATGTACAAGGCCATATGTATCGTATGCCCTGAGTGCAACGAGTCGATACCAATCGAACCCAGGAGAGGCGCATTGGACTGCGGCCAAGAACATCCTTAAGTACCTGAAAAGGAACAAGGATAAATTCCTGGTGTATGGAGGCCATAAAGAACTAGTTGTTGAAGGTTACACCGACGCTACCTTCCAGACTGACTGAGACGACTTCAAGTCACAGTCGGGGTACATATTCTGTCTAAATGGAGGAGCGTTTAGCCGGAAGAGTGCCAAACAGAGCACCACTGCAGACTCTACAACTAAAGCCGAGTACTTGGCCGCTTCAGAAGCTGCCAAGGAAGTTGTTTGGATTCGCAAGTTCATTAGCGAACTTGGTGTTGTACCCTCAATCAAGGGGCCGATAGACCTCTATTGTGATAACAACGGAGCTATCGCTCAGGCCAAGGAGCCGAGAGAGCACCAAAAGGTCAAACACGTGCAAAGGCGATTTCACATAATAAGGGAATGGAAATCCGAAGGTGAAATCAGAATTTGTAAGATTGGCACAGATGATAATGTAGCCGATCCTTTGACTAAATCGCTGCCTAAAGTGAAACACAACAAGCACTTTGAGGCGATGGGAATCAAGCATGTTGGAGCCCGGCTTTGAAATTCCCTGTATATGTGTTTTAATCAAATAGGATATTTAATGTAAGACAATGTATTAAAACCATTCATTAATGGAGTAATTAATTTTTTTTGCAAAATTATCATTCACTCCATTACTATTTAATTGTGGTTTAGAATTAAATAATGAGTCCATTCGATTTACGGAAATATTCAAAACGGGGTATCAAGACCATGTCTTGGATAAAGAAACACCTGTTAAGTGAACATTGAATATTAAATAGAAAATTGTCCCTAATCGAGGTCATCTAACAGATGGACTATTGATGACCGCCATAGATTAGTGTGTAGTATGATTTACAGCACCTTTTCTTGTGCTGCGAGGACGTGACGGTCATAAATCATTTGCACAGGCACAGTTTGGAACTGTACTGGATAAGACCTATGAGAGTACTTTAAGAAAATTTAAATTTTTTTCATAAGTACATTTCTCATTATGACTATCGGAACTTATTTCCTCCGACCATGAGTACTGTGAAGTTTTCTTCTTTGAGTACTAGACTCTTTGATGTTTCCAAACATCTGCCGTAACTGGGGATCATAACGGGAACACTCAGGAGACTATGTCCTCATAGTAAGAGGAACTTACAATACAAGACTGGGATTGTCCCCCTACTAACAATAGGGAAAATGTTTTGTTGTTTACAAGGCCGCTCGAAGAGCGAGACTGTGAAAATGCATGGCCGTGCTCAGATGGATTTTAGAAATCATTTGCTTATTGACAGTCGAACTCAGAGATCGAGAAACACTTCTGAACGTAATAAGGATGACAAAGAATCTTACCTTATAGTTCACGAAGAAACATTAAGTTACATAGGAAATGGGTTATACACTATATGCACACTTGTCCGGAAGGACAATTGGGAGATTGAAAGGAATGGTGTCCTTCCAACAAGTGTATTTTTCCGATAGAGGGTTCAGAATTATTACGGAGCTAATTCTTCAGTAAGGTCAAGTGATCGGAATGCCTAGGTGGAGGCCGCTTCCGATCAGTAATATCAATGTACAATTGATGTTACAACTTAATCTTAACTGAACCCTTCGGGTCGAACCCAATCGAATCACCGATCCGAGACGGCGAATTAATCTGAAAGGATTTAATGAGTCAGCAGAGTTTTACGAATACAAACGTCGGATATCAAGCCTAGGGCGTCGAGACCGAACGTCGCGAAATCACAAAGCAACAAGAATAAACATAGCCCTAGCACCACACTGGCCTAGCCATGTGGATGCGAGGCTAGTTCAGGCTAGCATGCACCTAGCATGGCTAGGCGCAAGCCTAAGCACACTAGGTGTGCTAGGCGCGCCATCGCAGCCTAGGTGCACCATCGCAGCCTAGGCGCGGCCTGGCAGCCTATCACAAGCAATAGGCGCACCAGGCACACCGAGCAACCCATCGCAGCTATCCCAGCCCTAGCATGAGGCAGGGCACTATCGCTGCCCATCATAGGAACCAGGCGCGCCATCGCTGGCACTTGGTGCTGCGTGCGTGCGTGCCTGGCATTGCAGCACCATCGCTGGCACCAAGTGCTAGCATGGGTGCTTGGCTAGCATTGGCACAACATGAGTGATGGCTTGTGTGCTAGCCTTCGCATGTCAGCACCAAGCAGCGCACCATGCATGTGCGAGGGCCTGGGCGCCAGCATATTTCTAGGCCACGCACGGCAGCCCAGCATCACCACGCACCAAGGCTGCTGTGTGATGCGTGGGTGTGCGTGTGGTGCAAGGCCAATGCACGATGTGCATGACTAGTGCGCATGGTGCGTGGCTATTGCATGTGCGAGAGATGCTGCGAAGGTGTGTGCTTATGGTGCGAGACAAAGGGGGCCAACATGCGTGGCTCGCAAGCAGCACGCATGATGGATGTGCGAGGTGTGTGCGTATGTGCGTGGGATGCTAGGGCCAGCGCCAGCACGCACCAGCGCCTAGCACTGGAACGCACCAGTGCCAAGCATCGCCCAGCACCAAGCAGCACTACCTGGCTGGGTGCGAGGCTGCTGGCTGGGCGTGCTGGCATTACCAGCTGGAAGCCAGCCCAGCTGCCTTTGTGAGTGGCGGTTTAGGAGAGGTGGGGACCAAAGCCTCTAGGCTTCCCTTGGGGAGCAAGGCAATGTTCCCCCCCATGGGATATGGTCCTCACCTAAACCATTCTCTCCTCTTGCCACTTGTTGCCTTGTGATTGCTTTTGCCTAATTATTTATTTTGGAATTAAATTAATTATTGCAATTGCACATGATCCCACATTTATCATGAAAAGGGATTTCAAGTCCCCATTCTCTATAAATACCTTGAGTGGAATTAAAAAGGCAACTCTAAGTAAAAGTAAACCTTTGATTCGTAAAACTCATAGTTATTTTGTCCGGGTCTTGACTAACCTTCAAGACTTAGGACGCTCGGGTCTGGTCGAGGGTACGAACCGTCGGAGATCTCGTGTTTTCAAGATTTTGAAGTAAGAGCTCTTTGGGAGCGAAGCACGCGTCAAAGGTATAATTCTTGTTCTTAATCTTGTTTGATTAAGTTTTATATGCTTGTTAATTGTTTTAATTAAGGGGCGGGTCTTGGTGGGTTTCCTTCCGCGTAGTGTCGGGTCACTACGAAACCCTACATGCGGTAGCAGCGCCAGCACGCCTAGCAACAACCCGTATACATGCGAGGCATGCTTGCTGGGCAGCACACACATGCTACCAACTAGCAGACCCAGCCTAGGGGCTAAGCTGCCAGCAAGGCAGCCTTGGCGCCCAAGGCAGGCCACGCCAGCCGGGTGATGCATGTGGGACGTATGCATGGAGTGTGTGTGGGTTTGCTTGGGGAGCAAGGGGAGAGTGGTCCCCCTCTTGTGATCCTCACCTAATCCCTTGCTCACTACTTGACAATTTTCGTTTGTTGATTCACTTGCATTTCAATTTGATTTTTGAATTAACTTAAATTGAATAAAATGCATTTTACCAACTCTCCCACATTGACGGGGGATCGTAATTCAAGGGCTCCTTTCACTCATAATTAAAACCATTGTAGGCCCTTAAAACCCAATGAATATTTAAAACCTTTGCGTTAGTCTCATGATCATAATAAAATAAATAATATTCAAAGCAAATAAGACACATCATATTTTTATGAGAACTAAGCATAATTTGCTCTTCACTCATGCCCTTCATGAATATGCTTCATCACCTGAAAAGCTAATCTCTACTTGTCCCCACTACTTGACGAGGGTTAAATCGGTCGCTACAATCTAACTCTCAATCAAACAATACTTATACGAACACCCTATAACCAAGTACAATGGCAAATAAAGGTTCGGTCCACGAGGAACGAGAGTAATTGCAAATCAATCTTAAACCTAAGCTAGTTCGAAATCAATGGAAAATGGTGTTCTAAAATACTACTAATAAGATGGGATAAACCAGATAAACTAAGACACTAGGGAAGACGGGAATTCACCAAACCATTGGTAACTACGCAACAAGGAATCACAGAGACAAACGGGATATGCAAAGACTATATGTCTGATCAATATCATGAGGTAGGAGACTACTCACACATATTCATAATCAAAGCAATAATGAATTCCAAAAGCATAATAGATATAAACATGAATTCTGATTAAGGAATAATAAAGCTTGATTAATAAACAAGAATGAATAATACCAATTGTATTGATGCGAATCAATGGAAAAGTTCAGAACTTTGATATCCGTCGTCAATGAATAATACAAAGAATCTTCACAAATCTTGCTTCAAATCAATCCAAGAAAACTAAAATCGCTAGAATAATCTCTAAGAAAACTAACAAATCTCTAATACTAAGAACGTTCTCCAATAACTCTCTACAAAGGCTCTCAAAAACTATCTCTAAAACTGTCTTTGCAATCCTCTTAAAGTCGGGCCTTATATACGTCTTCTAATTCGGAGAAGTCAAGCGCGCAGTCAACCCTGGATCAGCACGGCCGTGCTGTATTTGGCACGGCCGTGCTGTATTTGGCACGGCCGTGCTAGCTTGTCAGTAGGTAAACCGGATTTCTTCTTCAATTTGGCACGGTCGTGCAATATATGGCACGGCCGTGCAGCTTCCTGGCACAGCCGTGCTAAAAATTACACGGTCGTGCTGAATATGCTCTAGCACGGGGCTCATACTGAAGCTGACACGGGCACGGGCAACATCTGGCACGACCGTGCTAATGGCCTGCACGGTCGTGCGGATGCGTGGATACTGACACGGCCGTGCTATTGGCTTGCACGGCCGTGCTGCCTTGCCTAGGGTTGCTTGCTTATAGGCCAGCACGGGTGTGCCTATGGTAACACGGCCGTGCTGCCTGTGCTATGTAATCAATGCACGGCACTTGAACTTCCTTAACTCCTCGGACTTCGGTCAAGGCTAGCTCGGTTACGCATCAAGGGCTCGGGATCCGATTAAACTCGGTTGATATTACCTGAAAACACATCAAAAACAAACCGAAAACCCGTGAAGCACGTAATATGGGGGACGTAAGCATAACAAGGTAATAATCGGCCAAAACGGCCCCAAATACATCCAAAATCATCCTAAAATATTCTCTAAAACGCGCCCTAAAGTGCGCTTGTCAAAACCCCCCAAGCTACCCTTTTGCTAGTCCTCGAGCAAAAACCAAGGGAAACACACACAAGATCAAATAAACTATGCCATTGCGTACAAATCAAATTAAGCACGGAATGAAATCAATGAATCCTACTTAGAACAACCATGCACGGAATGAAAACTCACTCAAACAAGCAACGAGATACCCAATCCAAGATATCGTTGATCAAATGCGAACAAAACCTAAACTAAGCATAGAGAACAAAGAAATCATGCTTCCCTCTAAACCCAACCAAACCGGCCACGTCCTCCCCTTTTGCTTCAAATCACCACCCTAATTGGCCCCTCGTGATTCCTCGAAGGAACCGGAAAAAGTGATGTTTTGAGGAAATAACAAAGGTATCCCGACATCTCGATTATGCATAATCTTTCCATAGGGTTGAAAGGTATCTCCCTCCACCGTATGAGAACCGAACACCTCTAAAGTCTAAGGGTCTTAAAGGGTTGTAATGTATTGGCAATGGGTAAGGTAGGTGAAAACAATTTAAAAAGTGGGGTTAATTCCTAAATGAAGCGCAAGAATCACAATTCTCAAAAACAATAGTTCAAAAGATGTAATTCACTTTCCACAATCTCATTGATTCAAATTCTTACACATCCCAAATTATCCATATAATACACACTCTAATGACCTCTTTCAAACTTCAAAACTTTATTTATGTGTCCTTGCCTTTTTCACAATTCGGACGGCTTTTCTCTTCTTCTTTTTTTTCTTTTTAAATTCTTTTTTCTCTTTTTTTTTCTCTCTCTTTTTTTATTGATGGCAAAATGACTTTCACATTACATATTTACAATTAGGCTCACTTTCACACCTGCTCAAACCAACTATCAAACTTTATTTCTTGATTAGTAAACAATAAGCTCAACAAACCTATCTAGGTAAACGCTTCACAACTAAGGGTTGGTAAAACATTGGCCATCGGGTTTGTAACACGGTTAACCAAGAATGGAATTAAAGCTCAACATGGTTAGCAAGTAAGATGATGTAAAAAGAAAATCAATTTGTAACAAAACAAAAGGAACAAAATAAGAAAAATGAAAAAGGTGCCCTCTTCCTCCCTTAAAAGTGTCAAGTCGGTCTCGGGAGCTACTAGTCAACACAAAGATCGAAAAATGCGTAATCAAGGATCCAAATATGCCACTCAACAAGAATGATGAAGGCTAGAACAAATAAACCTCACGGGATCTAACAAATAAAGCAACTACCAATCAAGGGGGTCAAATCCACAACCGGGAAGCGACTCCATCTTACCACAGCCCAAAGGCATAGAGTTTCACATGACAAAAGTGTTCTATCCCTACCCTTCGCCTAGACTCGTCTACATTGATCAACAATAGACTCAAACTGTGTATTCATCACTGGCTTAAGTGGAAATAGACATTCCATACACATTCATTCACATTTCGAACCCAACATGAACAATATTCCAAAATTTTGCAATTAGACAAGTTTATTATGATCCAAAAAACATAGGAAAAGACTACGAGGCATATCATATAAGCTAAGCCACACATCCTCATAGTAGAAGATTTTCCTATCTAACACAAACATATGTACAACTAAGCCAACTGAATAAGTTGAAAGGCACATAACGAGGCATAAAAATCACATAAAATCCCAATCGACAAACAAGTGATCGAATGATATCAACATCAACGATCCCAGGTTCCTTAGAACCGATCAAACATCCTCGAACCATTCAACTTCTTCCTAAACTAAACTATCCTAAGCACACAATAAAAAAAAGGAAAAGATCTCACCAAATTTGCTTCCCGGGAGCTCCAATTAACGGCCATAGCATCGTTCTTCAAACTCATGCCGCGTCTCGAATGTTCCCAATCTGCAAAAAGGAAAGACATACTAGCAAACAAGTTAAGGTTAGTCTAGGAAAGCAGTAAATCTTTTTGTCTTTTTTATTTTTATTTTTTTTATTTTTTTTTTCTTTTTTATATACAAGTAAGACCCCCCCCCCCAAGCTAGAATCAAACATTGTCCTCAATGTTTATACATCAAGGACTTACAATAGTAAGGAGAGGGAGGTAACTAAAGGGAAAGGGAAAGGGATCACGAGCTAGGCCCGCCCGGGCCATAAGGGAAACGGGAGGCCATATCATCAACACTCCTCTTCAGGTCTCTGAAGGCGGAGGTCATATCCTCGTTCGACCGGCGCAAATCCGCTACCTCGAGCTTCAAATCTTCCATTCCTTGGCGGAGCCAAGTGAAGTCTTGCGCCGGGATCTGCTGGGCCGCATCCGGGCCACCCTCCTCGTCATCATCATCATCATCAGCATCATCACCTCCTTGGCCCCCGTGGGCCTGCTCATCCCCCTGATGAGGCTGGGAACTGCGGTCTACATACTCCGTGC